>NC_140415.1:131539083-132789083 GCF_965140295.1 Lepidochelys olivacea
ACTTTTGTATTTTTATGTCTGATTTTGTAACCTTTAAGTGAGGTGAAACTTAGGGGCACACAAGACAAATCAGACTCCTGAAAGGGGTACGGTAGTCTGGAAAGGTTCAGAGCCACTGCATTATAAAAGATAATAAAAAATAAGGTAGGTGAGGTAATAGCTTTTATTGGACCAACTTGTGTTAGTGGAAGGTACAAGCTTTTGAGCACAGTTCTCTTCTTTATGTCTGGGGAAAGAAGAAGAGTGTCCGGGCTAAATACAGGCTGGGACAGATTAAGCAGAAGGGGTAATGCATTTGGAAGTAGTCACTTTAAATGAAGTAGGCAGCTGGGGGTCAGATTGTTGTTCATAAAGGGTTTGAAGTGGGCAATTAAGGGTAACAGGCAGAGTGCTGTGTTATAAATTGCTGTAATGAGTCATAAACCAATGTTCATGTAAGATCATGGTTTTTGGTGTCTAGCAGAATTATAAATTTTAATTTCCAGGCTCGCCTTTTGAAGGTGGTGTGCTGGTTGCCTTTGATCTATCTAGAGATCATGCAGGAAACCCAAAATAACCATCAAAAAACCTGATGACAGACATCCAACACAAAAACAGAAAGTGGAACCAACTACGTCAGCTCCACGACCAACAGAACACCACCTCTCGGAGAAACTAAGACACTATTACCCATCACAGGACAAAAAGCAATGGGCTTAAATTGCAGGAAGGGAGGTTTAGGTTGGATGTTAGGAAAAACTTCCTAACTGTCAGGGTGGTTAAGCACTGGAATAAATTGCCTAGGGAGGACAAATCTCCATCATTGGAGATTTTAAAGAGCAGGTTAGACAAATACCTGTGAGGAGTGGTCTAGATAATACTTAGTCCTGCCATGAGTGCAGGGAACTGGACCTCTTGAGGTCATAGAATCATAGAATATCAGGGTTGGAAGGGACCTCAGGAGGTCATCTAGTCCAACCCCCTGCTCAAAGCAGGACCAATCCCCAATTTTTCCCCCAGATCCCTAAATGGACCCCTCAAGGATTGAACTGACAACCCTGGGATTAGCAGGCCAATGCTCAAACCACTGAGCTATCCCTCCTCCGTCCCATGGTCCCTTCCAGTCCTATGATTCTGTTGTATGGGGACACCACATGACACCCCAACATCATCAACCTATCAAGACTACTCCTAAACAGAACTGAAGTATCTGTACTCTGCAAGGTACTGATCTTCTGTCCCACCACAGAACCTGATACTCTACTAACATGTGGAGAACTAGAAGAATTCTTCCACTGACTCCACCTCAAGGAATTTTTTCACAACAAGGACATCGCCCACTGCCCCACTAACAGTCATAAGAAAAAAGAATAATCTGACTGAACACTCTCCCCCTGCCCCCTGGATGAAACCACACACTGGATCATTACATTGATTACTTCAGGAAAAAAACAGACTCTGAAATCCTCAACAAGCATTATAACCACCACAGTCTCTACCGCCAAGAGGATAGTTATACAGTCCCTGAAATCAGCCACCAGATCAAACCTTCAGACAAAGCAGGTGCTGTCGTAGTTCTTAATTGTAATGATGGCATCAACACAGACAACTCTCTGACACAACCTATCATAGAATATCAGGGTTGGAAGGGACCTCAGGAGTTCATCTAGTCCAACCCCCTGCTCAAAGCAGTACCGATCCCCAATTAAATCATCCCAGCCAGGGCTTTGTCAAGCCTGACCTTAAAAACTTCTAAGGAAGGTGATTCCAGCACCTCCTAAGGTAACGCATTCCAGTGTTTCACCACCCTCCTAGTGAAAAAGTTTTTCCTAATATCCAACCTAAATCTCCCCCACTGCAACTTGAGACAATTACTCTTTGTTCTGTCATCTGCTACCACTGAGAACAGTCTAGATCCATCCTCTTTGGAACCCCCTTTCAGGTAGTTGAAAGCAGCTATCAAATTCCCCCTCATTCTTCTCTTCTGTAGACTAAACATCCCCAGTTCCCTCAGCCTCTCCTCATAACTCATGTGTTCCAGTCCCCTAACCATTTTTGTTGCCCTTCGCTGGACTCTCTCCAATTTATCCACATCCTTCTTGTAGTGTGGGGCCCAAAACTGGACACAGTACTCTAGATGAGGCCTCACCAGTGTCGAATAGAGGGGAACGATCACGTCCCTCGATCTGCTGGCTATGCCCCTACTTATACATCCCAAAATGCCATTGGCCTTCTTGGCAACAAGGGCACACTGTTGACTCATATCCAGCTTCTCGTCCACTGTAACCCCTAGGTCCTTTTCTGCAGAACTCCTGCCTAGCCATTTGGTCGCTAGTCTGTAGTGGTGCATTGGATTCTTCCGTCCTAAGTGAAGGACTCTGCACTTGTTCTTGTTGAACCTCATCAGATTTCTTTTGGCCCAATCCTCCAATTTGTCTAGGTCCCTCTGTATCCTATCCCTACCCTCCAGCGTATCTACCTCTCCTCCCAGTTTAGTGTCATCTGCAAACTTGCTGAGGGTGCAATCCACACCATCCTCCAGATCATTAGTGCAGGTATTGAACAAAACCAGCCCCAGGACCGACCCTTGGGGCACTCCATTTGACACCGGCTGCCAACTAGACATGGAGACATTGATCAATACCAGTTGAGCCCAACAATCTAGCCAGCTTTCTATCCACCTTATAGTCCATTCATCCAGCCCATACTTCTTTAACTTGCTGGCAAGAATACTGTGGGAGACAGTGTCAAAAGCTTTGCTAAAGTCAAGGAACAACACGTCCACTGCTTTCCCTTCATCCACAGAACCAGCAATCTCGTCATAGAAGGCGATTAGATTAGTCAGGCATGACCTTCCCTTGGTGAATCCATGCTGGCTGTTCCTGATCACTTTTCTCTCATGTAAGTGTTTCAGGATTGATTCCTTGAGGACGTGCTCCATGATTTTTCCGGGGACTGAGGTGAGGCTGACTGGCCTGTAGTTCCCAGGATCCTCCTCCTTCCCTTTTTTAAAGATGGGCACTACGTTAGCCTTTTTCCAGTCGTCCGGGACCTCCCCTGATCGCCATGAGTTTTCAAAGATAATGGCCAAAGACTCTGCAATCACATCCACCAACTCCTTTAGCACTCTCGGATGCAACGCATCCGGCCCCATGGACTTGTGCACGTCCAGCTTTTCTAAATAGTCCCGAACCACTTCTTTCTCCACAGAGGGCTGGTCACCTCCTCCCCATGCTGTGCTGCCCAGTGCAGTAGTCTGGGAGCTGAAAGAAGACCACACATCACAATTCACCCAGGAGTTTAAAGATACCATCAAATCCTTTCCCAAGCAACTCGAAGGAAAACTCTACAACATCATCCACCACGAACCACCCCCAGGGACCTTCTGCGTGCTTCCAAAGATACACAAACAAGGGAACCCAATTAGACCCATCGTATCTGGCCATGGCAATCTTATGGAAAGAATATCAGGACTCAGAAACCTTCCTTAAACCACTCACCACACAAAGGGCTAGCTTCCTCCAAGATACTAACAACATCCTCCAGACTGTGTTCCCTCTAATTTTTCCCATGCATGTGTGGCGTGAATTCTGTTATATGCACCAATATGGAGGTGATGTTTAAAACATCACCTCCATATTGGTACAGATAACAAAATTCATGGGGTGGGGGTAGGACTGAGGGGTTTGGAGTGTGGGAGGGGGCTCAGGGCTGGGGCAGAGTGTTGGGGTGGGGGTGGGGGTTAGGGCTCCGCCTGAGGCTGTGGGCTCTGGGGTAGGGCTGGAGATGACGGATTTGGGGTGCAGGCTGCCCTGGGGCTACAGTGTGGAGAGAGGACTTCCCTCTAGCTCTCTCTCCCCACAGCAGCACCTGGGCTGGAGGGGAGAAGTGCTTCTACCCACTGCAGCAGCTCCGGATCTGGGGCCAGGGGAGAGGTGCCTCTCCCCCGGCCGCGGCAGGTCCGGGGCGGGCTCAGTTGGGGCCAGGGGAGAGGTGCCTCTTCCCCAGCTGCGGCAGGTCCCAGCTGGGGCTGGGTTGAGGGAGGAGGGAGGGGTGCCTCTTCCCCAGCTGCGGCAGGTCCCAGCTGGGGCTGGGTTGAGGCCAGGGGAGGGACGCCTCTCACCTGGCTGCCGCAGGTTCAGTGCTGGGCTGGGTTGGGTCATGGGAGGAGTGCCTCTCCTCTGGCCACGGCATGTCCGGGGCTGGGGGAGAGACATCTCTCCCTGCCATAGCCTTGAGCACCTGCGTGGCACTTAATAGTCCTCTGCAAGGCCGTACAGCTTAGAGGGAACTTAGCCTCCAGAAACTCCACGTTAACAACCTCCACCTGAACACCATGGATGTCACCTCCCTATACACCAACATCCCTCGCCATGACAGCATCGCTGCCATAACTCAAATACAAATAAGATAATAGACAGTGCTTGGAAATCCACCCAAAACACATCACAACACTCATCCATGTCATCCTCACCTGCAACAATTCCACATTTAACAATGAACACCTTGACCAAACCATGGGAACAGCCATGTGTACTAGAATGGCTTCCTAATATGCCACCCTCTTTGTGGGCCACTTCAAGGAAGAATTTCTGGAAAAGTGTACCATGAAACCAATGATATACCTGCTATACGTAGATGATATTTCCATCATCTGGACAGAAGTCCTAAACTCCCTCATATATTTCCACCACAACTTCAACACCCGCCACCCAACCATCAAACTATCTCTAGAACACTCTCTTGACTTTCTGGACACTACAATTAGTTTAAACAGTGGAACCCTACAAATGACTATATACAAGAAATTCGCTCATCACCATGCTTACCTCCACAGATCCAGCAACCACCCAGACATACCAAAAAATCTGTTATCTGCAGCCAGGCATTCATATACCACAGACTTTGAAGAGAGAGTCTGAGCTACACACCTAAATACACTATAAACTGCCTTCACTAAACAAATACACTCCACCAGAGAAGTAGATCACAGAAGAGAATGGGCCAACCAAATACCCCAAGAGAACCTGTTTTATTACAGAAAAAAAACATATTGACTGCACATTCCTAGTTGTCACCTACCACGCCACACTGGAACCCGTACGGGATATCATCAAACACTTACAACCCATGTTTGATAGGGACCACATCTTGAAAGAAATCTTTCCTGAATCCCCTCTTCTGGCCTTCAAACAACCCCCAGCCTTGCCAAGCTCATCATCAGAAGCAGCTCCCCACAGAGCAGGACACACCAACTAACAGTGGCACCAGACCCTGCCAGAAAAACAGATGCAAAACTTGCAGACACACAGCAGGAGAGATATCATACCCACCATAACATAGCTTTCAAGATTCATGGATCCTACACGTGCTTATCAGAACAGATGGTGTACCTCATCCAGTGCATCAAATACTCAGTAAGTACGTGGGTGAAACCAGATGTCGACTACACTCTTCAGTGTACTCACGCAGGAAAAACGATAAAAAACAAAAACACCCTAATACCTGTGGGTGTACACTTTTCACAAAGTGATCACTCCGTATCTGATCTTTCAGTACTTGTCCTCAAAGGAAACCTGCACAGCACCTCCAAAAGTTGAGCCTGGGAACTTAAAATCATAACTCGGCTGAACACCAAAAACCATGAATTTAACAGGGACAGTGATTTTATGGGTCATTACAACAATCTGTAACACACCACACTGCCTGCTACCCTTCATGCATAACTGATCTAACTCCCAGTTGCCTACTTCATTTCAAGTGAGCACCTCCAAAATGCATTACCCCTTCTGCTTTAACAATCTGTCTCAACTTCTATTTAGCTCAGATACTCTGCTTCCTTCCCCAGAGCAGAAGAAGAGCTCTGTGTAGCTCAAAAACTTGTACCTTCCACAAGCACAAGTTGGTCCAATAAAAGATATTACCCTCACCTACCTTGTCTCTCCCATATCCTGGAACCAACAGGGTTACAACACGACAAACAGAATAAAAGATAATATCTTAAAAATTTGATCATTTTGTTTTACCATTTACACACTTGTCTTAATTTTACACTTTTCTGAACTGCAGTTGTTACCTAAAGTTGTTCTTCAAGTGGTGGTCCCTACATGTATTCCATACGTATATGCGCATGCACACCATGTGCCTGAATCCAGAAATGTTTCTAGCAGTATCTGTTGACACGCACGTGCGTAGGGCATCCCCTTGTGTTCTCAGCCAAGGATATAATAGGGTGTGCGGGCCAATGTGTCTTCAGTTCCTTCTTACCACTGTGTGGCCCGAGTCACAACCCCTGTTCCTTCACACAGGGCTCTCTCTCTTTCAACCCACAAGTGGGAGTTACATAATGCCACACTCAGATACTACTTCCACAAATGGGGTACCCTGTGGTGGGACCTCTTTTCCACTTGTGAGAACTTAAAGCTGTCCCTTTATTGTGCCGGGGGGCCATGGGAGAGGACTCGCAGGGCGACGCTCTTCTCCTCCCCTGGACAGGCAACCTCCGCTATGCCTTTCCCCCCATTCCCCTCCTCCCACAAGTGTTACGCAAGATCCACTGGAACCGAACTACTGTAATACTCGTCACCCTATTCTGGCCCCATCAGTTTTGGTTCATGGATCTCCTCAGACTCTCCATCCACACACCACTCTGCCTCCAAACACTCCGGGATCTCCTCATACAGGATCAGTGCCGGCACCCCAATTTGATTTTTGGATGGGGCTCAAGGATAGACAGAGCATACTCCACTAAATCAGTGCATCCACCTACCTGTTTTCTGCCCCAAACCACATGCCTCCCACGCGGACAGGGTCCTGCATTCCCTCGACATCTGCCGTGTAAGTGGCATTCTATCTCCACAGGACTTACTCCTTTCGCTCATTGCCAAAACTATTTGTGGACGTTGCCGACCGATCCAAGGGCCAAGCCCTCTCCTCCCAATGAATCAAATGGGTCTTCAGGTGCATCCACGAATCCTAGGTATGATCCAACATACCACCACCTGATGGAGTCACAGACACTGTACATGAGCACAAGCAGCCACATTGGCCTGCCGTGCGAACGTCTTGTGGCAAGACATCTGTCGTGCAGCAACCTGGTGCTCTGTCCACTCGTTCACGTCGTACTACGCCATTGCACAAGCAGCGGCTACGGACACTGCTACGGGCCAAGCCGTACTGCAGACTGCACTTCCCATTGCATCCTCTCACCCACCTCCACACTGATTGCTGCTTGCTACTCACCCACATATGGAATAAGTGTAGGGACCATCGCTCGAAGAAGAAGAAGAAGAGGAGGAGGTTACTTACCTGTAGCTGGAGGTTCTTCAAGATATGTGGTCCCTGTCTGTATTCCAATACCTGCTGTCCGTTCCCTCTGCTGCGGACTGGACTGCACAGCCGTAAGAGGGGGTGCTGAAAAGGGGATGTGTGATCTGCGTCTCTTATACCTTTGGCTGCAAACACGTGTGGGTCAATGGACACTGCTAGAAATACATCCGGACTCCGGTGCGTGGTGTGCATGCCACCCACTTATGGAATACAAATAGGGACCCCACATCTTGAAGAACCTCCAGTTACAGGTAAGTAACCTCCTCACTTAATGACCTACTGGCTTACAAGAAGTGTATAGTCTCTATTTGGAGCATTGTGGGGGGTTAGCCAGTCTTTAATAATATCATAGCTGTCAAAATCATGTATTTCAAGCAGGCTTTGTACAGGTTATTGTAAATTATAAAGTAATTGTAGAATTTTGGACTCAGAATGGAGCTTTCTGATGTTACAACTGTGCATATACAGTAATGTTTTTTCTTCTGTTTTTTAAACAGTTCCATTCTTTGTTCATTCATAGAATCATAGAATCATAGAATATCAGGGTTGGAAGGGACCCCAGAAGGTCATCTAGTCCAACCCCCTGCTCAAAGCAGGACCAATTCCCAGTTAAATCATCACTCACCATGCCCTAGTGCCTCGCAGCCAAAAGTCAGCTTTGTTATAATTTCCTAGAATTGTAGAACCTGGAATTTTTTTTATTGCTTAATTTTCATTTGAGATGGAGAAGAGTGTTGGAACAATAATGTATCTTTTCACAATTTGTAACAGGGAGAAGCTGCATGAGGCTAACAATGAAATACAGAGGAAACGAGCTATTATTGAAGATTTGGAACCAAGATATAACAACAGTTGTGAGTTTTCCTCCATTAGAACACAGTCTTTACATTAAAAAGCTTGTATGTTCGGAGGGTCTTTAATTAACAGGGAACTGTAAAACGTTGTAAAAAAATGGATTGTAAATTTTTAAGTGTTTTATTGATACAGAATTATAGGGAAGTCTGACAATGGTAAGCAGATATTAATTCTTGCAGAGGAGACTATCAAGATTTACTGACCCTAAAGATACTGCTAATGTTTATAGAGAAGAAGCAGAGGTCACTTTACTAAAATCTTGATGCCCAGAGGAATGTCAAGTTAATACAGTTCTTTACTGGTCGTCATAACCTCAGTTATCCAAAATTGCTGTTATCTGAGATAGGCTCATATCCCTGGTATCTGTTACGTTAAAAATCCCTCCATGCTTATTAGCTCTCCCACAATATGCTGATACGTACTACATGTTGCGTCAACATGTGTTCAGATAGTAGACTGGAATGGTGCTGACAGAGTTGGAGGTTCAGAAAAATCATTAGAGTAAATCTTTGGACGCTGGTTGGTCAATGAGAATGTGGCTTTGGACAAGTAGGCCAGTTTGGGATTTCACAGTCATACACCAAGGCCCAATTGAAAAGGACTCTAAATGGTGTATTGCTTTTAGAAAAAAGGCAATTGTGTGCCGCCAGTACATTGAATAGGTTGGAAAAAAATAAGTGCCCCATCATCTTTCAAACAACAACGCCAGCATCTATCTGAAGGTGCCAGACAGGCTTTATTCATGAAAGGATCCTGTAAGATCTACATACTATTTTGTTCTGCATTAGTTTGACTGGGACACATTCCTTAGTTTTTTATCTTCTATAATATAAGACATATGGCTGGGGGACTCTGATAATTCAAAGATGTGGTATTGACTAGTCAGGCCTTTGTAAGATGTCAGCCCACATAATCCTTATGCCCACTGTGTCTGAGCGCGGGCACATTGATAGGGGATGGGCACACTTATGTATCTGTGGGGATGGGAGGGAAAATAGGCAGTGGGAGTGAGTGGCAGATGACAGTAAAGGGTTGAAGGAGGAAGTGACATTTTTAAATGGCTGCCCCTTCCCTCCCTCTCCATCATGCACATTATTGAAGATTTGGAACCAAGATATAACAACAGTTGTGAGTTTTCCTCCATTAGAAAACTCACCGAGAAAAGCCAAGCTGCCATTTCAGCAACAGTTTTCTCTGATTTTTCTAGAGTAAAAGCCAATCTGGGAGCTGTTCAATATTACAAATTTTGGTCTATTCATACAAGAGAAAAACTTAGCTCAAAAAGAGTTAAAGTTGAAAATGTTTTTCAGTGGAGTCCAATAACCGCACAAAATAATATTACACTTCACAAAAATTCCACACCTTAAAAATGATAAAATGTCTGGAAATAAAGAATATGGGGATTCAGCAACTTCCCCACTCGCTGAACCTCAATATTAAAGTATCTGACACCTTAAAGGGGCCTGATTTTTAGAGGGCAGGTACTTGGAATTTTTTCATAAAGGTGTCTCAAATTGAACACCCAAAAGCACTAGCAGCTTTTGAAAATCTTGGCCTAAGCTTTTATTTGGATAGGCCTAAATGCCATTTATGGAACCTTCTAAAGTTTTTGTACTTCAAGAGTTATCCTACTCTGAAGCGTCACAGTAAAAACTGTGTCTGTAATTAAATTTTTTGGGTTCTTTTAACAGTCATGAGTGGAAACAACTGAAAATATCTAGGATTGTAGGGTAGAGTAAGAAGCAAAATTTTTAAAATAGATAATATAACCTTTCTGACTATCCCTTTCTGACTCTAGTAATGATCAGTAAAGTAGATCTTACTTTTCCCGGTCACATTCTCAGTGTCAGGCCAGGAGAGGATGTTGCAAGTAAGATAAATGGGAGTGAGTGCCACAACAAAGTGTAATTGCAAAACAGATTATCAGGAGTTATGCCTGATCTGAGATTCTCCAAGAACCAAACACTTTTGTCATGCACCATTTGATCAGGGATGACAAAATCAGTCTCTTCAGACAAGTCCTTGGACGAACGATAATCTATACGGATGCTGTTGGCTAGATATCCTCATAAATCAACCCATTCAAGTGTCTGTACAATGAAACTGTCCTGCTGGTCCATAAAACTTATTTATAAAATGTTAAAAATAATTTGTTACTTTTATGTCACATTTTTGGTGAAATTCTTCAGTGTTACCTTTGGGGGAATATGTACAGGAGTTTTTTCTCCTATAGATTTCTTTAACTTATATTTGCCTTAGGTGAATTATACTGTCACAATGTTTTGGAACGTGTACTGCATTGCTAACCCTCACTTTTATGAATTAACAGTGAGTTGGCCAATAGTGACATTAATGAAGGGCACTAGTTATCCCTTTAATTTTCCATATGCTCCAATAGTAACGTTGTCTACAGGTTAATTATTTAACTGGTGCATACAGTGGAGTAGAACACACTGTTTCTCCCTACATGTGTTTCTGAGTTGTTGAATACTTAACCACTTTGTCTGCTGAATTAGTAGGACATTTTGCTATCCTGACTTGTGCTCTCCTTTACTGAAAAAATAAGTGCTAGCTATGGGTTTAATTTATATTTAAACATACAATATTAAAGTGTGTGTATTTTTAATATGACTTTTTTAAATGCGTTTCTCCCTACATGAAGCACTCAAAATTGAAGAATTACAAGAAGCTTTACGGAAAAAAGAGGAAGAAATGAAGCAAATGGAGGAACGATACAAAAAGTACTTGGAAAAGGCCAAGAGTGTAAGTGCATGGTGCTCTGAGCTTAGGTTTATGTTGCTCACCCCCTCTCTGTGGTAATGAAAATAAATAAAACAGATCTAACAATGTTAATCACCACAGGAAAGGAAGCTAATTAATGGGTTTTGTTGTACTTTTCAGTTTGATACCAATATGCTACATAGTATTAAGTTTCTCTTCCTGCAGAAGCCTCTACCTCAAATTCATGGTTGTGAAAACCAACTTCCCACTGCCCCTGTTCACCTATCTGTCTTTTATACAAACACCAATCCCCCCATTGGAAGCACCATATTCATTTACACCAGTGGTTCACCCAGTCCAGTATTCTGTCCTTGACAGTGACCAGCACCAGGTGGCACCTAGTAAGGTAACAATTTTGTGATAACCTGCCTCATGGGGAATCATAGAATATCAGGGTTGGAAGGGACCTCAGGAGGTCATCTAGTCCAACCCCCTGCTCAAAGCAGGACCAATCCCCAAATAAATCATCCCAGCCAGGGCTTTGTTAAGCCTGACCTTAAAAACCTCTAAGGAAGGTGATTCCACCACCTCCCTAGGTAACGCATTCCAGTGTTTCACCACCCTCCTAGTGAAAAAGTTTTTCCTAATATCCAACCTAAACCTCCCCCACTGCAACTTGAGACCATTACTCCTTGTCCTGTCCTCTTCTACCACTGAGAATAGTCTAGAACCATCCTCTCTGGAACCACCTCTCAGGTAGTTGAAAGCAGCTATCAAATCCCCCCTCATTCTTCTCTTCTGCAGACTAAACAATCCCAGTTCCCTCAGCCTCTCCTCATAAGTCATGTGTTCCAGACCCCTTAATTATTTTTGTTGCCCTTCGCTGGACTCTCTCCAATTTATCCACATCCTTGTAGTGTGGGGCCCAAAACTGGACACAGTACTCCAGATGAGGCCTCACCAATGTCGAATAGAGGGGGACGATCACGTCCCTCGATCTGCTGGCTATGCCCCTACTTATACATCCCAAAATGCCATTGGCCTTCTTGGCAACAAGGGCACATTGCTGACTCATATCCAGCTTCTCGTCCACTGTCACCCCTAGGTCCTTTTCTGCAGAACTGCTGCCTAGCCATTTGGTCCTTAGTCTGTAGCTGTGCATTGGGTTCTTCCGTCCTAAGTGCAGGACCCTGCACTTATCCTTACTGAACCTCATCAGATTTCTTTTGGCCCAATCCTCCAATTTGTCTAGGTCCCTCTGTATCCTATCTCTGCCCTCCAGCGTATCTACCACTCCTCCCAGTTTAGTATCATCCGCAAATTTGCTGAGAGTGCAATCCACACCATCCTCCAGATCATTTATGAAGATATTGAAAAAAACCGGCCCCAGGACCGACCCCTGGGGCACTCCACTTGACACCGGCTGCCAACTAGACATGGAGCCATTGATCACTACCCATTGAGCCCGACAATCTAGCCAACTTTCTACCCACCTTGTAGTGCATTCATCCAGCCCATACTTCTTTAACTTGCTGACAAGAATACTGTGGGAGACTGTGTCAAAAGCTTTGCTAAAGTCAAGAAACAATACATCCACTGCTTTCCCTTCATCCACAGAACCAGTAATCTCATCATAGAAGGCGATTAGATTAGTCAGGCATGACTTTCCCTTGGTGAATCCATGCTGACTGTTCCTGATCACTTTCCTCTCATGTAAGTGCTTCAGGATTGATTCTTTGAGGACCTGCTCCATGATTTTTCCAGGGACTGAGGTGAGGCTGACTGGCCTGTAGTTCCCAGGATCCTCCTTCTTCCCTTTT
This sequence comes from Lepidochelys olivacea, assembly GCF_965140295.1. Classification (NCBI taxonomy): domain Eukaryota; kingdom Metazoa; phylum Chordata; order Testudines; family Cheloniidae; genus Lepidochelys; species Lepidochelys olivacea. The sequence continues at coordinate 131,551,788 of NC_140415.1, forward strand.
TTAAAGATTGGCACTACATTAGCCTTTTTCCAGTCCAGACTTCCCCCGTTCGCCACGAGTTTTCAAAGATAATGGCCAATGGCTCTGCAATCACAGCCGCCAATTCCTTTAGCACTCTCGGATGCAACTCGTCCGGCCCCATGGACTTGTGCACGTCTAGCTTTTCTAAATAGTCCCTAACCACCTCTTTCTCCACAGAGGGCTGGCCATCTATTCCCCATGTTGTGATGACCAGCGCAGCAGTCTGGGAGCTGACCTTGTTAGTGAAGACAGAGGCAAAAAAAGCATTGAGTACATTAGCTTTTTCCACATCCTCTGTCACTAGGTTGCCTCCCTCATTCATTAAGGGGCCTACACTTTCCTTGGCTTTCTTCTTGTTGCCAACATACCTGAAGAAACCCTTCTTGTTACTCTTGACATCTCTCGCTAGCTGCAGCTCCAGGTGCGATTTGGCCCTCCTGATTTCATTCCTACATGCCCGAGCAATATTTTTATACTCTTCCCTGGTCATATGTCCAACCTTCCACTTCTTGACAGCTTCTTTTTTATGTTTAAGATCCGCTAGGATTTCACCGTTAAGCCAAGCTGGTCGCCTGCCATAAAGTTCTTTAAATTTCTTCCATAGTTCTTCCATAAAGTTGGAAAGTTCTTTCCAACTCTAGTCAGTTAGTGGGTTGGTTTATGTCTGAAGCATAAGGGTTAATTTCCCTTTTTAATGTTTATTATGACAGCTATAACTGAGATATTCATAGAAATAGCTTATCCTACTAAGCTCTTTGCCTCAGTGAGTTCTATGGGTTAATTATGTATGCACGGTGTCAAAAAATAATTTGTCAGTTTTAATTTCTTTGGTCTCCCCTTCTTGATTTGAGAGGGTAAATAGGAGCACCCAACTGCCATTCTCTATGCCATTTATTCTTTTATATACCCCTTTATTGTGTCACCTTTTATTTATCTCTTCTCCAAATGAAGGATTTTTAGTACAGCCACATATGCAAGCTGTTCCATGCTTCTAATCACTTCTTTTCCCTTTTCTACCCCTTTTCTATTTTGCTATATCCTTTTCAAGGTGGGGTGCCCAAAACTGACGTAAAAAAATCAAAGTCTTCCTCAAGCCACAGATGGCTCATCAGGCTGATACAGTTTTATAGACATGTCAGTTTCCATAGCCAACAGTACACAAGGGACTGCTGTGACCTTTTACTTTCCTAATCCTATAGATCAAGTACCCATTTTGCAGCTGGGTGAATTGGAGGCGGCCCTTCAGTGTGAGATCAAGCGAAACTCAAACCCACAACCTTTGGGTTTGTAACTGAGCACTTTAATCTCTCGGCCATCACCCCTTGTGAAGGTGTGGGTATGCCAGCAGTTTTATAATGGCAGTATGGTATTTTCACTATTATTTTCTTTCCTATTCTGAATACACCCTAACATCTTGTTAGTTTTTTTGCATCCACTGACAGATGTTTTCACTGAGCTGTTCATGATGATGCCTATGTCTTTTTCCTAAGTGAGAAGAATTAATTTAGAACCCATCCGTGAGTTTCTAGTCCATGACAGAAGTTTACCTCTCCTCTTTTGTGACTTAATAGCCTCTTGTAAAGGATCTCAAAGGCTTTTTGAAAGTCCAAATAAATTATATTTTTCACTTCTTCTTTATCCGTTGTGTTACTGACTCTCTCAAAGCATTCTAACAAGTTAGAGGGGCAAGATTTTCACTTTGCATAAGCTGTGCTGATTTGTCCTGTTCATAGCATGTTGATCCAAGAGTTTTATATAACACTAGCTTTAATTATTTTTCAACAAATTTATGCTTTTTGTGACTTACTGATATTTCCATGATCCTTCCCTAGTGCCTTTTTAAAAAATGGATACAGTGATTATACCCAGTGTAGTGGCTAGATTTAATGACCGAGTACACAGTATCTTAGTAACTCAGCCACTTCATTGTTAATTTCCTTCAGGACTCTTGCATGAATACCATCTATTAAAGGAGGTTTATTAAAACTTAAATGATTATTTTGTTCCAGCATATTCTATTTGACATTTCAGTGTCTGACATCACTTCATCCTCATTACCTATGCGAAGTTCTGAAGTAGGCAGAAGACAGGAGGAGGAAGTGAAGTGGCTGTGTACATGCTAGCGCACACACACACGTTTACTGTTAAAAAGTTTCCAGCAACTTTCTTGGATGGAATTCGAAATCTAGGCCACTTGTTGGACTCTCTCTCTTGCTTTAGTTCAATTTTTATAGGTGTTCAAATCCTACTGTGGTAGGTGCCACATATGAACCTAGGGAGATATCGACCCATCAAACTTAATGGGGATTCTTCATCTCCCTGGCACTTCCCTCGGATTCCTGCTAATGGCTGCAGCAGAGCTACCGGGAGAAACTGACAATGGTGCTCCAAGTCCCTGAGTCATGGTCACCTTCCACCATTTCTTTCCAGTGAGAGGGAGTCTTTGAGTGCAGGGTGGAAAGTTGAGGGAAATATTTCCTGCATGTATCCCTTAGCACTGAGGAGAATGGCTTCAGGGACGGATACCCTTCACCCTCACTCTGTGACACTGGAAGCGGGAGAAGAACTAGTTCTCTCTGACTCTATATTCTTGAGTCCAAGACATCAAGCCTTCGAGCTTTTTGTTTTGATGGAGTCCTTTAAGAGACAGCAGAGAGCAGATGCTATGGCATCTCTTAAATAGGATTCAATTTACACCACCCTACATGGTGAAGTCAGGCAGTGGCAGGACGTTCACCACCACTGACTGACCTAGCAGGGTGGATGTGATTGGATGAAAGGATACAGAATCTTAGAATAGTGTGTTCTTCTCACATTGTGTTGTGTTAAGTTTCTTAAAACCATCCCACATAGTTACAAGTACCTACTTTAAAAGACTTTAATGTTTCTTAAGACCTATCTTGGATGGTTATAATCCTTTGGCGCTTGGTGCCTTTTATGTTATCTAGATGTATTTAGTGAGATCACTTTGTGGTATTTATTTAAATGAACTGTTGTGTTTGCATCTTGCAGGTTATCCGTACTTTAGATCCTAAACAAAACCAGGGCACAGCTCCTGAGATTCAGGCTCTGAAAAATCAGCTGCAGGAACGGGACCGAATGTTTCATTCATTAGAGGTAACAATCCGTATGTTTTCTCTTGGCTGTTCTAGGTTTTCCAGATTTTTTCCATGTTTGCTAGATATGCTCTAGGAATTGTTTTGGGGAAGTGCTCGGGCCTGTGTTACACAGGAGGTCAGACTAGATTATCACAATGGTCCCTTTTGGCCTTGGAATCTATGAATCCAGGCATTTTGGGTTCAGGCAATGTCTGTCTAATACATATTATCCATTCTTGTCATACAGCTTTAAATGTATGGTCTTTTTGTTTTCTTTTCTTTTTTTTTTTTTTTTTCTCCCCTAGAAAGAATATGAGAAAACAAAGACGCAAAGAGAGATGGAGGAGAAATTTATTGTGAGTGCCTGGTATAATATGGTAAGATGCTCCAAACTGTATTAGGATTACAATTGTCAGACTTTGTTGGTGGTGTCTGTGTGGCATTTATCATGAACCCTTTTCATTTAAGTACAATATAGTTGTTTGAACAGAAAAAAAAAAAAAAACTGTCCTGTGTGCACACAGACAGATGAGTGAATTTGGCTCAGTAATCTATAAACAAGACAACACTAAAAAATATAAATAATTAAAGCATGTACCTGTATCTTGTAGCTATGCTTGCCATAACTTAAAGTGGATACACAAAATGCTGAAAGAGATCATGTTGATAACAGACATCAGGTTAAACATGAGTTCATAATATAAAAGTCAAGTTGGTTTTCCTTCCTTGATTGCTCACAACCTTCAGTGTATTTATTTATACTTCATTAAAATGTCTCTGAAAGAGGTTCTAGACACTGGTTATTGACTGTTATGGTCCCCTACCATGGCAGTTAGCCAAGTTATGCATATTTGGTTTTGTTAATCATAGAATCATAGAATCATAGAATATCAGGGTTGGAAGGGACCCCAGAAGGTCATCTAGTCCAACCCCCTGCTCAAAGCAGGACCAATTCCCAGTTAAATCATCCCAGCCAGGGCTTTGTCAAGCCTGACCTTAAAAACCTCTAAGGAAGGAGATTCTACCACCTCCCTAGGTAACGCATTCCAGTGTTTCACCACCCTCTTAGTGAAAAAGTTTTTCCTAATATCCAATCTAAACCTCCCCCACTGCAACTTGATGGAATTCACTCTGTTCATAGACTTTAAGGTCAGAAGGGACCATTATGATCATTTAGTCTGACCTCCTGCACAATGCAGGCCACACAATCTTCCCCACCCACTCCTGCAATAAACCGCTCACCTATGTCTGAGCTATTGAAGTCCTCAAATCATGGTTTAAAGACTTCAAGGTGCAGAGAATCCTCTAACAAGTGACTCATGCCCCACGCTGCAGGGGAAGGTGAAAATCCCCCAGGGCCCCTGGAGGAAAATTCCTTCCTGACCCAAATATGGTGATCAGCTAAACCCTGAGCATGTGGGCAAGACTCACCAGCCAGATACCCAGGAAAGAATTCTCTGTAGTAACTCAGATCCCACTCCATCAACATCCCATCACAGGCCATTGGGCCTATTTACCACTAATAGTCAAAGATCAATAAATTACCAAAATCATGTTATCCCATCATACCATCTCCTCCATAAACTTATCGAGCTTAATCTTGAAGCCAGATAGGTCTTTTGCCCCCACTGCTTCCCTTGAAAGGCTGTTCCAGAACTTCACTCCTCTGATGGTAAGAAACCTTTGTCTAATTTCAAGTCTAAACTTCCGGATGGCCAGTTTATATCCATTTGTTCTTGTGCCTAAAAAATCTGTTACTTTCTCAAAGAACAGGTTTCAGAGTAGCAGCCGTGTTAGTCTGTACCCGCAAAAAAGAACAGGAGTACTTGTGGCACCCCAGAGACGAACAAATCCACGAGACCATTACTCCTCGTTCTGTCATCTGCTACCATTGAGAACAGTCTAGAGCCATCCTCTTTGGAACCCCCTTTCAGGTAGTTGAAAGCAGCTATCAAATCCCCCCTCATTCTTCTCTTCTGCAGGCTAAACAATCCCAGCTCCCTCAGCCTCTCCTCATAACTCATGTGTTCCAGTCCCCTAATCATTTTTGTTGCCCTTCGCTGGACTCTCTCCAATTTATCCACATCCTTCTTGAAGTGTGGGGCCCAAAACTGGACACAGTACTCCAGATGAGGCCTCACCAATGTCGAATAGAGGGGAATGGTACAGACAGTTTCTCCACACATAGCAGAGAGAACCATATTTGAGAAAACCAAAGGGGAATTTAACCAGAGTACAGTAATGGTGGCTATATAGGTAAAAACAACACTCCCTCCTTCCAATACATGAAGCTGTCCCCTGGAGCATATAAAAGGAATATCAGGGGGAACATGCACAGAGCCAGCGCAAGGCTGATGCACTACTTCCTTCCTCAAAATACAGCATAAAGTAGGGCCACGTGCTTTACCTAGCCCTTTGGACAGGGGGTATATTTCACCCTGAGTGAACCAGAGTTACCCATGACAGAGGGCATGGCCCCTTCAGAACCACCCTCCTGATAGATGGAATTTCTGATCCTTGTGGTATGTCGATGTCCCAGAAGGGAGCTTGAATCCCTCCCAGGTCCCTTCCCTTAAGATGCCTGGCAGCCAATATGCTCCCTCTCATGTTCATTAATTGGAAAGAAGAAACAATGCTCCACCACATCCTGTCTTGATTATTTGAACCTTTGGTGTGGGAAAGCAATTTCAGATGACTTTGCATAATTTCCTAATGTTATGCTTGCTTACTTGGAGATAAAACATCCCATTAACATTTAAAGGGACAATGACCACTTCAGTTTTTTTAAATTACATCACTTTGTATTTTTCCAGTCCCTGACAGATCACCTTTTAAACAGTGTGGTCTGAAATAGTTTTGTAAAAACTCCTTTATAGTTCTAAGGATTTTTCTGCTCCCCTGCACTATTCAAAAGGCTCTTATAGAGAATTACAGCACCAAACATCCTCGAGCACACTCACTTTCCCATCTTTTCTGTGCACGTGCTTGCCTGCTGCCGCTTGCCTTGTTCCCTGACTCGTCAATACCCTATTTGCAGTCCTGGGGAAGAATGTGCATATGAACTCCCCCCAGAGCAGTGCAGCTGACCAGCAAACCAGTGAAAGGGTTTGTACATCAAATGCCCTCAGATTATCAAAGTCAACAAACTAGAAGGAGAAGACTCAGTCTGTTGTGACAGGAATTTTCTCTTCTGTGTGACATGAGCCTGAAAACTCTCCATCGTACAAGCATTCACAATTACCTATATATATCATGTTAATAGTTTAGATACAGCAGCTATGGGTAAGGATAAACAAATGAGTTCTCATCGCATGACATACTTGAATAGCAGTTCACACAGTCAAAGCAATTTACAGTTTGTGAAGACCAAGACTATAACAGGGTTCAAAAAAGAACTACCATATATATTCAATCGTAAGCTGGTTCATTTATAAGCCGACCCCCCGCGCCCCCCTTCTCCCCTCCCCCCCGGATGGATAAGTAAAAATGGAATTTTTATAATTCAGAGGTCGGCAAACTTTGGCTCCTGGGCCATCAGGATAAGCCGCTGGCGGGCAGAGACAGTTTGTTTACCTCAAGCGTCCGCAGGCACGGAGTAAACCTACGTAAACAAACTGTCCAGGTGCACCAGCTGCTTACCCTGACGGGCCGGGACAGCAACTGGTGGGGAAATTTGGGGGGGAGAGAAGCTGGGGGTCAGGGGAGTAACCCCTGTGACCACCCCCCACATGACCCTAGCCCGGGACCCCCACAATCTCCCCATCCCATCCCTTCCCACCTTAGCTGGGGCGGGCCAGGGGAGGATGTCTCTGGCCTGGCCGGAGCCGCTCTGGCAGGCCGAGCGGCGTGGCTGCAGCCTGCTCCGGCTGGCGGGGCCAAGCGGCGTGGCTGCAGCCTGTCAGCCCTGGAGCTGCAGCTGCTTCGGAGGCTGGGGGGAGAGCAGCGTGGCCAGAAGCGGAGAGACTCTGGCCCCGCCTCTTCCCTTCTGGCTCTGCTGCCTGTGCTGCCTCTGCTTGCCCCCTCTGTTGGGGGGAGCGGCTGTGTCCCCCTCTCTGCCCATTCATAAGCTGATCCCCTTCTCTGATGCTTCCCTTTTTTACTAAAAAATTCGGCTTATGAACAAGTATATACGGTAGATAAATTCATGGAAGATAGGTTCATCAATGGCTATTAGCCAGGATGGGCAGGGATGGTGTCCCTAGCCTCTGTTTGCCAGAAGCTGGGAATGGGCGACAGGGAATGGATCACTTGATGATTCCCTGTTCTGTTCATTCCCTCTGGGGCACCTGGCACTGGCCACTGTCAGAAGACAGGATACTGGGCTAGATGGACCTTTGGTCTGACCCAGTATGGCCGTTCTCATGTTCTTACAAACATCATCCCGTTAGTCCTCACAAAACCCCTCTGAGGGAGGGAATTACCATTCTCATTTTAGAGTTGGAGACAGAAAGGTATTGACTTGCCGCAGGTGAGTGACAGCTGGATGTAGAACCCGGGAATCCCTGATTCCAAATCCTGTACTTAAACAGCTAAACCTCCCCTCCCCTGAATAGCAGCACCCATTTGTGTTCAAAGTGTTGCCTGTTACAGATGTGTCATATATGTTGGTTTGTAAATTCCATGTGGCAGAGATTTTGTTTGGCATGAATTTATGAAGTGCTGTATATAGTCTCAACAGCATGGAAATAACAATGGTCTTTTTCCTGGTCCACTCACAAGTTTCTGTTGCTCTTTTTTTCTCTGAAATGACCAGGTCCCTTTAAGGCCCCTTGTTTCCCAGGCCTTGTCTACACTTTAAAGTTTTGCCAGCATAGCTATGCCTGTTGGGAGGGTGAAAAAGTCAGATTCCTAACCAGCATAACTATGCTAGCAGAAGACCTAGTGGAGATGCAGTTAGACCAGCAAAAAAGTGCTTTTGCTGATATAGTTTATTTTGTTTAGGGACTGGTATAAAGTATACCTGCAAAAGAACTCTTCTGCTGGTATAAGCTGAGTCTGCTCTGGGATGGTTTGCTGGTACAGACAAGGCCCAAGTGGGAATGCTGCTAGTTCAGCTGGCTGGCTATTCTGCAGGTCCAGATGGGTGGCTATAGCTTCAGCTGCTTCTTCCTTCCAGGTTAGGCCTCCGTTCTTCTCCACTGCCCAGACCAGTCTCTCTCTCTCTTTCTCTCTCCTGATTCTCTCAATTAGAACTGTCTGAGCGCGTGCTGTCAGGAATTTTAATTTTTAATCTCTCCCAGTCAATCAGCAGTCAGGAGCCAGCATGGCCAATTAGCTCCTGCTGCAATCATCAACAACAAACATATTTGTGTTTTCTCTCAGAACAAATTCCTGCCATTTATAATATGCTGATATTTCCATGTGAGAAATGCATTGCTAAAAGTTGAGAGATGCACCTTATTTTTATTTGAAAATAACTTAAAAAAAAAAGAGTGCCCGGGCAATGTGTGGTTGCAATGTATGCAGAAAATCATGCTCAAGTATGGGAGGGCATAACTTACTATCCTTGAAACCTTTTTGCTTGATTACTACAAACTTTGAAAGTAAAGCAGCCTTTTTACGCTTGCAAAAATACACATTTTTCACACAATTCTCTGGCAAAATGTCAAAGTCCCAAACAGGTTAGATGGTGCTGATAACGCAAAGGAAAGACAAGTAGTAAATGGACAACACGTTGAGAAGCATGCACGAATGTTCACTAATGAGTTTGTCTTTATTCACAGGGAATGACTCTGCATAAAAAAGCAGCAGAAGATAGACTGGCTAGTACAGGCTCTGGACAGTCCTTCCTGGCTAGACAAAGGCAAGCCACCAGCACAAGGAGATCTTACCCTGGTCATGTCCAACCAGCTACAGCAAGGTAGAGAAGCCTGGCCTTTAGAAAGGAATCAACCCTGTGATCCAGGCATACTTTGTTCCACGTGACGTTTCAGGAAATGCAACTAGCATCCTTTCTCTATCTTTATTCCTCGTTACCACTGTTATTTCTCATTGCAGGAAGGGGATTTATTATGATTTCTCATTGTTTTAATGCCCTCCATTCTTATTTTTTTGGAGTCGTCTTCTTTCTCTCTCTTTAAATGTGCCAAAATTTTGAAAACATCCAGAGGAGTGCTTTATTATAATGGAGTTTTTTAAATTTGTATGAAGTTGTCATCTCTTACCTAATGTCTGACATAGGCTATGTAGCAAACATACATTTTCTGTCACAAATGGTATACGTGTACCTACGTGTGTTACTATCGTTTATAAGACTCTCTTTGTTGAAAGGGAATTAGTCTCCTTTTTACTATGTAGTAATGTTTAAAATAGCTGAAAATCCTTTATAAGAAATGCAAAATTGCTGCATAAAATTGTTATAAAACATGTTTCCTGGGGGGGGACCCTGCCACCCTAGACATTAGCATAGGTGCCAACTTAGCTACATCCTGTGACACCTGATGTGGAATGTTTACAGAACAAAAATGAGTTTCTCCTTTCAAGTGAAGAGGTTGCTCCTGTTCTTGGCACTTGGCATTTAATAGGGAAGTAGGATGATTTGGAGACCATTCTTTCATTCTTTTTCTCTTAAAAGGCTTCAGATCTGCTTTTATTTCTCCACTGGTATTGTCTATTGTTTGCTGCCACAGGTGAAATGTTTCAGATTGTTCTCCCCACTCTGGTTGGTTGAGTATATCCAAAAAGAAAGATCAAGAAATATTTGTAATGCTTTAATGTGCTACAGCATCATTGATTTAAAAGAAGGTATTTATTTTAAAGCTTTGTAATGGTGGACTAACCATACATCAGGGATCAAGGCCCAGCTGAATATTGTTGAGGTTAATGTATTCAAATTGTCATCTACCACTGAAAGATTTATTTTTAATATGTCAATTAGGAGGATGATTATATCAATTGCCTTACTAATGGTAGCTGTGCCTTTAGACAAGTTTGTTGCTTACTCTATTGAAAACTCTGTTTGTAGTCTAATTCTTTTAACACATACCTGTCCATTTATATGTAGCATCTTCGCTTTGATTGGTAAGACAAGTGAGTGGTTCTCACTGCTGACATTAATTTAGGACAGATACTCCTACAAAGTGCTGAGTATTTCTGAGTGTTCTGAATGCCCTAAATTCCCAATAACTTCTTGAAGAGTTGAAGATGCTCAACACCTAGCACCTCTTAGGATCAGCCTTTATGGATTTACTAGTAGGGGAGCTTTGTATGTGTGTGTTTTGTGACATCACCTTCAACATAAATCTTGCTCCTGATATGGTGTGCATACAATCTAGTTTCTAAGTTTAAATTTTGTAAAATTATTTTAATCTCTTGCCCAATGCAAAACTTTCCTTCCTATAAATCCCTTCAAAAGTAGCTCACCTTGGCTTTTTTAAGCATTCCAAGGTATATTTTAATCTAACCTTTTGATTTAAAATGGTCAAAGGACCCTGAAGGACCAGTACATATGGATTCAAAGACAGTGACATCTGTAAGTGCTGTTTTATTCCAGAGCACATCCAACTGTTCATACCTAATCCATTTAAAAATGGCCATTAAATATATGTTGAAAGCATTTATCTTGATTCTGATTTTCCCAGCAATACAAAGAACATCTTCTGACATCCATGAGCAAAATGTTTGTCTTTTATTCCAAAGAGAGAGAAATAATTGTTTAGTAGTGTTATATGTAGAGTAGTGATCAAAAAGACTTTATAGCTGTTGTCTGCCCTCTGTACTGTGCCTAAAATTAGGTTAGGTAAGGTATTTCCTGTAGTATGTGTAAAGCTAACAATGTAAAGGCAGTTCAGGCATAAACTGATATTTGCCTTCCTGTATTTTGTTGAGAAACAAAATGCTAAACGGACAAGTTTCGTAAGTGCCATCTAGCAATATGATTATTCAGACACACGTCTTTTGTGGAGTTCAGACTGGTCACTTTAGGAACCTGTCTTGTGCGTAGTGTGTGTAAGGGAGCAAGAGGTAGTCAATGTCCATGAATAAGTATGTACAGCATTTTTCAGCCCCTAAGAAGGAACCCAAGAATATTTAAGGCTTTGTTTTTATTTTTGTCTGTCAGGCTCTTCCTTTGCACCACCATCTGCCAAAATCTACTTGTGAAAGAAGGGGGTTCCAAAATTGTAATGGGGAGGCTATATCTCCAAGTTTGTCTACTGAGTCCATTTAAGATTACTGTTAATTAGATGTATATCTGAAAGAAACTCCGATACAATTTCCATCCTAAAATTAAACAACTTGCTTTTGTTTTTTAGTTTTTTCTCTCTCTTTTCTGGCTCCTTCTCCCCCTCTTTGTTGCCACTGGTCCCTTGAGGTCTACTTTTTTTTTTTTTTTGGAGCCCACTCTCTTTTTATTTTGGCCTTCCTCTTCCTTTCCCCACAAGATCAGATACTATCTGAGGTGCTTCCCATAGTTCTTTCTGAGCATCTGAGTGAAATCTGCACTATCCTGTTGAGTTTTATGCTACTTTTACAGAGGACACTGTGTAGATAGGAAGAGCAGAGACTAACACTGAGTCTATATTTTGCTGCTGTTGTGGATAATTACAAGTTTATATGAAAACTGCCGTCACTATTTCTAATACCATAAATTAGTACTAAATAAAGTACACGTACAGTACTGCCCTGCTCACCTAAAAATGTTACTTCCCTGATGGGAGAACTAATTTGCATTCCTGCAAGAGGTAAACACCCCTTTTGGGCAGCAACACTTTTAGCTGATAATGACAGAAGAGCTGAGCAGTCCATATGAGCCCTTTCTGGGGTTCCTAACAACTGTGGCAATGTCAGGCAGGCACCCTTCTTTTTGTAAGCTTTGTATTAACTAAAATAAAAGCAAATGGTCTAATGCGTAAGCAAGTCCACAAGATTCCAGGCTGAGACCACTACTTTACAGTGCTGTCAAGCGGTTGGAACTTAACTTCTTTTATATTCAAGGACATGTGTGGATTCAAGCTTGTAAAGTGCCAAGCATGTGATAGTAGATACATAATAAAGAAGAATATTAACAGTCCATTTTTTCCCTAAGAATACTTAGCACTTGTGTAATGGTTTACATTTTTCAGAATGCTGTATAAACAGTAACAAACTGATTTTAAAGTTAACTTTTAGCCAAAGTGTAGCACAAAAGAGAAGTCTAATATAGAAATACACATTTATAAACGTTTTAAAATGAAAATAATACAAATAGGAAATTGCCAATTATTTTTTCACTGTATCCTTCTTGATATTAAGCAAATAAGAATCCTTTGCAATTCTAGTGTCACCAGCAGGTGACTTCTGTAATTTCTACATTCACTTTAACAAAAATTGCTAGCAGTTTTCTATTCCAATGGATTGCATTAGGAACTTTATGTTCATTAGTGTATGAAAGGGTGAATTTTTAAAATCCTGTTTAGAACTACTCTACCTGCTACTTTCTAGCATTGAGTTATTCTAGCATTCTTAACATTGAGTGGTATGTGCAAGTTGCTAAGATGCATTCAAATGATTTCTGCATTCTTTCAATATTCCTCTACATCAGATTGTCTACTTGGCAGCTTCCTGGTTGATTTGTAATAGTTTTTTTTTTTTATTTGCTTTGATGCTTTGGCATAGATGTAGTAGTTAGATTATACTTTATCTCACCACTCCCTTTAGACAGTGACTCTGAGGAAGAATACCATGAATGTGTCTTTCCAATTTTTCATTTTCTATGAAACATACTTAGAACAACACCTGGATCTGATGCCTTAGATTGAGAATTTTTCTCTTTACTTTTACTCTTGGAGAGGATTGGGAGGAAAATCTTTTTGCATTCATAGGGCCAAATACTTAAATCTGACTTCAAGTAGGTTTATATGGGTGTAAATTGAATTGAATTTGGCCCTTTATGTTTTACAATGTCTGTCATTAAAATAATTAGATCTCCCCAAAATGATTCTATATAGGACTTAGGCAGTCACATACTTATGGTGTCATGTACAGCAGTGGTTCTCAACCAGGGGTCCGGGGCCCCTTGGGCCACCAAGCAGGGCCAGCATTAGACTCACTGGGGTTCAGGGTAGGAAGCCCTACTCACCTAAGCCCTGGGCCCTGCCACCTGGGGCTGAAGCCTGAGCAATGTAGTTTGGTGGGGACTCTGTGGCATGGGGCCCCGTGCCATTGCCCTGCTCGCTACCCCCTAACGCCGGCCCTGGCTTTTATAGGCAGAAAACCAGTGGCTGTGACACAGGTGGGCCGTGGAGTTTTCATAGCATGGTAGGGGGGGCCTCAGGGAAAAGAAGGTTGAGAGCCCTGGTCTACAGTGTCTCAGAGACCTGGATTACTCTTGGTGAAGCCTCTTCTCAACAAGACCTAAAATGAGCTCCCTTGCACTGGACAGCAAAATGACTTTCAACCATCCTGCCTTAAAATTACTGTGTTGCCTGAAGCGTGCATGGGATTTTCCCCTTTAAACTGAAAAGGTGAATCTAATGGTCACAAAATTGAGGAATAAGATTAATAATGGTTTGAGCCAAGTCAATCCTAGCTCAGCCTTGCCCACTTCCCTGCACAGTTCTCCCAGCACACTTCACTTTTGGGAATAAAACCACTTCTCCTGCCTACCTGTCTTTTCTCATTAAAAATAGATATAATTTGGCATGATCTGGTGTGCCTGGACATGTGAGCCCGTCACATTTCAAGGGGAAAATCCTGACTGAGTCAGAAACACCCCGACCTCATGTCTGCTGAAGACACTAAGCCCCTAAAACAAGCAAAAAGTGTTGCTATATGTACGCCACTGGCTGACACTTTCAGGGAATTGGAAGGCTTCTCAGCAATTTTATTTCAGATCCTAGTTGGGTCTTGTGGGTCCTCGGCAGTGGAACTCCTCAAGCATGAGCAGTTGACATTTCTTCCCTGTCTGGAATTCAGGAAGGCAATTGAAGCTTGTTAGTGACTCTGCAGCCAAATCTAGGTGAAAACAAGAGGATTTTTTTTCCTCAGCTGAAAAAAGGGAGGAAGATCTGTTCCAAGGTATAAAACTCCAAGGAGCAGTGTGTTTTTCTTTGTAAGATTTTTGCTGCTGTTTGTGCACCGTATGAAGCAGAATACTGAACACCTGGGCTCCTGGAACTGATTTAAGTTAGTTTTTGAGTTACGGCTGACTAAACAAGAAACTCCAGAAAGGTGCTTGTTTCCCATCAGAATAAGGTTGTCTTTTTCTACCATGCCAACCTCAGATTTTTCCCATTTGGCACAATAGATCTCTGGAGATTCACTGCAACCAGCACCATAGCTGGAGAATTTGAATGCTTCTCTTGTTTTTCCTTTCTTGACTTTAATGTTTTCATTGGAGATTGAGACATGAGTGTCATTTTTAAAATTATCAACTCATTGAATTGGACAGATGGTGACATTTAACAAATAAAAGTAGACTAGAAAGCCCTAGAAAACTCTTCTAAAAGCAATATGCATGGTTTCCCAAACTGCACTATCCTACAGGACATCAAATTAACACCTAACAGTGGATTCAAGGCAATCTAATTGTTTGATATCAAAAACAGCTGATGGGTTAGAAACAGTTCATGACGAATGCTCTACAGTCTAGGTGAAAGGCTGATCCTTTTGAAATGTATGGGCATTTTGCCACTGATCTCAGTGGGGCAGGTTTTCACTCCACATTTGAAGAGACTTGCTGAGATAATGGGGTTTCTCTAAAGTGGTTCTGCACATTGGTTGGTGCTAATGGAGAATTGGAGATTTTCTCTGCTGCTGTTCATTGTGTACGTGAAGCCAGTTGGAGAACTGACAAAGGAGGCATAGCCTGACATATTATATGTTGATACCACAATTTAAAGTAAACCCCCATCTCATGGGATCACAGGAATTCTCTCTCAGTGCTGTTCTGTTGCCTCAGATTTCAAAGCGGGTTTGAGACAGCTGGTTGAAGCACTGTCCAGACAAAATGAAAGTTTTACTTATAGGGGAAGAGATGGGACAACCGGGAAATCATTTGTATTTGGTGGCAGCCTTATTTACTGCTAGGTGCTGGCGTGTTTTGCAGTTAGGCATGGGAACAATTTTTGAACAGATGCTGAAGGTTACAGTTAGGGAGAAATGGCTATTTTCATCTTCAAAAAAGTGGACGTTTCAGCCTTTACTTCCAGCTGTGGATCCTCAGGACAATGATCTTTGCTTTTGTGGTGCCAGTTTTAGGGCCACCATTGAAAATGCACTGAAAGGTTGCAGCTACTTCAAAACTTAACAGCATTCAGGTGGCCTCTTCCTAGAGGAATCTTTGCTGCCCACAGTTCAGAAACTGCTTATTATTCAGCCATTATGCTTCCATGTCTTGCTAATTTATTAGCATTATTAAAAACCTGTCCTACACTGTCACTGTTCTAAGATGGCATGGTAACAAAAATGCCAAAGATCTGAATTGCTGTGACAGAAATAATTACACAGGGAGATAGTAATAGAAAAGATGAGTAAACTAAATGTGGCACTCATCTTACAAAAGAAAGCAAGCACTTGCCTTACAATTGCTATCCTGCCAGTGTAACTTGAATGCCCCTAATGGCATACATTTTAAGAGAACACAGCGGGGGCTGTCCAGTGGAGTTTTGTTGGGGTTGGGGTTATGCCTGCTTTCATTTATCAACTTTAGTGAGAATCTGGGATGAGAGGTGAAGAACATGGTGAGGCAGAATATTTATAAAGTGATCAAGTTTCTCAAGATCCTTGCATTGAAGGAGCTATTATTAATAATCAGTATTATTAATACATTTGTAGAGAGCCAAATGGGGAAGTGTTGGAAACACCAGTGAGGAAGGAAAAACGATTAGAAGTAGGAATGAGGAAGATAATGAAACGAGATTCAACATGGAAACATGCAAGATAATAAATCTGGAGAAAATATATCCAAAGCACATACTCACTGGATGCAAATACTTGGGAACGGCATAGTGTAGGGGTGATAGATGACAAATTGCAATGTGACACAGAAGCTAAAAGGGAGAGTGAGCCATCAATTCTTCACAGTTGACACTGCAACCTTTAGTGTCCTCAGCTCTTACATCATTCTGAAAAATAACATTATTTTAGCCATAAATAGTTCATCCCGCTTACAGACAATTTCTCAGATTTTCGGTGGGCTCTGGCAATTTCCAATACAGAGTTCTATCCTTCAGAATAGCCACAGCCCCCAGAGTCTTTACCAAGGTTTTGTCTATGGTAGTAGCTCATATCAGATGTCATGGCCTCCTCGTCTTCCCTTACATCAGTGACTGATGCCTCGCTGTCAAATCCTGCCATGAAGCCTTTATGTCAATCTCTGTGATGCTCCGTCTCCTTTTCTCACTGTGGATCAGCATGAATATCGAATAATCTTTTCTTACCCCTGCGCAATCTTTGAATTTTATCAGGGCAATCTTGAATTCTCACTGCAAAGGTGTAGTTGCCCACAAATAGGTTCCAGACCATGAATGATATCATAGTTCACATCACGAGCAATCCTAGGGTAGAGGTCAAAACATGTCAGTCCCTCCTTGGCCACGAGGCCTCGTGCACCTATGTCACTCCATTTGCAAGATTCCGCCTTCATTGCCTACAGTCAGTTTGCTCCTCAAGTCACCATTCCATGAACTTCACACTGACAGTTCCCGCCAAGGTACTGTCTTCCCTCCTGTGATGGACAAATCTTCATCACATACGTGTAGGGGGTCCCCTTTTTCCCCTCACCACCAGACAAGGTGATCATTACGGCTGTGTCTCTACATATGGGCAACCACACAGCACAGGGAATGTGCACATCTCGAGAGTCCAGAATGCACATCAATGTCCTGGAACTACAGGTAGCACGGAAGGTGTGCAAGTCCTTTTTTCCTTTCATCTGCTTTCATCATGTCCTCATAATGTCAGACAAAACTACAATGGTCTTCTACGTCAGCAAACAAGGGGGAGCGAGATCTGCCTCCCTGTCTACAGAAACAGTCCATCTCTGGAACTGGTGCATCAAGAATCAGTCACCCTATCTGCAGCCTACCTTTTGAGGATGCAGAATGTGCTCACAGACTCCCTCAGCAGACACTTCACAATCAACCGTGAGTGGGAACTTCATGACACTGTGCTCCACAACATTTTCACACAATGGGGGACCCCAGGAATCTGTTCGCTTTCCAGGCCAAAAACAAATGTGCCACATTTTGTTCCAGAGGAACCCTCAGTTACCACTCCTACAGTGACACTTTCCTTTCCTGGTCATACCAGTTCAATTATGCCTTCCTCCTGCTACCATTGCTGCCACGAGTGTTACTCAGGAACCGACAGGACAGAGTAACAGTTATCCTGATCGCCCGTTTCTGGCCCAGACAGTTTGGTTCCCCAACTTCCTACGCCTGTCGTCTCCCTTCCCATTACTCTCCCAATATTCCCTGTGCTCCTGAGCCAGTGCAATGTCAGGATCAGACACTCTAATCCACTAACAGTTCTCCTCAGGGCATGGTATTTGGATGGTCATCAGCCCTAGAACGGGTGTGCTCCTCGGCTGTGTGAGACATTCTCTCTTATAGCAGAAAGAACTCAACTAGGAAATGTTACCAATCTACTAGAAACACTTCTCATCCTGGACACAGCATTCTACCAAAAATTATGGGTATTCCACTCATCCTAGACTATATCCTATCTTTAAAGACATCGGGCCTGTCCCTCAGTTCCACGCTAGTCCACTTGGTGGCTGTTAATTCGTTACATCCCCCTATGGAGGGCAGCTCTATTTTTGCACACTTGCTAACCAGTTGATTCTGGAAAGGCCTGATAAGGACTTTCCCACCTCCTCAAAAGATGACACCCCCATTGGACTTGAATCATGTCCTTTCGGTTCTAACACGGCCCTCCTTTGAGCCCTTAGTGACTTGCTCCATGTCCATTCTCTCCTTGAAAGCTGCCTTTCTCATAGCCATCACATCATCTAGGATGGTCGGTGAACTTGGTGCAGTGATGACAGATCCTCCACACCTTATATTTCCCAAAGATAAAGTTTCTTTACACCTACACACCAAATTTAAAGTGGTTTTGAAATTTCACCTTCACCAATCCATTCACATAAGTGTTTTCTTCCTGAAACCACCTGCATCTGCAGAAGAGCATAGGCTCCACTCCCTAGATGGTCAGCAAACCTTGGCCTTTTGCCTACAGAGAACAAAACCATTGAGAAAGTCCTCAAGGTTGTTTGTTGCTATAGAGGAGAGAATCAGAGGACATGCCATCTCCACCCAGGGAATTTCCAAATGGATATCTGATTGCATTCTTCCCTATCAGCTCTCAAACTTCCCCTCTCCCAATGGGGCTATGAGCACACTAAACAAGAGCCCAGACCACTACTGTAACATCTCTTCACGATGTACTCCTCCCAGACATCTGTAAAGCACCCATGTGGAGCTCTGTACACACAGTGCAAGACATTACAACCTAGTACAAGACTCGGCTGCTAATGCCTCATTGTGGACGGCGATTCTCCACTCGACCCTACCATCCTCACCCTCCACCTGCTTTGTACTGCTGGTCAGTCACCCACAGTCGAATACAATAGGGACTATCACTTGAAGAAAAAGAAGAGTTACTTACCTGTAACTAGACGTTCTTCAAGATATGTAAGTCTATATGTATTCCACTACCCGCCCTTCTTCCCCTCTGCTTCAGATCCTGATTCGGCGGTGGCAAAGGAACTGAAGAGGTGGTTGGTTCACCCTGCCTTTCATCACCTTGGTCGGAAACACGAGGCAAGCCAGGGCGTGTGTGCAGACCAACTGACACGGCTTTCAAAATCTCCGACTCCAGACGTGTGGTGCACCTGTGTAACCCACAGTGGAATACATAGAGGGACCACACATCTCAAACCTCCAGTTACAGGTATGTAACCTCCTCATCCTCAGCTGCTGGAAATCATCATAGCTCCTTCCTAGCCGAAACAATGACACATTCCAGCAGCTGAGGATCTGCCCCTATATCTTGGATTTCTCCGGTCTTATAAAACGGTGCTGCAAAAACAAGCTGCTGTTAAAATGGTAGAAAAATTTCTTGCTGTTTAAATCTTTCCTAGAAGAAGTTGTTAGCAGATTCTTTTCTAGTAATAAAACGTGCACTATTCTAGCTGGAAGGGTAATAGCATCTCTCCCTCTCCAGGACCATAGTGTATTCTGTAACGTCCTTGGGCAGACTTTACCCGTTTTTTCAAAGGACTCCCACTAACACCTTGAAGAGTACATTGTTCTCTCCATTCTATTAATGTGCATTAGCTGCGTACCTTTATATTTCACTTAGTCCTGTTGTACAAGTAGATTTGCATTATCTCACATTCTGATGAGAGTAAAAAAACAGGATTTTCCATTTAAAGAAGTAAACTCTGATCTCAGATAGCTTTAACATTTTAACTTTTTATGGCATTACTAAAATTAATTGTTCATTTTATTATTTCCAATCATCCACACCCCAGTGTGCAGGCTCATTTAGCAGTGCTTGAGTGGATAACAATGCACCTCATCTAAGGGATGTGTTATTCAAAACACACTTTATCAATATTCTGCTTTGAATGCATTCTTTAATGCATTCCTGATTTTCTTTCACTTAATTTGTTAGTCTGTTCTCTCTGTTGTGTGCACTTTCCGACTTTCCTAAATAAAAAGTATTCTGGTTAGGAGGAAACAGGTGAGAAGGGAGGCGCACAGGAAGGTCATTTTGTTACAGAAATTTGAAAGAGTACAGGCAAGTCTCGTCTTACGCGCATTTAACATGTGCGAATTCAGCTTTGCATGGTCGGCAAAAACAAAACAAAAAAGAAAAATAACAATTTCAATACTGTACCTGTAGTGCGGGCGATTCCGCCTGCGATTACACTAAATGTAATTTTGACTATACACGATTTTCACTTTACGTGCTGACTACGGAACGTAACCCCAGTGTAAGATGAGACTCGCCTGTATACTTGTATTATGTGCAGCAAACTTGAGTCACTGTATTCTTTTGGCTTCAGTAGAATTAAATCATCAGCTACAGGACTTGTGCTGTAGTTATAACTTTTGAAAGAAATGTCTTAACTTTTAGTCATAAAGATATTTTCTCTAATAAATTCAATCCAGATTTTCGTGCCACAAGAAGCATTATTAGAATTAGGTACTTATCAGGGAAATTCTTAGAGGAAAAAACCAAATTCACAGAGCATGTCTTCTATCAGAGGACAGCATTTGCTGTTTACATTGTGCTGGAATTATTGAAAATCAGAATGAGCAGACACTAGAAACAAGTCTCTCTCCTATTCTGTATATTTCTGCAGTAATATCTAAAATTTGCTTTTGATCAAAAACTTATTTTACATCAAATGACTAAAGCTTGTTAATGTAAGAATGTGACACGGGATGTGCATCAAACAAAGGCTTGCTTTGGTGCAGCTAATCAAAACTAATGCTTAATCATAATGCTTGTATCTTGTAACACTATGTGGAATTTCTCTCAGACGAGAATGGAAATTATAACTCCATTGCCTTTTTCAATGGTTAAAACTCATGATGTGAGACAGACACCTTTTTACATCTGGAAATGTTTTGGTTTTTTTTACTGATTGTGCTCACAGGCAGCAAAAATGAGTGAAACTTGTGGAGGCCAATTTCATAACTATTCCTTGAGCTTCGTATGTGTCTGACAAGGCATTCTGCACTAAGGTGTTGGGTATGGCCACTTGGGTGCAGATCCCCAAAGGTATTTAGGTGCTCAGCTTCTATTGATTTGAATTAGGTGCCTAAATACCTTTGAGGATCTGGGCCTTGGTCTGTTACTAGGAGTTGTACAAGACTCCGTTTTAGGATGTCTAAACCAGTGGTGCCAATTTCAGGTATTTTTGGAGGGGGGCAAGGGTGCAATTCCAGTTTCCCCCACCCCCTCCTCCAGCAGAAACCCCGTTCCTGTCACTCCTAGTATCTTCACCCCACCCCACCCGAGGTCTTCCTCGGCTCCAGAGTATCCCCTCTCTCTCTTACCCACACCGTGCATGAGCCTGTGCTGCCAGGACTCACTTTCTCAACAGACTCCCCTGAGGTCCGCCGCAAAGGAACTCCCACTCCATGTGCCACCAAGGCACAGCACCATTTGGCCCAGTCACCTATCTGTGTGGAGTGGCAGCCTGGTCAAATTTCAGCGCCGTTGTCACCATGCAGCTGGAGCAATGCTCTGGACCACTCTGGCAGCAGCCGTACTGTTCTAGTGTAGGACCACTGCTTAAAAGTGGCCAGGCCACAGCCATCCCCAGCTCCATGGCCTGTGGGGCTTTGACCAAATGCAAAAAGCTTGAGGGAGGTTGGGGACAAATGACCCTCCTCCCAGTCCCCCCCACCCTCCCCCACCCCAGGTGGCAGCGCTGATCTAAACCAAGACTAGCTTTTGTTCCTCCGTTCAGCTGTTAGCACATTAATCATATTGTGAATGCTTTTAGTCACCTTAATAAAATAGCAGTTGAAGCCCCCTTGACCTAGCTGAGCTATAACTTGACACAGCTTTACTAAACTGCTTAGAAAACATATGTTTTGTTTTCATTTTTAACAGTAATGAAATGTTGGCTGCTTTTTAACTTTCTTCTTTATTTTTTTATTTGCAGTGATGTGGTTGCATGACCTGCAGCATTATTTATCAAACAGGGACTGTTCAGTGCATGACTTGCTTTCTGTCCAGACTGCATAACCCAAAACTTAACCAGTTCTACCACTTAAGACTCATGGCATCTGATTTCAAAGAGAGAGATCCACTTGCAAAGAAGCTTGCCATCTTGGGGAGTGGCTTTACCATCTCCCTCTTCCACCTCCCCTCCAGAATAAAGTCTCCCCAGGAGACTGGGGCCAGGGAAAAACCAGTATTCAGAATTCCTGAGAGGGTATTTGGTAAATTGACACAGTTCCCTTTCAGCACTCCGTTTTTTCTGTCTATCCACTTTGACTACTTCATTCTGATTATTAACACACAACCTTCTGCTCCATTTCCATTTGCTAAGCTAGACAACAGCTAGT
Source organism: Lepidochelys olivacea (assembly GCF_965140295.1). NCBI lineage: Eukaryota > Metazoa > Chordata > Testudines > Cheloniidae > Lepidochelys > Lepidochelys olivacea. Next base: position 131,573,917 of record NC_140415.1, read on the forward strand.
CTTAATGAGGTCATAAATGTATCTTTCTGATCATTCATCTGTTAAAGCTCTTGCACATTTGAAGGCTCTGGTCTAATCAGGTTTTAATATTTAAGGTAAAGCCAAGAAACTTTTCTTGCAGGAAAAAACTATTACGAATTGTTGTTTGACCCTCCCATGTTCCTTAAAAAATAAGCAAGGTATATCTGCTAAGCTCCAAGCCTGGACAAACTATCATGCAATATTTTATTTACAAACACTGCATACTTTCTTAATATGTATATACACGGTAGTTTGTGACTGTTACATTTTTCTCTGTCCATTTAGCTGTCATCAGTTTCTTTCAGTAATATTTTTTTCTATCTGTGTACAAAAGTTAAACAATTCTAGAAAGGAACATGAATGGAGATAACTAGTATAAAATCAGTCTACACTTGCTGACTTACAGTATTATGCAAAATGTCCTTGCCAGCTTATTTGGGTTGTTTATATTTTACTTGTACTATTTGAGTTGTCTTTTTTCTTATCCCCGTTTCAGTTGTTTCATTTCCATTTGCACTAGCATGCCTGTTTCTTTGTATTATGAAGTATTGCTATAAGATTTGCAGTATGTAGACGGTATAACTCAAAATGCTTTGTTCTGCCTATATTGACTAATTTTAAAAGCTGCTTATTTAAAATTTTAAATTCTTAAATATCCACACGTTTGTATTACTGTATTTTAATTTTGTACTTGGACAGACAGCACTGGCAAGATACAAGACATGAGGAAATGCTGTTTTGTAGTATTCTAAGTTCATGTGTTTATTGTGTAGATACTGTCGTTTTAACATCTGGGACAAAGGTGAGACCTCGTAAGCCATAGTATTCGCTAAAAAGCCTCAAGAGAATCTGGAATCATTAGTACTGTACATTGTTCCGTTTGATTAGAAGTCCAGTTCTTGAGCAACCGCATGCTTCCTACCTAGATCTCAACCCTGCAGAAACTTAGACATATCCTTAACTTTACTCATGAGCAAATTTAAGCATCAGAGCCTTAGGGGTAAATTGACCCTGTCTTTGTGCCTGCAAAGCACTTAGGAGGCTGGGTAGGGGCAGCACATCCCTTGCTTGGTACAGAGGCCTGCTCTGTGCACCCTCCTTTCACATCAGTACACAGGGATAGGTGGGGCAGGGCTGGAGGAGTATTGGGCACCCCTAGTCTCTGCAGCCTCTTCAGAACCTGTAAGGAGCATTCTGTTCAGCACCAGGTCCAACTAGCTAGGGCCTGGGCTCTCACCTTGCCCCTAATCGTCATGTGTAAGTCCCAGGCAACCCTCCTGGTCAAATACACCCCGGGTTTGATCAGCCTGGAGGGAAACTGCACCAGATCTGGAGGCGGTGATGTGAGGAGTGATGCAGGGGAACATGTAGCTCACTGTCCCTCTCTCTGCCTTACAGCAATCACTGGCTCTTCTTTGGGGGCCAAAGGGAGATTAGAACTGGGGTCTCTGCAGGAGGTAGGGGAGAAAATAAGGACTGGGATGGAACTGTGTTCCTTATTCTCTCTGCTGGAGGGCAGAGGAGGATGACTCATCCCTCCACATTCCCTCTCTTGAGGGCCATGCAGGAGGTTCTTCAGTCTTATGGGATCCAAGTACTCTGCCAGGAAGGGCCCTCATCACTGCCATCGGGGAGCTGGGGGCTCATCTCTACAACCTCCCAGCCTGCTGGGGCAATGCAGTTACAGATTTCACCACCCGGGGAAGCTCAGGATGTAGGTGGAATCAGAAGCGTCACTAATCTGTCCCACACAAAGGCCTTAGGATCTGATCAGGGTGGGACAGGCAATGTTTGAACAATGCACAGCAAAGAGCCCCCTGGGCCTGGTATGTGACATTTCAGCATTAATAACCGTAGATCCCTTGCTAGGAGGTACTGTATAAACATGCCTTCTCTCCTTGTTGGGAACTGGATGAGTGGCTTTGAGCTGCGTTTTCCAACTCTGTAGTGCAGCTGGTGATGTCTTCCCCAACCACTGCTGGATATCGATGTCTCCAGAGTTGGTAGTTTTGGGCTGGCAATGCCATTTGACTGTTGAGGGGTTAGACAGAGACTTCTGGAGTAGTGGGTCTGGGTGTGTTGGAGCTGTTCTCCCTGCCACCAGGCTGGCTGTGTAGATTAGTAGTTTACTATTCAAGCTGTTCTGAAGCCAAGGCATTTGTATCTTCCTGAAAAGTTTTTAGCCTGACATAACTGTTTGAGTCTACTCAGTGCAGTAGAGAAATGTCAGATTGAGCTAGTAACCTCAAGTAAATGTGCTGTCTTTCTTTTAATTAAGTTATCCTAGCATCTCTCCCCCAGAGGGTGATCCCAAGCATGTTTCTAATGTACTAACCGGATGTGTGCGTAAGAGACTGTTTTATTTTCTCAGTGGCAGCTTGTTTGACTGTCCTAATTTGTGTTGACCAGTTATCAAAATAACTGTTTGTGAAATTGTCAATAATATATTTTCTGTCAGAGAATGGATTTCTAGAGTGTCAACGCATTAATTTCCCTTTTCAGTTCACCTATGGATTCTTATCCTGTAACTACCAGATTGTCATGGTAGTGGCATTAATATACATATCTGTAAAAAGACAAAAATACAAGATAATGGTCAGAAGAATGCAAACATTTTAATAATGTTTTTTCCCCAGTCAAATACAATAATGCTTCCAAGGCTACAAAAAAGTGTACAGTTGTTAAACAAGTTGTAAATAAAGGCTTATATAAAATGGAATCTCTTGTTTTTCTGGTCTGTTACTGTATTAGAGAAAGTGCACAAAGTGAGGTTTCTGTTAAAATTGTGGGTTTGTTAAATCTGAAGCTGTCCTTTGTAATAAGAAGCTAGTTATGCTATATATTTTTTGATTGAGATTATTAAATACAATTCAATTAAAACTTTAAGGCCTACTCATTACAGGGTCTCAGAGCTGGCCCTACATCCCACCACACAGGGACCTTTCTCGCCACCCTCCAGAAGCACATATATCTGTACAGTGTGTCTGAGTTCTGTACAAAAGGTGAACTTTGGGTAACAAGTCCATCCCCTGAAGACTGCACAGTAAAATTACAGAACAGTGAGGTAAGCGGTCATTAGTCATAGCTGGAATGCTTCACTCAACAGGTAGATTTTCAGAAATATTGGCTAGGAGGAAAAGAAAGACTTAACCATATGGGGCTTATGGAAAGCACAAAGTCAGGTATGAACTAAAGGAGGGAGGGAGAGGCCAGAGATGAAGTCAAAACTGTAAGCATGGACAGAATCATGGAATGAATTGAAAGTGAACACAAGCTTGAATGTAACGTGGAAAGTAGATGTCAGTGCAGATGCTCAAGAAAGGGAGATGATTGTGACAGCAGGGGTTGGGATGGTCGAGGAAGAGGCCAGAAGAGAAAGTTGAGGTAGTGAAGAAATTACCAAAATTTAGACTGCAACAGGGATTGGAGTAACAAACAAATTCTGGGCACTAATATAATGGAATAATATTAAGGTGTGTTTTGATATCTCTGAAAAATCAAAAAAGGTTGGCTAATAGTCTATGTTTCCAGGGAAGGCACAAAAAGTTCCAAAGAGACAAATTTCCAAGCAAAGGCCAATAAAATATAGTTCTAAAAATGTCCTTAGTGTACTCCAGAAATGTCAGTTTGGCTGTTAAGATATCCTAGAAAAGCCAGGAAATGGTTCCAAATTTGTGCCAGCCATGTACGAAAAATGTCTGAATGTTCCCTGTGTGCTCAAGACAAGGCCAAAAAGGTCCTCAAAAACCACAAACATCCAAATATCCAAACTTACGTTAGAAATGGCCTCTGAGACAAGACGAAACCCTAGCTCAGAGTTGTTCCAAAAGGTCTGGATGTTGGCCTCAAACAAACCCTGAGAGAAGTCCCAGGAGTGTCCAAAAAAAGTCTCGACATGCCCCCAACCAAAGTGTTTGAAAAGATCTGAATATTATTACCTGAAAGTGTGCTAAGCCCTCCCCAGAGAATGTAAGAAGACCTGGTCCTTGTCCCAAAAATCTTAAAGCTCCCCTCCTCCAAACGCTTGCGGTAACTTTATCATTGAATTCAATTGAACGGCTTGTTACTCAGGTGCATAAGTGTGTCCTGGTATGGGTCTTGTGTATTTCCAGTTTTATGTCTGAAATTGCTCCTGCAAAATGGAAAAACGTTCTGAAATGTTCCAGCAGGACTGGAACCTTCTCTGGCCATTTCTTTGGTGATTGTTTTTGGGATCCTTTTCAAAGCATTTTAGAAAGAACTAAGAAATGTACCCTGAAGCACCTCCAGAAATATTCAGTTACCTAGAAACGGTCATAAAATACTACCAGAAATGTCCAAAATATATCTGAAAAGTGACCATCCCCCCTGTATTATCTTAGAAAGTTCTCAAGATTGAGAAAGGACTGCCAGTGGTCTACAGTGGTCCAACATTTTTTTTTTTTAATTAAAAAGAAAACTAGAAATGTTCCTTAAAGGTGAAAAATATTCCAGCACCATCACCAAACTAGCCTAGAAAGTTCATCATACCGGTTTGCATGAAGATACAACAATTAGCCTCTGAGTTCAGTTGACAATCAAACCAAGACAAGTGAAAATGCAAGGCTTCTGTTTCTTGTCTCCTATTAATTGCAGCACAAACATCTTAATAAATCAGCCCTTAAGCAAGCAGCATGTTCCTGGAGACTCAGGGCTGGCAGCACTCTACGGTATGTTCTCTTAGCATGCACCTTCATTGTCCAGTGTGATGTCACACACCGATCTAAATTACAGAAGCTTAATTTATAAATGCAAACTACCAAAAGACCACCAAGTCCGTCACTTCAACCTTTCAACCACATCCCTTCTATTAAAACATTAACACTATCACTGATTAGCATCTATTTTTGACAGTATCACCAACAAAAGGATGAAGGTCGCTTGGAAAAATATGAGAACCATAACATTGGGGGGAATGTCCCAGTAAAGTTAAAAAAATTCAAAAACAATCCCCAAATGTACATTGAAAAATCCCCTAAAGTGACCCATTTCAGAGGGATAGTCTGTTAGGAGGAGGAAGAGAAGAAGAGAAGGATATAGTTAGCTCTGAGCACAGGGTGGGGCTCCCTAAGTTTAAACAGTTGGGAACCCTTACCCCCAGGTTTTTATCCTGGCTCTGGGAGAAGAGTGGGGGTTGTTACTCACTCCTGCAATCCTTGCTGTTTTTCACTTTGAAACTTTTTTTTCTCTGCTCCCTTAGGAGCAAGTCCCAGCTCATGTCTCTTAAGGTGGTCTGTTAACTCTGCTTCTGACTCCAAACTGTTTGTGCCAAATCATCTTTAACCACCCCTAACTCTAATTTACAATTCTCCAGTAGCCTTCGCTGGAGTAGCACCAACTTGAAAGATTACTGGCAGCTTCCCATAATGCTGCCTTTACTTCAAACCTCCTATCAGCGGACTTAAGTGCCTCCTGCCCTGGAAGGCATCTTGTCCCCTGGGCACGGACCTCCTTCCGCTACCCATTTACCAAGGAGGATGGGCTCCTCAGCCAGTCCCCATCCCCCTGGATCCCCTAACACTGCTCCCATTTCCTCCTTAATCTCATCCCAGGTTGACCCCCCGCACCTGGGATGGACCCTGATTCTTCCATATCCACTTATCCAAAAAGACCATTACCACAGCTTGCAAGGACCCACAGCTACCATTATGAGAGCCTGCCATACCCCTCCAAGCATCTGCGTGGACAGTTGGGGAGAGGGACTTACCTGGCTGTAGGGTAACCAGATGTTCCGATTTTATAGGGACAGTCCTGATTTTTGGGTTTTTTTCTTATATAGGCTCCTACTACCCCCCACCCCGTCCCGATTTTTCACACTTGCTGTCCAGTCACCCTACCTGGCTGCTACTTACCTGTCCAGCGTGATGCATCCGAGTCAGGCCACCAAGATGTTAGAGGGCTTTCCCTCAACCCTCCCGCTTCCCTGCTTCTTGTCATGCAGACAGCAAGCAGTAAAAGACCAGAAGTCCGAAGCACAGACAATGCAATGTTAATTGGGGTTAGTTTCCAAGCAAGCATATTTACACCACTTGGGCTTATCTCTACATTCCAGTAGAGTCTGTTCCCCAGTGTTCCCTTCCCAGTTCTGATGCTGCAGAGCGTTTACCCTGCATCCCCCTTCCCGGCTCTGACGCCGCAGAGCCTTGCCTGAGTCCCTGTTCCCCATTCCCTGTTCCCGTTCCGCCCCCCTTAGCAAGCATGATTCCAATTTCCCTTCCCCCCCACTTCCTGTTTGACCCCAGATTATATAGTAATAGTCTCAGCTATACCTTAACCAATCATTTTACTTAAATTCAACTAACAAATCCTAGCATATTGTAACATAATTCTCTAACCAATTATATCCCATTACGCTAATTAACTTACACCTAGCAAAATTAATTATACAGCAGACAAACAATTAGAGAACCAGACAGAATAACAATAGAAAAGTGGGGGCCATAAAGATTAAAACATACAGGAATGAGGGTTTCACAACCACTGATAAGTGATTTCTTGCCAGACAGGATGCTGTCAAACTAATTTTCCTTCAACCATCTTAAGATCTGTTTATCTGGTGGTGATGGGCATTATCAGGACAGGATCATCTTCCTAACAGCCCAATAGCACCTTATTTCAGTGTGACTGGTTTGGAATGTGAGGATGGGACCATATGCCTCCCAGTTTATGGCTGCCCCTGCTGCTTAGCCAAAGGCCTTAGCCTAACAACAAGGCCTCCCATTATCTTGGTGAGAGAAGGCCCATATACAGGCAGACTGTGATTTGGATTTGTTGTTTTAATACTCCTGTAACTAGCTAAGTGATAAAAATACACCCAAGTTCTTAAAGTATAGGCCTTTACAGGCAGGCCTGAATATTTATATTCTAACAAGTATGCACAACCTGGTGGACTTTCACCCTCCTGTTCAGCTTCCAGTATAAAGGGGCGGCCACATCTTTTTTAACCACATCAGCAAGCATGCAGTTGAAATCAGTGCAAATGCTTAGTTAAGCAATTAAAGTCCTCTGAATTCATAGAATCATAGAATATCAGGGTTGGAAGGGACCTCAGGAGGTCATCTAATCCAACCCCCTGCTCAAAGCAGGACCAATCCCCAACTAAATCACCCCAGCCAGGGCTTTGTCAAGCCTGACCTTAAAAACCTCAAAGGAAGGAGATTCCACCACCTCCCTAGACAACACATCACCACCCTCCTAGTGAAAAAGTTTTTCCTAACATCCAACCTAAAACTCCCCCACTGCAAATTGAGACCATTACTCCTCTTTCCGTCATCTGCCACCACTGAGAACAGCCGAGCTCCATCCTCTTTGGAACCTCCTTTCAGGTAGTTGATGGCTGCTATCAAATCCCCCCTCACTCTTGTCTTCTGCAGATTAAACAAGCCCAGTTCCCTCAGCCTCTCCTCATAACTCATGTGCCCCCGGCCCCTAATCATTTCGCTGCCCTCCAATTTGTTCACATCCTTTCTGTAGTGGGGGCCCCAAAACTGGATGCAATACTCTAGGTGTGGCCTCACCAGTGCTGAATAGAGAGGAATAATCACCTCCCTCGATCTGCTGGCAATGCTCCTATGAATACAGCCAAATATGCAATTAGTCTTCTTGGCAACAAGGGCACACTGCTGACTCATATCCAGCTTCTCATCCACTGTAATCCCCAGGTCCTTTTCATTAAGAGAAGGAAAGATGGTAGGGCACAGGACCAAGACTCAAGAGACTTGGTAACAATTCCTGGTTCAGCCAAAGACACCCTGTGTGACTTCGGGCAAGTTGCTTAATCTACTCAGTACTGAAATTCCCTGCCTGTACCATGGGGATAGTCCCAAGTTGTTGCGAGGATAAACCCCGTTGGAGACTGGGAGGTGCTCAGATGCTATAGGAAGCAGAGTGGTCTAGTTGTTGAGTACAAGAGTGGGAGCCAGACCTCCTGAGTTTTATTCCCAGCTCTGGCACAGTTGTGAGAGTCCTTACCCTCTCAGTAAACTCACTTTATAGCTCGGGAAATGGGCTGTCCAATACCTACCTACACAGGTCTGGGGAGATCACAGTTATAGGCCCTTCTATGCCAGGATCTCCCAGCATTTCACAAACACGTACCAAGACTTACTGGCACAGGGGCAGCTCTATACTGAGGCTGGGATTCAACTTCTTTGTTTAGTATGAAGAATCGAGACATACCAGTGTTGTCGGTAGCTACCAGTGTGGTGCTCCAGTCTTGTTCGATGATGATAACAGTCGGCTGCGTGCGTGTTCCCTCTGTGTGCTGCCCCAGCCCTGCGCAGATCGCTAACACAACAGACCCCAAGAGAACCCCCAAAACCACAGACTCTAGTAAGGTACGAAGAAACCCGAGCCAGGTTTATTGTCAAACGAAGCACAATAATAGTTCCCTATAGACTCTACAGGGCATACTACGAATATGTGCCCCCTGGCAATGGACACAGCTCAGTCAGTGGCGGGACACTCCACTGTCCCCTAGGCTGGACAAAGTTGTGCGCTCCAGGACCTACTTTTATACCATTGCAGGACTGCTGTGTATATGAGGACTGCTCACTCCTGGCTGTCGCAGTGCATTGTCCATCAGCAAAGCCGAGGGGAAAAGCACATCTCCAGTGCTGGGGAATGTCCCCTCTAAAGCTAGAGTTCTAAATTCTGCACTGGTGCTGCTGTAAAAGTAGAGTGACACTACTGCACTTACCCTGGCTTTACAGTAGGGTAACTGTAGACCTGAAGCTGCCCCCCAACCCCACCCCACAGCCTTGTTCCCCATGATTTGGCTTTCAGGAAAACGCTACATTTCCCACAATGCCTTGTGCTCCAGGCTCAAACCCCTTTCTGCCCGCACCCCAACTCCATCAAGTACAAGCCACCACCACAAAACAAGCCTAGCTCAGGGTGTGCCTCACCCCAAGCGGAAGAAACCTGCAGTGAAAGGAATCCCTGCAAACAGGTGAGTCCCACAAGACGAACACACATGATAAATATTATTATTGATACAGCAGAGTACATGTGTAATGGATGAATGGTAGCAAGCACATCTCTGCCCCAGAAAGCTCTAAAGCTACTCACAGCATTTAAAATCTGGCTACAAAGAGGCTTTACAATGACAAGCTGCCTATAATAGATATGAATTATGTTCCAGCAAGATCATTTCTAAAGAGCTAAATTTCTCCCAGTTAAAAGCATTTTCCTCTTGTTTTCCTACTTTTAATTTTTTGAAAAGTGTTTCTTGACAAGCTCAGGCTAATATTTTCCATCAAAACAGTTTTTAAAAATGTTTACCCCCTCCCACAAAAAGGTATTGCACACGCATGAGAGTTTGAAAATACTCTGTGCCTTTGCCTAATGACAAGTTTCAGAGTAGCAGCCGTGTTCGGGCCTAATCACATCAGCCACACTGTCAGAGGCTCGTTCACCTGCACATCCACCAATGTGATATATGCCATCATGTGCCAGGAATGCCCCTCTGCCATGTACATTGGCCAAACTGGACAGTCTCTATGCAAAAGAATAAATGGACACAAATCAGATATCAAGAATTATAACATTCAAAAACCAGTCGGAGAACACTTCAATCTCTTTGGTCACTCGATTACAGACCTAAAAGTGGCAATTCTTCAACAAAAAGACTTCAAAAACAGACTCCAATGAGAGACTGCTGAATTGGAATTAATTTGCAAACTGGATACAATTCACTTAGGCTTGAATAGAGACTGGGAGTGGATGGGTCATTACACAAAGTAAAACTATTTCCCCATGTTTATTCCCCCCCTCCCGCCCCCCACTGTTCCTCACACGTTCTTGTCAACTGCTGGAAATGGCCCACCTTGATTATCACTACAAAAGGTTCTTCCCCCCAACCCCCCACCCCGGCTCTCCTGCTGGTAATAGCTCACCTTACCTGATCACTCTGGTTACAGTGTGTATGGTAACACCCATTGTTTCATGTTCTCTGTGTATATAAATCTCCCCACTGTATTTTCCACTGAATGCATCCGATGAAGTGAGCTGTAGCTCACGAAAGCTTACGCTCAAATAAATTGGTTAGTCTCTAAGGTGCCACAAGTCCTCCTTTTCTTTTTTTGAAAATACTCCGTTGACAGTTACTGCCAAGCTGGAGGCACTTCTGTAAGTAACTGTGTGCTGTGAGCATTAGCAATAGTGTGTGTGAGGTCGTTATAGCAACAGGCTGTGTCATGTGATGACCTCAGAACTGGCCTTGAGCAACATCAGAATCGCAGCTCGGAAACAGCTGCATCTGCTGCAGGTTAGTTTTGAAGGAGCAAGGCTGGGATGAGAGGCTCTGCGAGGCTGAAGGCACCAGAAGGGTACGCCGTGCTGACAATCCTAGCCTCCCTCTGGCTGTGGCTACCCAGGGCTGAGGTAAGAATACTGTGCTTTGTATTAGTACTGTTGCATCGCTGTTGTGTAGCTATTGGCCCAGGTTAGACACAACACTACACTTCCATTTTGTAATCAGGAAGAGGTGTGTGAGGAGATAAATCCCATGGACCAGAGCGACACAGAGTGGCTGCGGGTAGGTGGGGGAGGGATTCAGTTCCCCCACTCGTAACCTAAGACTAAGAGCTACCCAACTGTAGCTGAGGTTGATGCGCTGCTTCCGTGGCCCTCCCTGCTCCTTCCAGCTCAGAAAACTATGGACTGCGAACGGAGACTTGAACCTGGGTGTCTCATGATGCGATGCAGTGCAGCACCATTCCCATTAGTCAGTGGGCTGGCTCAGGGCGCTGTATTTGTGAGACTGCCATCCAACGTGTTTCAGGTGCAAATTAGCACTTACACAAAGGTGGAAATGTGCCCTTAAGTCTTTCTATTGTCTGTCACTCTCCCAGACTTTGGCCTGTTCATCTGACTCACCCATTAGCCCAGAGGCATAAATGCAGCTCACCCGGAATTCATTTGGGAAGTGTTCGTTGCTCGATTCATAATTATACTGGCAACAGGGTTTCACAATGGGGCCTAAATGGTGATAAAGTTGCTTGGGACTTTCAGGGCCTGGCTCCAATACACATGCATTCCAGAAGTCACACCAATGGCACTAGAGGTTCATGAATGGAGTTCCATAAGTACCCCACTCATGAACTCCGTGCCAGAACTAAAGTAGTATCGGCAACAATAACCGATCGCCAGTACGCAAATGACTGTGCTGTAGTTGCACTCAAGGGAGGATCTTCTAACAGCCCTTAATTGTTTCTCTGAAGCTTACAAAAGCCCAGGGCTAACTCTGAACATCAGTAAAACACAAGTTCTCCACCAGCCAGTCCCCAGTCAATCATCAGACCCAGCAAGGAAGAACTATATTGACAAAGAAGAACTGGAAAATGCAGAATACTTTGCCTATCTTGGCAACCATCTCTCACAGGGGGCAGACATAGATGTTGAGATTCAGCACAGAATTTGCTGTGCCAGTCTTGCCTTTGGCAGACTGTCTCGCTGGGTGTTCAACAATCACAACATGAGCACACACACTAGACTTTTAGTTTACAAAGCGGTGGTAATCCCAACTCTCCTCTATGGCTGTGAGACTTGGGTGACCTACAGAAAACACCTGAAAAACCTGGAATGCCAGCACCAGCACTTTCTTCGGAAGATCGTCAGCATAAAGTGGGAGGATAACCGCACTAATGTCAGTGTCCTCACAGAGGCCCTGATTATCCAGCACCAGCTGAGGTGGAGCGGGCATTGTGTGTGCATGCCTGATGTACACTTACCACAACAACTGCTGTATGCCCAACTCACCAAAGGAGAAAAAGAGAAGGCCAAAAGAAACACTTTAAAGACACCCTCAGATAAACATCAAGAGATGTGGCATCAGGGTTGGACTAGATGACCTCCTGAGGTCTCTTCCAACCCTAATCTTCTATGATCCAATGACACCGCACACCAGGAGACAGCAGCCTGGGATATGGATAACTGGTGAAAACTTGTCAGAGGGAACGTCCACTGTTGAGGAAAATTGCCTTGCCCTGGTCTCAGAAAAATGCCGGAAAAGAAAGGAACAACAACAACAGTCATACAGCAATCACGGCCCAACCCTGTCTTCCAACATCTCCTGCAATGTGTGCTAATGAGCCTGTGGCTCAAGAATTGGACTCTTCAGTCACCAAAGGACCCATGAAAAATAAAACCAGATAAAACCATCCTCAGCTTCGAGGGATTGTTGACAACAGTAAATACTGCAGCCTATTCTGTTCCTCCTGACATTGTCTGCACCTGAGAACGTCACCTCAGTGCTAAATCCACTGTCCAGCCCTTTCCTGGACAGTACAAAACAGAGCTCTTTGAGCACGGGGCCGTATGAGAATTCCACTGAGGGGTACACATGTGCTCCATGCAGACTGAAGTCTAATTATGGGTGAGAAACCTTCTTCAGCAAAGATCGTTCACCTAAGAAGTCAAGGGAAGCCAGCACCTTGTACTTCCGTGGAAGGTGCTGACTGAGGGAAAGTCAGCCAGGCTGGGAAGAAGAAGAACTGGTGAGAAAAACCATCTTGAACAAAGCCAGTATCTTGCTAGAAAAAAAACATTTTGTTTTACTTATAGCTATTTCCTTTATTCCTTGTACTTGAACTCACCTTTAATCCTGCATCTATTTTTTGTTTGTTTCATTTTTACCACAAACCAACTCTGTGCTGCGTTTAAAGGCAGGGTGTATTTGCCCCCAGTTAGGTTAGGCTGTGATGTGTTTTTGTGGCTTTAAAGGAACAAACAAAATGTATTATTTCTCTGAACTATCCTAGAGAGAGCCGGACATTGGAGGGAAGATGGTTTTAAGGAAATTCGGGACTGGGGTGTGCTGGGGTCATCCTGCATGCAGTAACCCAGGCTGGTGGAAGCCAGAGTGGGGCTGTAGACAGGCTGGTGAAGTCAGAGCTGCTGGCCCAGCATACAGACACTTAGGGTGTAACCTGCATGCTGGCAGGCAGTTGGGAGCTACAGCAGCAAGGCGTTGTGAGGCACCCCAGGTTGCAGGGAAGATGGTGACAGAGTCCCTCACTGGTCTGGATTGCATATGAAAGGCCAGACTGCCGCTCCTAGAAATGTGCCATCCCAAGCTCCTGCTTGTTTTGCTGGTGCCTAGAGCCGGCCCTGTGCATGGAACATCTGTATCGTTAAATGAAGAGCTTGTAGGTGATGCAGTTGACCATGGTCTTGGGCAATTAGGTCCGAGTCCAATTAAAGCAAAATTGGGGGCTTCACTGACAGAGCTAGGAGACGGGAGAACCAATGTTGGCGGGCCATGCTGGGGCTATAAGTATGACTCTATCCTGTTTCTACCTGATGGTCAGGAATACTCGGTGTGAATAAGTCGGATTGCTGGGAAAGCACAGAGGAGCCTGACCAATCAGGAAAGCAAGACTGCAACTGTCAGGGTGCCTGGGCTGCAACCTTGTAGGGGACAGAATTGCTGACATTTTCTGTTGGTTCTTGTGGCAAATTGGTCAATCAGTGGAGACAACCTCCACCCCCCCTTGGATGATGAGTCTGGCCACATCTGAGCAAAAAGACCACTTGTGGTGATTCATAAATTATCTGCTGAGGTGGTCTGCAAGATCATTCTGCATCCCCAGAAGATGAGATGCTTTGAGGGCTACCAAGCTGGCAATGCAGAACTCCCGAAGTTGAGTTGTCATTTGGCAGAGGTGGGAAGATTGGGCTCCTTCCTGCCTGTTGAAGTAAAACATTGCCACTGTATTGTAAGAACTAAACAGGCTCTTCCCCTGCACCTGCAGAAGAAAAACCTGACAAGCTAGCCTGATAGCTTTCAGTTCTCTGACATTTATATGTAAAGACAGGTCTCCTGAAGACCATCATCCCTGAGTCTGCAGAGCACTGAGTTGGGCCCCCCAGCTGAGAGCAGATGCATCCATCACTAATGTGAGGGTCCGTTGAGGACAGTCAATGGGGACACCCCCACACACATTGTATGGAGGGAGGTAAGGGCCTGAGAGGGCATCCTCATTACGAAGTTGAGATGATGGCTCAGTGCGTAAACTGAGGCTAGCCAACTCTGAAGACTTTTGAAGCACAGTTTGGCATATTTGGACCACGTTATGTGCACAAGACCATATGCCCCAGCAGCCTCAAACAGTTTTGTGATGGGGTGAGACTTGAGATCTGTAACAATGGCATGAACTGTCTGAAACCTCAACTCTGGAAGGAAAACTCTCTCTTGAGATCTGTCCAGCACTACCCCTATGAACTGGCAGACCAGTCTCCAGGGTAAAGGGAGGGGAAAACAGAAGCTAGGGTGACCATGGAAAACTGACTAAGTGCTTGTTGAGAAGACGCAATCCCAAGAGTGGGCTGAGACCTGCCCCCGCCCTTCACTTTCAGGATTGGGAATAAAAACACCATCCCTCTGAGACCTTGTGGAACCTCCTCTACAGCACCCATCTGAAGGAGAGATTAAACCTCCTCGAGGAGGAGCTTCTCATGAGATGGTCCCTGAAGAGGGATGGGGAGGGTGGGAAGGAGGAGTAGAGGCTGTAGCCTGGTTCCACAGTGCTGAAGACCCGTTAGTCTGAAGTAATTCCAGACCAAACACTGCAGAAGTGGGAGAGACAATTTGCAAAAATAGGTGAAACAGGATCTGGAAGCGTGGAGGCCGGCATGACAACCTCGACTGAGCCGTCAAAATGTCTGCTTAGCGTTACTTGCCACTGAGTGTCTAGAAGGGCCAGGAGCTAATGCAGAAGTTGAAGGAGGGGCAGATATATTCCTAAAAACCCCTGCTCTTCTTTCCGGACAGGTCCTGACGAGGAGCTGTAGCCTTATACAGGGATACAAGCCCGAAGACTTCAAAGTTTGCCCCCTGAGTCCTTGAGGCCATGTAGCTTCGTATCTGTCCTCTGAGAACAGCAAAGCACCTTCGAAGGGTGAATCCAGAATAGATTGCTGAACTTCATGGGGTAAACCAGAAGAATGAGGCCAAGAGCACCTTCCCACAGAGACTGCATATGCGTCTGCAGCGGCTAACCCTGCCTGCACCTGAAGTCCGCACCGCTAACCTGTCCTCAGTCACTAGTGAGGAGAACTTCTACCTAGCATTCTTGGGCAGCAGATCCTTAACTTTCCACATAGAAACCCACCAGTTAAAACCATAGCACCCCAACAAGACCTGTTGGTTGGCAATTCTAAGTTGTGGCCTTCCAGTCAACTAAACGTTTCTACCAAATAAATCCAGCTTCTTTGCACCTTTGGATTTGCAGGGTGGTAGCTTGACACCCCCTAGCATTCATTCCCTCTCATTAGCCTCGGCAAACACTAGTGACTCTGGACGAGGACAGGAGTACAGGTAGCCAAACCCCTGTGAGGGCTCATAATATTTGCACTTTGCAAGCTTTGATGTGGGAGGCCACAATGATGGGGTCTGCCAAAGGGACATTATAGGCTCAAAATCGCCTCATTGATTGGCAGAGCCTGTCTAGATGGATCTGCTGTAGATAAAATATTAATAAGGTGAGGAGAGGGCTCCCTTGCCTCCTTAAACCTGAATGCCCAGGTCCAAAGCCACCTTCTTTAGTAGCTCTTGCTATACCTTATAGCCGTCAGCTGGGGATGAGGTTATCCCAGAAGACACCGCCTTACCCGGAGAGGATGAGGATGAAAACTCAGGATGTCTCTTCCGCAACCTGTTCCTCAGGCTGCTATGCAGGCTCTTCGGGAATCATTGCCAGTGGCTCGGGACCGGGCCCAGTACCGGCCACAGGAGCAGGTTTGACTCAGTGCTACCTTTCACCTCATCTGGGTGAGGCCACTGATTCAGAAGGATGTGGGGATGACCTGGCAGTTAGGGGAATCCACAGGGACTCCAAAAAGGCCACTGATAAAGGATCAGGCCCCAAGGGCCTCCTGACCACATTCCCACAGCAAGCCCTGAGGCAGAGGCCTGAGGGTACCCAGGGTGGTAGGGTCTAGGGCGGGACGAGTCTTGCTCTGAGGCTGGGAGATGTATGATCCCACCTCAGAGACCGAAGAAGAGGCCTCTCCTTCCACCTACCATGGAGGGGTCGATCCTGTTGGTGCCAGAGACTGGTGCCAAGACCCTGACTGCCGAAGAAACGCCATCATTGCTAGCTTCCCCCCAGCCCCCAAGGGTACTGATGAGTAGGAGGACTTGTAAGAGTGGTGCAGATCAGGGTGCTGCTCCAAAAGAGTCAGTGCTGGGCAATCTGAGGGCACCGGGAGAGCTATTAACTGTATTGCTGGAGACATGGGTACCAACAGGCTTAGGAAGTCTCTCACCACAGCAAACACCTCTGGTGTCGTTGGCACTGAGACGGTCTCCTGTTGCCGCGGTGCTGCTCCAGCTGAGGTTGCAGTTTCTGGCTCTGGACTCGACAGAGGCTGCAGCAGCACCGGAGTCAACGCTGCCGCGAGTGCCACAAACTTGGAGAAGGCGCCATGCCTCAAACTGGAACACGCTCTACCCGCCTCCTTTCCTCCTTGCTTAGCCAGCCCGGGGGGTGGAGCGCTTCCCAGGCTTGGTGCCCCTTTGGCAGCCTCAGGCCTCTTCTGGGGCACAGGCGAAGGAGACGCGGGCTGGGACTCCGACAGTCTTGGCGGGGAGCTTCTGACTGAAGCTGCAGCATGCGGTATTGACTCAGACTGGGCCGTTGCCTAGGGTAGGCGTCAGCCTAGCTTCCCCGGCCTTCTTTGTTCTCGGCTTAAAGTCCTAACAAACTTGGCACCAGTCCTTTAAGTGTGTCTTGCCCAGGCACTTAAGACAAGAGTCATGCAGTTGCTGACAGGCCCGTGTTTTGTGCCAGATGCAGAAGACTTGAAGCCCAGTGACTGGGGCAGACCCTGGCACAAGCTCCCCAAATGGGGAACAGAGAAACAGATTTTGTTTTTTAAACTAGAAACTTCTTAATTAGGAGACACAAAACTATCTACACAAAGGCTGAGACATCCCAATGACCAGCCTGGGTGGGAAGAAAGACTCGGTGCCGGTGGGCACACAAGGGCAGCTTTGTCCTTTATACCTGCAGTGTCATGCCACAGTGGAGGGTGTGAGAGCCACCTGGATGAGTGCTGCTGAGGCAAGAAGTTTTGGATGGCTGAGCAATGGGGCACATGGACAGCAAGAGTGGAATGCACGTGTGGCATCACAGGCAAAAGAAAGTAAATCCAGAAAGGAGAACTGGTGGGGCTCTGCGATGTGGCAAAGC
This sequence comes from Lepidochelys olivacea, assembly GCF_965140295.1. Classification (NCBI taxonomy): domain Eukaryota; kingdom Metazoa; phylum Chordata; order Testudines; family Cheloniidae; genus Lepidochelys; species Lepidochelys olivacea. The sequence continues at coordinate 131,591,151 of NC_140415.1, forward strand.
ATTGGGAAAAAACAACTCCCAGACTTACTTCTTTTTGGTGGGATCTTATCTGGTGATTATGAAACTAAACAACTTATCTTTGCTGCTACAAAAAGTAAGCGCTCACCCCATTGTCATGCATCAAGAACTGGTAAACAGACTCATGGAAAGAAAGGGGCAGGCAGCCACTGAGGATGCTCAACAGCTATTCCAGAGGGATGCAGCAGAAGAGGATTGGGAGGTCCCTCAGCAGGGACTTGTGTTTCATCATGGGAGACCAGTTGTAGAGGAGGCATTGCCAGGATGTTCTTGGGACCTCAACAGACTGCTGTCTTCATCAGACAGTCTGTCCACAACACAGAAGTTTGACCTTAAGGACACAATTTCTGTGCTCTGATAATCTGGATCCAACTATGAGTAAGGGGTTCATGACTGACTATAGGATTTGGGCAGGCAGATGCACAAAGAAACCTAAGTGGGTGGCAGACTGCGTGGGTTCCTAGGAGTTAGTTTTAAATGGTGATTTAATTAGAAGGGGGAAAGTTGTAATGATTCAGGTAACAAGCACCTCCACCAATAGATGGTGCTATATCCTTCTCTCAGTGTTGTGTTGGGGGTTAACAGAACCTTCAGTCCTGCCTGTGTGTACTGGAGTTGATACTTACAGTGTCCCAATAAACAAATCTATGATTTGTAATTCTATGAATGACTATTCCAGCATCTTGTAAATTTAAAGTCCTTTTGAAATTTACAAGCCCCTCCTGTCTTCTCTCTGGGCTTCCTCCTTTCACTGTTTCTGAGTCTACAACCCATATCTCCCATGCTACAACCGTAGTGTGACAGGACACACACACATTTGCCCTTCTCAATAAACCCTTAGAAAAGTTACTGCTCAGGCACAACTCAGAAAGTGGTAGGACTGAGACAGGAATTATGGTCTTGATGCAGGAATCGCTGAGTTGATTAGTTCCCAAGAGCAGGAGCATGAACTTTGGGTTGGTTTATGACCCAGCCGTGTGATTCCAAGAAGGACCAAACCCCATCCAAAGTCAGCACCGTTTCCTCCATTTACTCAATTGCTGAGATATGTAGAAATAAACTGGTCCTTTCTCTGTAGGGCCTGAGACACCATGCTTTGGCAAAAGCAACCGGAACAATGGCTAGACCAAAAGGCAATGCTTTGATTTGCCAATGAGGGTCCAGAGAAAAGTAGTGAAGAAACTTCCTGGGGGTGGATCAAATATATAGTAATATTCATTACAATAGCTGGGAACTAAGTCAGAAACTCCTGTAGGATGACTATGATCAAAACCGCCTTTCAGAAAGAAAGTCCTCAGGGAAATGAGTTAACATGTGTTAGGTCATGTTAGGATTATTGGTGTTTTCCTGAGCTGGTCATTTGGGGGTAGGAACTTAGTCTACCCTTTCATGGCCTACCCCTTGTTTTAATGGGCTGCTTAGAGCAGGGAAGTGATGAAAGCCCTGCCAGGAGGATAAAGAGAACTTGATAGAGTAGCCAGCAGCTGGTCTGAAGTTATGCAAGATCGTGCTTGTGTGGCAGCCTGGAGTTTGGTCCCTGCGAAGGTTGATACAAACTTCCATCCTTTCAGCCAGCTTTAGTTCTTAGGCTGTAATATTTGCAGTATTAATGGAGGGAATAGTGACGGGGAGGTGACATCACAAAGAGAAGCCACTGCTAAAGTCAGGAAGGGGACCAAAAGGTCACCCCCGCTGTCCTCAGTGTACAAAAGCCATAGCTATATAAACCCCAGGAAATACACTCGCCACTTTAGGCAAGGAGCTTCTCCCTTCCAGGCAGTCCCTCAGCTCCTGCTAAAATGTAGCTCACGAAAGCTCATGCTCAAATAAATTGGTTAGTCGCTAAGGTGCCACAAGTACTCCTTTTCTTTTTGCGAATACAGACTAACTCGGCTGTTACTCTGAAACCTGTCATTGTTTTAAGGGTTAATACAACTGGATAGGACCAGAAAGCCAATTTAATGATGGCCAAGATTAAATGATTTTCATTATGGTATATTTCTGAGAACAAACAGATGAAAAAGCCTGATTGAAGCTAGTCGTTAGTTTCAAACATAGTTGGAGTCACATTTGTATTAAGGAAAAAGCATCCACCAGGAACACTTGTTCCTGGTCCTCTGTGAACAAGAGTTTGTATGTCCCTTTGTCTCCTGTATATAATGTAAAACATGCCTCAAGGTAAAGCCCTCCTGCTCCCATCCCCACCGTGATCACTTGCGTATCTTACTAATCACCAACAATGTTTTACACACTTCAGTCAGCCTCGCTTTTAACTCCACACACACAGGACTCAGGCCTTACAGAATAGAGGGCTCATACAAGGACCCGTGCCTGTTCACTTCCACAAAAGGGCAATGGAGCCAGACCTCCACCCCCGTATGCACTGCACTGATATTCTGCTCTGACCTTAACAGAGAGAAGAGGCTACTGCCTGGAGGCTACTCATTCTGCCAGCTCACCATTCTGGCCCTAAGGTAACTGCCTCTATACCCCTCCTCTTGCAGATGCCCACAAGCCACCCAACTATTAGGGTTTTTTGCCCGAAAGTGGGAATTTACTTTACACATACAAGCTGCCCACTGACTTCCATGGGACACCTCATCTACAAATTGAATGTTCAACTTTAGGTGACCCAACTCCTCCCACTACCTGGAGAGATTCCGTAAGGTGTGAGTGCTGAGATGTCTGTCTTCTTCTCCTACCTCACCCCTTTCCCTCAGAAAACCTTCAAGGGCTGTTTTCACCCAGTGGCATCTTTAACGTAATGCACTGATTTAATGGATATTTTTGAAATATCCCAGAATACAAAACTCTGGAAAGCTTTTAGTTTCAATGAGAACATCATTTTTTTATGAATGCAACTGTTAGTAGCCGGGTTAAAAACCGTTAGGACTCCTTTTCTCCCCCCCAACCCCACCACTCCTACAAAATCACCATTTATGGAAAAAAATATTTAAACTAATATTTATAGGATATTCTTCATCCATCTTACAAGTACTCTTTAGGCAAGATTTTTTTTAAGCTTCATTAGGAAACAGTGTGTTTGCTTAAGTTACATATATCAAAAAATCTGAAATAGCTGGGATATTGAAGAGTTTAAATATACAATATCTACAACATTCATTGTTAAATATAAGCCAGCAGGTATTCAGACTTTCATATGAGACAGACACTTGTGGCACCAGCCCTTGCAGGAAGTACAGTATCTAGAAGTGGAGTGAAGTTTGCAGCTCATGTAACATAAGTGTCCTCACCAAACTAGCCTTATACAGGTTTTAAATAATAGTCAGTATTCATTAAGAAATGCCTATTTGGTTTTATACACTGGCTTTTCTGTTAAGTGAAGCAAAATTACATCCCTAAGAATTTCGCTTGTACATGCACTGTGGAAACAATTGCACAATTTTGTTTTACATAAGTTGTGTTGCTTAGTTGAACTGACCTTGTAGACAGTTTGCAGCTAATTTTTCGGTCCAGTCCAAAGAGGATGGAGCTGGGCTGTTCTGAGTGGTGGTAGATGACAGAACAAGGAGCAATGGTCTCAAGCTGCAGTGGGGAGGTCTAGGTTGGATATTAGGAATCAGTATTTCACTAGGAGTGTGGTGAAACACTGGAATAGGTTCCCTAGGGAGGTGGTGGAATCTCCATCCTTAGAGGCTTTTAAGGCCCGGCTTGACAAAGCCCTAGCTGGGATGATTTAGTTGGGGTTGGACTAGATGACCTCCTGAGGTCTCTTCCAAATCTAAATCTTCTATGAAATCTTAGAGTCAAACTGTCAGGATAATGCACCAACACCAAAGAAAATCAACTGAACAACAGTCTTGAAAATGCTTTATTGAACGGTGTGTCTTATTGTAATGTGCAGAAGATGTGTTTGAAAAGACTACAGCTTGAAAATTGGTTCTGAAAATCCTCAACAATCAATAAAAAAAATCCCTCCCGGGGGTAATTCCTAGTATAACCAGAGGACTGGTGTAAAATTTCCCTTAAAACATTTTCTGTTGCAGAGACTAAACAAAAACAAAGTTGTACTGTGCTGGCTGGAAATACTTGGAATCTGAGGATTAAGAAAATGAGAATGAAACTGAAACTTCAAACTGTGGGGTAGTTTTTTTTTGTTATTTTAGATTAGTATACACGTCACAGTTCTGTTGAGAACACCAGCTGGTGTTCAAGTCTGTAATTTTATTCTAAAATGCTTGTAATGCTGCAGGAATGGAAGATACAGAGCAAGAGAAAGCGGGCGAGGTTAGAGAACTGGAAAGAGACATGATTATAGTATAAGCCTATTTTAAATTTATCAGAAGCTGTGTGCACTTTTGTCTTTATAGTCTAACTTTACATTCCAAAAAAACCAAACCCCTGCTGTCTTTGCATTGGGGCTATTATGAAAGTCTATGCACAAAAAACACTGTACATTTTTTTTTACATATAGGATTAATAGTATAGGCATGTAGGTGGCATGATTCGATTAAAAGGCTCTTTACTTTTTTTTTAATGCCAGAAAAATAATCAAAGAGAAATAATAAATAAAAGGTGCTAAAGTTAGCATTAAGAATTCAGTTGTAATATATTGACAAAGTCTGGGAAGTCAAATCCTCAAGCTCTCCTGATACTGACAAGTCTCTGCAAACTATGAAGCAAATACATAAATAACTCAGAAATATGATTGAGACTGTGAAGGCTTTTAAAACTAAAACAACATAATCCAGGTTAACTTTTTTTTTTTTCCTTTAAGACAGTGAATAAATGAATCATCTACACCTGAATAAAACATGTTTAACAGTTGAAAAATTTTAACAACCACAAAAAGGAAAAACTTTAAACAAAGATGAACAAGATTTGATTTTAGGGCACACAAAAGCCCTTTGCAGTAGATTCCAGCAGTGGCATTACTGTTGTGTCTCCTACAGATGCATAAAAGAGAAGCTGAACTCCACATGGACGCGATGACTAATAGGGCAACATAATAGTCACATATAGCGAAATGCCAAACCCTGGAAACCACAATATATCCCACTGCAGAGCTTGCTTTATGTGCTGGAAGCACATAGGAAATAGGTGATTCAGTCACATATTATTCAAAAGCTACTTCATGGCTACAAACTGCTAGTGAACACAAACCTTTTTGTCATGTAACCTTTGAATAATGGGAGAAGCTTTGGGTTTTTATAGTTTTACTCCTTGTATTTAATTTTTTAAATGACAAGGTCACTAAAACTCATGCACGCTGCAAAAAACCTCATGCAGTAGTTAAGGTAAACCATCCAAGCAGTTTTTATTCATTAATATTCATAAATACACACAGCAGCTTCATTAGAGATTTTTCATTTTTTCCTCTTCAGTTTGAACGTGGAGTATTAGGAGAGCCTTTTGCATGTCAAGGTACAGAACACAGAGGTTTCTCCTCTGCACTGCAACCTACATTTACCTGCTAGAAGTAAAAATTAGTTAAGTGGAAATGATTATCATATATATCTTTTCTCTCTTCCTTTTGAATGTACACAATGTAACAAGAGTGACAGACCTGAAATTACAATCACCAAAACAAACCCAAGATAGTAGTTGTCCACTTTCATTGGCAAATACAGCACAGAGGACATTGTCTGCGAAGTGGGATGTCATCAAAGAGGAGGTGGAGGAGGCTCGTTTCCTTTATTACTCTCTTTTAAATTTAGGTTTTCTAAAGCAACATCTAAAGGCATAATATCTACACAGCCCATAGCACCAAAATCGGCAATTTCCCCCCTCTCATCCTCATCTGAGGAGGAACTTTCTTCCCGCATCAAAGTGGACAGTAGAAGCTCTTGAACAAATAGGCTACGGTCTGCCCGTTCGCTTTCCATTGACTGACGCTCTGCTTCTGACATCTTAGGATCATTCAACCTGCACAACAGTGAAGGGAGAGACAAGACAGACAGTTGATAAAAGCCCACTGGGCTGAAGCTATTACACTGCAAGAATGCTCTCATCTGCTGGACTGACACACACTGGAAGGTGTTTGTGACCACAACTTGGGAACCAGTATGTGTATTGCTATCCTGCGCTTTGGAGGCGGACAGATCTGACAATGACTGATATACCTGATCCAACTAAAAAAGACATTTCAAAAACCTTCTGCTTCAAGTCTGCGCAGATTGGATTGATAAAATGGAGAAATTAAATTCTGAATGCAAACAACATGAAAACTTGCACCACTAAATGTAAAATATTCTATTCTACACACTCTCTGAAAGTCTGTAACTGAAAAGTCTGTAAATACCAGCCCCTGGATTATTTCTAAAAGATTTTAATTTATGTCACATACATTTGATCTCTGGAGGTCAGATTTTTGGTAATTTAGGTAAAACTCAGCATGACAGCAATAAATTATTTGATATAAACTTCAAGTTTCTGCCATAGTTTTCCAGCAGACAGAAGCTGAGGAAATGCTGTAGAGGAGAATGTATCACTTGAAGCCAAAAGATGAAAAAAGTAACAGGAACTTTAAAATCCAGAAGGCCTGCATATTACAATGCCTCGAGCATCCCAAGAGAGCTGGAATCACAAAGATGATGGGCCTTTTTTACAGAACCACCCCGGAGTTTAATGTTTTCTAAAGCAGTAGTATTTATTAATGACATCTTTGTTTACTACATTTTTCTTCTATTCTCGCCTAAAATGTAAAAAAATATCTAATGTATATATAAAAAAACCCGGTTACCTACCTTTCATAACGGCTGCTCTTTGAGACGTGTTGCTCATGTCCATTCTATTCTAGCTGTGCATTCGCCCACGTGCGCGGTCGGAGATTTTTGCCTTAGCGGCATCCCTAGGGTTGACTGTGGCATCCCCTTGAGTGCCGCACTCATGCTGCAGTATATCCAGAGCCACTGACCCTATGCGCTCTCAGTTCCTTCTTACCAACAACTCCAACAGAGTGCCAGGAGAGCCGGTAACGGAATGGACATGAGCAACACATCTAGGAGAACAACAGTTACAAAAGGTAGGTAACTGTTTTTTCTTCAAGTGCTTGCTCTTGTCAATTCCATTCTAGGAGACTCACAAGCAGTATCCCTGGTCGCAGGCTCGGAATTCACAAAGCCAGCATTGTCTTGGGCTTGCTGGGTGAGCACACAACGAGACGTAAACATATGGACAGACGACCAGGTAGCGGCCCTGGAGATATCCTGAATCGGCACCTGGGCCAGGAAGGCTGCTGACGAAGCCTGTGCCCTAGTCAAGTGGGCATGCACGGTCGCCGGTGGAGGTATGTTTGCAGGTCATAGCAGTAACGGATGCAGGCTGTGATCCAAGACGAAATCCTCCATGCAGACACTGGGGGACCTTTCATCCTTTCTGCCACCGCAATGAACAACTGTGTTGACTTACGAAATGGCTTGGTCCTGTCAATGTAAAAGGCAAGTAAGTGTCCTCCTGATGTCCAGGGCATGCAATTTGTGCTCCTCTTCCAATTTATGAGGCTTCAGAAAGAAGACAGGGAGAAAAAGTCTTGGCCAGTAAAGAACTGTGAAACTACCTTGTGCAGGAACGCTGGCCGTGGCCACTGCTGGACCCTGTCCTTTTAGGAAACCGCATAGGGTGACTCTGAAGAAAGTGCCCTGATCTCAGAGACCTACAGGCAGATGTTATTGCGACCAGGAAAGAAACTTTTCAGAGGAGGAGGAGAAGGGAGCAGGAAGCTAGAGGCTCGAAGGGAGGACCCATGAGCTGCAAGAGCACAAGATTCAAGTCCCAGGGAATGATGGGATCCCTGACATGCAGGTAGAGACACTCCAGACCTTTCAAAAACTGGACCATCATGTTGTGAGTGAAGACCGATCTGCCCTGGAGCAGAGGCTGGAAGGCCAAAATAGCGGCCAAGTGATCTTTGATCGATGACCGGAACAACCCCTGGAGCCTGAAGTGCAGAAGATGGTCCAGGATCGCCTGCAGCGAGGCCTGCTCAGCCCGGATACTCCAGTCCAAGGCCCAGCCCATGAACCTCTTCCACTTGGCCAGGTCGGTCGCTCTGGTGGAGGGCTTTCTGCTACCCACAAGACCTGTTGGACCCAGACCAAGTATTCCTGTTTTTCCGCATTTGGCCATGTGGAAGTCACGCTGTCAGGTGTAGCGCCGTCAGGTTCGGATGCAGAAGACTGCCATGGTTCTGGGACAGCAGATCTGGCCAGAGAGGCAACTGCTGTGGGGCAGCTACCGAAAGGTCCATCAGTGTGCCGAACCAGTGCTGCTGAGGCCACACGGGAGCTAACAGGATCACCTTCGTTTGTCCTGTTTGATCTTCATAAGGACCTTGTGGATTAGCATCACTGGTGGGAAGGCATACATCAGACCCCCCAACCTCAGGAGCAGAAAGGCATCTGACAGGGAGTCCTTGTTCAATCCCCAGAATGAGCAGAACACGTGGCATTTCCTGTTCTGACAAGATGTGAATAGGTTCACCTGGGGAGTCCCCCACAGCCGGAAGATCACACGTGGGTGGGTAGAATGACCACTCGTGGTGAGATGAGAAGGTCCTGCTGAGGTGATCTGCTACCATGTTCTTGGGCCTGGGCAGATGTGCAGCCACCAGATGGACGGTATGCTGCACACAGAAGTCCCAAAGGCAGAGAGCATCTTGGCAAAGGGCCGATGACCTGGCCCTGGCCCCACCTGTTGATGTAATACATCGCTGTGGTATTGTCTGTCAGGACCTGCACAACTTTGCCCTTCACGTGGGGCAGGAAAGCCAGGCGAAGCACTTTGAGCTCCCTGACGTTTATGTGGAGGGACAGACTGTCCCACGACCAGCAGCCTTGCATGCTGAGCTCGCCTAGGTGGGCTCCCCAACCCAGGTCTGACGCATCAGAAACCAGGGTCAGCGATGTGGACCTCCCTCCAACACAGATTTGGGGCTCAGCTGCCAATCTAGAGATGATTGGATGTGAACCGAAACCCTGATCATCCAGTCTAGATCGTGTCTGTTGGGGATGTACACCAATGCCAACCACGCTTGCAGTGGCTGGAGATGGAGCCAGGCATGCTGGTCCATGTATGTACATGCGGCCATGTGGCCTAACAACTACATGTCAGTGTGAGCAGTGGTGAGTGGGAAGTTTTTCATGTGGGAGATCAAGTCTGATATGGCCTGTAATCGCGCCTCCGGAAGGAAGACTCTGGCTCATGTGGAGTCAAGAACCGCCCCAATGAACTCTATTCGTTGCAGGGACCTTACGGTTGATTTCTTTTCATTTATCAACAGGCCCGGGTCACGACAGGTGGAACAAACAAGATCGAGCCTTCTTTGCTTCTGATCTTGAGACCTGCCCTTTATGCACCAGTTGTCGAGATATGGATAGACCTGAACCCCTCGACACCTGAGGTAAGTGGCCACTGGTGCCATACCTTTTGTAAACACCCTTGGGGAAGATGAGAGACCAAAGGACAACGCTATGACTGGAAATGGTGCCCACCCACCACAAAACGGAAGAATTGTCTGCAACCTTCGAAGATGGAGATATGGAACGTAGTTCTAAACTAAACCCATTTTCCCAATCCAAAATGTTTATCACCTTAACCTTCTCCCTGGCTGTAGATCCTTCAGATCAAGGGCGGCGTACCAATCTCCTGGATCCAAGGAGGGGATGAAGGAGGCTAGGGAGACCATGTGGAACTTCAACTTTTTGAGAGACTTGTTGCTGCAGGTCCAGAATGGGTCTTAGACCCCCCTTCACTTTCAGGATTAGGAAATAACAGGAGTAGAACCCTTTTCCCCTCATGTCCCAGCGGACCTCCTTCACTGCCCCCAGCTGCATGAGGTTCTCGACCACCTGAATGAAGAATTGCTTGTGAGAAGGGTCCCTGAAGAGGGATAGATGGGCATGCGTGCGCGTGTAGGGGCGGCCAAGATTTGCAGGGTGTAGCCCTGAGATACAATCTCTAGCACTCAACGGTCCGAGGTGACCTGTGACCAGGCAGAACAGTAGGGACAAAGACAGTTGAGGAACTGCCCCGAATTCCTGGTCTGAGTCCTAGGGCAGTGAGTCCTTGAATTTACGGAGGGAGTCCCATAAGTTGAAGTACCACGACTGAGTCTGCTCTCACCATGGGGATCTGCACTGAGGAGACAGCCGGCAGGAGGATGAACGGTGCCAGCAATACAGTGACTGGTGCCTTCCTCTAGGCAACCCACGTGGAGAGGGCAGAGACCGTGAGTGTGGTGCCAGTGATGTAGGACGTCCCACAGAAGACAGAGACCTTGGGCATGGAGACAGGGATCGTTGTCTCATCTCCAGAGACCAGTGTCGTTCACCCGCCCTTTGAGGGGTCTTTGCGGCTGGCTTGCCCTCACCAGGAGCCTTTGCTGTGACCTGTGACACACGCGGTGCCGGCAGAGACCTCTGCTCTCTGGGCACCAGGACAGCCTGGGAAGGCTTCGGTACTGCCATCAGTGTGGGTCCTTTACTGCTCCCTGGAGTTGGTGGCAGATCCCTCAGGGGGCAGGAGGCTCCATCAGGTGGGGTCCCCATCTGGCTCCGGTGTGGGCTGTTGGCCTGAATCGGTCCTTTTCCCTTCTTGCTTGGTGCTGGGGAGTCACTCTTCTTCAATCTCTTCTTAGGCAGTGCTGGGGAGCAGCGACGGGCAGAGCCCAGTGCCGCGGGTGTGCTGCGCACCGAGGCTGGGGTGCTTAGGGAAGAGTCTGACCGGGAAGGCTCAGATGTCAGATAGAGAGCAGCCTCCAAGAGGAGGGTTTCCAAACGGATGTCTCGCTCTTTCTGAGCTCTGGGATGAAAGTTCTTACAGATGCAACACTTCTTCACATGTCATTCCCCCAAGCATTTGAGGCAGCTGTTATGGAGGTCACTAACAGGCATAGAAGCCTATTATAGTCAGAGCAGGGCTTAAACCCAAAGACCGGGGCATGCCCCACTGGGGGCGTCCCGCTAGGACTCTAACTACACTATTTAACAACTACTTTTTAACTAACCACTATAAACAAACTATTTACGAAGCCCTAAGGCTCAAAGACTGAAGTAGAAGAACTGCTAGCCCTCACGAGGCAAGGGAAAGAGGTGCTCCAACTACCCACCCCGGGTGGTCAGAACGAACTGAGAGGGCGTAGGGCTTGCGGCGCCTAATATACCGACGCATAGGCGTGGCACTCAAGAGGGCATCACAGCCAACCCGACGGATATCGCTAAGGCAAAAATCTCCAAGGGCCACGCACATTGGCATGCACACATCTGAAATGGAATTGACATAAGCAAGCATTCGAAGAAGAAACACTATTCAACCTCCAGTTAGGATGAAATACCATTTAATGTTAACTTCCAGGTTCTCTTTCTCTATATTAGAGCTCAAACAGACAGGCTGATATAACTGGAAATGCTCTTACGTTCCCGGAAGGAGTAATGTAAACAAGCACAATCAACAGGAAATTATCTATAAAGTAAAATCCCTTTATGCCTCTCAAACTGATGTTAAAGAACTCAAGAAGCAGCGAACAGTGTTAACATGGATACAGCGAGTGGACAAACACTGGTGTTTAAAATGAGATGAAACAAAAATTTTCTGTTTGCATTTATACTGTAGGGATCCAGTCAAAAATTCCACAGCTATACTTCGAGCACTGCAGTGGCTAAGACAACTGTTAGAATCAATTCCTCTACAAAGTCAGCAGAAAATGAATTTTTAAGTGGTAAAAATGGTTGTAAACCTTGTGACTACACAAACCTTTAACTACCCCACAACTGTGTGGAAGAAAAGCAACAAGGTTATGTGAGAGACTGCCTCTCACCTATACCCAGCACGAAAGCTAACTGGATACTCTTGCTGGCAACTTCTTGGGACAGTAGCTTCCAGGAGCAGTAGGAGGGCTCTCTCCATGGCAGTCTGCAAAAGCTGGAAGCTGACTGCAAGCAACATCTGTTTGACTTTAGTTCCTAGGTTGGCTTTTCACTTTAGTCTCATCTTTACTCCTGACAACATGGATTCAGCAATAGCAGTTAAAAGCCATTCACTACGGCTTGCGTTTCTGCACCCAATGTTTTCATTTTGTACCTAAGTGATTAACTGTCATGGAAAATAGCTGATATCAATTACAAACAATAAACTGAACTAAATTAATTACTCTTATAGCATATATATAAATAATATTTAACTTCATTCTAACTTTTTGGGCAGAACAGATGGCGTATAATGCAGTGCAGTTTTACAGGCTATATGAAAAACACTGCATTCAGACCAAGCACTTGCATGTTTAACAGAATAAATATAACTAATGCTCTACTGACGATCATCCATTACTAGCACTAAGTCAAAGTGCAAAATCATTTTGCCAAGATTTCAAGTGTCTACAATTCAGAACTCTGTGGTACCTAAAGATCTGCTGAACACTAGCGTATGCATTTTGCATGATCACCTATTGGCTAAACAAATTATGTTGGGCATTGGCAACTGGGGGGATATGGGACATTAAGCTGCAATTAAATACCCCAACTAGGCATGGCACTTAAGCATGTGCTTAACTTTAAGCATATGAGTAGTCCTATTGAACTTAATGCAACAATTTATGGGCTTAAAGTTAGCTACATGCTTAAGCACCTTGTCAAATCAGGGTCAAGAATAGGGTTAGTGCATGTAATAAAAGTAATCGGAATACATTTTTAGAATGAGTTACCTTGTAAGAAGAAACTGAGAGTTCTGGATAGCCTGCTGACTATTTTCTGTGTTGGATGTGTTGGTTGTTGCTGTAGATTGTGTAATAGTGGTGGTGACACTGCTCGTATTGGTGCGTCTGGTTGCGTTGCGTGCTGTCTCCAGCTGTTGTCGTGCTGCCTGTGCGTGTTGTCGTTCTAACTGCAGTTGCATCTGCAACTGCTGTAACTGAGAAGCGGAAGGGCCAGAGGAATTGAGCTGTCCTCCTGCAGAACGCCTCACGCCTGATAACTGAGATAAAAGCTCTGCAAAGAGGAGAAAAGTACTACAGTGAAATTTGCTTAAATTAATACTAACAAATGAGAGTACAAGTATTTCCTGTGCATCAATCTCCCCATCTCTTATTTCTTTTAAAATACTTCATCATTATCTATGTCAGAGGTGGGCAAACTGTGGCCTGCGGGCCACAACCGGGCTGCGGGACCGTCCTGCCTGGCCCTTGAGCTTCCCGCCAGGGAGGCTAGTCCAGCCCCACCCCGGCTGTCCCCCTCCCCCGCAGCCACGTGGGCAGCGCTCTGGGCAGCAGGGCTGCGCGCTCCTGCAGGGCAGTGCGTCTGGCTCTGGCCAGGCATCGCGGCTGCCAGACATGTTGCTCTGAGCGGCATAGTAAGGGGGCCAGGGGGCAGTCAGGGGACAGGGCGTGGTTGGATAGGTGTGGGAGTCCCAGGGGACCTGTCAGAGGGCAGTTGGTTGGGGCGGAGGTTTTGGGGGGATGAAGGGGGCGCGGCGGTCAGGTGACAGGGAGCAGGAGGGGGTTGGATAGGCATGGGAGTCCAGAGGGGCCTGGATCGAGGGTGGTGCTGGGGGAGGTGTTAGGGGCAGGGAGTCCCAGGAGTGGACGGTCAGGGAACAAGGAGCTGGGAGGGCTGGATGGGTCGGAGGTTCTGAGGGGGGCAGTGCCAGGCTGTTTCAGGGGCACCGCCTTCCCTATCCAGCCCTCCATACAGTTTTGCAACCCTAATGTGGCCCTCAGGCCAAAAAGTTTGCCCACCCCTGATCTAGCTCAAACTGCCAGATGGGCACATAGTGCTTTACAAAACACTTAAGACACATTCCATTCCCCAAGATCAAAGCATCATTTATACTATTAATTTCTTTATTAGGATGAAGCAATTCAGTCTGAATCATTTGAACAGTAAAAAGAAAGGGCATCTCCTAGACTGGATTGACTACAAGGTGATATCTTCAGTTGCTAGCTCCCTAAAGTGTTATCTTCTAGGCAAAATGGCTGTTGCCTCAGCAACCATTTCCATTTTGTCTTTTCATAGGTGCTCTCCTCCCGCCCCCCGGCTCACTATCTCCATGCTATACACAAGGGAAGGTGTACTGTAGAAAAAAAAAATGACACTACTGACACTTCTGTCAATTAGTTTTGGGGAATATTCAATTCAGAACATAGATTTCCACCATACCGTACATTGTGTAATTTCTGTTGGGTTCACAAGATAGACAGTAAACTAGTTTTCCCTGAATTTGGATAAATAATATACTTACATTTGCCTGGCAGGTGTTAGTATGACTTCCCTCATACTGGCCTGATAAAGATGCCTACTGCTACAAGAGCAGTAAAGATCTGCCTAGATAAAGACATGTCTGGCTTTGGACAGGGCTAATATAGACTTGTTCAGTTTTAGGGGGATCAGAGTGGGAACTGTGGTGAGTTTTGCCTGTACGAAAAAGTATTTCAAAAATAAACAGTGTAAGAAGAAATACTGCCCATATGTTATGGTAGAACCTATCTGCATTCAAAAAGCTTGTGGGAAGCGTTAATTTGTTGTGTTTTGTTTGGGGAGGGAGGAGGGGAAATTTTGTCTTTTGCATACAATTATCCCTCTGAAATATTTATACATTTGTATTAGTCCCACAAAGGTTTTGGTAGTTGGAAGCAAGTGGCATGACTGAAACAAGGGGACTCTCCAAACTCATGAGGGTGGCTCCAAGCAACTAAATCCTGGACTCGATTCACTTAATTTTAACATTGCTATTTTTAAATGTACCCATTTTGCTATGGAAATGTGGTTACAAAAACAAAGCCCTTAATTCTTGAAACAGAATAATTGCATTTCAGGTTTTTTGTTTTTTCCCCCCAAGTAACTTCTAATGCCCTTTCATATTACAGGTCAATTTTCTTCCATCTTTCTTTACTGTATTGTCCAGGAGAGGGACATACATTTCTGGAAAGAAAATCTAAGACTGGGGGTGTGTTGGGGTTAACCCTGTAATGATAACCCAGGCTGGGAAGAGCCAGAGTGTAACCCAAGTGTAGTTGGCAGGCTGCAGTTACACACACACACTCGGGGTGTGATTTGCATGCTGGAAGGCTGTTTGTGAGCAGCCCAGGTGGGAGCTACTTCAGCAAGGCACCCAAGGCTGCATGGCTGGGGTGACACTGCTGCTCATTAGTCTGGATTGTACCCTAGTATGTCACTATCTCATTATAGACAAGTTTTCCCCACCCCCAGAATCATACAAGTGGAAAAATAATACTTAAAGGGTATCCATGTACACCCTAAAAATCCACAAATTAATATTTGGAACTTGAAAATAAGAGACTTTCCTCTCCCAAACTGTTTTGACCAGAAGCTGCCACAAATGCTTACAATTACAACAGACCATCTTTGTAAGTGCTTGGTAATCTTTTAAAATTTATATTAAAATTAGCAAGTCTGCCATTCAGTCTGCAGTCTGAATGCAAACAGAAGACATTTCGTAATGTTTATCAATAATATCAAAATGTAGCTCATTTAATCTTGATTAACGCTGAAGTATAGCGTTTTTGTGTGGAGTAAAGATTCAGATACCTAATCTTCCCCATGAGTAATTCTATACATGTGACAAATACACATTAGAAGCACTGAGGTAGATAATGGATTTTGAGAACACTGTTCACTTTTAAAATATATAACAATGCATGCAGGTAGGCTGTCCGAGGGGACTGGACCAGAGACCTTTGGAATGTAAAGGACCAGAGTTTTTAGATTCAGAGATCCTCGATTCAATCCTTCTGTACAATTCAATCAATGGCTTGTTACTGAACTTTTAGTAAACTACTTTTTAAGACTGATAGATTTGGAAGCATCACCTCATATGACAACCTGTTTTTAACTTTCAACTTTACCTTGGAAGAAGGCACATTGCTATCAATAAAATCTTCTCATTTGGGGGAAGGGAGAGAATTTCTGGTCCTAGCGCGTGCTCATGCATACAAGCACACACAAATACACACACAATAAATATGGACAAGCAGAGCAACCATTCTCTTGGATTTTGTCACTGAGTGTGGAGAAAAACTCTAAAGGGAAAATAAGGAATTATGACTCTTACCAGCTATAGGATCCATAGCTTCCCTATTGCTTGGAGAATATGAACTCTGCGAAGATGAAAGCCCACCAGTGGAACTGCTAGTAAAGTGCATGTTTGATCTACGTGCGCGAGGGCCTCCCAACCCCCGGCCTGGGTGAAACATTCTACGCACATGCCGAACACCGCTGGACTCATCATAACCAAACAGTTAAGAAAATACCAAACTGTGATAGAGTGTTAAATGTGAGAGCTTAACCAGTAGAATGGGCTGTGGGGATGGTGCACTGTATTCTTTGTACAAGTATAAAACAACTCAATCTTAACTATGCAACCAGAGCCTGTAGTGCCATAGTACATGGAACTCAAGACTTCTATAGTTATTTGCACCAAGCTTCACTATTATTCTCACATTCACTATCAGTTCCTCCTTGTCTGCAGGGAATCCTCCCTGAGACTTCTTATTTGCTAGATCATAAAGGTATTTTCTAGATAATTTAAGAACCTCTGTTGATTGTTTCGCTATATTTAGTACTCAGCAGATGCATGGGAAGTTACAATCCCCAAGTTCTGGATACTGAGTACCGAACATTGATCCAAGAAACTTTCTGGCTGCAGCGGGGAGTGGGGAGCTGAGAACCTGAAGGGTGTGGGCAATTGGGCTCCTGGCACAGAGCTGCATTTGGAGCTGAGAGCCCAGGCTCTCAGCCCCCTCCCCCCGCCCTTAAGTAGGTGGAAACGCTACTGGTGAGGATGCACACCACTGACAGAAGGCGGGTAGTGTGGACACAAACCGCTGCAGTAATTACCTATGTTAGGTCGACTTAAGTTTCTAGCATAGACACTCAGTGCAAGCTTGAAAGTTTGTTTCTCTCACCAATAGAAGTTGGTCCTATAAAAGATATTACCTCACCCACCTTGTCTCTCTAATAGCCTAGGACCAACACAGCTACAACACCACTACATATAAAGTCTATATTAAACACAGCCCTATACTAAAGATCCTCCAGATGATACAGGTGTCCAATAAGGGATTCAGAGTGCAAACAGGAGCCATGGATTTCACATGCTTGCTTTTTGGTGACAAAAGGCACAATATTTTGGGAATTAGCCTTCGATGTAAACTGATAACACTCTAAAGCTCAGATCTGTATCTTAACTCTCCCAGAGCCCACAGGTGTTAAGAGCGCATGCTCAGATACAAGTGTAGCAAAGTAATATCAGGACATCACACAGCAGTGTTTTAATAGCTCCTTGAATTTGATAGCTGTCCTCCCTCTTTTCCACTGCAAACTGCTTGAAGAAATAGATGTTTCTCCTCAATGACCCTCTCTCCCAAACCCTTAGTTATTGAGCAATAAAGAAAGGGAACCCAATGCTCCAGTAAGCCTCCATAATGCTCCCCAAGCTGTTGTGGGTGTAAGTGCATCATAAGGCAGTATGAGCTTCCATCTTTAATTTTCTTAATGTCTAACACCTTCCATATCAGATATGGACTATTAGTTTAGAAACCAAAATATTTATTTTGTAATGGTTAGCACTGCAACTTTATCTTAGTATCTTAAAAGCAAGCTCTGATTTTTCTGGCTCTTCTTCGCTGCTAGTAAAAAATATTCTTTAATTGAACAGTTTCATCAATATGTGAGGCAGCCTCAAATACTCTTTAGATCAGCTGGGGGGGGGAGGGGGTGGGAGGGAGCGGAGAGGCGAAAGAAGAATATCAAAGATGTACATTCTAATTCAATCCCTTAATCACCACAATAAGAAGTTAACTTCAATGTGCAACTGGGACCATTTAAATGCTAACACTATAGGAAATCAAATAAAATCACAACGGAATTTCAACTATCATCTCAAAACACCATCTACTCTCCTTCAGAATGAGAAACTTTTGATAGTTTTTAGAAAGAATACCTAACCTGGAAAAATGGATAAGTGACATAAATTCACTCTTTAAAAGACATTTAATAATCACGTTTTAATTGAGAGAGATAGAAACATTTTATGATAATATATTATAAATGCTTTAATCCTATTATCAGCAATTATTCTATGTGGGTTTCACTGTATAGAGTAATTATAATGAACTCTCAATATGCTGTAGGAAGTTGCCCAGCAAAAAATTTAAATTAGAACAAAATTATCACATTAATTGATGCAAAAGAAAATAAATAGAAATATGTTTCTACAGAGCAGTATGTATTGAGAGCCATTTCAGCTCTTCAGTCAGCAGAACAGGATAAATCCTTACAATCTATATCCAAGCTAATGAAAAATCAGCCCAAAGTTACAAGGAATCTCCTGTTAACTTCTCTAATTATCATAAAAATGCCATCAATGAAAGTATCCCATTTAAAATGGCAGTATATAGCTGAAGTAAAAGTTTTAAAAGTCACTCATCAAAACCAACCCACAACAACCCCTCAAAAAATTGTTTATGGTATAAACTGATTCATCATGTTTGGTGTGTAATTATCTGCTATGTACTGGTGCATTTATATTACTGCTTTGGACCAGTGGTTTTCAACATGTGGTACGCAGACCTCTGGGGGTCCACAGACTATGTCTAAGATTTCCAAAGCGGTCTGCACCCCCATTTGAAATTTTTTAGGGCTCCACAAATAAAAAAGGTTGAAAACCACTGCTTTAGACAGATACTGTCAGCAGGCAACTTTATTTGCATCTATTTGTTGGTTTTCAAAAACACTAGCAACTTAGGTATTTTATTAGTAGTACAATGAATTATGACATTTGGTTCTACAGTAACTTTTTCATATACTGGTTTTCCAACAACTAAAACTAAATGGCAGTTCTAAGAGGCTAGTGGAATTAAAATGCCACAACCTGCTTGTAAAATTAAAACAAGTAGTTAATATTATATGTCATACAATCCTGCCTTTTTTACTTGACTTGAGAAAGGATATTAAATCTCTAGGAGCTCTGTGTTCCAGTGTAAGATGTGCTGCAAAGTCATCTGTGACATGATTAGGATCCCCTCCAGGTAACGCTGCACATATTGGACAAATCTGAAATGACAAAGTCAGAAAAACAAGTTTAACAACTTCACAAAACAACAACATGCATTCATCGTTCTGGGCTGATCTCTTAACAATTAGAAATTACTATGTTTTAATAATCAAATTCTAATGCTGCATATTTGTAGTCACAGGTAAAAAGTAGTTTAAAAAAAGTGTTCAAGAAGAACTATTAGCTTAACTAGTTTTTTTAAAAATCAATACTGTCTTCCCGTCTTACTTATGTTTTTAGTAACACCCTGGAAACCCAAAGTGAAATTTATTTTCAAATCAGATTTGTAACTCTCTGGTTTTACAATTTGTCTTAATATGCTAATTTCTATGCAGATAGAGAGGGTCTGTTTACACATGTTGCTAACAGCTCACATGCACCAAACATGGTGACATCATCTTATTCATTCTTTGCTCTTAAAAGCCAGAGGCACACTCTCACATACATTCTATATGTAGACTGAGAAGAGAACTACTCCGAAAGTGAATATTTGATAGTATCTGAACAAGCTGCCTCCCATAACAACATTTAGAGAGTCCAAGGATCTTCAAACTATCTATTCTAGACTCCCCCATCCCAATTTTTTCCCCACCATTGCAGCAACAGTGGAAATATTAGCATGTCCACACACCAGACACAAGTATTTTACTGTGATTGATTGGGTGGGGAAACCCCAGGCTGCATACCATGTCTTGTCTACATGAGTGCTCCCACCATTGCTACCAAGGGTGGTACATCAATGGTGTTAGCAACCGTGGGAAATTTTAGGTAGAAAGTAGTCAAGTGTAGACAGACTTTTTAAGGCAGACCTGAGTTTCTCATGGAAATCATGAGAAACAAAAACCACGATGCAGGCCTCATACATACAACTGGCACAAGTCCACTTTTACACCTTTGCAGGTCACCTTAAATCATCAGTCTCATGTTTTACACCTGCTGAATGCATACATTTAAGAGGAAAATAAAGATTCAAAAATAGACCAGATCAAATTGCTCCTAGTGCAGGGATTCTAAAAAACAATTAAAAAATAATAAATTTAAGTTGACTGTTTCCAGGGCTTTAAATCAGAGCTTTGCTTTTGGGCTACATATATCAACCAGCTTATGTCTAGACTGGATTGCTCACCTTCATGCTGTTGCATAAGTGGTTGTGCTCAGGGAAGCACAATTAATGGGGGGAGGGGGGGAGGGGAACAACACGGGAGGAGGGGAGAGAGGGGGTTTAAACAAAAACTACTTTGGAAAATACAAAACTGCTTCAATAAAAACAGCATGAAGCTGCCCCAGTAGCTTGACTGTAATTATGCAGACCGACTATTTTTACAAGTAGTAAAAGGGGCGGCGGGAAGGGGGAGGGGGCAGGGTAACAGGATAGCTGAAGAGCAGGAATCCCCTGGAACTCTTCCAGCAAGGCGCAATGGAGCACGTATATCTTCAACACCAAGGGAAAGGTTTTTACTCTTCATACTTCCTAGTCCTCAAGAAGATGGGAGGTTAGAAACCTATCCTTGATCTCCACAATCTCAACCACTTTATTTGCAAAATGTGATTTTGCATTGTCACTCTTGAATAATCGCATCCCTGGAGAAAGACACATGGTTTATAGCTCTCAATATGAATCACAGGACTGGAAGGGACATTGAGAGGTCATTTAGTCTAGTCCCCTGCGCTCATGGCAGGACTAAGTATTAAGTAGACCATCCCTGACAGGTGTTTGTCTAACCTGTTCTTAAAAACCGCCAATGACGGAGATTCTACAACCTCCCTAGGCAATTTATTCCAGTGCTTAGCCACCCTGACAGGAAGTTTTTCCTAATGTCTATCCTAAACATCCCTCGCTGCAATTTAAGCCTATTGCTTCTTGTCCTTGTTCTTCTCCCTCCTCTTTGTAACAACCTCTTATGTATTTGAAAACTGTTATGGCCCCTCTCAGTCTTCTCTTTTCCAGACTAAGCAAACCCAGTTTTTTCAATCTTCCCTCATAGGTCATGTTTTCTAGACCTTGAATCATTTTTGTTGCTCTTCTCTGGACTTCCTCCAATTTGTCCACATCCTTCCTGAAATGTGGTGCCCAAAACTGGACACAATACTCCAGTTGAGGCCTAATCAGCACAGAGTAGAGCGGAAAAATTACTTCTCGTGTCTTACCTACAACACTCCTGCTAATACATCCCAGAATGAAGTTAGCACTTTTTGTTTTTTTGCAACAGTGTTACACTGTTGACTCATACTTAGTTTGTGATCCACTATGACCCCCAGATCCCTTTCCGCAATACTCCTTCCTAGGCAGTCATTTCCCATTTTGTATGCGTGCAACTGATTCTTCCTTCCTAAGTGGAGTACTTTGCATTTGTCCTTATTGAATTTCATTCTATTTACTTCAGACCATTTCTCCAGTTTGTCCAGACAATTTTGAATTTTAATTCTATCCTCCAGAGTACTCCCGAAATCATGGATGAAGATATTGAACTGAACCAGACCCAGAACTGATCCCTGCAGGACCTCACTCGTTATGTCCTTCCAGCATGACTGTGAACCACTGATAACTACTCTCTGGGAATGGTTTTCCAACTGGTTTTGCACCCATCTTATAGTAGCTCCATCTAGGTTGCATTTCCCTAGTTTATGAGAAGTTCATGTGAGAGTATCAGAAGCTTTACTGAAGTCAAGATATACCACATCTACCGCTTCCCCATCCACAAGGCTTGTTACCCTGTCAAAGAAAGGTATCAAGTGGATTTGACACGATTTGTTCTTGAAAAATCCATGCTAACTGTTACTTATCACCTTATTATCTTCTAGATGTTTGCAAATTGATTGCTTAATTATTTGCTCCATTATCTTTCTGGCTACTGAAGTTAAGCTGACTGGTCTGTAATTCCCCAGGTTGTCTTTATTTCCCTTTTTATAGATGGGCACTATATTTGCCCTTTTCCAGCCTTCTGGAATCTCTCCCGTCTTCCATGACTTTTCAAAGATAATCACTAATGGCTATCTCCTCAGTCAACTCCTTGAGTATTCCAGGATGCATTTCATCAGGCCCTGGTGACTTGAAGATATCTAATTTGTCTAAAAGAAAAAGGAGTACTTGTGGCACCTTAGAGACTAACCAATTTATCTGAGCATGAGCTTTCGTGAGCTACAGCTCACTTCATCGGATGCATACCGTGGAAACTGCAGCAGACTTTATATACACACAGAGAACATGAAACAATACCTCCTCCCATCCCACTGTCCTGCTGGTAATAGCTTATCTAAAGCGATCATCAAGTTGGGCCATTTCCAGCACAAATCCAGGTTCTCTCACCCTCCCCCCCCCCCCCCCCAAACTCACTCTCCTGCTGGTAATAGCCCATCCAAAGTGACAACTCTCTACACAATGTGCATGATAATCAAGGTGGGCCATTTCCTGCACAAATCCAGGTTCTCTCACCCCCTCATCCCCCTCCAAAACACACACACACAAACTCACTATCCTGCTGGTAATAGCTCATCAAAGTGACCACTCTCTCTACAATGTGCATGATAATCAAGGTGGGCCATTTCCTGCACAAATCCAGGTTCTCTCACCCCCCACCCCCATACACACACAAACTCACTCTCCTGCTGGTAACAGCTCATCCAAAGTGACCACTCTCCCTACAATGTGCATGGTAATCAAGGTGGGCCATGTCCAGCACAAATCCAGGCTCTCTCACCCTCACCCCCTTTTGGAAAAAAAAAGGGGGGGGGGGTGAGAAAGCCTGGATTTGTGCTGGACATGGCCCACCTTGATTACCAGGAGGTATTGTTTCATGTTCTCTGTGTGTATATAAAGTCTGCTGCAGTTTCCACGGTATGCATCCGATGAAGTGAGCTGTAGCTCACGAAAGCTCATGCTCAAATAAATTGGTTAGTCTCTAAGGTGCCACAAGTACTCCTTTTCTTTTTGCGAATACAGACTAACACGGCTGTTACTCTGAAACCTAATTTGTCTAAGTAATTTTTAACTTGTTCTTTCCCTATTTTAGCCTCTGATCCTACCTCATTTTCACTGGCATTCACTATGTTAGAGGTCCAATCACCATCAACCTTCATGATGAAAACCGAAACAAAGAAGTCATTAAGCACCTCTGCCATTTCCACATTTTCTGTTACTGTTCCCCCCCGGCCCCCACCCCATTGAGTAACGGGCCTACCCTGTCCTTGGGTCTTCCTCTTGCTTCTAGTGTACTCATAGAATGTTTTCTTGTTACCATTTATGTCTCTAATTAGTTTGATCTCCTTTTGTTCCTTGGCCTTTCTAATTTTGTCCCTACGTACTTGTGTTATTTGTTTATATTCATCCATTGTAATTTGACCTAGTTTCCACTTTTTGTAGGATTTACTTTATATTCGCTCCACCCAGAGGCATTTTCTCAGAGCTCTGCGATGGGCACCATCCACTTTCAATGCAGGATGCACCCATTTAGCCATGCTACTGTACCCAGAGCTTTTACCAAAGTCTTTCTGGTAGCAGCAGCTTATTTCAGATGGAATGGCTTCACTGTTTTCCCCTACTTGTTGCCAAGACACACCTGGAAGCCCACAAGCTGACCTCATCAATGCTTCAACTACTTTCTTCCCTAGGAATAAGAGTGAACCTGGAAAAGTCTGTCCTCACTCGGATACAGACAACAGACTTCTTAGGGGCCACCCTAGATTCAGTCACAGTGAGAGCTTATCTACCAAGGGACAGGTTTCGTACCACGAGCAACCTAATAAATCAGGTTATGTGCAACCCTTGAGCTCCAGTCAGAACTTGTCTTTACACATGGACCAGTCTATTTTATGAAAATCCATCAGCAACAATAATGGTTAACGTACCAGTCAGAGTCCTTTGAACTTGGAAGAGGGACCAAACAAACCTGCCCTTTAGTATATGCACTAGCCATTCAATTCCTGACCACTGCCCTTTAATTGTCTTCATCTATTGTAGAAATTAAAATTGGCAACCACGAACAGATTTAACTTCTCACCAAAACTTTGTACAACAGGTATAAAATCTGTTCCTTATTTTGGGAAGCTGTGCAGTCTAAATTTTGAAAATATATTACAAAGATACTACCATATATTTTTCAAGTACAATGAGCACATAATAAGCAGAGCAGGTCAAGAATTTTTCAACTTTTTTTTTTTTGTGCGAGAAGGGTGCTCAGAAAATGCTGATTCATAAAAATGCATCAGCTTTGACAAAGGTCGTGTTGGAAAGATTGAGGATGGAATTTTTGGTGAGAGAGAGAGCGTGAGCCCAGAATAGCTACTAGCCTGGTGCTTTGGGCACTCACCTGGGATGTGGGAGCTCCAGGGTAATGTCCCCGCTCTGAATCGGACAGAGAAGGGGACTTGAACCTAGGTCTCTCACATCCCTGGTGAGCACTCTGACTATTGGTTATTCCAGTTGGGGTGGGGTGGGGGGGGTGGGGGTGGTCCATGTTTTTTTTTTTTTCGGTGGGGGGGAGGGGGAGGGCGGGAGAGGGGAGAACAACTTGAAAGATGTTGATTTTGCTCCACATTGGAATGAAAACAAATTCTGAAACTCTGAACATTTTTCATGAAACAGAACTCTTGTTTTCCAGCCAGCCTCACTACTAAGTTTAAACATCAAGGGAAATACCACCAATTATTACAATACTACAAATGTCCAAGGAAATTGGGTGTGTGTTGCCCTTCTGAACTGGAAGCTTCCAACTATGCAATCGCTGCATATAAGGAAAGGCAAAAAACTTCAGTTTTCTAGCCTGTCATACACATTAACATGGCAATGTTTGAACCGGATCAGATTTATTCCGTTGAACTGAGTTCTTTAACTTGCTGCCTAAAATAAAAATTACCAGATACAGGTAAAAACAACCCACAATTAGCCCTGCAAATCTGGCTGAAGGTCAGAAAGCTTTTATATATACACAAGCGTATTTTGATTACCATCGCTATTGTAAGTACTTGCTTAATATCAGCATCTAAGCAAGGATAATTGTTTCAAAACATGGGCTCATAAAGCAATTATAAACCTGAATGACTTTCTCCTGAGTCATGTGCTTATATTCTTTGCTCAACTGCAGCAACACCACAATATTGAAATAAAGTTTTATATGTACCTATAAGAGACTTTATAGCCAATGCTAAATTCAGCTCTTTACTATCACATCATACAAATGTGCACCGGTGCTATGAATACAGTACTATGGATGAAAATATCCTTCACCACCACAAGCTAGGAACAAAGATATGGGTATAAAAATACTGGAGACTGATCTGCAAATAAAGAACAAGAGTTCCATTTTCCAACAGGTGGAGCACCAAAACTCCCACCAAAATCAACAGAGAGGCAGCTGCTCAATACTACAAACTTTGGCCTCAAGTGCAAATGAAAAAAAAAAGACATTTTTAAACATAGCTGCAGACCAAAAATGTGCCAATTGGAGAAACTCAGACTCACACAATAATCTATATCTGCAAAGTTTCACTGACATCAAGTGGCATGAATCAGAATTACATTACCATACCAATGACAAAAACGCATCTAAATTTAGGGGTTTTATTGCAATCACTTTATTTAAATGTAGCAATTACAGTTAAACCTGAAATTACCTAAAAGAGACCAGCCCTTGGTGGGGGAGGGGGAAGCAGGAAAAAGAAAGTGATGTTCATCTGCCCTTGATACCAGTGTCTCGGTCTAAACAGAATCAACGTCCACATTCTAACTCTTAAATCCACCAAAGGTCAAATATGTTACATTCTTCTTTGAAATATGAAAAACTAAAATAAAATAAAGGAGTCAAAAGGGAGGAGGAAATCTGAAACGATGAGAGTTATTTCTCTATCATACATTAGGTCTGATATAAAAGTATGAAAGCTTGAAATGGATTACATTAACCAATAGCAAACAAAGATAAAACGGAGCAACAAATACATTCACTCCATATCCCCCATATTCCTGAAGCATAAAAAGCATCCAAATCTGAAGATTTCTTGAACAGTTTGATTCCTGGACGAACTTAATCTAGAATAGCTTAAGAACTGTGTTCCAAAAATTGTCTAGTAGGCAATTTTGTTTAAATCAAGTAGTGAAGAGCTGTGGACTTTTCTAAGACAAAAATAATTTAGAGCTCATCAGTTCCTAAATAGCTGAGGTGTATAATCATTAGTTTCAGACCAAGGTCAAGAACATAGCATTTATAAGGCATCAAAGACAGATTGCAAAGTGTTCTTGAACAGATCCAAGCCTTCCTAGACATAGTAAAGAGGGGTATTTCCCATGTTCAGAAAAAGTTTCAGAAATGGTAACATATTCCGCCACAGGCAATAATCACACCTAGCTACAAAGGCTTGGTTATCAGTTACTTGCCAACAAACAGCAGAAGCAAAATAGGTCTTCCAGAACTCTACTGTATAATGTGCAATTGAATACCACAGGGTAGGCCTACACTAGAAATGCTAGACTGGCACAGTGGCGGCGATTAGTAGTAAATCCACCTCTCTGAGAGGTAGGTTGATCATAGAATTCTTCCCTTGACTTAGCAGTGTGTATACCAGAACTTCACAGTCCTGAGCGATGTAGTTAAGCCGACCTAACTCTGTAGTACAGACCAGCCCCTACCTGCTGTGAACTGATTACTACTATTGAAATGAACAGGAACTCAAGTGATCAATGATAGAGAAAAAGTAAAACCCACCTTACAGGACCAATATACCATAGCATTTTAATTTTATGGACCATTGAACAAGTGATAGTCAAATTCAAAGTTCCTCAGCAGGATCCAGCTTCCTTGAAGGGAAGGCCACACTGGCTACATCTACACTGGGGGGAAAAAAACAGCCCCAAACAACCTCAGCAGCAAGTCTCAGAGCCCAGGTCAACTGACTTAGGCTCACACTACAGAGCTAAAATTAGCAGTGTAGATGTTCCTGCTTGGGCTAAAGTCTGGGCTCTGAAAACCAACAAGGAGGGTGGGTCTCAGAGTCTGGGCTCAAGCCTGCACAGAAACAGCCACACTGCTATTTTCAGTCCCATAGCACGAGTCTGAGTCAGGTGACCTGGGCTTTGAGACTCTCTGCTACACATTTGTTTTTTTAAAACAGTGTAGTGGGCTATCCATTAACCCTATCTTCGTAAGAATGAAGCACTTTAAGACACTGCGCATATATACAGTAATCTCAAGAGCAGTCATTTGGTGGTATAACCTTGTTCTGGTAATGCCTGGAATTTCAGAAAAGAAAGGATGTTGTGATAATGCCCTAGATGATTCTGGAGTTAGAAATCCAAAATGTGCCATACTGACTTGACACTGGAAAAGAACAGGTTAGACAAATACCTGTCAGGAATGGTCTTGTTATTACTTTGTCCTGCCTTCAGTGCAGGGATTGGATTAGATGACCTACTGAGGTCCCTTCCATGGTTCTATGGAATTGTACTATCCATTTTAACAGCCAGAAGAATGTGTCTGATAACTTTTAATAAGTATTAACAGAAAAACTTTTTGAAGTATTTCTACAAACAATGCCAGATTCATTGAAAAGAGAAAAAGTAGTTTAAAATAGGCTGTTGTAAGTCAGGTGCAAACCCTTGCCTACCTCCCAATTCCACAGAATAAAAACCATATAGTTACTCCAGTCTACAGAATATAGACAGTGTGCAGATTTGGTGGCTGGGCTCAGAGAAGTGCTGTTGGGACAATTAGCATGTGGCAGGTTCTAAATGTCCCATAATATGCATCAAAAACATCCCACCGCCCCCCCCCCCCCCCAAAACTATAGTCAACATTAGGAATGAGATTTGTGGTCACAAAAAGTAAATTCCATGATATTAGGCTCCCTCCTGAGTTTTTCTGCATTGTACAATATTCAGCAATTTCTAAGCTTTCATTTAAAAAAAGTTAAGTTAATCTTTTCTATTGCAAAGATACAGGTGGCATAATGTAAACTTGATAGAAAACTCTATCCAACCAATATGACATCAGCAAAGGTGTGAACTCACTGCTCAATTCTCCTCAACTTTAGAACTTTAACTAAAATAATACAAATATTAACATTATTTTTAAAAGACTTCTTCTCTTCCCCTTTCATATTTAGAAAGAAATAAGCTATGTAGAAATTAAAAACACAAAACTATGTTAATGCAACATTAAAGCTGGCTGGTTAAAATAAAGAAAGTCGGGTAATGCAACAGTTAAGGTTCCAACAGCAATGGTGACTTGATCATGTTGCATATATGTAGTTTAGTAAAATCACTTATGAGATTACTTCAATTGTTTTTAAAATATGACAAACATTCTAATCTCTCAAGTGTTTGTGTGTGTATACACACACACACCATTTTTAGAATACATACACAAACTAAAATGAAAGACACAGTTGAGCTTTAATTTCTCATGTTTTCACCATAATTCAAAAGCAATAATGATTCTGCTTACCACTTCTGTTGATGTTTCTGCATGCTCGGAAGTAACATGTTCTTGAAGAGATGTTTCCGTGTAACCCATTTTTCCACAGTAAGGACAAGTAAAAGACTGTGGCTGCTCTACAGAGAAAGCTTCTCCACCATAGTACAAATCTGGGAAAGAAAACCAGTGGGTAGACTTCATTCACGAAGGAGCATTACTAAATACACTGTAGTTAAAATATGTATGGTACTGTCAACTCTGTTACACTAGTCCTTTGGTCAAGCGGAATTTTAACTCAGGCACTTGGTTATATGTCTGAAAACATAAGGAGAACTTGATATTTATAAAGGTGTTCAACGAATTAAACACTCAAAGGAATAAATGGATTATGCTAATTTCATGCTATCAAATACAACAAAACATCATCCAGTAACTGCAAGTGCCTCATGTGCCACTTTCTACCCTAACTTGTCCCCCCAACTCCACTCCCAAATCATTTCCCCTGATGTAAGTTCACTATAATAGAAATGTGGGGGTAGGCAGGTCTCCAGGAGGATAGCTTGGTCACAGCAAATCTACACAAAACAGTATTTAAATGTGTCTTGTCTACAATGGCACTCTTTCTACCACTGTTGGAAATGAACCAACCTTTGCAACAATGGGAAACTGGAGAGAGAAAAAGCCTAGTGCAGACAAAGCTCAAACTTGGTCTATTTACCGAAGCAAATAACACTTGAAAGCTGTTATGTTCTAGTTTCCTTTTCAAGCACCTACACCTGTAGAATTTATATAGTTCGACTCCTGAACAAACAGCTACATTAAAATGCACCCCTGCAAACCTGTCATGAAAATGTAACCACCTGTACTAAAAAAAAAAAAAAATGAACTCATCCCTTCTTCACTATGATGACTATAAAACGAATAAAGCTTGTAATTTACTTGCAGGCTTAAAAGAGGTATTTTTCCTGAGCACATAGATTCAACTCTTTTCCACCATTCTTCTTCCTTGGGCTTGTTGATAGTCAAAGAGTGATTGACATTTATATGGATAAAGAATACACAGTTCTAAATAATAAAGGATTAAAAAACTGAACAAGTTTTGGAAAAAAAATATAAATCTTCATGCTCCAGAGCATAAGCCAACCTCAAAATGATGGGGGTTATGAAGGAACTTCCCTGTGGGCACGTTATTTCATAACTGTCTTGTACAGAGTTCCTTGCACCTTCTGAAACTTCCGCTATTGGCCTCGGTCAGACAGGATACGGGGCTAGACAGAGCACTGGTTTAGAATAATTCAAAAGCTGTTATCAATAGGAACTCTTGTGCTCCAAATTAGCACATGCACAGAGCCTCACTGCAGGAATCACACACCTAACCCCACAGACACTGAACCATTTTTGAACAATAATTAGCAGTTATAGTGTGTTTGCATGCCCTAGAGCCCAATATTTCAAGACCTATGGCATTAAAAAGAAGCCTCCTCTACTGGTCTTTCTATTCCTGACTGTTTCATTAAGTCTTATTTGCACATAGTTACTAAGGAGAGGCAAAGAGGCTCTGTGGAAGCAACATATTGCAGAACAAGAGTTGGATTACTTCCCAAAAAGTCTCTCTCTAATTCATGACATTGTTCCCATAGGGCTCTAAGTAGGAGGCTAAGAAACAAACTCACAAACCGGGTAGAATTAGTGGGGGAAGCAAAAGTGGATGGGAATCTGGGAGGCAGTGACCATGAGTTGGTTGAGTTCAGGATCCTGACACAGGGAAGAAAGGTAAGCAGCAGGATACGGACCCTGGACTTCAGGAAAGCAAACTTCGACTCCCTCAGGGAACGGATGGCCAGGATCCCCTGGGGGACTAACATGAACGGGAAAGGAGTCCAGGAGAGCTGGCTGTATTTCAAGGAATCCCTGTTGAGGTTACAGGGACAAACCATCCCGATGAGTCGAAAGAATAGTAAATATGGCAGGCGACCAGCTTGGCTTAATGGTGAAATCCTAGCGGATCTTAAACATAAAAAAGAATCTTACAAGAAGTGGAAGGTTGGACATATGACCAGGGAAGAGTATAAAAATATTGCTCGGGCATGTAGGAATGATATCAGGAGGGCCAAATCGCACCTGGAGCTGCAGCTAGCAAGAGATGTTAAGAGTAACAAGAAGGGTTTCTTCAGGTATGTTGGCAACAAGAAGAAAGCCAAGGAAAGTGTGGGCCCCTTACTGAATGAGGGAGGCACAGTGACAGAGGATGTGGAAAAAGCTAATGTACTCAATGCTTTTTTTGCCTCTGTCTTCACTAACAAGGTCAGCTCCCAGACTGCTGCGCTGGGCATCACAAAATGGGGAAGAGATGACCAGCCCTCTGTGGAGATAGAGGTGGTTAGGGACTATTTAGAAAAGTTGGACGTGCACAAGTCCATGGGGCCGGACGAGTTGCATCCGAGAGTGCTGAAGGAATTGGCAGCTGTGATTGCAGAGCCATTGGCCATTATCTTTGAAAATTCGTGGCGAACGGGGGAAGTCCCGGAGGACTGGAAAAAGGCTAATGTAGTGCCAATCTTTAAAAAAGGGAAGAAGGAGGATCCTGGGAACTACAGGCCAGTCAGCCTCACTTCAGTCCCTGGAAAAATCATGGAGCAGGTCCTCAAAGAATCAATCCTGAAGCACTTGCATGAGAGGAAAGTGATCAGGAACAGCCAGCATGGATTCACCAAGGGAAGGTCATGCCTGACTAATCTAATCACCTTTTATGATGAGATTACTGGTTCTGTGGATGAAGGGAAAGCAGTGGATGTATTGTTTCTTGACTTTAGCAAAGCTTTTGACACGGTCTCCCACAGTATTCTTGTCAGCAAGTTAAGGAAGTATGGGCTGGATGAATGCACTATAAGGTGGGTAGAAAGCTGGCTAGATTGTCGGGCTCAACGGGTAATGATCAATGGCTCCATGTCTAGTTGGCAGCCGGTGTCAAGTGGAGTGCCCCAGGGGTCGGTCCTGGGGCCGGTTTTGTTCAATATCTTCATAAATGATCTGGAGGATGGTGTGGATTGCACTCTCAGCAAATTTGCGGATGATACTAAACTGGGAGGAGTGGTAGATACGCTGGAGGGGAGGGATAGGATACAGAAGGACCTAGACAAATTGGAGGATTGGGCCAAAAGAAATCTGATGAGGTTCAATAAGGATAAGTGCAGGGTCCTGCACTTAGGACGGAAGAATCCAATGCAGCGCTACAGACTAGGGGCCGAATGGCTAGGCAGCAGTTCTGCGGAAAAGGACCTAGGGGTGACAGCAGATGAGAAGCTGGATATGAGTCAGCAGTGTGCCCTTGTTGCCAAGAAGGCCAATGGCATTTTGGGATGTATAAGTAGGGGCATAGCGAGCAGATCGAGGGACGTGATCGTTCCCCTCTATTCGACATTGGTGAGGCCTCATCTGCAGGACTGTGTCCAGTTTTGGGCCCCACACTACAAGAAGGATGTGGATAAATTGGAGAGAGTCCAGCGAAGGGCAACAAAAATGATTAGGGGTCTGGAACACATGAGTTATGAGGAGAGGCTGAGGGAGCTGGGATTGTTTAGCCTGCAGAAGAGAAGAATGAGGGGGGATTTGATAGCTGCTTTCAACTACCTGAAAGGGGGTTCCAAAGAGGATGGCTCTAGACTGTTCTCAATGGTAGCAGATGACAGAACGAGGAGTAATGGTCTCAAGTTGCAGTGGGGGAGATTTAGGTTGGATATTAGGAAAAACTTTTTCACTAAGAGGGTGGTGAAACACTGGAATGCGTTACCTAGGGAGGTGGTAGAATCTCCTTCCTTACAGGTTTTTAAGGTCAGGCTTGACAAAGCCCTGGCTGGGATGATTTAACTGTGAATTGGTCCTGCTTCGAGCAGGGGGTTGGACTAGATGACCTTCTGGGGTCCCTTCCAACCCTGATATTCTATGATTCTAGGAGCTCAGGGGCCGGGCAGGAGGGTCCTGCAGGCCAGATGTGGCCCACGGGTCACAGTTTGCCCACCTCTGCACTACAGGGACTTATCCTTGCTGGAGAGGAAATGCCATCACATTCAAACTGTGACTATTTGGTTGGTCCACCAGATTCAACCATCCCAGAAAGAGTCACAAAGACACAGACTGCCATCAGGCCAAGGTATCAAATAAAACTTCACTTCTACCCTGCATCTGGCTAAACCCACTGACTAGAAGACATATTGGAACCGGTCTTCCAGCAACCAAGCTAGAGCCTTGTGAAATCTAATGTGACCCCTATGGAAGTTAGAATGGGGAACAAGGGGAACTATCGTAAGATCTCTCTCCATCTGCAGGCCCCGATGCTGCTGATGAGGCACAACCACAGCAAAGTATGCGGCTGCTTCTAACCCAAAAGTTAGTACTTCTGTCTGGTAGCGGTTGCTGCCTTCCATGAACCTGAGGTATGTGTGCTTTAACCTTTTTGAGGTGAGGAAGTAGGCATTCTGAAGATTAAAATTCACCATATCCATTGTGAGAGCTGAAAGCAGGGATTATGGTGCCCAGAAATAATCTGTTCAATACTGAGAGATGCAGAACAAAGGCCACAAAGTTTCCTTTTGGAATAAGGAAACACTAGGAATGAAAGCCCTGAGCCTTCTTAAGGCTCTGGGCTCTCTGAGAACACGTGCAAGTTTTTATGCTCATCTGCATTGCAGAACTTTGCAGGACTAGAGAAATATCGCCACCATTTTGAGTAAAGTTCAAGGTGACCCCATAAACAGCAAAAAGTTGACATAAATAGCAGAAAAATTACAAAAATTAAACTAAATGTTTTGTGTTTGTATTAAAGCTACCTCTATTATGGTTAGCTTGGCTCTATGGCTACTCCACTAGATGGCCAGAGAGGAGTTCAGGCTGCAGAGGGGGTAATTATACCCTTAGTGCTCAGAATGTGGAGCTCAAGGGATCTGGACTACTGCTTATAAATGGTCAGTGGTTTTATGGTTAGACATACAACTCCTCCAACAACAGGACTCTGCAGGGCAGTGATGTGAAAGTGTAAACCAGAGTTCTCTTTTTGGTCCTAATAATTTTGCACGTCTAGGAAACTACATAAAGATTTTAGATATAAGAGGTAAACAAAAGGGACAGATTCCAATTTTCAAAAAAATTCAGAAAAATCCAAATGTAATCTTCTTTCCTCCTTAACTAGTCCTATTGCTTTCACTTTACTGAGTTCATGAGTTCACAGAGTACGGTGATGTCATTTAAGGTTCAGCACTTCAGCAGGCGGACATGCAAAATATTCTGGAGTCCTATAGGAACTTTGAAATACCATCAAACAAGCTCAAATCAATGGCATTAACAATTGTTTCCTTACATGCTAGTTTGATTACTTCTAACTTTTGGTAGGTCTTCCCAGACAGTGGATAAATATCCATCTACTGACTGAATGACAGGGAACTCCTTCCCTTTCCTCCCTCCCACACAAACAAATTTTATGTCAGACTCATCTATAAGGGCTGCTTCCAGTTTATCAATCCAGTTCCAGAAACTTCCGAAGTAGTAACACACTGTACACAGATCTTGCTACAAATCATTAAACAAAAACATGAACAGTAAATTAATCAGAAGGGCAAAGTGTAGTGGAAAAAAAGGGAAGTCCACGCAAAACTCTTCCCACAGGTAGCAGGATGTAAGTGAAAAAATAAGGATATAAGATATGCTTGCTTGTTACAGCTGCCATCTACAAAACAAATTTCAAAATCAAAGTATTTAAAAACAAGAGGGAGGGAACTGAGGGACAATTCCCAGCTTTTCAGTTGAGCTAACTCAGACCTGGGTATCTGGACCTATCTGAGGTTAGGAAAAACCAAAATCTCCCCTACATGCCACAGCTGTGTCCACACAGTGAAAACTCCAGCAATAGTATCCCATGTCCTGACACAAACAGGGAAAGTACTGAGATAAGAGATTCAGCACGAATGCCAAGCTTCCAACCCTCATCCTTCAAGACTGTCTAATGCAGCCCAAACATGAATCTCAGCCCTCCCGTGGGAGATGGGTGGGTCCCCGAGCCCAGGCTCCAGCCCAAGCCCAGAAGTCCACACTGCAGCGAAACAGCCCCGCAGCCCAAGCCCTGAATCCGAGTTGGCTGGCATGGGCCAACTGCAGATGTCTAGTTGCTATGTAGACAGACCATAGGATTGCTCAGACAAAACCAGTCTTGCTATAATGGACTAATGTAAAAAAAAACAAACAAACAAACAAAGTGACATTTTCTTCCCTTTGTCTACCGGTAAGACAACATAATACTTTGTCTGGACTGACCCACAGGACATAGGGGAAATTTACATTTTATTTTCTTTTTCTTAGTTATTTTTCTATGAGTGTTGCAAAGAAACGTGCATGTAAATTAAAATTTTGCCACTGAACAGATACCAGTATGAGGTTAGTTGTCAGATTATTACATTGACATTTGACCCAAAGGATCAAAAAAGTAACTTTCTTCTCACACTTATCTTAAGGAGCTTTATTAGAATAAGGCAGTGTTATCCCTACAGACATACTTCCTACTTCACAGCAGAGTTTTTGGCTAAAACTTTCCCCGTCCTCTTGTCTGGCTTCCTCTTACAGCCCTAAAGAAGAAACGTACATGCCCTTACATCTTTACTCGTGTGTGTGTGTGAGAGTGTGAGTGAGAGAGAGAGACAGAGACCACTATCTGTAACAAAAATATTTAGCAATGAAGATTCACCACACCCCCAAATCTAATCTTGTGGCTGGAGAAGGACTTGTCCACTTGATTAATATAAATAATCAAACCCCAAAAGGAACAGACTCTTATTCAACTTTAGGATTGTTCTTAACAGGGTTATCGCTTCTCACTAAAGCTCTGGTGCAAGTACCACTGCTACTAGAGTCATATGCCAACAACTAGATTTAGAACCAGTTGAAGATGTTGCTACTTTCTTCTATACTCATCAGCGATCAATTTCATTCGTGTAGGAGGGTCTCTGGGTACAGCTATGTCCACTGGCAACAGCTAGTATTGTTCAGTATTTTTCTTGTTTTATCAGTTTCTGTTCTTCTGGTTTTAGCTTGGGTAAGCTTCACGCTGAAATCCAGTCACTGAAGCCTGAGACTTCTTAGAGTTTTGTATCTCTAAGGCGTTGTCTACACTACAGCCTATGTTGGCATAATTTGAGTCTTTCAGGGGTGTGATAAAACATAAATGTACACAGTGCTATGTTGGTAGGAGACCTTCTCCCACTGACATAGCTTCTGCTGCTCCCCGAGGTGGTTTTATTATGCCAACAGCATAGTGTGTCTTCACCAGACGTGCTGCATGGGCACAGCTGTGCTGCTGAAGTGCTGCACATATAGACATGGCCTAAGCCTCACATTCTTTAAGCAGAGACACTTAGCATAAACGTTTGTCTCGAAGGTTGGCAGGATTGTTTGGATCTGTTGCCCCATACGCATCTGAGCTGAGATTACTCTGGTGATTGATGTGACAGTTACCCTACAGCTCAGCACAGTTAATGAGAGATCATCTTCTTGTAGAATTCTATTAAGAATTTATACCTCTCTCTCTGCAAGTCCATTCCCTTGGGTTTAGATGGGGTGGGAGTTGGGTGGAATTAACATGCTTGAAATCACAATGCATCCTGAAAGCTTGGAATTGAGAGCTAGTAAATAGTGGCTAAAAGGTAAATGACCCAGCTCCGTCATTCAGGGGTGTGAAAAATTAACACTCCTGAGCAACATAGTTAAGCTGACCTAAACTCTGGTGTAGATTGAGCTAAACTGACAGAAGAATGCTTCCATCGACCTAGCTGCCAGCTCTCGAGGAGATGGAATACCTATGCTGACGAAGAACCCTTCCCCTGGCACAGACAGTGTCTACACTGAAACACTACAGCTCTGTAGACAAGTCCTTGATGGGTGGTGATTCTCTCTTCTGGAATGCCAAAATGAGGAAATATGTCTTGTACTACTCTATGACCTGTAAGATCTAGTAAGAAGCAGAATTTCTACAATCTAAAAAATAGCCAATAACTACTAGATATGCAAAAAGAAAAGGAGTACTTGTGGCACCTTAGAGACTAACCAATTTATTTGAGCATGAGCTTTCGTGAGCTACAGCTCACTTCATCGGATGCAGACTGTCTTTCCACAGTATGCATCCGATGAAGTGAGCTGTAGCTCACGAAAGCTCATGCTCAAAAAAATTGGTTAGTCTCTAAGGTGCCACAAGTACTCCTTTTAAATTGGTTAGTCTCTAAGGTGCCACAAGTACTCCTTTTCTTTTTGCGAATACAGATTAACACGGCTGTTACTCTGAAACCTGTTACTAGATATGCACATCCTCCTCCTTTACACAGGTCTAGTGTTATCTTCTGAGACCTCTCAGGAAATAAGAGATTCTTTCAGCTGTATCTTTCAAGATCTATATGATTCTACCTTCTATTTCAAGTCCTTGCCCTATGCTGGGCCAGCACACAGATGGCTGGACTTGCTCTCAGCATTTTAAGGCTCTGGCGTCCATCAAGCTTCCTTACCAATGTCATCCTGTAAGGACTGAAGAACTACAATACAATTAGAATCATAGACTATCAGGGGTTGGAAGGGACCTCAGGAGGTCATCTAGTTCAACCCCCTGCTCAAAGCAGGACCAATCCCCAATTTTTGCCCTAGATCCCTAAATGGCCCCCTCAAGGATTGAACTCACAACCCTGGGTTTAGCAGGCCAATGCTCAAACCACTGAGCTATCCCTCCCCGCACAATTGCCATAGGTGATCAGATCTTCAGCTTCAGAGAGTTCCCTTCTCACTGAAAAGAAGTTCCAGGTTGCCTGTGGGACCTCTGAACAGTAAAAGGGACAACCAGACTTTATAAATTTGAACATAGTGAATCAGCACTACTGTCTATCTTATTCAGTTCTGATGCCTCTCATGTGGGCTTCTAGATCATCCTGAGCCTCTGGAAAATCTGGATGATCAGTAGGGTTCCTCCATAAAGGTGTCAGGTGCATAGTCTGCAATACATTAATTTCAAATGCATAAGCAATCCCTGACATCTAAGAGCACCGTATCCAAGTCTTTATTTTTCATTAATGATATGTATGGCTTGTCTGTCAAAAGTTTGAAGTTGTGCAAGACCTTGTGAACATCTCACATGGCAGTGTGACCTAAGACTAGAGCTCTGGACAGGGACTCAGTAGACTTGGGTTTTATTTTCCAGCTCTGCCACTGGCAGTTGGGAAATCTTGGTCAAATCACTTCATTTCTGTGCTTCAGTTCCCCCATCTGTAAAACAGCTATAGTACTTTTCTCCTTTGTAAAGCACTTTCAGATCTATGGATGAAAAATGCTAAGTACCGGTGATGGACCTCCTTCAAAGTCATGCTAATTACCTTTTGAACTCCAACTTGCCAAAAGACCTGAAATTATATAAAAGATCCTTGGGTCTGATTCTGTCATCTCAGATCTGCTTCAGCTTCATCAGGGGAAGTTTGAGTCGCAAGACCTGACGTTCCAGTTATGCTGGTATGCCCTGAATAGGCTATCTGGACATTGGACTATAGCTTATGAACTATTTCTGAAAGAACTCTTTGCAACTACAGAGCTCAACATCTCTGCTCTGAATATGCACCTCAATGAATTGAGCCTATGTCTGTATGTATATTGATCTTTTAACCACACTCTCTCTGTGTTGGTTTAATAAATTTTAGTGTAGTTAATAAGAATTTGCTATAGTGTTTATTTGGGTAGATTTGAAACGTTGATTAACCTGGGAGGTAATGTGTCCGATCCTTTTATTTTATATGATGAAATAAGATTTTCAGACATCGTATTTGACTTAGGTATCTGGATGGAGGTCTGAGGCTGGATCACTTTAAGGGAACTGTGTTGTTTGGACTTCTGAGTAACCAGAAGGTAATAAAGAAGCTGTTTTGTGCTGGCTTGGGGATTCTCTGCCCCATTCTTTGGGGTTCACCTTAACTGAGTGACCTCAGCTGTCCCGCACTAGGACTCTGGTCACAGTAAGTGACTGATTTTTTGATTTTTTAGTTTTTTAAAACAACTGTGTTCAAATGTCCCTGAAGACAGATCCCAGGAAGTAGCACCAGTTTATTGCTGGGCTACCACCCTGTAACCTTTACTTCAACAGACATTTTCCCTAGCATCCTTTATTCTTTCATTTCCTGCACGTTCTTCCACTGGCTACAAAGACATTCACTTCTCATGTTTTCTATGTTGCTGCATTTGCAGGCAGAAATGTAGCAGAACTCAGTGCCCTTAAGGCTTTTTTTTTTTTTTTTTTTAAATGTGGCTGAACTTTCTCCCTACAGGAGTATTTTCTTTCCTACTTTCACCATGTTTCCACTACTTTCTTGCTGGGTGATTTTTCATGTTTAGATAATGGATAACAGCCAAGTGGAATATCATCAAATTATACAAAATTTACGCTGAAGGTTTAGAACAAGCCTGAAAAAGTTAATCCAAAGAACATGAAAGTACCTCCTTAGCCATATCTGTAGCATTTCAAATATGGTTTGTGACTAAGTTCCTCCTCTGCCTTGGTTAGTCCTGTGCTTATTGGTGGATTTTCTCGCCTCAGGGGTTCACGGCAGTCCTCAGTTTGGCCACTTTCCTGGCTCAAAACTGCCATTCACGCAGTTAGCCTCATCAGTGACCAGCATGGGGAAAGAAAAAGAACAATCCCTGCAGTCTCTGCTGATCCACCTAGTGGATCGGGGAACAGGCCAGAGACCTTCCCCTCTGGTGGAACCCACAGTCCAGTTCAACTCCTCCGGTATCAAGTAGGGAGTTGGGGGGATGGAGGGAACCCGGGCCCACCCGCTATTCCGGGTTCCAGCCCAGGGCACTTTGGACTGCAGCTGTCTACAGTGGCTCCTGTAACAGCTGCGTGACAGCTACAACTCCTTGGGCTACTTCCCCATGGCCTCCTCCCAACACCTTCTTTATTCTCATCACAGGACCTTCCTCCCAATGTCTGATAATGCTTGTACTTCTCAGTCTTCCAGTAGTACGCCTTCTCACTCTCAGCTTCTTGCGCCTCCTGCTCCCAGCTCCCCGCAAGCATAACAAACTGAAGTGAGCTCCTTTTTAAACCCAGGTGCCCTTATTAGCCTGCCTTAATTGATTCTAGCAGCTTCTTGATTGGCTGCAGGTGTTCAAATCAGCCTGTCTGCCTTAATTGTTTCCACAAAGTTCCTGATTGTTCTGGAACCTTCCCTGTTACCTTACTCAGGGAAAAGGACCTACTTAACCTGGGGCTAATACATCTGCCTTCTATCACTCTCCTGTAGCCATCTGGCCTGACCCTGTCACATATCCCCCACCTCTGCTCAACACCACAGGGTTGGGCAACTTGGGACAGGCAGTGTACCCGTGACAAGCCATCTGCATCGTCATAGTGGCTTCCAGCCTGGTGTTGTATGGTGAATTGGAAAGGTTGTAGGGACAGGAACCCCATCTGGTCACCCTTGCGTTCTTTTTATTTCGCTACATCCACTGGAGGGGTGCATGGTTGGTCACAAGGGTAAACCATCATCCCAGAAGGTAACAACATAGTGTTTCCATGGCCCATTTCACAGCTGGGCACTCTCTTTCAACCATGGTATACTTCTGCTCTTTCGGGAGGAGTTTCCTGCTGAGGTAGAGGATTGGGTGTTCTTCATCTCCGACCATCTGCGATAGGACAGCTCCCAATCCTACTTCAGATGCATCTGTCTGTAAAATGAATAATCACATCATCCAGATATGCCGCTGCATAACTGGTATGGGGCCATAGGAGCTTGTCCATAAGACGCTGGAAGGTGGCAGGTGCCCCATGCAGTCCAAAAGGAAGAAGAGTATATTGAAACAGATCCTCTGGGGTAGAGAATGCAGTCTTTTCTTTCGTATCTTTGGCAAGGGGAATCTGCCAGTATCCCTTTGTTAAATCAAAGGTGGTCAAAAAATCGGGCATTGCCCAGGTGGTCAACTAACTCATCGATTCTGGACATGGGGTATGCATTGAATCTGGATCTCTCATTCAGCTGGCGAAAGTCATTACAAAACCTAGTGGTGTCATCGGGTTTGGGCACCAACACTATCGGGCTTGATCACTGACTGTGGGACTCTGATGACGCTCAGCTCCATCATCCTTTTTACCTCTGCCTTGATCTCCTCCCTTTTTGCTGCTGGGACCTGATAGGGCCTTAAAGTTACCTTTGCCCCAGGGTCTGTGATAATGTGGTGATATGCTTCTGTGGTCTGACCTGGTTTGGTTGAAAACACATCCTGGTACCAGTTGATCATCTCAGTTACGTCCTTCTTCTGGTTTGGTGTCAGATCAGTGGATATCCTAATCTGCTCCTGCATGTTATTTCCCTGGATCGGGGTCTCTTGGGCCACTACACACACCTCTTGTTGGTGCCAAGGCCTTAAGAGGTTAATGTGATAAATTTGTTCTTGTTTCCGGCGTCCTGGCTGCCACACCTTGTAGGTTACTTCCCCCACGGGTTCAACCACCTCATAGGGCCCCTGCCATTGGGCCAAAAGCTTGCTTTCTGCCGTGGGTACCAACACTATCACCCGATCCCGTGGATGGAACTGTTGGACTTTTGCCTGGCGATTGTAATGGGTTTGCTGGGCCTCATGCGCCTTTTCCAAATGTTCCCGTACAATAGGGGTGACCCGGGCTATCCGTTCTCGCATCTGCAACACATGGTCAATTATATTTCTCCCCTCATTGGGTTCCTCTTCCCAGATTTCTTTTGCGATATCTAGTATGCCACGGGGGTGGTGTCCGTATAATAACTCAAAGGGGGAAAACCCAGTTGAGACCTGAGGTACCTCCCAGATTGCAAACATAAGGTAGGGTAGTATGGTGTCCCAATCGTTCCCGTCCTGACTTACCACTTTCCTTATCATTGCCTTGAGGGTTCGGTTAAACCTTTCTACCAGCCCATCGGTCTGCAGATGATAGACTGAAGTTCTCAGGGTATGGATATGGAGCAGCGTACAGAGGTCCTTTATTAGCTTCGACATAAATGGGGTACTTTGGTCTATTAATATCTCCTTTGGTATCCCCACTCGGGCAAAGATCCCCACCAACTCTTTAGCTATTGTTTTAGAGGCTGTCTTCTGCAGGGGGACAGCTTCTGGGTAGCGAGTAGCATAATCCAGAACGACAAGTATATATTGGTGGCCCAGGGCTGTCTTCTCCAGGGGTTCCACTAGGTCAGTGGCTATTCGCTCGAAGGGGACCTCTGTGATGGGAAGGGGTACTAAAGGTGCCCTCAAGTGGGGACGGGAACTGTGCAGCTGGCAGTCTGGGCAGGATGCACAGTACCTCCGCACTTCATTATGAAGTAGGGTCCTGGTCCCTGGGTTTTCCCTTCCACGGGGACCCCATCTATTTCAGTCACCTCCTTCCTAAAGTTGTCGTACCTTGGGTCTTCAGCCTGATCCCATCCAAAATTTCCTCTCCCAGGGGTAATTGGCCCGAGATCTAGGGGGCCAGTCTCTGTTGCCTCTACTGGTTCAGAGTCGTTAGGGTGTGGGTCAGACTCGGGTGCTTCTCCCTCCTGGGTGGCCTCCTTTTCAGCTGCTCGGGTCCGCCTACCTACGAGAGCAACCCTCTGGTTTTGGGTCAGTATTCGGGTTCCCAAGGCCTTAGCTGCCCTCCTTTCCCTTTTTGACTTTCTACCCTGTCTGGGAGTGGAGAACAAATCTGGGGATATTTCAGAGAAGATTGGGGGTTGACAGTCTACTGTGGATGCCTCACTGACTTCAGGGTTTTCCCCTTTCTCTAATTCCCCTACCAGGAGTACGTCTCCAAACCCTGGGAAGTCCCTCCCTATGAGCACCAGGTATGGGAGTTTAGGGACGACACTTACTGCTACCTCAGTAGTGTTCCCCTGAATCTCGATTTTTACTGGGATCACGGGGTAATAACCAACTGTCCCATGGAT
Source organism: Lepidochelys olivacea (assembly GCF_965140295.1). Taxonomy (NCBI): domain Eukaryota; kingdom Metazoa; phylum Chordata; order Testudines; family Cheloniidae; genus Lepidochelys; species Lepidochelys olivacea. The sequence goes on from NC_140415.1 coordinate 131,633,557, forward strand.
GCATGTTACCCCTATACACTTAGCCCACAGCAGCTGACTACACTTCACGTGCTTTCCCGAGACAAGTGTGATAGCACTCCCCGAATCAACCAGTGGGGTCTCTACCCCATTTAGCTTCACTGGTCTGGTGTACATATGTGGGGTTAGTGAGACCCCCACAAGGTGAATTAGGTAGCATGGGTCTGCCCAGTTCCCCAGGTTACACTGCATCGGCTTCTCAGCATTGGGACACTGTGCAGCTATGTGTCCCCACTCCCCGCAAGCGTAACATCTGTATGGAGACCTAGGAGTTCCCTGGTCTCTTGGTTTGGGCAGTCTAACATCACGATCCTCTTCCCCCTCAGTGCTCCGACTCTTTGTGGCTTCTGGTGGGCCTTCAGCCCCTCTCTTTTTCCACCTGGGCTCTCCTGGTGGCCCACTCACCTGAGCTCTAGGGCTTGGTGCTGCTAGTTTAACCCGGGGTGCTTCTTCCTTAACTGGTCAGGTCAGCTCCCTCACCGTCCTTCGCCTTTCTACCAGTGCAACAACCTCGTTGTAGGTGGAGGGTTTGTTCTGGCTTACCCAGGCACGAAGGTCTGGCGGTAGTCCTCTCATGTACCGGTCAATGACCGGAACCTCTAGTATCTCCTCCGGACTCCAGGACTCAGTTCGCAACCACTTTCATGTGAAATGGATGAGGTCAAACAATTGGGACCGCAGGGTTTTGTTTTCCTGGTACCTCCACTCGCGATACCGCTGGCACGCACTGCAGTTGTTACCCCAGATCTGGCCAGGATCTCTGCTTTCAGCTGGGGGTAATCTGCTGCAGCTTCTTCAGGCAGATCATAGTAGGCCTTCTGGTCTCCTTATGGAGGCGTGGGCTCGAATCCCACTTCTCACACCAGTTGTGACAAAGTTCCTCCTCTGCCTTGGTGGGTCCTGAGCTTACTGGCAGATTTTCTCGCCTCAGGGGTTCACGGCAGCCCTCAGTTTGGCCACTTTCCTGGCTCAAATCTGCCATTCACGCAGTTAGCCTTATCACTGGCCAGCATGGGGAAAAGAAAACTAACAATCCCTGCAGTCTCTGCTGATCCACCTAGTGGATCGGGGAACAGGCCAGAGACCTTCCCCTCTGGTGGAACCCACAGTCCAGTTCAACTCCTCCGGTATCAAGTAGGGAGTTGAGGGGATGGAGGGAACCCGGGCCCACCCGCTATTCCGGGTTCCAGCCCAGGGCCCTGTGGACTGCAGCTGTCTACAGTGGCTCCTGTAACAGCTGCGTGACAGCTACAACTCCTTGGGCTACTTCCCCATGGCCTCCTCCCAACACCTTCTTTATTCTCACCACAGGACCTTCCTCCCAATGTCTGATAATGCTTGTACTTCTCAGTCTTCCAGTAGTACGCCTTCTCACACTCAGCTTCTTGCACCTCTTGCTCCCAGCTCCCCCGCACGCATCACAAACTGAAAAGTGAGCTCCTTTTTAAACCCAGGTGCCCTTATTAGCCTGCCTTAATTGATTCTAGCAGCTTCTTGATTGGTTGCAGGTGTTCAAATCAGCCTGTCTGCCTCAATTGTTTCCACAAAGTTCCTGATTGTTCTGGAACCTTCCCTGTTACCTTACCCAGGGTAAAGAGACCTACTTAACCTGGGGCTAATATATCTGCCTTCTATCACTCTTCCTGTAGCCATCTGGCCTGACCCTGTCACAGGTGCTATGGAATCACGATTGTGAAACAAAGGAACGGAAGCCAATCTTTATATTTAATGGTTCTGTACTTAATTAGAATAGTTGTACTCAAGTGTATTCCAAGCAAAAGGACTTGATGTTAATTTTCCAGTATTCAGGAGCAACCTAGCATTGCCACTGATGTGTTAACAACCCCAGAGCAACAACCAAAGATAACAGCCCTCCCCATCTCATCTTTGTCACTACATTAATTCTAGCCAGTGACACTTTACAGCCAGGGTGGCCAACCTGGGGCTCTGAAGCCACATGCGGCTTTTCAGAAGTTAAGATGCAGCTCCTTGTCTAGGCACCGACTCCGGGGCTGGCACTACAGGCGCCAACTTTCCAATGTGCCAGGAGGTGCTCACTGCTCAACCTCTGGCTCTGCCACAGGCCCTGCCCCTACTCCACCCCTTCCCGCCCCCTCCCCTGAGCCTACCATGCCCTCGCTCCTTCCTCTTCCCCCTAAGAGCCTCCTGCATGCCATGAAACAACTGATCGGGAGGTGCGGGGAGGGCGGGGGAGACGCTGATCAGCGGGGCTAATAGTTGATGGAAGGTGCTGGGAGCGGGGGAGTTGGGGGAGCTGATGGCGGGGGGGGAGACGCTGATCAGCGGGGCTGATAGTGGATGGAAGGTGCTGGGAGCAGGGGAGTTGGGGGAGCTGATGAGGGGGCTTCTGATATATTACTGTGGCTCTCTGGCAATGTACATTGATAAATTCTGACTCCTTCTCAGGCTCAGGTTGGTCACCCCTGCTTTACAGCAGAGTATTCACTTTTCCATTTAGCCTTGCTATAACTTGTCATAAAATTCAGTTTGTTTTATGCTGATAGATGTCCTTAACAGATGTATTCAAATATCTGAGCAGATAACCTAAGAGTCAAATGAAGAGAAAGCAGAAATAAAGACCTTCTAAAGAAATAAGTTTCATATGCTGCCACCAAAGACAAGCCTCAGTAGAATGCTTTTAAAAGAAAAAGCTAAATTCTGTAGACTTGTTTTTCAATGATGCTGCTCAAAAGCCCACATTGATAAATCAGAAAATGACAATACATACTATGCTTAGATATACTTCAAAATAACCACCACAATTTCAATGAGATGTCACTTACCAAAATCTACCCTTGTTAGTATGCACTGCATTGGATGGTCAGTTGTATGCCTTGTTGTCGTTGCACCACTTTCATAACAGGATGCACACAGATCGTAATCGTAGCAAATTAAACACTTGTATCTGCGACCTCGAAAATTTCCTTTTAAACATGCATCGCAGCTGACACCTGTAAACAAAGAAAATTGCTCATAAACAGTGGTAATTGCACTTCGTTTTGAAAGAAAGCAGGCTTGTCTCTATTTGTCCTCCACCTGAACGCAACACCAGAGAAAAACCGAGGAAGGTTTTATGCAAATAAAACATATTATAGGACTAAGCACATTTACGCCTCAAACATAAAAAGGCACATAGGGTCCAAAATGAAAAGCCTGAATTCTGCAAGTGAAGCACAAGAACACAATCAAATCACTAGCTTACTAACTAGTTAAGACTACAGTAGAACCTCAGAGTTATGAGCTGACCAGTCAACCACACACCTCATCTGGAACCGCTAGTACACAAACAGGCAGTAGCAGAGAGAGAGAAAAAAAATTTAAAAAGCAAATACAGTACAGTACTGTGTTAAACATAGACTACTAAAAAATAAAGGGAAAGCAGCATTTTTCTCCTGCATAGTAAAGTTTCAAAGCTGTATTAAGTCAATGTTCAGTTGTAAACTTCAGCGAACCACCATAACGTTTTGTTCAGTTATGAACATTTCAGTGTTACGAACAACCTCCATTTCTGAGGTGTTTGTAACTCTGAGGTTCTACTGTACAATCTTTTGTATGTGCTTTTAAATACAGACACAATTTTAGTAATTTGATTTTTTTCAGAACACTGCCTGAAATGAAGTGTTGACTAAAACAATCTGAAGATGCTAAAAACTATAGTCAAGTGATGATGTAGCTAGTCCAGAATGCAGGTCTTTTAAAAACCTGACAAAATCCTGAATTAAATCATTCTCTGTCTTTTGTGATTTTACTTCCACAATGTTCTGTTTTTTTGATGCAACAGTTTGACAAAATCATATTCACAAAACATATCTGCAATAGCCATCTGGATCTCCTATTTCAAAACACTCGGAAAGAAGAAAAAAAGCAGAACTATGTTCCATCAGTCACTTTTCAGTTTCTTCCTTATTCTGAGCTCTAACTTTGTATTTGGGATTAGTCACGCTGGCTATGTCATGGAAAGGTTTCATAGCTTCTCCTAAGCATTTTGTGATGTTATCCATGTGGTTTCAATTTTTTGTTGTTAATTAGATAAAGTCACAGACTGCATCAGGAGTGTCATCTGCTTGTAATCTGTCAAATCTCTAAATTTCCTTCAATTGCTTTTGTAAATTACAGGAGTCTATAGAAAGGATCTAGTGTAAATGTGTGCCATATGTTGATCAAAGTCCTTCTCATGCTCAGTGCAAATTTGTACGTGCTTTTCATAGTCGGCTGCAAGTGCAGACACCCTCTTCCTGGGAGTTCCATCAGGAGCCACTGGGAAAACTGGGACAACCAATCCTATCATCCATAAGAATGATGGTGCCTGCTGACTAACGTTTGAATTTCCAGTCTGTTTTAGAGCTCTGTTAGGTGTTACTCCATGGTCAATCAGGTTTCAATAGCATACTCAACTTCTATACATCAGAATTTTAGTACAACGACACTTCAGAAGCTTTTCATCGTCTAAGCAAATGGCAAAGATCTCCTTGTCAGACTTTTCTTCAAGTGAGGTCTTCAACAACTTAAACAGCATTCTGTGGTTTTCTTTTTAGACGCAGAATCAATAGGACTAAATAGGAATGGATTTCCCCCATATGGATACTTGTAGCCATTATCTGGTCATTTGTTTGACATTGTGCATTAGTATGAATAGTGGTTCTTTTAGTTCTTCCTTTAATTTTTCCTTCATTTCTTCACTTGCCACATTCTACTAGTGGACCTGTGAATTTAAATCTGCCTGGAAGAGTATATCCATAGGAAAGTGCTTCAATCATTTCTTTAAACTGCTCGTGGCCTGGAACAGTGTTTAAGCGTTTCATCATATCTTATATTTCAATGAAGATGATGGTATCAATGTCTCAGTATCAAACTCATGAATATTTTGACTTTCTCCTTCAATAGATGAAATCCCATTCAGTGGTAGGTACATTTGATCTCGAAGGAGCTGAAGAAACTTATTTCCTACACTTTTTGAGACAAGCAAGAATCCTTTCAATATTGCTATTTAACTTTTGATAATGTTTACACAATGATTGTGAAGAATCATCTGTTTTCATTACTTTAGTTCACTCAATTTTGCTTGCTTCCTACCACTTTCTTCAACTTCAGGTACATACAGTCAGATAAATTCACATCCTGATGTTTGATGATCAGTGAACACTAATGCCAGAGGTTGGTTACTGTCAGTACCTTTAACACTTAGTACAGTTAGAAAGATAACCACCACCTTCAGAGTTCAATACAGTGAAGAGTGAAAAATATATAAAATAGCCAGCTTTATAGAGAACCACATCAAATGCTCTGCCCACGCCTCTAAATTTTAAGTCCAGTCCCCCCAACAGTTCATAATTTCATTCGCTCCTCTTCCTTCAACATTCAATGACAGTTTATTCTACCCACCAGACATGCACCTCCCTCCAATCACCAAACGATTCCACCCATTACTCTTCCCTTGTAGGCTTTTAGACAATTCTGTCACTTTCTTATGTCACAATAAGAACCCTTAAGTTATCACGGTCTTTTTAACTCTTTAGAGTACTCATTCACAGATTTAAGTGGGAAAATAAACTTTCTAGTGTTAAAAACTGTTTTCTTCACAAATATTTCAAAATGACACAGAAGAGAAAGAAAGAACTCACTGGGTATTCTTTCTGGGAAAAATACCTGGGTTTCCCTTAATTGAGAATATAAATGAAAACACAGCTTGCGGGTTATTTTTAAAGCTTTGTTAAAATATTAACTACATACACATTTATGCACTCAAAAATGTTTATACACCACTTTTGCAAATAGAAAGCTTTGGGACATGCTATGATCCATTCATAAATTTCAACTACAAAATGTATACACTAAAGCTGCAAAAAAAAATAAAATAAAATAAAAAATCTAAAGACTTATATCACATCACTACTACTTGGAATTCTAGGTCCAGAACACAACATGGGCAATAGGATCACCTCTTCTGTTCATTCCCTCTGAAGCACCTGGCATTGACCACTGTCGGAAGACAGGATCTGGGCTAGGTGGACCTTTGGTGTGACCCAGTATGACCGTTCTTATGTAATCATTAAATCATCCAAAACACAGATATCTCCACAACTCTGCATGCCAGTATTTCTTCACTTCACTCCCGGTCAGTTATCACCTCACTTTTCTAACACATTGCAACCGATGGTATAACATTACTATTTTTATATCTCTTAGTTCCATACAAGGATCCTGAGCCGACATTTTTAAAATGAGAACCTAAAGTTAGACACCTAAGCCAATTTAATCACCTAAATAAGAGCTGAATACCCAGAGCTCCCATTAAAACCAGCAGAACCTGCTGGGTGCTCAGCACTTTTGATAATCAGGTTATTTAGGCTCCAAATTATTGACTTGAAGACTCATTCTATACTCCCATTTTTTAAACTCTTTACCCTGGATTTGGCTCTTCTATGATTATTCCCATTTTTGGTCAAAGCCTACCACAGAGCAACCCAAAATCTCACACTGCCAACCCACTGATATTGCTCAGATCCTCCTGCAAACGATTATCCCTCTCACAGCAACTGCATTCCCTTTCTTGGGTAGGTCTTAAGAAAAGTTTTTCAACCTTTGGAAATCAAAAACCTGGTTGTGCTAGCAGCTTAATTTCTTAGATTTTTTCAATTTTTAATCCCCACAATCTATTAACAAATTTTTGCACTGCATACGGAATTCAACACTACATCCAGACTATCTAAAAAATCTTAATGATAATATGACAGGAGAGTGAGCACAGCAGGTCTGTCAGCTTATCTCCTGTGTCCAATCCTTTTCCCCATTTACTTTAAACATTGCAAACAAATTCTCAGAATACAAGTTTGACATTTACAGAGAAAATGAGCATGGGGAAGGACCACAATATAAAAGAGGATAATAAGAGGGACAATTCTGTAGACCAGAGGCTCTCAACCAGGGGTATACGCAGAGGTCTTCCCAGGGGTACGTCAACTCATCTAGATATTTGCCTAGTTTTACAAGAGGCTACGTAATAAGCACTAGTGAAGTCAGTACAAACTAAAATTTCATAGTGACTTGTTTATACTGCTCTATATACTATACACTGAAATGTAAGTACAATATTTATATTCCAGTTGATTTATAATTATATGGTAAAAATGAGAAAGTCAGCTATTTCACAGTGATAGTGTGCGGTGACACTTCTGTATTTTTATTTCTGATTTTGTAAGCAAGTAGTTTTTAAGTGAGGTGAAACTTGGGGGGTACGCAAGATGAATTGGACTCCTGAAAGGAGTATAGTAATCTGGAAAGGTTGAGAACCACTAGACCATGTATGGCAAGAATCTAGACACTCTGAAAGCAATTCTGATTACGCCGCTTTTGGCAGGTGCCTTAGTGTTAAAGGGCGTTTGATGTAAATGCAAAGCAGGCCCTCTAGCATTAATGACAGTGTTTTTTAAATATACATTTATGAATCTCCACCTGAACTGAAAATTGCCCTCCAGTCTCCACCACTGTATTCCCCTAATAGTGTTACAACATGCCCCTTTCAGTGAGACAACTGAAACGTGCTCAAATGCTGATTTTAAAATTGTATTTTCAATGCATTTTATAAATTTATCTTAACAGAAAAGCATTTGTAGATGTTTTAAACTTTCTACTGGGTGGGCTGAGCAAAATGAATAACTTTTTTTTTTAAATCACTGAGTCCTACTAAATTATTACTAAAATATGAATGTGCAATGAGAGCAGGTCCAAAGAAATAGTTACATTCCAGTTTGGAATGACACCTACACTTCATGAGCACATACCTCTCCCCTCCTAGTCAATTCTCTCTGCTTAAAGGCAAAGGAAAACAATTCAACTCAATTCCCCTCTTAGTCTTACGGCTGGGATCTTTGAATCAGATTCTTTAAACTTCTGAGACCCTAGTCTCAACCCCTTGTTACTGTTTTCAGAATCAGAATTTGTTCTAGTCTATTCTTACCTCTCTTCTCTCCTTTCTGCTTTATTTCCCACCCCTGCCCTTTTGACAAGCCAATGGAAATAGGACTGTCTTTTTTTTAATACAGGATAGCTCCACTAGAGGGTAGCAGTGTGCTAAAAGCCTAAGACAGTACTTTTAATTGATTAAACAGCAGTCCTAAACCCTTTTTTGGTAATATTTTACCTCACTAGCAATCCTCTCAGTTCATAAAAGGTTAAGGTTTCTTGATATCTATTAATAATACTAACATAAAACAAATTTTTTTTTCAATGAGACAAATCAGAACATACATACTAGCATCTATGGACAAAATTCTCTCTCCTTCAGTATAAAGGATGCAGTATTTTCACATTAAGTTTTTGCTTATTGATGCATGAAAACACTTTACACAAGAAATTTCTACACAAATATTTTAGCATAGATATTTTAGATGAAAAACTATGCTCAGGCTTAAAGTATTTTTAAAATGCCACTTTCACATTTGTGCCTGTAGATTCCTCTCCTCCAAATCAAGTGAGTCATAAGTAAAATTCCTTCTTCTTTTATGGAATTCTTTCTACTAGGAATTAACCTACAGAAGCAACACTCATAACAGGAGAGCTAAGTAGTATTTAATTGATGAGACTGAAGTGAGCATCTGATCTGATTTCAACAGAGGAAGAAAATACAGGATAAAAGTATGGCTCAAATGCCACTTGACTACCTTGCAAATTTGGGGTTTGAAAATATATATTTTTACAGAGACAAGCTGCTGAGGCTGCCACACATCTTGTAGAATGACCTGAAGTTCTCTCTGAGAATAAAGAATAACTACTCTGGATACACAGAAATAGCCACTTGGCCTGTCTCTGAATGAACAGACTCCCCCTTTGAGTTCTCTCCAAATGCAATGAACCACCAAGATGAGCTATGAAAAAAGCTTAGTCCTGCCCAGATAAATTCAGTGTATGTAGCCAAGCCTCATCCAACAAAGCATGAGATCTCAAAGTGTAAGATTGGAAGGGCAATAGTCTATGTGAGATGAAATTTGTAGACCAATTTGGCTAACAATCTCTTAGATTAAACAGGAGTGGTTTATTTTTGTGAAATACTGCAAGCAGGAGAAAAGGCGCCTGAATTTCACCTACCTGTCTGGCCAAAATAGGACTAACCAGAAAAGTCACTTTAAAAAGTAATATAGTTTACACCCAAAATGGTTCTTGAGTTTATTTAAAACCAAATTAAAATTCCATGAAGCAGTGAGATGTCTAATCTGAAGGTATACATACAAAATCCCTTTAAGTAAATGCTTCTGCAGTAAATGAGTAAAGACAAATTTTTCATTCACACAAGTATGGTAAACCACAATTAGCTCCAAGTACACTTGAATACTGGGGATGGTTAATAGATTTTTTTAGGGAAAGTAACAGTTTCAAAAGAGAAGGTAGATAGCATACTCAAGGTAATCCATCCCTACAAAAAAACAAATTAAAAGACGTGCCCGTTTCAATGGACAGGACTCCAAAAAAACCAAAACCAAAAAGAAGCTAGCAGGATTCCAATAGCGCCTTCTAGACTTCCTTGAGACAAATTACGTTATCTAAAGTTAAGAACCTAGGTAGGATTCCAAGTAGCCAGGTGTAGCAATTCTGTATCTGGGTGAAGTAGCAAAGTTTGAGGTCACAGCTAAAAAGGAAAGATCCCTCCCAGTGGGATGGTGTAATTATCATACTGGATGAGAATAAGGCAGGACTGTAAAACTCATACGAGCTACTTGTCATGTCATACACAATGTGAAATAAAGGGGAAAAAGCGTACAGCTTCACAATGGAAATGGAATGGATTCAGTAGGGCAGTGATACCCAAACTTTCCATCTCATGTGGCCCCTTACCAGTAATGGAACGTGTCCATGCTCCCTCGGGCCGGGAGCAGAGCCACAGACAGGGGGCAAAAGTGGGGGCTGGCAGCCAAGCTGCAGCCAGGAGTGAGGGCCTTCCCTTCTTTAGAATGAAGATGCTCATTTACACCAGCTTTACTTCATGAGTTACATGGGGTGCTGGACAAATTTACCTGACATCTACTAACCTAACAACTAAGACTGAGTGCTTCAAAAGGCAAGTTGGGCAGCCAAATCCCTTTGAAATTCAATGGGAGCTGGTCACCTACTTCCCTCAGGCCCCTTTGACTATCACAGCGTCAGCCTACAAACCAGAGTTTTTAAAAAAAATAGCTGTTCTGGGCTTGCTCCCTCAAAGCCACAACCCTGCAACATAAAAGGAAAAACACAGTCTGTACTGCATTTAAATGTTACATTCTGAAGAATATTGTAGGCCTGGCTGGTAGCACCTATTACCCTGATAGGGCCTTTTAAAGAGAAGTGTTTTTATTTGCTTATAACATCACCAAATGTTAACCACTGGGCTGAAATTTCCCATGCTAGATAATATCTGCCTCAGGCCCAAGGGTGGTTTTTTTTTTTTTTTTTTTTTTGGAAAATTGTAGCCAAAACAATTCAGCCACGTCAGAGAACTAGACTAGAGAAAAACAGGTAGGTTTACAGTGTTAAAAACAATTCTGGTAACCTTTTCTTTGAAAAGCTCTAGCAAAATCAAGCACTCCAAAGTTAGAAAATGCCAGAATTAAGGTTGTCCATGCAATCTTAATTCGGCCCCCTTATGCATTGTGATAGAATGGGACCATGTAATTAAAGTCTATTTTTTACAAAGGACTCTCCCTGCAACACAGGATGGACCCACTCCGAGGATGAATCAGGGTTGTGTAGTAAAGGAGAACATAAGAACAGACCATTGATCTGACACAGTATTGTCATCTAGCCCAGTATGCTGTCTTTCGACAATGGCCAATGCCAGACAGTTTAGGGGGAATAAACAGAACAGGGCAATTATCAAGTGATCCATTTCCTGTCATACAGCCCCAGCATCTGACAGTAAGAGGCTTAGGAACAACCAGAGCATGGGGCTGCATCCTTGACTATCTTGGTTAATAGCCATTAATGAATCTATCCTCCAAGAACTTTAATTCTTTTTTGAACCCAGTTATACTTTTGCCCTTCAAAACATCCCCTGGTAACAAGTTCCACAGAGCTAACTGTGTGTTGTGTGAAGAAGTACTTCCTTTTGTTTGTTTCAAACCTGCTACCTATTAATTTCAAAAGGGTGACCCCTAGTTCTTGTGGTATGTGAAGAGGTAATGAACATTTCCCCATTCACTTTCTCCATATCATTCATGATTTTATAGACGTCTATCATATCCCCCCTTAGCTGTCTCTTTTCCAAGCAGAAAAGTCCCAGTCTTTTTAATCTCTCCTCACATGGAAGCTCTTCTAGACCCCTAATCATTTGTGGAGCCCTTCTCTGTATCTTTTCCTATTCTAATATCTCTTTTTTGAGCATGCAGTATTCAATACCATGGATTTACACAGTGGCATTTACTGTCTTATCATCTCTCTCTTTCCTAATGGTTCCTAACATTCTGTTAGCTTTTTTTGACTGCCACTGCATATTGAGAAGATATTTTCAGAGAACAGGAGAGTGTGGTTTGGAGAACCCATGCTTCATTTGTTGCAGAAGTTGGAAGATGTGTAGTGAATGAGGCATGGAACTGCAGGAAGACAAAGGAGGCTCTTGGATTTTATCAGTGTCAGAGTTGCCAGGTCACTTAAAACCAAACTTTTCTCAATGGTCATTCATGTTCCTCATTTTCTGGGTGCCTGCCTTGCTACCCTGGGGTCTGACTTGCAGAAGTGCTGAGCACTCTTAGCTGCAAATGGAGTCAATGGGAGCCGTGATTTGAACATATAATGAAGTGCTGTATGATGCTAAATACTCAGAAAAATCAGCTCCTGGTTGTCTCAAATTGAGCATTCAAAATTAGTGGATACTTTTGGCCATAATCTCTCTGTGCCCCAGTTACCCATCTGTAAAATGAGGCTATCATCCCGCTCAGCTCACAGGAGTGTTACGAAAATAAATGCATTATTGTTGTGAAGCAATCAAATACTATAGTGATGAGCATCACAGAAAAGCCCATGAGGAAATTCATAATTCTTTCTTCAGAGCAGGTTTTGAATAGTGCGCTGTGGCCTGGGGCCACACACTGAACAATGAGAAAACAAAAATATTGAATAGCTGCTCACTAAGTGAGCACTATCCATCCTGTGCGCTAAATGAAGCATGGGTCCTATGGAAAAATTATCTGTGATCATGTAATTAAAGACAGTATCATAATGCATACACTGAAGGAAAACAAAGTAAGCTTGTACAGGCAACCTTAATGCTGGCATTTCCTAATTTTGGAGTGCTTGGCTCTGCAACCTTAATGTTTTTAACAGCGTTTTTGTGTGTAATTAAATGGAAGCCGTCTGACAATGTACCTACTAGGGCTGCCCAAACAGCAGAAAAACATTAAAATACATTAGATTAATTACATATGTATTTTATCCAACAATGTGTTTGCCAAAGGCCACGACTGGCTCTATAGTTGTTTAAATAATACAAAAAACAGTATTTGTCAAATAAAATCAAGTAACGCATTCACTGTGTACTTTTTACCAATTCTACTTATGACGGCTCTCATTTTTGTACCTTCCCAGCTTAACTCTGATTTTCTTTCCTAATGCAGATCATGGGGTCTCTTTTCTTCAGTTGTTTTCAGTCTGTTTCTTCTTTTCTCTCCCCCCCCCCCCTCCAAAAGCACAGCCTGAAGACATTCATCTAATTTACTCCAGTAGCAGGCCTCAACACTGCCAAAGCAATGGTAGCTGCTCTCCCTAGAACCACCTGAGAGAGTAATGCAACATAACTGGGGAACCTCTTTAAAGGCTCACTTGAATCTTACATATTCTTCTAACTCAAGACTTTCCACTGGGGCAGCAGAAGTGAGAAGAGTTGGATAGCCTGGCCCAACCATTCTTCTCTGGAGCACCAATGAACTCAATCCAGTAACAACAAAAACAATCATAAAAACGTAGTAACTCTGCACTTCTACAGCAGTTTTCATCCAAAGATCTTCAAAGCAGCTATGTTTCAGGGACTTAACCAGTGTAACATGCAGAACCTATGCCTAATATAACACCTGCCAGACTGGCTAGCAAGGGGCATGACATCACAAACACAAAGTCCACCTCTAAAACATGCTAAAGCACACTCTGGGCCTCTCCACCACCATTAATGAAAATCACCAAGATTTTATACTTTTTTAAAAAACGTTCTTAGAAACACGACACTGTTTCACTAGCTCCCTAATCATGAACGGTTTGTCAGCTGAGGAAGATGGCATTTTATTGGTACTGTGTAGCTGAATGATATACTGCAGTGGTTCTCAAACTTCTGTACTGGTGACTGACCCCTTTCACATAAAAAGGCTCTGAGTGAGACCCCCCTTATAAATTAAAAACATGTTTTTATGTAGTTAACACCATTATAAATGCTGGAGACAAAGCAGGGGTTGGGGTGGAGGCTGACAGCTTGCGACCCCCACTGTAATAACCTTGTGACTCCCTGAGGAGTCCTGACCCCCAGTTTGAGAACCCCTGATATATTGTGTCCACTTGTAATCTATAGGAAATACAGTTATTTTGTGACAAAGCAGGTGACATTTAAAAGAAAAAAACCCAAAAACCAAGGCTCGTTTCAGTTCAATTGAGCCCGATCCAAAGATCTAGGTGTTAAACTGCTGATGTTGTGCTGTTCATTATCATAGGAACCAAACCATAAGTCACCATATTACTTAACTGTCACCTACAGAAGTATTTAACATTTTATCTGTTTACTCCCAAGTGAATTCAGAAGAAAGTACATTCTACATTCACACACTACATGAGTCTAATTCTGATTAGTATTTATCAACATTTAATTTTCCTATGGTATGCCAGGAAGGGGAAGCACAATCATTTCTTTATTATTGATTTACAGCCAAATCTTCAGAAATGTTCAGCTCCTTAACTGTAGCTGTGGGTCTGTAGCTGAAAATCAGGCAGAGGATCCTCCAGTTGGGCTCTCAAAAAACGAGGCACACAAAATTAATGTCCACTTCTGATAGTTTTGGTCTTATTCAATTATCTCAGTCAGGAAGCTTCCAGTTTCTAAAATGCTTCCTAGACAGTTAATAAGCCAAAAAGTACTGACAGTCTCTTTTTACTGAAATAAACCTCTGCGTTTGATCATGGATCGTTATATGGCCTATAATCCTACATAACTACATTTCCTGACAAATCAGATTGAGAACCCCAGATTCAACTCTATTGAAAAAAATAAAAGAAAAAATACTACATCCATTCTGAAGAGAAGAGCTATCAGATAAAATATCACACCCTCATTGGCAAATCCAGAAAGTTCAACGAGCAAGTTTGTAGGAGCTGAGGGAAGAAAGGTAAGCAGCAGGATACGGACCCTGGACTTCAGGAAAGCAGACTTCAACTCCCTCAGGGAAGGGATGGGTAGGATCCCCTGGAGGACTAACATGAACGGGAAAGGAGTCCAGGAGAGCTGGCTGTATTTCAAGGAATCCCTCTTGAGGTTACAGGGACAAACCATCCCGATGTGTCGAATGAATAGTAAATATGGCAGACGACCAGCTTGGCTTAATGGTGAAATCCTAGCAGACCTTAAACATAAAAAAGAAGCTTACAAGAACTGGTAGGTTGGACATATGACCAGGGAAGAGTATAAAAATATTGCTTGGGCATGTAGGAATGAAATCAGGAGGGCCAAATCACACCTGGAGCTGCAGCTAGCAAGAGATGTCAAGAGTAACAAGAAGGGTTTCTTCAGGTATGCTGGCAACAAGAAGAAAGCCAAGAAAAGTGTGGGCCCCTTAATGAATGAGGGAGGCAACCTAGTGACAGAGGATGTGGAAAAAGCTAATGTACTCAATGCTTTTTTTGCCTCTGTCTTCACTAACAAGGTCAGCTCCCAGACTGCTGCACTGGGCATCACAGCATGGGGAGTAGATGGCCAGCCCTCTGTGCAGAAAGAGGTGGTTAGGGACTATTTAGAAAAGCTGGACGTGCACAAGTCCATGGGGCCAGACGCCTTGCATCCGAGAGTGCTAAAGGAATTGGCGGCTGTGATTGCAGAGCCATTGGCCATTATCTCTGAAAACTCGTGGCGAACGGGGGAAGTCCCGGATGACTAGAAAAAGGTTAATGTAGTGCCAATCTTTAAAAAAGGGAAGAAGGAGGATCCTGGGAACTACAGGCCAGTCAGCCTCACCTAAGTCCCCGGAAAAATCATGGAGCAGGTCCTCAAAGAATCAATCCTGAAGCACTTACATGAGAGGAAAGTGATCAGGAACAGTCAGCATGGATTCACCAAGGGAAGGTCATGCCTGACTAATCTAATCGCCTTTTATGATGAGATTACTGGTTCTGTGGATGAAGGGAAAGCAGTGGATGTATTGTTTCTTGACTTTAGCAAAGCTTTTGACACGGTCTCCCACAGTATTCTTGTCAGCAAGTTAAAGAAGTATGGGCTGGATGAATGGACTATAAGGTGGGTAGAAAGTTGGCTAGATTGTCGGGCTCAACGGGTAGTGATCAATGGCTCCATGTCTAGTTGGCAGCCGGTGTCAAGTGGAGTGCCCCAGGGTCGGTTTTGTTCAATATCTTCATAAATGATCTGGAGGATGGTGTGGATTGCACTCTCAGCAAATTTGTGGATGATACTAAACTAGGAGGAGTGGTAGATACGCTGGAGGGCAGGGATAGGATACAGAGGGACCTAGACAAATTGGAGGATTGGGCCAAAAGAAATCTGATGAGGTTCAATAAGGATAAGTGCAGGGTCCTGCACTTAGGACAGAAGAACCCAATGCACAGCTACAGACTAGGGACCGAATGGCTAGGCAGCAGTTCTGCGGAATAGGAACTAGGGGTGACAGTGGACGAGAAGCTGGATATGAGTCAGCAGTGTGCCCTTGTTGCCAAGAAGGCCAATGGCATTTCGGGATGTATAAGTAGGGGCATTGCCAGGAGATCGAGGGACGTGATCATCCCCCTCTATTCGACATTGGTGAGGCCTCATCTGGAGTACTGTGTCCAGTTTTGGGCCCCACACTACAAGAAGGATGTGGATAAATTGGAGAGAGTCCAGCGAAGGGCAACAAAAATGATTAGGGGTCTGGAACACATGAGTTATGAGGAGAGGCTGAGGGAACTGGGATTGTTTAGCCTGCAGAAGAGAAGAATGAGGGGGGATCTGATAGCTGCTTTCAACTACCTGAGAGGTGGTTCCAGAGAGGATGGTTCTAGACTATTCTCAGTGGTAGAAGAGGACAGGACAAGGAGTAATGGTCTCAAGTTGCAGTGAGGGAGGTTAGGTTGGATATTAGGAAAAACTTTTTCACTAGGAGGGTGGTGAAACACTGGAATGCGTTGCCTAGGGAGGTGGTAGAATCTCCTTCCTTAGAAGTTTTTAAGGTCAGGCTTGACAAAGCCCTGGCTGGGATGATTTAATTGGGGATTGGTCCTGTTTTGAGCAGGGGGTTGGACTAGATGACCTCCTGAGGTCCCTTCCAACCCTGATATTCTATGATTTTAGCAGCACACTTGAAGGAGTCTTGGACAATATCATTCAAAACTACTAATCTGAATAAAATGAAGGAACAGCTGTGGAAATTAGCATGGCACTCAGAATACATTTCCTAACAGGACTCCCCTTTTTCTACTGATAGGATCCTTTAATCTGAATTTTTTTCTTCTTATTGAGAAAGATATTAACTGTAATTCACATTAGGGGAAAAGAGCCATTTACTCCCAAAGCTCTCTGGAACATATATAGCAACGGTCCCCAAACTGTTCCTCCACACACCTGCAGGGGGTGCACCCCACAGTCGGAGGGGGGTCACGACAGGGCTCATGCTCGGCCCCACAGAGGGTGGGAAGGGAGCACCACACTTCCAGCCCTGCTCCACCCCCAGCCTCGCTCTTCTCTCATCCCCATTCAGCCCCCACTCCTGCTCCACCCGAGCCCAGCCCTCACTCCCTCTCCCCGGAGCCCAGTCCAGCTCCGCCTCTTCCAGCCCCAGCTCTGCCTGCAACCCAGCCTCTGCTGCTGAGGAAGCGTGACTTTGCAGTAAGGGGGGAGAGAAGAGACAGATTTCTGTAATGGGGGTGGGGGGCAGCAGCTGGAAAAGTTTGTGTACCACTTGTACACAGAAATACTACCATAGCTGTATACTTGACAAGCAAGCTGTGACAGTCCTCACTTGGGGTGGTTGTTAAGGGAGCATAGCCTAATGGTCAGGGCTTAGGCCCCTGACTTGCAAGGGGGGTTGTTGGTGTGGGAGCCCAGGCTCCTTCACTCCACCTGGCTCTGACCCAGGGCCCTTTGAGAACTATCAGTGCTCTGACAGCCGGGACTGCCCGTTCTCCCTGCGCCATTTCCTACTACCTCCCTGCAATTGTCCGAAAGTCACCGTCTGGGTTTAGGCAGCGTAAGGGATGTCTGCTCACCAAAAGGCACCTTCTGGCACCCGAGTGTAGCGAGGTCGCTCTCTTTTCTCGCGGGCAGCAATTGCCTCCTCTAGCAGTATGGCCCAGCCTCCTGGGCCAGTTTAGGCCAAGGGCTTTCCCCTGCTGGGGTAATCTGAACAAAAATAAAGGGGGATTAACTAAGTCCAGAGTTTGTATGAAAGGGAGAGGGGAATGCTTCCCTCTCAGGCTGTCTCTGCAGCAGGTCCTCCCTTCACCTCAGGGAGGGACTACTGGGCAGCTGTTTAGGGAGGGAGTCTGCCTTTCCTCAGCTTTTTGCTCCTGGAGCTGCAGGTCGCAGGTCTGCTCTCTTCTCTGAGCAGACACCAAATGACCTGCTCCCCTGCCTTTTAACTCCTCCTCCTCATGTTGGTGCACTTGCTACAGGTTTGGTGGGGCTGCCTGGACGCAGAGCAGTTCCTTAACCCCTTAGTGTCCAGTGTGGGGTTTGTACAACCCATCACACAAGCAAAGAATGCAAAGGAGAAGACTGCCCATGCTGCTCCGAATAACATTAGCAAAGAAATATACATTGACAACACTAACTGACTGAGGGCCCAAAATAAAATTTTGGGTTAGTTTAATTAAGTAACGCTTGATAATGGGGCTGATCTTGGTGCAAAGCAAGCAAGACACTGACTTGTTTAAAGAAAAAAAAAGAGGGGCAACAATCATTAAGTACTTCTACCAACACTGCATGGGCTCATTATACTCATATTAACAGGTACAGTTTCTTTTCTAAGAAAAAAGTCAACATCCACACAGATGGTTTGACAATACATTTAGCTACGTTTATAGAATAAGCAGTACTGGTTTATGGGATCAGATTCTGTCAGACAAAACAGCCTTTCCAACAGAACAATAATCATCAGTGGACAATGTGCCCACATTTGATCAGCCTATACTGCCCACCTGCATATGCCAGCAGACATTCCAAATAGTCGGTGTCTGCAGGAAATGGTACACCCAAATTCTTCTCTTCCCAGGATCCTCCATGCATGTGCCAGCGTGGCCTGTCACCTTACTGTGCTGCCAGTATTTCTTCACAGAGCAATGCAACAGTCAACAGCCCAGCAGCTCATACCAGCACCCTAACTATGTCAATGGTTTACTCCAACAGTTGCAATCCTGCCTTAAATGGTCAAGAAAAATGGGATACAAATGTGACATAGCACTAAAACTGCTGCACCATGACCTATCTACATACAGCATAACAAAAGGTTTCCAAACACCATTTCTCATATCTGGCTCTTCTAGCCTCCCATGGTTTTAACTTCTGCTTTGGCACAGAATATATATATTTGGCCCTTCTAGGGTGCTGCTTCTGCACATTCACACTCACCTTCCCCACTTCCTCACATTCCTGGCACTTCTTGTAAAGCTCCTGGGTTTGCTGGAAGAAATTGAGGCAGTTGTGAGGGTCCACACCTCCCTTTTAGCCATAGTCTCTAAATATGAAGTGACTTCGGTTAACTCAGGTGGTATCCAACAGGTTTGAAAATCTTTTAGAAAGATCTGGTGGCGCTGTGGCACCATCCTATACAGCTCCTTTGTTAAGGAGACATTCAGTTTTCTCCAAAAGCTGTCTTGTGAGGAGGATCCATGAAGAGGAATGAAGAAGTGGGTTCTGAAGGAGATTTGGTGTTAAATTGAATGTAACCACTGCAAACAATATTCAACACTCATTGACCTTAAGTAATTGCATGCCAGAAACCCTAATGCTGAGAAACGAAACTTGAAAAGGGAAGGGACACAGTAGTAGAAGAGGTGCAATATTAACAAGACTCTGGCACAGGATTCTCAATAATCCCATCAGATCTGAGCTCTAGAAGCTGATGAGCTCCTGAGCTAAATCTCCAGTGGTCCTGCTTGGATTATCCCTCCTTCTTGGTGGGATATGGATGACAAGGCTGTGTCTGAGGTCCATAGTAGAAGGAGAACCTCTGATGTATTTGGTAACTACCTCTAATACCTAAAAGCAGGACAGGTGAACTCTCTTGTGTTGTAGCAGACTCTAAGTCCCCAGGAGCAAACAGTGGCATTGGTAATTTTCAGTTTCACTCAGTCTTCAAGAGAAGAGGCATCTCCTCAAAAGGTAAATCCTCTATTTCTGACTGAGCTTCAGAGGACAGTCGAGAATGTAGGAATAGTATTTTATAACAATACCTATCCTTACTGGCCTGGCCCATGAATCAGAAGCATCAGATGCTCTAAGGGCACCCTTTGCTACAAACAATCCTCTATATAACAAAGTCCTGAGCAGCCTTTTCCTGCTCCTCATGCAAGGCATCTAGGATGGGGGAAAACAGCACCCTACAGGCCATATTGATACTGTGCCATAACAATTTGGTAATTTGGTACTCGCATCTCAAGAGACCTGGAAGAGTATACTTTGCAGCCCAGAGCACTCATTCTTCTGCTTTCTCTATCCACTGGCGCAGACCAAGAAGCGTTTTCACTCGGATTGTTCTAAAGCTGCAGATACCAAAGAATTAAGAGCAAGGTGCTGGAAAATATACCTAAAGTCCTGGTGAGTGACCTATACCAGGGACCAGTCAGCTTGCAATTCAACTACATACATCATGCAACTTCAATCCACAATGGAACTAACTGAAGATGTTTACAAATACAAACTTCTTAAAACAGAGGAAGAGATGGTTAGTCAATAGCAGCTGCGATAGATTGTGACCAAAATCACCCAGATATATAGTGTTGAGGTATCAACTTAGCATAGGTATTTTCATCTTACACAATGCCCACAATAGCAGTGGACAGTGGCCAAGTTAGCATTGTTTGAGGTATCATAATTGCATTTCCACACTTTTCAAAAATTTTAAGATGTAACAGAGAATTTCATGGCTTTCTAAAGCTGTGGCTCTCAACCAGGGGTATGCAGAGATCTACCAGGGGGTACATCAACTAATCTAGATATTTGCCTAGTTTTACAACAGGCTACATAAAAAGCACTAGCAAAGTCAGTACAAACTAAAATGTCATACTGTGACTTGTTTCAGAGTAACAGCCGTGTTAGTCTGTATTCGCAAAAAGAAAAGGAGTGCTTGTGGCACCTTAGAGACTAACCAATTTATTTGAGCACAAGCTTTCGTGAGCTACAGCTCACTTCATCGGATGCATACTGTGGAAAATACAGAAGATGTTCTTATACATACAAACCATGAAAAAATGGGTGTTTACCACTACAAAAGGTTCTCTCTCCCCCCACCCCACTCTCCTGCTGATAATAGCTTATCTAAAGTGATCACTCCCCTTACAATGTGTATGATAATCAAGGTGGGCCATTTCCAGCACAAATCCAGGATTTCTCCCCCCCCCCCCTTTTTTTTCCCACACACACAAACCCACTCTCCTGTTGGTAATAGCTTATCTAAAGTGTGACTTGTTTATACTGCTCTATATACTATACACTAAAATATAAGTACAATATTTATATTCCAATTGATTTATTTTATAATTACATGGTAAAAATGAGAAAGTCAGCTATTTTTCAGTAATAGTGTGACTGACATTTTTGTATTTTTAGGTCTGATTTTTAAGCAAGTAGTTTTAAGTGAGGTGAAACTTGGGGTACACAAGACAAATCAGACTCCCGCAAAGGATACAGTAGTCTGGAAGGTTGATCACTACTGCTCTAACGTTTTCTTTTATAAAGCTTCACTGTCCTTAAGTCATCAATACTTATTTACATCTTAAAAATTTATTTTTGGTCTTGAATTATACCCTCTAACAATTCCTTTAAAATTTCTTTCCATATTTCTCTGCATACTGAATCCCGTACCTACCGTAATCAATCCATGAGTACATTTAGGGAGGTATGGGAATCAGTACACTGGGGGTACGGGAAAAAACAACAAATGCTCACTGACCCTGTCTATAAGTATGTGGGAGAAGGGGGAGAGAGGGTTTTACATCATGACAATAACACACCTGTGCCCTGTTTACATAGATTCCACCACAGGTACCACTGGAACAACTTTACTGGTGAATTATAGACCTGATTTCTGCCAGCCTCCAATAAGCCAGAAGTCTGTCCCCCCTCTCATTAAGATCTTGCATACAATAGATATATTTACAACTCCTCTAAAAAAACCCTGTTACTCCAACATGCTGGTAAAACACCACATGCATCCACATACAAGTACTTAAAAAAATGTAGACATGTGCCAAATAGTGTTTAGATTAGCCTGGCTGGTCTACGCTGGGAAAGTTTACTAAAGAGTCTCAACAATTCTAATACCAGCTTTGTTGAGCTGGAGATAAAACTGCTGGAAACCCTAGTGTAGACAGGTTCAAGCAGCAAGACCAGTTTTTAACCACAGCTATCATTAGAATTGCTTTCCAGAAGATTTCACTAAAAAGGTGACAAAAACAGATCCAACCACTGATGCCTTGTCTACGCTAGGGCTCCCAGCAGTTTTAATACCAATTCAGATGAACAGGTGTTAAAACCAGTCAGAGGATTTGGGTTTTTTTTTTTTTTAATTTCTCAAAAATAGCCAGCAAATCTGAATACTGTTTCCATCACAGCCATTTCTTTGCCAGTGTAGACAGAAGTTACTGGCATAATAGCACAAACAGTGCACCAGTCCTTCCATTAGTATCTCTCAATACATCTATGGACTTTGAAATCTCCAAGAACCCATTGCTTCTGGAAGCTGTACTGGTAAATATGGGATAGGCACCCACAGAAGGTTACAACTGAAACTCTTTAGAAGAGCACTAGTATAGATGTAGGACAAAACTAAAATGGTTCAGGACGCTAATCAGGCATACTGAACTTTTTGTGCCTAGACCGTTTCTGTCCCACCCGTTCCATTTCCGAACAGAGACAAAGTCTAAGATAGTTGGCCAACGGAGGCTTAGCCAAGAATGTTATTGGTGTTACTCTCATTAGGCTAACGTTGGTGAGGCCCCAGGAGCCTTGTCTATGCTAGGAAGTATATCTATTGCAGAAAATGGTTTTCATCAAAATAATTCCCACAAACTAGTATTTAAGATTGTTTCAGTGGTAGTGCAGAATGGACAAGACAGTTTTCAACCCTAACACCATTTTCTCTAGGCCATACTAGTATTTAAACCATTTTATAAACAAAGGGGCAAGGGAACCTTAGGAAAATTTTGTGCAACATTTCCTAATATTCACCAGGTTTAGTTGTGCTTCCAGCAGAGCTATTCAAAGGGGCCTAGTTGAATTTCAATGGGACTTAGGTGCCTAAAACCCTTAGGCTCCTTTGAAAACCCCACCTTAGAAGACCTTGTGGGGATGAAGGAGAAGAAGGGGAAGCACAGCGAAGGAGAGGAAGGAAAAAAGAGATAGTGGCAAAGAGAATTTGGGGAAAACAAGAGGCGAGAGAAAATATCAGAGAAAGATGACAATTTATCATACCAGAGACAGCACCTCTCGTCACTCAAGACGAGAAACACTGCCTCCCAAAAAGACAATTCAGGCACCAGGAAATGGTGAAAGTGATGGGGGAGGACCAAATCTGACCTGAGGTAAGAAAAAAAATGAAATTACAACCCAGACCAAGTGTCGTCATCTACTCTGTTACTGGTAGGATGCACTCACTCTGACAAATTTCTGAAATTACGTGTCCGCCCTCATTTTTATTTATTTATGATCATGAGTATGGTGATCAAAACCGAATGCAGTCACATAACACTATTTTCACCAAAATTTGAAGCTCAAGTTATTACTAAAAGTAGATTCCAAATCTAAAATACTAAATAGTAATGTAGATTTGCATGATATAACTGAAATTAGAAAAAAGGAGATTGGAAGCATGGGCTTGTGATTATAAGGCACTGTACTGCGATTTGACAGATCTGGGTTCAATTCCTAGCTCTGTCACCAATTCCCTTGTGTGACCTCAGTCAAGTGACTTAATTTCTCTGTGCCTCAATTCTCCATCCGTTAAAACAAAAATAAAAGGGTATGGGAATAATAATGCTTCCTTTCTCCAATCCTCAGTCTGTCTTGTCTGGTTACACAGCAAGCTGTTTGGGACAGGGAATGAGTCTTACTATGCATATGTACAGTGATTACCGTAATGGTAGCCCAAATGTCTGTTACAACCTCTAGGCACTACCACAATGCAAATAATAAAAATAATAAAAGATTTACCCTGCTGTCCACCAGAGCTCAAGAAGTAGGAGAAAGTTTTATGGAGAAGAGGAAGAAGTCCTGGAAGTTCTAAACAAAGCAGTTTTGAGGGAAACAGTTCAGACATACACATAAAAACCATCCCAATAAGATGAATAAGGAAGTAAAAACCACCACATTGAGATGAATAAGGCAGTAAAAACTACTACACTGAGACGAATGAGAGTTTATACAACATGCCTAGCCAAGATACAGTCTAGGCACAATTTAATTTTTAAAATATACAAACTAAAGAATTTAACTGGAAGACATATCAACATAACCCCCTTGCCCCCCAAAAGCCCAATGTGAACCTCCTCCCCAGAGCAACTTTACCTACGTCCCTCAGAGAAAGCCTGGGAAACTAGGTGAGCTTTGCAGAGTACCCTGAAGGGCCCAACAGATTTGGGCTCCCTACTGAGCATAAACAAAATGAACACACACTCTGGGCCTCAGCTTCTCATCTATCCAATGAGGACAATAATGTGTACTCACCCTTAAAAAGGTATTTTGAGATCTATAGATATACTATATAAATGATATAAAATATTACTGGACTCAAAGGCACTTCAGTTGCCATCTGAACTAGGAGGCTGTCAGCCTGAACATCACAACTAGGTGAAGTCAACTGACGAAGTAGCTAGAAACCAAGTCATTTAAAGCTTTATACAGCAGGTCAAAACCAAAACCTTGATTTGCACCTCCACATTAGGCAGAGGCAGGATAGTCTGCTGCCAATTAGGACTCATCCTGGTCCATATAAAATGCCCAATCCCTTTATGAATCTTGCTAAATTCTTGGCATCAGTGACCACCGGGGGCAATGAGTTCCATAGTTTAAGTACATGTTGTGTGAATAAAATATTTCCTTTTATCAGTTTTGAAACGGCCACTTTTTAATTTCATTGAATGTTTCCTTTGTTCTTACGTTATGAGAGAGGAAAAACAGAAGCTCCTAATCTACCTTCTCTATTCCATTCTAACATACTGTTTCATGCCCCCTCTTATTTATTTCACTGCTAAGGTAAACAATCCCAATCTTTTCACTGCTCTTCACATAAGAACTTTTGGCCTTAATTTCTCTGTGCCTCAGACACTATCTGTAAAATGGGGATAATACCACCACCTTGTCTCATATGGGTGCTGTGAAAATAAATTCATTAATGTTCGTAAAGCACCCAGATACTTTAGTAATGAGTGCCACAGAGAAAGCCAACGAGGAAATGAATCTGTAGTCAGAGCAGGGTTTGGATGGGGTGCACTAAATAGAGTATGATTTCACACACTGAACGAGGATAAAATACTCGATAGCTGCTCATTCAGTGAGTACCATCTATCCAGTGCATTCAATGAGGCAGGGGTCCTGGGGAAAAAGTAGAATGTCATCATGTAATTAAAGACTATCTTAATTAATTTACACAAAGAAGATGACAAGCTTGCACAGTTAACTTAAAATCTGGCAGTTCCTAACTTCTGAGTGCTGACTTTGCTACTTTAATGATTTCTCTGTATTTGTGTGTAATATTTTCCATATTATTCTCCATCCCATTCCTTGTGCATCACTTGCTTTTTTGACCACAGCCACACAGCAAACGTCTTCACTGAGCTATCTACAATGAAAGCCAGGTCCCTTTCTTGAGTTGATACAACTAATTTAGAACCTTGGAAAGTGTGTTAGTAGCTTAACTTTTCCCCTTCATTGTGCATTCTTTTCATTTATTGGTAAGGAACTTCATTTGCCTGAATGCACAGCATTATATCAGCTTCTTTAGGTCTCAATGAAGTTCTTCTGGGACAGCTCCATTCTTAACTCATCTAAATAATGTCTCATCTGAAAATTTTGCCACCTCAGTACCTATTCCCCTTCCCTGATCATTCATAAGCATATTAAACAACACTGGACCTAGTACCGAACATTGAGGCATTCTGCTGTTAACCTTTTGCCTGCATGAAAATTGACCATTTAATCCACGGGTCTTAAACTGGGGGTCTGGACCCTTCAGGGGGTCACGAGGTTATTACATGGGGGGTCACGAGCTGTCAGCCTCCACCCCAAACCCCACTTTGCCTCCAGCATTTATAATGGTGTTAAATATATAAAAAAGTGTTTTTAATTTATAAGAGGGGGTTGCTGATTTAATCCTATTCTTTGTTTTCTGTCTCCTCGCCAGTTTTTGATCCATAACAACACTTTGTTTCTCATCCCAGATCTGAAAGAAAGTCTTCTCACAGCCTTCTGTTATTTTAAGTCCCTTTCTGCAGACTCAGGAAGACCACACTGCACTGGTTCACATTCAGAAGTTTTCTGTGACAGCCAAAGGGCCAAAAATGTAGATTTAAAAAAAAAAAATTCTGCTAACCTAATAGGTAAGGCCCACTTGCCAATGAAAATATTATTGGCAAGTGCATTTGTCAAATGTATATTCCCAAAGCGGATTCAGTTTTCCACTGAACGCAAACATTTTTATTATACAAAAGCTTATTCTGTTTCCCATATTTCTAATTAATTTTGTAGTTATTTAGGTTTAGCACTACATTGCCTCTGCCCCAACCATAATTCTCATTACCTGAACTACAACGGTGACCCATTTTCAGATACTGCACTTAACTTTGATTATAGGCCTAAACATGTTCTCACTGAGTAATATGAACCCACCAATATCAAGTATTTTGAGATATACAAATCAAAGCATTACCATTAAATTCAGAAAAGTCACTGTGCTAATACAGTAGGCTGTATAACTACTACCCTCATCTCTTAAATTTTCCTACAAAAGGGTTTTAAGAAATTTGCAGGCTATATGGCTAATTTTGGGAAGATGTACTTCTGGAATAACAACCTTATATTTGAGGAAGAGGTACATGAAGAATTGAAAATGTGCACCACAAAGTACTGATTTTACAATTGGTTTCATGCATACATATTTCTGTTAGTAAATTGATGCTTCAACACACTAGCTTTGCCTTATTCATATAAACTGCTATAGATTCCTTATCTGGGTCTCAGAGATTTGCATACAAAGGTACACTAATTCTGTGTTTAATGAGATTTGTATAATTGATGGCACATGAAATCTTAATACAGAGCAGAGAACGACTGCCTCCAATGTGCTATTTGTCTAGTCAGGAATTGTAAAGTCTTTTTGTGGATTGTGTATGGCACAGCCATTGTACACGTAAAGGGAAACCATTCCAGTTCTTATCATCTCCAACAGAAGAGATCAAATCTATTTATGCTTTTATATCATTCTCACCTAATTGTCTCAACGTTTCTGGTTGTCCCAGACCAGTTAAGGTTGTTCTGGTGATGATTTACCTATGCCTTATGAGATTTTCAAATGTATGTTTAATCTTAACATTTCCTCAATTTCTAAGTGTTTTTAATATATATATATATATATATACACATACATACACACACATAAAAAGCTACATAGTGCCTTTTTTTCAATGTATTTGTTTACCTTTAAGTTATTGGTATGTCCTTAACCTCAACAAAGTTGGTGTGTCTTGGATTTATGTATTTACATTGTTTATGAATGCACTGGGAACCATTCTAAGTTCTACAGCAGCTAGTTCCCAAACATGCCCTTCCCCATTTCAGAATTAGCCCAGTGTTCTAGATTTTACCAAGAGCTCTCAAATAAATCTCATTTGAAATTTCTAGTACAAAATGATTCTGAAGAGAAAACAGCAAAGATATAATTTTCTAAACATGATTAAAGCCTGGGTTGTTGTTTTTTCCTGAGACTTATAACTCAAAAACAACTTCTTTCAATCAACGCACATTTGGGCCAAAAATTGTTTGCTGACCACAGACCACACATGGAAGATCTGAAGTGGGAATGACATATTTTGAGGATTTTAGAGGGGGTGGTACTGTCACATCAGGCTTATAATGGAAACCAAGTCTCAGTCTGTAATACAGTGAAAAGAAATCCACTATTTTCAATCCTACAACTAATTTCGAATTTGGACTATCAATATAATAAAACAATTTGAATACATGGTGCGAAGTCCTGGATAAAGAGACAACCAATAGAAAGACTAACCAGGTTCCTATAAAATGTATCATACCAAGTTGCAGCAGCAGCATTTTCTATCTCAAGCTGGTTCTCAACCAGGGTTCTGGGGTCCTTTAGGGGGCTGCAAGCAGGTTTTGGGGGGGCGCAAAGCAGGGCCAGTGTTAGACTTGCTGGGGCTCAGGGCAAGAAAGCTGAAGCCTCGCAGTGTAGGGCTGAAGCCCAGGGCTCCCAGCCCTGCCACCGGGGGCTGAAGCCAAAGCCTGAGCAACTTAGCTTTGTGGGGACCCCTGTGGCATGGGGCTCTGGGCAATTGCCTTGTCTGCTACCCCCTAATGCTGGCCCTGGCTTTTATATGCAGAAAAACAGTTGTGACACTGGTGGGCTGTGAAGTTTTTAAAGCATGTTGGGGGGGGGGAAAGAGGGGCTCAGAAAGAAAAAGGTTGAGAACCCCTGTTCTATCTTGTTGTTTTTACTTTGGAAAGAATACATCCATAATGTGAAGTTACCAAACTTCACATCACCCTGCAACCTAACAGGAAAAGGTGAATTTCCATTTTCAAAACTAACCCATTATAACTTGAAAGAAGGAACATTTTCTTAAAATCTGACAACCCAAATATTAACCTTGTTTAGTTAAAATAATTCTCCCTACTCATCACCAAAATCCCACATTGAAAAAAACATGTTCTTCCATACATGTTCTTTCCAGCTTAGGAATTTCACAATATACACCACGAGAGACATGCTTATAAAAATTCAGTTTCTAAGATTCCTGTCTCCCAGTAAAATACTAACTTCAAGAGTGAAATACCTTTTTTATCAAATATTACAAACATTTACAATATTTCTCACTTTAAGACTTAGTGTGTAACAAATAGAATTCAAAAGCAGTTGGCATACCACCTTTGCAATGTTAATCAGTGCAGTTATGAGTTCTTACCCTGATACTATAGTTTAAACCCGCATATCGTCATGTGGTACGTGCACCACAGTTTGAGAACCAATTTACAGAATATATCCTCCAACAAATACAATACACAAAGCAACTGTGAGATTAACCCTCATTTTGCTGTTTGCTTAATTACTTCTATACAAACCCACCCAAATCTAGAGAAAGATAAGAAGAATTTATTGTATCACATGAGGAGACTGAGCTAGGATCTGGTGTGACAGACTAAAAGTTTGGCAACAGTCATAGAATCATAGAAGTGTAGGATTGGAAGGGACCTTGAGAGGTCATCTAGTCCTGCCTGCACCCAATGCAGGACCACATAATAACTAGACTATTCCTGACAGGTGTCTGACTTGTTCTTAAAAACCTCCAAAGACAGAGATTCCACAACCTCCCTAGGAAACTTGTTCCAGTGTTTAACAATCCGTCCTCTTACTCAAAATAAAAAAAATCTCAATACTAATGGACTCCTATAAGACAACTCAGCTAAATTAGCAAACCTTAAGGCAGAGTGAGGAGTGTGGACACCAGTCTCCATCCCACATACTCTAGTCCTGCATCAAAGTTACCTACCCTCTGGCTGGAAGCCTGTAACATTACTCCCCATATTCTGAACTTTCCTACTGTGTTGTCTATGTCTGTCAAGACTGGATGTAGACACCTCTATTCCAGTATATCTTCAGAGATCCGCCTAATTTAAAAAGATTACTTCTATATCACTGGGACAACAAAGATCATCCCTCTTTAAGCAAAGGGAGATAGAAGATAACTTTTTGCCAGGTTAGGTGCTGAGGTTATCCCCTCAAGAAACAATAACCTGGATGAAATCTCTTATTACAAGGAGCTTCTTCAAGATCTTACATTCTAAACCAACTATTCACTTGCCAAAGTGAGAAAAAACCTCTCCATACAGACATACACGCTATTACATTTTTCTTTTCTTTCCAGATACATTCCGTTTTGCCTGTGTTCTTGTCTCCTTCCTTCTCATTGCTATTTTTGATTAATCCTTAACTATCCACTTACCTCCCTTACAACAATAAAAAATACAGAATGACAAGAGTACATATCTAAAGCATTTTCTCTACTTACGTACGTAACTTTTCTTAACCTTTCAAAATGTTTGCAGTGATTTGTTAATACAGCTGCATTCATTTCCTTTTCTACACTAAAGATTCAAATATTAAAAGTTCATAACCTGCCAAAGTTGCCAAAACGTCAGCTCGTCCCGAAGCAAGACCACAGCTACTAATCATATCCCCAAACACTAGTCCCAATGCAGAAAAAGACATGAAGACCTCTCCCTGAACCAAACATTCGCTTGAACCTGTTCTTCATCTTCCACCCCTCACAGTCGCAAGAAACCACTCTCCAAACATCTCCAAAACACGCCTGCATCCTCCTCACAGAAGCCTGCCACCCTCCTGCCGCCACACAGTCCCGGCCCTGACACATTGCTCCCCTCCTCTGAGCCACCTACAACACACCCCCTCTCCTCTGCCTGGACCCTTCCCACTGTGACATAGGCACGAACAGCTCTGTCTCCCCGCCACACGCCATGTGTGACTCTCCTTCCCCTGCCTTTACCTACAACCCCCCCCATCCACACCCAGCCCCACCAGCCCTCTGACATCCACACCCCCACATTCCCCTCCCCCACAGGGACCTACCGACCCCAACACGCCGCCCCCCCAAGCTCCACCCGCGCCCTCCCAGCCCTCCCCCCCGCGGACACGCCTGGCCCCCGTCCCCAGCCCCGGATGCCCCCGCCCCTACGTCCCCTCTCCCTGCCCGGCCTGGGCCCCCCGCCGCCAGGCGGCTGCAGCCCCCGCCCCGTCCCGGCACAGCGAGGAAGGAGGCCGGGATCAAACCCCAGGCAGGGAGTTTTCGCCCCATCAGGCCCCAGGCCGCTGCGCTCAGCAGCGGGGTAACCAGCCCCAGCCCCGTTCCTGGCGGCCGGGCCGGGCGGCGCTAGGCCGCGGCAGGCCCCTCCGCCTGCCCTGTGCGGGGCCGGGAGCCGCCGGCGGCCGGGGCCTGCCCGTAACGGCCACGGCCCCCTCCCCCATGACACTGCAAAGCTGCCCGGCCGCCGCCCTGGCCCCGGCCGCCCCGGGGCCTCCGCCGCCGCCGGCCCCCCCGCTCTCGGCGGCGCCGCCATGACGATCCCGCTGGCCGGCGGGTGCCCGCAGCCGGCAGGCCCCGGCCCTCACCTTCATGTCGGGACATCCTAGTTCAGAGGCGGCGGCCCAGGCCCGTCCCGGGCTCCCCTGGCTGCTCGGCGCCGCTCGGCCTGGGCCCCGCGCGCTAAGCCCGGCGCGGGCAGGGGGCGGCGGGCGCGGGGGGTCGGTGGCGGCGGCCCCGGCCTCTCCAGGGGGCGGATCCAGCAGCTTCCCGGGCGCCGTGACACGGTGACTCTCGTCGGGCCCCGCCGGCTCCTAGCGCCGCCCCCCGCCTCCTTCCCCTGGCCCCCGCTTCCGCTGCGCCGCGGCCGCTCGCGTCCCCGGGCTGGGTCTGGGCGCCTCCCGCTCCCGCTCCCGGCCACAGCGCCGCCGCCGCCGCCGCCTCCGCCCAGCCCCCTCCCTCCCCCCGCCCGGCGGCCGCCGCGGCTGCTGCATGCAGGGAGGAAGAGGAAATGCACGGCAGCGAGGGGGGCCGGGAGCGCCGGCACCGCCCCGCGCAGCCCGAGCTCCCCGCCCGCGGCCAGCTTCCGCCCCTGCCCCAGGGCGGCGGCCGGGCTGCGGCAGCCTCGAGCCCAGCCTGGGCTCCCCTGACTCCCCCGCCGGGGCCGGGACACAGTCGCCTTGCGCGGCGGGAGCAACGGGGCTGGGGCTGGCCGCAAGCAGGGGGGGCCCGCGCGGCAGAGCCCCCCCGCCAGGCGGCCAGGGCTCGAGGGGGGCTGGGATGAAAGCCCCTTCAAGCAA
Organism: Lepidochelys olivacea; assembly: GCF_965140295.1. Classification (NCBI taxonomy): domain Eukaryota; kingdom Metazoa; phylum Chordata; order Testudines; family Cheloniidae; genus Lepidochelys; species Lepidochelys olivacea. The sequence continues at coordinate 131,665,080 of NC_140415.1, forward strand.
AGTGCGAAACCCGGCGGCACCAGGCTTTGGGGAGGGAGAGGGAGGGGGAGGGGGTCTTGTACTTTCCATGATTGTTGGGCCCAGCCATGTGATACACCAGCCTGCAGGAAGCCTGAGAAGCCCGGGTGCACCTCCGGAAGTGCAGGTGGAGTGGAGAACATGGAGCCCCCCCCCGACCCACATGGCTCCCTGCCTGAAACTTTCCTCTTTCTTATAACCCAGCGGCTGGGCTGATGCAATGTAACGTTAACCTTTAACAAGCCAGAAACGGGGAAGTTAAGGCTCCTGGTCCCTGTGCTATGATGCACATAGCAAAAGCCCCTTGCTGTGGTGTTTCTCAGCTAGGGAGCTCAGTATTGCTGGTTGTTAGGTGTACGTTGGCAACTACACAGGCTGATGCCGCAGCAACCTTAACTGGGGCATGTTCTGATATTTAAAAAATAAAATAAACGCTGCTGAGTAGCTTTAATGTAACATTAACGTAGCTTTTGCCTTTAACTTTGCATTTTTCAGAGAAAAGGAAAACGCCTCTGATTAATAGTAGCATCAATCATTCAAAGTGACCTTTTGTTAATGGGAGGGTGGGTTCAGATTTGGACTTGCAGACAGTTTTCTGCAAAGCAGAGTTAACAGGGCAACAACACATCCCTTTACACTGAGGTGGTTTCCAATCTTGGGAACCGAAAACAAGGCGCTTTTTTTTTTTTTTAATAAAAAAATTTAGACGTTGCAGAATGCTGGAAAAGTTAAAAATAAACCCCCAAAGTGTTAGACGCACAGTTTTTTTCACATCTGTGACATCCTTCTTTCTCTGCTAGTAAGGCATTATGTTTGGATGATTGTACATCTCAGTGGTACACCCAAAACAGCCTGATAGTAGCTGTGTCCTTGTGCCTAGTCTGCCAGTCTTCTTTCTTGGCTCTTGAGCAGTGAAATATGCAGTGATGTCATAAAGAGGGTGGGGAATCATTAATCTCAGTTTAAAAAAAAACCTAGCAAATACTACTGAGCATGCTGAAAACTGATTTTTTTAATCAGTTAATTTTATTATTCATTCCAACCAATTTTTAATCACACTTGGTCAAGGACACAGGGCCAGCCATAGTGGTAGGGGGAGAAGTGAGCAAAATCTTTCTGTCAACCATCTCCAAAAACAAAACCATTTTTAACTGTTTCTTGTCCTCCATGGTCATGTACCACTATGCATTAAGCTGAATATCCCAAATATTTATAAATTAAATATATATTGCCAACCCCAAACATTAAGTCATGAGTCAGATGCCCAAAATAATTGGCTTGCAAAGAATTACATTATAATGATCACTTTGTCTTTAGAAGGAGGCACCTACACTTAATTTGCATGATCATCTCATTTCCAAACTTTGACATACAATTAACCTTTTAAAAATACAACCAGAAATGCAAGCCTCCCCATTGAGTATTTTAGCACAGTCCTGTCTCTCTGTTCTGGCCCATCCCTGAATATCTCCCACCCACTATACCTATAGCCATCTCCCCCAAAGTCTCCTTTGCTCCTTTCCCCTCATACTTTTGAGTCAGTCTCCCTTCTGTACCCCACATTCTCTGGCATCCCAGTCAACCTCACATTCTCCTGTTCCTTCTGTTTACTTCCTGCCCTAAATACCCCTACACCCCACATTGTCCAGCAATGCCCATCAATATGCCCTACTTCCCCTTTCCTCCTCATTTATTCTCCTGCACTCCCTCCTGTATTCTCCATCACCCTACTGGCCATCCTCCCTAAAGGTAGCTTAGCTTCAGTCTCACTGAAAACAATGGGGGGGGGAGAGAGAAGAGAGGGACAGAATGGTGCCCATCGGGCATCCTCAGCCACATGCAGAAGCTCAAGGGAAATGGTGGCCATTTTGACTGAGGGCAGCCTCAGGCTTCAGTGCTCTTTGAAATGATGGGAGGTGGTGGTCCCTGTCAAATGCAAAAATCTGCCAGGACCCTGAAGAAAGTTATGAACTTCTCTCTCTCACACACACACACACACAAAACCACAAACACAAAAGGTGAGCCAAATGAGAGTTGATGGCTCAGGGGTAACCAGATGTCCCTTAAAACCAGGATTCCAGGACCCATTTGTCAATTTTACATCAAATGGTGTTTTGTCCTACATTTTGTCAACACATCGGCCACCTGAAGGAGCTGCTCTGTGTATCTCTAACATAGTCTTGTGGCCGAGACATCGCACTGGGCCTCAGGAGATTTGGGTTCAGTTCTAGACTGCCACAGGTTCACTAGGTGACCTTAGGAAAGGTCATTTAATCTCTCTAGGCCTCAATTCCTCATCTGTAAAATGGAGATTAATAATCCTTCCAGTTTCTTTGAATACTAATCATGTGGATCCCACTCATGGTATATATACACACACCCCTCATATGTGGGTCCAGAAACTTTTTGGCCAGCAATGTCCAGTGGAGCGGTCCTCACACCCCACCCAGGGGGGTAAGGAAAGTGCAGCCCCACCCAATATTCAGTTCCCTCTCACCACCTGCATCAGAACTCAGGGCTCATCTATGCTTAAAACGCTACAGCAACACCTAGCACTTTATATGCAGAGATTTAGGTCAGTTTAACTACTCTGCTCAAGGGTGTGGATTTTTCCACACCCCTAACCAACATATTTAAACAAAGTTAATTTTCTAGCATAAACCAGGTCTCAGTGATGTCCACCCCACTCCCTGTAGAAGATTCTGAAATTAAAACTATTTCCAGTAGTTAGTTCAGTTTAGTATTGTTAGATACTGTTAAAACACTTTCCTGCCCTCATGGCAGTATCTTTGCTATTTTAGGCAGAGGGCTAAATATTTCATTTATATTGCAAATCAACTGAAATAAAAATATTGTATGTTGCTAGTTCATTAGTTTCTTAAATTACTAAAGGGGCTGTTTTGTACTTGTCTCTTCACTTTTCTAATTGTATAACTATTAAGAACAAATCAAGAGGCATGCCTGCACAAGGCTCAAGAGGCCCCTGCCATAAATTATGAAGACAAAATTAAGTTGTTCACAGAACTCCACATTTCCTTCTGACCTGCACCTCTAATACCACTCAGAGCACTCCCTGCAGCAAATCACATAGAAAAGTGTATCTTGTTCTGATGGTCAATAGACTTGAACAATTTTGAACCAGGAGGGGAAGACTGTTCCAGAGCAGAGGGCCCCACACAGAATGCTCTGCTACAATCTCCTCTCCCAAAGGAGAGGGGAACTAGCTCTAATGGTCAGTAGAATGTCAGCTCTTACACAGAGACTCTCTGTACTAAGAGGTTTCACATTTAGAGCATTAGATCCCCAAAGACAGGTTCAGGAGTTCATTAACATCCTTGCTATGAGAACGCCACAAAAACAAAAATCAGGAATTAGCCTGCGCTATATTTGCGGCCAACACCACTGTTAGCTATATTGAACATCCACAAGTCAAGAAAGCCAAAATGCTTCCACTAGGCTATACTATTCAATTTGGGTTTGCAGTGCTCCTAAGTCACCAAGGCCTGCTCTAGGCTACAAAGTTAGGTAGAGTCTTGTGTCAACCTGTGTTTTTATCTGCACTCATATTTGTCTCCAGCCGACATAAGTGCTTGGTTTCACCTCCCTGAATGGTGTAGATTCACAGCCAACCTACCAAGGTCAATGCAGTATGAGCGTAGACAAGGCATTATCTGTGTCAACCCTAACAGTTTTCCAGATGCTGTCCTACAATGCCACATTCCCTGCAACAGTGACCCCTCTGGTCACAATTTTAAACTTCACGTGGCCCACAGGTCAGAGAAGCCCTCCCCCTTAAGCCCTCTGCATGTTTTTCAAATATCTTTCTCATTAGCGAGCACACCTAGCAGCTCTCCCTTGTTGTGTGCAACTTCCCAACGAAACATGGTGGCTCCACACACACACACCATTCACTCTGGCCTGGAGTGGACAGGAGGTATTGATCTCCTGGGCCTGTGTGGGAGAAGAGACTGGGTAATCACAGTTACAGACCATGTGTAGAAACGAGGGCATCTATAAACAGTTTACACAGGGGCCATAGGCAAAGTGGTACAACAGGGATCAGCCGCAGTGACACATGAAAGCAAAGAAACTTTGCCAGGGATACCACAAGGCCAGGGAGCACAATAGATCTGGTGCTGTCCTGCAAACATGCCGTTTCTACAAGAAACTGCATGCCATACTTGTCAGCACCTCACAGATCATGGTGTATACCTTGGAGGAGCCCAAGACAGATCCCTGCCATGAACAATGAGGAGTAAGTGGAGGAGAAGAAGTAGGGAGACATGGGGGGGGGCGGGGGGGACACGACTCCAGTTATGCTGAGAACCAGGATCTGTTTGAGACTCTGCCAGTCTAGCCAGTCCTGCCAGCTGGGCATGGATAAACCTGATGAAGGGGAAAGGAACTCTGGTAAATGTGTAAATGCATTTTTCCTTACAAAGTTTAAATGTAAAGATAGCACCCAGCCCCACCCCAAGCTAACAAGACAAAGGTATCAACTTCTCATTGTTTTACTCATTCAAGAAGAGGTACAAACACAGGCAGAGTTGGCATCTGCTTTTCATTCCCCTGTTGGGTTAGGTGGGAAGTGGGGCATGCACAGCAGTTTATGTCCAGAGAGCTGTACCTTATACCCTCCTGAGAGATCTCAGGACATTCACGGAGATCCTCGGAAATCCTCTCCTGCAGGTTTCCAGGGATGGCTGCCTTATTTCTTCCTCCATGGTAGGGCATTTTCCCACACTACTCTGCTGTGAGTTCAACAGGAGCCATTTCAGTAGATAGGCTAGTGGTATAGAGGCCAGGGCAGCTTTGGGATGCCAGTAGCAACTGACTTCTTTAGGCCTTTACCCTCAGGAGTGAGACATCAGCTCAAACCACCACCACCTGTGGAAAATAGCACCAGTACTGTATTGCCCTACACACATACACACGGCATAGGGACTGAAAGCCCCTCCTTGGCCCTGGCAGGCCATACTCACCATGGCTGGGGCTGGAGAGCAGTGTCGTGCCAAGGGACTCCCTCCAACATAAGCATAGTTGGACGTCTATACTGGTGGTGGGAAGAAGAGAGAAGGAGTTTGATATTATTAATCATAGGTACAAGTCTTACTTCTTTCCCAAAAATCCTAACACCCTCCAATTTTCATTATTTTTGGAGGTTCCTGGGTTTTTGGGGTTTCAGGATTTTTAGAGGTACTAGGGCTTTTGGGGTATCAGGTATTTCCTAGAAAGTGTTCTGTGGCTTTTGGGGCTTCAGATTTTTAGATATGCTGGGGTCTACTCACCACAGTGGTGCCTCCTGCAGGCCATCCTGGGGATTAGCTCTGCCAGCCTGTACACCCTCTCTAGCTGGTGCCTCTCCTACCATCCTCTCCACCTGCAGACCCACCTCAGTCTAGGAACCACACTGTCCTCTTCATGACTCCAACCTCTGGTTTTGTCATTGTCCATATTTCCCTGCTTCTGGGGTTCAGTCCATTATTCTGGCCAGTTTCCCAGTGGTGAATGAGGCATGGGGGTGTCCCAGGCCTGCTCACTACTCTAGATCCTAACTAAAGGACTCTGTAGACAGCAGGCTCCTACTGTGTCTCTTTAAACTCAATGTGACATCAATTCTCTAGGCCACTTTCCTGAGGCCCCAGCACCTTCTTCACAGGGTATTCAGCCAGTGAGTCCTAACAGTCAGCCAGAAGCTCCCTCTTGCTCCTTGCCAGTAACCGCACAGTCCAAGGTGCTACCCTTTCTACAACCTGCTAAAAACAAAGTCCCCACTTCTATCAGCTCCCCCACAGTTACTAACCCTGCTCTGCCCTGCAGCTCCTTTTGTATTAGCCTGCTGGGCCCTGATTGGCTGCTCCGTGCAGCCTCTTGGCCAGTTGGCTGCATGCCGCACAGACTCTCTAGGCCACTTAGAGGACTCACCTCCACTCCACTGCTCCTTTCTGTAATGAGGTGTAGTGGGCCCATGAGGCCTTCATTAGTCCCTTCCACGCTTGTGTGGGGTGAACACCCCATCACATGAGGCTTTTGGGATTTCCTGAGGTGCCTGGCCTTTTGGGGATTTTCAGGATTTGCTCAGATTCTGAGGCTTTCAGGTTTTTTGGAGGTGTGGGACTTTGGTGGTTTTTTTGGATATACAGGGGCTTTTGGAGTTTCCAGAGGTGCTGGGGTTTGTGCTTTTCAGAAATGACAGGGTTTGGGTTTTTTTTGGAAGTGCTGGTGCTTTAGGGTTTTTTTTTAAGTGTTAGGGTTTAGGGTGTTTTTGGAGGTACCAGAGTTTTGGGGATGTGCCTGGGATTTGGGGATTTTCAGATGCGTTGGAGATTTGGTGGTTTTTGGAGACATTGGGTCTTTTGGAATTTTTAAGGATTTTTGAAGGTGCTGGGTTTTTTGGGTTTTTTTTTGATTTTCAGAATTTTCACAGGTGTCAGGGATTTTTGTGTTTTGGGATTTCCAGAGGTGCTTGGGATTGGGGATTTTCAGAGGTGCCAGGGCTTTAGGGGTTTTCAGAGGTTTTGTGCATTTTGAGGGTTTTGGATTTTGGGAGTTGCCGGAGCTTTGGGGATTTTCAGAGTACCTGGGCTTTTGGGATTTTTGGAATTGCCAGGACTTTTGGGATTTTCAGGATTTTGGGAGGTGCCTTGGAATTTGGTATTTTCGGAGGAGTAAGGGTTTTTTATTTTTTTTTATTTTTCAGAGATGCTGGTGCTTTTGTGATTTGGGGATTTTTGGAGGTGCTGGGGTTTTGGGGGTTTTGAGGATTTTCAGAGGTGCCATGGCTTTTGAGGTTTCAGGATTTTTGAAGGTGCTATGACTTTTGGCTTTTTCAGAGATACAGAGGTTTTTGGGGTTCTGACAGGTGCTGGGGCTTTTGGGATTTTTGGAGGTACTTGAAGTTTTGGAAGTGCCGATGCTTCTGGGTTTTCAGAGGTGGGCTCACAATTTTTCAGAGGAGCCAAGTCTTTTTTTTGTTTTTGGAGGCGCCAGATATATCAGGATTTTTGGAGATGCTGGGACTTATGCGATTTTCAGAAGTGCCAGGGCTTTGGGGATCTTCTGAGGTGTCAGGGACTTGTGGTTTTGGAATTTTTGGAGGTGCTGGGGCTTTTGGGATTTTCAGAAGTGCCAGGATGTGCATCAAAGTTTTAATCCATTAGCTAAAAACTGCGCTTCTGCTTACCATTGTTAGTTTCCAACTAAGATTACTCCGCATAAAGACTCTGCCAGGGACTTTGCATATAGGTTATGTTGAGGTATGCACTGACTCACAGGCAGCTGCTCTTTGCAATTTAGCTAGCAAGTGTGAAACCAGCTGGTTAGAATGGGGACCAGATGAACTAATGCCTTTTGTATATTGTATTTGCCCAGGCATGAATGAAGGAATGGTGATTTTCAGACTGCTAACTAGTGTTTTTGTAATATATGGCAGGGAACTTTAAACAATGAATCCCTGCCTGCTCCCCCCCCCCCACACACACACTAGTTTCCATTAATGCAGAGATGATACAAAAGATTTTTCAGCAAGGAAAATTGCAATTAAACACTATGGGCCAGATTTTAAAATCTGCTGCAGTCATAGTTGAAACTTTGGAGCCTAATCTCATTGTCAGAAGGGATTTAAGCACTTGGGAGTCTAAATCCTATAATTGATGAAATTTAAACTCCTAAATCCCTTTTAAAAGTGCAATGTGGCTCCTAAATCAGTCAGGTGTTACAATGCTGAGTGCAACAACACCTAATCACCTTTACAGATCTGGGATTGAGGCAAAGATTCAAGAATGGGAGTTTAACAGCATTGTTTTGATTTGCATTATAGTAGCAGCTGGAGGCCCCAATCAGGGAGGCAAGAAGAGGACAGTCCCTGCCCCAAAGAGCCTACATCTAAACATATGACAAGAAACCTTAAGATCTTGTTAAGTTCCTAAATAAGTGACCTGATTTTCACATTGGCCACCAGCGCCTGTTGACTTTAAATTGATGGGTGCTCAGAACTCCTATTAATCTATGCTGAAAAGCAGCATTTCCATGGCAAATGTTTCAGTTCATTCCCTTCCCCTTCTTTCCCTGTCCCGCCCTACACCCCAACTATCCAGGATAACATTTTGGGAGTTTACCTCAGGCTGATAACAGACTTTTATATGTAGACTAAAATAACAGTTGCAGCTGCTCCCCTGTCTATTTTGAATCTGACCAGTTCATTAACCATGGATGACTGATTCACTAATCCACTTTATCACCACTGTCAGAACCTAGAAAGAATAAATTCTACATCTCTTTAACCCCATTTTTTCTGCACATTGCTGCAAAGCACCTAACTTGGCTCATCCTCATCTATATGTAGTCACCACTGCACCTGTGCACTCCCATGGGAAAAACAAGTCTAGTAAATGAAGATGTTATATTGATTTTTCCCGCTCAGACACTGGTTGCTTGTCTATAGGGGAAATTTACCAGTATAATTATACCTCTATAGTTTATACTGGTATAACTCCCTGTATAGACACTTATTCTAGAAAGAGTATCTTTTTCCAGTTTAGTTTATACTAGAATCAGAATGACCATATGGGAAGTTATACCAGTATAATTAGGCTCACGGTAAATTTCTCTCTGTAGTAAAGCCCTGAGTGGCTGATCAGTTTCCTGTTTCATTTGATTATAGGCAGAGGGGGTAGCAACACATATAGCAAAGGTTACCCCATGCATGGTAAGACCCTATTTTAGTTGCTTATCACTTTGTCAAGCTAATTGTTGGGGTTGAAATTACCTAGGGCAGGTATCTGTTTCAGGCTGATTTTTTAAGTTTCAGTTAAAATTAAGCAGTTTATGAGAACAAGATTAGGGAAAAATACATTGTTTTGCCCATGTTAAAAGAAGTAACGAGTTCAAGATGTGTTAGCCTCAGTCCCTTGAACAAGTGCAGAGCTTTGTTTATTGCTGTCTATAGGTCTATCTTATGAAATTCAAAGGAGTCAGTCATCCAGGAAGGGAAAGACTGACTGACTCCCAGCTGTCTCAGGTAGGGTACCCTCACTGAGAGCACCTTCCTGAACATGGGAGGGTTTCAACAGGCCACATAGGAGCACTTTGTATGGATAGTGTTCTTGGCTGATCCAGTCACCTCTTACCTTCTCCTTGATAGGCAGTTCAGTCTATTTGGCTTAAGGCAAGTTTTCCAGACCTTTAATCATTCTTGTATCTCTTTTCTGAACTCCCTCCAGTTTTTCAACACACCCTGTGAAGTGTAAACCTCAAAACTGGACACAATAGTCCGGGAGAGTGCTCATCAGTACCATACAGAAATAATATCACTTCTGTGCTCACATGTGCTATGCAGCTGTTCATACAGCCAAGGATTGCATTAGACAATAGCTCATGTATGTGTACAGAAGTATTTGTTTTCCTGAATTGATAGACAAATACATGACTTGCCTTGAAGAGCCTGGACTTACTCATGTCCTGGTAATTTTCCGCATTTATTCTGTAGTTTAATTATGGTTGGAAATTGTTTAACTGCCAGTAGAAGGTAAAAGTTTTAAATCTGTGATGGAACATCAAGCTCAATGGAAATACTTGCATATAAAGTCTCTCTGATGACACTGTAGTTTTTCAGAATAAATTTGATTTCAGGGACCCTCTCAGATTTCTATTAAACTTATTTTTCAACAGAGGGGAAAAATACATTAAAAAGCATTTATTAAAATAAAATTTAAATACAAGTTTATTGCCCCCTAAAAAGCTCTCAAATTTGGAGACTATAAATTTAATAAAATCATAGAACAAATTTTGTCTTGCATGCTAAAAATTGTTTAAGTTATAGGAGAAATACCAATAGTTATTTGGATACTTGTGCCTATCTGTAAAGTACAGTGTGTTTCACTGATTTCATGGCACACAAGGCCTCCATCTGATATACATCTGGTGTTAACTCCATTGTTTTACTATTGCAAACAACAGAACAATTAGTGAAAGGTAAGACAGATTTTAGATTCCTCTAAACTACTACACAAATCTTTAGCTGTTCTGCACTTCAGTTGCATTGTATTTTTTCAGCTGGTAGGGGAATGGTTGTTTTGTAGGGCTGAATCGTAAGTGTGGAGGAAGGGTAAAGGACGAACAGGTCTGGGTATTTTTCTGCAGGAAGGCCACCAACAAGAACATTTCTTCAGCCCATCCAGATCTAGTTAAGGTAAGAGCTACACTATGTTGACTACATTTGTTTTGATCTATCTGATGCAAAATTGCTTCTCCATTTGCCACAAAGCTGAGGTTGAGTGAAGCTGGAGGAAAAAACCCCAGACATTTTGAAATGAAGACGGGTCTGGATGTTCCACTGAGAGGTTGGCTCTCTGAGTTCAAGGTACTCACCACTGTTGCCGTCCCATACAAATAACTCAAGGCTGCTCTTTACGTCAAGTATGATGAAAGCTCCCCGCTGCTGTCTGGATCAGAATGCTCCAAGGCACAAGATGCATTAAAGCAATATGGGAGTTTAAAACTCCTAACCCAGGGACTGACACCTAAAAAGCACCTTAAAGACTAACAGATTTATTTGGGCATAAGCTTTCGTGGGTAAAAAACCCACTTCTTCAGATGCCTGGAGTGAAAATTACAGATGCATCTGAAGTGGGTTTTTTTTTTTACCCACAAAAGCTTATGCCCAAATAAATCTGTTAGTTTTTAAGATGCCACCAGCCTCCTTGTTGCTTTTGTGGACAGACTAACACGGCTATCCCAATACTAAAAAGCATGTGTGTCCTGGAGTGTGTACCTGTCCGAGGCATGTCTTTTAATTTATGGTAAGAGATGTTAATGACAGGAAGCATTGTCTTGGTGCTACAAGACATTGTGAAAAGAAGAGAGAAACGTGCTAAAACACATACGAGCACTTGAAATATATCTACGCTTTTATTACAAAACCAGGTTGTTGGCATTAGTTGGGTACAATAGCAGTTTTGTTGCTGCTGCAGAGCTGTTCTGGCCTATGGCAACAATTACATTCGCTGCTTAAAGTAATTAAAATTAAGTTGCTTTATAACCATTACATACAAGTGATCTGCAATGAATCTTATAAGTACTGCATTAGGAAAAGGGGGGGCGTGGAGTGGATTAGGCTAAAGTGTGAGAAATTGATTCAGTGCCTTAAATAGCAGAGCATTATGTATTTCCTATTAAGAAATAAGTCCTTTATTTTGGCATACTTCAAGTAATTAAGTCTTAAATTCATTTTGGATCTACCTATAGCTATTGTCAGTAGCAGCAGTGACCCAAGGGGATTGTGTTATATTGAACACTTCCCACTCAGTTCCTGTTAAAAGCAACACCTGTGCAGTGCACATAAAGTTACATCACACTCAGGCAGAGGGGAATAGTACATCTAAGCTTATACTACTGGCTTGTGCCCCTCTACTTGGAGTTCCTTTATAAGTATCTTAGAGCTTGACACCATCTTCTGCCACTTGCAGTTACTGCTGCTGATCTGTCCGCAAGTCTTGTTCAGTGCCTGTGCTGTGCTTGTTCTGAAGGGACCTTCCAATATACTTCCAGTATTCCTTTCGGATTGTGTCTTTTTCATTAGCCAGAATGTCACATAACTAAGAAGGAAAAATTACAAAGTTGTCATATATTAAACCAAAAGCTTAACAGTCCTTAAAAAACACACATTAAGCACGGCCTTCTCTTCAGCAAGCAAAGCATGGTTTTTCATGCACAAGTTTTGCACTAGTATCCAGACTTCTGGTAAATGCATCTTCCTAAAAGCAAATCAATTATCTCTATAGTTTATGCCAACAGGGCCGGATTAACTGTCCTGTGGGCCTGGGGCTATTAGATTTTGTGGGGTGCCTGGGGGTTTGGAGTACAGGAAGGGCCTCAGGGCTGGGGCAGGGGTTTGGGGTGTGAGAGGGGGTGCAGCTTTAGCTGGGGGGTGGGGCCAGAGATGGGACAGGGGGTTTGGGTGTGGCAGGAGGTCCAGGGTGCAGGCTCTGGGTGGGAGTTTGGGTGTGGGGGGTTGGGGTGCAGGCTCCAGCCCGGAGGCGCTTACCTCGGGCGGCTCCTGGTCAGCGGTGCAGCAGAGCTAAGGCAGGATCTTCTCTGCTCTGCTCCCCAGCATGTCCAGCCCCTAGATGGAGGGGCCAGGCTGCTCTGTGCAGTGCCTGCAGGCGCTGTCCCCACAGCTCCCAGCCAATGGGAGCTGCACAGCCGGCCCTGGGGGCAGTGCGCAGAGATTCCTTGAATACCCGTCGCCTAGGGGCCGCAGCGGCATGCCGGTGACCCGGTGCTCGTGGCTCCAGCCTCACTGGGGGCAGGGGGGAAGCGCGCAAGGCTCAGGGGCCAGATGAAAAGCAGCGGGCTGCACCTGGCCTGCGGGGCCCCCTTAGCCCGAGGCCCTGGGCTGCAGCCCCTAAAGCCCCTGCATTAGTCCGGCCCTGGATGCCAAACAGAAGTTTGTCTCCTGTGACTCTCCAGTCCTAGATTAAATCTTCCCCTGACCACCTTACAGGATATCTGGATATTTTGCTCCATCCCCTGGGTATAAATATTGCCCTTCAAATGTTCCATTCAGTTCTTTTTGTTAAGCAGAACACTGCGTCTTGTTTGATGAGCCAGAGCTCGGTACCACCAACTTCAAGCCCCACGTATATTAAAGAACCAATGCTTAGCAGAACAGTGCTGACACTTAAGAGGCATGAAATTTTAAGGCATCAAGGCAAATTTTGGTGCTGGTGGACTGTGAAGGATGAATGGTATAAAGCCATGGTATGCCCACATCTTGAATACTACATGCAGATCTGGTTGCCCCATCTAAAAAAAAAGTACATTAGAATTGGAAAAGGCTTAGAAAAGGGCAACAAAAAGGATTAGGGGTATGGAACAGCTTCCATATGAGGAGAGAATAATAAGACTGGGACTTTTCAGCTTGGAAAAGAGACGACTAGGGGGGGATATGACAGAGGTCTATAAAATCATGACTGGTGTGGAGAAAGTAAATAAGGAAGTGTTATTTACTCCTCCTCCTAACACAAGAACAAGTGGGAGGGAGGGAGGGAGGGATAGCTCAGTGGTTTGAACATTGGCCTGCTAAACCCAGGGTTGTTATGAGTTCAATCATTGAGGGGGCCATTTAGGGATCTGGGCCAAAAATTGGGGATTGGCCCTGCTTTGAGCAGGGGGTTGGATTAGATGACCTACTGAGGTCCCTTCCAACCCTGATACTCTATGATTCTATTCTATGAAGAACAAGCGGTCACCAAATGAAAATAGGCAGCAAGTTTAAAACCAATAAAAGGAAGGATTTCTTCACACAATGCACAGTCAACCTTTGGAACTCATTGCCAGAGGATGCTGTGAAGGCCAAGATTATAACTGTTCAAAAAAGAACCGGATAAATTCATGCAGGACAGGTCCCTCAATCTACCTCATGCTAAATTCCATTACTGTTACCCTCAGAGGTTTCAAAAAAAAGCTCTTTAAGAACCATGTTGAGTTCTGCTCTACCAGTCTTGTGGACCAAGAAGCTAAAGGATTCTCCCTATACATATCAGTTATTTTGAGGACAAGAGCCCTCTGCTAAACTAGGTAGAGGGAAGTAAGAGCATGTTAGGAACTTACACAAAGGTGTTTTTAAAAAACAAAAAAATCTGTTCTTTCAGCAATTTGAAAGCTCATTTATTTTCTTTACTTATTGGCATTTCCTCCTTTTCTTGTGTGTAATGTTTGGGATCTTTCTGCTTTTCACTTCTGTCAAGTGAAGCAGAGGTGGCCTCTGTTGTTGGCAAGCTACTATGGAAATTCTTGCATACAGACTGATTGACACTAAGAGGCCAAGGATTCACATACTGTACGATTATTAAGAACAGGACACTGCTAATGGGAGTCAAATGCCTTCTGAGTGCAGGGAAAAAACTCCTCACCAACATCCCTGAACTTCTGAGTGGCTCAGAGGATTTCTCTTCAGTATAATGAGAAGTAGTAGACTGATAGTGCACACTAACAATTTATTAACCACAGTGCACAGTAACGGAAACAACTACTTAATGACGTCATCTCCAATAACTGTGCAATTAATGTACAACTCTGTTTTACAAGAGAGCTTTTCCATTAAAATAATCCAGTCTTTGCTCTGTGTGGCAACAGATTCAGCTAGACAAACTCCCTGAGGTAGAGAAAGTGAGTTCTCAACTCACCTCTAATGCTTTGTTTAGTGTTTCTTCCTTGTCCTCACACTGGTTTTCTAGCATGTCTTCATATATATCCACAAGGAAGGCAATCAGATAGGGAGAACTGTGGCTTGGCTGTAAATCCAGCAGTTGCTCTAATAGATTTTGATATTTGGAAAGACCATGATCCTGCAGAATCCTAAAACAGAGATTAGTAAGTACTGCTGGCAGCTTTGACAAAGAATTAAGCAAGTTCTGGCTTTGATAGATTGATCTGAAGATTTTAATCTAACAGAAGCTATAAATATAAAAGAGGCAGAGGGTAATAGATGTAGTTCAATATAGCAACAAGTCAGCATTGCTGTAGCAGTGGTTTTCAACCTTTTTTCATTTGCAGACTCCTAGAATAGAGATGCAGACCCCTTTGGAAATCTTAGGCAGTCTGCAGACCCCTGGAGCCCACAAGTTGAAAACCACTGCTGTAGTAAGCTATTGATGAACATCTCAAGTGCACAGTGAGACATGAGGCAGGGTGCATTTAACCAACAACTTCCTAATGCATAGCTGGTGTAGCCTAATACATTTACCCCCCCCCCTTTTTTAAAGTCAACTTTTCGTGGTTTTATGCCACATATCCTTCCATTATTAAGTATGGCTCACAGCGAGATGAGCAAGATCAAGCAAAAAGGTTATAAACTGCTTTCCTCTACTACTATGAAAATATTTTAAGTTGTTGGGACTCTGAACTCAGTTTCTTAAACTGAATGTTTCAGCACAGCTAGGAAGGAGAGGTGGAAAGTGTGTGAGAGAGATGATAGGAGCAGGGTGGCACTATATAATGCAGAACTCTTAACCCTTCAAGGTCAGGGGAAAGTCCTTTTCTCTTTACTGCATCTTGACTCCAGTCAATGAACTAATGGGGCTTTCATTTCTCTTCCCGAGTTCTGTACTATCAAAGACTTTTCATTTCTCTACAAAGCACCATCTTGTGTTTTGCAGAGAGGCTAGCACACTGTCAGGACTCCATGAATAAAAATAATGTATATGGTATTCTAAATACTTAAGACTTTTTTTTTGGATCCAGTAAATAGAAGCAACCTGCTGTGCATTTTCAAATGTGACCAGTATTGATGATCCCCTGCCAAAGCTACCGAATCAGTAATTATACGGAAAGTGGGCCAGGAGATTAGGTTACTATATTAGCCCTTAAAGTGGGTATAACCTCAGGCTTATCTGGATCATTGCTTTTCAGTTGTTCCCTCAGAGCTGTAAACACGTCTAGGCATGAAACATTCAATGTGAAATGGCCTGCAAGTAACACCAACCTGCAACAATCCCCCTTACCAGAAGCCCTCACCCCACAGATATGAAATACAAGTCTCACCCTTTTAGATAGTTCCATGCACTTTCATTATGTGGCACTGTCTTGATCATTTCTAGAGTGTACCTGTGAGGGAAAACACAGGTTACACTTCTGTCAGAGGTCAACGAGCCAAAAAGAGAAACATGTTTTCTTTACCCAGACTCAGATCTCCTTTGCAGCCTCCTCCCCATCTCACTGGTCTCAGCCCTCCTTTTTAAAATACAGACTAAAGCAGACATTTTGCTGATCATCTCAGATGGTGGCATAAAATACAACTGCCATGCAACTTAACTGCAGTTGTCATGACAGGACAAGCCACTGCAGGATAGCGGTTATGTGCCCGGAAGCACTTACCTTCAATTTACAATATATGAATTCCTACAATTATTTTGTAGTTTATTTCAGGAGAGGGTAACTCTCCCACACAGTATGACATAATAAACCTATAACAGAATATGCAATTTGATGGTATGTTGAAGAGGGGCACGTGCTAGGACTGCAGAATCCACAGATGCTGGATTCCATTTCTTTGTGCGCATCCACAGCACTGTTTGCAAAACTCCACTTACAAGGTCAATCAGTTGCACCTGTGCAAACTCACTGGAGGCATATAGCACCGGTGCCAATGAGGACATGGGCTGTTCCTTCCTAGTTCAGTGGCAGAGTTAAAGTGAAGAGAAGCAGCTTCTTCAAGCACATGGTCAGGAGGGTCATCCACCAAGCAGAGTATTAAAGAAAATGTCATGTTTCCAGCTCTACCAAAAAAGCCTTCACGTTCCTCTCCCTCCACTAAATCCCCAAGCAGTGAGACTCATTTCCAGAAACGGGTGAGAGCAATGAGCAGTTTTGCAACCAGTTTTCAATCTCAAAATATTTGAACCTTCTCGCCCTTCTGGAGCAGCCTTTTTACAGTCACTAGCAGAGGAACAGAGCTTACCACCGCCATAAGAAATTTTGGCAACAGCGGGTAGGCTAAGGTCTATGCTGAAATCTAGAAAGATTAACCCTTCAAATCTGGTTCTGGAGTAGGAGTCAGATTAAATTTATGTCAATTTGAGTTCTGAACACAGGGTCATCCTTCACAAATAAATCTAAGGTGTCCAATCCCTAGCTCTGGAGAATTAATCTGGAAATGCCTAGTCTCACAGGCATAGAAGTGGTATAGATTCAGTAACATTCAAGAAAGAGGTATCTGTGAGAAAACAAAAATGAATGTTTTTTTCTTATTGCTTTCATTTAAAGTCTTTCAACCCTCTTGATGAGCACCCAGTTGGACTGCTTCAAGGGCTTAGGATGTGCTCTGAAGAGGCACTGGGTCATTCCACGCAGAGTGAACGGATTGAAATCAACATTATTTCTATCACCAATTTTAATTATGAATTAAATCAGAAAGAAGGAAACCTTCATTTTAATTTTGTTTTGCATTTGTACTTTTTACTTATTTCCTTAAAGAGGGGTTGATTCTCATTGGTTAGTAACCATTAAAAAATATTGGATTTGCAGCTAACTATAGCCTTTGCACTAGATTTGATATTTGTTTTTGCTAACCAGGAGGATACACTGTATCTATACACACTTAATTATACAACTTAACATACATTTATTCATATGGGTAATTTTAATTTTTTTATGTTAGAACATGGTGAACGACTAACTTCTTATTTACTAATTTTTTACTCATGGTGTGTGTCAAGCTCTATTTGGATGGCAGTAGGAATTCTTTTAGAATTGTTTTTCCACTAATTAAATATAATTACCTTAAATGTGCTAGATACATAATAAAAAAGTTAAGTTTATCAAAACTTGTTTTGTATTTAAAAATGAACTAATTTATTAACCAAAGGAAGTATTCTCTATAGTTAGTCAATCGAACTGATTGTTTCTGGTCAACCTGTCCTTCAACCTGTCCTGGGAGGAGTGGTAGATACGCTGGAGGGGAGGGATAGGATACAGAAGGACCTAGACCAATTGGAAGATTGGGCCAAAAGGAATCTGATGAGGTTCAATAAGGATAAGTGCAGGGTCCTGCACTTAGGACGGAAGAACCCAATGCACAGCTACAGACTAGGGACCGAATGGCTAGGCAGCAGTTCTGCGGAAAAGGACCTAGGGGTGACAGTGGACGAGAAGCTGGATATGAGTCAGCAGTGTGCCCTTGTTGCCAAGAAGGCCAATGGCATTTTGGGATGTATAAGCAGGGGCATAGCGAGCAGATCGAGGGACGTGATCGTTCCCCTCTATTCGACATTGGTGAGGCCTCATCTGGAGTACTGTGTCCAGTTTTGGGCCCCACACTTCAAGAAGGATGTGGATAAATTGGAGAGAGTCCAGCGAAGGGCAACAAAAATGATTAGGGGACTGGAACACATGAGTTATGAGGAGAGGCTGAGGGAGCTGGGATTGTTTAGCCTGCAGAAGAGAAGAATGAGGGGGGATTTGATAGCTGCTTTCAACTACCTGAAAGGGGGTTCCAAAGAGGATGGCTCTAGACTGTTCTCAATGGTAGCAGATGACAGAACGAGGAGTAATGGTCTCAAGTTGCAGTGGGGGAGGTTTAGATTGGATATTAGGAAAAACTTTTTCACTAGGAGGGTGGTGAAACACTGGAATGCGTTACCTAGGGAGGTGGTAGAATCTCCTTCCTTAGAGGTTTTTAAGGTCAGGCTTGACAAAGCCCTGGCTGGGATGATTTAACTGGGAATTGGTCCTGCTTTGAGCAGGGGGTTGGACTAGATGACCTTCTGGGGTCCCTTCCAACCCTGATATTCTATGATTCTATGATTTTAGAACTAGTACATCTCCTCCTCTCACCCCTAGTTTTTGTTCATAGACCAGAAGAGCTTTCCTGCTTTTTCAACGCCCAGTCGCTTTTCTAAATGAGCTAGTCATTGAGCTGAACTAGTTGAAAAAAGTGAAAAGACAATATTCCCTGTGCACTTGCAGAAGTAGCTATTTCTACCAAAGGCTGCTTTAGGCCTCAAACGCCGGTTTCAGGTGCTCAGTCAGCGACTTCTCTCAGTTCAGTGGTCTGACTTTCTTTAAAACTTCAGCAGCAAACATTCTACTTGAATTTTTTGTTTAATCGATGTAAATGATTTTAATAGATTATACTAAGTCTAGACCTTAGTGTAGGATGTCAATTTCAAATATTTTTTCTTTTAAAAAATAAACCTATTTAAAATAAAAATCTGGGATTTTTTTGTTTTTAAAAACACCCAGATTTTTATCCAAAATATTTCCTTATTGTAATGTGCTTAGTTTAGGCAGAAAGAACTTTTTTTTTTTTTTTTTTTTAAAAATAACTGTTAGCCCAGTCTTCTCCCTTGGGATCTGAAAGTCAAGCTGTTGCTTTCCTTCTTGCATCATCTTCAGTAATAAGCATTTCTGAAAACCAAAGCAGGCCCTCAGTTACACCAGTGCTATTTCTGAAGAGATTCCAAAGTTGAGGGGCCCTCATATCCAGAAACTCACTGCTTTATACTAGGGGCTCCAGCCCCAAGCATCCGTGCTGATCAATCTCATGGCAGTACTGCATGGAGAGAGATGTGTTTTCTCAAGGAGATGGGGCCCTAGCTAATAATGTGCTTTATAGGTCAGTACCAAAACCTTAAATTCTACCCAGAAATCAATAGGCAGCCAGCGCAGATCATGGAGCACTGTCAGAATATGCTCGCAGCAGGATATTTAGCTTAAACTAGCAGGCTGCCAAATATTGTACCAACTTCTGTTTCCAGATGGGTTCAATACATAGTTCCAATACATAGTTCCATATAAACTGCCCGGCAGTAAGGTAACCTGGAGGTGACAAAAGCATGGAAAGCAGTAGTAAGGTCTGCATCAAGAAACAGGTTCTACCTGTTGGACTCCCACAAAAGCCATCCTGGCTATTGCTGATCTCTGATCAGCCAGTGGCAGCTGAGAATCTAATAAGTCCCCTAAGTTGCAAACTTGAACAAAAAAACCCCAAAAGGACAGATATCACCATCCATTTTTCTGCTTTTTTCTCATGACCAACCTCACCTCGCCTGAGCCTTAGCTACCTAGTTCTCATTCATGCCCCAATCTCAACCAAGCACTAGGTGCATCCATTGACCGCTTTACTCTGGTCAGAGGAAATGGAGGCAAAGTTGAGTGTCATCCACATACTTAGGATACTGCAATCCATATCTCTACACTAACCCTCCCAATAGATCCAGATATACATTCAACAAGAGGGGACACAAGATAGAACCCTTCATAAGCGCTCTGGGGGAGGAAAAGAAGTTACCCACTATCAACCTTTCAGAATGCTCAGCAAGTAAGAGAGCTACTCAAGATCGGCTTCTCCAACTCAAACGTAGCTTGCAGACAAGTCATCACCTCATTATCAATGGTATCAAAAGGCATCTGATAGATCTAACATGAGCATGGATGTTTGATCTCCTGATTATTGTTCAAAATCTTCTACCAATGCCAGCAGTGTAGCTTTTATTCTGTACCCAGGGAAAGGTCAAGGGGAGCTGAAGCCTCTGAAGCATTCAAGAGCATGCCTCACTTCTTTTGCCTATGAGAAATGGAGGGCACCAAATGTAATTGTGCACAGCATTACTAACTGGACTTCTCTCTCTAGAACAGCAGGATCGTTGTAGCCTGTGGTGTTGGAAATTACAAAGTATCTTTGGTTCCAGACAGAGTTGTTTCTCACATCCTCTTTCAGAAGCTGGTCTACATACTCCAGTTCATTATCCCACAGTTTGAACTCCTACAATGGTGAGAAGAAAAAAACAAAATAAAAAACCTCACATTTAAACACGTTTTAACAAATTCTAGTTACTTCCTTCTTCATTTGAAGAATTCCAACCTAACTTCTCTCACACTGGACCCCAAGATTAGACCGAGTTGAAGAAATCAATGTAGTAAATTGTGAAATTAGTTAATTTTGGGGAAAAACAGGAGGTATAATGGCAAGTGTTAGGCAACCCTCATTATATAGAAGGGGTTCTCAGGACAAACTTTTTGGTGGCCTCAAAGTGAAGCCATGAACTCTTGCTGGTGGTCACTCTCACATTTTTTCCTAAAATACTTAGCTAGCTTTAGGAAAAACAAATATATATGCACCTATACAGATTCAGATCATTGTAATTTATTTATTGCTAGCTACCAAGTCGCCGCTGAATTGCTGCCACGGCCAGCAGGAGAGAGAGAAGCTGCTGCCAAATTGCCGCCACGGCTGGAGGAATGGAGAAGCTGCCGCCGAATTGCCACTGCCATGGAAACTCTTCTGCCCTTTCTGACTGCTGCCCCAAGCATCTGCTTGAACGCTGGTGCTTGGAGCCAGCCCTGGGGGCAGGACAGGCAGTAGGAGCCGGGGCAATTGGGGGCAGTCCAGGGGGAGACAATGGTGGGCCAGAGCCTGAAGCCTCATAGCCAGAGCCCGAAGCCTCGTGGCTGGGAGATGGGGATGGAGCCTGAAGCTGTGTGACCACAGCCTGCTGCTCCACCGCCCCAGGGAAGCTGGGAATCTCACTGGCTGCCTGCTCCTCCAGCTTTGTGCCCCAGCTGTGTCCAGAGGGGCAGCAGACAACACCACGGTGGTGCATCCAGGAGCAACACGTAGGGGGAGGGGCTACTGCTTTTACCCCATCCCCCCAATCACAGCCCAGGAGGCTGTGGCTGCAAGAAAAGCAGCTGGTGGCCGCATTTGAGAAACGCTGATATAGAGGGTGCTACTAGTGCTTCCTGTAACAAAAGGCACAAAGGAAAATTTTGAACTGGTTAATTCTGAGTTCACACCCACTTAATTGTTTTCACTCCATCTACACAAGTCAATGTGTAAAGTTCCATTTAAGAAACAAACCTCTACAATTTTGGGAGGATTCTCCTTACAGAGAAAGCAGCAGACCTGGATACAATACCTGAATAACCCACTGTCTGTGCTGCCAAGCATGGTAATTCTTGGCATCCTGGTTAAGAATTTCAGCTATAAACTCAAGCTCTTGAGATGGATCCTTCAGCCACTCTACCAACACCCGTCTGTGGTGCCTAAAGATAAAGTACAAGAATTTAAAAAATTTTCCTTCCAATATTTGCTTGACCATTAGACTTTATTAAAATACCACCTGATTACAATACTTACCAGGACAAACAAAAAACACGAAGACACCAACCCATCACCAGAGTAGTACTTTTTAAAAGAACCATGAAACATTTCACCTAGCTTTTCTAGGGATTGCTATAGTGTAAACTTGCAACAAGAAAATGCCAGAAATGTATCTACATATTAGTACATAACCTCTTAAAGAAGGATCATTGCTATGTCTGACATGCTTGAGAAGTGGGTGAGAAAAGCCACACAGAATGAGGGTATAATCATTTAAATAGAACTGAGTTTGAGTACACAAGATGGGTCATGCTTGAGACAGTATCACACTTAGAAACTTGCCAGATCGCCAACAAGTGATTTTCACGGTTAGACCCATCGTTTGAATAGAACCCCCCCTAAAAACCTAACAATTTTTCCCCTATGAACACTGAAGTTCTCTATCACTTATTTTTTTCAAAATATTTTCCCCATCTATTTTACATTGTCATTTGTCACTGAATTTAGAATGCCTTCCTAAGCTTTCAGATTCAGTGTGTTCCAAGACACATGAAAACCTGCCCATTGTCACTCCCAACTTCTAAAGTAAGTGTTGTAAACATTCTATTAATGCCTTATTTGTCCCACCACTTCATTTCTAGGAAACTGGAGCAAGGACACAAGTACTAATTTCAAATCAAAGTTTCTCAAATGTCAGAAAGCAGAGCCAGTCAGAACCTTTGCAACGATCTGCAGCATAAATTCTTCAGTTCAATTCTTTGGCCTCTGTCAGGCAGCGAACAACATTTCAGATACTCCTATTACTCTGTAGCTCTAATATGGCTTTTCCTTTTCTTGGGAGCCAGCGTTTAGATTTCAGAGGCCTCTTCATGGCAACATTTGGGTTGCCATGAACCCTTTGGGTCAGGGTTGGCAGAGGTGACACCCAATTAGTTTCTTGCTGCTTGCTCAGGCATTCATATTGTTGGTCTGTCTCCAGCTAAAGATGAGAGCACAAAAGCTTGCAAACGTTCTACTTGCTCCTGCAACCTGTCCTCCTCTGTATCTAAGGACAGAGGTGCCAGTGAGACCCTAATTTATCCAATCCTTGTCAGCTGTCAGTTTCAGAGGCTAAAAAGAATGGGCAGATGGACTTCCTCCATAACAAATATGCTATTCGAGCAGCATACAAGCTTCTCCTTCCCACACCACTCAAATGGAGGGAAGCAGCATGTGCAGACTACCAGAAAATCTCAGGAAAAGAGTGGACAAATAAAACGACCATGGGTTTCAACTCCTGTTTCCAAGGGACTGGCTAGCTGTCTTCCTTTATACATCTCTCCAGCTATTCTTGGCTCTTTTTCCAGTCAGCTCAGACACTTCCACCCAAAGTCTTCCTGGGCTGAGGAGCAGGATTCATTAATTACCTTTGCTCTTTTCCAGAGGCCACTCCTCAGTCAGAGAAACATCTTCTAGTCATACCAGACAACTCCTTGACCACAGCACATCTGAAAAGGGAGGCACCAGAAACTCGTCTCCACAAACATGACCTGTTTCCTTTTCAGTAGGCTCAGCTGCATCTTCTTTCACTCACTTGAGGAGGTTCACATCAAAGTATCACTAAACCTGGACAACCTTACTAGGTGGTGTAGGATCTCAAACATGTGCTCACATGTTAGTAGTCCTATGGGGAGTCCCAAAGTTTGATTCATTTGCATTAAAGCTCAATGCAAAGACTCATGGTTAATTTTCCAAGATGCAAGCACAAAAAACTAAGAGCAGTGGGTTCCTTGTCTTAACACTGGCCAAGGCACCTCACCTGTATTTTCCCCTCTTCTTTCCTTTGTGGCTAAGGCTCGCCACAAAGTCTCTCTCTTTGGGCAGGTCTATGCTACAGCCTAAGTTGATATAACTTACATCACTCAAGGGTGTGAATATATAGCACTGTAGCGTAGACTTGCCCTCAATCGAAATATCCCTAAGCTGGTCAAGATACAGAGGTCCAGGAAGCACTCTACCGTGCCACAAAGTCCTAGGTTCTGGGGAAGATCTGCACAGTTCTACACTGAAAATTTGGTCACCCTGTATAAAGCTGGAATACATCACAGATACTCCCTATAAATAAAACCAAGGCTATAGGTCTGGCTCAGCCCTTAGAAACTCATCCTACAGCAATAAGATGTGTCCTCAGTTCCCTGAGCACAATAGGTTTCACTCATGTTCATATCAATAATTCTCAAAGCAGTTGGCCAGCCCACCCAAATGTATGAAATACCCAAGAAGAAAACTCAGTTTGGTCTTTTGTGAGCTAAAGAGTAATCCCTTCAGGCCTGTGGATTCCTTGTATTTCCTCTATTAAAGTATCCATTTTAGTAATCACTCTGTCCAGGAAGGTATTGAGTGCTGGAAGCCCTTTCTATTGTATTTTTCCACAGAGTTTTGCAGATTTTGCCCAAATGAGCCTCTAGTATAAAATCTAGGGGCTAACCTGACATTTTTTGTTCTAATCCAAAATTTCCACTAAGAATAAAGTTACAAGTTAAATTCAAGGCCCTATGAACATGAATAAAACATATTGCTAATCTCCTGCCCTGTTTGGTGCTTTTCACCTTGGATGAAGTCTCATGAGACTAGAATAGCTGAAGGCCAGCATATCTGAAGCATTCAAAGCCTCTGGGAGGGTCAGCCAGCTTGTCCCCTGGTTTGTTCTGCAACGTGCTGACAATGGCTCTGCCCTAGACTGGAAGATCTGCAGACCAGCAACATAACTGTTCTGTAGGTTCTCTCTCCAGGCTTCCAGATAGTGGAAAGCTGAGACACTTTTTAGATGAGACACTTTTGTATATTTATTTTACATGGTTGGAAACTGCTGTGATATGTAATTTATCTTTGGCAGACATATTTCTGTATACACTACTACCAGATACATCCACTCCCTGTTAGAATTCATAGCCAGAGCCTTTAGAGAACACAGTCATCCCTCTCCATTATTTCATTTGGGAGGATTTCTACAACAAAAAAAGCAACATCCAAGAGCTGCTGAAAGCTAAAAATTCTTCAGTTGTATTTTCTTTATTTTTGTTGCGTCAGAATAAGTCTGGTAGTTTTAAAACTTTTCAAATGCCTAACTACATTACTCAGTACTCCTTGCATTGGAGTAGAGAGTTATGGAGAACTCTGCCTGGGGGCAGTCCTGTTTAACACCTCTGAAACTGGCTCCATCCAAGGAGTAAGGGTGAATCCTTACCGTCCCACTTTTAGAACTGGCAGCCATGTCCATTTCTGAGGTGGTAAAAGGTAAGACAGTTTGTCTCTAGAAATCAAAAAGATTTTTTACCAGACTTGGTAATTCTTTGGCTGGTCTTCAATGATAGCTGTAATATAGTTAATTTCCTCATGTAGGTCCTTTTTCAATGAATGCAGGAGGACTCTCCGGAAATGCCTAAAGAAAAATAAAACACACACACACCATTTAGGAGGTTGTTTTTTTTTTTTTAAAAAAAGCTGGAGTAAATTCAGTTAAAAATACTTTAAGAATTAAACCAATTTTTAAGAACACAACTAATTCTGAAGACGTATTCATTATTGGGTAGCTGGTAGTAACCAAAATAGGTAAGGTTACAAACATATTGCTATCCAAGATCTTAGCAACTTTAAGTTTCTACTGAAGACTTGTATACCCCACATCTGTTGCAATTTCACTGAACATAGTCTTCCTGATATGAAAATAACTGGTATAAATCAATGCAATCATATTAATAGGAAAAATACACAGGGAAGTATTTGACAGTACCTATTGGTTGAGAAATCTAATTCTGTGAATTCAGAAGGCCTTACAAGTTTAGTATTTACTTGAAAATTAAACTGGCGGGTATTGCAAAGGGGATTATAGAATTACTTCAGTAATATTTACTACAAAAAAACTATCAGCTAATATATTTAGCTATGATAAGAACTTCCTTTGAAACAAGCAGGAAATAGTTCCAGTCTTTTCACTAGGAATGTGTGTCATCAGAGAGACACTTTCAATATGATTTGTCATGTCATCTTAATCAGTGGTGGTTTTTAATGGCTAGGCCTAATCTTGTTGGAAAGTTTAGACTATCAGATAGCATTTCCCAGAAATTAGCGATACTGCATTAAAATCTTAATTTATGAGCCTGCTGCAGCTTTCCAATAATCCCCAGCCTCCCAGAAAGCAAGCAAGGCCAGTCATATTTTGAATAATACACTGCCAGAATATTGAAAGAGAAACCAGGTAATCTAATCAGCTAATTTTAATTACCATTACTTACCACACTGTGTAATTTGCAGCATTCAGTTCAATGGCATCCCCGGTTAACTGAAAAGCTCTTTCACTCCTTTCATCCCGCTGCAGAACAGCCCGAAAGTAATCGTAGACATCTCTGACTGGATAGATGACAGTGTGTTACTCAAAACAACTAGAAGAAATCCCGAATAGAGGATTTAAGACTGGCAACCCATGGATGCTACTTTGTGTGTGTAAAATACTGTTCCCTAAAACCCTGTTTGAAGGTGTTTGGGCCTAACAGTCTGCATACTGATACAACAGCACTGTTTACTAGAATCATTGTGGTGGGATGCTTTACATCTCTCATACTAGAAAACTCCCAAAACATCTTTCAACACATCATCTAGATAATGTCCAAAATAGTTATGAGAGCACTAGGAGTCATGCTATTTCTCTACATTCTTGACATCCATTATTGCATTTTTCTCTAGGCCTAACCACACCATCCTAATTGCTTGCATTACCTGGAATGTGGCCGTCTACCAAGGAGTTTTAATACTTGCTTTATTTATTTAACAGACTTAATTCTATAATTTTTAAAAGATCATTTCTAAAAATCTGAAAAGAAACAGGAGGGTTTTGTTTTTGTTTTTAAAAGCGTGGGCACTCCAGGATGTGAAGGTTGTAAAGCAGGCAAACATTATCCTTGGAACTTTGAGAAACTCAAGATTCTCCAGTCTCTAGAAAAATGCAAGTTTATGGAATTGTTCCTTTAAAAACAGGGACAGTATTAAGGCCATTTCCATGCTTCAGTTTTTTTAGTTTCAATAATACCCAGTAATTTTGACAAAGTGAAATACTTAAGCTTTGTTCTAGGCTCAAGTTGGTTTACAAATAAATTCTCAAAAAACAAATGTGTATGGTAATTTTACCTGGTGTATTTACCATTTTAATATTAAATTCTCAACATTTAAAATTCACTTCTAGAGGACTACAGGAACCTTAAAACATGTTTTTATATAGTTACTAGCAGTGACACCCAACACAAAAGCGTATATTATTGAAAACTAAACTCTAGCTTCAATGGAGCCACTGACATATTACACAGATGTTTTCACCTTACCAAGGTTTAATTATACTTAAAATCTTTTTTTTTTTAAACTTACATTTTTCACTATAGATGATCTGAACCACAGGATTTGGCCCGTCATTTTGAGGTACTGGTTCAATGTCAGCCCATTCTTTTCTGTGCCTGTAAAATTTACATTTTCTTTTCAGTGTTTTATTAGGAAAAACGACCCAAGCCCCCCCCGAAAAAAAAAACCACATGTATTCAGTTGTACCATTCTTCATGGTGGTCATGATCTTTGCCACAGAGTTGCAGGATACAGACATAAGTCACAGGGTAAGCCATATCCGCGGGTCATGTTCTAGCCTAGGACTATGTTCCTTGATCTTGGAGGAACAAGGTGGCTGAGGTAATAGGAGGAACAAGGTGGCTGAGGTAACACCGTCTATTGACCAACTTCTATGGGTGAGACAGAGACAAGCTTTTTCGGCCACAAGCTGCGCCAACTCAAAGGCCGAGCTCTCAACGCAGCTCAGCGTTTGGGCCAAGGCGGGTGACTCGGCCGGCCACCCGGAACCCCGACGCCGGCCAGGTGCGTTGGCAGCCGCCGCCGCCGCCGCGAACGGCTCTTGCGGCGCGCCGTCAGCGCCCAGCCGCGGAGCGCCCCGTGCCTCCCTCCCCGCCTGAGGCTCTCCCCTTCCCCCTAGGGTCTCCCCCCTGGCTGGGCCGCCCCTGCCGAGCGCTCTCCCCTGACCCCCAGCGCCGAGACCCGGCCAGGCCCAGCGGGCCCCTTGCCCCGTCCCGCTGGGCGCGCCGCGCGGCGGCGGGAGGCCCCCGGCCCTGGCGGGCGGGCCGGGCCCCCGCGGAGCTGCTCCGATCTCCGGGGGAAGGCAGCGGGGCGACCCGGCCGGAGGGGGACCGCTACCTGTACAGGAGGTAGCCGCCCGGCTCCAGGGGCTCCCCGTCCTCCGGCTCCGGCTCCTGGGGCTCCCCGTCCCGCGCCTCCGGGCCCTCCACCTCCGCCATCGCCGCAGCAGCCGGGAGAGGGCAGGGACGCTTCCGGGGACAGCTCCGCACACCATAGAGAGGAGACCGGGGCCAGCTAGAGAGTCTCCTCCAGGCGGTGCCCCGAGACTCGGCCCTTCCGGTTCCCCCCCCCGCGTCACAAAGCGGGGGCGGGGGCGGGGCCGCTCCCCGGGCAGCGCGGGGCCGCTCGGCTGCTGGGCGCGGGAAGAGCCCGGCTCGGGGCGGCCGCCGCTGCTGTTCGGGTATAAAACGTGGGCTCTTGCAGCAACCACAAGGAAACGGAGGCCTCAGGGCAGAAAAGGCGATAAAATCGTGTTACATACGCGCGGAACAGCCTTCCAATGGCGCCTCAGAGAAGCTATTCCCAGTGTCCCAAAGGGAGGGGAGCCCCAACGACCTGGGGAGGAAGGGTGCTGGTCTTGTGATAAATGGGGAGACGCGAGTTCCATTTTTGGGTGATTTTAGGACAGTTGCATAGTCTGCCTGTGCCCCTGTTCCCCATCTGTAACATGGGGATAAGAGCAGTGCCCTGCCTCACAGGGGTGTGATGATGCCCAACTTCCCTCGCGATGGCCGGACGCTTCAGCGATGGGGGCCGTGTCAGGTGATAGATCACGGCTTTCCCCAAAAAGAAAAGGAGGACGTGTGGCACCTTAGAGACTAACCAATTTATTTGATTATGAGCTTTCGTGAGCTACAGCTCCCTTCATCGGATGCATACCGTGGAAACTGCAGCAGACTTTATATATACACAGAGAATATGAAACAATACCCCCTCCCACCCCACTGTCTTGCTGGTAATAGCTTATCTAAAGTGATCATCAGGTGGGCCATTTCCAGCACAAATCCAGGTTTTCTCACCCTCCACCCCCCCCCACAAATTCACTCTCCTGCTGGTGATAGCCCATCCAAAGTGACAACTCTTTACACAATGTGCATGATAATCAAGTTGGGCTATTTCCTGCACAAATCCAGGTTTTCTTACATCCCCCCACCCCCATACACACACAAACTCACTCTCCTGCTGGTAATAGCTCATCCAAACTGACCACTCTCCAAGTTTAAATCCAAGTTAAACCAGAACATCGGGGGGGGGGGGGTAGGAAAAAACAAGAGGACACAGGCTACCTTGCATAATGACTTAGCCACTCCCAGTCTCTATTTAAGCCTAAATTAATAGTATCCAATTTGCAAATGAATTCCAATTCAGCAGTTTCTCGCTGGAGTCTGGATTTGAAGTTTTTTTGTTTTAAGATAGCGACCTTCATGTCTGTGATTGCGTGACCAGAGAGATTGAAGTGTTCTCCGACTGGTTTATGAATGTTATAATTCTTGACATCTGATTTGTGTCCATTTATTCTTTTACGTAGAGACTGTCCAGTTTGACCAATGTACATGGCAGAGGGGCATTGCTGGCACATGATGGCATATATCACATTGGTGGATGTGCAGGTGAACAAGCCTCTGATAGTGTGGCTGATGTTATTAGGCCCTGTGATGATGTCCCCTGAATAGATATGTGGGCACAGTTGGCAACGGGCTTTGTTGCAAGGATAAGTTCCTGGGTTAGTGGTTCTGTTGTATGGTATGTGGTTGTTGGTGAGTATTTGCTTCAGGTTGCGGGGCTGTCTGTAGGCAAGGACTGGCCTGTCTCCCAAGATTTGTGAGGAGCAAGTGGTTTTTAAATCCCTCCCACTACCCAGAAGCCTGGGCAGGGAAGTAAGGACAGCAGCATTTCAGTGGCCCCAGGAAGACAGGGATGAGGTAGCAAGTGACCCCCAACAACAGCAAAACCCCAGTGGCAGCCAGTATAGCACACAGATACCCCCTGTAGTCTATCACTTCCCGGGGCGGAGCCAGGCCTTAGGAGCTCCCCAGCAGCAGCAGCCCCATGTCCCTCCTTACAAGGCTCCATAGCAGCTTGGCAGTGATGTTGATAGTGGGGGTGGAGCCAGGCCTCTGGATTGGGGGTTCTAGGTGGCAGATGATGGTGCCTGGTGGGGTGGAGTTCTGGGGTAGCTGGATGTGTAGGGCATTAGATGTAGTCCAGGCAGGGGTGGGCTGTGATGTCTGGGGGTTGTTGTTCACTGGTGGTGTTCACTGGCTAGCGTGTGTGGATTGCTGGGGTGCGTAGCATGCCAAGGGTTGGGTGTGTCTGTGCTGCGTCACCAGTGGAGTGGGACACTGTTCATTCAGAAGGGGTTCAAAGGGTTAATTCTAATGTTTGTAAAGCGTTTTGAGGTCCCTCAGTGAAAAGTGTTACAGAAATGCCAAATATTATTTTATAGTGAATTCAAGCTACAGAAGGGAGATAAATGCTTGAGCACTGGGGAGAAGAGGCATTTAAGTATATTCCATATGAAGGCCGAAGCATAGTGTAGGGTACCCAACTGGGAGCCAGGGACAGCAGGGCCTGATTCTCCATTGCCATGCACCTTGTGTGGTCATTTACACCAGTGCAAAGTGAGGTGGCTGTAAAATGCTACTTCACTTTGCACTGATATAAATGACAATACAAGGCGTAGCGCAATGGAGACTCTGGGCCCTTGGTTCCATTCCAAGCTCTGCCACTGAACTAATGCACATCGTTGGTCAGATTACTTGTGCCTTTGTTTCCCCTCCCATTCTTCATCTGTCTTGTCTATTTAGGCTGCAAGTGCTCTGGCCATAGATTCTCTCTCACACTGGGTTTGTACAGCTCATAGAACAATGGAGTGCTCATCTCAGTAGGTGCCTATAGGCATGACTGTAATACAAATAATATAATGTAGTAAGGGACTAACCAGTGTAATGTAAAGAAAGGCTGTTCTGAACTATAGGATTATGAATAGACACACAAAGAAAACAGAACAGCATACAAAATGGGAGAGCGGATAACCTGAAATAGCTAAAATAATTGTTACAAAATGCAGCATATAAAATAATAAAACATGAACTCCAGAAAAACAAGAGATAAAAGTTATAGACAGCACTGAGAAAATGTAACATACGCTGGAAGAGAGTGATACAAGGGATGGAGAAAAATTTCCATCATGCAACTGACATGACACAGTCAAGAGAAATGGAACATAACCAGGGGGAAGCATACAAAAGCACATAGAAATGCAGAAGGGGAAAAATGAGCACAAGCAAAATAATTCTTGGTTTTTAGACAAAACTTAACCAGAGAAATATAAAGAAAATATAAAGCAAAATAGAAGTAGAGATATTGTATCATGCAATGATGTTATTGGGCCAGATCCTGAGCTATGCTGCTTTACACCAGCTGAGGATCTGGCTCATTACACTTTGGGATAACGAAAGATGACACATTCAATGACATTTCAAGATCAAAAATGAATGACGTGAAGAAGATAAAGGTAATAGATCCTACACTGAGGGAAAGGCAGCGGAAAATATAAGGAGGATATGGATATGGAACCATAGAAATTAAATTAGAATATTACTACATCATCCAGTTTTTCTCTGCCAATACCAGTGCTTCCTACAGTATGTTTCCTATTTTAGAAGTCCTAAGCAAAAGGGTTTCCACCACTTCCCTGGGGAGACTATTCTACAGCCTCATGTACCACTTTGTCAGGCTTTTCAGGATGCTTGGACCACATTTTCTTTTTCTTAATTGCACCCCTCTGTTAGAGAGCTTATTTCTTCACCTGCTTACTTCCCTGGTCCTTCTCGCATGAACAGAGAGCAACAATCCCCGAAGTCCGAAGGTGCAAACAATTCAGTGTTTATTGGGGTGAACTTTCAGCAAGCGATGATTCCAATTTCCTTCCTTAGTGTCCCCCTTCCCAGCTCTGACACCACAGAGCCTTACCTGTGTCCCTGTTCCCATTCCCCATTCCCATTCCCCCCTTTAGCAAAACATAATTCCAATTCCCCCACCCCCATTCCCTGTTCCCATTCCCCCTCTTACTTCCTGATTGACTGCAGACTGTATAGTAAAACTTGAGTTCTACTTAGCTATACCTTAACCAATCATTTTCCTGAAATTTAACTAACCAATCCTAACATATTGTACCACGATTATTTAACCAATTATATCCCACCACCTTAATTGGTTTACACCCAACAAAATTAATTATACAGCAGACAGAAACAATCACAGAACCAGACAGAGATTATACAGACAAACAATAGGGAAGTGGAGACTACAATGATAGAACAACAAAGAAATGAGGATTTCACATCCCAGCTATTGATAAGTGAGTTCTTGCCAGATGGGATGCTATCAAACCAAGTTTTCTTTAAATCTTCTAGGCTCTTCCCTTTCTCTGGAGGTGATAGGAATACAATCCTGTCCTGATAATGCCTAACAGCCCAATAGCACCTTATTTCAATGTGACTAGTTTGGAATGTAAGGATGTATGTGACCCTCCACTTCCCAGCTTATGGCTGTCCCTGCTGCTTAGCCAAAGGTCTTAACCTAAGAACACAGCCTTAGACTATCACAGTGAGAGAAGGCCTATAAACAAGCAGACTGTGATTTTGATTCTTGTTTTGTACCTCTATAACTATCTAAGTGATAAGAATACACCTAAATTCTTAAAGTATAGACCTTTGCAGACAGGCCTGAATATCTATATCCTAACACCCTCACACTCAGTTATACCCTCATCTCTCACATTAGTTTGAATCTACCACTGCAGGTTTTTACTGGGAATTGAGGGATATAGCGTCTAACCATGATGTTTATTCTTTCTTGATCATTCTGCTTCCAGCAGAATTAACCCCCCCTAATGCTGAGCGTGTTGTATATAATGCATACTTTGCTCATGTCTATACAATCATTGCTAAATGTTTTATGTTGTGCAAACTGGTCAGCTGACAGGCTGCAGTAGCAGCTTAATTCCTCTGGATGGCACAGCTGGACTACCCACATACCCACTTTCTCTTTCCAGACTCTATAATGGTGTGATACCATATCACTATCAGCATTAACTACAAGGGATACTCTGTCCAGAATGAATGTTGTCATAGAATATCAGGGTTGGAAGGGACCTCAGGAGGTCATCTCGTCCAACCCCCTGCTCAAAGCAGGACCAATCCCCAATTTTTGCCCCAGATCCCTAAATGGCCCCCTCAGTGGTTGAACTCACAACAACCCTGGGTTTAGCAGGCCAGTGCTCAAACCACTGAGCTATCCCTCCCCGTTGTCAGACTAGAAAATATGGGGAGGTGTTATTTAAGAAGCAAAACACTGACAGTCTCATGACCATCTAGCTGCATAATGAGGGCCTAATCTAAAGCCCTTGAAATCAATGTGACCTTCATTGACTTCAGTGGACTTTGAATCCGCCCCTAAATTCTAATTCTGTCTGCTGCACCCTGGACTACTCATCGTATTCAAAAATCACGAGAGACTTAAAAATCATGAGATTTAAAACAAATTTTGAGTTCATTTTATTTGTCTTCTGTTCCTGAGCATTTAGGGTGCACTTGGATCATATTTTCAGTCTCCGCAACCATGAAGGCTAGAAACTTACTGAAAAAAACCATGAAAGCTGAGATTTCCAGCCAATAACAGGACTCCGGGAGCAGGGCCCTTAAGAAAAACACCAAGTATTTCAGACACGTGATAAATTTGTGAAAGGTAGCACCATAGACTGGGAACAAACAATGGAGAGGTGCGCTGATGTTATTCAGACTCTTAAAATATGTCCTAATAGTCCGGTGGCAATTATGGTGTGCATAATAGTGGCACCCAGAAGCCCCAAGAGAAGACAGAGCTCCATTGTGGTAGGAACTATCCATACACGTAGCAAGACAAGCCCTGACCCAGAGAGCTTACAGTCAAAACAGATAAGACAAAGGGTAGAAGGGGAAAAAGAGGCAGAGAGAGAGGAAGTGAATTTTTGAAGGCCACATAGCTGGTCAGAGGCAGAGCTGGGAATAGACTATAGGCTTCCTGGTTCCTAGTCCAGTGCTCTAGCCACTAGACCCCATCTAAGAATCTACATATATCTTGTGGTTATTGCATGCTCTATGCCATGCAGTAGATGACTGACAGGAACATTATAAATGATGCTGGCACTGTTTGCTACACCATATCGCCACAAGCTCTATCTAAAACCAGGTGGGGTCAGGAGCATGCACCATCCAATTAACATTAGATTTCATAAGTTAATGCTCTGCCCTACAACAATGTCCATGTCTATTCATACAGTTCTATAGCCAGTCCTTAAAAATGCCTCTGCTGGGGTAAGCTGTCATTTATACCCTTCCATTCCCCTCTTATAGTGACCCTGTCTCCCTCCCTGTCTCCATCCCCACCTTCCTTTCCCAAACCATCCATGTTCCCCTACTATCCCTCCCACCTCCCCAACACCACCAGCCCCCCCCCCCAAGTCCCACCCAAACTCTTCTGCACACTTTTACACTGCTCTGACATTCCAGTCTCCTCCGCCATAGCCCATGAATCTTCCCTTCCACTACTACCCGTTTCTCCATTCTCCTCCATCATTGACCCCCTCTCCCCCACATTAATTACATCACACGCAGGCTGGGCTCATCTTGGGCCATCAGTTGCAGAACAAGACACCTATATTCTGGGGGAGCAGAGAATTCTAATTTCCCCCCAAACACAATCCACTTGCCCCTTTGATGTTCCAGGCATAAAACATGAGATTTTTCTAATTTATACAAAAGAAACCTGACTCGGGCCAAAGTAACCTGCTTTCAAAAACAAGCACATCTTTAATCCAAATAATGGAAGCAGCTTCCATAAGCTTCTTCGACCCAGAGGGCCTGAGTCCACTTTGCCTGTGTGTGGCACTTCCACCTACACAGAGTGCTAGCCGCTTGGAATGGTCCTGCTTTACATTCACTTTGCACAGGAGTAGAGAGATGCCCACGCAGAGTGATGCAGCAGGCAAGAGAGAATCAGCCTCGCCATTTTTATACTCCACATGTCAACTTTATTTCCAAGTGACACATCTGATCACAGACTTCGCCAAGTGGATGCATTTTAGCCGGCCCTTGGCTAGAGAAGCACAGAGCTCACTGCACACTCCAAACTTTTATGACGCATTTCTTTTTACAACTGAACAGCCCTCCACTGCCAGAACACAGTGAATCTAAGTCCCGTTAGGAGAGCAGGACTGGCTACAATAACTGCACTGTTATCAAAAAAAAAAAGTCAGCACAGAGAACAGATTTTTGCTGAGATCTCCTTGTCAGGGACTTCCAGGAAGCGCAATCTTCACAAAAATGATAGCACAATTAATGTAGTTAGTTTTCCTTTGCAGAACATTCAGGACCTAGGAAAGATTGGATTCCAATCCTGGCTGAAGCTCTGCTTGGCAATAGGATTCGTGAAACTATGGATACTGGATTCCCAGGAACTCAGAGGGATTCTCTGCATATTTATTTTGCTAAGAGAAATATTCTGAGCTCCAGGTTTTTATCCTGATCTCGAACAGCTGCACAAACTGAAAGTAAAAAGAGCATAGCAACAATGGCCTAAGAGCCCTGCAGTTTTCCTGAGGTAAGGGGAAAAATCATCACTGGTGTGGATTTCTTGGTTATCTAACAGCATAGGATGCAGTGATGCTGAGAAAGATGCAAAGAGCTGTCTGCAACCCGTAAAGGGCTGAGATGGAGAACGGGATCAGCAAACCCTAGAGCCTTTGATTGCTGTTATGAACTGTTTAAGCAGATGTAGTTCGATGTTGGAAAACAAATAATCTGTGTGTTGCTGGGCTGTACAATCTGGCATTTTGAATAGACGAGGTTTCCAAAATGCATTTGTGTGAATTTAAATGAGGTTGTTTCGCTCCATAAGAGACTAAAAGTTTGTAATGTATTCCAATCATTGCTCAAATCCCAAACATCTCCACCCATTTTGAAATTCATGGACAGTCCTGATAGTCATAGGTGGCCAGCTAAGCTTTCAAAATAACAAGGGGTGCTACCATAAAACAAATATTTACTGTTACCACTATTTGAAAGTTCTGAACTTACTTTGGGCATTGCAAATTCAGTATGCTGGCAGTGCATCAGCACATGATCCTGTAATATCATCACCGACGGCAGACACAACATGCCAATATGTGAAGAAAGTAAATGTCACCCCCATCCTCCAAAATTAGCAACTCTAGTCTAATTTCTGGCTGGAAATTTTTACTCAGTCAGATTCTTAGTTTTGATCTAAGCAGGAAAAGAAATGGTCCATTGTATTAAAGGCACTGAACTGAGTTCTGTTGTGCTCTGAATGTAGATATTCTGGGTTTACACCAGTCTAACAGAAGGTAGAATTTGGTCCACTATATATGTGCACTATGTTTCCTGTGCACTTCAAGCACTGCAGTGAACCACCAGAACACATGGCTTGATTTCCAAAAGTGCTGAGCACCTAGGCCGTATTGCCAACCCCAAAGCATTCAAAACTCATGAGACAGGCCTAAAAAAATACATTTTGTGTTCTTTGTCTTCTGGTTTCTCAGCTTTCAGAGTGGACTCATGTTTTCAAAATCTTCTCCGCAGTGATAAAGATTATTTGAAACCTAAGTTTTTAAAAACAGAAGCTGAGATTGGCATGTATTCATGTGACGTCGGGAGCTGCGGCTTTAATAAAAATGTCAAATCCACAAGGCATGTAATAAAAATCCAGTGTTGCCAACTCTCGCCATCCATTTTTAAAAAGTCATGGCATAGCATATTTAACTGCTTTCCCCTCCCTTCTCAAGGGAACACAGTGCCAGATTTCCAAGAGCGCTCAGCAGCCAGCAGCTCACACAGAATAACAGGAGCTGTTGAGGCACTGAGCACATTTGAAAAAGGCTGGTTCATTTAGGTACCTAAATGGGAGCTTAGCTCTTCTGACAATCTGGCCCTTACTATTGTGAGATGAAGCACAGAGCTGTGAATGCCCCAAAGGAGTTAGGCATCCAGGTCCCAGTTTCGGGCACCACTGACATGCAAACAACTCCAGCTAAAATGCTGTAGGTGCCTAACCTCCCTCAGCTCCTCAGTTCCTTAGGCACTTATGTTTCTGCCTCTGAGCATGTGCGTTGCTGCCTCCTTGTGGGTGTCTGGGTGCTTAGCTCCCATCTAACCCTCCGAGAGATTCACAAACCAGGGCCGCCTACTGGATCAGGTCTCTGAGGCAAGTTCACAGTGATGACAAACCCTTATAACATTTAACCCCGTGGTTAGGGTACTCACCTGGCAGTCTTACCATGCCACCCTTACTGCTCCACTGTGGCTAGGCGGCGCTGCCTTCAGAGCTGGGTGCGCAGCCAGCAGCTGCTTCTCTCTGCTCTTCCTTCAGAGCTCACCCCACCCCAAATACATTCTGTGCCCCCCAGTCTGAGAACTGAAAACAGCGGTGCGAGCAGCATGGCAGGGGACAGCGAGCAGCGCCTGTGGGAACATGAGCAGCCCGGTGGCGGGAGCCCTTCCTGATTGGGGAAGGGTGGCTATAGGGGGGCTAAGGCAAATTTTGGGGTGACTATAGCCCCACAAGCCCCCCCCCCAGTACTGCCCCTGTTGGTTTGGACCCTGAGTCGCTGTAGATTCAATAGGCCCCCATCCAACCCGAACTAGATGCGTACACCTCCATCAAAGTCCTGCATGGGCCGGAGCCATTACACCTCCTTGCTTGGTGCTGTTGGTGAGAGCGAAGGCTTCTGATGAGTCAACACACTCCATCACCCTGGCCACCGTGGAATAAGTGGATAACAGCAATCATCTTCTCCAGGCCACTAAATGTATGAAGGAGTTTCCATAGGCCCTAGCGATTCATTGTGTCAGAGGCCTTGGTCAGGTAGTTAAAATCCCCCGACTCAGGAGGAAATTTTGTATTCAGTGCTGGGTTTGAATGGTGTGTGGTAAATAAGGGCTAAGGCCACATATTGAATGATGATAATAGAGTTATTGAATAACTACCTATTCACTGAAGGCGGCCGGGTCCCGTGGAAAAATAGCATGTGATCATGTAATTAAAGACTGTTTCATAAAATACATGCAAGTAAGGGGGCTGCATTAAGTTTGCACAGGCAGCCTTAATTCTGGCATTTCCTAACTTTAGAGTGCTGAACTTTGTAATGTTAATATGCTTTGAATGTAGTGTTTTTGGATGTTTTATATTAATATTAACTGTTGTGCACAATGAAAATATTAATGAGGAATTCATTTGAATGTGTTTTGTTAACAGAAAGGTACAAAAAGTCTAACGCACTCAAGAGTAAGCAGGTATGGTACCCTTGTAAGCAGATATGGTTGAAGACATTTTGCTTTCCGTCTCATATCTTAAATATAAAATTATTGGACCACTTAAATATTAATCTTAGTATATGAAATACGTAAGGCTTGATCTACACTACAGACTTATGTTGATAGGGTCTACCAGCGGAACTCCTGGTGTAATTTGCCTCCAACAGCTTTGAAACCTTCTAGTTTCCCATTCATCACAATGCGGAGATGTGTGTCCTCTGGCTCAGTCTGGTACCATGCAGGAGATCCAGCATTAGCAAAATGGCATCTCTCACTGCCATTGAAACAGGGACAGGGATGACTTAACTGTTTCCATAGTTCATTTCTTAAAGACGCATAGGCCAAATCCTGGTCCTGTGTCATGTGGTAATAAGAGGCCATGGCCCAATATAGCCTTGGGACCCAGATGTGTATTATTTGGACTGGGGCAATGCATTGTAAGTGAAAGGGGACTTCTCTTTTCAATTTAAACAAATGTTTAAGTCTGGACAGTGGGGTTATTTTTGTGCATGCTTCGTAGCTACTTTCCATAGATCTTCCATAATTCATTCCAGGCCAGACTTGCAGACACGCTGGATCCAGGCAAAGCAACTGGGACTGAACTGTTAGTTTGGCCCTGTATTTCAGATCTTATTGGGAGTTACAAAATACAGGCCTTACACCTCCTGCCTTGCACCTTGTGTAGCTAGTGGCGCTGGAAAGTTTTTAGTAATTGGGGTGCTGAAAGCCAGCCCCCTTACACCTTTCTGCCCCCCCCCAGCCTCCCTGAGCTGAGGCTGGGAGCAGGGCTGTGTCTCTGGAAGTGGGGGACCCGGACAAGGGGTAAGGGGGCCAAGGCCACAGCTAGGGGTGGGCGTGGGGCCAGGAGCAGAGCCTCGGGCAGGGGCCAGCAGCCAGGACACCACGTGCGGGACCAAGAGCAGAGCCCCAGTGGGGCCAGCCGTGGGGCTCTGGGAGTGGAGCCCTGGGAGCAGGGGACCAGGTGCAGGGCGGGCCTCGGGAGAGGAGACCTGGGAGTCGGGGGTGGGGCGGGGCCAGGCACAGGGCCAGCAGCCAGGGAGTGGGGCTGCAGGAACAGAGCCCTGGGCGCGGGGCCAGGAGTGGGGCTGGCAGCCAGGACCCGAGTCCCAGATGAGGGGTTGAGGGGTGGAGTGCGGGCGGAGGGCCGGGAGCAGGGCATAGGCATGGGAAGCACCCCCAGTTTTATACATGGAGCCAGTGGCTGGGGAGCGGGGCATGGGGCTAGCCCCCGGGACCGGAGCCAGGGAGTGGATCCCTGGGTGTGGGGTCAGTGGCCCCGCATACAACCTGGGAGTGCTACAGCAACCCCCACACCCCTACTTCCCATGCTGATGTGTGCAGCCCATTATACCACGCAAAGGGCATGTAAAACACGCCCACATCAGCAGGCTAATATTTCAGCCCTATGCTGCACAGATGTAGAACATGGTGGCAAACTCATTGGGCAACATTTGCTGCTGCTGCAACTAGCTTCTGTGGGGCACAGTTGAGAGGGGGAATCACAAAGGAGCCGGTCGCAGCTCCACGGTTCTAAGGCCAGTTTGAGGCCAGCCAGGCATAGATTAGAGCAACCTAGTGGGTGCTCTAATCCTCTCCAGCTGGTGATGTCCACAAGGGGGTCTCTAGGCACTGTCTTGATAGCAAGGACGAGTAATAATAAA
Source organism: Lepidochelys olivacea (assembly GCF_965140295.1). NCBI lineage: Eukaryota > Metazoa > Chordata > Testudines > Cheloniidae > Lepidochelys > Lepidochelys olivacea. The sequence goes on from NC_140415.1 coordinate 131,704,922, forward strand.
TGGTTTCTGATGGGGCAGATAGAGGTATTTCTCACTCTTGTTATTAGACTGAGTTCTCAGACTCATAAGTGTTAGGTAAATTGTCAGGCTCTGATCATTTACACCTGTGTACAGTGAGTGCAAATCAGAATCCTCCGCTCAGCGACACAGGTGTTTTTACAGGTATTTTACACCCATTTTTCACAAGGGTTAATGCCTAGGAGGTTCATGTCAGTGGAGAATGAGGCCCTGTCTAGGTTGTTAGTGTGCTTAGCAGGCCTGGCTTCTATCTGGAACGTATGTAGTAACGGTATCAGCTAAGTGCATCTCAGTGTTCCACTTGGTACTAATTTTAACTGCACTTTTGTTGACAGCACATATGTTTCTAATATTTGGCCCTTCACTCTGTGTTTGATTTAGTCAGTCCATCCACCTCCAAGGTATCTTTGGTTCAAAACGTTGCTCTGATGTCTACAGAAGAACACAGTCCTGTCTAGACATTGAACCAAACACTGAGCTTGGAATACAGTCCTTGATGGAGTCTCCTTCTGAGCAGCTATGGCCATTGAGAAAAACAATGACAGAATGGGAAAGCACAGCAGGAATGACTGAAGCTGTAGGAGGAGCTGGTATCCCTGATAACAGGCCTTGACCACCACTTGGCACTCTGTGGGCCTGGCAGCACAGCATGATTAGAATTGGAAGGAAGAAACTTTGGGCATCTTTATTCTGCTTTACGGCCTTCTTTTTTCTTCTTGTTACACTCCAGGTACAGTTAATCCTCGGATTGGGTAGCTGAAGAGTTCTAGTCGTGGAAGGGAGGGAAAAGAGATGCACATGGTTGCACTCCAACTGTTACACAATTCTGGCAGGACAAAGATGTCATTAAAGGCCCTAAATATTTTAATTAATAAATAACACTTTAAGAAGAATCTTTGTAAAGAATTTCTACTAGTTGTGTACTTCACTGAGAGCACAGGGCTAGAGGGGAAAGGTAAATGAATTAATAACTTCCTTACAAAATAAGGAGAAAAGACAAAACCCAAAGGCAAAAAATCAATGTGGGTAATAAGGGCTTAGAAAACTTTTAGTAATACTAATCATATATAAAAAATGAAAACAAAAGTCCACAATTACTTCAAAGTCTGATCTTTCTCCTTTTTTTAAATTATTATTTATAGGCATTCATCAGTAGCCCTTCTCCTCCAGACAAATGAAATTTTGATGCATGTTTAAAGATGTCTAAAATCATTAATAATTTTGGACTGAGCTACTGACTGCAAACTGTGGCCAGGAAGCCCTGAGACAGTTGACAGAGTTGAGAAAGTGTTCTCAGAGCTGGGTGTCTCCTGGAGCATTGTCTCCAACGCATTGTCCTTTGATCATAATATCACAAAACTCCTAAATCCCAGCTGTTTGGACCTGCAGCCATTCCATAGTAGCCCGGGACTTGTCTGGCCACCTGTTCAATACTTGGGAAAGTATAGACCACCAGGGAAACCTAGGTGCTGCCACGAATGGTGATGGTGACTCAGTAAGTGGCATTCTTCCTTCCAAGTCTGTACTGACCCAATGGCCATTTATGGTGGTAGGAAGCACAGCGTCAGGCCAGCAAAAAAGTCTGATATGAAAGATAAATATGTTCATCTTTTTCCATAATATATAAATAAGCATATCCATTGCAGAGTATATTTAATTGGCATATCTTTGGGCAGAAGAAAACAGGCCCATTCCTCCTGCGGTATCTTCAGGGTAGTTTCTCCTCTTCCCCTGGAGGAGGCTGGGGCTTCATTTCCCCTTTCCCACCCCAGAATTGTCCTTTGTCCTGCATTTTGCTGATCTTCTTCTCCTGAAGTCTGAGCCCCTCCTCCCCAGCCCCCAGGGTCTCTCTCTGTCTGCTGTGTGCCCACTTACTTCCACCCAGAGCAGCTGGGAGGAAAGCAGTGGGACTTGGCTCTGCCCCACAGCATGCCAGCCAGCACAGCTGAACCAGCTTGGAGGTATCTTAATTTGCTGCTGTTTTAGACCAGACTGGCCTTTATTAATAGATAGCAACCATGGCTCATGTAAGTCAGTCTTGGCTTGCTGACAGACTCCTCTAGACTGCAATCTCAATAGCTCTCACAAGCTAAGCGGGTTCATTTGGTCCGGCCAAGAGTTGGATGATATAATCATAGATATCAGAGTGTAACCCTCCCCCCTGCCCCCAACTATTAAGCACTCATCCTTCGCCCTGCACACAAAACCATTTACAGTGTGCAACGTAACAAGAAGGTTTTAGTGATCCTACAAAACCCGGGGCAATTTTGTGTATTCTTGAGCGCCTCTTCTCTTGTATTTTCACTGTTTACTGACACCTCCCTTTTCTAGAGCATGCCTGTAACAGGCAGGGCTTGGATGACCAGATGTCCTGTTTTTAAAGGGACAGTCCCGTTTTTTGGGACTTTTTCTTATATAGGTGCCAATTACCCCCCATCCCCTGCCCCGTTTTTTCACAGTTGCTATCTGGTAACCCTAGGCAGGGCTAATTTTAAAAATGGGCCTTCCTCCATTTTGTAAGTCTTTATGAGACAGACAGCAGAAGGTATATTATAAACTACGGTGCCCTCACCAGTTTCAAGGTGAATAAATTACTTTGTCTACTTAAATTCCCTTTACAGTTTCAAATGGGTATAGTATTTTTCACTTCTATACTAAAACAGCCATGAAGTGCTGCTTAATGCTACTAAACAGCTGCCAAAGTCTCCCAAGAGATGGCTGCATTTCACTGACAAACACAAGGAAATTAGCATCTGCTAGCCAAACTGTATGTCCCTGGCCATGCAAGTTATGATGTATGTGTTTTTCTCCAAAGGTGGTTCTTGAACTGGGCAAGTCTGAAAGGAAGATAAAAGTCTCCAGTTTACAAGATGGTTCATTAAAACTGGAGGAGCAGCGGAAACATGCATATCAGTTTTTTAATAAACAGGAACTCTACAGCTATACCAGGAGAGTTTTAGATGCGGCCAGATACCCTATCCTGCTCTGGTGGTCCCCGCTGACTGGCGAGACTGGGAGGTTAGGTCAGTGTGGACAGGATGTCTGTTTCTTTACTATCAAGAGGACCTACCAGCATAATCACATGACAAAAGCCTTTCTCTTCTATGGTAAGGAACTGAGTCATTTTAAATGAGTGAGTTCCCTCCCCTCTGCTATTTCTCTGTTATAGATCAAGTACAGAGCAACTGTAAACCTCCACAGCAGAAGTTGTTAAAGTCTGTCTGGTGACAAAGTGCACCAGCAAGTATCTCTACTTGCACATAAAGTGTAGTTCTACTCTGAAAAGTGATCCTGGGAAATGGCATTATGGAATTACTTGTGCATTGTCTCTGGCTGACTTCTAGATCAAATGTGCTTGGTTTACATGTGACATGGACATTCTTCTCCCTGCCCACCCTGAAAAGCCAGCCTCAGATCTGAGAGTCAAGCTTGTTTCTTTCCTAGCCTCGCCAATTTGCCTTATGTGATAACAGCCCCATTCCCTTCCATGCCAAAGGGGTAACTAGTTGACTGTGAGTGGAACTCAGTAAACAGTTGCCATTGACGATGCCCAAAGAGTAGAATCTACCTCTCTCTCTGAGCAGTGTTGGCTTTGCAGGGTAGCAGAAGTAAAAAGCAGAAACAACATTTTTGTCACTAAAGTAAGCAGATATAACTCGAAGTGCATCAGTTAAGAAGCTGCAATTTTTACACAGTTTCTTTTTAGAGAAAAACTGCATTTTATGCATTCAGTGCGAGGAAGATTTTTTTATTCTCTGACTGTAAGCAGCCATCAACTAAAATGTCTGATATTAGAAGATTATTTCTGGGTTCAGCACCTTGATTCATTAGCTCAGAGGGGCACATGTGGTTTATTTTTTTTTTAAACAAAATGTGAACCACAGGAAACAAATGGCTTTTGATAATCAGTGAGCTTTATTTAACACTGAACTGCAAACTTCCCACCTCTTCCATTCTGAGAGCTCTAAATTACACCCAATTCCAAAGGGTAAGTAGGTCAGTTTAGTTTATTGGTGAGCCTGTGCTGAAGCATGAATGGGAAGAAAAAATAGCAAAGGAATAAAAAGCTGACCCATTTTAAATAAAAGGAAACCAAAGCTTACATCACATGGATACTATAAAGTCTGTGATATTTCTGGCCTATGACAGTGCTTCTGTTTGCCACCCCCAGCTCTAGCAGAAGTACAATTTGCTCATTGTACCAAGCTTGAGGAAATGATTAAATATACTTAATTAAACTGGAATGCATATATTAGCAAAAAGACCCTCCAAGTACTTTTTTTTAATCACAATGACAGTGCACATTTTGAAACTTTTTGAAAGGCAAATTCAAAAATGTTAGTTTTTACAATAGCAGGGAATGATTTATCACTGCCAGTAAAGGCAGACTCAAAGCTCGTATATTATATTAAATGCGAAAAAGAAACCCTATGTTAATGCAAGGCTGTTACATATTTAAACACAGCAAAGTTAAGGAATGCATAAAGCAAGCTCTCATATTAGCATTAACTTGCCTTTATTGTACATTATGGATAAGCTTTTCAGAAGGTCAGCCATCTCCTGGAGAGTGCAGTTTGCTCCTGTGAAGTTTGCACCTGCCATTGTCTTATGGGTGGAGATCTGGGTGTTTGCATCTCAAGATCTCAACCTGTGGGCCGCTTGCAGCCCAATCAGCACAGAGCTGCAGCCCACGTGACATCCTCAGGGACATACGGGTAGTATTGGATGCGGCCCACAATGGTAAATAGGTTGAGAACCACTGCCCTAGATACCTGCCAGGGAATTGCATCCCCAAGGGAGAAGCTTCCCTGCTCTGCCTCTGAAATTTTTGCCTATGGCTATTCAGAAGGTTTCGTGCCTTAAAGTAAAAGAAGAAGGTGCTTTTCGGTGGGATTGTTTTACTAGCAATACTTGCTTTTGTTTACGGTGAATCATCCCTGTTTACTCTCCCAGGCATTCTGTGTGGGTGATGTCTCTACAGAGGCACTGCTGACCTGTAATTTTTCTTCTTTGAAAAGTATCACCAGAGGCCCATCCTCTCCTCAGAGTTCAGGGTTCTGTTCAAAGGTGAAGTGTTGCCTCCAACAGTGGATTTTACTCCTGCCCTTGGGAAGGTTTCCAGGCAGTTCCTTTTTAAAAACTGGGATCACAGCGTTTACATTTGCAGGGAGAGCTCCTGCTTCCTCTGGATTTAGGAATGTATGTCTCCACTGCAGTCAGAGATGTGATTGAAGCTAGGGTAGCCATTCTGCCTAGCTTTAATCTAGCTAGAATGACAAAAATAGCGGTATAGATGTGGGGGCACGGACCCCAGCATGGGCTAGTAATGTGACTATGTACCTAGGGTCCCATCTGTGCTGAAACCCGTGCTGTTGCATTTACATTGCTATTTTTAGCCACACTAGAAAGCTAGCTCAGGTATATCTCTCTTAGCTTCCATCACACCCCGGATTGCAGTGGAGCCAAACCCTCAGAAGGTTCTGCCAGGAGCCAAGGCAGCAGCTGCTAGAAGTGAACCTCTTGGCAGGGGATGGTGTCCCAACTATCAAAGCTGCAGACATGAGAATTTGAAGGGTATGTCTACACGGCAGTCATGGAGTGTGATTGCAGCTGATGCAAAGCCCGGCTTGACAAAACCCTGGCTGGGATGATTTAGCTGGTGTTGGTTCTGCTTTAAGCAGGGGGTTGGACTAGATGACCTCCTGAGGTCTCTTCCAACCCTGATCTTCTATGATTCTATGATGTGGACGTGCCCAAACCAGCTTTAATCCAGCTGGCTTGAACACTGGAGCAGAGAAACCAGGCAGTGCATGCTCAGTATAGGCTGGCCATGCAGCTTCGCTGCTCTAGTAGCTGAGCTAGGCAGATGAAATCTAGCTCGGGTATGTCTGCACAAGCTGAAATCGCACCCTGTGACTGCAGTGTACACATACCTTAAGAGCCAGGGGAGTTCTACCCTCTCTACCCCTGGGAGATGAGACCCTGCGTGCAAGGTGCTTTCAAAGGAGCAGAGCCTTTTCACATCCCCCATTCCCCTCTGTACTTTGCCACGTATCACAGGTTTCCTAATTAATACTTTGGAGACTATAATTATGAGTGCTTTCCATCAAAAAGTTGGAGTGTGCTAATAAAGTTTGCGGATGATACAAAGCTGGGAGGTATTGCCAATTTAGAGAAGGACCGGGATATCGTACAGGAGGATTTGGATGACCTTGTAAACTGGAGTAATAGTAATAAGATGAAATTTAATAATGAGAAGTGTAAGGTCATGCATGTAGGGATTAATAACAAGAATTTTAGTTATAAGCTGGGGACGCATCAATTAGAAGTAACGGAGGAGGAGAAGGACTTTGGAGTATTGGTGCATCACAGGTTGACTATGAGCCGCCAATGTGATATGGCCATGAAAAAAGCTAATGCGGTCTTGGGATGCATCAGGCGAGGTATTTCCAGTAGAGATAAGGAGGTATTAGTACCGTTATACAAGGCACTGGTGAGACCTCATCTGGAATACTGTGTGCAGTTCTGGTCTCCCATGTTTAAGAAAGATGAATGCAAACTGGAACAGGTACAGAGAAGGGCTACTAGGATGATCCGAGGAATGAAAAACCTGTCTTATGAAAGGAGACTCAAGGAGCCTGGCTTGTTTAGCCTAACCAAAAGAAGGCTGAGGGGAGATATGATTGCTCTCTATAAATATATCAGAGAGATAAATACCGGAGAGGGAGAGGAATTATTTAAGCTCAGTACCAATGTGGACACAAGAACAAATGGATATAAACTGGCCATCAGGAAGTTTAGACTTGAAATTAGATGAAGGTTTCTAACCACTCAAGGAGTGAAGTTCTGGAACAGCCTTCCAAGGGAAACAGTGGGGGCAAAAGACCTATCTGGCTTCAAGATTAAACTCGATAAGTTTATGGAGGAGAAGGTATGATGGGATAACACGATTTTGGCAATTAATTGATCTTTAACTATTCATGGTAAATAGGCCCAATGGCCTGTGATGGAATGTTAAATGGGGTGGGATCTGAGTTATTACAGAGAATTCTTTCCTGGGTATCTGGCTGGTGAATCTTGCCCACATGCTCAGGGTTCAGCTGATCGCCAAATTTGGGGTCGGGAAGGAATTTTCCTCCAGGGCAGATTGGAAGAGGCCCTGGGGGTTTTTCACCTTCCTCTGCAGCATGGGGCACGGGTCACTTGATGGAGGATTCTCTGCACCTTGAAGTCTTTAAACCATGATTTGAGGATTTCAATAGCTCAGACATAGGTGAGAGGTTTATTGCAGGAGTGGGTGGGTGAGATTCGGTGGCCTGCATTGTGTGGGAGGTCAGACTAGATGATCATAATGGTCCCTTCTGACCTTAATATCTATGAATCTTGTTCCACCTTCTTTATCTCATCATAATCTTATTAATTCCCCTTTGTTCCACAGTGGCAGGTACTGTCATCATCTCTTTAATCCTTAAAAGATCTTTGTCTACCAGCTAGACCAAGATTAAGTGTGTGGTATTGGAATCATTTTAGGGCTTTTACCTCGACTGCGTATTTTTACAGGCTTCCCTTTGCCCAATCCTCCTCTTCTCAGTTAGTCAGTTTTACACTCCCATTTACAGTCCCTCATCTCACTCTGCTTTCTTGCATCCTCTCTGTAGTCTCATTTTTCTTGACACCTCCTCCAAGAGGAAGTGTACATGTAAAAGTCAAGGTTACTCTTAAGTCTATGGTATTTCACTATCCTCTACTCTTTATCTCTTCCTAACACCACTTAAAAGCATGTTTTAAAAAGAAAATAGCCCTCATGAGCTACTGTTCTAATAATTCACCTCCACTGCTAGCAGCTCACATCGCAATAACACAGCGAAAACAGAAAAAACAAGGGTCATTTTCCTATATGCGGTATGATGCCTCATCATGGGAACATACAGTCACCACACAGAATCACATGTAAAAAGAAGAGGATACAGAATGCTTTAACTCCCCCAAATACCATCCGTGTCCTTTATGACTCTTGCAGTAGTGGTATTAGGATTTTATACCTCCACCCATCATTGTAGGAGCTGGTTGGATTGAAGGGAGTGTCATTCTTATGATGGGAAGTCTTTTCCAAAGAATTAGGTCTTGCTGCATTTCCTAAAGATGGTCAGACTTTGGCTTCGCCTGATGACCTCTGAAAGTTTGTTTCATGGCCAGATCCCCTTGATTGAGAATAATGATTAAAATATCACATCCAAAGTACTGTACTAGTACTTAAACTACAATCAAATAATATATACCGTAGTCCCCAGCCAATAAATTGTCCTGATATAATTTTTTTAAGCACTTTGCAGTTAATCCCAAGACACAAATCACAGACTAATCAAATGAACTTCACGCAAAAAGTACTGGAGATACAGCAGTGGTTCTCAAACTAGGGCCGCCGCTTGTTCAGGGAAAGCCCCTCGCCGGCCGGGCCGGTTTGTTTACCTGCCGCGTCTGCAGGTTCGTAGAATCACAGAATATCAGGGTTGGAAGGGACCTCAGGAGGTCATCTAGTCCAACCCCCTGCTCAAAGCAGGACCAACCCCCCAATTTTTGCCCCAGATCCCTAAATGGCCCCCTCAAGGATTGAACTCACAACTCTGGGTTTAGCAGGCCAATGCTCAAACCACTGAGCTATCCCTCCCCCCAGTTATCCCTCCCTCGCCGATCCAGGCCAATGGGGGCTGTGGGAAGTGGCGTGGGCCGAGGGATGTGCTGGCCGCCCTTCCTGCAGCCCCCATTGGCCTGGAGCGGTGAACCGCGGCCAGTGGGAGCCACGATCAGCTGAACCCACGGACACGGCAGGTAAACAAACCAGCCCGGCCCGCTCGGGGCTTTCCTTGAACAAGTGGTGGCCCTAGTTTGAGAACCACTGAGCTACAGTGTATGATTTACCACCACGCTCTGGCTGCTTTGGGCCATTCTAGTGATGCAAAGCAGCCAAAAACCCAGTCTAAGGGGACAGTTGAATGGCCAAGTTTATGGCCACTTTGCATTGCTGGGGTGGTCTGAGTGAATCCATCCCAAATATCCGTTTGTCTGGTTTAATTCTCTTACCTGTTATAACACCTTGATATTTGGTTACTAAAGCTTTTTGGAATAATGTCTTTCTTCTTCTTATCCGGGGGAGGGGAGTGGAAGTAAGGTTACTTTAAAGGTAAATGGGCCCAAGCTCTGATAAGCATGTGTAATTATTGGGGTTACTGTGTACCCCAAACCTCTAGGGGTGCCACTAGCATGCCTAATGTACCCCATTTTGAAGGCAGGCACAGCAGGTAGGTCTTGTAGGCGCTAGCCCTGGTGGGTCCCAATAGCCAATCAGACACATGGCTAAGGAAAGGGCTACTAGGGCTGGCAGGAAAGGAGAAAGGTCGCCGATACCCTGGATACAGAAGCTTAGTTACAGTTCGAAGTGAGCAATAGTGGTTCTCGTTTGGGCCCCTGGGGCAGTCCAATCGAGAGGCAGGGCACTTCAGGCCTAGTGCCTGGGGTGCCCTCTCCAGTCCAATCTGTACTCAAGCAAATAAGCATCTGCAGGCTTCCAAGCCAGGCTCAGTTAGTGTCTCTCATTGGGGGTCCCCTTTGCACAGGCTCCCTGCCCAGCTGCTGCTGCTTGCCCAAAAGCCCCACAGAGACCTGCACTATGATGTCCAGCAGTCACAGCCTGTACATTTGCAGCACAGTTCCCGAGGCTTCTCTCCAGCTTCCTGCTGCTAAGTGGCTCCCACTCCTAAGTCCCAAACAGGGCCCTGGCACATCCTCGTTCAGGACCTTACCTGGCCAGGGGAAGGGGATGCACAGTGAGGAGGAGGCTCATGGGAGTTGAAGTCCCTAGCTTTGCAGATCCATCACACATGATTCATCTTAATGGTAACTCATATTCTCCAAGGCCCATAATCTGAGAATTTGGTTACACGAGAACGTGTGGTACGATCCCCACATCCCCACACTGGTGTTTATTGTTGTGCGGTAATTATTGGTTTCATAATTATGACTATTGTATCTGGAATTTTATTTTGACTCTGTGGCCCTTCGTTCCAGAGAAGGAAGCAATCCTGTTATTTCGAAGTGTCTTACAACAATTAAAAATAATAATGAGTCCACTAAAACGCAAAATTAACACAACCCTTTTTGGCCTAACTGTAAGCTAAAACACTGCTATTCCATTACAGAGTTTACTGGAAATATTAAGAGGCCAGTTGTGCCACCTTTACTTATGGTGAGTAGTACCTTACTACAGGACTAGTCCTTTTGCAGTCAACAGAACCTTACTACACATACAATCGTATTCATTGTGAGTAAGAGTGGCACAGGTAGGCCCGAAGTAAATAACAAGGGCCTTTTACAGTGATTTAAATATATATATTTTTCCTAAAAAGAAAAGGAGTACTTGTGGCACCTTAGAGACTAACCAATTTATTTGAGCATGAGCTTTTGTGAGCTACAGCCGATGAAGTGAGCTGTAGCTCACGAAAGCTCATGCTCAAATAAATTGGTTAGTCTCTAAGGTGCCACAAGGACTCCTTTTCTTTTTGCGAATACAGACTAACACGGCTGTTACTCTGAAACCTGTCATATTTTTCCTAGTTCAATATATTGAATATAGGAAGTGGGGGAGGTTTAGATTGGATATTAGGAAAAACTTTTTCACTAAGAGGGTGGTGAAACACTGGAATGCGTTACCTAGGGAGGTGGTAGAATCTCCTTCCTTAGAGGTTTTTAAGGTCAGGCTTGACAAAGCCCTGGCTGGGATGATTTAACTGGGAATTGGTCCTGCTTTGAGCAGGGGGTTGGACTAGATGACCTTCAGGGGTCCCTTCCAACCCTGAGATTCTATGATTCTATGATTAAGGATTTGGCTAGTAACATTATTTGTGTTTGTCTAGGTACTGACTTTAATATAGATAGCTTACCCCTCCCTCGTAAACGCCATCACGACTGGGCCCTTTTCCATGAAGAGTCGCCCAAAAACAACTACAAGCTCTTCCACAAACCTACCATCACTTTGTTCAACCATACAGCTACCTTCAGTCGCCACTCCCATCTGCCGCTAACTACTCAGTATCTGGAGGGCATAGAGGTCATAAAGTCTCTGAGATACATGGTTCCACTGCAAAAGAAGAATAGCTTGAGAAAAGGACTTGCACCGCTTGTGTATGTGCAGTCCGATTGCGACCCTCCTTCAGACCGGGACAGCTACGTGCGTGAGCTGATGAGCTACATCCAGGTGGACTCCTATGGTGAATGCTTGCATAACAGAGACCTTCCTCAGCACCTCAAAAACCCAGCCTCCATGGATGATGGTAACTTCTATAGAATACTTGCTCAGTACAAATTCATTCTTGCTTTTGAAAACGCAGTCTGCGAGGATTACATCACTGAAAAATTCTGGAGGCCCCTCAAGTTGGGAGTGGTACCAGTGTACTATGGGTCCCCCAGCATTACGGACTGGCTTCCTAGCAATAAGAGTGCAATCCTTGTAACAAGATTTTCACATCCCAGAGAGCTGGCGCACTACATCAAGGCACTGGACACAAATGACCAAGAGTATGAGGCCTACCTAGAATGGAAACTGAAAGGGGCCATCTCCAATCAACGACTGCTCACTGCTATCCGAGAACGCAAATGGGGAGTCCAGGATATCACGCAGGACAATTATATTGATGTGTTTGAGTGCATGGTGTGTAATAGGGTGTGGGAAAACATCAGAAGGCAGGAAAAGGTACTCATAACTCTAATTGTGTTTGGGGTTGTTTTCTTTTAAATATAGCTAGCTTTGGTGAACAGAATCTGACTGATCTTCCAACAGGGCTAAAACTCCCATGCCATGCTGACATACACAGACTGATGTACACTTTATTTAGAGAACACTGCCTCGTAAATTCATCAGTTATGATCATGAGGGGCCACTTGTTAGGGTCAGAGAGTAGTTCTATCTCCTTGGCCTCTCTCCTGGGATTACTAGTTGTGGTGGATTTTTCTGATAGGGACACAGCACACCTGGAATTAGACTGAAACCACAAACTCATGTCATGACTCCCTCAATCATCATGCAGTAAAGATGGGCAGCCACCTTTTCAAAAGTGCCCACTGATTGTAAATTCCACAGAAGTTTAGGTGCCCAATTTCAAGCACCAAGAATGGAGGTACCCAAAATCTATTTTCAATTTTTTCCCCCTTGGTCCTTTATCAATATGAATTGAATTATTTTTACATCTGCTTATCCAAATCAGGAACTGTGCTCACATTTACATTATCACACAAGCTGGCTTGGGACATCTCCTCTGCTCTTTTCTACTGTGGCAGTCTGAACTGTAGTGCTTTCTTATCAACCAGCAAGGGGAGACAGAAAACTCTTAGGAAGATGAACTGTACTCATATGCAAAATGGCACTAAGAATACTCAAGTTGTTTTCAGCTACTTGTCTGTTGCTCATTAGTTAAAGGGGATTAAAAATTTTGCCATGCAAATTATTGAGCATTCAGCTTATCTAGGATCCTCAATTCAATGGAGCCTTTAACTGATTGCAAATTTCGGATCAAACAACTTCTTTTTTGCTTAACCATGCAAGTGGAGGAAGCAGGTGTAGGAGAGAGTAACTATAGAACTGAAAGCTGAGATTCTCCTCATTCCCACATTGCTGGGTCTCCCTAATCAAGGAGGCTTCCAGGACCAAAAGGCCCGCTGAGTTCACCAGTGCCCGCTTCATAGCTCCTACCACACAATGCTTATATATTGAAATGATAACAAGTAATTGCTAAACTCTTAGAGTCAGAATCTCAGCTGGTATACATCAGCGCCGCTCTGTCGAAGTCAAGAGAACATCACCAATTTATACGAGCTGAGGCTTTGGCTATTATTCTCTAGGAATCTGATCCTGATCCATTGAAATCAGTGGGAGCTTTGCTAATGACTTCAATGAGCAATGATCAGACCCCAGAGCAGGGATTAGAATATTTTGCTGAAATGACTCAGTGGATTGGTAGCTACATAGAACCTTTCGCAGTTAGGTTATCAGTTCAGTGCAGCCCAGTTCTGTCTCATCTGGGAGCTTTTACCATCTGGTTTCTTTTTTCGGTGGCCTATATGAAAACTAATTTGGTTTCAGTCCAGTTCCCCGTGAAGAGATGTCTCCCTTCTGAAAATCAGCGCCATGATTACCACTCTCGTGGGTGTGAGAGAGACAAGGAGCCAACTGGACCAACTTCTGTTGGTGGAAGAGACAAGCGTTTGAGCTTACACAGTGTCCTGAAGAAGAGCTCTGGGAAGCTCGAAAGCCTCTCTCTTCCACCAACAGAAGCTGGTCCAATAAAAGGACCAACCAGCTTGTGTCTCTCATATCCCAACACGGCTACAACGACACTGCAAACAACTCATGTGGATGGGCAGAGAAACCAATCTATGCTTTCACTCTCCAGGGCATGGTTAAGGTACATTATGCAGGGCAGGGTAGGGAAGCTTTCAGTTTCACTGCATGTGCGGTGCCCATTCTATCAAAGCAGGCAGGCAGGTTACAGTCCAGAATGTGAACTTCACAAAGAGGTGTTCCTACGGTGCAAGAAACAGTGAAATATGCTTTCACTGAGAAAGAGAATTTGGGAGGAGAAGAATTCGGGAGGGATAGCTCAGTGGTTTGAGCATTGGCCTGCTAAAACCCAGGGTCGTGAGTTCAATCCTTGAGGGGCCCATTTAGGGATCTGGGGCAAAAATTGGGGATTGGTCCTGCTTTGAGCAGGGGGTTGGACTAGGTGACCTCCTGAGGTCCCTTCCAACCCTGATATTCTATGATTCTAATCAGTGCAGCTATCCATGACCTAGAGTCTAATTAAACCCTTCCTGTGTTTCTCCTCCATTGCCAGGGATTGTCACCCAGGAGATGGAACGCACAAGTTAACCACCTGAGCTGCCCGAAACCTGAGGCTTTCTTGTTCTCCTCTCCAAACATACGCTGGACATCTCTGCGAGAGATGTGGATACCAAGCTTTGAACAATCCAAGAAAGAAGCCCGAGCACTGAGACAGCTGGTGGAAAGGAATATGAATTTTACAGCTCAGGAATTTTGGACACTTGTATTCAAAGAATAAACACGACAGGCTATTGCACAGAGTGAGCTCCCCAAAGGAGTGCGCTTTGTAATATTCTTTTGCACACTGCCTTAACATCTGTAGGTCAATAAGTACAGGAAGGAGTTAAACTGTCCTGTAAGATAGAATGCAGTAGGTACAGTACTCAGTAAGTACTGATAAACTACAGAATTACCCGAGCGGTTTTTTAAAAACTATATTTTTATACTAATTGCCATTAGCTTGCACATTTGAGCATTAAGACCCCTACTAAGGAAGGTGCTTAACGCACATGCCTGATTTTAAGCCTATGAGTAGTCCCAGTGAAGCTAATGGGACCACAGTCACTTGCTTAGTAACAGGCCCTTCCTTGCAGAATCAGGCCCTTCGCCTTCTCTGATCCAAGCTCCCACATCCCGGGGTTGACATCCACAGGCTGTGGAATAGTTTATACAATCACATTGGTGTGACCTCTGTGGCAGCGTGCCTTTGAGACAGGTGTAGCGATCAGGCTTGCTGCTGAGTAGGTCTGTTTATCATCAGTCCCCTTGGCATTCACAGGTTTAGTTGAGACTTGGCAAGCTAAGACGTCCTGCGGCTGAGAAGGAATGTAAAATGCATCAGTATTTAGCACTGGGAAATTCCAGCTGCTGCTTCCCGGGGATGGAAAGAATGAAAATGTGCTGGGTAAGATTTAACAACCATCTCCTTTTGAAAACATAGAACCCTATGAATTTTTGCCCTCCAGGAGGGTCACTCCAGATTAAATAATTCTGTTTATTCTGTAGTAATCTATTTTCTTTCATGTAGACAATAATAGCCGCACAAAGGTGAAAGGATGCGATTGGCTGAAGCAGGGATTAAATGAAGGGCCTGATCCTGCTGCAAAGCCGTCCCTGTGTGGACACTGGAAATGCTACAGTGACACAGCTGGAACAGAGCTGTCACAGAGTCAAAGTGCCTAGCCCGCTATCGGAGCCAGCCCATGAGGCATATCTGATACCCAGGGGTATGTCTACACTGCAGAAATAACCCCCCCAAACCAAAACTGTGCAACGAGTTTCAGAGCTTGAGTCAACTGCGGGACTTGCACTACCGGGCTCAAAATCACGGGCAAGGCGTTCCTGCTCAGTCTGCAGCCAGTCTGTGAGACCAGCCCAAGTGGGAACATCCACACTACTATTTTTAGCCCTGTTGCATGAGCCCAAGTCAGTTGACTCAGGCTCAGACTGGCTGCCTTGTTTTTGGTTTGCAGTGTAGACGTACCCTGACATGCAGTCTTCAAAAAAATTGCCTGTTTTACCTTTTAACATAACACCAAGAGCTGTAAAATATTGCGCTCTCTCTCTCTCTCTCTCTCTCTCTCTCTTTTAAGAAGCTGTGAAGAGGGTTGATGCTGGAATGATCGGGCCATCTGAGAGCGATGAACTAAGCATAAAGTAGGAGAACAATGGAGCGACTAACTTAGAAATCTTACACTGAATCAATGACTAAGAAAGTAATTAAAGACATACAATATAAGAATTACTGTAAAAAGAAAAGGAGGACTTGTGGCACCTTAGAGACTAACCAATTTATTAGAGCATAAGCTTTCGTGAGCTACAGATTACTGTGTTCATTTCAGTGCAGCATGGGCCCTGGTCACACTGCTGGTGCATGACTGGGCTCTCTCCTGCACACAGGATGCTGAGATGGGGTGGCACCCGTTGGAAATTCAGCCAAATACGTACTCAGGCGAGGCATTAGAGAAAGTTGCAGAGGGATCTTGAAGGCTGTAGGTGCTGCATACTTGCCATGTGTGTGATGCCTTTTACCAGTCATCTGCCCTGTGTCTGCCTTCCAAGAAATATGGTGATACAATGCGTGGTCTCCCAGCTGCCTTTCTGACAGTGGATTGGGAAGAACAGCACATGGGGCATCTCTGTTTGGGCCTTAAGACCCCAACACATTTCTTCCATCTGCTGTCCTGAGCAATTAAGTATAGCATGTGGATTCAGCTACTTCTCCACAGAAGTGCAAAGCAAATGGTCATGCCTAGAGAGTAGCCCTGTGTAATGCATCTTCAGATCTGGCCACATGCTTTACTCTATGTAATTATTATACTTCATATATCAAACTAAACAGTGTAAAATAAATATTTTCCAAATTAAAAAAAAAGTCCCCAAAAGTAACCCCCCATCTCTTATTGGGCCAAATTTTATAATATTTTTAGCAGTTTAACTAACAGCCATCTTTGTAGGAAACCAAACATTACAAAAATAGTGTAACATCACTAAAGCTTAGACATATACAGAAGGAGTAGGAGGAAGAGCAATGTTATGATAAAGTTCTAACTGCCCTACATTTTCTGCTGAATGGTTTTTAAAACTACTGATCTCTCGCTTCCCGGCATCTGTGTAAATATGTCTACTAAACACAGTTTTAAATGTCTGTAATGTAGTTGGTTTGCTCATCTCTTAATATGCTCCTTTAAAAAAAAAAAGGCATTATTTACATTCGGCATCTGGAATATCTGGGAAGTTTTTTCATCTAGCATGTGTACGTATTACATACAAAACACTTTATTAAAAGAATATTAAAGTTGCAAAGTCAAGCATGACCATATTACAGGGGTGGGCAAACTTTTTGGCCTGAGGGCCACATCTGGGTGGGGAAATTGTATGCTGGGGCAGGGGGTTGGTGTGTGGGAGGGAGTGTGGGGTGCAGGAGGGGTGTGGGTGCTGGGGTGCCTCAGGGCAGGGGGTTAGGGGCTCAGGGCAGGATGTTGGGGTGCAGAAGGGGTGTGGCAGGGGGCTCAGGGAAGGGGGTTGGGAACTCAGAGTAGGGGGTTGGGGTGCAGGAGGGGTACGGCAGGGGGCTCAAGGGAGGGGGTTGGGGACTCTGGGCTGAGGGTTAGGGGCTCAGGGCAGCGGGTTGGGGTGCAGGAGGGGTACGGCAGGGGGCTCAAGGCAGAGGGTTGGGGTGCAAGAGGGGTTCAGGGTGCGGGCTCTGGCCCAGCGCTGCTTACCTCGAGCGGCTCCAGGGTAGCAGCGGTGCGCAGCAGGGCTAAGGCAGGCTTCCTGCCTGCCCTGGCCCCGCGCTGCTCCCAGAAGGGGCCGGCATGTCCGGCAGTGGCTCCTGTGGGTGGGGTGGGGCAGGCGGCTCCGCTGTGCACTGCCCTCGCCTGCATGTACCACCCCCAAAGCTCCCATTGGCTGCGGTTTCCTCGTTCCTGGCCAATGAGAGCGGTGGGGGGTCGTGCCTGCAGGCGAGGGCAACACATGGAGTCCTCTGCCCCGCCCCAGAGGGGCCGTAGGAACATGGTGCCATCCGCTTCCAGGAGCTGTGTGGGGGCCAGGGCAGGCAAGGAGCCTGCCTTAGCCCCACTGCGCCATGGGGCTGGCAATCCCACAGGCCGGATTGAAAGCCCTGACAGGCCATAGTTTGCCCTCCCCTGCCATATTATTTAAGAAGTCTGCCAGGAGTAGAATGCAGTAGGGTTTCGGTCTAGTACCATATCCAGAAGAGAAGAGAACATCCTCTCCTTTCTTGCAACCATCTACCTCATTCGCTGTCTATCCTGTGAATGAGGCAGGGCTGCTGTAGAACAAGAAGTATGTGATCAAGTAATTAAAGACGGGATCATACTGCATATGCCTTAGGGGGTTGAATTAAGCTTGCACAGGCATCCTTAATTCTGGCATTTCCTAACTTTTAAGTGCTTGACTTTGCAACCTTTATGATCTTTACAAACAAAAATTTGTTAAATTGCCTAGGTTTTTTAAAAAGAGAACTAGGAAAGCAGAAATTCCATCATGTGGAACCATATTAACAGCTGGGGAAGGGGCTGGGACTGACAGCCGAAGCCCTGAAGTCACAGAGGTCACAAAAAATCACGGAATCCATGACCTCCATGACAGACTCGTAGCCCCATTTGTTTGCAATCTCAGCAAAGAGGCCAGGACTTGGCCTGGAAAATAATTAATATTTATTAGTTCACACAACATATGCTGCAGAATGCCTAGTGGTACTGAAAGCACCCACTTACTTGTTATTGTACAATGTGACAGAACTCATAGGATCAGTAACACACTGTGTTATATTCATACATGTACAGTGAGCATCATGTAATTCCTAAAAGGCCCCAAAACTTCAGGCGCAGGTCGAGCACAGGGCACCACATCCACGTTACTGTGGCTCACTGTTAAAATGCTCTTTCGAGGCCTCCCTCAGCTGTATAGCCCCATGCCAAGCTCTTCTAATGGCCCACACCACCAGTGGCAACCTCTTTACCTCACAGATCTTCCATAGGACACAAGAGGCAGCTGGAACTACAGGGATATTTTTCTTCAGAGAGATCCAATCTTGGGAGTAACCAACACCAGCGCCCTTTCAATCTACCAAAAGCACATTCAGCTGACATTCTACACTAGGGGCATAGCCACAGGTTGGCTTGGGTGGGCCCCCCACCCAAATATGGTGTTAAAAATGCAAAGTTCAACCAGGATTTTTTTTAAGGGTGCATCCTATTGGGCAAAGAGACAATTTTTGAAAATACTTGAACCAATCAAAAACAAAGCCACTTCTGTAAGGAAATGTGTGGGTGGGATCTTTGCTTATACAATGAACTATAAGCAAGAAATATTCGATTGCCAGTGATGTATGAGACCGGAATTTTTCTGCCGGAAGTCCTTCAAAGAAAATGTTTTAATATTCAGCTCTGTTACACTGTATAGCTACATGTGATGCTTGAACCAGAGATTCAAAATGTCAAAACAAACTAGTCTCTTTAGTTTCTTAAAAAGACAACGGACCGAAAGCAAATCCACAAAACCAACCGACGTATCATCGTTTTCCACTAAATCTGCAAATTCTCCATCTTCATCTGATTCAGCAAAGGAAACAGTAATATGTAAAACTAAAAATGACCCTGGGGCCAGTACAGCTGCAACGAATACTATCTCTACTAAAGCTACAAAGTGGCCTTCCGATTTGTCAAATATCAACAAACCACCGACTCAGCCGAAACATCAGTCTTTTCCCACTTCTGTTATCAGCGGTAAAAACTGAAGCGTTGCAACCCCCAAACTCAGGTCCAGGAAACATCAGTGGGTGGAATATAGTATGTCTAAAAATGCAGTGTTTGTAAAACGTGTACGCATTTTGGTGACTTGTTCTGAAGACAGGTTCAGTCACAGTGATTGGAAGCATATACACCAGGCCTGCTCCAGACATGAAACTAGTAAAGTACATGCAATGGCATTCACTAACTATGTCAGCTACAAACAGTGTCAGTTATCAGGCCGTGGAAATATTCTGAACCAGTTAAATAGAGAAGCAATGAACACGCGCTTAATAGGTACAGATGGGGAGCATATTAAAGGGATGCTTGATATTGTACTGTTCTGTGCTAAACAGCAAATAGCTTTACATGGGCACAGAGAGGATCAGGAAGCTTTAAACAAAGGAAACTTTCTGGAGCTTTTCAAACTACTCAGTAAATATGATGAAGAAATTCAAAGTTTACTTGAAATGTTTCCGAAAAATGCTACTATGGTGAGCCCTGACATACAAAATGAACTTTTAGAAGCTGCAGCTTCATTACTTCTGTGCAAAATCAGAAAGGAGTTACATGAGGCACTGAACACTTACTATGCAATTCCTGCGGATGAATGCAAAGACTTTTCAAAACACGAGCTCATTGCAGTGTGTGTCAGATACTTGCACACTGGAGTAATTTAAGAAAGAGCGGTAGGATTTGTGGATACAATGGACACGTCTGCAAATGGAATTTCAGAAAAAATACTTCAAGTTTAGGAAACACTTGAACTTGATCTGATTTGTGTGTTGGCTTCAGTTGGCTTCAGTTTTGATGGGGCGTCTGTCATGTCTGGGAACAAAGGAGGAGTACATATGATTTTGAAACACAAATTCTAGCGAGCAATTTATGTCCATTGTAACTTAAACTGTCTTACCCTGATTCTTTCTGCAGTGTCGAAAATGTCTGCAGATGTTGCCATGGAGTTTGAGACCACAAACTCCTTGAACACCTTTATGAGTGGGACTTACAGGTATGCTTGGTTTCTGGAGATTTAAAAAGAACCATGTCCCGAGTGGCAGTGCCTGGAGCATGAACAGGCAATCAATACTCTCTGGAGTTGAAAGTCTGGTGCGGTGGGCAAAGTACTAATACTTTATGATGTAATTCTTGAAGCATTAGCAGAATTTGAAGATTGTGGTGGACAAACAAAAATGGAGTTTCAGTCTCTTCTCCAACAAATTCAAACGAAAAAGTTCTTGTTTTTATTAGTAACTTTGGGGAAATTGTTTGAAATGAGTGACTTTGCTGCTAAAGGATTGCAGAGTGCAACTCTGTCCATTACTGACTGCATTGATCTGATAGCAGGGTTGAAAGAGAGTTTCTCTGATTTAAGAAGCAATGAAATGAACAGCTTCAGTCAGGTGCTGAAGTTAACGGATGAACTAATGGAGAAATGTGGCCTTGAGAACTGGGATGTAGCCTTTTCTCAAAACAGAAACCAAGGCCAAGGCATCTGGAAGATTCAGTTGTGAATTCGTCTTTGGGAAAATCAATCCGGGCACGTTCTGATGAAGATTTGAGAGCAATGTGAAACCAAATTCTAGATTGTCAACTTCATGAATTGAACTGCTGCTTTCAAAATGGCACATATGGTATCATGAAAGCTGCAGCTGCATGCTTGCCAAAATCGGATACATTCGGCGATAGAGGAAGCCTCAACACAGCTTATATTTTGTGCAGTGTTAATGTAGATGAAGCCTCCGTGTCCTGACCCCACTCCCCAGCAGGAGCACCAGGCGGGCAGAGCGGGTCGGGCTGCGGGGGCGCTCATTTTTACGGGGCCCCTAATTGGCCAAGGCCACTGAGCAGGGCTTCCCCAGCCGTCAGCCTTTGGGACTGGTGGTAATTCACCGGGTCTGGGGCTGCGTAGGAACCTGGAAACACTGGGGGGACGGGGGAGAGGATGCCCAATCACCGCCTGAACTCACCCCACAGCTCTGCCAGCAGGTCTCAGGATCAGGCTCAGCACAGGGCCCCTGGCCCCTGTACAGAGCACAGCTGGAGAGGAAGCAGCCGGGGGCCCCTACCCCCAGCCCTTACTGCTGAGGGCACCCCATACACTGCCCCAGCCAGCAAAGACTGGAAGTACTGTTCTTTACTGACTAGCCTCTATAAAATTCAATATTACTGTGTGCCGGTTTGGTGTTGCGTGATTTATTTTAAGAACATTTACTGCCGATTAATGAATTTTATGTGTGTTTAAATGTATTTAATATATGCGATAGAATGACTCTGGATTTTAATTGATTTATTTTAGTGATCTTTTTTCAATATAAAAGCAAACCATTTATGTCATACCTATTAGACATTGCCCCTCCAGAATAGTCTGTGGCCCACCCACACTGTCTGCGCCGCTGTTCTGCACCTGCTGAGCAGCGGAATCTTTCCTTGGTGCTGTCGAGGTGGCCGGTGTGTGGCTTTGTGAGCAAGGGGAGCCAGGGCTTGGCTGGGTCCCCCAGGATCATTACTGGCATTTCAACATCACCAATAGTAACATGCCAGTTGGGAAGGAAAGTTGCAGCTTTCTGAATACTCCTGTGTCCTGAAACATCAGAGCATCGCACGCCTCCCCGCCCAAGCTGTAATGATGTGAGGACGAGAACCCAGCTCTGAAGGCTGGGTCAGCTGATGTTCTTACAGTGCCACCTGGAGGCCGGGCACGGGCACAGCCAGGGAGCACTGTGGCGAGTAGGCACCGCAGGAAATACTGCCCCAGAGATCCACAATGACACTACTCTGCAGCCCTCTGATTGGCCAAACGCCCTATTCAACCCCAAGAAGTTGTCTGGGGAACCACACAGACTTTGGCCTGCTGCAATGCCAGACTGTGCCTTGTCTCTTGGTCTCTGGTCTCTGACTCCAGCCTGACTCTTGCTTACGGGACCGGGCTCTTGCGATTCCTCCAACTCCTGCTCAGCGACTACCGTCCCTGGTGGGCAGATCTCAGCCCAGCTGTTACTGCTAGGCCAGATTACCTACACCCCACTCCCTTATATAAGCCAACACTGACGTCCCTGAAGCATCCCCAATGATCCACCAGTACTTGCATAACCATAGAAAAGTAGCTCTTCCTGTTGATATACTGTGGGTCAAGATGGGCAGGTGCCAAAATAGGGATCTGCGAACTGTCTATCGCGCCACTGCTGTTCGGGAACCTCATTGCTGCAAATCCATCCACTGTGTCCTGCATGTTGTCGAGATTCACAGTCCTGCATAACAGGAGACAATAAATGGCTCTGCACACTTACATGACAACAGCCTGCACAGTAGATCTTCCAACTGCAAATGATTTCTCAGTTACTGGTAGCAATCTGGTTTTGCAAGTTTCCAGAATGTGATCACCACACACTTCTCCACTGTCAGTGCAGATCTCATTTTGGTGTCCCTCTGCTAGAGGGCTGGGGCGAGCTTGGACCACAAATCCAGGAATGAGAGCTTTTGCATCCAAAAGTTCTGCAGCCTCTGCTCATCATCCCAAACCTGCATTACGATGGGATCTCACCAGTCAACGTTCATTTCTCAGGGCCAGAAGTCTCGCTGCACTGTCTGCAGCTGCTCCGTGAATGCCACCAAGAACTCTGAACTGATTTTTGATATGTCCCACAGCAGTCTGTCCTCCATGAAATTGTCATGTTCCCCACTGATGTGGGTCTTCTTATGGCTCTGCAAATACTGGAGGATCATGTGTCTTTTGCTTGCAACACCCATGATAATACATAAGAACAACCACACTGGGTCAGACCAAAAGTCCATGTAGTCCAGTATCCTATCTTCTGACAGTGGCCAATGCCAGGTGCTTCAGAGGGAGTGAACAGGACAGGTAATCATCAAGTGATCCATCCCCTGTCGCCCATTCCCAGCATCTGGCAAAACAGAGGCTAGGGCCACTTCAGTGCATGGTTTTGCATCCCTGCCCATCCTGGCTAATAGCCATTGTTGGACCTATCCTCCACGAATTTATTTAGTTCTTTTTTGAACCCTGTTATAGTTTTGGTCATCACAACATCCTCTGGCAAAGAGTTCCACAGGTTGACTGTGCATTGTGTGAAGAAATACTTCCTTTGTTTGTTTTAAACCTGATGCCTATTAATTTCATTTGGTGACCCCTAGTTCTTGTGTTATGAGAAGGAGTAAATAACACACATTTCCTTTCTCCACGCCAGTCATGATTTTATAGACCTCTATCATATCCCCCCTTAGCCATCTCTTTTCCAAACTGAAAAGTTCCAGTCTTATTAATCTCTCCCCATATGGAAGCTTTTCCATTGCCACTAATCTTTTTTGTTGCCCTTTTCTATACCTTTTCTCTATACCAACATATCTTTTTTGAGATGGGGCAACCACATCTGCATGCAGTATTCAAGATGTGGGTGTACCATGGATTAAGATAGAGGCAATATGATATTTTCTGTCTTATTATCTGTCCCTTTTCTAATGATTCCCAACATTCTGTTTGCTTTTTTGACTGCCGCTGCACATAGAGTGGATGTTTTCAGAGAACTATCCACAATGACTCCAAGATCTCCTTCTTGAGTGGTAACATGCTAATTTAGACCCCAGCATTTTGTAAATCTAGCTGGGATTATGTTTTCCAATGTGCATTACTTTGTATTTATCAACATTGAATTTCATCTGCCATTTTGTTGCCCAGTCACCCAGTGTTGTGAGATCCCTCTGTAACTCTTCACAGTCTGCTTTGGACTTAAGAATCTTGAGTAGTTTTGCATGATCTGGAAATTTTGCCACCTCGCTGTTGATCTTTTTTTCCAGATCATTTATGAATATGTTGAACAGCCCAGTGCAGAGCTGTGCCGGTTCCATGCTCCTGTCTGAGATGGCGGAAACCAAGGAGGGCTGTGCGGGTTCATGGAATTTTTTTTAAAAAAGGCAGCCAGATCCCAAGATATATAACACAGGGCTACTTTCCAAGAACAGACCATTTGCTTAGTACTTCTGTGGCCAAGTAGCTGAATCCATATCCTACACTTCATTGCTCAGGACAGAAGATGGAAGGAGTGAGCTGTCTTGGGGGAGGTCAGACTAGTCAGCATTACTATTTCAGGCTGCCTGCAGACTCAGGCAAAATGAGCTCACATTCAGAAGGCTTCCTTGACAACCATAAGAATTAAAGACATTATTTCAGAAAAATATGAAAGCTTAGGCCACATTTTTCATCAGTGTCAGTGGGAGTCGTGCAGTGCTCAGCACCTTGGAAAGCCAGGACACTTATTTAGTTGCCTAGCTATTGATTTAGAGGCCTGATTTAGCAAAGTGCTTAAGTCTTTTGTTCAGTTCAAATGGCCTAATTCCCACTTTGACACTAGTTTATGAGGTTCCTGGCTGTTTACCCCAAGTTTCTCCAGAGCAAGTTATTCAGCAAGCAGCAATGAAAACAGCAAAGTCTCACCTGTATAAAAATTACTTCTCATTGATCTCTGTCAAGCAGGACTCTTTGCTGACAGTGACTCGGACTGTCACAGTGCAACGTAACCTAGCGCACCGTGTCCACTTCTAAATCCAGATGCATGAAGGTAAATGTCAGGATGCAGCAGGCCTGCTGCAGGGCCAGCGATGGAACCAGAATGAACAAGCAGCAGACTCCTAATGGAGAGGAAATGTCAGGGTGAAGAGGAGCACTGCATTCCCACGGCCAGAAATGCATTCACGATCCTGAAGCTTTGTGTCCAGGCCAACATCTTCTCTTTGTAAAGCAGGATGGGCCTGATTCAATGCTACCGAAGTCAGTGTTGAGCCTTCCACTGATTTTTTTGGGGCCTACATGGACATGACGGGGTGGTGGTGGGGAGAATGCATTAGTTAATAGTCTCTGCACTCTGGTGAGGAAGGGTGGGCCAATGGTTAGAGCACTAGCCTGGGACTTGAGAGGTCTGGTTCAATTCCTTACTCTGCCACACATGGCCTGTGTGACCTTGAGACACTGGGGTATGTCTACACTGCAGTCAGAGGTATGACTGCAGCCTATGTAGACCTACTTAAGCCACCTTTGATCTAGCTGGCTGGGGTAATAATAGTAGTGAAGCTGAGTGGCATGGGTGGCAGCCTCTCAAGTATGCACCCAGAGTCCAGGGTCAGTGGGCAAGCTTGGGTGTGTTCACAGTTCGCTACCACCTACACCTCCTGATTGCAGTGTAGTCCCTCTGTGATTTTTGCTTTTCCCTACCCCACAGGGGTTCTGTACAGTGCTCAGATGCTTAGTAATGGGGTTATAAGTAATGGAGGTAGAATCTGCTCGGTACTTTGGGATGCATTGTCTTGCCTAAATATTAAAATCGGATTGGTTTTTACACCACATTATTTTTGCACGATAAAACTTCCAACCACATCCTGAAAATGAATGGCAATTTTAGCTGAAATGAATTTGCCAGGGCTTTTTCTTTCTGAGTGGCATCCAAACAGGTGCCTTTCACGGGATATTATACAGGATGATGCTCTTGAAACAAGTAATCTTCACTTTGACCACAAGATGTCACTGTGGTGCAGGGTACCGCCACACGATTAAAGGCAGACCCAAGTCCTTTGCCAGCCACTTTGGAATTGTTTTAATTGTTTCCAGTTAGGTTACACACTTCTCGGTAAACAGACAGCCATAACAACAACGATTTTACATTCCTTTGCCTAAGTAGGCTACGGACACCCATGCTCATTTATTTGCTATCAGTGATTTCATGTCCGTTCTTGATACAAAAAGTAATTGGCTCTCATTTGTTTGCAAGCTCAGCGAAAAGGCCAGGACTTCACCGTGGAGACTAAGAATCCTCGCACCAGAGATATGGCCCCACAATGGCAGAGCAGCGTAAGGAAGCTTGTAACACTGCTACCTGGATTACACCAGCCTTGTGAATAAACAGAGAATTTAAGGCTCCTGATCCATCAATCCAGGAGCACCCTCACAAACACCAAGGCCAAGACTCTCCCGAAAGTATTTAGTTGCCTAACTCCCACTGAAGATCTGGACCTGAGGTCAAACGCCAATATTTTAAAATATGGGGGCCCTGGGTGAGGTCCCTGAACCCATATTAGGCACCTAAATAAATGTTTCAGCTTTCATAAATGCTGAGACCTGTCAGCTCCCACTGAATTTCCTTGTGTAGCTTGATCTGTCAATCGAGTATCATCAACCTGAATATACAGGGGCCTAAATATGGACTTTAAATACCCACACCCAAATAAATGGGGAGAAAATTTTCAAGAGTGCCCAAGTGTCCTATGAGCCTAAGTCCCATTAACTTCCAATGGCTCCTAAATCTCAGAGCCACTTGAAAATGTTATCCTTGGGCTAAAATAACCTGTAGTTTGCACACTGACTACCTTCTCCTCAAGGGCCAACTTCTATAGCTAAGAAGCCAATGGAAGTTCTGCTATTGACTGCATGGAGTGCAGAATTAGGCCTAAAAGCCAGATTCTCAGTGTTATTTAAGGTGCCTAACTTCCACTGGAAAGTAGGCATCTAAATGTCTTTGAGAATCTGGACCAAAATGTCTACACTAAGACACATATTTAGACGGTTATATAATCAAGTAAGTAAATCTGATTTATTTGAAATTCCATCAACTATTCATTATTACAATATTAGTGCGCATTAAAAGCTGACCCGTTAGTGCTATTACATAACTAGGAAGAGGACACGATAGAATACTGCACAAAAATGACACATTTTTTAGTCCTCTCTCAGTTTTAGAGGACACTGGTATAAATCTACCAAATGCAGAATAATGACATTATTGCCGCTGATGATATGAATGCACAGAAGTAAATTAATGAGTTCCTAGAGCAATGTTAACTTGGCCATATTCAACATGCCCTATATACTAAGGCAGGGGTAGGCAACCTTTCAGAAGTGGTGTGCCGAGTCTTCATTTATTCACTTTAATTTTAGGTTTTGCGTGCCAATAATATATTTTAACGTTTTTTAGACGGTCTCTCTCTATAAGCCTATATATTATATAACTAAACTATTGTCATATGTAAAGTAAACAAGGTTTTCAAAATGTTTAAGAAGCTTCATTTAAAATTAAATTAAAATGCTGATCCTATGCCACCGGCCCGCTCAGCCCACTGCCAGCCTGGGATTCAGTTCACCTACGCCGGCAGTGGGATGAGTGGGGCCTGTGGCCAGGACCCCGGCTGGCAAGGGGCTGGCAGCCAGAACCCCAGACCGGCAGCGGGCTAAGTGGCTCAGCTTAACCAGGGAGTATAATAAACAGTAGGAGGGAGGAGAAAATGCAGGCTTTATTTGCATTTATCTATTTTGAAGGGGGGGGGAGAAAAAAGGGGACAAAAGCAAAGCAGGGAAGAATGAAGAACTGTGCAGTTCAAGTACAATGTATGCCAGCAGGCAGAATTGTGCAGTTAAACCGGTAAAGAAATGGCAAGTTTTTCCCTTCCCAGTTTCAGTGGGGTTCCACTTTGGCACAACAGCCAATCTGCTGGCATAGGTTGTTGTTCTGACTGCCAACGCTAGTCTAACTACCTATGGTGGCAGATATAATGCCCTGCCAAGTTCCCACAACAGGCCAGTGGCAGAGCTGAGACCAGACCCAGCTCTCCTAAGACAGGGCCCTGTCCACTGACCATGCTGCCTCCCCTCTTCAATACAGGGTTTAAAAAAGTTAAAGTGTTGTGGTTTCTTGTGTGTTGCACAAACTGTTCTGGATGAAATTTTCTGTGGAATGTGCCTGTCTACAGAACTGTACCCTCACGTCTGTGTCTATGCTGTATGCACCTGTCAGATTATAATATGATTTCTCTTTTGCTGTTTTCTATAAATACATTATTTTTTACTTAGAAAATCTCAGCCCAGGACAACTGGTCTTTTATTCCAAGAGCCATCACCTCCAGCACCTCCCCTCAACCATGTGGAGGTAGTGTAACCTAGTTGATAGAGCACTGGACTGTGATTCAGAAGAGCTGGTTTTTAGTCCCAGTTCTGTTACTGGCCTGCTGGGTCACCTTGGCCAAGTCACTTCACCTTTCTGTGCCTCAGTTTCCCCATGTGTAAATGGGGATAATGTAAAAGCACTTTGAGAGCTATGGAAGAACAGCATGAGATAACTGTGATGGGTTAGATCACAGAAACACCCTTGGGGCTGCGAACTGATGTGCCAAAACTACTTCTGCCCCTGCCTTCCCTGCCAGCTTGGGTCTCCAGAACCCTACCTGGTTGTGCCAGACCCACTTGTCAGTCACAAACACAGACCCAGGTCTGAATCACGTCCTATAAACTGCAAGCTTAACTGAAAGCAGCTTAAGAAGTGTTCCTGTCTTTAACACTCAGTTGCCCAACTCCCAATGGGGTCCAAACCCCAAATAAATCCGTTTTACCCTGTATAAAGCTCATACAGGGTAAACTCATAAATTGTTTGCCCTCTATAACACTCCAAGTGGTCCGTTTCCACTCCAAGTGGTCCAAGTGGTCCGTTTCCCTGGTTCTTTGTTCAATCACTTGGTGGTGGCAGCATTACTTAAACCCAAGATACAAGGGAGAATTTGTGCCTGGGGAGTTTTTAACCTAAACTAGTAGAAATAAGCGTAGGGGGTCTTTCATGTGGGTCCCCACATCTGTACCCTAAAGTTCAGAGTGGGGAGGGAACCCTGACACCTTCCCAGCTTGGTGTCATCTGCAAACTCCATCATCCAGTCAGTAATGAAAATATTAACTAGTACCAGACCCAGGACTGACCCGTCAGACCCCACTAGATACATCTTTGAACACAGTCTTTCAACTGTTTGTGCACCCACCTTAGAATAATTTCATGTAGCCCACATTTCCCTCATTTGCTTATGAGAATGTCATATGGGACTGTGTCAAGAGCTTTACTAAAGATCAAGGTATATCATATCTGCTGCTTCCCCCTATTGACTAGGCCTGTAACCCTGTCAAAGAAGGAAATTAGGGTGTTTTGGCATGATTTGTTCTTGACAAATCCATGCTGGCTATTCCTTACAACCCTATTATCTTCTAGGTGCTTACAAATGGATTGCTTAATAATTTGTTCCAGTATCTTTCCAAGTATCAAAGTTAGGCTGACTGGTCTATAATTCCCTGGGTCCTCTTTGTTCCCCCTTTTAGAGACAGGTACTGTGTTTGCCCTTCTTCAGTCCTCTGGGACCTCATCCGTCCTCCAGAAGTTCTTGAAGGGCAGCTGCTAACAGTTCCAAGATTCCTTCAGCTAGTTCCTTAAGTACCCTAGGATAAATTTCATCAGGCCCTGATGACTTAATATATCTAACTTATCTAAGTATTTTTTAACCTATTTTCCCCCCTATTTTGGCTTGCATTCATTCCCCCTTGTTGTTAATATTAATTGTATTGAGTATTTGGTCATCATTAACCTTTTTAGTGAAGACCAAAGCAAAAATAGCCATTAAAAACTGCAGCCTTCTTTATGTCATCAGCTATCAACTTTCCTTCCCTGATAAGTAGAGGACCTACATTTTCCTTTATCTCAGATCTTCAGCTTTTTCAGTGTGTTTGGCCACTTGCTTTGAATAATTTGTATTTGGTTTGTTGAGATTTAAACCGCAAGTGAGAAGTTCACGTATTTTATGTCATAGGAGTCTTGGATGATGACCCAGCACATGTTCATTTTAAGAACACTTTCACAGCAGATTTGACAAAACACAAAGAAGGTACCAATGTGAGATTTCCAAGGATAGATACAGCACTCCACCCAAGGTTTAAGAATCTAAAGTGCCTTCTAAAATCTGAGAGGGATGAGGTGTGGAGAATGCTTTCAGATGTCTTAAAAGAGCAACACTCCGTTGCAGAAACTACAGAACCCAAACCACCAAATAAGAAAATCAACCTTCTGCTGTTGGTATCTGACTCAGATGATGAAAATGAACATGCATCGGTCCGCTCTGCTTTGGATCGTTATCGAGCAGAACCCGTCATCAGCATGGACGCATGTCTTCTGGAATGGTGGTTGAAGTATGAAAGGATCTTTATGAATCTTTATGAATATTTAGCGCATCTGGCATGTAAATATCTTGCGATGCCAGCTACAACAGTACCATGCGAACACCTGTTCTTACTTTCAGGTGACATTGTAAACAAGACGTGGGCAGCATTATCTCCTACTAATTGTTTGTCTGAGCGATTGGCTGAAGTAGGACTGAGTGGGCTTGTAGGTTCTAAAGTTTTACATTGTTTTATTTTTGAATGCAGTTATTTTTTGTACATATCTCTACATTTGTAAATTCAACTTTCATGATAAAGAGATTGCACTACAGTACTTGTATTAGGTGAATTGAAAAATACTATTTCTTTTGTTTTGTACAGTGCAGTTATTAGTAATGAAAATAAATATAAAGTGAGCACTGTACACTTTATATTCTGTGTTGTAATTGAAATTAATATATTTGAAATAGTAGAAAACTTCCAAAAATATTTAAATAAATAGTATTCTATTATTGTTTAACAGTGCGATTAATTGCATGATTAATTGTGATTAATTTTTTTAATCGCCTGATTAATCACAATTAATTTTTTTAATTGCTTGACAGCCCTAATTGGAATATAAACATTGTACTTACATTTCAGTGTATAGTATATAAAGCAGTATAAACCAGTCATTGTCTGTATGAAATTTTAATTTGTACTGACTTTTCTAATGCTTACTGTTGTAAAACTAGGCAAATATCTAGATGAATTGATGTACCCCCTGCTGGAACACCTCTGTGTATCTCTAGGGGTACATGTACCTCTGGTTAAGAACTACTGATTTAGTGTTATGTTGCCCCTTTTTGACTCAAACGGCTAGTTGAAAGTAGGGCCCTGGGGAATGTTCCTGTTTGAAGCAGAAATTGATGGAGTCTAGTATTTTCTTTGATGCAATCTTGTTTATTTACAAGGAATGTACAAAGATCTAGGTCTCTGAACGCGGAAGAAAACAAGAACAAAAGGAGCAGTTGCTTAGCTTACAGCCCCCCAAGACTTGCAAGAGTTGATGCTTTTTTTTAAAAAAAAAAAAGGCCCAGGTCCTGGAGTTATGTAAGTATGAGAATCCTGAGCCATCAAAAGTCACAAGACAAATTAAAGAAAAAAAACCACAATTGATTATTTTTAAAATTCAGTGATTCTGGGGCTGGGGGGAGGAGGTGTACAATGACAAGACACATGTTTGTGCTTGGGTAAGAATGATATAGTATATTCCGGATAGAGATAGGCAAGAGTCAAGACTTTGGGAATGGAACACCCAGGACCTCTTTGCATGTCTGTATCCACTCCAGAGCAGAACTTTTCTGCTCAGGCCTATGTGATTCCAATAGCAAATCATGATGTCCCCTGATTTGTGGGGAGAATGATGCTGTAATACCTTTATAAAGCTCTCATCAGAACCTGTGTTCCATTGGAAAGAGTTTTGAAAGACACACCACTCTGTTAAAACCTCAAGTTTGAATTCTAGCGACAGTCATGCGGGTATTTAACTATATGGCTCACAATACTGCTTTAAAGAGGTATTGGAGAGGATAATATGTGACATCCTCGGGGTCTGCAAAACCCGACGAAAGAAGGAGTTGGAAGTCAACTGGAAGGATGGAAGCGCTGTGATGCTTGGAAAGGGAGATGGCACTAGAAATGTTGGAGGAGTCAGATTTATCGTCAGTAAGGATTGTTCTTCGAAAGTCATATCATGCCAGCTAATATCATCACGTATTGGTGTGCTGCATCTTCAGATGGAGTCAAAAGCTAACTTCAAGGTCATCCAGGCCTACGGTTCCACAAGTGCAAGTGAGGATGAAGAAGTGGAAGAATTCTACCGAGAGCTTGAAAAAGCCCTTGCGCAAAAGTCCACTTACACTGTTATGATGGGAGATTCCAACACGAAGTTTGGGTGGGGGAAAGCTGGCAAAAAGTTCATAGGGAGATATGGCAGCGGCGAAAGGAATGAAAGAGGAGAAAGGCTGGTAGCGATGGCAGAAGCGAAAGAACTGTACTTGGCAAACACCTGGTACAAAAAGAAGACTGCAAGAAGGTGGACATGGATCACGCCAAACACGAACAGGAAGAATGAAATCAACTATATTTTAGTCAATAAAAGGCGCATCATTCAAGACGTCTCTGTGGTGCAGCTATTCAACACCAGCAGTGACCATCGCCTGCTTAGAGCGAAGTTGATTTTTGACGAAGCAGTGGAAAAGAAGGCGTTACAGATGGCAAACAGGAAACAGTGGCCTAAGACATTCAATGAAGCAAAGCTGAAGAAAGCGATTTCTAGGTTTGACTGGAGCTAGATGGAAAAGTGTGATGAAGACTACAGCATCTTTGCTGACAAGCTGAAACGTTGCATAAAAGCAGCAGAAATTGAAAAGCTGAAGAAGGAGAAGGGAAGAACCTCGAATGAAACGAAAAGCTTGTTGGAGAAGCAGAGGAACATGAAAAGGAGCTTGGATATCAATCTTGAGTACTCCATTCTGTGCAAGCTTATACGGTGAAAACTGAAGGATGACTTTGAGAACTTCTGGAAAGAAAAGCTCCTCAAAACAGCTGAATCACACAAGAGCCTCAGGACATGCAAGTGGAAATTGATGCAGTATAGATTGAGTGTAAACGGCATTGAAGAAGAAGGACGGAGAGACAGTAATCGACAGAGCAGGGATGGAGGAGATCTGCAAGGACTTCCATACAGAACTGTTCAAATCAAGAATCAATGTCCCTGTTTGTTTCTTGTTTGTCCCTCTCCCAACGCTCCAAGAGTCAGAAGAACACATCCTCGCAATAATCATCAGTGAAGTCCGAAGCACACTACACCAGATGAAGAAGAGAAAAGCTCCAGGCAAAGATGGAATAACGTCAGAAATTATTTCTGCAGGAGGTGAAAAACTTTGGAAGGCCCTCGCTTTAAGATTCAGTCAATATCTTGAAGAAGGAAAAATACCATCAAGCTGGAAGAAGTCGTATACCATCTTGCTGCACAAGAAGGGCGATCGAGAAAATCTTAAGAACTACTGCACTACATGCCTGCTCTCTCACATCTACAAGCTCTTTACAAAGGTGATAATGAACCGACTCTCGCAGAATCTGGATGAACAACAGCTGAGAGAACAGGCAGGGTTTCGAAGAAATTTCAGCACAATCGACTATATATTTACTCTTAGCCAGCTCCTAGAAAGAGTGAGGGAATACAAACTCCCCCTGTGCATTGCTTTCATCGACTATGAAAAGGCCTTCAATATCGTTGAGTTTAACGCAATATTAAAGGCTCTCACTGAGCAAGGCATTAACACGCAGTACATCAATTTGTTGAAGGAAGCGAATACTAGATGTACAACAGACATTACTCTCCTCGAAACTCCCCTCTGCATCCCAATTGAGAAAGATGTGAAGCAGGGAGATACGATTTCACCAAAACTATTTACCGCCTGCCTCAAAATGGTTATGAACAAGATCAATTGGAGGAGTGGTGTCAACATAAACGGAGAACGACTATCTCATCTCAGATTCACAGACAACATTGTACTAATTGCTGAAAGTACCAACCAACTGCAGAGCATGCTACGAAGACTCGACAAGAAAAGCAGTCAGGTCGCTGACCTAACTGGCTTTAAGATTAAACTCGATAAGTTTATGGAGGAAATGGTATGATGGGATAATATGATAAATTTACGGAGGAGAAGGTATGATGGGATAACACGATTTTGGCAATTAATTGATCTTTAAATATTCATGGTAAATAGGCCCAATGGCCTGTGATGGGATGTTAGATGGGGTGGGATCTGAGTTACTACAGAAAATTCTTTCCTGGGTATCTGGCTGGTGAATCTTGCCCATATGCTCAGGGTTCGGCTGATTGCCATATTTGGGGTCGGGAAGGAATTTTCCTCCAGGGCAGATTGGAAGAGGCCCTGGAGGTTTTTCGCCTTCCTCTGTAGCATGGGGCCTGGGTCACTTGCTGGAGGATTCTCTGCTCCTTGAAGTCTTTAAACCACGATTTGAGGACTTCAGTAGCTCAGACATAGGTGAGAGGTTTATCGCAGGAGTGGGAGGGTGAGATTCTGTGGCCTGCATTGTGCAGGAGGTCAGACTAGATGATCATAATGGTCCCTTCTGACCTTAATATCTATGAATCTATGAATCTAGGTTGGCCTGAAAATGAACCACTGCAAAACGAAATACATGCGATCAGACGTCTTATGAAAAGCCCGAATAATGGTAACAGGAGAAGAAATTGAAGAAGTGGAACAGTACATATATTTGGGCCAAGAAGTTAATATGCGCCAAGACCTGAATGGAGAACTCTCGCGAAGGATTTGGGCAGGATGGTGTGCGTTTAATTCCATCAAGGACGTCCTCAAAGGAAAAATCGACAAGACCACATGTACAAATATCTTCAATTCAACAATGGTGCTAGCCATGCTGTATGGCAGTGAAACGTGGGCACTGATGAAGAGAGAAGAGCAGCGGCTGTCAGTAGCTGAAAGGGCAATGGAACATGTTGGGAATTTCCCTTCTGGATCGCATCCCAAATGAAATGATCAGAGAACACAGTGGTGTGAAAGATATTGTCGTGGAAAGCAGACATAACAAGATGTGATGGGCGCTCCACACAGCACAGCTCACGGACAATAGGTGGACTGCAATCATTGCTGAGTGGTACCCATGAGAACAGAAAAGACCACCCAGCCGGCCTCCAAGAAGATGGGAAGATGATATTGTTAAATGTTTTGGACGAACGTGGAAAAGAAAGGCAAGAGTGTGAGAAGAATGGCAGACATGTTGTGTTCAGTGCAGTCTTAATGACAGCAGAAGACTGATCGATCCAGTGGTCCAGTGATTGGAGAGGTGTGTTGGGAAATGAAAGAGCAAAGCATCCAACCAATCATGTGTTAGTAAAGACCACATTTGCGCCTGCACCGTTATGATCAGCTACTTCATTAGGCATTTGGTGGCTGTTTAATCAAAACAATAGACCAAAACGAGAGATTGAGTGAAAAAGAGGAAAAAAGGGGGGAAAGGAAAGACCCAATCATGTTTGTCTGAGATGTCAACCTCCTAAATGTAACAACAGCTTTCATTTTGGTTTCCAATCCAGATCTGCTGTAATGTGCTTGCAGATATAGATTGCTGTCTTTTTCATGCATTACCAAATGCATCTGTGGTGCAGCTACAAAGCTCTCTCTGCCCAATTAAGTGGATTAAGCAGCCTGGTGCCAGCAATACCTGGCTATTTTTTATATTAAGATCTCGCAGCCTTCCAGATTTCTCTCTCTCTCTCTTTTTTTAAAATCTCTAATTAAGATATTTATGTTCCAGCCAGCTGGAAGGACCTGGCCACTTCTTTATTAGGACATCAGGACAAAAGCCCTTGCCTACCACTTCTAGCCACTGCGGAAGCAGAAAGAGTCTGAGAAATGGTGCAACACCAGTCCTTCTTGCTGTGCAGAGGTGCACTCAGCACAAGAAGATTCCCCAGTATGCATGCTGGTTGACTTGGGTCACTGGAGGTCCATGTGCTGTGTCCCACTCCCACCTCTACTGCAGGAGGTTTGAATTGCCAATCATGTCATAGAATCATAGAATCATGGAATATCAGGGTTGGAAGGGACCTCAGGAGCTCATCTAGTCCAACACCCTGCTCAAAGCAGGACCAATCCACAACTAAATCATCCCAGCCAGGGCTTTGTCAAGCCTGACCTTAAAAACTTCTAAGGAGGGAGATTCCACCACTTCCCAAGGTAACGCATTCCAGTGCTTCACCACCCTCCTAGTGAAAAAGCTTTTCCTAATATCCAACCTAAACCTCCCCCACTGCAACTTGAGACCATTACTCCTTGTTCTGTCATCAGCTACCACTGAGAACAGTCTAGATCCATCTTCTTTGGAACCCCCTTTCAGGTAGTTGAAAGCAGCTATCAAATCCCCCCTCATTCTTCTCTTCTGCAGACTAAACAATCCCAGTTCCCTCAGCCTCTCCTCATAAGTCATGTGTTCCAGTCCCCTAATCATTTTTATTGCCCTCCGCTGGACGTTTTCCAATTTTTCCACATCCTTCTTGTAGTGTGGGGCCCAAAACTGGACACAATACTCCAGATGAGGCCTCACCAATGTCGAATAGAGGGGAACCATCACGTCCCTCGATCTGCTGGCAATGCCCCTACATATACATCCCAAAATGCCATTGGCCTTCTTGGCAACAAGGGCACACTGTTGACTCATATCCAGCTTCAAGGATATGAAGGAGCAAACAAAGGAAAAGGCTCGAGGAACTCTGCAGAGTTTTTTAAAAGTGAAAACAGACGGCCATTTATCCCTCTCTCTCAGACACAGACACACACATGCTGGAAGATGACAGTCATGACTAGCAAGTAAGGTTCATTAGCAGGACAAGGTGCTGGAAGTGAAGTGATCACATGAGGGTTCTAATCAGACCCATTTATGATATTTAAAAATACCATGAGTTATTGTCACAACAATTATATATGGGCCCCTGACATCTTCCTCTGCCTGGAGCAGTTCCCAGATCAGGGCTAATATCATCTATCAGATGGGTGCTAGGCACCCTGCAGACATAAAGACAAGTCTCCAGCATGAAGAGTTTATAATATAAGGCTCTGGTCCTGCACTGGGGTCTGCAGAGTTCCATTAACTTCAGTGGAATTGTTACAGGAGTGCGCTCTCTGTACAAGTGTAAGTAGTCCATAAATTAGGTGCGAGTAGATGGTGCTCCATAGTATGCTGCACTGTTCCTGGGAACTGTAGAGCCAGTAACTCTTCTAGCAATTGCACTGCAAATGTCTTCTCGTGTGCAGCTCTTTACATGAAGCTCTCCACAGGAACTGCACAAGGGCATGGGGGCTTTGGCTAGAGGATCCTGATGTGGGACTGTAGGCTAAATGCAAACCAAGGGTGAGAGGAATGGGGTAGCACAGTTCAGTGCTTAAAGCACTGGCTTGGGACTCAGGAAACTGGGGGGGGCTCTATGCTGGTTCTGCCACGGACTTCATGCGTGACCTTGGGCAAGTCACTTCCCCACCATTCCCCCTCTTACCCTGTGTCTGCCTGGTCTAGTTAGGTGGTCAGCTCTATGGGGCAGGGACTCTCTCTTGCTTCATGTCTGTACAGCGCCTAGCACAACGGGGGCTCAGTCTCGGCTGGAGCTACTAGCTGCTACCAGAATACAAGGAATAATAAAGGGATTGGCCACAGTGCTTTTTTCTCACTCCTCCCCACTGCCTTTGGCCTGCTCTTTCCTATTTATTCCCTTTTTCAACACTTGGTTTAACGCCTTGCCTGTGTTTTTCTTTGCCATGCCCTACACACAGGGTTTTTTTTACCCTTTCCCCTAACTCCTCAGTTTTATCTGCCTCACAGCCACAACCTGCTTGCCAGCGAAAGCTTCCCCAGAGTCCATTCCAGACACAGTGCAGGGATTCCAGGCCCAACCCCTCCTCAGGCGAGGTTGATCCATTGACACAGAGGGGTCTCAGAGCTGGAGCTGCTGCTGCTGCCACCGGGGCTGTGCTGTCCTCGGAGGAGTAGGGTTAGGCTGGGCTGGGGCCTTTGTAGGAGTGCTGGAGGGGCGTGGCTGGCAGAGTGCCAAGGAGGGCCTGGTGACCCATCGTCTGGGAGGGAGCGGGAGGAGGGACCAGGCCAGGATACATGGCCTCCTGCCCCCATTGCTGCTCTGGCTCTGTCCAGTCAGGGGAGCTGGAGCCTTTTAAAAAGCTCCCCCCAGGCATTAGTGGGATGCTCATGCCCAGCGTATTTCAGAGCGGGCTAAGGGGTCTGCTGGGCCTCAGTTGTTCCAGCCCAGTCTCGGATGAGACCCTTTTCACTCCCACCACAAGAACCCTACTGAACCTAGGGGCCCTTATGTCCATTCAAAGGCCATCATGATCCTGCAGGCAATGCTGTGCCCAAGTCCCATCTCCAGCGATAACGGCCTGGAATGTTATCCCTGAGCTTTGCCACACAGCCGGCAGAGGACAAGGAAACCAATGCACGTGACGGCGGCTGTATCGTGAGCTCTCCCTTTCAAGATTCAGTGATGGACCCACTGGTGGGGAATAGCTCACGTTATTCCACAGAAAATATGAACTGAAAGTACAAGGCCTGTCTGAGTTTGCCTTTTACACAGGGCAGGGGAGAAGAGCTCAGACATGTTCCTAAAAACAGGTGGCAGTTCGCACCCGCCTGTGAGCTTCCTGGCTTGGGCCCATCTCTAGTGAATGTGGCTATGCTGATGCTGCCTAGTGGGGATATCCTCGCAACCAGTCTCTTCCTCCTCAGCAATAAACGTTGCGCGTCCCTTCCCTCAGCCTTCCCACTGCTGGAAAGCAATGGAGGCAGCTCACCCTCAGGGAAAAGGTTGTCTCAAATCCGTCCTGAGCAGTCCCTTGTTGTCTAGTCATAGGGTGGTGTTAATGGATTCTGGAAGGATCCGCAACCAGCCTGTGTAACCAAAGGAAGCACTGCCACAGGGTAGGAGCCTCTGAGGGACATGGAGGGAAAAGAAGGGGGATTTGGAGGAAGCCCGCCACATGCATAAAACTAACTTCTGGATATTTCCTTTGGGTAAAGGCATTGCACTGGGACTCAGGAGAGGTGGATTTAATTCCTAGTTTTGCCGCAGTGACCTTGAGCAAGCCATGTAAACAATCTGTGCCTCAGTTTTCCATCTGTAACATGGAGATAATACTACCCTGTGCAGACTCTGAGGGCAGAGGCGGTATCTCCCTAGGTATGTGTACAGCGCTTAGCGTAATGACTCCCCGGTCCTGGGTGGAGCCTCTGCGTGCTACTGTCATTCAAATGTCAGTGAAGGGTGTGATCCCCTGTCACCAGGCACAGCCACTCTGAAGAAGTTTCCTTTTTTAATTTTTAAACTGCACATCCACATCTCTAGAATTCTTAAAATGGCCGCACAGCACCAAGGAGTGTTTCCAGAGTGGGTCCCACGCGTTCTTGTTGATTCTCCCATGCCCTCATTTGTCCCCAACCTCCTTGGGCCTGTGATAATTCAAAGGGAGAGTAATATCTTACTGTGCTGACAGTGTCACACACCTGCTGGGTTCTGGGGTGTGTGTGTGGGCTCCTGGATGTAATTGACTGGCAGACGCTTTGGCTCTCTACAGTTCAATGTGACCCTCCCTGTGTTCTGTGATCTGTCACAGGAACATATGTTATGTTTAGGTTCTGTTCACAAAAGCCATTAATCTGCAACATTAGGGGTTTCACTCAGTGGCTGATTTGCATATAGCCAATGAGAGAGCATTGTTTCTCCTTAGTCACTCTCCCTCCCTTATTCACTGGTCATGCAGCCATGCCATTTTGCCCCTTCAGCAAGGTCCTGGCCACTGCAGTAACTCCCTTTTGGAGCGATCTGCTTCAAGTACCATATGCATTCAGATATCTTGTATGCTTCCTGGGTGCTATATTTTTTCATGGTGTACAAACAGAATTTAGATTAAAAAAATACATAGAATACTCTTGCTGGAAGGTTGCAGCGTAACACTGCTTGAATTCTTAGAATTCAAGCTGACAATACAAAGGAACCAAAACAGAAAGAGACAAAGCAAGCTGCTCCTTAAGGCAGAGAGGCACAATTCCCACAACTTTGCTACAGGCTAGCTCTTTGCAGACTGAATGCTGAGGCCCAGATCAAGGCTTCCCTGCAGAGCCCCATAGCTTACAAGTTAGCCCAGAAACCTCCCCTTCCTCCCCCATCTTAAAGTGACGGCTTGCAATTCTAACACAATCCTCATTACATCACACTGGTCCTGTATATGTTCTTCCTATGAGCAAGTAGGCATCACACAGACTGTGCTTGGCTCCCTACTAAGGGTCTAAGAGCATGCAGAGATACTCTGGAACAAGTAGATAGGGCAGTATCTGGGTACTAGACCCTACTGTGATAGCTGCCTTTTGACAAGCTGAGGCTGATCACTCAACTATTTCCAGAGCTCCCAATCATCTGTGGCAGCCAGAGAAGGGGAGAAGTTGTTCAGAGCGTCTAGATCACCCACCCACCGGTCTGAAAACTCCATAATCCAGTGTCCCAATTCCCTGCAGTCTGTCTCCAGCACAACCATCAGGCATGAAAGCCACCCCCCCGCACATCTCCAGCATAGGCCTGGCTTGGAATACTAGTTGATTATAACCAAAGGCAAATGAGCTATTTAATGTAGAACCACTGTTTACGGCACAGACACTAAAGTTAAAATGAAAAGGAGTACTTGTGGCACCTTAGAGACTAAAAATCTTTCCTTTTTGCGAATACAGACTAACACGGCTGTTACTCTGAAACCTAAAGTTAAAATGAATATGTCACAAAGCAACAGCAGGGCAAGTTTCAGAAGGTTCCGTGAGATTGTGAGTAGTGTGTAAAAATAGCACCAGACAAGAAAGGCAGATGCTGTAATGTGTTCTTCAAATAACAGCAATATTAATCTCAGGGAAGTGAAATAAAGGGCAGAAACATGAGCTACAGTCAATTGATCTGGTGAACGTTACAAGGGGGTGGGAAGTAGGTGGATGATGAGTCAGCACTGTAAAACCAAGGAGGTCAGAACTGTGCTAATAAGATATGGTGCATGAGAAACAGGCAGAGTTAGGGGATGATATAAGGACTTGAAGAGGTCAAAGTACTTCTGGAGGCTCATCAAGACTATTATGAAGCTCACTGAAATCAATGGAAAGACTCCCCTTGACTTCCATGGACTTTGGATCAGTCTCTTATTGTTGTAGCTACAGAATGGATCCATTTCACCTAGTAAACATGATAGGGAAATCTGCCAAGCCAATGAGGGCTCTGGATGCCCAACTCCCACTAATTTAAAGGGGAATGCATCATCTAAATTCCTTCAGCAGCCTTGAAAATCTCAGCCTTACAAATCTGAACAGGAATTAACACAAGGGTACGGAGATCGAAAGATGTAGGGCCAAATCCTCAGCTGATGTAAATCTGCATCCCTGCACTGAAGTCAAGGGAGCTATGACAGTGCAGAGAGAGAAAGGTATAGGCCTAGATCATCAGCATTTCTTCACTGCAATCAACGGAGCTATGTTGACTTAAACCAGCTGAGGATCTGGCCCACAAACACTTCAAAGTAGTTGAGTTAAAAAAGGGCCCGGTTAGATTGAAATACAAATCTGTCTCATTTAAACAGCTAATTATATATCTTAAGACCAATAAAAAAAGGCCTGCATCACACCTATGTCTATTCACATGGATGCATATTTTCAAAATTCATCAGATACTTGAGTACAGGAATGGAATACCAAGAACCTAACCCCCCAAAGTTACAAGGGCGAGACACTCTGGGTTGGAGAGTGCAGAAAACAAAAACTCTAATGGTACAGATTTGCTGTCTTTGGCGCTTGAGCTACATCCTTCAATTTTTTAGCACATTGATACAGTGCCTGGGACTAAGGATTTCAACGCTGAACAATACAAAATAAAGTGCAAAATATCACATATCAATCAGAATAACAACCAGCCCAAATGCACAGTCTGAGAAGGCAACAGAATCTGGCTCAGTGGGAGTATAAAAAGAGATTGCCTTTGCTGTTAAGAGCTGGTAACGCTGTTTATTTGAGGAGAATAATGATCTCATTGTCTAGCTTTGTCAGTAAGTGAAGCAGTGATAGATCCTCACGGCAAAAGCTTGCAGGAAAACACCTTTTCTTTCCAGTCTTTGTAGGAAGAAGATGGGTGGTAGTTTGCCTTCATTTGGCCAGGCCAGAGGATTAGCTACATGTGGGAAAGGGGTAGAATATATTTTCACCCGTGTGTGCACATGAGCTCCGATCAATCTCTATGGCCTTATCTTCTCTTGACTTTTTTTTTTTTTTTTGAGAAATCTCTTGTTCTTGCACTATCACCAGTGCAACTCCTCTGGTGATAGCAGTTGTGGCAGCATTAGCATAAACAAGGCACCAGAATTCTCTCGTGTTTTTACCACCATGTTGTCTAGACTGGCTCTGATCAAGCTGACTAGTGCTCCCACTATTGCTGGACCCATAATTGCGCACCAGTGGGCGATATCACTGGGAAGTCCAGAGAAGCCCCAGCCTTTGTATTTACACTTAAACACCTGCATTAATCCTTGAATAGTTCTCCCTCTCGAGCCCTGTAATCCTGAGTGATGTGTGCGTATAGATCTAATGGTTAAAATGCTATTTGAGGGTATTCTAACTTTAATAAAAACTCTTCATTGGAATTAAAATCAAGCCCCAAGATCAAGTGAGAAGGAAAAACCAGCTGCAAGGTGCAGAGCTGTGTGACAGGAGAGGCACGCCCGTAACTCTTTATTGCTTAGTTTTCAGAGATTTAAGCTTAGCCCCTGTGACTGTGAAACCACTTGCTGCCAACTGGCAGAGGGCATAGGGGTACATAGGGGTACAGGGATCCCCTCGGTTCACCAAAAGGGGTCATGTATGGTCTCTACTGAAAGTATGTGTCACACTGTCATCATACTCATTGTGAAATGTATGTGCAGATAAGGTGTAAGGAGTTATGTATGTATACAGAAAATTAACTTCTTAAAGGATATAAATTAAGACAGGTCACCAGAAGGTGATAAACAGATTCTAGGCAGGAAGGGGGTAGCAAACAGTTCTCTCTCTGGTAGACCATTGTGTATTGTATGCCTCCGGGCCAACTCATTCAGCATAAAAACCAATGGACATGCTCTGTTTGCTGTCTGGGCCAGGTGCAGGCCCAAGGATTTACAAAGACAAAGCAACCCCAAAATAAGCCTCTGAAGAGGGACCAGCCTGGGGTAAAGGACCATATTTCTGTCATTGCATAAAAGAAGTGAAGAAGGGATAAGATTTCATCCTTCAGTCTGTGAAGACAAGCTACTAGCCAACTTGATCTGATCAAAGTTCTCAGCCATCCTGGTGGAAAACGCTAGGAAGAGGACTCGGGGTTACCTACCTGTAGGAGACAGGGGCATGTCCTGTGAGCTATGTGTAGGCTGTAATAAGCATATTAAGATTATTTTATATGTAACCATTTGTTTCTAATATTCTTACTTACTTATCATTTGAATCTCCATTCTGTGATAATAAAGTTGTCCTTGTTTTTACTATGTGTACGTCTACATGTTGAGCGTTAAGCGGTGTGGTGATCCTGAGGTAAAACTAGCAAGTGTTGCGTGCTATTCCCTTGGGGAGTAGAGAATCTGCAAGTGTTCATTGGAAAAGGGACTGGGCACTCCAGAGGGACGTGAGGAGGTTGGAGTGTATCTATCGCTTACCTGCAGAGGAGCAGCAAAGCCTGGAGCACGCGTGGGCTGATAGGGCAGTGCTTGTCTGCCTGTGGTAGGCAAGATTCTCTCTTGCTAATGGCAGGTAGTAGCAAGGTGCCTCAACGCCCATGGGTACCTCTGGGAAGTGCCCCAGCCACCCTCCCCATTCCGGAAGGATACAAGGCAGTGCTGGGAAACCATAGACCTCCATTCACCAAGTTGTTTAATGGTGATTACTTCAAAAGGAGCCCAGGCACTTGCACATCCAGGAAGGACTCTTTGCCATTGCAGGCTTCCTCTGGGTCCAGGAGCAGCCAGCAAGACACTACGTTAAGGGCTTGTGAGCACTGCTACTCACAGCTGACTCGTCACACCTCGTTCATAGGAAAGCAGCATTGCAGCTTTCCTTTGGCAACTGCCCTGGACCAGCTGGCTGATTTGGTTTTTATTCTTGTACACCATGTTTGCATTATTATTAGGGGAAGATCTAAGAACTAGAACCCAGCTCTCCTGACCCCAAGGCCAGCACCTGAACCAGAAGACCAGCCTGCCTCTCCCTGGGTGTAGAGCTGGTTGGTGTTGGGGTCTAGGGAGAAGGTAATGTGGCACATTGTTTTTAATGATTAACATGCACAAAAGGATTTAAAAAGTCCCAGCATGGAAAAGGGGAAGGGGCTGAACCCAAGATCTTATAACATTGGGGTTCTGGGCCAGGCTACTGACAGGTCTCTTGTAAGGACTCTTATTTTCTTTCTCCCTTTCCTTCCATCAGTAATTCAGAATCAGCCTAAAGCCACATTTTCACATTGCTGCACTAGTTTGATCTTTGTTAGCAGTCTTTGGTCTTTGTGCAGTACTCAGTGGGTCAGATCCTCAGCTAATGTAAATTTGCACAATTCCACTGAAGTCATCAGAGCTGCTCTGATTTTCACAGCTGAGGATCCGGCCTCATAGCCTTTACTAGCTGCAATCAATAATAATTCTGACAACAAAAACACAGAGCGAAAGTGCAGTGCAAAATTTTATGCAAGTAGCTGGAAGCAAAATTATTGTGCAGATTCCAGGAGCACTCTTGGGGCATAGAAAATTAATGAGCAGCACTTAAATTTATCAGAATTCGATAGAAAAAATCCCTCCTGCTACCCCAAATGATGCCTTCTTGTATTAGGCTTCAGAGACTGGAACAATATGTACAGGTTTCAAATGCATGCACAAAATTTAGAATATAAAAAAGCCACAAAGATTTTCCACAAGGTAACTCTGCTCGCACAACACAAGAACAAAGGACATGCAATGAAATTAAAAGGTGGTGAATTCAAAAC
The DNA here is from genome assembly GCF_965140295.1 of Lepidochelys olivacea. Classification (NCBI taxonomy): domain Eukaryota; kingdom Metazoa; phylum Chordata; order Testudines; family Cheloniidae; genus Lepidochelys; species Lepidochelys olivacea. The sequence continues at coordinate 131,749,645 of NC_140415.1, forward strand.
TGATAAAAAATACTTTTTTTCACACAACATGTGATTTGATTGTGGAACTCACGGCTCCAGGATGTTGTAGAGGACAAGAACTTAGTAAGATTCAAAATTTGGACATTTATATGGCTAGCAAGAATATCTAGAGTTATAACAATTAGTGCAAACTGAGTTTTGAAAGGGATAAAGAAACCTTATGCTTTAGGGTTTAAACCAGTCTTTTAGTTTAGGGATTAGGATGAGACACTAATAAGAGCAGATTATCCCACATTGGCCTACAGGGCGGTTCTTGAGTATCTCGTGTTTACAATTGTTTGAGACTGGACACAGGACTGCATAGTTTCCAGTGCTCCCCTGTTGACCACTTCTTTGGTATTGTGATGGCCTGTCTCTATCTAGATCTTCTGTGGCGCAATCCTCCAGAAGGATCACCACTTAAAGTTCATTCCCCTTCTGGGGTAAGGAAAGTTCAACTGAAAATCCAAGCCAGCATCTAAACAGATGATTCTTCTGCCCCTCTTGGGCCACGCTGGAGTTCCCCTGCTCTTCATTTTTACTCCCAGCCCCTTCACAGTCCTTAGCCTGTGCACTGCCTCCCAGGGCTTTCCCCCGCCATGGTCTCCCCTTACCAGAGTGCCTGGCAGCTTTTCCCAAGGACCTGCTTCTTAGAGGCCCTATCTCCAGGCCTCCCACAGGAGCTTAACCTGCTCCCTGTTGGCTCTCTTCAGCCTGCCTTTTACCAGGCCCTTTCCAGAGAGAGGAAACTCCCTAGCTCCTCTCTCCTGAGTCTCCTCGCTTTCCCTGAGCTCACCTCATACCCTGTGTACTTCTCTCTGACCCTTTCATAGCTGAGATCATTCATTGTAATTAAGTCACCATTTCAAGATCAACTGGGGGATAATTGGTATGTCACAGGCAAGCTTGAACCCAACTCCCCGGAAAGGGGCAGTCCGCCTGTGACTGGGTGGAGGAGTGGCCTGGCTATTGTGTTTCTGACTAATTGAGGTGATTTGACAAGGAAATCACAGTGATCCTTGTACTCATCATGAAAAGTGGCCTGAGACCTTTATATTCCACTGGCAACTGACAGAAGGGACATTGGTTCCCCATCTCATCAGAAGCAAGCGTGGTCTCAGCACCCGGTGAACCTTGGTAGGCAATCAGGTGTGGGACTTAAGCCCACCACACTATATATAGTATTGGTATAGGGCCAGATTTTCAAAAGAGCTCAGCACCCAACGTGCTTTCCATAACTCAGAGCTAGCTCAGTGGGTTATGCTCAAAACAAGCCTGCAAGGTTTTCAGAGGGGCCAAAATCACCTCTGAACTGAGAAAGCAGCACGGAATCAATTCTGCCACAAAAGTAAAGTTTTGGAAAATGATGAGCCAGTGAAACTAGTGTTAACGTAACCTGAACTACAGTGAACACGTCTCCATATACCACTTTACATTAGTTTAAAGTATGCTATCGAAGGGATAATTACTCGCCTGGAATTGTTGTTCTTTGAAGATATGTATCTCAAAGAATTACCGCTCCCTGGTAACTTGGTGCCCTTGCATGTAGACCTGGCAGAAACTCACTTACCTCAGATTCCTTAACAAGTGGTTCAAGCAAAGGGCATCGTTCAACCCATCCCATGAAGAAGCAAAGTTTTCCCCAGTGTTCCAGCTGCAAGTTGCTTTCATAGCGGGAGGTGGAAAATGCTCCCACAATACCCACAAACGACAAGAGAGAAAACAGACACGGTTTCAGAATGCTCAGCTCTGTGGAGAGAAGGGGAGGTAAGTGGTGATCTGTCCAGATGCAGATTTTTCCAGAACCACAATGACAATAATGATCTTTTCTCACATGATTGACTACAGGTGTTGTCTTTGGTGTAGGATCTGGAGTACCATTTGATCTAGGTTTCATCCGATGAAGTGAGCTGTAGCTCACGAAAGCTCATGCTCAAATAAATTGGTTAGTCTCTAAGGTGCCACAAGTACTCCTTTTCTTTTTGCGAATTGATCTAGGGTAAGTGGGACTGGGAGCAACCTCAATGTGGTGTGATTTTTGGTGTAAGTGACCATTATCACTAAGTCCAGTTTGTCTGGGTGGCAAGATAGACTGGAGAGTCTAAAGGGACTGTCGGTGACTCCCTAGTAAGACTGTTATAGTGATCCAGGAGTTCACATTTGTTACTGGCTTGGGGAAATCTAATTATAGAACACACCATCAGCGTTGGGTATCTACCAGTTTTCTGACAGTCTGCCTGGAGGTACTCACAGTTGTGAGCCACATGAGACAGAGTTCAGAGTAGCAGCCATGTTAGTCTGTATCCGCAAAAAGAAAAGGAGGACTTGTGGCACCTTAGAGACGAACAAATTTATTTGAGCATAAGCTTTCGTGAGCATAAGCTTTCGTGATGCATCCGATGAAGTGAGCTGTAGCTCATGAAAGCTTATGCTCAAATAAATTTCAGAGAATCATAGAATCATAGAATATCAGGGTTGGAAGGGACCCCAGAAGGTCATCTAGTCCAACCCCCTGCTCAAAGCAGGACCAATTCCCAGTTAAATCATTCCAGCCAGGGCTTTGTCAAGCCTGACCTTAAAAACCTCTAAGGAAGGAGATTCTACCACCTCCCTAGGTAACGCATTCCAGTGTTTCACCACCCTCCTAGTGAAAAAGTTTTTCCTAATATCCAACCTAAACCTCCCCCACTGCAACTTGAGACCATTACTCCTCGTTCTGTCATCTGCTACCATTGAGAACAGTCTAGAGCCATCCTCTTTGGAACCCCCTTTCAGGTAGTTGAAAGCAGCTATCAAATCCCCCCTCATTCTTCTCTTCTGCAGGCTAAACAATCCCAGCTCCCTCAGCCTCTCCTCATAACTCATGTGTTCCAGTCCCCTAATCATTTTTGTTGCCCTTTGCTGGACTCTCTCCAATTTATCCACATCCTTCTTGAAGTGTGGGGCCCAAAACTGGACACAGTACTCCAGATGAGGCCTCACCAATGTCGAATAGAGGGGAACGATCACGTCCCTCGATCTGCTCGCTATGCCCCTACTTATACATCCCAAAATGCCATTGGCCTTTTTGGCAACAAGGGCACACTGCTGACTCATATCCAGCTTCTCGTCCACTGTCACCCCTAGGTCCTTTTCCGCAGAACTGCTGCCTAGCCATTCGGTCCCTAGTCTGTAGCTGTGCATTGGGTTCTTCCGTCCTAAGTGCAGGACCCTGCACTTATCCTTATTGAACCTCATCAGATTTCTTTTGGCCCAATCCTCCAATTTGTCTAGGTCCTTCTGTATCCTATCCCTCCCCTCCAGCGTATCTACCACTCCTCCCAGTTTAGTATCATCCGCAAATTTGCTGAGAGTGCAATCCACACCATCCTCCAGATCATTTATGAAGATCTTGAACAAAACCGGCCCCAGGACCGACCCCTGGGGCACTCCACTTGATACCGGCTGCCAACTAGACATGGAGCCATTGATCATTACCCGTTGAGCCCGACAATCTAGCCAGCTTTCTACCCACCTTATAGTGCATTCATCCAGCCCATACTTCCTTAACTTGCTGACAAGAATACTGTGGGAGACGGTGTCAAAAGCTTTGCTAAAGTCAAGAAACAATACATCCACTGCTTTCCCTTCATCCACAGAACCAGTAATCTCATCATAAAAGGCGATTAGATTAGTCAGGCATGACCTACCCTTGGTGAATCCATGCTGGCTGTTCCTGATCACTTTCCTCTCATGCAAGTGCTTCAGGATTGATTCTTTGAGGACCTGCTCCATGATTTTTCCAGGGACTGAGGTGAGGCTGACTGGCCTGTAGTTCCCAGGATCCTCCTTCTTCCCTTTTTTAAAGATTGGCACTACATTAGCCTTTTTCCAGTCATCCGGGACTTCCCCGGTTCGCCACGAGTTTTCAAAGATAATGGCCAATGGCTTTGCAATCACAGCCGCCAATTCCTTCAGCACTCTCGGATGCAACTCGTCCGGCCCCATGGACTTGTGCACGTTCAGGTTTTCTAAATAGTCCCTAACCACCTCTATCTCCACAGAGGGCTGGCCATCTCTTCCCCATTTTGTGATGCTCAGCGCAGCAGTCTGGGAGCTGACCTTGTTTGTGAAAACAGAGGTAAAAAAAGCATTGAGTACATTAGCTTTTTCCACATCCTCTGTCACTAGGTTGCCTCCCTCATTCAGTAAGGGGCCCACACATTCCTTGGCTTTCTTCTTGTTGCCAACATACCTGAAGAAACCCTTCTTGTTACTCTTGACATCTCTGGCTAGCTGCAGCTCCAGGTGCGATTTGGCCCTCCTGATATCATTCCTACATGCCCGAGCAATATTTTTATACACTTCCCTGGTCATATGTCCTACCTTCCACTTCTTGTAAGCTTCTTTTTTATGTTTAAGATCCGCTAGGATTTCACCATTAAGCCAAGCTGGTCACCTGCCATATTTACTATTCTTTCGACTCATTGGGATGGTTTGTCCCTGTAACCTCAACAGGGATTCCTTGAAATACAGCCAGCTCTCCTGGACTCCTTTCCCCTTCAAGTTAGTCCCCCAGGGGATCCTGGCCATCCGTTCCCTGAGGGAGTCGAAGTCTGCTTTCCTGAAGTCTAGGGTCCGTATCCTGCTGCTTACCTTTCTTCCCTGCGTCAGGATCCTGAACTCAACCAACTCATGGTCACTGCCTCCCAGATTCCCATCCACTTTTGCTTCCCCCACTAATTCTACCCGGTTTGTGAGCAGCAGGTCAAGAAAAGCGCCCCCCCTAGTTGGCTCCTCTAGCACTTGCGCCAGGAAATTGTCCCCTACGCTTTCCAAAAACTTCCTGGATTGTCTATGCACCGCTGTATTGCTCTCCTGGCAGATATCAGGAAAATTAAAGTCACCCATGAGAATCAGGGCATGCGATCTAGTAGCTTCCGTGAGCTGCCGGAAGAAAGCCTCATCTACCTCATCCCCCTGGTCCGGTGGTCTATAGCAGACTCCCACCACTACATCACTCTTGTTGCACACACTTCTAAACTTAATCCAGAGACACTCAGGTTTTTCTGCAGTTTCGTACCGGAGCTCTGAGCAGTCATACTGTTCCCTTACATACAGTGCTACTCCCCCACCTTTTCTGCCCTGCCTGTCCTTCCTGAACAGTTTATAACCATCCATGACAGTACTCCAGTCATGTGAGTTATCCCACCAAGTCTCTGTTATTCCGATCACGTCATAGTTCCTTGACATCACTAGGACCTCCAGTTCTCCCTGCTTGTTTCCAAGGCTTTGTGCATTTGTATATAAGCACTTGAGATAACCTGTTGATCGCCCCTCATTCTCAGTATGAGGCAGGAGCCCTCCCCTCACAGACATTCCTGCCTGTGCTTCCTCCCGGTATCCCGCTTTCCCACTTACCTCAGGGCTTTGGTCTCCTTCCCCCGGTGAACCTAGTTTAAAGCCCTCCTCACTAGGTTAGCCAACCTGCTCGCGAAGATGCTCTTCCCTCTCTTCGTTAAGTGGAGCCCGTCTCTGCCTAGCACTCCTTCTTGGAACACCATCCCATGGTCGAAGAATCCAAAGCCTTCTCTCCGACACCACCTGCGTAGCCATTCGTTGACTTCCACGATTCGACGCTCCCTACCTAGGCCTTTTCCTTCCATGGGGAGGATGGACGAGAACACCACTTGCGCCTCCAACTCCTTTATCCTTCTTCCTAGAGCCACATATTCCGCAGTGATCCGCTCAAGGTCATTCTTGGCAGTATCATTGGTACCCACGTGGAGAAGCAGGAAGGGGTAGCGATCCGAGGGCTTGATGAGTCTCGGCAGTCTCTCCGTCAGATCGCGAATCTTAGCCCCTGGCAAGCAGCAGACTTCTCGGTTTTCCCGGTCAGGGCGGCAGATAGATGACTCAGTCCCCCGGAGGAGAGAGTCCCCGACCACCACCACCCGCCTTCTCCTCTTGGGAGTGGTGGTCGTGGAAATCCCAACCTCAGGACATAGCATCTCATGCCTTCCAACCAGCGGAGTCTCCTTCTGCTTTCTCGCCCCAGACATATCATCTGGTCCACTCTCCGCAACGATACCTGTGGAGAGAACATGAAAGCGGTTAGTTACCTGTGTCTGTGTTACTGGAACCCGGACATTCCGCTTACCTCTTCTGGAGGTCACATGTTGCCAAGCTTCTTCACTGGCCTCTTGGCTCCTCTGTGCAACCTGCTCTATATCTGTAGAGCTTTGTGCCCCTAGAAGCCTATCCTGAGTTTTGTCCAGAAAATCCTCAGTTTCCCGTATGCAACGCAGGGTCGTTATCTGTTGCTCCAGACCTTCAATCTTCTCTTCCAATATGGAGACCAGCTTGCACTTTGTACAGACAAAGTCGCTTCTGTCCTGTGGAAGAAAGACAAACATGGCACATCCAGTGCAGGTCACAACAGCTGAACCCCCCCCTTTCATATCACCTTCCTACTATGAGCTTCCTCAGAGCAGTTTGCAAGACGTAAGCCTCACTGGGCTCACTCCAGGCGAACTCCCAGGCAAACTCCTGCTGTGAGCTGCTCTGCTGTCCCCGCTGCTCAGCTGGTTCTCCGCCGCTCAGCTGGTTCGCGAAGCTCTGGCTATTTTTAAACAGCCAGGCTTCCCTGTCGCAAACAAACAGACACCCTACTGCCCGCCCCCTGCAGGCTAGCAGCCAATCAGACACTCACTCAGGCTTTGTTAGTCTCTAAGGTGCCACAAGTCCTCCTTTTCTTTTTACCAGACAGAGTGACACCCTTGCACAATCATCTCCATGTTTTCTTCGGCTCAGCTTCCCCATGCATGGTTTGGCATCCCTGAATTCATCTGCGAGGCCTCTACCCTCTCCAGTTTCAAGCCCTCCTTAAAAACCCACTTCTGCCATGTTGCCTGGTCTAACTCTCATGGATTTGTAGAAAATCCCTGTTGTTCCCCTTCCCTGATCTGTCTACCTACCTGGTTGCCTGTGTGTAGTCTGTGAGCTCCTGGAGGGAGCAAAGGCCCTTGTATGCTTGGAACATGCTTTACACTTTTGGGTGCTACTGCAACCAGCATATGTTAATTTTAATAATAATTTTTAAAAGAAGTCCAACCCCCCTTAAAATTGGGTTGCAAGTCAGGGAAATTCTGTCGATAGTAGAGACGGGTGAAATGTTTTGATCAAAAAAATGTTGGGGGGTAAAAATGCAGTTTTGGAGACAACAGAATATTTCGAAAGGCCACGTCACACTAGGTTGAGTTAAAAAAAAAGTTTAAACAATTGCAAAAAAGTCCAAGCATTTGGAAAGGAACTGTTTTGACTTTACGTTTAGAAATTTCCTTTAATTTAAAAATGTTCAAAATCTAAACAAAATATTTTTGTTTCATGTCAAATGAAACATTTTGTTTTTGACCCCAAAATAATTTTGTTTTTAATTTTAGATTTGCCAGAGCTATTTCCCCAATTTTTTGGAATTGCCGGTGACCTGAAAAAAATCCTTCATTCACACTTTTAGTCTTCAGCCAGTGACAAACTCAGCCCTCTTAGGGGCTGAGTCATCTTTCTAGTAGGGTCCCAGGGAAATCGCTTTATAACCGAGCCCATTTGCAAGCTGTGGCTACCTGCTCCGTATCCCAGACTTCCCTGCCATGATCTAATCAGCTGACAATCAGGCCCTCTCAGAGGTCCAGGGAGGCCCGGGCCACTTCCAGCTTTGAGGCCCCTAGCCATAATAAAAATAAAAAATGTCAACACATGAAAACAAAACAAGGCACCAAAAAAAGAGGGAGACATAGTCTGAACATTTTTTATTTAATAAATGCTTTTCTAGCCTTTTTCTGTGCAAATGCGCTAATTATTGAGGAAAAATCTAGGTTTCATGCAATATCACAGTTGATATTAAGCATAGTGAGCCCATTCAAACGCTCTTGTCCCATAGTTGAACGGTGATAGTTCTTTATCTGCTTCAACACATTGAAGGTGTGTTCACCTGAAGCCACTGATGCAGGCAAACTGACAAAAATACACAATGCAGTTGTGATATTAGGAAACACCCCAGAACATCCAAGTTCAAGTATTTCTTGAAGCAACTCCTTTGGCTTGCAATCCAATTTAAAGTTCATGGAATATATTCATTTGAGGAAGATGACCTTGTCACTGAGATCTTTTGAGATTTCTTTGTTGTACCGTTGCTGAAATTGTTCAGCTGCAGAAAGTAGATCTTCATTACTCAGTCTGTTGAACTGCCAAAGAAACCCCAAAAGGGTCCAAATTAGTTGCAGTGACTCAAATCAACATGTAAGATCTGACTGAATAGAGTCAATGATGAGAAGGAAGACATTGACCCTATAATGCTGGTCAGCTTTGGATTCAGTAGGTAAGTTGAGATTGGTGGAGAACTCAGATGAAATGCCAATATTCTGTGCTACTAATTTGGACTCAGTCAGGATCGCATCCCATTGTTCACAAATCTGTTGAATGTCATTGATAAGACTTTCAATGTTATCCCTCTCAACATCAAGTGTAGCATTGCGTGCTTCAATTACCAGATTAGTTTGGTGGATCATTGTAAGTAACTTCATCCACAACGATGACATCAGAACGCATTCAAATTTAGACATGTGCTTCTGAAAAGACTGAAGTTCAGTTTGAGCCTGTGCAGTGAGATTCAAGCTCATTCTCACTGAATTCAAATGCTGTGCAACTGGTTGAACACCATCAATCCGGGCAGACCATCTAGTTTTGGACATCCCATGCAGTGAAACAGGAAGATATTGCTTCAGAATTTCCCACCTTTCTAGACTGCTACTGAAGAGATTGTACATTTGCTGAACAGTTCCAAAGTAAGTAATTGCCTCCTTGCATAATTCAGCACAGTCAACACCTACAAGGTTTAGTGTGTGGTTTCCACAGCTGGAGAAAATACAGTTTGAATTATGCTCAAGCAGAACTGCTTATACACCTTTAGTACTTCCTAGCCATATTAGATCCGTTGCCATAGGCTTGACCAATACGGACTTAAAAATCTAACTTAAAAATTTCTAGAATTGCTAGTACTCGAGCAGCAATTTATTTTCCAGTTTTTCTCATGAAATTATCAAACAAAATAAACCTTTCTTCAACTGAAAATTTTGAGCTGTCGACAATCTTAACATATCGAATAACCATCGTAGTCTATTCTTTGTGAGAACAATCTGGAGTGGCATCAACAATGATTGAAAAATAATTGGCATTTTGAATCTCATCAAGAATTGTTGTTTGTACAAATGACTCACATAGCTCAATAAACTCGTTTTGTATGTGTGTGGAGAGATAATGGACTTGCATGCGCTTTTGACTCTCTTGCGACACTTGACCACGTTTAACAGACTCTGATAAAAGTGGGTCATATTTGCTGAGGAGCTCAACTATGCCTAGAAAGTTTCCATTTGCATGATCACCAATACGTTGACTGGGACCAAAGAAAGCCAATTCCTGCTCAGAAAGAAAAAGGATGACATTCAGGATGTGCTCAAGAAGTTTTTTCTAGTTATTAGTTTCTGTAGAGAGTTCAGTCAAGAGTACATTCTCAACTGAACTTTCAACTGATGCTGCCCTACTGGCTGATTTTCATGCAACATAGTTTTCTTTGTGTGATGTTGAACTCTCATGTGATGGTCTTTCCATTTCCTCCAACCTCTGTTGATGCTCCATCCTGATTGATCAGAGAGAACTTATGCATTTGCAGGACTTTTGTTCAAAATGAAGCAGGGTGCACAATTAACAGGCATGAGAAAGGGGTATCCCATCCCAACAGAGACTGTTTTTCCATACTCCAGCATAACCATTCTCTTGTGCAGGTCTCACCATTTGGAAGAGTTTTTGTCGAGTAGGGAAAGCATGATTATCAGGATCTAGTGGAATGTTACTTGGAATTTCAAAACAACAAATTTGAAGAAGAGATTGCATTTGGGCAGCATTGCTCTTGTCAATAATTCCAATGTCAGTCACAGTCAAACCTGTAGTACTCATAAATTCCTCTTGCTGCGTAAGATCCCTCACACCTTCCTGTTGCTGTTGAGTTTCTTGATCGTACACAGGATCTTCTGCTGCATCTGTTACTGTTGGCACATCTCCTTCTTGACTAATGTCCTCATGTTCAGGTATTGGCATTGAAATATCACCTGTTGCAGTTGGAGTTTTCATTATCTGTAGCATTGTTTGTTGGGTAAGGTGTGTTTTCCAGTGGTTTGAGAAATGAAGTTATTGGCTTTGAGCTCTTAGCTGCTGTTTCACTCAGTTGTTTTTGCTGTCTCTTGCTTGCACCACTTTCAAATCTCCTCTTCATAGTGATCTATCTGGTCAACATATAGCCGATCCACACTTGAAATATTCTGCTGTAAATAAGTAGCTTATTTACATATGAAATCTTCTACTGTAAATGTACACAAATGCTGAAAAGACTTAAAATGAAGGAATACTAATTAAGAACACAAAATGAAACAGACAGGTTATTATCCTTATCACTGAATCAAAACTCAAGCATGCAAGGTATAATATAACAGGCTGAGCTGAAGACAAAGGGATGACATATATATAGTAAACACAGTCACAGATACAGACAGAGGGATAATATCCAAAAATTTCAATGGTGTGTCCTCACAAAACTCACTGTACAAGATTGTCCTCACAAATTTTCACCTTGAATCTGGGCCTATAGACTATGAAAGCCGATGATGATGGCCAAGCTACCAAGTTAGGGCTCAACCAACCAACCACTCACCTCTTTTAGCTACCATATGAAGAAAATAACGAGGAATTCTCACACATAAATAATTCTGTAGTTATCTAGACGTAAAACTATAAAGGCACTAAAATGTAACAGTTCTCTACCTTTCAACATGCACTTGATCCAGCACCAGCCACTAGTAGTAGTTTGTTTATATAATCAGCTGATCTGAGAGGACACGTTCATCACGGTCTAATCTCGTGCCATCAGAACCGATATAGTTTTATTTATATTTATGAACATTTAAAACTATTTAATATGACAAAATCTATATCAATTAACAAAAAAAATTATATCTTTTACCAAATCACATCTCTTATTTGCTTAAATTTGCAGCTCTAAGCTGAGAGAGTGTGTCACATTTTGGTCCAATAGGGATGCTCATAAAAACAAGCTGCGAAATTTATCAAATGCCAGAAAATTAAAAAGTGTCTAAATTTGAGCTTGAGGCCCAGGGCAAATGGCTCTCCTGGCCCCACCTCTGATTGGCCCTGCTGACAATCTCCATCAAACCCCATCCTTTATGCCAGCCCATCCCCCACAGTTCCTTCTGGGAAAGGAGACACAATATTATACCCTCTGCCTTTAAATAGAAGGCACAAAATTGCCAATATTTCAGGGTAATGATGAATGTGGAAGAATTACCTAGATGATTAATGAGAACTTTACAGGAAGCTTTTAACATAATTAAACATAATGTCTCTGCTGGCTCTAACCCCCTTCTTTCCCACACACTTGTTCCCTCCACTCCCGTGTTGCCAAGTTTCAGCAAGATGCTAGTGAGAGAACCATAGGGGCAGCAGGGCGAGTGCGCGTTCTTTGAAGGGTTCACCCCTTGGTCATACAGATTGGTCAGCGTCACTAGTGTGCTTTGTGTCCAGTGATGTCTGTGGGCTATGCCTGTTCAGCTGGAGATGGATGGAGAGCACCAATATTTGTCACAGCAAAACCAGAAGTATTTTTAAAGCCAAATGGGACCAGGGGACCACTGTGACCATCAAGTTTGACCTCCTGCATAGCATAAGTGAGCGGATTGCACAAGTGAACAGTCCCTGCAGCAGAGGGAGTAAATCTGTCCTGCTGTCTAAGGGACCTCTTCATCAAGGTGGAATTAAAACATACCTTTTAAAAAGATAACTTCTATTTAAAACTCCAGCTGCTGGAAATTTACCACATCCCTGGCAAACTGCTCCAATGGTTAATTACCCTCGTGGCTACAAAATTGCATTGGATGTCTGATTTTAATTTTCCCGACTTCAGCTTTCAGCTGTTGGATCTTGTTATTCCATTATCTACTGGATCAATGTGACCTGATGTCCGAGGCCGTCTCTCTGTTCAGATACTTATAGTCTGTGTGATCCAATTGCTTCTTAACCTTCTCTTTGATAAGCTTTATAGCCTGAGCTCCTTATGTCTCTCATTAGGCATGTTTTCCAGACCCCAAATAATTTTTGTGTCTCTTCTCCCAGTACATGGAACACTCTAATCCATGAGGTCACTCTCCACTTTCAAAGCCCTCATCAGTATCAATTCCACCATGATGCCTACAGAAAATTATCATCTGGCAATGGCTAGGTAGAGAGTGTGCCACTGTGAGTGTTTATATTTATATTAAAAATGGAATGATTGAGAACCATTAAGTAAATAGATCAAGTTATGCACATACACCAGCTGTTTGTTACTCTCTTCTTGTTGGTTACACTCTCTTGTTGTGTCTTGTTTTGAATTGGGTTGTAAGTTATGGGTCAGGTACCATGTCTTTCAGGTATTTGTATGGCATCTGATACAATGGAACCCCAGTCATCCAGGAAACCAAATGTAAGGAGAAACTCTCTCTGGCTTTCCAGCATTCCTGTGGTTGGGATAAGGACCCTGAAAGGAGGAGAGCGAGCGAGCACTTTTCATATACACGTCTCAGCCTGGAGAGAGTTGGAGCTGCAGCTTTAGCATGCCACACGGTTCTGCCGCAGAGTGACTTACTGTCAATACAAATTATGTGACCATGAGATTGGGAATGGCCACAGTCACAGACACTTATGTGTATTATTTCTATTACAGCAGGACTGAGAGGTTCCACCCAAGATGGGGGCTTACTGTATTAAGCACTGTACAGGGATGAAGGATGCTACAGTCATTATGATGTTAACTTGGGGTTCTGTTCCTGTGCGACCTTGGGGAAGTCACTTAAGCCTAGATCCTCAAAGGTATTTAGGGAGTTAGGATCTGGGCCTTAGTCCCTATGGGCCTGTAATGGGGTGGAGAGAGGAGGGACTGGCAAAGCCAGAGAGTGGGGGAACCACTCAGGAAAGACTCAGGGAAAAGCAGCAAGGCATAGGACCGTGCAGACCTTGGCTGCTGATCAGAGGGTGTCTGAGCTGGAGCTCGGAGCAGAGGGTGAGCCCAGGTTCTCCTACCAGTCAGTGGGGAAGTGGCACAGACCACGCAGTGGAAAGTACTTTGCCTGAGACAGTTTGCTCTGAAAGACTTGGATACCCTGGAAAGGAAGGACCCTAGTGACCTGGCTGGACTGTCAAGTCAGAAGATGCAGCTCTGGGAGTGAGTGAGGCCACAGGGTGAGAGAGAATGACAGGTGGCGAGATCGCCAAAGGAGAGTGCAGCACCTGGAAAGAGCTAATCTACAGAGCGGCCAGGAGGCAGCGCCCTAGCAGTGAGTGCACCTCCGTGAGAGGGCCTCGTTTAGAAAAAATACAGACGATAGCAATTCCCTTCCTTGTAGAGATGCTGGGAGGTTACAGTAAAGAGTGCAAGATACTTGGTCACTACAGAAAGGGGGTGCCATGCAAAGACAGAAATTCATCGACACCATGAGAGACAGCTCCCGCCACAAAGAGCTTACATGCTAAATAGACACAGGGTTGGGTGTGGGAAAGGAGAGAGACAAAATGATTTACCTGAGGTCACACAGCAGATCGGTGGCAAAGCCAAGAACAGAATCCAGGGTTCTTGAGGCCAAGTCTAATGACCCATCGATGGGACTGCCCTTGTACAAATGAAATTTGAAGCTGATGGAGCTTTGAAAACTGGAATCGTGGATAGCTTAAAAGTATCAGGCCACCTGCAGGTCACTGTACAGCAGCTAATATGGGATACCCCCTTCTCATGCCTGTTAATTGGGATTGAAGGAAATGGGCCTTCGATGACTGGCAGAAATTGGCTGAACAAACTCAAATGGAGTGGAATAGAGTGCATCACGTGTTGAGGCCTCGTGAGGAAATGAATGGAGAAGGAGGGGGTTTTCAAAAGCATTCAGCATTGGCCTAACTCTGTTCCCACTGAAGTCAGTAGGAGTTTTGGCCTTGAGTTCAACAGGAGCAGTATTAAGCCGGAGCCGAATGCTGCTGAAAGTCCCACCTGAAATACCACTCTAGTTTTAATGTGCTGAATGGCAATTCCCCTGTACCTTCACAGCACTGAAAGCTGGTGTCTGCTCCTTGGGAAATGTCAGGTTACATTTAAAATCATCCCTTTCCTACATTTTACACTAAGATGAAAACTCCAATTTGAAACTGTAAGAAAAATAATCTGTGGGTGACCTTAGATTTCAGAGCCATGTTGCAGGGAATGCATTTCTTGCAAGCCGTGTTAGCTGTCATTGGAAAATCTATAGCTACAGCAAGCTGACACTGGGTAAATCGCAGCCCGGTTACTTTTATTATTGCTAATCTTTGGAGTGGTCTCTCCCGTGTAGAAGAAAATGGCACATTCATTTTAATGTAATTACAGCAACAATGCTTATAACTTTTGTCATGCTAATCTTGAAAATTAAATCCGGAGGAACATGCTCAATGAAATGAAATGTGATTGATATTAAAGCCGGAGAAAGATAGACTCAGTCTAGTCGCAAGGTCAGGTCAACATACAGCAGTAACATCCATTTTTTAAATTAACTGATCTATGGCTATGTTGCCCCCTGGCAATTTGCCCTGAGTACAGGGTAGCATGTAGGTGCGCCGCCCCAGAAACACCATAGGGACCAGGGTCTGACTGTGAACATTCAGTCCCTGCTTTTCTCCTGTCCATGGCGAAAGTTAGCTGTACCAGCCCTGTTCCCGATGCAGATTGCTTCCCACTCTGCCTGAACTGCTCTGGCCAGTACATTATGGGGGAGTGGGGGAGGGGAGTCAATGTTCCACTCACCCCTGGCGGCCCAGCCCCCACCCAGGTGCACAAGAAGGGTAGTGGTGGCTCTGGCAGTTGCTTTCTCTCCAACGTTGTGAATTTCCACATGCATTCCCAGTGTCTGAGGGTCAGAGGGCTCCTGGTGGCAAGTGCATAGTCTGGCTCACACTCAAGTCCTTCGAGAAAAGAGAAGAGAACAGCAGTGATCCTGATTCTCTTCTCACTCCCACCACTTTTACATCAGTGTAATGCCATTGAGTGAAGCGGGGTTATTCCTGATTCCCGCCAGGGTGAATGAGAGGAGAATCAGGCCTAAGGAGTGGATGTAGGGATCTTTGTTTGAAAGTTCTGTGTCACGGCAGAGTAGATAAGGGAGGAGTCAAGGGAACCCACTGATTGCACACAGTCCTGCTGTTGACTCTGGTACCCCTCCATGAGAATACTCAGAGAAAAGACTCAGGATCAGATCCTCAGCCAGTGTAAACTGGCACAGTTTCTTTACAGCTAAGATACGGGAGGCTGAAGACCTGAGGCTGAAGAGGATCCTAATGGGAGCAGGAAAGAATCCACTGATTGTCCTTCACGTGAAACAAATGATACTGCTAGATTCTCACTGGAACACATCAGAGGAGTCTATGCCAGGCTGAGGATGATGCTTAAAGAAATGGAGGCTCAGGTGATCTTCAGTGGGATTCTACCTACTCCACAGAGGAAAATGAAGGCGAGACAAGATTATAATGATCAACAGATGGCTCAGGCAGTGCTGCTGAAAGGAGGGATTTGGGATGTTCGACCACTGGGAGGCAGTCATGGAGAAAGGACAGCTCTCATGGGATGGACTCCACCTGCGTAAGGAGGGAAATAGATTTCTGGGTTGGAGGGTGGCACAACTGATTAAAAGAGCTTTAAACTAGGAACTCAGGGGAGACAGTCGGGAGATGCTCATGTAATCTCCACACCTGATTCTAATATTGACCAGGAGGAAAATCAAGAAAGAGCAATGGAGAAAAGAATAACAGTGGGTAGGAGAATGGACATTAAGAGGAAAGAAAGTGCCGATACCAATGAAATTAACAGTCAGGTAGGCAATACCGGCAGTAGAATGACTGTACCTCATCAGAGGAGGAATCTGGGTGAAGCCAAGTGGAAACTAATAAGATATTTGTACACCAATGCAAGGAGCCTGGGTAACAAAATGGAGGAATTAGAACTACTGATGCAGGAAGTGAAACCTGATATTATAGGGATAACAGAAACATGGTCGAATAGCAGTTATGATGGGAGTACAGGTATTGAAGGGTTCAGGGTGCTGTTCAGGAAAGACAGAAATAAAGGTTAAGGTGATGGAGTAGCATTGTATATTAATGATGTGGTAGACTGTAAAGAAACTAGAAGTGATGGCATGGATAAAACAGTCGGTTTGGGCCAAAATCACTTTGGGGAAGAAAGATACCAGAGGCTCCCCTCGGATAGTGCTTGAGGTGTGCTACAGACACCCAGGATCTGTTTTGGATATGGTTAGAAACGTCTTTAAAGTTTTTAATGAAAAAATACTGCTGTGAATTATGTGATTATGGGAGACTTCCCAGATATAGATTGGAGGACAAGTATTACTAATAATAGTAGGGTCTAGACGTTCCTGGATGTGATATCTGACAGATTTCTTCACCAAATAGCCACCGAAGCTACAGGAGATTATGCCATTTTAGATTTGGTATTGGTGAGTAATGAGGACCTCATAGAAGAACTGGTGTAGAGAATAACCTCAGTTTGAGTGATCAAAGTTAATTCAGTTTAAACTAAATGGAAAGGATAAACAAAAATAGATCTGCAACTAGGGTCCTTGATTTCAAAAGAGATAACTTCAAAAAATTAAGGGAATTAGTTAGGGAACTAGACTGGACTGAAGAACTCAAGGATCTGAATATGGAGGAGGCTTGGAATTACTTTAAGTCAAAGTTGCAGAAGCTATTTGAAACCTGCATCCCAAGCAAGGAGAAAAAATTTGTAGGGAAGGTTGCAGACCAAGCTGGATGAGCAAGCATCTCAAGCTGGTGATTAAGAGAAAGCAGAAAGCCTACACGGAATGGACAATGGGAGGGCTCAGCAAGGAAAGTGACCTCTTGGAGGTCAGAAAGTGTAGGGGAAAAGTGAGACCTAACAAAAGCCATGTAGAATTGGACATTGCAAAGAGAATTAAAACTAATAGCAAAAGGTTCTATAGCCATATAAATAAAAAGAAAACAAGGAAAGAAGAAGGGGGACCACTAAGCACAGGGGATGGGGTGGAGATTAAAGATAATCTAGGCATGGCCAAACATCTAAACAAATATTTTGCATCAGTTTTTAATAAGGATAATAAGGAGTTTAGGGGTAGTGGCAAGGTGGCTAATGGCAGTGAGGATATGGAAGTAGAAATTACCACATCTGAGGTGGAAGTCAAACTTAAACAGTTTATATGGGCCCCCTAATTTAGTCCCATTAATCTCCATCCAAGAAATATCAAAGGAACTGGCACATGAAATTGCAAGCCCAATAGCAAGGATTTTTAATGAATCCATAAATTCAGGGGTCGTACCCTATAACTGGAGAGTTGCTGACATAGTCCTATTTTTAAGAAAGAAAAAACGTGATCCAGGAAACTACAGGCCTGTTAGTTTGATCTCACTTGCGTGCAAGGTCTTGGAACAAATGTTGAAAGTAGTTATGGACGTAGCGGTAAACAGTAACTGGGATAAAATACAACATGGTTTTACGAAAAAGGTAGCTCATGCCAGACAACCTTTGAGAAAACTAATTTTTTTAGACAAAGGAAATGCAGTAGATTTAATCATTAAGACGTCTGATACAGGTCCATATGGGAAATTATTTGTTAAATTGGAGAAGATGGGGATTAATATGAGAACTGAATGGTGAATAAGGAAGTGGTTAAAGGGGAGACTACAATGGGTCATACTGAAAGGTGAACTGTCAGGCTGGAGAGAGGTTACTAGTGGAGTTCCTCCAGGGTCAGTCTTGGGACCAATCTTAACATATTTATTAATAACCTTGCCACAAAATGTGGGTGTACACTAATAAAATTTGCAAATGACACAAAGTTGGGAGGTATTGCCAATACGGAGGAGGACCGGAATATCATACAAGAAGATCTGGATAACTTTGTAAACTGGAGTAAAAGAAATGGGATGAAATTTAATAGTGCACAGTGCAAGGTCATGCATTTAGGGACTAACAACAAGAATTTTTGCTATAAGCTGGGGATGTATCAGCTGGAAGTGACAGAGCAGAGGAAAGACCTGACTGTATTGGTTGATCACAGGATGTCTGAGTCACCAATATGATTGCAGCCATGAAAAAGGCTAAAGCAATCCTAGGATACATTACGCGAGGTATTTCCAGTAGAGCCAGGGAAGTGTTAGTACCACTATACAAGATTCTGGTGAGACCTCATCTGGAATAGTGTGTGCAATTCTGGGCTCTCATGTGTAAGAAAATGAATTCCAGCTGGAACAGGTGCAGAGAAGGGCTACTAGAATGATAAGAGACATGGAGAACCTACCTTATGACAGGAGACTCAGAGCTTGGCTTGTTTAGCCTAACCAAAAGAAGGCTGAGGGGAGATATGATTGCTCTCTATAAATACCTCAGCGGGCTAAATACCAGGGAGGGAGAGGGTTTTTTTAAGTTAAGCACCAATATAGACACAAGAACAAATGGCTATAAACTGGCCATCAAGAAGTTTAGACTTTATATAAGACGAAGTTTCTCACCGTCAGAGGAGTGAAGTTTGGGAACAGCCTTCCAAGGGGAGCAGGAGGGCAAAATAACCTGAACTGGCTTCAAGCCTGAGCTCAATAAGTTTATGGAGGGAACGGTATGATGAGACTGCCTACAATGGCATGTAGCCGATCTGCAACTGCTTTCAGCAAATATTTCCCAATGGCCGGTGATTAGACACTAGATGGGGAGGGCTCTGAGTTACTACTGAGAATACTTTCCCAGGTGTCTGGCTGCTGGGTCTAACTGATCACCATATTTGGGGTCAGGAAAGAATTTTCCTCCTGGATCAGATTGGCAGAGACCTGGGGGGTTTTCACCTTCCTCTGCAGCGTGGGACCTGTAGGTTTAAACTTGTTGGTTTAAACCAGTGTAAATGGTGGAGTCTGTGTAACTTGAAGTCTTTAAACCATGATTTGAGGACTTCAGTAACTCAGCCAGAGGTTAGGGAGTCTATTACAGGAGTGGATGGATGAGGTTCTGTGGCCTGCAAGGTGCAGGGGGTCCAACTAGATGTTCACGATGGTCCCTTCTAACTGTAAAGTCTACAAGTTACACTGCCTTTCCACCAGCTGTGGATCCAGCCTCTAACTGTTTTGCTGGAATTTTGAACTCAGTCTTGGCTCTTACTGACTGGCTCTTGGAGCAGTGCTTTTATTCCAGGTCCCTGCATAACTGACCCTGGAACATTCCTGACTGGGCAGCTAGGAAACCTGTGATGCTGAAGGTCCATCCCCCAAAGCTGTGGGTGAGGATAGAAGTGTTTACACTCTTGTGTGGCAGCGTGTTTTAGGGTCTGGCTACACTGCAATGGGAGGTGTGGTTGCATCTTGGCTAGACATACCTGCACTAGCTTTAATCTAGCTAGGTAAAATAGCTACATTAGGTAAAAATAGCAGTGAAAACATGAGGGCACGGAATCCGACATGGGCTTTCAATGTAACTATGTAACCAAGTTCTGGGAGGATTTGCAAGCCTTCCCTGGAATCCGTGCGGCTGCGTCTTCGCTGCTATTTTTGGGTAGATTCAAGATAGCTCGGGTATGTCTCCCGACCTGAAATCACATTTCCTATTGTAGTGTAGACATATCCTTAAAAGCCAAAAAGCAGGCGAAGGAGTGCCTTACACCTTCCCCAGAACACATGCAAAGCACACATTGTATTCAGAGCTAAAAGCATGCAGATTCCAACACCCAGCAGTGTCCTTTTCTAGGCTCCCCTCTCCCATGCACACTTGTTTTTGGTTTTTCTGTTAACTGGTGAGCCATTTACCAAACAATTGGCTGGATTAAGAAAACTGCGCTGATTGCTTGTGTCCACCAAGATGCTCTCTGGTGACATTCAAGAACAAAAGCAAATTGGAGAGCAGCCCTCAGTGACTTAGCGCAGGCCTTGCATTGAAATCAGAATGTTGCAACAATGACTAAATTGTGGCTGACATTTGATCAGTGACTCACTACCAAAACATTTGAAGAGGAAGCATTGATCCCTCTGTGCTGGAAAACCCCCACAGCTTTGCTAAAATGCCTATTTTAATGTAGCCTTTAAAAAAATACAATTGCGATCCTTTTATAATGGCAGCCAGGGATTTCTTGACATCATGAGCTCTTCATTCCAAGCTTGCAGCTCAAATATTTTCCCTTTTCTTGCTTTCTCATTCTTTGTCCTAAGAAGAACAAGGATGCCATACTCCAGAGCCCATCTCTGCATTGGCTGACAGTGGTGCTGTTGCTCATAAGTATGTCGGTACTTGAATAAATTAGGAACCTCTTAAGGAAATCGAGTCTTTTTTTTTTTATATACCACCATTCAAGTCTACATGAAAGATAATGCCTCTTTATTACAGCTGCAAAAGAATTACAAGAAGCTTTCAGATAATAAAATAAATACTTTATGAGCATTCAATGTCCCCTAAAAATGCAATGTAACTTGGAAATTAAAATGCAAACCTGGAACTAGGCAGATACCTTATATACTGTCCCCATGTGCAAAGGGATATTGTACTCGATGTACAGCAGTGCTAATAAATCAGGAATGGGAATGTTATCATTTGTGATCAGCTTACCAGAAACTGAATTGCTCCCTCAAAACACACCATGCAAGAGATAAGGACAATCCGTCCACAATGGGAAGTAATGGCTGGTGAGTTGGCTGTCAGGACACCTTCCCCTTTCTCCTCTCAGCAACCTTTTCCTCTCATTAGTTAGATGTAAGACCCTCCTACAAGGCAGCCACTGGGTACAGAGAAGTCAGCAGGGCCAGCATTTTCTGCCCCACAGTGGGGCAACAGTGTAGACTCATGAGAGTGGAGGTCATTATCTGACAGATCCCAGTGAATAAGGGAGACATTTTCTGCATCCCAGTTCAGACCAGTCTGGGGAGCTGGATATTTCTTTTTGGGACAAACAAGTGGAGTTAGACATGGAGTTGGTATAGCACAGAAGTTGGAAACCTTTTGTTAGGGGGCTTATTCCTTCACCCACTTACTTCCCTGGACCTTCTCACATGAACAGAGAGCAACAATACCTGAAGTCCAAAGGTACAAACAATTCAATGTTTATTGGGGTGAACTTCCAGCAAGCATGATTCCAGTTTCCTTCCTTAGTATCCTCCTTCCCAGCTCTGACACCACAGAGCGTTATACCTGTGTCCCTGTTCCCATTTCCCCCTTTAGCAAAACTTGATTCCAATCTCCCCCACCCACACACCCACCCCCTCCCACCCACACCCACTAACTTCCTCATTGACTACAGATTATATAGTAAAACTTGAGTTCTGCTTAGCTATACCTTAACCAATCATTTTCCTGAAATTTAACTAACCAATCCTAACATATTGTAACATGATTATGTAACCAATTATATCCCACCACCTTAATTAGTTTACACCCAGCAAAATTAATTATACAGCAGACAGGAACAATCACAGAACCAGACAGAGATTATACAGACAAACAATAGCAAAGTGGGAACTATAATGACAAAACAATACAGAAGTGAGGATTTCACATCCCAGCTATTGATAAGTGAGTTCTTGCCAGACAGGATGCAAACTAAGTTTCCTTTTATATTTTCTAGGCACTCCCCTTTCTCTGGAGGTGATAGGCATTATCAGGACAGGATTGTATTCCTAACAGCCCAATAGCACCTTCTTTCAATGTGACTAGTTTGGAATGTGAGGATGTGACCGGTCGCTTCCCAGCTTATGGCTGCCTCTGCTGCTTAGCCAAAGGCCTGAGCCTAAGCACAGGGCCTCAGACTGTCACAGTAAGAGAAGGCCCTTACACTGGCAGACAGTGATTTTGATTCTTTCTTTTATACCTCTATAACTAGCCAAGTGATAAGAATACATCTAAATTCTTAGAGTATAGGCCTTTACAGACAGACCTGAATATCTATATCCTAACACCTTTCATCACTTACATTTATGTCATAGGAATCGCCTGAGCAGATCAGACCCATGGTCCATCTAGTCAAATATTCTCTCTCCCACAGTGACCTGTGCCAGCTGCTTCAGAGGAACCTGAAAGAAACCATGAAAGGGCAGTTATAGATAGCTGGTCGCTGGGAGAAGTTTCTTTCTAACCCATCAGCCAGAAACTGGCTAGTGCCCTCAAGCCTGTGAGTTTATATGCCTTATTGACAAAATTAGTCCTAGTTACTACAACTGTGAAAGTTCTCATTATCCATCTAAATGTCCAATTCTCTTGTGAATCCTGCTATGGTCTTGGCTGTATGATATCACGAGGCAGTGAGTTCCACTGGTTAATTATGTATTGTGTGAAAAAGGATTAGTTTGTGTCATGTTTTAATTTGTCTTTCAATTTCAGTGGACTGTTCCCTTGTTCTTGTGTGATGAGAATGTAAAGCAGGACCTTCTATTCACCCTAT
This sequence comes from Lepidochelys olivacea, assembly GCF_965140295.1. Classification (NCBI taxonomy): domain Eukaryota; kingdom Metazoa; phylum Chordata; order Testudines; family Cheloniidae; genus Lepidochelys; species Lepidochelys olivacea. Next base: position 131,772,198 of record NC_140415.1, read on the forward strand.
CTCTGTGCCAATCATTTTTTTTTACACCTCTGTCATGTCCCTTCTCGTTCATTGCCTCTGTAAAGCAACCAGGTTGAAATTTTAAGTCACCTGGGTGCTTTTGAAGATGTTTCCCTCAGTCCCAGTCTTTCCCCAAGCCTCTGACTGTTCTCATCATGTTCTGTACTGCTTAGCTGGTTATACAGGTAAGTCTTGACTTTAGGAGGGTCTTGTGGGCCTCCAAAACCCAGGTAAATTCAGGGGTCCGGGTACATTGGCACCTCAGTTTCAAGGAGCTCCTATGCCACACAGAACGAGAAAGCTCCTGCATTGCTCCTCAGCTCCCTGACAGTGGGGCTGCAGAGCTTAGGAGTCCAGAAGGACCAAAGCCTGGAGCTCCATGGAAGCTGAGCTGCTGACAGTGCATTCCTGAGGGGCGTACCCCACCTTCCATTAAACCAGGGGTTTGAGTTACTGGGATGCAGGGAACTGAAGCCACATTGGACTTCAAGACCGGAGGGAGATGTTGCATCCAAAGAGCTGAGGTCGAGGGGGCATGTTGCCCCCTCCCCTCGTTGAAGGCTGAACGTCCCTCAGAGTTTTTTTTTTCTTTGCTACCAATTCTCCTCGCAGAGTGCACAGACAGAGTCAGAGCGCCTGTGGTTAGCCAGACCAGGGGTTGTGTTGTGGTTTGGAAATGCTACAGAAGAGGTGAAAACCACAAGCGAGTTGCTGCTGAACAGCAGCCGATATGGCAATAAGAGGGGCCACCTGAGCTGGACTGGCAGGCCAAGAATGGGGGAATGATGACCCCCCAGGAAGATGGCAAGTCTGTGAGCTGCTCTCTAGGGACACCCCAAAGCTCAGCCCTGCAGGTGGTTCTCAACACAGGGGTACACATACCCCTGGGGGTACCCAGAGGACTTCCAGGGGTACATCAACTCATCTAGATATTTCCTAGTTTTACAACAGGCTACATAAAAGCACTAGCGAAGTCAGTGCAAACTAAAATTTCATACAGACAGTGACTTGTTTATAGTGCTCTATGTACTATACACTGAAATGTAAGTACAGTATTTATATTCCCATTGATTTTATTTTATAACTATATGGTAAAAATAAGTAAGTCAGCCATAAGAGTGGTTGAATAAGTCAGTAATAGTCTGCTGTGACACGTTTGTACTTTATGCCTGATTTTTGTAAGCAAGTAGTTTGTAAGTGAGGTGGAATTTGGGGGTACGCAAGACAAATCAGACTCCCGAAAGGGTACAGTAGTCCGGAAAGGTTGAGCGGTATTGGCCTAAATGCCTTGCCAAGGACTTAGAGACCAAGTAGAAAATGGTATCTTTTTTCTGCAAGTGGTGGAGGCATTTGGCTCTTGGAGTTGACTTTTGTTGGACCGATTGCTGAGCTGATGTTGCAGCTGCAAAGAGTCGTTTTCACAGTCCTCAATATTGGTCTACCCCTGCTCACACAGAAATCTATGGTAAAACTCCCACTGACCTAACTCTGTTCCCTTTGAAGCCAATGGTAAAGCTCCCAATGGCTTCAACAGGAGCGGAGTTAGGCCATCCGTGAACACTTTAGAAAATCCCACTCCCTTCTACAGTAACGCATTGTAATTACATTTCTAGGTACTGCCAATAAACATAGGTGCTTTCCACACTGATTGCTCAGTGTCCTTGACACTGCCCCATAAAGTCTAACTTTCTTCTGGCTTTAGTACATTAACTTTTTTAAAATCCCTTTTCCTGTTCTGACACATCAGTTTTGTCTTGCTCCTTTTTCTCCATCTACTTTAGTTAGATATAAAATACCATTTTTAAACAAGAATTACATTAACGGTTTTATAAACATCTATAAAATCAGTCAGAAATGAGTTCTAGGAATAATTTAAAAACCCAACAGCTTTTAGTTACAAAAAGGTTCATTTTCTATCATGATCTGTACAGCGTCTGTTAAGTTTACAGTGTGTTGATTTAAAAATCTGGCTATCCGTGTGTTATCATTATGCCCCATCGAGCACATCATCTGAAACTGGGCTGTCCAAAATACCACTGGCTACTATAAGAAAATGTTCTATAGTCTACCTAAAAGACAAATAGGCTTTTTCTATTTTTAATAGTTATGAGGAATTTAATCTAGTTGGCAGATGGTTTCAGTGATCTGGCATCTCAGTGCAGCCCTGGTCTGCATTTCAGACAGAGGTGAAGCACGTGAATAGATCTGGGAGAGATGCTGACACTAGTTGCCAAAGAGAGACATGGCACTCAATCAGCTTAAAAGTACTGTACATTTTATTGGGGAAATTAATAAAACAAATTACACCTCTCGCCTTTTAAAAAAGACGTGCTTAATTTAAAAAATGAGGGCTTCAACTCTTGGCCTGGAAATGTTGCGCTGAGTCAGACGCACTTTGCAATCAGATGAAGGTCCATGTTGAAGCCACATATTGTTCCAGTGCAGAATATTAAACTTTTGCTGCACTTACTAGTCACTACAGGCCCAATCCTGCCAGGGTATATTCAGAGGTACTTCTTGCCTATTCCCCAGCACAGGGCAACTGTGCAACACTTCTGAGCCCCGAGCCTGCAGGGGACTGCTTACACAGGCCCATGCACCTCTGTCAAGGTTCCTCCCCCACTCTGAACTCTAGGGTACAGATGTGGGGACCTGCATGAAAACCTCCTAAGCTTACTTTTACCACCTTAGGTTAAAACTTCCCCAAGGTACAAATTAATTTTATCTTTTGTCCTTGGAATAACCACTGCCACCACCAAACTCTAACTGGGTTTACTGGGAAACGTAGTTTGGACACGTCTTTCCCCCCTCCCAACCCTTGCACCCCACTTCCTGGGAAAGGTTTGGTAAAAATCCTCACCAATTTGCATAGGTGACCACAGACCCAAACCCTTGGATCTGAGAACAATAAAAAAGCATTCAGTTTTCTTACAAGAAGACTTTTAATAGAAATAGAAGTAAATAGGAGTAAAGGAATCACCCCTGTAAAATCAGGATGGTAGGTACCTTACAGGGTAATTAGATTCAAAACATAGAGAATCCCTCTAGGCAAAACTTTAAGTTACAAAAAAGACACACAGACAGAAATAGTCATTCTATTCAGAACAATTCTTTTCTCAGCCATTTAAAGAGACCATAATCTAACACATACCTAGCTAGATTACTTACTAAAAGTTCTAAGACTCCATTCCTGTTCTGTCCCCAGCAAAAGCAGCATACAGACAGACGCAGACCCTTTGTTTCTCTCCCTCCTCCCAGCTTTTGAAAGTATCTTGTCTCCTCATTGGTCATTTTGGTCAGGTGCCAGCGAGGTTACCTTTAGCTTCTTAACCCTTTACAGGTGAGAGGATTTTTCCTCTGGCCAGGAGGGATTTTAAAGGGGTTTACCCCTTCCCTTTACATTTATGACAACCTCCCTGGAAGGTTTTGTCACTTCTAGAGTGCAGGGCTGGCCCACAACATTTTGGCACCTGCGGTGGGGAGCTCAAATGACGCCCCCATGTCCCCTCGCTTGGGCCAAACTTTGAAAGGTCTCAATTCTGCCTTCTTCCTGTTCTACTCCTCTCCTGGTACTGCTCTGCTGCCTACCCCAATAAAGGAGAACTAACAACTTAAAATGCCTTGTTCAAAAATTTTAAGTAACACTTAACTTTCAAACGCCTGAACAGCAAATGTAACTTTTCTTGTCTGCATAGTAAACACGGGCATTTTTATCTGTTTGAATAATCAAAGTGGTGCTTTCTGTGTCTTCTTGGTTGCAAAGATTTGAACTGCTCCCTGCTGAAGGTTCACAGTCTGGGCCAGCTCATGCTCTATTGAGATGGTTGCAAGGAAAAACTTTTTCACTAGGAGGGTGGTAAAGCACTGGAATGCATTACCTAGGGAGGTGGTGGAATCTCCTTCCTTTGAGGTTTTTAAGGTCAGGCTTGACAAAGCCCTGGCTGGGATGATTTAGTTGGGGATTGGTCCTGCTTTGAGCAGAGGGTTGGAATAGATGACCTCCTGAGGTCCCTTCCAACCCTGATATTCTATGATTCTAAGTATGCACAGAGCAACAAAAGCATTTGGAAAGAGGGTGGTCATCTTATTTGTGCACATATATTCCAAAACAGCCTTTGGAGTTGATCCTGCTGAAATGTACCTTGAAAGGGCTTTCAGTTCATCACCTAAATCACTCACATCGACATCGCACATGTCATCATGTGTCAACACTGTCTCTAGTGCCCTGCATTGCTGGTGCAGGACTTCTTCAGGTATCGTGATGAGTTTTGGAATATCCTACAACAGCCCAAATATACTGTTGTGTTTCTTGAGCTGCATGAAACGTTCTTCAGCTGACTGTATTGCACAATCTAGCACCTGGTTAAAGAATTCAACTTTGAATTGTTGTTTGGGATCTCTTATGGGATTATCCCACGCCTCGTAATCAAAATGTCTTCTTCTTCGGTGACTCTTGTATTCTTGAATGGGTGGGAAAATAGCTTCAGTGTGAAGTTCCACTACCAACTTCTGTGAACTCTTCAGAATCTTTTGTAATCTCTCATCTGACCGTAGGTATGACAAAGTAGCAAAGCAAGTAGCTATGACTTTGCTTTGTCCAGTTGTTCCATTGCTCCAGATATATCAAGGTCAACACCTTGGAGTCTCTTGCTTACAACTTTTATTTCCAACTGTATGAAATGCCACAACACTAAGCCACACAGAAATTTGAAGTTATGCATGTTTCTGGTGATTCCATTTCCCTCTGCCACTGTTCTCCCACAAACAGTTTCTGTCATAGCATTATCCTCCATAATGGCAACTATGGCATCATCTATCTTCCCAATTTGGTGTGTGATGGGCTTTATCGCCTCCACTCGACTTTTCCATCGTGTGGCACTCAGTGATTTCAGTGTCAGAGAGGATGTTTCCAGATGTTGCTTCAAAATTTGCCATCGATGAGTTGATGCACAGAAAAAAACATAGATGCTTTGAATTACATTAAAAAATTCAGCACCCTCACTAGAAGCTGATGTTGCATCACTGACCACCAAGTTCAATGAATGAGAAATGCATGGGACAAAAAAAGCTTGAGGGTTTAACTCTTGGGTCCATGTCTGCACTCCTCTGTTCTTTCCTCTCATGTTGGCACCATTATTGTAGCGCTGACCTCTCATGTCAGCTACCGCAATTCCCGTATCTTCCAGCTTCTTAAGAAGCACATTTGTCATACCAGCTCCTGTAGTATCATCAATGTTAATAAATTCTAGAAAATGCTCTCTGACAGTCACCATTGCAGGGACATTTTCACTAGGTTCTGTTGTTGTTTCAAAATGCACCATTAAAGTCATTTGTTTCCTATGGCTGATGTCAGGTGCGCAGTCCAGAATAACAGAGGAATCTCTTGCTGACTTCAGATCTGCCACAATCTTCTGTTTGACTCTTGTTGCCAGTAACTGTGTGATCTCATTTTGAATTGTTTTTCCAAGGTAGTGGTGTGTGTACATTTCTTGGGTGGTGACTCTTCTTAGATGCTCCTGGAGTACAGCGTCAACCTCAACCTTCAGCTCCACAGTTTTAAGGACGTTTCCATTGTTTGGCACATAAGCTGATCTGAAGTGCCACGCAGTGCTAGGTTTGGGTAGCAAGCATTCTCACAATGGCAATGAGCCTTTTCAGAACATTTTGCCAGTAAAGAGACTCTGATGCAATCTTCTCTTGATGCTGATCATCTATGGTGGCTTTTAACCTTAGTCTCATCTCAAGCTCTTTCCACCTATGGAATGCTCTCTGGTGATTTGCTGCCTTCTCATGGCATGCCAGCTTTCTAGCCAGATTTTTCCAGTCCTTTGTTCCTGTAGAACCCAATGTGGCTGGAACATTAGACTGGAAGAGTTTGCAACAAAAACAGTATGCAGCATTCTGGGTTTTTGAGTACATAAGCCATGGCCTCTCCACTTTGTCACCATTGGGGATTTCATGCCAGTAATGTGTTGGATGGAAACTTATTTTCATTGTCTTTGGGGAACATGAAGTTTTTCACTTGCTGTGGCCCATGCAGTACAAGGAGGTCCCTCAGGCTACTGCTCAAGTGGGTCCACAGTCCTGGATCATCTAGACTTAAGGAACTAAACTCAGCAGCAGCTGTTTCTTGCGCCCCCACCACACTCTTCTCTGATCTACACTTTTCTTCAGGAATGTGCATGGTTACATCCATTTGAGATGGAGATACGGATGCTGCAGTAGCTGCCAGGTCACCAGCACTCTGACTGACTGGAAGATCAGGCATCTCCTCACCACTCTCATCCTCACTGGGGCCGGAAGGCTCACCGTGAACATTTGTGTCTATGTATCTCAGGAGAGCTCCTTTCTGCTTAGATACAAAAGCTTTCTTTGCTTTCTTTCTTTTTCTGAATGCTGCCCCAGAGGGGCGTTTTCTTCTTTCACTCATGACTGCTGTTCTGTGCCAGCTATAGTGGCTCTGAACACTCAGTTGAAGGGGACAAATAAGCAGGCTGGTAGCAAGGCCTGAGTGAGGGAAGATATCAGCATCTTAAGGGTCTAACTGGCTTCTACTACTTCAGTTGACTGCCTGTTCTCCTCAAGTGGGTTCAGGGAAGCAGCACGAAAGAGGAAGCTCCCTGAGAAGCTGGTGTTAATCAGTCCAGCTCCTGGGGGTGCTAGAGAGGTACATAAGAGGCTCCTCCTCCTCTCTCTCCCTGCAGCTCCTGCTGCTTTCTGTTATTCCCTCTCCCCTTTTCTCCTGCCTGCCTGTTCTGTCTCTTGTGCCCTCCTTTCTGCAGAACCGCACTCCACCGTCTCTGTGCATCTCGAGCAGAGAGAATCCAGATGCACCAGCAGCAGACACAATTTTCTACACTCTGGGTCCTAGTGGCACCCCCCATGCCCCCACAGTCTGGCACCTGAGGCGGCCACCTCAGTTCGCCTCATGGGAAGGCCAGCCCTGCTAAAGTAGACCACTGCAATGCAACCCTCAGCTCCCTTCAGCGGGTGCAGAATTTAACTACCCACTAGTGAAGTGGTGTCTCTCATCATGAGCACCTGACACCAGTGCTCTGGGATCTGCACAGGCTATGTGGGTTTCTCAGAGGAGTTTAAGAAGCTATAAAACCTTAATTGGCTTGCAGCCTGCCAGTTTGACAGTCTGCCCCTCTCCCTCCGGCGTACTGCTGCTGGAACGTTGAGTTCTGCCCCTGTCTCAGCTTCCAAGGGGATTTAAGGTGTTGCTGCAAGAGAAGGCTGCTCTAATTCATACCAGCTGCCAACAGTCCCAGAAACTGCTGAGTCCCTGGGATACCACGCTGATGGGCACAGTATAGGAACACAAATAGAATAAGAAGGCTCTGGCCACACCCTTTCCCTCTGCTCCCTATGCCAGCTGCAGGAAGAGAGGGTGATGTAGGAGCCATTCCACCAATGGTTTGCTACCAGAGCATCCCCTATTCTGGAGTGAGCCTTCTGCAGACGGCTGCACCAATGTGAGGGCAGTACACAAAGCTACCTGAGTGAAAGGGGAGACTGACTGAGCGTGTTGGATTCCAAATCTCCCACTACAGCCAGCGTGGGATGGGGATGCAGGTTGCTTAGGTGCAGTCACGCAATTATGGAGGACCTATGAAGGACCAGACTCTAGATCTGCAGAACTGGAGATGGGAACCAGTATTTATAACGATGGGCGCCTAGCATGGATAGGAAGTGCTGTTGTACGTTTGGTAGGATCTCGAGAAAAAGAAAAGAGGAAAGGGGGGGGCCTTCCCTTCACTAATATTTGGAATTGTTCCTACTGGTGTTCCTGAATCTCATATTTGGCTGATATTGCTGTTGATGGAGTAGCAGGTGATGAACTATCTCCTAATTGCTAATAACAGCGTAGCAAACTCTTTATTCCCGTTTGAAGCTGTCTAGCCTCATTCAGATTCAGAAATATTTGACATCAGAGCATATTCGGTAGACTTCGACATCTTTCATGTGCAACCTAATGTGATAAATGAGCTTGTTGAATAAAGGTTAATTGCTACCCACGGAGAACTAAGATATTCTATCGATAGAATTATAGGCTAGTTTATAAAGGGAGCCTGCAGAAAGCACCATACAGCAGGGCTAAAAATTAAATGACATCCCACATGCTTTCTGTAAGCTATTAATTTCAGACATTTTAGAAATGTAAAAGATACTGGAGAGTTCTGTTATTTTTGGAACAATCCAAGTACGTGACACAGCTACTCTGACCATTTTCCCTTGATAGTAAATAAGAAATATTTAGTGTTGGAATCACAGTGGCTTAATCTATTGATGTTGTGGCAATATCATGCAGATAACAGACAGGACCTACACCAGCAATAGAGAGCTATATCAGAGCAAGGAAGCATTCCCCTATAGTTCTTGGGAAATGCCCTGGTTCCACTTACTATGAGAGTGACCCATCAAAATTGGTCCCTTTCCCCAATTTAAATGGTTTCAGAGTAGCAGCCGTGTTAGTCTGTATCCGCAAAAAGAAAAGGAGTGCTTGTGGCACCTTACAGACTAACAAATTTATTTGAGCATAAGCTTTCATGGGCTACAGCTCACTTCATTGGATGCATGCAGTGGAAAATACACAGCCTCAAAAACAACTCTGACATCATAATCAAAAAGGCTGACAAAGGAGGTGCTGTCATCATCATGAATAGGTCGGAATATGAACAAGAGGCTGCTAGGCAGCTCTCCAACACCACATTCTACAAGCCATTACCCTCTGATCCCACTGAGGGTTACCAAAAGAAACTACATCATCTGCTCAAGAAACTCCCTGAAAAAGCACAAGAACAAATCCACACAGACACACCCCTAGAACTCCGACCAGGGGTATTCTATCTGCTACCCAAGATCCATAAACCTGGAAATCCTGGACTCCCCATCATCTCAGGCATTGGCACCCTGACAGCAGGATTGTCTGGCTATGTAGACTCCTTCCTCAGGCTGTACGTGACCAGCACCCCTAGCTATCTTCGAGACACCACTGACTTCCTGAGGAAACTACAATCCATTGGTGATCTTCCTGAAAACATCATCCTAGCCACTATGGAGGTAGAAGCCCTCTACACCAACATTCCACTCAAAGATGGACTACAAGCCATCAGGAACAGTATCCCCAATAATGTCATGGCAAACCTGGTGGCTGAACTTTGTGACTTTGTCTTCACCCATAACTATTTCACATTTGGGGACAATGTATACCTTCAAATCAGCGGCACTGCTATGGGTACCCGCATGGCCCCACAGTATGCCAACATTTTTATGGCTGACTTAGAACAACGCTTCCTCAGCTCTTGTCCCCTAATGCCCCTACTCTACTTGCACTACATTGATGACATCTTCATCATCTGGACCCATGGAAAAGAAGCCCTTGAAGAATTCCACCATGATTTCAACAATTTCCATCCCACCATCAACCTCAGACTGGACCAATCCACACAAGAGATCCACTTCCTGGACACTACAGTGCTAATAAGCAATGGTCACATAAACACCACCCTATATTGGAAACCTACCGACTGCTATGTCTACCTACATGCCTCCAGCCTTCATCCAGACCACACCACACGATCCATTGTCTACAGCCAAGTTCTACGATACAACCGCATTTGCTCCAACACCTCAGACAGAGACAAACACCTACAAGATCTCTATCAAGCGTTCTTACAACTACAATATCCACCGCTGAAGTGAAGAAACAAATTGACAGAGCCAGACGAGTACCCAGAAGTTACCTACTACAGGACAGGCCCAAAAAAGAAAATAACAGGACACAACTAGCCCTCACCTTCAGCCCCCAACTAAAACCTCTCCAGCGCATCAAGGATCTACAACCTATCCTGAAGGACGACCCATCACTCTCACAGATCTTGGGAGACAGGCCAGTCCTTGCTTACAGACAGCCCCCCAACCTGAAGCAAATACTCACCAGCAACCACACACCACACAACAAAAACACGAACCCAGGAACGTATCCTTGCAACAAAGCCCATTGCCAACTGTGTCCACATATCTATTCAGGGGACACCATCACAGGGCCTAATCACATCAGCCACACTATCAGAGGCTTGTTCACCTGCACATCTACCAAGGTGATATATGCCATCATGTGCCAGCAATGCCCCTCTGTCATGTACATTGGCCAAACCGGATAGTCTTTACACAAAAGAATAAATGGACACAAATCAGACGTCAGGAATTATAACATTCAAAAACCAGTCGGAGAACACTTCAATCTCTCTGGTCATTCAATTACAGACCTAAAAGTTGCAATTCTTCAAAAAAAAAAAAAACTTCAAAAACAGACTTTTGTTACCGTGTGTACGGTATCACCCATTGTTACATGTTCTCTGTGTATATAAAATCTCCCCACTGTATTTTCCACTGCATGCATCCGATGAAGTGAGCTGTAGCTCATGAAAGCTTATGCTCAAATAAATTTGTTAGTCTCTAAGGTGCCACAAGTCCTCCTTTTCTTTTAACTTAAATGGTGTATCCCAACCTTAGGAGATAATCATCAACCATGGCACAGGGAAAATATCCAAAGGCTTACACTGTTCTCATAAAGCAATTATGGTGGAATGATTACCCCAAGACACATCTAGGCAGAGACTTGTCCTAATTCATGTTCAGTCTAATTTGTGCAAGGAGATCATAGAATCACAGGAATGTTTCCCAGTGACACTGCATTTCTGTTCACCCAGATCCTTGTGAGGCCAGCTAAAGCCACATGCCACTCATGTTAATGTAGATCACTAAGAAAACACATTCATCTCTGGCAAAATCATCATGTTGTTGTGTTTAAGAAACTTACCTGCATGCTTTGTCAGCCATCTGACTTGCCTTTGATTGGTTTCATGTCAAAGATTAACAGCTTTTGGACTTTTCCCCATGTTATCATCAAATGTAGAGAGATCAACATTTAAACGTTCCCGCAGTTCTCCCCACCCTCCCATGCTTGAATGAAAAACTGTTTTCCATCTGACAGCATGATTAGGTTTTGTCTAGATTAGGATTTAATGGCGTGAAGTAAAATTGCATTAATTAATGCAGTCTAATTAGCGCCTTCTAAAACTGCAGTCAAGACAAAGAAATTGTACTTTGGAATTTGTTAAACTGCTGGAGTTGAATCTCAATTTAGCATATTCTAAAGAACATTTTCTTTGTCTTGACTGGAGTTTTAGAAGGTACTAATTAGATTGAGCTACCTTCCATCACACTCTCTAAATCTCAGGGCACGTCTACCCTGGCAGAGTGACAGCACCGGCCGTTACAGTGCGGCTCAGAGTGCGCAGAAGGGGAACCGCTGGTGTGTGTTCACACGGCCAGCTGCCTGCACAGTAGTGTGTTCACACTTGCGGCACTTGCAGCGGTATTCGGAGCAGTGCACTCTGGGCAGCTATCCCACCGAGCATCTCTTCCTCTTCTGCTGCTAAGAGTTGTGGGAAGGTGGAGAGGGTCCAGTCCCAATGCCCCGTGATGCATTGCTTTGCATCCCAGCAATCCCTGTACTTCCGTCCACATTTGGCATCATCTTTCAATGGTTTGTGTACTGTGCGCTCTGCCTTTTTTGGGCTGCAGGAATGGATCCCAAACTGCTGACCAGTCTGCTGCTCACTCTGATCAACATGTCACGAGTGGCAGTGGAATTATTCCTTAAACTACAAAGGCAAGAGGAATGTGACATTGATCTCGCCACATGTAGTAGCTATGACACGAGATTGCTTGTGGCATTCACGGAGGTGCTGACCACAGTGGAACGCCGCTTTGAGACTCGGGAAACAAGCACTGAGTGGTGGGATCACATCGTGATGCATGTCTGGGATGACGGGCAGTGGCTGCAGAACTTTCGGATGAGAAAAGCCACATTCATGGGACCATGTGATGAGGTCACCCCAGCCCTGCGGCGCAGGGACACGAGAATGAGAGCTGCCCTGCCGCTGGAGAAGTGCGTGGCGATTGCACTGTGGAAGCTGGCTACTCCCGACTGCTACCAATCGGTCGCTAACCAGTTTGGAATGGGAAAGTCAACCATTGGACTCATGTTGACGGAAGTGTGCAGGGCCATTAATCACATCCTGCTCCGAAAGACCATGACTCTGGGCAACGTGTGTGACATTGTGGGTAGCTTTGCACAAATGGACTTCCCTAACAGCAGAGGGGCGATAGATGGCACACATATTCCAATTCTGGCAGAAGACCACCTAGCCACAGAGTACATTAATCGCAAGAGGTATTTCTCAATGGTTCTCCAGGCGCTTGTGGATCACGGTGGGCATTTCACGGACATTAACACAGGCTGGTCTGGGAAGATGCATGACGCACGCATCTTTCAGAACACTGGCCTGTTCAAGAAGCTACAGGCAGGGACTTTCTTCACGGACTAGAAGATCACCGTAGGGGAAGCTGCAATGCTCATTGTGATCCTGGAAGACCCCTTAATGCCGTGGCTTGTGAAGCCGTACACAGGGCAACTTGAAGGCAGCAAGGAGCGATTCAACAACAGGCTGAGCAAGTGCAGAATGACTGTGGAGTGTGCCTTCAGCCGTTTAAAAGCCCACTGGCGATGCCTTTATGGGAGGCTGGACCTGGCCGATGACAATATTCCTATGCTTATAGCCATGTGCTGTATGCTCCATAACATTTGTGAAGGGAAGGGTGAAAGCTTCACTCAGGGCTGGACTGCAGAGGCTCAGCGCCTGGAGGCTGAGTTTGAACAGCCAGAGACCAGGACTATTAGAGGGGCGCAGCGCAGGGCCATCAGGATCCGGGATGTCTTGAGGCAGCAATCTGAAGCTGAAAGCCACTCATATTTGTTGCTATGCTCGGGATTGCAGTGCTTGTAGTGCTAGGAGGTGATTGGTTCACATGATGAAAAGGCCTTAACATAATTGTAGGTTGCTTTGCAGGGCTCTTTTTGCTTTCATTTAATAGAATAAAGATGTCTTTTAATAAAAGAATTGTGTTGGTTTGAAAGCAATCAACCGGAGGAGAGAGTCAAACGAAAAAATTCAACAGCAGGGAGGGGGATGGGCAATGGGGGAAGGGAAGGTCTCAAGAGGAGGAGGGGTCCCGGGATAGCTACAGATTTGTGTATGTCCAGGGATCATACCCAGCCTTCTCCTTTGGAGTGCAATGCAGAGGGTGCTGTACATCAGCAGGGCCAGACTGCAGAGGGATGGGTGTTGAGGGCAGTGGGCAGTGGGAGTCCACACGGCTGGACTGTGAGGAGGGAGGAGTGGAGTGCTGCGGGTAGAGAGTGGAGCCAGGAGGTTGATAACAGTGTGTTGGCAGTACGTGGGGGGGGGGGGGTCCATGGGAAAGAGTTTTGTGACAATGGCTGCAGGGGAGGGTGGGTGCGGAGCTGCTCGGTTCGAAGAGCTAGTATCAGTTGGAGCATGTCTGCTTTGCGTTCCATAACCTTTAAGAGCCGCTCTGTGGCTTCATTCTGGTGTGCCACGTTCTCCTTCGTTTCCTCTTCCCGCGGTCCCGCCCCTCCTTCAATTCCTGTTTCTCGGCGATGGAGTGCATCATAACGTCACGCAGAAAGTACTCCTTTGTTCTTCTTGGCCACTTTCTAATTCTGTGCAGCCGTTCAGCTGCTGATAACAAAGAGGGAGGCTGGACTCCCAAGGTCATCTCTGTGAAGTTTAAATGCAACATTTTACAGAAGCAGTATTGTTTGCGACACAGACAACACTGATCAGTGCTTTAAAACACAGCCAGTACTCACACATCTGTCACTAACTGGCTGACCCCAGGCAAGCACACATGAACTCCAAGACCCCCAAAATGGTGAGTAGCCACAGGGGCAGGGTGAATCACTCTTCCTGAACCCTGCTGTACACTGGGCACGTGGCTCTTGGGGAGAGCCAGCACTGGGGGAGGAGGGGGCAGATAATCATTCCTGTCCCCACTCTTTCCACAGGATGTGATCATTATGGAAGATATCTCGCTGCTGAGGGTGAGCAGGGAATCAAGGGAGGGTCTTCTCCATGCCTGTGGCTTCCACCCTGGCCCCTATGCAGCTAGCCTGTGTGCAGCAATGGTCTCCCCCAGACCCCCCATGACAGCACAGTGGCGCGGGAAAGTTACCGTTCATGGGGCAAGAAACAAAGCAGCTCTGCAGAGGAACCTGTGGCAGCGGATTGCCCCGTGTCTCCGTGAGCGTTTCCTGGAGATCTCGGAGGGAGATTCCCGTGAAGTGAGGGAGTCAATCAACAGCCTTTTCCACTGCTCAGACTAGGCATGCAGTGGGAGACAAGCCTGCTTCCTGCAGCCCTCCTGCCCCCAGCACCTCGCTTCAGTGATTCCCAATATCAGACCCACTTACCAAGGGCCTCCTCTCCGGTTTGCGCTTTGCCAAGCTCCGACTGCAGTGATTGGCTCGGCTCCTCCGGGGTAGAGAAGAGCTCCTGACTGCCTGCATCTCTGGCCTCCGAATCGTCCTCTGCCTCTGGGTCCCCCTCCCGCTCTTCGTCCAAGATTTCCTCCTCCTGGCTCGGTCCACTCTCGACTGGCATACGAACCAACGAAGTATCCACAGGGGCCTTTGCAGTGGAGGGGGGGTCACCACCGAGAATCGCATCCAGCTCTTTGTAAAACTGGCAGTTCGTGGGCACAGCACCGGAGCGGTGCTTTGCCTCCCGCGCCTTGTGGTAGGCGTTCTGCAGCTCCTTCCCTTTGACCCTGCACTGCCGTGTGTCCTGGTCATAGCCCCTTTCTGTCATGCATCGTGAAATCTGGCCATAAGTGTCATAATTCCTACGGCTGGAGAGCAGCTGGTGCTGCACTGCCTCCTCTCCCCAAATGCCGCTGAGGTCCAGCAGCTCGGCTTTGCTCCAAGCAGGGGACCGCCTGGTGCGTGGAGCAGGCCTGGCCGCCTGGAAAGATGCGCTGAGACCCTGCACGCATCACCGAGCAAACAGGAAGGGGACTTTCAAATTTGCAAAGGAATGTGTGGGGTGGGGCTGACGGCCGGTCACCGGCGGGCAGGGCAGTAGAGTTCAAACCGATGGGCAGAGAGGTGAGAACAGGCATTGTGGGACACCTCCCGGAGGCCAATCACAGCGCTGTAACCATCCCGGTGTCTACGTATCCCTGGTGCAGAAAGCTCTACGCCTCTCGTCGGGGTGGTTTTTTTACAGCGCTGCAACTGTGCAGTTTCTGCACACTAAGTGGCTTGGCCATGTGTGCACCTCGGGAGTTATAGCACAGAAAGCTGCTTTACTGCGCAGAAACTTGCCAGTGTAGACGGGGCCTCAGTCTAGACAAGGCCATATATTGCTCACAATAGGCCTGATCCTCAGCTAGTGTAAATGGGCATGCCGACATTGACCTTCCATGCCCGTATGCTAATGTCTACCAGTTAGGGATAACATATGGCCCATTTGGTCAGAACACATTACTAGATTTAATCCAAAAATTGTTGAATTAGAACAATAGCTAAACCATGAAACTGAATAGCCAAAGATGATGTGGCTAATGTATTGGAATTTCATACATATCATTAAAGCAAATTATTTCCAAAGGTTCAGAAACTATTTGTGTTTATTCTAAACCAGGGGTTCTCAAACTTCATTGCACCGTGACCCCCTTCTGACAACAAAAACTACGACCCCAGGATGGGGGACTGAAGCCTGAACCCACCCGAGCTCCACCACCATGGGGGGGTCAAAGCTGAAGCCCAAGGGCTTTGGCCCCAGACAAGATGCCTATAACCTGAGCCCTGCCACCCAGGGCTAAAGTCCTCAGGCTTCGGCTTTGGCCCTGGGTGGTGATACTCAGGCTTTGGCCCTGCGCCCCAGCAAGTCTAAGCCAGCCCTGGCCACCCCATTAAAATTAGGTCACTACCCACTTTGGGGTTCCAACCCACATTTGAGAACCACTGGGCTCTCATCCTGTATATATTTATGCATATGCTTAATTTTAGTACCTTGAGCAGTCCCAAAATGGGACCAAAATTAATCACAAGCATAAGTGTTTGCAGAACAGGGGCCTACATATCCTACTCATGACAGAGCAATTATACATAGAGTAGAACAGAGATTTAGAGCCAGATCCTCAGCTGGTGTAAATCTGTCATCTTGACTTCAATGGAACTTGGTTGATTTATAGCAGCTGAGGATGCAGGTTTTATTATTCTGGTTGTTGTGGATTAATGTGTGTAAACCCCATTGATAATAATATTGCTATACTCCTTGCACGTCGATGAAAGCCTAGACACCATAGATTGAATGTTCTGAGAACATAATTAGAGATCATTTAAAATAAAAGACGAAAGAACAAAAGTGATTGTAAAATACAAGAGAGCAAATTAGGAAACATACAGCAGTAAGCAGAACTGATCTTTCATCTGCACATACAACAACTTGTGTTGCAGCTGTCCAAATTTTAGGACCAGATCCTCAGCTGGTGTAAGTCATCTTACATCAATTTACACCAGCTGCGGGTCTGGCCTTTAGCATTAAAGATAGCTCGCTAGAAAAGCAGTGGAATTGTTTCTCCCCACCCCAGCCCGAGTAATAAAAGGTACGGTTTTAGATCCAAAATAAGATAATTGCAGAGCCTCTCTCATATCAAGGGGAAACCTCTGCCCTTATTCCTTGATCTTGCTGTTGTAGGAGAAATAAAGGCTGGTCAGCTCGGTTCTATTTTTGATACCACTTATAGCTCCGATGGATTGAAAAGGAGGAGAAGTGCTGGTGAGTAACGTGACTGCAGTGAGCCGAAGCAGAGGTGAGCAGCAGGTTGCACGATAGCTACATGCAATAAAACCTCTTTTTCCAATCAGAAACATCAGGCCACGGCCTGAACAGGTCTATCCTGGCATAGCTCCAGTGAAGTCCATGGACCTACATGGAATAACAACAGCTCAGGATCTGTCCCGATCGTTTAAAAAAAATGAAACCACTCCCATGCATCACCCTTCTTTGTTTACCAGAAGGACTATTTCAATTATATTTACAGAGTCTGAGACATCTTCTGTTGGGCAACCTGCACCAAAGGGGTTCTCTCGGTCACCACTGCAATGGAATCAGCTAGCACAGACCTCTGCATCCCGTGGAATCCCATTTAAGTCACTGGGCCACTGCATGGGCACTGGAACCATCAGACTGAAGGATCTGGGCTAACTCAGGGGAATGGGTCAGTAGTAATAAGGCCTGTCACGGGAGTGGCCCCTCTCCTTGCAAAAACTGCACGGACTCCCCTGGTTATGCCATCCCCGGGTCCTTTTATTTCGTGTTCCTGCCACCAATCTCACAACAGTGTCTGTGCAACAGCCTATTTACAATAGTCAACTTGCTTTTGGCCCTCTCACCAGGGCCGGATGGTAACAGAAGCCTCCCTGTTCTGAGCCTCTGTCTGGCTAGGCTCAGCTAGCCCTGGTCGTTCGCTCGCTCGCTCAGTCATTCCTTCCTTCCTCTCTTCCCCGCTGCACTTTCTTCCTGTGCTGCCTCTAATCAGCCCAGGGCTGATGGGGTAATTGGCTCAGCTGGGCAGCCTGACTGAGTAGTTACCCCCGTCAGCTTCCTACTGGAGAACTAATTAACATTAGAGTGATCAGAGTGCGGGGCTCACCTGTTTGTGCCCTGGACTCTGTCACAGGGCCCCTTTGCATATTCCTACATTTATTAGAGGCCACTTCTCACTGGCAATGCACTGCAGCTGCCAGGAAACACTTCCCCTTCTTCTAGTGACTCTCTCAGGCTTTAAGACTAAAGACTGCATGACTGCAACAAAACTGGAAGAAAAATGATAGCAAAAGGGCAGATTTTCAAAAGAGATCAGCTTCTACGTAGGCAGCTAAATGAAGCTCCCAGTGCCCGGCTGTTCCCACTGCGAACAAAGGAAGCTGTTGCATGCACCACAGTTTTGCAAATATTTCCCCCACCCAAAAAAAGATAAAAAGTCAAAAATCAGCCTCTACATGGGATGCAACAATTTCCCAGGTAATGGAAAATGGGATTTATTAAAGAGAGAGCTAGAGAGAGATGTACTTTGTTGACATGGGTCCACTGGCAAATGACTTCAATTGCAAAAGAGTTAGACCAATGCTGACCACTTCTGAAAACACTACCGTCCAGTCGGAGGCCCCTCTCTCACAAGCATTTATGCACGTGCTTAATTTGACATGGATGGGTAGTCCCTGGCCTTATCTCCATTTAAGCATTTTGCCACTTCAATTATGCCAACAAAGCTATACTGGTATAATGTGCCTTAGCCAGTATAACTGCAACTATATTAAGGCCTGGTCTACACTAGAAAATTAGGATGGTAAACTTACGTCGGCTCAGGGGTGTGAACCTCCCCCCGAGCAACACAGTTAAACTGACCTAACCTCTGGTTTAGACAGTGCCAGGTCAACGGGCGGTCTTTTGCCTCTTGGGAAGCTGGAGTAGCTACACCAACGGCAGAACCTCTCCTGGTGGCGTAGGTAGTGTTGTCAGTGAAACGCTCCAGCTGCCGTGTGTTTTCAGTGTAGATAAGCCCTCTGGCTTTCCCTGGCACAACTGTGTCAATGACACACACACAAATCAATCCCACCTCCCACCAACACAATTCTGTCAGTGCAGCGTTTAAAGAGACAGCTGCCTAGCTCTCGCTAGGTATAGTCTTCATTCTTCGTTTTGTTTATACCCTGGTCATTACATAGATGCCTTTGATGGATGAGAAGCAAAAAACTAAAGGCTTGTCAGAAAAATACAGGTTTTGAATAGAGCAGGTAGAAATTATTTTTTAGATAAAAAATGACTTTTCAACCCAAACGAGAAATTTCTTGGAAAAATTTCATTTGGTCAAAATTACAAAAATTCAAGTATTTTTTGGTTAACAATTTTACCACCACACCCTCCTCCCCAACTTTTTTAAAACCAAAAATAGTTTTAGAAAAAACAAACTATATTTGGTTTTTCAGTTAAAATATTTTGCAAAACATTTTTTTTTAAATGAAGAATACCCATTATTTTTCATGCGTAATGCTGACAATCAGCACTAATTTTGGGAGTGATGCAGGATGAATTTGTATAGCCCAGGTATTTTAGAACACTAATCAACTGCAATCGCTAAAGGAGGGTGTGTGTGTGTGTGTGTAATAAAGAGGAGATGGGATGAAATTCTACTTTGCAGTTACAAAGGTGTAATTCCGGAGTAACTCTACTGAAGTCTACTTTGGGAATACTTGGTTAATTCAGGGTCACAAGGGATAAAAAAAACTTGTATGCGTAAAGAGAAACACACACTTCAGCACTTCTCAGATACATTCTTTGGAATAAACTGTACTGGACAGAATGGAAAATCAAATTTGCAGTTTGGAATATGGAAGCCAACAAATAAACATTATACAACAAAATAAAGGACAGGCAACTCAAAAAGGTCCTGAATTAAACACCACTGATAGCATTGATACCATGTGGAACTAAAACCAGACACATCTGATAACATTTTTCCCTTTCCCCACACCTCCTTCCATTTTTCACAGCAACACAAACTGATTTATAATCATCTGATGTTCTCTTTTGGTAAATTGATCCATGTTCTTCTATCCTCTGTATCTTATAGGTATAGCATGTGATTTAAAAATAGACTCTGAGAACAAAGATATGGCCAGGATATGGATCAGCAAAATGCAAGAATGCTTGATCTGTTCCCATCTCAACTACACCCACACACTATGGGACCATTGGTTGTTTTTTGACCCGCCCAGGCATGTTATATCATAAAAAAACTATAGCTATGCAAATTGCATTCCTGACATTTTCCAACCAAGATTGCCTCAGTCCTGGATTGCTCTCATTGGTGAGAAAGTGTGACCCTGACAAAAGCTCTTCAATCAGTGATTCAGTTGCTGTTGCTAGTCATATGACTTTGTTACTGAATCCCCTTTGGTTACTGTGAATTGGCCTTTGAAGATGATCCAACATCATTGGAATTTGCTACACTTGAACCTTGTCTTGCATTGGAACAGCAGCATGGCATGAAAGTTACAGCGATTACTGATTAACATCTAAAGATATGATCCCCACAGTTTCTGTGTCAAAGGCTGCTACTGTAATCCCAGGGAAGAATGTTACTAATCAATAGGCATTCTAAAAACACAGCAGTGATAAGGGCCATTGCAGCAGTAAAGGCTTTTAAAATGATCTTTTTTCTATGTCATATTCAGACTTCTCCAACGCTCACCCCAGCTCTTTGGTTCCATAGCCCTCTGAGCAGAGGGACGTTTCACTCCATCAGGCAATCTCCTTTGCCAAGGCAATAGTTGCTTTATCACACTTTCACTACATGGCTCTTTATAACGATCATAAAAATGATAAACCTTTCATGTTTGGACAATGTCAGTAAATTGACTGATAACGACGAAGGTGCTGCTTTTATCACAAATGTGGGCAGATTCCTTTGAAACGCAACACAGTCTCAACAGGACAGATCATTTTAAAAGATGAAAGACGGTGTGAGCTGAACCTATGGCTTGAGCTTTTCCTCCCTCAGCATCATGGCACAGAATCATAAAAACGTAAAGCTGAAAGGGACCTCAAGAGTTCACCTCGGGTACATTGCCTCTGGGTTAACCATTGAATCAAGTGGTCCATAAAAGATGGCTGGTGTCCAACCACCGTAGGATCCTGCAAGTGTTCTGCAATTATTTCTGCTGAACAAGTGTTGAAAAAAAAATTGTACTCATTGATCCTTTCTGGTTCCCCTAGGCACTTGGCTTTAGAGCTTAGGGTTGGGTAAAAGTGGTAATATATTTCAAGGATACAAATATAGTCCTTTCAGACTCCATGGGTCTGAAAACCATTGTAGGGATGGGAAGGAAAGAGCCAGAGAGGGCACACCAGCAACCGTGACAGCAGAAGGGGTTGGGTCCTTTTTCAAGGGATGATTTTTTAAACTAAGCTGAGAACCATAAGGCTGAAGGAGGTTTTTGGTGGCTGGTTCTGCATGTTTTAGGGTATTTTTCCACTGCTTTTTCTTTCGCTCATCCTTCTAGGAAAAGTCAACCCCCTTAAAATACCCCAGGATGCAAGCACTACTCTCAAGTAGCACCCAGCTTATTTGAAAAATTGTCACTCGCAAATTTCATCACATGTACGTCACAGTCTGTTTGAAAATACACTGTGCTGCTACACGCATCGGAAAGGAGAAAATTCCTTAGCTTCTCCATATTACTCCCTCTTTTTTCCACCGGTCCCACCATCTCCTAGGCTGC
The DNA here is from genome assembly GCF_965140295.1 of Lepidochelys olivacea. Classification (NCBI taxonomy): domain Eukaryota; kingdom Metazoa; phylum Chordata; order Testudines; family Cheloniidae; genus Lepidochelys; species Lepidochelys olivacea. Next base: position 131,793,424 of record NC_140415.1, read on the forward strand.
GGCTTCCATGGCTGTCCGGGGACAGATCTGACATTTATGCTGTTTAAAAATCCAGGCTCACAAACTACCACGCATGATTCGCACTCAGAGGGGCAAGCAATGACTGGTGCATCTAAAACAGGAGTTTCATTGCAACTGTGATGACAGCCAGGTTCCAGCTTCCAACAGGCTTCTGAGGGAGCAAGCTGCGGCTCTTCTGCCTGGTGCTTCTCCTCTAGCACAGCTGCTCTGCCATATCTGGAATTGCTCCATACACACAGCCACAGTGACCTGGCTCTCAGCACTTGTGGCATTAGCTTGGGTCTTACATTTGTTATTTTCTCCCTCCTCAGTGACACAACGCACGGTGAAACTTGCTACTATCAGTTTGTCCTGAATTGCATGTGGCACAGAAACTCAGAGGAGGCCAAGATGGCTTTCTACCAACCTTTTGCCTCTCCTTAGTGTAGCCTTGATTGGTTATGGTATCGAATAATACCAATAACCCCTTTTAAGCTCTCATATTAGACAAGAATCTGATCTCCAGGGCTACTCGAGGATTTAAAACGTTAGGGCTATCACCACCATGTGGGCTAGCATCATTGCTAGAGACTTGAGGAGCATGCAAGAAACAATGATTGCATTTAATCTGATGTACCTTTATTTAAAATGTGACCACATAGAAAGCCCCCAATTCATATAACTGTGAAATAGACTGCAATGACTGGAAAAAACGCAAAGTGTCCAGCAACAGTACTTCCAATTCCATCATACTCACATATCCGCATGGAATCCTGAAGAAAAGAGAGGGGGAGGGGGACATTCCTGCTGAAGGTCCAACAACCATGACCTCCAGAAAGCCATGACCTCCAACCATCCGCCAGGCACTATTTATGGTAAGTTATGCATATGTCCAAAGCTCATTAATATGCATGAGAATTGAACCCCTCATGTCCATCTTTGGGAGTGTCACCCTGATATTATCGGAGGATTGTTCACATGATAGGCCACTTGGATAGTTCTTTTAGCTTATTAACTTTTACGTCTCCTTATCATTACAGTAACATGTGGTTATCTTAAGGAAGTCTCTAACATTTCACCCCGGCTACCAACAGTCATTTTGTGGTGTCCACTGATCTCTTATAGACATTACTATCCAAACTCAGCAGTTACTTTCCTAAAAAATCAGCATACAAACATAGGGGGGAGGGATAGCTCAGTGGTTTGAGCATTGCCTGCTAAACCCAGGGTTGTGAGTTCAATCCTTGAGGGGGCCATTTAGGGATCTGGGGCAAAAATTGGGGATTGGTCCTGCTTTGAGCAGGGGGTTGGACTAGATGACCTCCTGAGGTCCCTTCCGACCCTGATATTCTATGATTCTATGACACAAGCTTAGCAGATTTATTATCAACTTACTTTGGCTAATTTATCCTAAAGCCCAATTTGGCTAAGCTAAATATTTTACAGGCCTTAGCCTGTAGGTTTCATAGAATCATAAAAGATTTGGGTTGGATGAGTCCTCAGGAGGTCATCTAGTCCAACCCCCTCCTCAAAGCAGGATCATCACCAACTAAAACATTTCTTGCATTTCAGCTTTAAGCCTCAACCTATCCAGCTCTTAGAATAATCTATTAGTTACAAGCTACATTATACTAGAGTCAGGTGCGTGTGGGGAGGGGGGCTGTCCAGGCTTTGATATAAGTTAGAGCAGACTCAGGGCTGCTCTAAATTACACTTAGCTGCCAGAATGGGTCGTTGGGGCCATAGCCAGCTGAGAATAGCCACAGCCCAGCAGTAATTCGGCTATGCTGGGTGCTGTCCAGACATCAAATTAAAGGCAATTCAAAGCTCAAAGAGATTGCAATGTAAACAGGGACAAGACAAGGGTGTATAGGTGCTGGAACTAAGGGTGCTGCCACACCCCCTGTCTTGAAGTGGTTTCCATTATCTACAGGCTTTACAGTTTGGTTCAATAGTTGTCAGTACCTCCACTGTACAGATGGTTCCAGTACCCCAATAGGGTGGTGTAGAGCACTGTAGAAGGGGTGACAAGACTCATATTGGGAGACAGGGAGGGAGTTATCTTACCACTGACATGTGGTCCAGAGCCAGGCGCTGCAGTCACTACTCCTGGAGGAGGACTGGCCCATATATGTAGGTGAGAGGGGGTTCAAATAGCCAGTACGTAAAGCATGGCTGGGGCTGGTTGCAGTCTGTGGTCATTTGGGAAAGGCAGGGTAGAGTAGCACGTGCAAGGTTAGAACATCTCTGGCCCCAAGGCATATGGTGGGAGAGGGGAGAAGGACTCAGGGGACCTTACTTTGCAAACCCAGTGGGCCCGGGGGAAGCAATTGCTCCATCTCTTGTGAGACCGAAAACTGCTGACACCATCTCCTATTCTGCAAGAGTCCAGGAGTCGCTGCTGTCAGGAGAGACAGTCAGTGCATGAGCACTCAGCTCAGTCAGAGGCTGCCTGGGCTCCTGGAAAAACACAGTGCCACGTTACAATGGCTGTCTCGCCACCATGAAGGAGAGGGTGGGCTGTGCAAAAAGCCCTCTCCCATCCTCCACTCCCTATTGCACAGCATGCAAGGGAGTCTCACCATAACAGTCCCTTCAGTTCCGGAAAGGGAGGAATTGCTCAATCTCTGCCCTACCTTGGGAACAAATTGCTTGAAAAGGGACAGGGAGGGTCAGGCAATGGCCCCGCCCCCTCTGGACTGGCCTGAAAAACCATCTGTGCCTGAATGAAGAAGGGGCATAGAGAGCAGCTCCACACACACAGAGAAACGCCAGAAGACACTGAGCCTTCCTGAAGTAATTTTAATCGTGTTTTTAAAAGGCTGGGGAAATTAAGTAAGATCTATAGCACCACCCATGTCTGAAATTTGGCACGAAATAGTCTGGGTTGAAATAGGCAGCTTTTACTGTCCCCCTGAAAATCCACTTGAACACAGCAGAGTTGTAAGCTGCAGCTCACTGCCACCTGTGCATTAGAAGATCCTTGTAGGGTATGTCTACCCAGCAGAAAACAAAACACCTGCAGCAGGGCGTCTAAGAGCCTGGGTCAACTGACTCGGGCTTGCAGGGCTCCTGCTATGGGTTCCAGCCAGAGCAGGGACATCTCTACTGGTAATTGTAGCCATATAGCGTGATCCCGTGTCAGCTGAGACTTGCTGCCTTTTTTTTTCTCTTTTAATTTAATTTTGCAGCGTAGACATTCCCTTAGAGGTTGTCTCAAAGTCTCTGAACACTCTGTCTGCCCTGGGCATGCACCCGTGCCCAAGTGAGCCGCCTGAAGCAGCCACACATAACCGACCTTCATGGGACACAGACAAAATAGTGGATTATCGGTGTGCTAGTCCAGATAGCTTCTGGCTTAGGGGAAAATGCATTGAACTTCTAGGCCGGTAGATTGTGTGTTCAAATCTTCCGGTGGGTGTTAATAACAGTGTGTTCTTTCCAACTGTTTTTATTGACTGAGGGCTCAAGCCCCTAATTTAGCAAGGTGACAAGGATTAACCTCCACATATTCCAAAAAGGAGTAACAAAGGCCGCACAAAGTCACTTTGGGCACAAGTGGGAATAGAACCCAAGTTTTATCCACTTACTCACACTATCAGGCAAAACCTGCTAAATCTATGTACCTAGGCAGGCTGCCTATAAAACAGGATAAATCCGGCATATGTAACCCAATGTTTCATTGTATCCCCTTGTAGAGTCTAGTCTACAGAACAGGGGTGGGCAAACTATTTGGCCCGAGGGCCACACTGGGGTTGCAAAACTGTATGGAGGACCGGGTAGGGAAGATTGTGCCTCTCCAAACAGCCTGGCCCTTGCCCCCTATCCACCTTCTCCCTCTTTCTGCCCCCCTAAGAACCCCCAACCCATCCAACCCCCCCACTCCTTGCCCCCTGACCGGCCCCTCCTGGGACACCCAACCCTAACCGTCCCCCAGGACTCCACCTCCTATCCACCACCCCCTGTTCCCCGTCCCCTGACTGTGCCCCCAGAACCTCTGCCCCATCAACCGCCCCCTGCTCCCTGTCCCCTGACTGCCCCCCCGGGACCCTCTGGCCCCCCGTCCCCACCCCCTTACCATGCCACTCAGGGCAGCAGGAGCTCGCAGCCCTGCCACCTGGCCGGAGCCAGCCACGCTGCCTCGTTGCCCAGCAGGAGTGGCGGGCCAGAGCGCGGGTGGCATAGAGAGCTGAGGCTGCAGGGAGGGGGGACAGCAGGGGTGGGGCCTGGGGACTCAGGGGCCAGGCAGGACGGTCCCGCGGCCTGTAGTTTGCCCACCTCTGCTATAGCAGGTCACTGCTTATACCGCTGCAGGCTGGTAAAGTTAGTCCTTTCGCTGAAGTAGGAGCAATCTGTGCTAAAAGATAGTGTTCAAACCCGAGTGATGAACCAGGGAGGAAGAGTTGTTACAGTTGCACATGACTGAATTTGTATTTTTTTTTTAAAACCCACAACCTAGGAAATGGCATACAAAGTGCTAAGAGAATGGTGAGGTTAAAGTCAAGCACTTAAGACAGGGAATGCTGTGGGCAGGCTCCCGTGTAAACTTAATTCAGCCCTATTGTGCTTATGCATTATGACCATGTGCTATTTATTGTTTCCTTGACAGGCCCTTGCCTTATTCAGTAGAGAGCATTGTCCATTCTATGCAAAGTAACTCAATAGAGCTCAATTAGACTCCATTTCTTTCCTGTTGGAGTTCTAGTGTTAACTTACAGCAGTTACATTTCAACGTGTCATTTTAACAAATTGTGGAGTTTGGAAATAGGTTTCAATAGAAAACAAGTAGTCAAGATGGGGCCCTTTAAAATACATAGTGCTGCTCAGAATAAATCTATCAATATTAGGTACAAGATTATATCTGTGAGCGTTCTGTCCTGTGGGTTTCTTCTGCTATTAGTTCTAGAAAAAAACCCTCAGGACAAGATTTGTCAGTATCCTGGAAATAGGAGAGAGAAGGAGAGTTGAAATGAGATGGGGGAGATTTCAGGATGCCAAACAACTGGCTTATGTAATTGTTCAGCAATTCTGCCTGGTTTCCACTCCACACTGGTATAAAGTGTCAAACTCCATGCAGCCAATCACTTTCCACGACTTCTACTGTTTACTCCAGTGAGCACTGTAAACCAGTGTCCCCGGACATGTGTTAGCATTATGTTATATTGAAACACTTCCTGATGTCCAGAAAAGGATAATTTAAAAAAAAACCACCAAACCCAAAACTACACACACACACAGATGCAACATGAAAACATCCACTACTCGCCAACATTTAACTCAAGAGCCGTAATTAATGTTGAATTTACTCTAAATGGAGACTAATGGCTGAGGTAAAACAGGAGTGGTGAATAGAAACATGGTTTAAGATGAGGACAGATGGAAAGTTTTCAAGCTGGAAAGGGTTTAAGAGTAGAGTACCCCAGGGGTCAGATTTAGGACATCTGTTGTTCATAATGTGGGTCTATTTATAAAAATAAATTACTTGGATAAGGGTGTTGAAAACTTAGGCAACATTCTGCTCATAGTTCTGTTTGTGTAAATCCGAAGTAATTCCGCTGGCTTCAGTGGAGATAGTTCAGATTTACACGGGTGTAATTTGAGAGAGGGATTTGGCTTGAGACCTCTGAATTTTCAGATGACGCAAAAATTGGAGGGTGAGCAAATAATTAGACACGATGTAACCAGCTTCCAAGGGATTTGGGTTATTGAAGTGCTGGGGCCAGCAGATGGCAAATACAGTTCATTGTCAAAATGATAAAATAATTAACCTAGGGAATATCTGCTAAACGGAACAGCCATTCAATAGCAACCAGGAAAGGGACTGAAACCAACAGCTACACTACATATAGACAAACAAAATGCTACACTAAATTGCATTAGTGGAGAAAGACTATAAAACAAGAGAGACAATACCTTTTCTACATAAGGAACTGGTTAGGCAGACTCAATTTATTGTCTCCAGATCTTGTCATCAGAGCATGGGAAGACCATCATAGTATTCCCTCTGCCTCAGAGAGAGAGAGAGAGAGTGACATAAGGCAAAAAATAAATTGCTACCAGGCCTGGGAAATTATGGATGAGGACAATGTAAATCAGGGAGGAGAGGCAGAGGGTGAAATTTTAACCCCCATTGACCTTAATGGGCATTTTGCCATTGACTTAAATGAAGCCAGAATTTGGCACAGAATCTAGGACACTTCTGGTGGGAGGGGTTTTTTTTTGGTATGGATGAAGCCATAATCTTACATATTAATACCCGAAGGCAATACAAGGCCCTCATCCTCTGTGTAGGCACAAAGCTCCGGCCATGTGGAACTCACTGCTAGAGCTGGGTGAATAATTGATTTTCTGGTTTTTGTGGCATTTCCAAAAAATTGGGGATGGGGGGATTTTGGTTTGAGCTGAACCAAATCTGAATTCTTGGTGAATCAAAGGGTCCATCTGAGGTTTGTGCCAGACTGGGGATTTGAACCTGCATCTTCCACATCCCAGATGAGTACCCTGGTCACTGGGCTAAAGATTATAAGGAGAGCTAGGGGCAGCAACTGCACCACCTCCTCCAGCCATTTAATGAATGGTTGAAACTACACACATCAAATTCGTGACTAGTTTTGGGTTGACTGAACCTGCATTCTTTGGCGAATAAATTATTTGTTTCAAAAAAATTTCATCCAGCTCTATTCATGGCAGTATTAGGGCCTGTGATATAAAGAAGGGCATTTACAAATATTGGTTAGTTAATTAAATTGGACTGTTTTAGCTACTACACAACCAAGTTCTATGGGAAACTCTCAAAATCCCACAAATGGAGCAGGGTCCCTTAATCTGTGGCTGATGACACTGTAGATTTCCATGGGAAAGTGTACCTGTTTCATGAGTGCAGGAACTCATACAGTGATTATATGCGCACTAGCAAGGATATAAACCTTAAAAGGCTATGACTTGCCCATCCAGACTAACCCCAATCCCCAAAATCTAATTGCCCAAGGGGGGAAGCTCTCATTCCTCTCATCTCCTTCGCAATATTAAAAGGAGCCTTGCACTGTAGTCAGAGGGTCACTAAAATCAGATTCCACCAGTTAAAGTTGCGGGGAGCTCAGGCGTGCCACCAGTCTTCTTCCTTTGAACCAGAGGTTGTTAGTGTGGGTGTCTCTGCTGATTACAGCTACAGATTCTTATCATGAAAAGAAGGGGACTTGCTCAGCCAGGTCCCAAATCATTGAGGACTTTATAAGCTTAAGCTCCACCAGAAAGTTTATAGTGCAGTTTATTACCTCTATTACTCTATCCTAAGTGCTGAGATAATACAGTGATGGGTGTTCTAAAAAATCAAGATAGATCTAAGTGAGAGGCATAGTGTAAAAAACTTAGGAAGCATGAACCACATTCTGCATTCACTTAAGTTTTCAAGTACTTTTACGGAGTCGCCTCATGCAGAACACATTATTTAATTTCAGGACATAGTAACTTTAAAAAAACCAAAACGGCTCCAACCACTGCTCTGGGGTGCTTATACAATAAAACACATCTATCATCATTACCAATTAAATCATATTCTCAAGAGCTCCTTCTTACACAGTTAGCCACTCAAAACAAACAGAAACCACTCTCCTTAGCTCCCTTACCCCATTTATAACGTCTTCCCTTTTCCACCTCCACCCTCAAAAGCCTGAGAGTAGCAAACTCAGGCTCTGTCAGCCTACGTGAGCAGATAAGTTCCAGAGTTCGTAAGCTCTTACTACGAACACCTTCCCTTAATCCGGGGGGTGTGGGGAGGTTAGCTCAGACACCTTTGCTGATCTATCACAGGAGAAGAAACTGGGCCTCTCAGGCGTTAGGTCCTTCACTATTTAGGATTCTACAAATCAACAGCTTGAATTTTACCTGGAAGCAAAAACAGGAAGATAGGGATGCACAGATGTAACATTTTTCCAGAAAGCCACCTCCCTAAGCAAGAAAACAGCTGCATTCTCAACCGGCTGTAGTTCTTCCAAATGATCTTTGCATGTAGCCCCTTGTAGAGTGCATTGCAACAGTCCCATCTGAAGGTGTGAAAGGTATGGATAACTTGAGAGAGATCCATGCCCAAAAGAAGACTTCAAGGAGTTCTGGTCAAACACAGATGAGAAAAGCAGTCTTAGGATCAGCTGCTCCCTGGTCATTCAGGAACAGTGGAGGATCAATAAGACCTACCAATTGAGGACCCCCTCATTTGTGGCCTGGTATCACCACTGCCTTTCTTCCACTTGCTTTCCCCATGTTACCAGCATTATCCCAGAATTACATGGGTTGAGTCTGAACCAGAGAGGCCTTATCCAAGACCTGGCATCTGTCAAGCAGTGAGTGAGTGGCACAGCTGCAGGAGCTGAGTCAGATCAGAAGGGGATAAAGAGCTGGGTGTTGCACATATGCTGAAGGCACTGCAGCCCAGGCCTTCTCATTAACCCAAACGAGATCATGCACAGACCAAACAGCCCTGTAGTACTGCTCCTAAGAACTCCTTTGGGACAAGCAAGCATTTACCCATTCCTACCCCCGGGACATCTTGGGCAGAATGGAATGGGACCATACAGGTCTATCTACCCCTCCTAGGCACTGCACACGTATCACCAAGACCTCCTCATGACTAGTACTAGCCAAGGCAGCTGACAGATCGGAAAGAATCAGCATGGACCCTCTATCCATTACCGGGGGAGCTCATCTACCCATGCAACTTGTGAAGCTTCTGTACCATTCCAAGCCCAGAAACCAGAGTGAATGGAGTCCAGCTAATCTTGTTCGGTGCCTCTAAGTGCTATTGTAATATAAGTAACAAGCCTAATAAAGGGAGGAGTAAGATTATTTTTAAAATGGGAGGTATGTTGAGCCAGACTCCCTTTCCCTGTTCCTAAATCTATGCTCATGTTAATTAACTCATTCCATGAACTCATAGAAATTAGAGATGGAAACAACCTGTCATTGTAGGTTGTCTAGTAGTCCATTGCTCAGGGGACCAATGCAGGATGATTTTGGACAGTAATTCCTAGAGCTTTGTCCAGTCTTAGTTTAAAATTTTCCTTTTCTTAATAATCAATGAATCCACTATTTATCATTATTAGATCTGGCTGGAAATTTTCCGATGGAACATTTTTCTATTGGAAAAGGCTGATTCATTGAAATGGAAACATTCTGTGGGAAGGTATCAATTTGGGCACAACTCACAAGGAACTTGTCTGGTTTCCTCCCCACCTGGCTCCTTGCCAGATAACTTGATAGGGGTCTTGGGAACCACAGCTCCCAAGCTCCTTGAAAGCCCACCGGCTGAACTGCTGGAGGGCCGGGACTCCCCAGCTCCCAGAGTTCCTGGTTCCCCAGGAACATGGGGAAGTGGGACTGGAAACTTTTGAAAAATTCCATTTCAGTTCTTCCAAAATAGAATTGATTGAAAATGTCCCTCCTGTGAAAAATTGTGCATATTCGACTTTTCCTTTCAATTCGGAGTGAATTTTTTACAGAGAGGTGAAATTTTCCATGGGCGGGAAATTCCAGTTCTCACTCGTCTCTAACAGTTACGTCTCCTCTCATCCATTCCTCTTGCACTTATTGTCTATGCCTTGTTTTAGCACTGGGGTGCCCAGGTTTGTTCCAATGGTAAATCATCATTGCTGTTAAAAATGTGTGCCTTATTTCTAATTTGAATTTGTCTGGCTGCACATACAGCTGTCTATGAGCAATCACACCCTTTCCGAGGCAGCAGAGTAGAACATTGATGTAATTTTTATAACCATCTTCCGATAAATATCTTTATGGAACTTTTCCCGTCTAAAAATCTGACAAATGGAAGTGTTGACCTTAGAAGAATTTAATCTCTTCTGACTGAAAGCCTGATACACACATTACTGGCTTGCAGAAGAAACTGGTATAATTTTTTAAAAAAATATTACCCCTAACAAACATGTATGGGCACCTGAATGGTTGCAGTCCACTAAAAATGAGTTTTGACTTCTTGGTGATCTCTGACAGAAATGTTACACTTTGAATCTGGAGTTAGCTCTTTGGCCTGTAATGAATGAGTGCACAAAATTTCAAGATTTTAGCTCCATGGGAATTAATAGAGTCAGTCAGTGAGTGATCTGTTGCTAGTCCCTGAGTTACATACTGCAGGGGAATTTATGGGAACAGTGAATAGATACTGGTTTCACTACACATCTTTTGTAAATTGCAGTTTAAAGAGCCACTGACCATATGCTAACAGATGTGAAAGCAATTGTCATACAGATTTATGGTTACCTTCACATTTTCACCAGAGAAGTACAAAAGACTGAGTTTCTCTTGTTGGGTTAGAATTCAGGACCAGCAACTTCCGTGTTATGAATGACAAGCAGTGATTTTTGTGGTATTTTCACATCTCTGTCAAGCCTTGTAAGTCTTTCCCTGTGTCAGACACAAAATGCCTAGCAGGAAGTAATAGATGACAGATGCTTCTACTCTCAATTATTTCTCATATCTAGCAACGTTCCTTCAAATACTTTCATTTTGAGGAAGAGGGGTGGTTGCCCCTCATGAGATACTGGCCTAAAAGTTCAGCTTTTTTTTTTAAGGGTTCAAATTAGTTTTAATAGAGCCAGTCAAATTATTTCTTGCAAATTTAACCCTTTTTCTGCTTGCAAAGTATTCATGAATGGACTTCCACTTCACAAGACTAGTAGTTATTTACTATTATTTACACAAACAGTTTATCTGATTGGCTTTTCGATGAACTGTATCTATTTATTACACATGGTTTAAGAGTGGTTACCTAAGCAGCTTGGTGATAGCTCTGCTTCCTAATTGGATTACTGAAGCTTTTTAGAACAGTAAACCAACAACAAATAGCAAATAGTAAGTAATGAATACTCTTATTCACGGAGACTATACCATTGTTTGTAGTCAAATCTAGGTATTTCTACAGAGAACCAGCTATTCCCCAAGGGCTTATGAGACTAAAAACTCATTCACCCAAATAGCAAGGGGCAGGAAAATGGTCAAATGGAATAACCCTTCCAACCTTGATGTTAATCATTATTACACCAGCTGTACGTTTAAGAGTTGTCACCTGTCAGAACAGATGGATTTATGTGGTTTTTCAGTGTGCCTCTCTGATGCCACAGACAGTGGAGATTGCTCCAGCTTTCCTCACTGTTTCAAAGAATGGTGGAGAAGTTGATTATTTAAGGGAATTCACAGAAACACTCACCACCCACAGATTGGCGAGACAGTGAATTTTCTTCTGGACCACCCAAGAAATAAATTTCTTCAACAGTATCTCCTGGGGAATTGATTTTAGGCAGGACACCCACGTTTGTTTCATTTTCCGTCATTGTTTGAGACAAGTCTGACAAACGCCTACAAAGCAGCTAGCCTCAGACCTCTCAAATGTTTCCTCTCAGCTCCAAAGGCTAATCAAATGTGTGATTCTTTGTAGCAAGAAAATTCAATTTCCACAGATTCCTTGTGGTTGAGTGCTGGCTTTCAAGTTAGAGTGCTACCCCGTAAACACGGGAGCAACCGGGGAACAAAGTTGGAGGGAGAGGAGCACCAGGAGGAAAAGATTTTTTGCAATGTAAAAGAAGTCCAGGGAACTGGCAACACAGCCAGCCAGGGCTGGACAGCACCCTAGGAGCCACTCAGAAGCCAGGGAAAGGGAAAAAGCAGAATGGTGTGGTGCATAGAGGCCTTAGGTGGAGATCAGCAGTAGCAGGAGGACTAGTTTCCGAGGGATTAGAAGCCTTTTCATTTTGAACTCTATAGCCAAGGAAGGGGGACAAACAGATTTTTAGCAGTATTGCACCTGACCAGTTCTACATCCACATTTGAATGTCAGTAACAGAAAAAAGATTAAACAAAATTTGCTTCCTATACAAATCATGCAAAGCCAACTCCCTAAATTCACTGGACCATTGTAGTTCAAACAAATCTACTACACTTCCTCTCTGTGTTGCACATGACCATCATGGTGGTGTCTGAATGCTTCTGCAATGAACAATGGATGAGAAGACTCACAAAGTGCAAAATCAAGCCCCCCTCTCAGGCCTTTAAATGATAAACAGAATGTCTGCCTATTTGGTTTTCTGCGTGGCTGTGCACTGGGCATTTAATTCTCTTCCTTTCATATTGTTTTGAGCTGCCATTATCGAAGTCAGTCAAATTCTCTGTCCTTCTGTAGAAGGAAGGATATTTTAAAACTTTTGCTACAACTGCCCTTAGAATCTCCAAATTGGCTGCCATTGTAACAGTGATTTTGTCTGCTCTATGAGCACCTCACAACCACAAGTGGAGTTTATCACCGCAACACCCCAGGAGGTAGGCAATACAATCAACCCCGTTGTACAGATGGGGGAAACTGAGGTGCAGAGCAGATTAAGTGGCTTGCCTAAAGTCACACAGGGCAGTCTGTGGAATCAATTGCACTAACCACGAGACTATTCATCCCACTCTGACCTCCAGCCAGTGAGACACTACGGTGTTTGTCAGAAATGGATTCCCATTGACACCCACTAGTGGGCTTTGGATCAGGCCCACACAGACAGTAATTCACTACAGGAGCTTGGTGAAGATTTTTCAGCATTTTTTCAGGGAATCAAAACTATTTGGAAATGGGGATTGGATTCAGTAAATAGCTATAGTGCAAAAAATGGAATTTTGTTTCTGAAAAAGTTGCAATGGTTTGTTTCAACCCTGGCAGAATGAAACGTTTTGACTTCTCCTTTTGAAACTGAAAATGTCAGCTCGGAATTTAGCTACAGCTTTAAACAAAAATGGTGGAAAACACCTGAAAGTGAAATAACCTTCCCTACCGTTCCCCACAAATTTTGTTTTGGTTTGCATTGGGGGTGTTTTTCAATCCAAAATGATTTTTTTTTCTTACAGTTTTTTGTTCTGGTGAGGGGAAAAACGAAAAAAAAACCTTTCAGTTTTGGTTTGAAACTAATAAAAAATTTTGGGGGGTGGATTTTAAAGTTCAGTCCCCAAACAAAAATAATAACAATATCCCCCCCACGCCATTCTTATGTTCTTATGTTTAATTATTCACTCAGCTCTACTTACTACATGCACTAGCATCTCCGAAGAACCATAGGTTTTGGCCTTCACATTGTAATCCAGTGAGTCAAGTTGCTGTCATTCCCACTTGCATGACAAACTTCATTTATGCTGGCCTTCCCACTGGTCATTACAAATCCTTTCAGGAGAGCCTCCTGAGTGGCAAGCCTAGAGCCAAGGTCTTAATTAGGGTCAAGAGACAAAAGTAGAAAGCTATAAATGAGCAAGTGTAATACCAGGTCAGGGAGGACTTCTGACTTTTAAGGGTTGGGGTAGAAAAACACCTAGAAAAATCGCTTGTTGCTATCCTTGGGCAAACAAGATTCAGCTAGGGCTCCATAATGCTCACTTGCGTAGAATTCCCCCCAACTGGTGGAATTAGTGGGTGAAATTCCATGGCCTGTGCTAGACAGAAGGCCAGAGCAGATTATTCGAGGGTCCCTTCTACCCTGAAAAGCCCTACATAAGGCTGAAACTTGCCTTTATTCCAGATGTACAGAGTTCAGCATGCATACTCCATGCTCTTCTCTAAACCTCCCCTTCCACACCTGCATGCTTGCTATTTGTATACGTCTTTCACCCAATTAAAGCCCACACCAGCAGTTGCCTTGCCTTTAGCTCACTGACCTGCAGCCTATGTCTTTCTTCATTACAGAAAGCCAGGCTTTATCAACCCGATAGAGTTCTCTGAAGGTATTAGTGATGTGTCAAAAGCATGGCATTCAGTGGATGGAGCATACTAACGTCTTCCACAACAGATACCAACGCTTTGGAAGAAAGAGCATTGGATAGGAGGTAGAATGGACCCATTCTGGAAAAATGGCTTAGAGCAAGGTAAGTACAGATGGAAAATTTTCAGACTGGAAAGGGGTTAGAAGTGGGTTGCTCCTACTTTGAGACTTCAACATCCGTCTATCAGGAAATGAGTGACCCCGATTAGGATATTAAAAATAATCTGCAGAGTTGGATATTTTTATACGTTGCTAAAGCTGGAGACAAAATAAACACAAAGAGTACAGCTGGCAACAGTTAACTCATCCCGGGGCAGCAATGGTATGTGAGCGCTCTTGGCAAAGAAGCCACAGCCAGAATGAGCCTGGAAAGCAGTCTGTCTTCCAATGCCTGCAGGTGGCTCCCTCCATGTCTGAGGTGCAGTGGCAGTGCAGTGTGGAGAAATTTGCACTTCTGTCCCCGCTCTGTAGATAAGTCAGAAGACTTTGGGCACCAGAGCTGACTCCTAAGAAAACGGGCATTTTCTGGGATTCTCTGCTCAGCGTCCTCCACTGATTCCCTCATTTTGATCCTGGAACCAGCAGCCTCAGGCTTGTTTGTTCATTTCCTGTTCCTCACACTCAGCTGGTGCCTGAATTCTATGGCCCCTCCGTCTCTTGAGGGAGGAAGGCCTTCTGTTGCTTTGGTGGAGCCCAGCCACCAGTCCCAGGCCAGTCCTAGTCACACAAACTTACACACACGTGCAGATGTGTGACGTTAGTGACTGTAGCTTTTCAGAGCTTATTTTCCTTCTGGCAATTTTCTGCCATTGCACCTTCCTCTCAGATGAGAAGTCTCCTAACACTGCTGCCCTTGGCTTGCCGAAGTCGGCTCCCACTTTACCACAGGGTAACCAATGGACAGAGAAGGCTAATGACGTACATTACCTATGTGACCAGTTTGATGCATTTAGCTAAATTCCTGATAAACAAAAAAGGAGATGGTGATGCTCAGAGATTATCTTGTTTCCAGGAAACAACTGTGACTGGGAAACCAATATGTTCAATGTGGAGTGCCAAATTGCCAACACAACCCTTCTGTTTCATCCTGCACACAGCTAGCGTTCAGCCGCTGGTGAGTTCAAAGAACATGAGAAGGATGGGAGAAGCAGTAGGGAGTTTTCAGATCTTGTCAGATTGCCAGAAATGTGTCAGAACAGTTGGCCCCTGGGTGACCCAGCCCCATCCCAGAAGAGAAATGCCTGGCAAGAAGATTGCACTGGAGGAAAGCTTTGAACAGCTGGCAGAAGCAGCACCGTCCATCTCCCTGCTGCAGTAATGAAGGCAGGGGGAAGTGCTGATAGGAGAATCTAGCCTAATCAGATTTCTGAACCAACTGTCAAGTATAATGTAAGGTGTGTGCCCCACAAGATGGCAGCTTGGGGTTTTTTATACACCATGGTCCACAGAGAGACCCAGCCACATACCCTGGATAAGCTCTGCTGTACAATCAGAAATGTACCCTCATGGTCGTGTTTTCTTTCAAATGAGAATTAAAAAAGCAATTTCAGAAACGATGGACTGGGTTCACCGGTACACTCTGACTGCACTGTGCCACTCCTGATGTTCAAAGAAGCCACAGAAGCAGCTTCCCTGCCTGGTTAAGCTGCTTTTTGGGCTGCCTTGCCTAGCCAGAGCAGAACAAAACAGCTGGAGTGTGCCAGTGAATCTGACCCTTTATGCTTCGTGGAGGAGAGGCAATACGACCACCTGAGGTGTACAATAAACATAGTTAGAAACAATGTTACCATTAAAAGTAGGGAAAGGTGAATTGTGAGCATTAGGCTGCTGAAAGGTTTCCCTCATGGCTGCGTTCTTCACTTTGCACCATGCTTACAAGTGATGAACTTTTCTTTCAGCTGTAATTCAGTCACAAATAGTACTGTTCTTCTTCCCTTTGTTAGGAACCCTTTGCCTTTGCTTCTGCTTGTGCTTTACAGAGTGGAACACTCATAAATGGAGTATCCTCTCTATGAGATTTAAAATATCATTTTCCCATTTACTACCAAATACATTTTCCCAGTTGTAGAAGACAAACCTTCTTGTGACATTTCAGGTGTTTGAGTTTCTTCCTGGGTGTAGCTGAAAATCAAAAGGCCAGATAAGAGGAAAGGTGGTCCAGTGATTCGATGCTTGTCTGGGATTCAGGGGACCCGGGTTTAGTTCCCTACTCCATCCCAGACTTCCTGTGCAATTTTGCCCTCTTTGTAATATGGGAATAATAGTACTTGTCTATCTTGCAGGGGGACTTGTGAGGAAAAATGCCTTAATATCAGAGTACCTCATGTTCTTTAACGTAATGGAGACCATACAAGTACATTAGATACAAAAGTGCCTCTGTTTTCACAGGGTGTGTGAGAGCTGCTTTCCCTCAGTAGCTAGCCTGCCCCTCTCACTTTTAACCTCCATGTGAAAAACCATGGGCCAAGTTCTCTCCTGGCATAATTCCACTGTCCTGAGTGTAGCAAACTGCAGGGAGAACACAAGTTGCAGGAGAGAAGAGGTTGGAGGAAGCACCAGGAAGTCAATCTGCATGCACATGGCTGGAATGCTAGCTGCAACTGCAGCTTCTCTAGGTAGCTCTTGTAATAAGGAACCAGTTTAGTTTTACAAGCCTGGCATCCTGCATGTAGGGTAATAACATGACTGGAGTTACACCAGCAGAAAGTTTGGCCCAGTATGTCTTTATTCTGTTCCAAGATACAGAGCTGCAGGTTTTCAGTTTTGTTTCCCCTCATGCTTCTAACCCACGCGGACTGAACTCCAGAAAAACCTCAGTAGTACAACAATGCGAGATTGCAGTCTAGTGCCATTAGCTGCCTCCCAGAGTAACTGACATCCCCATATCTACAGCACAATGCAGGAACATTAATGTCCCCATACAGGAGAATACACATAGTCCATTTAGTCAGGTATCCTGTGTACAGCAGGGGCTAATAATGGACCTTTCAGAGGAAGCAGGAAAAATAGGATAGTATTGCAGCATAAGGACTACTATTAAATTGTGGCAAATTTCATTGTAACCCCATCTGGTGGTCAGTTTATGCCTGAAATCAAGAGGCTAAGTAGCCTATAGGATTATTATCACAGACAATGTAATTGCAAATCGTATTTTCCTTTGTTTAGGTATCTAATCCCTTTTTGGAAATCTTACTGACACATTTGCTTCAGCATCTTGCAAGCCTAATTTAATTAGGCCTTGTGTGAAGAGAATTCCCCGTTATCCATTCCACTTTTAATTCCATCAGCTGACCTCTTCCATTATGGCAAAGGGTAAATGTACATAGGAGTGCATGGTTGGCTTTCTCTGTACCAAGGGGATCTTAAATGATTCCACCTTAGACCCCAAATTCAGTTATCTTTTTTTCTCCCAGGATCCTATATCCCAGAATCCTTTGCACCACTTGAGAAGGGAGGGCTCATGGCTTTGGGGTGAAGAAAGTCTATGTGAATTGGAGCACAACCTGCCCGATGAGGTAGAGTGATGCCACTGTGGTACCCAAGAGGGAAATTAACATCCAGAAGAAAGTAAACCAGCAAATGAGGAACATGGGCCATGCTAGTGATGCTTATAAGGAAACTACCAGCATTTCATCCCCACCACATTCAAATGTCACCCACAGTTATCTTGGTAAAGAAAATATTCTAAAGGAAACGTTATGAATAAAGACACCCAGCCCCTCAGCTTGTACCCACTGGATTGCTACCTGGAGCAATCTCTTTTTCAATGGAGGCCAAGTTCATCTGCAGTGTAACCCCACTGAAGCCAAATTAGCTAACTCATCTCTGAACCTGCCGCTCAGGGGCAGATCTATGGCTGGTGTAGCACCACTGAAGCCACGGAGACAATTCACACCAGCTGAAGGTCTGCCCTTCTGTTCTCCTCTTATCTCACTCTGCTATGCCTCTTGCTACCTTGTTTCTTTTTCATCCTTTTACATCTGTCTCTTTGAACAAGGGATTAAATGCATTCAGTAATGCATATATATAATTACATATATGACCTTTGACAGCTTTAATCAACATATGGAATTTAAATACATAGCCATATTCCCCCATGAATTAGTAAGACTTTTACATCTGCCTTGACATCAATATCCTGCATCAGTGACTAAATAAAATTAGCAGTGGACGGGGACTGAAGTTGAAACCTACAGTTGCCCTCCCCCACAGTCCATCCTCCAGGAGGCTGTGCCATCTTGAATGGAGTGATCATGACACAGTTGCCAAGCAGCACATTTGAAACTGCAACATCAGAGACATAGAGCTTTTGAGAACCATGTTTCTCCAGGTGGGTGAGATATAGACAGTGGCAATGCGACCTAGGATTTCTAGCTCAGCAAATAAATGCAGAGCTCTCAGCTAGACGCCCCTCTCCTGGCCCGTACCCCATCAGGGCTATTGAGAGGCTGGGATGCTTTTGCTCTTGGTTACTGGGGTTGAACTGGTGCCAGGGCTTTGTCAGCAGGGATCCCTCATCTTTGTGCTGTCCATGGCAACACACCAGAACCTGATTCACAGATTTTAAGAACCAGAAAGGCAAATTATGGTCATTTAGTCTGACCTTCTGCATAATACAGATCATAGAACTTCACCCAGTGATTTCTACATCTAGCCCAATAACTGGTGACTCAACAAAAGTACGATGCTGTCTTCATTTAAAGACTCCAAGTAGTGGAGAATCCATTACATCCCTTGGTTCTAGTGGTTAGCCTCACTGGCTAACATTTGCATCTTTTTCTGCAACTGTTTGAACTTTGCTGACTTCAATTTCCAGTCCCTGGATCTTGTTAGCGCTTTGTCAGCTAGTCTTCCAGTATCAAATCTCTTCTTCATATACTGCTACTTAGAGATGGATCCAGTGGTCTCTTAACCTTCTTTAATTAGACTCAGGACTTGTCTACACGACAGGTTATGTCAACATAATGTATGTCGCTCAGGGGTGTGAATAAGCCAACCTCCCTGAGCGACGTAAGTTTGGCTGACCTAAGCGCCGGCGTGGACAGCGCTATGTCAGCAGAAGAGCTGCTCCCACCGACACAGCTACCGCCGCTCATGGAGGTGGAGTTATTGTGCCGCTGGGAGAGCTCTCTCCACCAGACGCGTGACAGCGGAGCAGCTGCGCCACTGAGGCACTTCTAGCGTAAACTATGCCCTGAATAAACCAAGCCCTTCAGTCTGTCCTGGAGAGGCACATTTCCCAGGCTTCAAAATCATTCTCGCTTTTTTCAGAACCCTTTCCAGTTTTGCCAATGTCTTTGCTTAGAGTTGTCACCAAAACCAGACACAGCATTCCAGTGATGCTCTCAGCAATGCTGTATACAGCGGTAATGTTGCCTCCGGGCTCCGTTACTAGTTATATATGGAAGGGTCACGGTAGCCTGCTTAGCCACAGCATCGTACTGGAAACCAACGGAACCCATCTCCCATGACCCCTACATTCTTTTCAGCGGCACTGCTTTCCAGAATACAGCCCCCTAGCCTGTAATTATGGCCTTCATTCTATTTTCTTAGATCTAAGTCCTTGCATTTGGCTGTATGAAGATATGTTTGATTGCACCTGGCTTACTAAATGACCCAGATTAATCTAAGTAACCTGTGCTTGATATTTTCCACTACAATCTGTGTCACCTGCAAACAATCAGAAACGGTTTTACGTTTTCTTCCAGATTATTGGTAAAAGTATTGAACAGTGCTGGTTTGGGAACCAGTCTTTGGGGGACCCCACTCACTGACTATACCTGATTAACAATTGCTCTTTGAGATCTATCAGTTAGCCTGTTTTTAATCCATTTAATGGGCCATATTGATCATGCTAATATTAAGCTAGGGGTTCTTTAGCATACAATGGATAGCTTATTCATTTGGTGTAATGCCTGCTTTGATCCTGGGGGGTCTGATGGACTCTATGCTGCATATTACAGAGTTGGTGTCAGTGTCTATCAGGCCCTTGCAGGTAGCATTGCATTATTTGTATCTTAACATTTTCTGTCACAATAGTTTGATGCCCCAGAAGTATAAGCAATTGCTACAGTAATGCCACAGCTTCCCTGTGCTCTGCTTTTCTCACACGCTCCCCTTTTACACTCTCTTGATGTTCTCTGTTATAGGCAGTGCGTTCTGCAGGAGATATTTACAACCACTAGGGGTCAGGTTTTTAAGATCTAGAAT
The DNA here is from genome assembly GCF_965140295.1 of Lepidochelys olivacea. Classification (NCBI taxonomy): domain Eukaryota; kingdom Metazoa; phylum Chordata; order Testudines; family Cheloniidae; genus Lepidochelys; species Lepidochelys olivacea. The sequence goes on from NC_140415.1 coordinate 131,813,424, forward strand.
TAAGAGTTCCTTTGTGTGCGTCTTTCAGTCCCTGCACCCACTGCTGGCCTCCCCCTTGAACCCTTCCCATTCTCCCCAGCATTCTCCATGTCCTCTGCCTCCTGTCTCCATTCCTATGTCCTCCTCTATGCCCCCAGGTCCCCTGCATCTGCCTTCATCCCCAGCTCCATGCCGTAGCAGTCTGCTGTCCCCTTTCCACATCTCTCCCAGGGTCCCCGCTCCCAGCCTACTGCCCCTCTGCACCTCCCCCACCTGAGGCTCAGCACAGCCTGGGGTCCACAGCAAGGCAGGTTACGTTATAGGTTTAACTTAAAAAAATCACTCTTTACTACATAGAAATATCCTTTCCTCTTTGTAAGTCTGGGATGCTCCCCAGAAGTACACAAGGTAGCAAGGTGAGAGGCACCTTGCTACCACCCTGCTCTTCGCATGAGGGAGCCTTGTCTGTATTTGCCAGGGGTCAGCTCCCTGTCTCATCAGCCATGGAAAACACAATCAGTCTCCTCTCAGCCCATGCAGGCTCTGCTGTCCCTTTGCAGTTTGGCAATAGGCACACACCAGCCTGGAGCATCCCCCTGGAGTGCCCAGACCCTCTTCCACTAGCCACTCACTGACCTGCTACTCCCAAAGGAAGGGTGCACACCAGCATACCAGTTTCAGCTCAGGATCACCACTCCACTTACACAAAGCCCTTCCGTTTGTTTATAGTGGAAACAAGTGAAAGTTTATGTAAAAGATATGAGAAGATTCAATGGAAACATTGTCTATATAAATGCTATCATAACATGCTTTCTAGAGCCTCAATTTAACTCATAAGACATCCCCTTGTCTAATAAATTTAAGATGCAGCTCAAAAGTTTCTAGTGTTTTTCAGCCAAGCCTGGCTGTGATTTCTCACTCCCCCCTGCCCATGAAACACACACACTGTCAGCTAGGTGAAGGATGCAGAGTGTAGCTCTGTACCTAGAGCTGTAGTCTAGAGCTGTAGTCCAAAACTTCATTGTAAACAGGACTTCCTCCTGCAGGCTTATTTCATCCTGTCAATTCCCTCTCAAAGATTTTACAATCCCTTCATTAGCATTTGGCTCTGGCTAACTGTGATGCTAACTGGCATCCATTGTGAACCATACAATACTCAATTTACATATAGCCAGCCAGCCAAACATCTCCTGCCTAAGAGAAACTGGTTTATCAACTTCTGGGGACCAGCCCCAAATCACAGACCTCAAGAACATATTTTTCAGTATATATAACTCCTTATCTATTGTCTATACATACATCTTGTAATCATTATGAGGACCAGTGTGACACAGGCTTTCAGTAGAGACCATACCTGGCACTCTCTGGTGAACTAGTATGCACATACCAGACCCAGGGGAACTCTAACTCTTATGTGTCTCTGTGCCCTCTGCCAGTTGGCACCAAGAGGTCTCTGAGTCAAAGTCCTATACTAACCCTCCTCAACACACTCGACAAGGCCCCTTTTCTCTATAACACCAGCAGAGCTGTGTGATGTTATTGACATGAACTGTGACTGTATAGATCATTGTTGCAACCACTGTTATATATTTACAGCAACTATTGTACAAAGCTTGTTGAGTGAGGTGTCTATGACAAGGTTATGATTTGCTGGTTATGATTATGCTGTCTGTATGTATGTATCATTTTTGTATTTGAAGTTATGAATATTGGCTGTGTACTTGTATCTCAATGTGTTTGATTCTAAGTAGCCTCAGTGAAGCATTTGGTCAGCTCCTTGAGAAAGGACTATTCTCAGTAAGTGCCCAGTCAAGAAACACTTAACTGACAATGGACTTTGGGAAACGCCAATCCCCATCTGAGCTTTCCTGGGAACGTTCAAACTAACATGTAAACAATGATGTCGGCCTGCAAAAAACTGAATCATTCATGGACATGTGACTAGCCTCAGTGGCCACAAACTCCATCTTGTTGCTGTGACTTTGCACAGAAGAACCAAGGGGTTTCCACCCACAAGCGAGAGAATATAAAAGGCCCTGGAAATCCCTCCATTTTGTCTTCAATCCTGCTTCTTGCCTCTGGAGAAACTTTGCTACAAATTGAAGCTCTGAACAAAGGACTGAATGACCCATCCAAGCTGTGGATATACTCCAGAGATTTGATTTGAACCTGCAGTTTATTCCATCACTACTGCAAGCCTGAACCAAGAACTTTGCCATTCCTGTATGTAATTGATTCCATTTAACCAATCCTAGCTCTCATCTATATTTCTTTCTTTTATGAATGAACCTTTAGATTTTAGATGCTAAAGGATTGGCTACAGCATGATTTGTGAGTAAGATCTGACTTGTATATTGACCTGGGTCTGGGGCTTTTTTTCTTTTACTGTGGTATTGGTTTTCATAACCATTCGTCCCCCTAACGAGTGGCACCGGTGGTGATTCTTGGAAACTGGAGTGTCTAAGGGAATTGCTTGAATGACTTCTGGTTAGCCAGTTGGGTAAAAAACGAAGTCTTTTCTGTTTGGCTGGTTTGGTGTGCCTTAATAGTAAAGGAAATCCAGCTTTGGGCTTTAACTTCCCTGCTCTAAGCAATTTGTCCTGAATTGATACTCTCAGTTGTGTCCCGCCAGAGGCAGCATCATTACAAGCTGAACAACCGGAGAGTGGGAAGGTGGAGACATTGGGAAGATAGGATGAGCCAGAAAAGCTAGGAATGTTTTTAACAACTAAACAAGAGGGAATGTTTTATGAATCCCTGTAACCCTAAAACACATTTTCTGACCCCACTCCAAGCTTCCCAGAACACCTCTGTGCTAGCAGGTGATGTGGCCAGTGATGTTTCAGGTGGGTTGGTTTCTACCTGTGGAAGTTTGATAGCAGGAATTGAAAGCAAATAAACCAGACAGAGTGGGAAGTTGGCTTCATCTTGAACTATTAGGCAGCTACAGCCATGCCATGATCCACTTAAGGGCATACTTGACAATGGTCAGGCAGCTGATGTGCTGAACCACTTCCCATCATGACGGCCAACATCATCTCATTACTCCCCCGCCTGTCTGTAGCCACCTGTTGTCTTACGCTGAGACTGTAAGCTCCTGGGGGCAGGGACTGACTTTATGTTCTGTATTTATACAGTGCCTAGCACAATGGGGCCCCACTGTGGGACTGGAATTCCTAGGTGCTACTGCTATACAAATAATGATTACTAATACTAGCTTACTTTCTCGTGCAACATGATAGTAGCTGCTATTGTGCAAGAGAGGTATCTAGGAGAACATTTGCCCTAGCGGGGAGCTTCTGATTTCTGAATGGAATGAAAGAAAGATGTCAGAGAAAATGTGGAGATATTAGTAAGGCATCGTTGCATAGGGCTCTCTTGTTTGGTTCAAAGTAGGCCCAGCCAAATTAAATTAGCTGCCTTTTGGGGCTGTCTTCCTTCCACCCGCAACACATTCCTGGCCTGTGACTCCAGAAATGCAGCACCACAACTTCCTACCTTGGAATCTGAGCTCATAGTTCTCTTTAGTCCAAGCTCACAAGATCTTTGTTTTCTCTGCTAATCCTGTTGAAGGAGGGGTCAGAGGGAACATAGTAGTAAAATCAGCAGGGGGTAGGGCTCACCAAGAGATAAGGCAGAAGAAGCAGTAGTGATAGGATGGGACTGATTGGGCAACATTCTGGAAGAAAGAGAGGAGTGGGAAATTGTATGCATGGTGTAATGGCATGTTTACTTGCTGTACATAACTCAGCCACTAGATGTCTCTACATACCACAGAGAATTCCAGACAGGGTGTGGTCCTTGGTAAACGAGAATCAAAGCTGGAACTCAAGCTGTGTGGAAACAGTTTATTTGTTTGTATCTGTGTAGCTGTTTTATTTAATATATGCCTTTTGTTTAAGAATGTCTTTGGTTCTGTAGATGTCATGACACATGGGAGAGGGAGGAAATAAGGGAGCAATGAGAGGGGACATGAATCTTTTAAAAAAGATTCTGAAAGACAGAGAAACAGACATGAAGAAAGAAATCAGAAGATAAGAAAGGGAGAGTGACCCACTGTTACTGGAACAGGTAGTGTTCCAGGAACTAAGCCATGTCACCAATACTAGCAGAGCTAAGGGGTTAATCTCCTGTTAATAAATGTCTTCTAGTAGCTGCTAAAGTATAACAGTTGAATGTGTGAGTATAGCAGAAACATTCACTGGAGAAAACCCATGTAATTTCTCTATGCAAGTCCTGCATCATACATTTTAGAGCCATGACCATGGGCTGTAAATTAAATGAGTGACAGAGCTCGCAGGGCACTCAGTGAGGGATTTAGAAAAGAATAAAATACCAGTAGAAAGTTCTAGTTTTTGATGAGGCTATGGAAAGACAAAATTGCTATCCTTGGTATTGTGCCAGGGCAGCTCCCTAACCCCTGACCGGAAAGCCCACAGAATTCTTGCAGGCCATTCAAATCTATGGGAGGATTTTGCTAATGATTTTTCACTCTAGATTTCTGCTCCTGCAGTTTGTCTCCATCCCTCTGTCCTACTCACTCAGTGGCAGCTTTGCTAAAGTATCATTGCCTAAGGCAACAACTCAAGGTTTTAGAGATGGTTTTCATGGCTGTGGTAGACAATTAATGATGGAAAAGGACAGCTATTAACTGGCAGCAATAAAGAGAAATACCAGGTTACCAACTCTTTATGTATGTGATGTTTTACATACATCCCCAACTCCAGGAGATAAGAGATTAGCTGAGAATCTCATCTTTCATTGAAAATAAAAAGGAAGTTGTAGTTGCAGATGAAAGCTTGAAAACATGACCCAAGCGGATCCTAAAGGCTCTGAAACTGGAAGGCTCCCACACCCCAAAAAAGCCCCAATATGTAGCTGTGAGAGGTTGGATCACAGAAACCCCCTTTGGGACTGCCACCTGATGTGCCTAGAATACCTCTGAGTCTATTTTCCCTGCCAGCTTGGAACTTCAGTCCCTTGCCTTGTTTGAGCCAGACACACTTGCCTGCTGCAAACACAGATCCGCATCTGAACCATGTCCCCCACAAGCTGCAGGCTTAACTGAAAACAGCTTAAGAAGTGTTCCTGTCTCCAGAACTCAGATACCCAACTCCCAATGGGGTCCAAACCCCAAATAAATCCGTTTTACCCTGTTTAAAGCTTATACAGGGTAAACTCATAAATTGTTTGCTTCTATAACACTGATAGAGGGATATGCACAGCTGTTTGCCCCCCAACCCCCCAGTATCAATACATACTCTGGGTTAATTAATAAGTAAAAAGTGATTTTATTAATTACAAAAAGTAGGATTTAAGTGGTTCCAAGTAATAACAGATAGAACAAAGTGAATTACCAAGCAAAATAAAATAAAACATGCAAGTCTAAGCCTAATACAGTAAGAAAGTGATTACAGATGAAATCTCACCCTCAGAAAGTTCTGATAAGCTTCTTTTACAGACTAGTCTCCTTCTAGTCTGGGTCCATCAATCACTCATACCCCTGTAGTTACTGTCCTTTGTTCCAGTTTCTTTCAGGTATCCTTTGGGGATAGAGAGGTTACCTCTTGAGACAGCTGAAGACAAAATGGAGGGGTTTCCACGAGCTTAAATAAACTTTCTCTTGTGGGTGGAAACCCCTTCTCCTCTCCTATGCAGAATCCAGCTGCAAGATGGAGTTTTGGAGTCACATGGGCAAGTCACATGTCCATGCATGACTCAGAACTTTACGGGTCGATGCCACATTCCCAGGAAAGCTCAGATGTGGATTAGCGTCTCTCAAAGTTCAGTGTTAGCTTAAGTGTTTCTGGATTCGGCACTTACGGAGAATGGTCTTTCCTCAGGAAGCTGACCAACTGCTTCACTGAGGCTACTTAAAAACAAACAAGTACAGAGCCCATATTCATAACTTCGAATACAAAAATGATACATGCATATGAATAGGATGAATAGATTCAGTAGATCATAGCCTTTGCAGAGATACGTTACATGGCATATCTAGCATAAACTATATTCCAGTCACGTCATATTTACACTCATAAGCATATTTCTATAAAGCCTTACGGGGGACAATGTCACAGGAGCTTTTGAAAAAAAATCTCATGAATTCCAAGCCAATCTCACGATTTTTTGGGAGGCCAGACTCCTGATTTTGGAACGTGTGGGGCTGCCGATGCTGCATGCAGCCTCTTTCCCCCCACACGCTAGTCTCAAGCAGGCTGTGCTGGCGCTCGGGTGAGTGCAGGGGCACAAGGGGGCAGTTTGTGACTCCTGAATTGAGGGGCTGTTCATCTCCTGGTGTAGGCGAGGGCAGACGTGAGGGCCATCCAAACTGGTTCTCCCAACGCCCACGGAGCAGAAGCCCCTATGGGGCATGTTGTGGCAGGGACTCAAAGCACAGGCCTGATCCAGGCATCCCCCCCACCCAGTCTGGTCCATCTTAGTCATCTTTGAGCTGGGGGCTCCTTGCCTAGTGCTATTCAGTGGAGGTGGGCTAATGCTATCAGGTGACTGCGAATCAGACCTTTTGAGTCTAATCTGGAATGCAAACAGACATTATAGTTCATGGTATGAGCTCTTTACAGCATGTGTATGTACCTCGCTGAAATCCACCCCAGTGCAGAGAGCCAGCACAAAGCCTGTGCACCACCCGAGCCCTATTTTGACAGGCACAAATGGAAAGAAACAAATCAGTTACTAGGTCTATTGAATAAATCAAAACCAGGCCCCTGTCCACCCCAGCTCTGATTCCACAGGAGTGTGCACCAGCACTGGTTGGGGATGCCAGGGAATAAAGACACTGCTGGGAGTGGCCCTAGGTCCAGATTACCACATTTATCCATGCACCTAACTCACACTGAAGCCCAGGGGATTTAGGCATGTAAATACCTTTGCAGTCTGGGTCCTATTTCTTACATCAGGCTGCTACAGCCAGGCAGTTCTTTGGTCTCATCAGGGCCTACTTCATATGCATGAATAAAAACATGATTCCACAGAGCTGGAGCTGTTGTGCAAAACTCAGCTTTCCCTATGGTATCTTTCTAGCCATAGGTTTCAGAGTAACAGCCGTGTTAATCTGTATCCGCAAAAAGAACAGGAGGACTTGTGGCACCTTAGAGACTAACAAATTTATTAGAGTATAAGTTTTCATGGGCTACAGCTCACTTCATCGGATGCATAGAATGGAACATACAGTAAGAAGATATATATATATACACATACAGATAAGTTGGAAGTTGCCATACAAACTGTGAGAGGCTAATTAGTTAAGATGAGCTATTATCAGCAGGAGAAAAAAAACTTTTGTCGTGATAATCAAGATGGCCCATTTAGACAGTTGACAAGAAGATGTGAGGATACTTAACTTAGGGAAATAGATTAAATATGTGTAATGACCCAGCCACTCCCAGTCTCTATTCAAACCCAAGTTAATGGGATCTAGTTTGCATATTAATTCAAGCTCAGCAGTTTATCGTTGGAGTCTGTTTTTGAAGCTTTTCTGTTGCAAAATTGCCACTCTTAAATCTTTTACTGAGTGGCCACAGAGGTTGAAGTGTTCTCCTACTGGTTTTTTAATGTTATGATTCCTGATGTCAGATTTGTGTCCATTTATTCTTTTGCGTAGAGACTGTCTGGTTTGGCCAATGTACATGGCAGAGGGGCATTGCTGACACATATCACATATGTGCACATCTACCAATGTGATATATGCCATCATGTGCCAGCAATGACCCTCTGCCATGTACATATGCTCTAATTTGTTAGTCTCTAAGGTGCCACAAGTACTCCTGTTCTTTCTAGCCATACACTTCCCTTAACACATACTTCCAGAGGCAGGGCGTGTTGCCAGTTATCCCTGGTAAGGTGGGCATACACAGGCTGTCTCCTGGGCCTCACTGTAATGGACTCTCAAAGCTTCAAGGAGCTGTAGCCCTCCCTTCTCCTGTCCCATACTGGAGAAGGGCAAAAGTCCCACATTGGCAGTGGCCCCTGGTTCTTTTAGCTAGTTCTGGTGACATAAGTGCCCTGGGTAACATGAAGTGTGCTAAGCTCTCTGGTCTCACATGCTGTGCGTATGAGACACAGACCTCTAACAATCGTGAGCTCTTTGGGTAGGGAGTCTCATTGTATTGTGGTAGCACTTAGGAAGTCCCATTGTGCTAGGCCCTGTACAAACATAGCAAATAGTAAACAATAACCTCACTAACATATACCTGCATATATCAGATTGCTGCTCAGCCAACAGTTTCCAGGTCTCTCTCTAGAATATCAGACCCAAAACTTCTCTGTACTTGAGCCATAAGACTGCTTTAAATGGCCCAGCACACTCTGTCACAAGTTGATACTGACCTTGGAATGCTGATTGGCCAGTCATAAACGTACCGTTCTCCTGCTGCTGTGCGTGGTTTGCCATAAACGGCTGCAAAACTTTGCCCATGCAGGTCTGGATTGGATGGAATGACATCTTTAGCTTTGGTGCCAACAGAGACCTACGTCTGGTGCTTTTGGTCTCTGAAATCCAGACAGGTGATATTCCCCAAAGTTCTAAGAAGATGCATGTTCTCTCAGACTTTAGAATCTTTTGCTTAAAACAATACGACATGCAACTAAATTGTTCACTAGGAGGGTGGTGAAACACTGGAATGCGTTACCTAGGGAGGTGGTGGAATCTCCTTCCTTAGATATTTTTAAGGTCAGGCTTGACAGAGCCCTGGCTGGAATGATTTAGTTGGAGATTGGTCCTGCTTTGAGCAGGGGGTTGGACTAGATGACCTCCTGAGGTCCCTTCCAACTCTGATATTCTATGATTCTATAATGACTGCATCTCCATCAAATAACCATCAATATCCCTGAATCCTGCCTGTCTTGTATTTCAGATTTGATATGGGGCAATGCATTTGCATTGCACCACTGTTGTTACTAGGAATATTCCTGCTTTTGTTTTGCACTTTGCCAAGGTTCCTCCCCCACTCTGAACTCTAGGGTACAGATGTGGGGAGCTGCATGAAAACCTCCTAAGCTTACTTTTACCAGCTTAGGTTAAAACTTCCCCAAAGTACAAATTAATTTTATCCTTTGCCCTTGGAATATCCACTGCCACCACCAAACTCTAACTGGGTTTACTGGGAAACATAGTTTGGACACATCTTTCCCCCCAAAATCCTCCCAACCCTTGCACTCCACTTCCTGGGAAAGGTTTGGTAAAAATCCTCACCAATTTGCATAGGTGACCACAGACCCAAACCCTTGGATCTGAGAATAATGAAAAAGCATTCAGTTTCTTACAAGAAGACTTTTAATAGAAGTAAATAGAAATAAAGGAATCACCTCTGTAAAATCAGGATGGTAGATACCTTACAGGGTAATTAGATTCAAAACATAAAGAATCCCGCTAGCCAAAACCTTAAGTTACAAAAAAGACACACAGACAGGAATAGTCATTCTATTCAGCACAATTCTTTTCTCAGCCATTTACAGAAATTATAATCTAACACATACCTAGCTAGATGATTTACTAAAGTTCTAAGATGCCATTCCTGGTCTATCCCCAGCAAAAGCAGCATACAGACACAGACCCTTTGTTTTTCTCCCTCCTCCCAGCTTTTGAAAGTATCTTGTCTCCTCATTGGTCATTTTGGTCAGGTGCCAGCGAGGTTACCTTTAGCTTCTTAACCCTTTACAGGTGAGAGGATTTTTCCTCTGGCCAGGAGGGATTTTAAAGGGGTTTACCCTTCCCTTTATATTTATGACACACTTCCTTTAAAATGTTACCCAACACGCCTTCCACTACTCTGGGGATGTCTTTCCCTGCAGGTTTAGTTCCAAATGTTGGCTTCTACACACAAAGCAGCGCTGGATTAATTTAAAGATGTGATTTTAAGCCAGTTTAAGAAAGCCATGTAAAACCTTTTATGGGCACTTAAACCTGGCTTATAGTAGGTTAGTTTGCATTGGTAAATTTAAAGGTACAAGCTAAATCAATATAACCAGAATTAAACCATTAAAAGGGTTTCCATAGTGGGGTTTGCACAAGAACCAGTTTTAGTTAAACTGGTGCTACATCTGGCCCGTGGGACCGTCCTTCCACGCCCCTGAGCTCCCGGCCGGGGAGGCTAGTCCCCAGCCCCTCCCCTGCTGTCCCCGCAGCCATGCTGCCTCTCAGGCAGTGTGGCTTGCACCAGCGCACTTTCCAAGCTTTCCAACAAGCCTGCCCTGTTGCTCTGAGCGGCCTGGTAAGCGGGCGGCGGGTTGGATAAGGGGCAGGAGGTCCCGGGGGGCACTCAGGGGGCGGTTGGATGGGGCAGAGGTTTGGGGAAGGTGATCAGGAGACAGGGTTTGGGGGGGCATTGGATAGGGGGTGAGGGTTGGGGGGTTCTGGGAGGGGGGACAGGGAGCAGGGGGGGTTGGATGGGGGTGGGGTCCTGGGGAGGCAGTTAGGGATGGGGGTCCCAGGAGGGGGCGGTCAGGGGACAAGGAATGTGTGTGTGTGTGTGGGGCGGGGGTTGGATGGGTCAGGGGTCCTGGAGGGCCTGTCGGGGCGGGGATGTGGATAGGGGTCGGGGCAGTCATAGGACAGGGAGCAGGGGGGGTTGGATAGGGGGTGGGGTCCCGGGGGGGCCTGTCGGGGCAGGGATGTGGATAGGGGTCGGGGCAGGCAGGGAGCAGGGGGTATAGGATAGGGGGTGGGGTCCCAGGAGGGGGCGGTCGGGGACAAGGAGCAGGGGGTATTGGATGGGTGTGGGGTTCTGAGGAAGGCAATCAGGGGGCAGGAAGTGGGAGGGGGTGGATAGGGAGCAGGGGCCAGGCTGTTTGGGGAGGCACAGCCTTCCCTACCCGGCCCTCGATACAGTTTTGCAACCCCGATGTGGCCCTTGGGCCAAAAAGTTTGCCACCCCTGCTTTAAACAGCCTGTGAGGCAGTGGGCCATTGCAATGGCGCCCCCTCTGGCCAAGCCTGGTGCGGCCCCAGGGCTCACATGGCTGAACCGGCCGTCAGTCTATTCCTGGGGCCTAGCAATGTCTGAAACCCTTTCTCCATTCCCAAGCCTGTCACGGGGGTTCGTAGGGGGACCCAGGCCTACGCACTCCTGCATCTTTGCAGGCTCTCCTGCCTGTTGGTCAGTTTGTCCCCTCTGGGCTGGCTGGCACTCCTTTCTCCAGTCTGCTCACTTCTCTGGTAGCAGCCACGCCCCTCTGCTTCTCAGCCCTTTTGTCCTCCCAGCTGCTGAAAGGCTTCCGATAAGCAGTGGCTGGCAGTGCCTGCATTAACCCTTTGGTCGCTATTTATAATCCATCAATACCACCCTGTCATGGGGTGTATGCCAGTGTGGGGGCCATACACCCCATGACAGGGTGGTATTGATAGATTATAAAAAGAACTGGTTTTGATAGGAAAATACCAGTGCTACGTGAACGCCATGTACAGTCTGCTGCAAAGCAACAGGCAACGCTCCTCACTCCCTGCCATTTCTGAGTGGCGGCTTTCACTCCGTCACACACAGGAAGGATGGTCTTGTCTTGTGGATAAAGCGAGGGAGTAGGAGGACTCAACAGAACTCAGTTCCCTCGTGATTGTGGGCGAATCAGCCTCTCTCTGGGTTTCTGCTCTCTCTGGAGATATGACCTTGTTAGGTCAGACCAAGTGATCACAACACTCCCTTCCAGACTTTAAAGTCTATGTAGTAATAGAAAGACTCCCATTGACTTCAATGGGCTTTGGGTCAGGCCCTGAATTTGCAGAACACTATCTGGCCTTGAAGAGTCTTTTGCAATCTGTGCAGTGATACTTCTCCCAGGTGTATGCTGCAGGCGTATGGAGGATGGTTCTCCTGATTTATCCTCCATATAACCATTGGGGTGCCTTCTTCTTTGATTTAATTGGGGATTGGTCCTGCTTTGAGCAGGGGGTTGGACTAGATGACCTCCTGAGGTCCCTTCCAACCCTGATATTCTAGGATTCTATGATTCTATTAGAATGAGGGGTAACAATTGGATTGACTTGGTGGATGTTTTCCCCTTCTCAGCTATTACAGTTGAATGTATCATAACACATGGGGCCGTATTAACATGGAGTAACAGCACGGTGTGCTGCGTCACCGACCGTGGCAGCTCTCCCATCTTTATCCAGAAACTCATTTGTACATGCAGAGGAGTTTTAAAGGGCCACACAGCACGGACTCTGGTGGCCTGGGGCTGGGTGCTCAGGCAAAAATGGGAATTTCCCAAGTCAAGTGCTCCTGCTCTGGAAGTCTGATCTAAACCTGAGTGGATGCAGAGAACATGTGCTTGGGCAATGGCATTTTCAAAATCTCGTTACTCCTCTGTGGGCTAATAGGGGCTCTAAGCCCATTTCAACACATGCCCTCCAAAGTAGCTGCAGACACTGCATCAATCCAGCACAGAAAACCCCCTGCTCCAGACCTTTCACTGTGAAGCAGATTGTGACACCTGAGGCCAGATCCTCAGCTGGTGCAAATCTGCATAGGTGCATTGATTTCAGTGGAGCTATGCTGGTTTGCACTATCTGAGGTTCTGGGCCTTGCTAGTCCCAGCTCTACATACCACATATGATGGGTGCTTTTGGATTTCTGCTGTCGTTTGGTGCAGAAGAGGAATGTAAATGAAGAAAAGGAGCAGTCTGTACATATGCTGACCCCAAACAGATGAGACACTTTGAATAGCTAACTAGAGCAGGCCAACATTTTTCATTTGAAAACATTTTTTTCAATGAAAAATGGCTTTCCTCAAAATGGAAATGTACATAAGACCATCAATATAGTCAGACTGGGTCAGAAAATGGTCCGTGTAGCCCAGTATCCCGTCTTCTGACAGTGGCCAATGCCAGCTGCCCCAGAGGGAATCAACAGAACAGGTAATCATCAAGTGATCCAGCCCCATTTCTTTGGAAAATGCTCACTTTTGACTAAATTGTTCGGGTCTTTGGGTAATTAGAAGTGAAAAGCTTCAACCAAAACCTCAAGAGTTTTGATCAACCCTCTACCCCCCCCCCCCACCCCCGCCCCCTGAAACATGAGTTTTTGGATTAAACTTTTTGGTTTTTGAGAAAAATGCAAAAAATTTAGAAGAAACTTTTCTATTTTTGCTAAATCTTTGGCAGGAACAAAAAGCCATTTCCCAACCACCATTACCCCTGTGCCCCACATCAGTCCTTTGTGCTGCAGCCGTCAGAGACATTTAGATGGCAGAGTTCCTGGAGATGCCATGGCAATGCTACGGGGGGTAGGGGGAGCAGGTAGGGGCTATGCTCTGGGTAGAACCTGACATCTGTCACTGTCGGCTTACTGCAGGCACAGAGATGTCAACAGGGAGCATCAGGCCGGCTCATGACAAGACTAGACTCCTGGACGTCTTGGAAGCCATTCAGGTGTCACCCTGGTCATGAGTGAGGAGTCCCCTGCTAAGCCTTCATTAGAGCAGTTAGAAGCAAAATGATTCTTCATGGCACAAAGCTGCCACAGGTTTCATCGGAGGTACTCTACCAGCCTACATTAGAGGCAAACTTGCTTCTTGAGGAAATGGGCAGTCTCCCATCTCAACCCAAAAGACAGGGGAACAGTAAGAGCCAGGATCAAGTGGTATCTCAGGCAGTGAGCAAGGACTGTGCTCTGCCTGCCTGGCCACCAGAATTTGCCTTGTCTTTTCCCAGGAGGTTTTGTTGCACTCCACCATTTGTCCACAGGAACCTGATCTCATCCACACTGTCACCCAGCACATCAGATAGGTCAGTGCATCAGCAAACAGCAACCCCCCCAAAGCTATTTTTCACTTCTTGAGGCACGCAGGGTTGTGAGTCACCTTGTTGCCATTTGCCTCCAGCATGAAGGTGTCTTGCCTTTGTCAGCTGGCTGTTAGCTTCCTAACATAACCAGCCTGTCAGTGACTCAAGCCCTCTCCTCTGGGCTATCCCAGCCCTCTCTTTGCCTTGCAGCTTGACAACAGATGCACCCCAGCCTCTGAGTCCTTTCAAAGTTTTCCCCTCTGGTATCCAGTCCCTGGTCAGCGGATAGCCACATAAGTCCCAGACTCTGCTCCCAAAGGAACACTGTGCCATGATTTACTAGTTTTACCTTAGACCCCCTCCTGAAATATGCACAGCACTTGAGTTCAATTATGAAACAAAAAGGAAATTTATTTAAGAAAGAATAGAGATACAAATAAAAAACATTCTGAGAGATGGGAACAAATGGTTACATATAAAACAACATCACTTTACACATTCTGAAGACTCAACTTAACTCACGAGTTGTCTTCCTGTCTAAAGAAGCTTAGCTCACCCAAAATTCTGTTCAGTGTTTTCACCCAAGCCCATCTGAGACCCATTTTTCATGAAGCCAACTCACTGTCAGTTTACTTCCTAGGTGAAGGATGCCAGGGTGTCTTTTTGCACCCCTCAATATACCAGAACAGAGCTTTCCTGATGGGATGGGGGGTTGGGGAAACTCTATTATGATCCTGTTTACCCCTTCCTGTTAGTTTCCTTCTTAAGTCTCCACCAGCTCTTCAACAGCATTTGACTTAGAATTCTAATAGACTCCTATTCATCGAATCATAGAATCACAGAATATCAGGGTTGGAAGGGACCTCAGGAGGTCATCTAGTCCAACCCCCTGCTCAAAGCAGGACCAATCCCCAACTAAATCATCCCAGCCAGGGCTTTGTCAAGCCTGACCTTAAAAACCTCTAAGGAAGGAGATTCCACCACCTCCCTAGGTAACCCATTCCAGTGCTTCACCACCCTCCTAGTGAAAAAGTTTTTCCTAATATCCAACCTAAACCTCCCCCACTGCAACTTGAGACCATTACTCCTCATTCTGTCATCTGCCACCACTGAGAACAGTCTAGATCCATCCTCTTTGGAACCCCCTTTCAGGTAGTTGAAAGCAGCTATCAAATCCCCCCTTATTCTTCTCTTCTGCAGACTAAATAATCCCAGTTCCCTCAGCTTCTCCTCATAAGTCATGTGCTCCAGCTCCCTAATAATTTTTGTTGCCCTTGGCTGGACTCTTTCCAATTTTTCCACATCTTTCTTGTAGTGTGGGGCCCAAAACTGGACACAGTACTCCAGTTGAGGCCTCACCAATGCTGAATAGAGGGGAACGATCACGTCCCTCAATCTGCTGGCAATACTCCTACTTATACAGCCCAAAATGCTGTTAGCCTTCTTGGCAACAAGGGCACACTGCTGACTCATATCCAGCTTCTCGTCCACTGTAACCCCCAGGTCCTTTTCTGCAGAACTGCTGCCTAGGCATTTGGTCCCTAGTCTGTAGCGGTGCATGGGATTCTTCCGTCGTAAGTGCAGGACCCTGCACTTGTCCTTGCTGAACCTCATCAGATTTCTTTTGACCCAATCCTCTAATTTGTCTAGGTCCCCCTGAATCCTATCCCTACCCTCCAGCTTATCTATCTCTCCTCCCAGTTTAGTGTCATCTGCAAACTTGCTGAGGGTGCAATCCACACCATCCTCCAGATCATTAATGAAGATATTGAACAAAACCGGCCCCAGGACCGACCCTTGGGGCACTCCGCTTGATACCGGCTGCCAGCTAGACATGGAGCCATTGATCACTACCCATTGAGCCTGACGATCTAGCCAGCTTCCTATCCACCTTATAGTCCATTCATCCAGCCCATACTTCTTTAACTTGCTGGCAGGACTACTGTGGGAGATGTATCAAAAGCTTTGCTAAAGTCAAGGAATAACACGTCCACTGCTTTCCCCTCATCCACTGAGCCAGTTATCTTGTCATAGAAGGCACGACTTGCCCTTGGTGAATCCATGCTGACTGTTCCTGATCACTTTCCTCTCCTCGAAGTGCTTCAAAATTGATTCCTATTGATGTACAAGACACTTGGGTCGCCTCTGGAGATAAGTGTTTCCCCATCTCTTGTTCTGAGGAGTTGGTCTCAAGACACGCTACTTTCATGTGACCCATTTTTAAACTATAGACCTAGAGAACATGACTTTTAGTACATATATACAATAACTCTTCACACATTCTCTATACATACATCTCACAATGGTTACGACCACCAGTGTGACACAGGTTCATTAGAAACAGTACATGACATTCTTTTGGGGAACCCAAGTGAGCCCAGTACCCCATTATACCCAAGTGCCCTCTGTGAGGTTGGCATCCAGAGGGTCCTGGGTCACAGGGGTTGCCATTTCACATAGTACTATCAGACCCACACATTAGAGTGCTCCAAGCAGGGTCGGTCTGCAGGGGGCACTGGGTTAATGTTCTAGTCTTTTGTTGTTTTTAAATCTTACCTGACAGAGGTTCAAATCCTAGCCTTCTCACTGATGAAATCAACTCAGATGATCTCATCCTATTTCCTCATGATGGACGTTAATCCACATCACAGAAACAACCACACAGTTTGACAAGACTGCAAGTCTGTACTCAAGGGATAGCTAGCAGCAGAACAAGAAAGAGAGGGGCTGCAAGATTGACGGTGCATCAGATGACTGGGACAGAAAGCACCTGTCTGCCCTGTGCTTGCCTGCAGACAGTGCTATTAATTCATAAGCCCTGAAATTCACCCCCAAATATGGGGGGAAATAGTTACAAACTGCGATAGCAGATGTCAAGCTGTTCTGAGCTTCTTCACTAATATCTTCCAAGGTGGAACATTTTAACAGCGATTGCAAACACATCAAACCTTCCCTTCAAAACTGTCACACAGAACAACAAGTAGGAGACATGAACTCATACGAAATATAAATGGAGACTTCTCATGAGCAGAAAATATGCCCCATGGCTGCATGGTGACTTTATTTGGCAGTTCAAGAAACATCAAGCAGTTTATGCTGCAGAATTGACCTATCTTCAAATTAGTTTAATCTGGTAGGAAATGACATCTGAATTTTAAATGTCTGATTTTACATCCCTCCTTTGGCACAAAGAGCTAAGTCATAGAATCATAGAATATCAGGGTTGGAAGGGACCTCAGGAGGTCATCTAGTCCAACCCCCTGCTCAAAGCAGGACCAATCCCCAACTAAGTCATCCCTCTCTGTAAGTGAGTCCTAGAGAAGGGGCCATATACCATGGAAAATTCAGAGCTTACATAATTTATTGCCTGGAAGGAAGGGTGCAGGAAAGACTCAGGACACATCAAAGTGCAGGCAATGGTGAGAACATGGCCTTTAATGGGGAAAAAGTAGCTAGACATAAAACTGTCTCTAAGGTGCCACAAGTACTCCTTTTCTTTTTTCATGGATTTACTGTTCTCATTCTGCGATTCCTTTTCCTATATGTGTCTGCAGATGCCCAGATATGTTTTCCCTAGAATTTTTTTAATGAATGCCCTGGAGCAGTGGAGAGTCTACATAAGCCTCAAAGCAGGAGCAAAGCAAGACCCTGGCAAGGAACTTCATAGCTAAACTAGAGGAGTGGATGAGGGAGAGGTTTGCCACCCAAAGAACATCAGAACAATAAAACCCAAAACTCTTAAATGAGCTAGATTTCTTGGTCCCACCCCTGGTTCCTATAGCAAGCAGCTGGTCCCTCAAAGCAGCAGGAGATATGAAAGGCCATTGCAATTGACATCATGATATCTTTTAGAATGTCCCAAGTCTGTAGATCTTAATTTTCCTACATTGATATTTATTTAAAGTACTAGATAACATTCAATGCCACTTTCCAGCAAGGCAGTGTAGTACCAGATTTATGTCTTAGTTTACGATCTATGGTAAAACTTAGAACATCAGAAATGAAATACGTTTTTTTCTGGAGTGTAAGTGATCACTGTTGAGTTCTCTGCAGCTTCTTGTGCCAGTCTTGTAATGTGGGGCCTGCAAGAGGTGAAGTCACGTGATTTAGCAGTCAGGCTAAAATACCTCCTCAATTGGAAAGCTAGTCTTCAGTGGAGTTCATCTGGATTTTTTAAACGTTGTTTTTTTAAATCATTGACCTCAGACAAACTAGTGGATAATTTATATTTTTTCCTATGTCGACTGTTATCAGAGGAAATGTCCTCAGAGTCAGGACTTACTGTTTTTGTGTTTTATCTGTGCAGCAAATTCCATTAAGTGAAATTTAATGCCAAAGCTGTAAGATCTGCATTCCTGGGGAATGACTGTTTGGGGCATTGTCTTTGAATCGGCTGCAAACACAAGCTGATAAAGCACTTGTTGGATTAGTCAGTCATGTCATCTTTTGTTGGACAGTAATACAAAATTGCTTAGAAGCAAAAGTATTTCCTCACGGGGACCATGATGCCTCCTGTAGGGCACAGCCATGCTGAGAAGCAAGTAAGCAACCATGCTGTTTGGTAAAGTCACACTCATTTTGCTCCTGACTTGTACTGAGGTAGTGAGATCTTGGGCCTCAGTCGCATGGAGTGAAATAGAAGATTAGAATGTAATGGCCAGATGTTTTGATTTAGTGTCTGGGGGAAAGGAAGACGTCATCTCATCTCATCTTTCTCCAAGATTTGATTGTTTTGCATCTTGCGTATGCTACAATGGGGAATCTACCTAGGAAGAATGAGCCATAGAAAGAAATCAAGGGACTGATTTCTCCACTTCCCTGCACCCTAAACACTGCCAGATTCGCCTTTTCTACTCCCTGTGCACAGGTGGAAATATCTATACAAGGTGCAGGGCATGATAGAATCAGACCCTGAATCTGTAACAGCATTATCAAACCTCACAGAAACAGGAAGGGAGCATTCTGAGCTTGGCAATTTACATGGTGGCCAAAGCAATTAGGCATGTGATTAAAGTTAAGCACATGCTTAAGTGCTCTCATATTCAAGGGCTTAATGAATTCTTCTTGTTCAAAGATGATCACCAGAAAGAAAGTAAGACCCACAGTGTCATGGACCCATCTCTACCATGTACCTGAGGTGCTGGCAAATCTGGGAGAGAAGATTAGAAACAGCCCAAAGGCAAGAGGGTTAAGTGTGTGTTCAACACTCATTGTGCCGGTTCTGTACTGATTTACAGCTCTGTGAAATCCACTTGACTTCAGTGAAATGGCATTGAGTAAAGTCCAGCAAGAGATTTACTCCCGTCTGCTCCGGCTGTTTTAATCTCTTTAATGTAGAATACAGCAGGTCCTGTGCAGGGCTGAAGAGGGCAATGGCAGGTCTTTCTCCAGCTGTACATCCAACTCCAATTTCTGCGTTTCCAAAAAGAGATCAGCACTTACTTCTCTGAAGCCAAATCAGAACAGAGTGCTACCCATATTGTGGGAGTTCCTGTGTCCTCAGTTCTTGTTACAGTGCTTAGTCTCATCACATCCCCAAATTCTGCGAACACTGGAGACTTTACACAATGCATTTGCAACCTGTGCATTGCAACCCCCAGCAAAAAGGGTCATGAACAGGTACCTGGGGGGACTGGAGCCTCTTGGCCTTTCCCCTATTGATAAATGGAAGGGACGGTAGAAGGGGAGGAGAGACGTTCCCCAGCAAAGTGACAGGGAGTCTTGGTATGGAAAAGCTCAAGAAGCCGGGCATCGTACACTGCGTCCACTAGTATCCAAATGAGGATTCTAATTAGCAGTCAAGTGTTCTCACCTTTTTCTAAACACACTTCCTGAATTCCTGTTCATTCCTGCCCTGCTAGTGACACAGAAAGTGCCCTCTCATTCTCTTACATCAAACGAGCTTTTATAAAGCAAGAGAACAAAAATAATTTGTTCCCATAGGAATTTTAGGTTAAGGGAGCCAAATCACATGTTCATCCAACAAATACAGTCACTTTACTATTACCGAAGGTTACCTATTTCATTAAACAAAGCCTAAGTGCTGTGCGGTGTGACCTCATGCAGCGGCTCTCAACCTTTCCAGACGACTGTACCCCTTTCAGGAGTCTGATTTGTCTGGCGTACCCTCAAGTTACACCTCACTTAAAACCTGCTTGCTTACAAAATCAGACCTAAAAATACACAAGTCTCACAGCACACTGTTCCTGAAAAAATGACTTTCTCATTTTTACCACATAATTATAAAAATACCCAGTCGGAATAAAATGTTGTACTTACATGTCAGTGTATAGTACACAGAGCAGTATAAACAAGTCATTGTATGAAATTTTAGTTTGTACTGACTTCGCCAGTGCTTTTTATGCAGGCTGTTGTAAAAGTAGGCAAATATCTAGATGAGTTGATGTATCTCCGGGAAGACCTCTCGTACCCCTGGTTGAGAACCACTGACCTAGTGAAAGTGAGGGTGTGCCTACACTAAAGGGCCTATGCCCCTTAGTTCAAATGAGGCATGTGCTGACAGGAGCGTTTCCTGCTGATTTAGGATGACTTCCTCCTCAAACAGGGTTAGCTAAGCTGACAGAAGCACTCATCTGTTGGCATAGCTGCATCCACACCGGGGATTTTCTTGGCATAGCTGTGTCGTAAGGGGGTGTGGTTTTTTCATATCCCTCACCTATTTAGCTACGCTGATAGAAAGGTTTAGGTGTAGGAGGAATATCTGCACTAGGAATCCTACAGCAGCACTGCACCACTGTAGCGCAGACACTTACTACAGCGGCAGAAGGCGTTCTTCTGTCATGTAGTAAATCCAACTCTCAGAGGCAGCAGCTATGTTGATGGAAGAATTCTTGTGTCAACCTTGCAGTGTCCACACTGGGGCTTAGGTCGACTTAGTTACCTCTCTCAGGAGCATGAATTTTTCACACCCCTGAGCATCCTAGCTACCTCAGCCTAAGTTTTAGGTGTAGACTAGGCCCAAGCCTGAGTGGTGTACATCAGAACTAAGGGCCTAAAGATATAGATAGGCAGATTGTGGAATATTCAAAAGCAGCCAGTGGGAGTTAGATGCTTTTGAAAATCTCACTAGGTGCCTATCTGCATCTTTAGCTACCCAAGGCCTGGTCTATACTTAATAATAAGATCAGCCTGACTATGGAAAATGTTGCACCATGAGCATCGTAGTTGACAGAAAAACTCCTTCTGTCCATGTAGGAAGTGTCTACACTAGAGACCTAACCGCGATGCTAATACCACTGGTTTGCAAAATGTCAGTGATACACCGTAGCAAGGCTGCTCCCTCCCTCCCCGTCCCAAGACTCTAACCAGCCCTTTAAAAGCCAGTTTTTACCTCGGCACTGCTCCGTTCACTACATAGCGCTCTCCTGTGCTGCTGCAGTTTGAATAAAATGGGGATTTCCAGCTGGAAAGAGCGAGTATCTTTGGGCTGCAGCTACCTTGTCTGACTGAAAGATTGCAACTGTCCACGGAGCTCTGTTCCCAGCATCATGACGATGGTTATGTAGTCGGTTGTTCATATTTTGTCATAAGCAGTTTTTTTCATGGGTAACACATTCCATTTCCACTCTGTCATTAAAATAACATTAAAATAACAATGTAAAATAAAATAGCTCAAGACCTCTCCCTGATAACCCTGTGGACTGTACAGTTTCCCCTCCTCCCGCCCCCCCTCCTTTTAAGTACTCAAGAGATGTAGTTTTGCAACAAGGCCACTCATTCCAAAGAGGGCGCAAACCTCGTCAGCGTCAGGTAAACATATCAAATAAATAACGTAGGCCCGGTGCGTGAAAGAGGCTCACATCTGCTAAGCAAAGCTCAGGGCCTGATTCTGGCACCCTCACTCATGCAGTGTAGTACTTTACTATGTGCATCACCTCAGTGCGATTACTTGCCCAGAAAGGTACTGTTCTGAGTGAGGGGTGAGGGGTTGGAAGGATCTGGGCCTCAATGCTATTAAAACGCTAATGTTTACCAAATCCCCCAAGAGCTGTTATCATTTGCAGGAGTAATATACCTAGCAAGTTTCAACCAACATGCTTGCGAAACACACCTTGGAATTTCTAGGAGATTGTCTTTAATGACCTACTATTAGAATCTGAATTTCCTGGCTACATTATGTCCAGTAATGGACTGATTAAAAACGTATAGCTCAGTGATGAAGCACTGCTCATATCACAGACCTTGATGTCATGAGTCTCAATAAGTGACTAGTATATCCCCCACCCTCACCTTCACTGGCACATACATGCTCTTCTGTGAATGCAGCACGTCATCACCTTAGAATCATAGAATATCAGAGTTGGAAGGGACCTTTGGAGGTCATCTAGTCCAACCCCCTGCCCAGAGCAGGACCAATCCCCAACTAAATCATCCCAGCCAGGGCTTTGTCAAGCCTGACCTTAAAAACTTCTAAGGAAGGGGATTCCACCATCTCCCTAGGTAACGCATTCCAGTGTTTCACCACCCTCCTAGTGAAAAAGTTTTTCCTAATATCCAACCTAAATCTCCCCCACTGCAACTTGAGACCATTACTCCTTGTCCTGTCATCTGCTATCACTGAGAATAGTCTAGATCCATCCTCTTTGGATCCACCTTTCAGGTAGTTAAAAGCAACTATCAAATCCCCCCTCATTCTTCTCTTCCGCAGACTAAACAATCCCAGTTCCCTCAGCCTCTCCTCATAAGTCATGTGTTCCAGACCCCTAATCATTTTTGTTGCCCTTCACTGGACTCTCTCCAATTTTGCCACATCCTTCTTGTAGTGTGGGGCCCAAAACTGGACCCAGTACTCCAGACGAGGCCTCACTAATGTCGAATAGAGGGGAACGATCACGTCCCTTGATCTGCTGGCAATGCCCCTACTTATACACCCCCAAATGCCATTGGCTTTCTTGGCAACCTTGATTTTCAGAAAAGCTCAGGGCTGGAACCTGATTTTCCAGAGAGCTCAGCACCCAGCAGCTCCCATTGTGACCCTTATGGCTCAATTTTCTAGAGCCCTCAGCACTTAAAATGCACATGGAAAACCTGGCCTCAGGTGTGTACATGCCTTTTCACGCTCACGCTATACCACGCTGGTATCCCTGTTACAGCAGAAACCCCCTACTCATTTCAGGCTTGAGATGCTTCCCTGGCCACAGTACTGTAATAATCTTTGTACAAAATATGCATTGTAATGTATCATTTGAAAACTAATAACGCACTGGTTAATAATATCGTGGTGAAATGTATGTAACAATATTATATGTAAAATTATGAACATAAGCTGAAATCATGACTGAAGTGTGTTTACCAGACAAGTCTGGGATATGGGAAAGAGTTTCTCAAAGACAAAGGATAAGTTGATGCCCCAGCCAGGTGTCAAAGCTGATGAGCCATCACCTATCAAGTGGCCGTTCTTTGGCAAGGAAGGGGTTTGTGTGTGTGTTGGGGGGGGGGGGGCGAGGAAGACCAAACAGATCTGCATCTTAGCAAAGAACAGCGTGAAACTTCTCTCCCACCAGACTCCATGTCTCCTTGCTCGCAGCTAGAAAGAACTGTATCTAGGGGTCACTCTCAGGAAAATGCATTTCAAAGAGTGACAACTATAAAACTGAAGGGCAAAGACACTCCAAATTCTCTCTCTCTACCCAGCTCTCTCTTGTCACCTAAGACAACAAATGAAACTGTTGTTGCACTTTGGGAGCAGATCCTGGCCTGAAATTTTGGTCAGCAATACTACTGGAAACATGTGGGTAGGGACTTCACTTTGAACCTAGTTGCTTAAGTTTAGAAAGCATTTTATCTTTATATTTTTCTTGTAATCATTTCTGATTTTAGTGCCTCATTACTTGTACTCACTTGAAACCTACCTCTTTGTAGTTAAATACACTTGTTTTATTCTTAATTAAAGCTAACCCAGTTTTATGAACTGTGTGGGTAACTCCAGGTAGCAGACTGTTGAATGTTGATCTCCGTAGAGGAGGAACAGACCTAATATAGCTGGACTGTCCAGGAGAGGACTGAACAGTGCAGAACACACATCTTCGGGAGAAATCCAGGACTGGGAGTGTGTTGGGGTCACCCTGCAAGTGGTAACCAAGGTTGCTGGAAGGCAGAGTGTGGCTAGTGTTTGCTGACAGGCTGTTGGGGTCAGAGCTGCAGGACCAGGGTTGTCGCTATATACAGACGCGCAGGGTGTGACCTGCAGGCTGTCTGGCTGCTTGCGAAGCATCAAGGTTGCAAGGTCGGATTATGACATTCTGAAGCCCTAAGCTATGTCAGGTGTAAGAGGCCCCACACCATAACACCATATTTTCACAGAAAGGACATTGAATATATAAACACAAAAGCTTTATATGTGCGTAAATACAAAGGTGAAGTTGTAAAAATAGAATAATAATCTTCATTTTCAGCAGCCCTCTCTGTAACAATGACATCATGAGAGAAATAAATTTTAGACAAATTCTTTGAACTAATTGCAAATGTAAGTAAGTAAAAGTAAACAATACAATAGAAAAATACAAAATAGAAAAAATATAGTAAATACTACAATTTCCTAGAAGAGTTCTCAGGAAATTTTTCTTCTCTGTTGGGGCATCTAAATTGTGGAATTCCTTGTCTGAATATGCACTGAGACTCAGAGGAGATAAGATGGTAATAGAGGCTACAAGAGGCAATAGAGGATATAGGATGCGGATAACCCACTAGCTTAAAGCTCAATTATTAGCTATATTGATATTAATTACACTCAGGTAATAAGCAACCCATCAGAAAATTGTGTGTGGGTTGTATTTTTCCAATACATTGATTTGTTTTGTTTTTGTAGAAGGTTATGCTGAATTACCTAATATTGGTACTAAAATTGGTAGCAGAAAGTTTTTATTGAAACCAGTAAAAGATTTAATTTTATATTATAAATATTGAGATTTATATATCTATACAACAAATTATATATATGCCAAAAACCTGTGTTATTTTACCAGGATATTTCTGTGAAAGTTAGTGCTATTTTGTCTATGTTCTAACAGGAAAACAAGAGAGGATATATAACTTTTTTTACACCAGGAATAAGGAAAATTATCCTTCTTTTCATATGAATAAATGAAAAAACATTGATTAATTTTGTTAGGAAAATACAAAGTTTATCCAGACTATATATAAAATATATTTACAAATGTTTATTCCTATTTAATTTTCGCTACAAAGCAATGAATTGTTGGAATACTATAAAAATACAATGTATTATGCATATGATATGTGATTTATAAGTCTATATAAGAATTTTTACATAGGATACTACCTATAATAAAATATTATATTGCGTGCTCCAAACCTGCCGAGCAGAAAATCCAAGTCTTTTTTCTAGTCAGGCATCTCTCTTCACATTTGCTTCTCTATCCAATGTCTCCCCCAGGACGACTAATTTATCTTGAGTAAACACCTCGGACACACAGAGTGACAACAAGCTGTATGTGCGAAAGAGAAAGAAAGAAAAAATACTCGCAAAAAGAAAAGGAGGACTTGTGGCACCTTAGAGACTAACCAATTTATTAGAGCATAAGCTTTCGTGAGCTACAGCTCACTTCCTCAGATGCATATCGTGGAAACTGCAGCAGGCTTTATATATACACAGAGAATATGAAACAATACCTATTCCCACCCCACTGTCCTGCTGGTAATAGCTTATCTAAAGTGATTTCCAGCACAAATCCAGGTTTTCTCACCCTCCACCCCCCCACACAAATTCACTCTCCTGCTGGTGATAGCCCATCCAAAGTGACAACTCTTTACACAATGTGCATGACAATCAAGCTGGGCTATTTCCTGCATAAATCCAGGTTCTCACATCCCCCCCACCCCCATACACACACAAACTCACTCTCCTGCTGGTAATAGCTCATCCAAACTGACCACTCTTCAAGTTAAAATCCAAGTTAAACCAGAACATCTGGGGGGGGGGGGTAGGAAAAAACAAGAGGAAACGGGCTACCTTGCATAATGACTTAGCCACTCCAAGTCTCTATTTAAGCCTAAATTAATAGTATCCAATTTGCAAATGAATTCCAATTCAGCAGTTTCTCGCTGGAGTCTGGATTTGAAGTTTTTTTGTTTTAAGATAGCGACCTTCATGTCTGTGATCGCGTGACCAGAGAGATTGAAGTGTTCTCCGACTGGTTTATGAATGTTACAATTCTTGACATCTGATTTGTGTCCATTTATTCTTTTACGTAGAGACTGTCCAGTTTGACCAATGTACATGGCAGAGGGGCATTGCTGGCACATGATGGCATATATCACATTGGTGGATGTGCAGGTGAATGAGCCTCTGATAGCGTGGCTGATGTTATTAGGCCCTGTGATGGTGTCCCCTGAATAGATATGTGGGCACAGTTGGCAACGGGCTTTGTTGCAAGGATAAGTTCCTGGGTTAGTGGTTCTGTTGTGTGGTATGTGGTTGTTGGTGAGTATTTGCTTCAGGTTGCGGGGCTGTCTGTAGGCAAGGACTGGCCTGTCTCCCAAGATTTGTGAGAGTGTTGGGTCATCCTTTAGGATAGGTTGTAGATCCTTAATAATGCGTTGGAGGGGTTTTAGTTGGGGGCTGAAGGTGACGGCTAGTGGCGTTCTGTTATTTTCTTTGTTAGGCCTGTCCTGTAGTAGGTAACTTCTGGGAACTCTTCTGGCTCTATCAATCTGTTTCTTTACTTCTGCAGGTGGGTATTGTAGTTGTAAGAAAGCTTGACAGAGATCTTGTAGGTGTTTGTCTCTGTCTGAGGGGTTGGAGCAAATGCGGTTGTATCGCAGAGCTTGGCTGTAGACGATGGATCGTGTGGTGTGGTCAGGGTGAAAGCTGGAGGCATGCAGGTAGGAATAGCGGTCAGTAGGTTTCCGGTATAGGGTGGTGTTTATGTGACCATTGTTTATTAGCACTGTAGTGTCCAGGAAGTGGATCTCTTGTGTGGACTGGACCAGGCTGAGGTTGGTGGTGGGATGGAAATTGTTGAAATCATGGTGGAATTCCTCAAGGGCTTCTTTTCCATGGGTCCAGATGATGAAGATGTCATCAATATAGCGCAAGTAGAGTAGGGGCTTTAGGGGACGAGAGCTGAGGAAGCGTTGTTCTAAATCAGCCATAAAAATGTTGGCATACTGTGGGGCCATGCGGGTACCCATAGCAGTGCCGCTGATCTGAAGGTATACATTGTCCCCAAATGTGAAGTAGTTATGGGTAAGGACAAAGTCACAAAGTTCAGCCACCAGGTTAGCCGTGACATTATCGGGGATAGTGTTCTTGACGGCTTGTAGTCCATCTTTGTGTGGAATGTTGGTGTAGAGGGCTTCTACATCCATAGTGGCCAGGATGGTGTTATCAGGAAGATCACCGATGGATTGTAGTTTCCTCAGGAAGTCAGTGGTGTCTCGAAGGTAGCTGGGAGTGCTGGTAGCATAGGGCCTGAGGAGGGAGTCTACATAGCCAGACAATCCTGCTGTCAGGGTGCCAATGCCTGAGATGATGGGGCGCCCAGGATTTCCAGGTTTATGGATCTTGGGTAGTAGATAGAATATCCCAGGTCGGGGTTCCAGGGGTGTGTCTGTGCGGATTTGATCTTGTGCTTTTTCAGGAAGTTTCTTGAGCAAATGCTGTAGTTGCTTTTGGTAACTCTCAGTGGGATCAGAGGGTAATGGCTTGTAGAAACTCGTGTTGGAGAGCTGCCGAGCAGCCTCTTGTTCATATTCCGACCTATTCATGACGACAACAGCACCTCCTTTGTCAGCCTTTTTGATTATGATGTAAGAGTTGTTTCTGAGGCTGGTAATCTCGAGTCAGACATTGAGAAAGAGAGAATAACTAGCCTATATTCAAGCAAATATAATGACTATTATAGGCTTTAATAGCCTTTAAATCATATATGCACATAATTTGAAATAACTTGCTCACCAAGTACTCAGAATATTTTGATATATATGTATATCTTCCTTCACTTCTCTCAAAACCCTCTATTTATCCTCTCGTCAGCACTCTCTGATATTTACTGTGAAGGTTCCCAAAACTGATGGAGGGGAGCCAACACAAATTTTTCCTCCTCAAGATCAACTCGACCCAAGTCGACAAGATGATCACCTGCAAACTCAATCATGTGAAGCATGGATAGCGCATGATGCAGAAAGCAGTGTGCGCACTAAAATACACAATTGTACGTGTGTACAGGTCAAAAGGAGAAAGAACACACTAACATACAAGTATGAGCTAGGCAGGATTGCTTCATGACACTGCTGTCTCCGACTTCACATTTTTCCTGATTTTATCGGCAGTGAGATTATTTATT
Source organism: Lepidochelys olivacea (assembly GCF_965140295.1). Lineage (NCBI taxonomy): Eukaryota > Metazoa > Chordata > Testudines > Cheloniidae > Lepidochelys > Lepidochelys olivacea. The sequence continues at coordinate 131,841,467 of NC_140415.1, forward strand.
TATTTAAATAAGCTATGAAGGCACCATCAGAATTTTACCAGTAGCTCTGGCCAACAAAATGCTCCCTTAGGAGACCGATAGAAGACTTATGTGTAGAAATACTAATTTTACAAGTGCAATTATCGTTTTTTTTTCAGCCCTGGCCTCCCACCTGTCAATAATGAACAATTAGTAGGGCTATTGATTAATCACAGTTAACTCAAAAAAAATTAATTGCGATTTAAAAAATTAATCATGATTAATCAAAGTTTTAATCGCACTGTTAAACAATAGAATACCAACTGAAATTTATTAAATATTTTTGGATGTTTTCTACATTTTCAAATATATTGCTTTCAAATACAACACAGAATACAAAGTGTACAGTGCTCACTTTTTATTATTATATTTGATTACAAATATTTGCACTGTAAAAATGATAAACAAAGAAATAGTATTTTTCAATTCACCTCATACAAGTACTGTAGTGCAATCTCTTTATTGTGAAATGGCAACTTACAAATGTAGATTTTTTTTTGTTACATAACTGCACTCAAAAAGAATACAGTGTAAAACCAGAAACCTATCCTTGCAACAAAGCCCATTGCCAACTGTGTCCACATATCTATTCAGGGGACACCATCATAGGGCCTAATCACATCAGCCACACTATCAGAGGCTCGTTCACCTGCACATCTACCAATGTGATATATGCCAACATGTGCCAGCAATGCCCCTCTGCCATGTACATTGGCCAAACCGGACAGTCTCTATGTAAAAGAATAAATGGACACAAATCAGACGTCAAGAATGATAACATTCAAAAACCAGTCGGAGAACACTTCAATCTCTCTGGTCACTCGATTACAGACTTGAAAGTCGCAATATTACAACAAAAAAACTTCAAAAACAGACTCCAGCAAGAGACTGCTGATGTGGAATTAATTTGCAAACTGGACACCATTAAATTAGGCTTGAATAAAGACTGGGAGTGGATGGGTCATTACACAAAGTAAAACTATTCCCCCATGTTTATTTTTCCCCCTACTGTTCCTCACAGTTCTTGTTAACTGCTGGAAATGGCCCACCCTGATTATCACTACAAAAGATTTTTTTCTCTCCTGCTAGTAATAACTCACCTTAACTGATCACTCTCGTTTTGTGTGTATGGTGACAACCTTTGTTTAATGTTCTCTGTGTATATAAAGTCTTCCTACTGTATTTTCCACTGCATGCATCTGATGAAGTGAGCTGTAGCTCACGAAAGCTTATGCTCAAATAAATTTGTTAGTCTCTAAGGTGCTACAAGTCCTCCTTTTCTTTTTGCGGATACAGACTAACACGGCTGCTACTCTGAAAACAGTGTAAAACTTTAGCGCCTACAAATCCAATCAGTCCTAGTTCTTGTTCAGTCAATCGCTAAGACAACCAAGTCTGTTTACATTTATGGGATGTAATGCTGCCCCCTTCTTATTTACAATGTCAGCTGAAACTCAGAACAGGCATTTGCATGCACTTTTGTAGCCGGCATTGCAAGGTATTTACGTGCCAGATATGCTAAGCATTCGTATGCCCCTTTGTGCTTCTGCCACCATTCCAGAGGACATGCTTCCATGCTGATGACACTTGTTAAAAAAAATATGTGTTAATTACATTTGTGGCTGAACTCCTTGGGAGAGAATTGTATGTCTCCTGCCCTGTTTTACTCACATTCTGCATGTATTTCATGTGATAGGAGTCTCAGATGATGCCCCAGCACGTGTTCATTTTAAGAACACTTTCACTGCAGATTTGACAAAACACAAAGAAGGTACCGATGTGAGATTTCTAAAGATAGCTACAGCACTCAACCCAAGGATTAAGAATCTGAAGTGCCTTCCAAAATATGAGAGGGACGGGGTGTGGAGCATGTTTTTTGAAGTCTTAAAAGAGCAACACTCCAATGCAAAAACTACAGAACCCAAACTACCAAAAAAGAAAATCAAGCTTCTATTGGGGGCATCTGACTCCGATGATGAAAATGAATCAATGTGCATTGTTTTAGATTGCTATTGAGCAGAACCCATCATCAGCATGGACACGTGTCCTCTGGAATCGTGGTTGAAGTATGAAAGGACATATGCATCTTTAGCACATCTGGCATGTAAATATCTTGCAATGCCAGCTACAACAGTGCCATGCGAACGCCTGTTCTCACTTTCAGGTGACATTGTAAACAAGAGGTGGGCACTGTTATCACCTGCAAATGTAAACAAACTTGTTTGTCTGAGTGATTGGATGAACAAGAAATAGGACTGAGGTGACTTGTAGGGGCTAAAGTTTTACATTGTTTTAGTTTTGAGTGTAGTTATTTTTGTACATAATTCTATATTAGTAAGTTCAACTTTCATGGTAAAGAGATTGCTCTACAGTACTTGTATTAGGTGAATTGAAAAATACTATTTCTTATGTTTTTTCTGTACAAATATTTGTAATACAAAATAATATAAAGTGATCGTTGTACACTTTGTATTCTGTGTGGTAATTGAAATCAGTATTTTTGAAAATGTAGGAAACATCCAAAAATATTTAAATAAATGGTATTCTATTATTCTTTGACAGTGTGATTAATTGCGATTAATTTTTTAAGCGCTTGACAGCCCTAACAATTAATGAAGGGTAAGGAGTAGGGTAAGGGTATTTGTGTAGCTAGATGTGTATATTTTGGTCATATTTGAATGAAAATGTCTGTATTTAGAGAGAATCTTTTCTCCATATCTCCTTTATTTATCAACCAATTTTGATAAAATTTGAAATGGGGTCAGTTTTTTCTTTTTTAGGGGCCCCTCATATTGTGAGGCCCTAAGATGTAGTTTAGTTAGTTTATGCCTTAATCTGACACTGCCAGATTGGGAGGTACAAAAGCAAAGCATTGTGAGGCACCCCTGGTTGCAGAGCAAGTGATGACAGAGCCACTCACTAATCTGGATTGTACCCTAGAATGTTGTACTCACATTCTCCACTCCAGCTGCCCATGTCTTCACCCCCTTCTCTCCGCTTCCTCCCTGCCAACTGCCCCCACTCTCTGCCCCACGTTCTCTGCCTCCATGTTCCCTTTCTTCACCTCTCCTCTTCCTGCCTTATCCCCAGTCTCCACTGGGCCTGGATGCCCCCAGCTTCTTCCCTTCACCCAACCCCTAAGAAAGTAGGGTGGTGGTGGTGAGAAGAGGAGCTGCTGGCCTGTAGGTCAGGTTCCCTCTTGCTCTGCACTCAGAACCAGTTGGGGCTGGGAATGGGGCCCAGCTCAGACTGATTGCAGCAAGCAGTCTCAGCCAGAGCCTCCAGCCTGCCCAGCAGGAGCAAGAGCAGCCCCTCTAGGCAAGAGGCCCAGATGAGTGCTTCTGTTCTGGAGCTGACTGACTGAGAGCTACAAGGAGAGGCTGGAGTGTTCAGCTGAGTGCCCCTGCACAAAGCAGTCCCAGAAATTCTCCTCGGATGCCCACCCTGCAGCCAACTGACCACTGGAATGAGTGACAGGCATAGTGTCAGCTGTTCCTTAGTTGGTAGATTTCAAGGGCCTCCCCTGAGCCACCTAAAATTATGCCCAAACTAGAAAGGAACATTTTTTTGTTCTGATGCTAGAGCATCATGCATATTATTGCTTGATTTGCCTGGCAGTTCCTTTTGCATGGGTTACGTCATTTCAGCTCTTCTCCATATGTTATCAGCTGCTAAAAACACTAATCTGAAAAATATCTGACACTAAAAGTATTTCTGTTAAGTGCTGATATAGTCTAAACAGATTGTTAATTGAACCACTGACTCTCTCCTAGACAACCATTCCAGCAAATATTCATCACACAAGCATTACATATGCTTTTGTATTTCTTAAACTAAACTGTGCCCGATACAAAATAAGGACAGTGCCTCGATATATAGAATCAGAGTCTGATTTAAACAAGAGGCATTTATTACAGAAAACAGCTACAACCAGAGACACCAGTAAATAGCCTTCCACAGAGCTCCAGTCCCAGCTTTGTCTCCCTTGTTTACCAGGCACCACACCCTGTTTGGAATTCTATGTAGCACCCAGACACAACCAGTGGCTGAATACACTGCATGTAAACATATCATTACATGCCCAATCCTACAGGGTGCTAAGTACCCTCAGCTCCCAGTAGATCTGACCCTATTGTGGTATGAGGACAAATGTGTCTGGAGCTCTGTGACCTGATCTGATTCTGCACCCACTGAGTTTGCCTTTCTTGAACAGGACCTCTCTCTCTCCCCCACCCTCATTTATTCATAGCTCTTGTTAGAATCATAGAATCATAGAATCATAGAATATCAGGGTTGGAAGGGACCCCAGAAGGTCATCTAGTCCAACCCCCTGCTCAAAGCAGGACCAATTCCCAGTTAAATCATCCCAGCCAGGGCTTTGTCAAGCCTGACCTTAAAAACCTCTAAGGAAGGAGATTCTACCACCTCCCTAGGTAACGCATTCCAGTGTTTCACCACCCTCTTAGTGAAAAAGTTTTTCCTAATATCCAACCTAAACCTCCCCCACTGCAACTTGAGACCATTACTCCTCGTTCTGTCATCTGCTACCATTAAGAACAGTCTAGAGCCATCCTCTTTGGAACCCCCTTTCAGGTAGTTGAAAGCAGCTATCAAATCCCCCCTCATTCTTCTCTTCTGCAGGCTAAACAATCCCAGCTCCCTCAGCCTCTCCTCATAACTCATGTGTTCCAGTCCCCTAATCATTTTTGTTGCCCTTCGCTGGACTCTCTCCAATTTATCCACATCCTTCTTGAAGTGTGAGGCCCAAAACTGGACACAGTACTCCAGATGAGGCCTCACCAATGTCGAATAGAGGGGAACGATCATGTCCCTCGATCTGCTCGCTATGCCCCTACTTATACATCCCAAAATGCCATTGGCCTTCTTGGCAACAAGGGCACACTGCTGACTCATATCTCATATCCATATTAGCTTTCTGAACAATCTGATTTATAGTTTTGACTCTTTCCCCAGGTGTCTGTTTCTTCTCAAAAAGAAAAGGAGGACTTGTGGCACCTTAGAGACGAACAAATTTATTTAACCATCTGCTTTCGTGAGCTACAGCTCACTTCATCGGATGCATCCAGTGGAAAATACAGGAGGGAGATTTATATACACAGAGAAGATGAAACAATGGGTGTTACCATACACACTGTAGTGAGAGTGATCAGGAAAGGTGAGCTATTACCAGCAGGAGAGCGGGGGGAGGTTGGGGGGAAGAACCTTTTGTAGTGATAATGAAGGTGGGCCATTTCCAGCAGTTGACAAGAACATGTGAGGAACAGTGGGAGAGGGGGGGAATAAACATGGGGAAATAGTTTTTCTTTGTGTAATGACCCATCCACTCCCAGTCTTTATTCAAGCCTAAGTTAATTGTATCCAGTTTGCAAATTAATTCCAATTCAGCAGTTTCTCGTTGGAGTCTGTTTTTGAAGTTTTTTTTGTTGAAGAATTGCAAGTTTTAGGTTTGTAATGGAGTGACCAAGGAGTTTGTCCCACCAACCTGCACTGTAATTTTCTATCTCAGGTGTCTCCTCTCTTTTTCCCATCTTACCAGATCTCTCCATCCCAGTGCTATGTGCGGCTGGGTGCTGCTTAGCCAGGAGGATCTTCTCAACCATGTTCTGTGTCTCAGATGCTGACCTGGCATAACAGATTAACATTCCAACTGATGTTAATAGTCTAACCACAGGCCTGAATTTGGCCAAACACCTCAATCCTTCAGTCTTGTAGCTTCAGCTTCCACATCCAGCTGTCTAGGACTCATTTAAGAAGAGTGATACATTGCCACTTCATCAACAGCTCCACACTGGGCTGACATAAGGAGTCCTCAGTGGGCAGATGGGCTCCCCTAGCAACCTCCTGCCAAATCAATTTGGTAGACCTTGAGAGTCTGAGCTAAAGTTCATTGAAAGGCAGTGGAAAGACTCCCTCTGATTTCAGTGGGCTTTGGATCAGGCCCATAAGAAGAAGCTACACATAGAGAAACGGAAAGAAGCAAGAAAAAGCCATTAGTGCTCTTGATCAGATAAAGTCCCCCAGGATATCAGGGGAATGAGAGGCTAACAAATAGGAAGACAACTGACTTCAGTCTTGACAGCCACACACAGAGGAGCCCCTCTGGGAGCCTGGGGACTTTGCCCAAACTAATCCTGCTCAGCGCCAAGTCCCTTTCTTAAGCCCATTTTTCTTGCCAGAGGTATGAGAACCTGACAGAAGAGACGAAGGGGGCAGATTTATATATGTGAACTCTCTACTCTGTTTCTTATGTAACATTCAGGGAAAGAAACATTTCCTTTCCACTAGGGCTGTCAATCAATCTCTGTTAACTCACGCGATTAACTAAAAAAAATTAATCTCGATTAAAAATATTAATTGCAATTAATCACACTTATAACAATAGAATACCAATTGAAATGTATTAAATATTTTTTGATATTTTTCTACATTTTCAATATTGATTTAATTACAACACAGAATACAAAGTGCACAGGGCTCACTATATGTTATTATTTTTGTTGATGTAAGCAGAGTCAGGATGAGCTCCACCCTCACATCTGGTGGTTAGTTGTGGCAAGTTGTGGAAAAGAACTTCAGGGGTTGATCTCATTTGCATAGGCACACCCACCCCGCCTAGCATGAGCCCAATAGCTGCCCAAATGGTCACTTTGGCTGCTGTGGGATCCCCAGTTTCTCTGTTATTGAGGCAGGAAGAATAAATTGTTATTATCCTGATTATGTGAATCAAGGACAGTGGAACTGTAGTTGGCCTTTTGTTATATTGGAGGGACTCGCCATCAACTAAGTAGCACTCGCTAGTCAAGGTACATGGGTTCCAAAACACAATTAATTGAGAGATGCTGGGGATAGATATTAATACCTGGTGGTGAAGGCCCAACATGCTAATTCCACCTTCTTGTCTCGCCACTGTAGAATGTCAGAGCTAGTTTTGATTCTATTAGGAGTCTAGTCACAGGCTGCTGAGCTGAATTCACTTGGGGCCAATGGTGCACCAACACTGAGGCTATTCCTACTACAAGCTGAAATCACAAAAGAGCTAAAATTACTAAGAGCTGAAATCACTGAGTGATGTGTTAAGTAGTGGGGGAGCCTGAAGATATATTGCGGAGCAGTTTGTTGGGGGTGGGCTGGCAGAGCAGAGTGATTTGTGGGGTGGCTGGTAGAGTGGAGCGGAGCCCCATGGTGGGGCAATCAGCTTCGGACCATGTAAGGGGCCCCTTAAGCCTCCCACCTCCACCCAGGTTGGGAGGTAAAACTCTGCAGATAAATTTTCGAACTCTGGGGCTGCACTGACCAGGGACAGAGACTTTTGGGTTGTTGGACTTTTGGGACTTTGGACGACTTTTGGGTTGCTGGACTCAAGAACCAAAGGGAAAGAACACAGCCCAATTTGCTTGGGATGGGTTTTTGCTCATGGGTTGTGTTATGAATCCTGTTGGTGGTGTTCCCCCAACATAATGCCACATTGTTTCTCTCTGTTATTAAAAGGCTTTTGCTACACTCAGACTCTGTGATTTTCAGAGGGGAAGTACTGCCTCTTAGAGGTGCCTAGCGGGGGGTGGGGTATATATTTGTCCCAGGTCACTGGGTGGGGGCTTGAGCCGGTTTTGCATTGTGTTATTGGAATGGAACCCCTAGATACTGAACCCGGCCCTTGTTGCCAACTCTGACGGGCAGAAGGGTTACATTTACAAATATATGCACTGTAACAATGATAAACAAAAGAAATAGTATTTTTCAAGTCACCTCATACAAGTACTATAATGCAAGCTCTTTACTGTGACAGTGTAACTTACAAATGCAGATTTTTTTTGGTTACATAACTGCACTCAAAAAGAAAACAGCGTAAAACTTTAGAGCCTACAAGTCCACTCAGTCCTACTTCTTGTTCAGCCAGTTGCTAAGACAAAAAAGTTTGTTTATATTGACGGGAGATACTGCTGCCTGCTTCTTATTTACGATGTCACCTGAAAGTGAGAAGAGGCATTCGCATGTCACTTTTGTAGCTGGTGTTACAAGGTATTTACATGCCAGATATTCTAAACATTCATATGACCCTTCATGCTTCGGCCACCATTCCATGCTTCCATGCTGATGATGCTTGACAGAAAAATAATGCTTCAAATAAATTTGTGACTGAACTCTTTGCAGGGAGAATTGTATGTCTCCTGTGCTATTTTACCCGCATTCTGCATGTATTTCATGTTGTTATAGCAGTCTTGGATGATGCCCCAGCACGTGTTCATTTTAAGAACACTTTCACAGCAGATTTGACAAAACACAAAGAAGGTACCGATGTGAGATTTCTAAAGATAGCTACAGCACTCGACCCAAGGTTAAAGAATCTGAAGTGCCCTCCAAAATCTGAGAGGGAAGAGGTCTGGAGCGTGCTTTTAGAAGTCTTAAAAGAGCAACACTCTGATGCAAAAACTACAGAACCCAAACTACCAAAAAAGAAAATCAACCTTCTGCTGGTGGCATTTGACTCAGATGGTGAAAATGAACATGCGTCGGTCCACTCGGCTTTGGATCATTAGCAAGCAGAACTCATCATCAGCATGGATGCGTGTCCTCTGGAATGGTGGTTGAAGCATGAAGGGACATGTGAATCTTTAGCGCATCTGGTATGTAAATATCTTGCAATGCCATCTACAGCAGTGCCATGCGAATGCCTGTTCTCACTTTCAGGTGACATTGTGAACAAGAAGCAGGCAGCATTATCTCCTGCAAATTGTAACCAACCTTGTTTATCTGAGTGATTGGCTGACCAAGAAGTACGACTGAGTGGACTTGTAGGCTCTAAAGTTCTACATTGTTTTATTTTTGAGTGCAGTTTTTTGTACATAGTTCTACATTCGTAAGTTCAACTTTCATGATAAAGAAATTGCACTATAGTACTTGTATGAGGTGAATTGAAAAATACATTTTTTTTGTTTTTTACAGTGCAAATATTTGTAATAAAAATAAATATAAAGTGAGCACAGTACACTGTATTCTGTGCTGTAATTGAAATTATTATATTTGAAAATGTAGTAAACATCCAAAAATATTTAAATAAATGGTATTCTATTGTTGTTTAACAGCGTGATTAATTGCTCGATTAATCGTGATTAATTTTTTAAATCTCTTGACAGCCCTACTTTCCACATATACCTTAGTTTTTGGCCTAGTAAGTAGCTGTGATGGATGCAGAAACATTTGTTCTGTCTTCTTTAATTCCCTTCCAGTATATGCCTCTCTGACTTTTGTTGCATGCCACAGTTTCACTTTTCAGTGCAGATGGCACCAAAGACTGGGGACATGTATTACAGCTCTTCTACTGAGCAGGTGGGTGGTTTGGGAGAAAAGTAGCTTACTGGGTGTGTTGAATCTTTTCTTCCCTAAGTCCCTATGCTTTGGAACTTCTTGCCTGGCCAAATGCAGATGTCTGCTTCTACAGAGCACGTCCTCAAGTGGGGTAAGTCAGCATAATCAGTGGAGCTATGATTTACCAGGGCTGAGGCTCTGACCCGATATTCTCTTAGTCACTGTTCTAGGGACCTTTTCCATCTCTCATTTCTTTTATTTGAATTTTATTTTACCTCTTACCCTCTTCGCAGATATCAATTTATGTCTCCCACGTCATCACTTTCTTTCCATTTTAAACACAAGCAGCACTCAGGGGTGTAGACTAGCATTAAAAAGATGAATAAATTGAAAAAAATCCCATAAATTGCTGTGAGCTCCCTACTTTCTCTTAGTTCCTATAGCAACCCCTCCAAATGTCCATAAAACCTGAGCTGTGAAGCACAGGTCTATGAAGAGTTAGAGCAGGCGAGTCAGTAACCTGCTTGGCGTTTGGCTTGTTTAATCTATTTTTCACACGCAGCTCTTTCATCTCCCTTCTGATTAAGTAGGATCCAGAATGCAGCAGGGTTCTATCAGCTGTTATTTTTAACAAGAAGCCTGCCTGCCAATGAGTTGTACTCAATGATAAAGATTAGAAGTCAAGATGAAAAAGAATAAAAAGAGAAATGTTCCTATTTATCGAACTGTGTCTCTAAAGCCTGAAATGTATATTGCATCATGAGAATGGCTTAGTACTATAGTTTTATATATGCATCAAGCTAAAACAGTTGGGGTATTTTGGACTGATAACATCATATTTAATGCAGCGTTCTAGGGCAGAAGACCAAAGGATCACCAAAAAAATAAGTCATCCTTAAATGCATAGAATATCAGGGTTGGACAGGACCTCAGGAGGTCATCTAGTCCAACCCCCTGCTCAAAGCAGGACCAATCCCCAATTTTTACCCCAGATCCCTAAATGGCCCCCTCAAGGATTGAGTTTACAACCCTGGCTTTAGCAGACCAATGCTTAAAGCACTGAACTATCCCTCCCGCCCCCACAATGGACTGAACTGGGTAAAAGGGCTGGTTCCAGGCTAGAGGGATTTCTAGCCTGTGAATGAAACATCTGAGAACCCAGGGATAGCTCAGTGGTTTGAGTATTGGCCTGCTAAACCCAATCCTTGAGGGGGCCATTTAGGGATCGGGGCAAAAATTGGGGATTGGTCCTGCTCTGGGCAGGGGGTTGGACTAGGTGACCTCCTGAGGTCCCTTCCAACCCTGATAGTCTATGATTCATAGCCTAGAATGTCTTGTTAAATATAAAATAGATTGTAGCTATAAATATAGCTGACATGGCTTGCCAGCCAGAAAGCGTTAGCTTTTTGTATCGGGAGATGGGTCAAAACTGACCCTTTTCCATAAACCGTTTTGGTTTTGTCGAGCTGGTGTTTTCCACTGGAAAGGCATTTCATCAGAAAACTCCTGACCAGCTCAATATTTGATCTAAATAGATAGAGTCGGAAGGGGAATAGACCCAGGAAGCTGAAATGAGTTCCCAGGGTTCCTCAGCATGTCACCATCGGAGCTGGAAAGAGAAGTCGGGTGGCCTGAGTCTCAGGGTACATCTAGGTGGCAGCCGAGGGTGTGAAAGGCAGCTCATGTCGATGTACCTGTGTAAGCTGTACTCTAGGTAGCTTGCTACCGTTCGCAGTGAAGAAGCTGCAGCACAGGGTTGAGCACTGGCTGCCCAGGAGAGTACAGACGCCGTGGGTCGGGGGGTCGTCTGCACTGAAGCCTGGGCCGTGGTGCCTCACTTCGATTTTTAGCATGTTAGCTAGCGCGGGTTTGTCTGCATGAGCTGCCCATTCACACTCCCGGCTGGAACACAGACAGACCCTTAGTCTAATTCCCAGTCCATTAGGCAACACTGCTACTCCTGTCTTCGCACTATGCCAGGAAAGGCCAGTGTGTCTGAAAGCGTCATGGTATGTGTGGAGATCCATTGTCATTTTCCCTTTCCTTTTGTCGCAGAGAATCGTGCGCTGCCAACAAGAAGGCAACCCCCCTTCACTCCTCTGGAATTGTAATGGAGTCTATATCACACAGCAGTCTTTCCTGTTGATTGACTAGCACTGGCAGTCACTTCTCATTTCATGCCGCTTAACCTCCAGTCCACCTCACGCTGCGCTAAGCGCTAAACGAGCTGCTTTCTAACACGTTGACACAATTGCTTGAAATGGCAGAATAAATACAGTTTGTTTTTTCAGCCTCACTCCGTTGCTTTATTGACGGGGAGAATTTAGGAGCACTGCTGCTTTTTGTCCCCTAGTAATTGAAATTGTTTGCGAGGCAGGTGCTCTTGTTAACCAGATCGTGCAGGGGAAAATGATTGCGGTTTGCAGCCCTGTTTGGAGCTGCTGTCTGCGGACTAGAGCTATCTGTATTCGGTTCCGTGTTAAGCCAAGCCAAGGCTCTGCTCCTCACCCAGCCCCCCAAGGCCACCCACACAAGAGCTGTCTACTGGGTTGGTGGAGAACCCAGGACTACTCCTCGTGGGGCAGGCTATGCCTCTTCCATCCTCCTCACCTCAGACAACTGCTTTGTGTGCTCAGGCCTGGCTCAGGTCCAACCTGGAGGAGGGAGGACTCAGCAAGTTCTGGCCATGGCCAGGGAGGTGGCTCCACTCAGACTGAGGGGAAGCTGAGTGGGACAATGGCACCCGTAGTCCCCTCCCCTCAGTAGGCCAAGGGGGGCACTGGTGGGAGCTAGGCTGGGGGAGGGCACTGGGCTGTGTGTAGGCATGGGGAGGGAAGGTGGACTGTTTGTCTGGAACACTGGAATTTGGGGGGGGCAGGGTTTGGGGTGGGCATGTGCAGTAGCTAGGTAGCCTCTGTGGCACCCCTGTCTGTGATGGGGGAGTCTGAATGGCAAACACGCTAGCTCACCTAACCTCTGGGTTCACTCTCACTTTCCGGCCCCTGCCTGAGTAAGACCCATTCTGCAACACAGGGCCAAGGGGGCTTGGGTAACACATAGGGGACCAGTGCTGCACTTGGGTTGACAACCAGCCCCACAAAGATTGTATTTGCTTTGAAATGTACAGCAACGGTCTGTTCAGTGCTAACAACTTTCATGCAGGTCTGGCAGCATCCAGAAAGCCTGTCCCTGTGAAGGAAGAGTGAGATTAAAATACAATAATAGAAACTTTCAGAAGTGCCTAATGATTTTGGGTACCTTATTTCTGAGTCTCCAACTTGAGACTACCTGAAGAGATTGGAAAGTGCTGAGCACCCATCCTCTGGAAATCAGCTCTGTTAAGCAGAGTACATGTAATCACTAGTCACCTCAGAAAATCTAGACCAACATTTGTTTATTGCTTTTTGCAGTCAAGATCACTGACTTCTTCAGTGGAAGGAGATGGCCTCTGAGGAGAAGGTCCTTTAGCTCTTTATGTTTTATTCAAAATTAAAATCTCTCAAGGTAAATTCTCTCTTTAATAATGATCATTCACTAAAACTTCCTTTACTCAAGGTCTCCTGGAGGGCTCGCCTGACAGTTACATCCTTGATGTTTCTTCCTCTCTTCCTGTGCCAATATTCTGAACGGCTGCTGTTCAGTCAGAATGACAGACGAAGTGGGGTGAATCAGTATGCTGTATCCTATGTCATTTCTCTTAACGACCACCAGATATCTTTAAAAGCACTTTACAGAAACTGTATGTGTGTTTTTGTCTCAAAGGAAGTTTATACATGTCACATTTGGACATGTGGCTTATTTGAAAGATATAAAAATACAGCTCTAAAACGTTTGTAAAACTGGACTCTCTCAGCTTGCTTGGTAGAAGGACAATTCTTCACTCTATGAAAGTACCACGTTTAACATTTTCAAAGAGCAAATAAGGAGTTCAGAAGAATCTGAGCTAGATGTATAAACTGTAGCCTTGTACTGTCTTTTAATAGTCATTAAAATTGTAGAAGATTAGGGCTGAAAGAGATCTCAGGAGGTCATCTAGTCCAACCCCCTGCTCAAAGCAGGACCAATCCCCAACTAAATCATCCCAGCCAGGGCTTTGTCAAGCCGGGCCTTAAAAACCGCTAAGGATGGAGATTCCACCACCTCCCTAAGTAACCCATTCCAGTGCTTCACCACCCTCCTAGTGAAAATTTTTTTCCTAATATCCAACCTAAACCTTCCCCACTGCAACTTGAGACCATTATTCCTTGTTCTGTCATCTGCCACCACTGAGAACTAGATCCATCCTCTTTGGAACCCCCTTTCAGGTAGTTGAAAGCAGCTATCAAATCCCCCCTTATTCTTCTCTTCTGCAGACTAAATAATCCCAGTTCCCTCAGCCTCTCCTCATAAGTCATGTGCTCCAGCTCCCTAATCATTTTTGTTGCCCTCGGCTGGACTCTTTCCAATTTTTCCACATCCTTCTTGTAGTGTGGGGCCCAAAACTGGACACAGTACTCCAGATGTGGCCGCACCAGTGCTGAACAGAGGGGAATAATCACTTCCCTTGATTTGCTGGCAATGCTCCTACTAATATAGCCCAATATGCCATTAGCCTTCTTGGCAACAACGGCACACTGTTGACTCATGTCCAGCTTCTCATCCACTGTAACCCCCAGGTCCTTTTCTGCAGAACTGCTGCTTAGCCAGTCAGTTCCCAGCCTGTAGCGGTGCCTGGGATTCTTCCGTCCTAAGTGCAGGACCCTGCACTTATCCTTATTGAACCTCATCAGATTTCTTTTGGCTCAATCCTCCAATTTGGTCACTCTGGACCCTATCCCTACCCTCCAGCGTATCTACCTCTTCTCCCAGTTTAGTGTCATCTGTGAACTTGCTGAGGGTTCAATCCATCCCATCATCCGAATTATTAATAAAGATGTTGAACAAAACCAGCCCCAGGACCGACCCCTGGGGCACGCCGCTTGATACCGGCTGCCAACTAGGCATCGAGCCGTTGATCACTATGCATTGGGCCTGACAATGTATCCAGCTTTCTATTCACCTTATAGTCCATTCATCCAATCCAAGAGGTAAGAATACCTCTTAGAGTGATATTCCTTTTTTTTTTCAGAGCAAGTGTAAAATCGGCACACTTAAATGTCAAGAAATGCTTTAAAAATAGCAACATCAGTATTCAGTAACTCACACTTTTGTGGGCAAACATGAAGATATGGGATTTTGGTGAAAGCATCCTCCCATCCCAAGTAAATATGATTTAACAAATATTTTGTTGAGGTATATGAACGTTGAAGCTATTTTGACGTAGGAGGGGAGTGGCTTTTGCTGAGATTACAAACCCCTAAAGATCAGGACTGACAGAAACTTTAACTCTGAGATGCAAAATGACAGCTATTAAATGACTGTTGCTAGGGTGGTTAGTATGTAGAAGTGAAGGAGGTCATACTGATGGTCATATGAAGATAAGAGATGCTATGATGGTGTGTAGCATAACTATCTCTAGACCACAGAGTTGCAGTAGGCTCTGGGTACTAGTTATTAAATTGTTGTTATTTAATCAGCTGTTTGGTTGATTATTGAACAAAATTAGTGCTATTTAAAAGTAAAACTAGATAGTAGTTTTTGTACCTATTGTCACAAACTAAGTACTTGATAGAAGTAGACATTCTTTTGAAATGGCTAGTTTGGGGCTACTTTTCTCACACAACTGGCTAAAACTGGAACCCTGAGGCTGATAACACTGCCTTTGGTTTTCACCCCGAGCCCTTGCCCCCCATATCGCACATCAAGTCTCTCCCTACCCCCATCCTGCTCCACCCCTCCTGGTGTGTCTAGTCAGAACTGCTACCCACCAGTCTCCTCCACCTTATGTTGAACATAAACTTCTTGGGTATTCCCCCTGATCTTCCCCAGCTTGGGGCCCACCCTAAACTGTTTCCCGAAGTTGTCAGAATCCTCCAGCTGAGAACAGGGGTTGCCATGGGACATGTTAGGCAAACATCTATATGTCACTATACCAGTGGTCTTCATGCCCAGAGAGAGCAGAAAAAGCATTCACCATACAGGCATATTCCTTTTGCGGCTATTCTTTGAAATGAGTTATCAGATACTGCACAGCCATCTTTATCAGAGCCCTTTGGAGCACTCTGAAGTTCAGCAGCTCCAGAATGAAAGCAGAGTATTACGCTGCATGCTTGATAGTGAGTCATAACCACTCTGCTCCCATAGGCCACAAGACATTATGTTCAGTGCATGTAAGGCATCAGAGCTGTTTCTCTCTGAGCCTCAAGATAACGGGGAGGGAGAGGGAAATTCATGGTATGAACCAAGCAGAGATCACTCTCTAAAGCCGACACGTGATACATTTTGGTTTAATCCTTTTCACATGGCCAAGAAAGACCCCAGAAGCACTGGTTCATTCCTGGTAATGAACTCTGACTGTAACAAGGTTTGCTGCAGTGTTGTGGTATCACTAACACTATTAATGTAAGTGGCAATAATAATTTCCTTTGTACTTCCTCGCCCTAGCTTGACTAATTGGTATCAATAGAAACAGCTACATTCAGGGCCCTGCCAGCCCTTGCAGCTTTGCGAGCAAATATGGAAATGTTTGTTATCTAAGGAGAGCACAAAATTTTGATCTGCAGAACTAATTGTGTTTAGATAGAGGCTAATCCTCGTACACAAATGAGCACATTAAATACAGACTGCATTTTGCTGCAGGGTGAGTTGTCTTTTAACCTTTGAAAAATGGAGTACCTATGTTTCTACTGTATGGGAAGATAAAGGCTTTGTGTATTGAAACTGATTAGCCTCATTTGCATTCATGAATGAGCGGAGCGATTTTTGCTCAGGGCAGATGCTTGGTCAGCAGGAAGCTAGCTGATTTATTTTCCCCCTTAAGTTGGAGTTTCTCTCTGCAGATTCCTCAGCGGTCCAGTTGGAGGATAACACTCTTGGTGTTATTTTTCTGTACGTTTAGTTTTTTGATTTCTTATGGGTTGAAAATTTTCATGTGAAAATGAAGCAGGACAAGGCGTTAGGGAGCCCAAGAGTGAGATTCGGCCTGAGAGTACAGGCCATTTGTATTCAAGCTGCATAACAGCCAGACATAGTTTAGGATGACCTAGGGGTTAGAGCACAGGACTAGAAATCCCAGTAATACTGTTCAATCCCAACTCAATCACGTTTTCAGAGAAAGCTGGCACTGGCCACAAACTCCTGTGGTGTTGAAAAAGCCATAAAAAGAGGATGGGTGAAAAGCTTAACCAGCTCTAATGCTGCTTACATTACAGGTGGCATGGGAAGTGTCGCGACCTCATCTTCCAAACCAAGGCATCTGAAATTAGACTCCTTAAATCCGTATGTAGGCATCGAAATCGAAAAGTGGCCTGATTTTCAGGAGTGCCGAGCAATCCCAGCTCCCACTGGAATTAATGGGCGGTACAGAGGCTCAGAATCTTTAAAGTCAGAACATGTCTCTTTAGGTGATCTACTTTAGGCACCAGGGTTTGAAAGTTTTTGGAAATTGTTTGTGGAGATCATTGGACAGAAAGGACCGTATCTCCCATCGACCCAGCGTGGTGTGGACACCGCAGTAAGTCGACCTAAGTTATGTCGACTGCAGCTACATTATTCACGTAGCTGGAGTAGCATAATTTAGGTTGACTTACTGCAGCAGTGTAGACATAGAGAACGTTTCATGTTTGGTCTTAAACAAGTAGCAATATTATTTGGTCATGTTGCAATGAAGAGGACATTTCTAGCATGCAGCTCTCCTGCACATGTGAACTCACTACCGTTGCTTAGGGGCAAACACAAGAACACTGCAGTGCAGTTATGCTGGTGAGCCAATAGGCAATTTTTCAATTAAATGAAGCCATAAATTTCATAATCTGCTAACCCTCTGATAATTTGCCAGGCAGCAATTTCCGAAAAACGGTGAGTGCAGCAGCCAGAGTCCTAGAATGGAAATGGTAATTGTTTATGAGAGGCACGCAAATGTTCAAACCCAGGCCAGGCTGTAAAACACAGCCAAATAAATGAAGGAGTGGAGTGTAGAGTGACCTTGAAATCTAAATTAACTTGTGCTAATTGGATTTAAGTGATCGTAATTTCCAATTTGGAGTTTGTAAAGCTGGTTTCTACTAGTCAGTCCCCCTCTAAACGAGCGTGTTCTCTCATAACTAAAGTGAGAGGGACGCTCTTCTGGCAGTTCAATCAACTAGATTAGGGGCACTGATTTAGTACCACAACAACCAAGCCACTGAATACATAGATTTACAGCCACCCTTAGAAATAAGTTCGCTGTGGCCTGGCCAGCTCTTGTGCTAAAGTTTTAAAGCATTTATCACTTTATTTTATGGGCCATTAGAGATCATGGAAATATTGCACTAGTGAAATATTGAACCCCTTTGGCTCCTCTTTTCCTTTTGGGAAACCTGTTGGCCATCTGGTAGACACCTGAGAAGAGTTACTTTCTTGCTGAGTTTCAGAGTAGCAGCCGTGTTAGTCTGTATTCGCAAAAAGAAAAGGAGGACTTGTGGCACCTTAGAGACTAACCAATTTATTAGAGCATAAGCTTTCGTGAGCTACAGCTCACTTCCTCAGATGCATATCGTGAAAGCCTGCTGCAGTTTCCACGATATGCATCTGAGGAAGTGAGCTGTAGCTCACGAAAGCTTATGCTCTAATAAATTGGTTAGTCTCTAAGGTGCCACAAGTCCTCCTTTTCTTTTCTTGCTGAGGCTTCCGATTACATGTGACACCTCCAGCGTACACATGTAAGGACTACACACTTAGTGTGGGATTTTGGCCAGCAGTCAGCACTGGCCTAGCTCTGCTCCACTGAAGTCGATGGGCTTTGTTTTTCCATTCATTTCAGTGGCAGCCAATGCGGAATTCTTTTGAAAATCCCACCCATGCCTGTACATGTCTGTGCCGCATGCCCCTACCGCTTCCCATGGCAGCTGGCATCCTGGCTGCTGGGCAGGCCCTGCTTTTCCATCTGGCTGCGCAAGTGACATGCAAACCAGCTACTCAGATGACATTAGGCAACTAGCATTTCTGAGAGCACCTCAGAACGATCAGTGTGAGGGGTGGGTTCCTGATCAGAGGTCCAGGCCTGGCCAGGGCATCACATTAAGTGTCATGCTAACTCTAACCAGTAGTGTGGTCCTCAACATTTTCCATGCGGCTGTTTTCTGCCCCTTCCCCCTCACAAACCCACCTAGCTGGTGTCACCTGCCATTTAGCCATGTGGAAAGGGCAGGGTGGTCATGACCCCTTGACATCTATTTGTGGCACCCCCCTCAGAGGTTGTGACCCCCAGATTGAAAACCCAGGCAGAAGTCCACCCTCCTACTGCATACTGCTCTTTGTGTAGTGAGGGGGGTCACTCACTTCCAGGCTCTGACATTTCACTTTGGCAGCTCAGGTTGCAGAGTTGGGGATTTGAAAAAAGGCCTTTTTATTTGCCCAGAACAGCAATTTGTTATGCCAGCTGACACCCACAGTGGTATGTCCTGCGCTTACTTAAACCATATGCTCTGAACTGAGGCTATGGCTGTGTCTAGTAGACAATTTAATTAGCTTGACACCTGGCAGCATTAAGAAGTTAAGGGTGTGTTGGCATTTTCATGGCAGGCTCCGTGAATAGAGGTGTCTAGCCCAGCAGCTGAGTGTCTCTGCAGGCTGAGGGCCGGCACGTAAAGTTGCAGGGCATTCTCAGGGAGCGCTTCCTGAGTTCCATTTTACCAAACTGTTACTGATCCTGTGTTAGTTTAGCGGAGATTCGATAGTTTGGCTCAGAGTCGAGGCTCAGTGGTGGCTCTGCCCCAAGGCCTGAGCAGGGAGCAGTGCATAGCTGCGCTGTCTCTGGAGAAGAGCAGGAACAAGAATGTGACTTGAAGCATTACAATCTGGCTGCTTGCTCCCTGAGCTGCTCCAGTCAAGGAGGTATTCTGTGCCAGCCCCTCTCCCTGGTGCAGACGACTCCCCTACTCCACACTGGCTGACATGTTGTTGTAGCTGGATGGGGGAAGAGTCAAGCAGCCACCCATTCCCTGCTCACCTGGGTGGGGAGAGAAGCAGGGGGCTCAATTTGTAGCCACATCATTCCTTACTGCTATTTAGCGTGCATTGCACATGAGATCTACGTACCTGTGTACTTTCTGTATTGCTGAAACCTGAGCCCTCTGACTGGCAGATGTGGGGGCTAGAGGCATTCCATACGTGTTGGCAGTGCCAAATCCTGAGCATAAAGTGGTTTGACCTAATGTGAAATGTCTTACTCTTGCAGAGGTCTGGCCTTCCGTGCTCGTTATAATCAATGGCAGTGTTGCATGGTCTTTGGCCACGTCACCAGGATGGAAAACACCCAGACATACAATGCTCTCATATGCTCCATCAACATCCTACCTCCCCAACCTGGCATCCCCTGTAGGGCCGCTCCAGAGATTTGTGGATTGGCAGGATTGACCCAGACCTAGGAATTTTGCTACATGACGCCTTGTGCGACTCCATCAACCGTGGGCACTCTGGCTGGCGCAACGGCCCTCCGTCAACTGTGCATGTTAGATGCTTGCACACCAGGAAACCAGTACGTCCAACAGTCTGCAGCAAAAGCAATCCCTAGGGTAGGCAGCATTCCTCCCAGACACTTTTTTTTTGCACGTTCCATAACTTGGTTCCAAATCAGTAAAGATTTAATTAGCAATTAACAGTCAGTGTATTACCTGCGATCTGATCAATGCTCAGCCACGGAACGACTTTTTGTCACAGCTTCTATTACTACCAGAAGACCTGTCTTTGCTCAGGGAAGTGCTTAGAAAATTCTTCCAGTGTTTTCCTCTGATTTCCCCATGCAGCCCTCTCTATACAAGGAAGTCCCTTGCTATCCGTAAAGGGAGTTATCTGGGTGGGGGGAGGAGCACCCGTTTGCCATTAACGTTAAAGGTTTCACTTAAAAACAAAGCCAGAGAAGAGGCAAAGCTGCCACCCCACAGCCTAGCAGCATGGATGGAAAGCGTTAGGGTGACTCTGCGGAAGTAAATGGACGTTTTATGGGGGGGCCAGGATTTTACCCTCAGGGTAAATGAGGATTGGCTTCAAATTCCCTTCGCACCACGCTGTCAGTGTAAAAGGGCCGTAATGTGGGCCTTTATACTCACTTCACAGCCCTTTTACACTGTGAGCGTGGTGAAAGGAAGCCTTCATGGACATGAGATTCTGGCCCTGCGTCATAATGAATAAGCACAGCAGGACAGTGCTAATGATGCATGAGCAATTCTGGCATCGCCTAACTTTAACGTGCTTGACTTTGCAACCTCAATAATGTTCTCTTGATGCAGTTTTGCTGTGTGAACCAGCTTAGCTAGAGCTAACATTATTCTGGGGGGGAGGGTCACGAGGGGGGCTGAAACCTCACTGAAGCTGCTGGTGTAATTGATGCCCTTCATTCAGGATACATGTACCCAAGTAGCTGAAGCAGTAGGAGCCACCACCCAAAACACAGGCACATGGCAAGGCTTGAGTACAAGGTGAATCATGTGACCCAATGGGTTTCTCTGGTGACTGATGTAGCAAAGGCTGGGGCTAGGGCCTTGATTGCAGGAGCTGTGTGTGAGAGAGAAGCAGCAGAAACACACAAAGGAGCAAAGAAGCCCCAGATGCAGACAGAGACGCCCTAGTAGTAGGACCCAGAGAAAAAGGCTAAGAGAGCTTTTGGGCTGAGTGCTGGCTGAAAGAGGCTTGGAACTATGAGCAAAGAAACTCTCCCCTGTTGTTTGAGTCCTGTTGGGATCCAGGAAAACGGGACTTTGTACCTTATGGATAAATAAACAAGATTGCATCAGTGAACTACCTGATTCCATTAGGAGGCGAAAATGATGATACGAAACAGCCTGATAACCACCCACCCCCTCCAAAACTGGCCAACAGCTCAGGTGAAAAGGGGATAACATTATTCGCTTGTGAATGAAAGCTATGGTTAAGGCTGCAACATGGCTCCAGTGCTCAAGCTGTTTGTTTTTTCATTTTTTCATTGCTTTTCACCCATCTGGATGATATTTTTCCATACTTGGTTTTGAGCCAAAAAGTGTTTTTATTTTTAAAGTTAGAGCAAAATCTCACCTCCCATGATTTAGGCAGATTAAGATGGAACAAACATGCACTTTTCTGTTTTGTTTATTTAAAAAACAACTTTTTTGAGAGAGAGAGAGAGAGAGAGAGAGAGAGAGAGAGAGAGAGAGACAGAGGCCTCTGCCCAAAACAGCTGAAGTTTGAAACATGAAACTTGACCTCTGACTGATTCCTCAGTCAGGCGAGGAGCCTGCGGGTTTGGTTTTGTTTTGTTTTTAAAAACATTTGCAAATCACAAACATAGCAGAAAATGTTAAGTCAGAAGGTGTGTGCTTGGGTTACCTGCCAGCCCATAGACCAGAGCAAGGTACCGGCAGAGCTCCTGGGATAAAAGGCAAGAAATCTGCCCCCCAAGCCTTGGCAAGGCAGCAGGCCTCCCACACCACATTCAGGGGTACCCCTAGAGGCAGAGCCATTGCTCTTATCCTCAAATCCTTGCAGCACAGCGAGGCAAAGGATGCAAGGCTACCCCCTGCTGCATGGAGGCACTGAATTCCATCCCCAAACTGGTGCTCCTCGCAATGAGCGGGGTCTCGTTACCCTCCGAGGCAGGTCAGGAGCGATGCACCATGCCGGCACAGCGGTGTGTGCTTAAACTCAACCATACGGATTCAGCAGTTGAGCAACAGATGACCCCCCCCAGCCTGGACCCCTCAGACCCACTGAGCCTCATTGTCCTCAGCCCCAGTGTTATTCTCATCGGGATGGGTAATGGGGTGCACTCACCTCTCGTGAGTGCCCCCTTGACCGAGTCACGCGCCTGCAGACTCTCTTTCTCTCCAATTGTCTCTGGAGAGGGCGCCCTGGGGCATTGCTCTATCCAAGAGCCGGGACAGTGTCTTCACCCTCTTGGGGCTTCCTGGCTACAGCTCTCCAGCTGGGCCACTATAGTTCAGTTCCCTCTTTGGGGTGCCTTAATGGCCAGGCTACTGTCCCCCAGTCGCTAATAGGGGGTGAGGGGACCCAGGCCTGCCCACTACTCCAGGTCTCAGCCCAGGGACCCTGTAGAGAGCAGCCGCCTGCAGTGTCCCTTTAACTGTGTCACACGGCTTCTCTAATTCCCTCGGCCACTTCCCTGCAGCGTTTTCACCCTTAGCTCAGGGCCTTGTCCTAATGGAGTCCCATCAACCTCACTCATGGCTGTCCCTGGCTTCTGGCAGCTCTGCCCTAACTGGGGTCCCATCGCTCCATCTGCCAGCCACACTCCTACAGCTCCAACAAGGAACCAAACTCCCTCCAGCCCTGCAGCTCGTCTTATACTAGGCTGCTTGGCCCTGATTGGCTGTGTCCCACACAGCCACTCCAGGCAGCTTGACGGCCCCTCTCCACTGCCCTTTTTGGGGCAGAATGTGGCAGAGCCTCCAGCAGGGGGCCTCAGAGGGTCTGGTATACCCGTCACAGGGTCACGCACCCGGTTCCCAAGTGCTTGGGCTTTGGAGTAAACTGGTGTACTGCAAGGACCTTGGTAGCTGGGCATGGCTGAGTGGGGACTTTGCTCCCAAGACTCAGCTGCGGCCTCTCCTCCCTGACTAGGGAGCAGGTTTCCAGTTCTGTCATAGATGATTGGCCCTGGCCATGACGCAGAGCTGCACTGAGGCCCCTGTGACGTGTTCCCCATTAGGGGGACGTGTGCGAATGGTACAGCGGAGGAAAAGAACGCAGGGCATTGAAAATAACTGCCCCAGTGGGAAATGAAGTAAATGATTTGCCAAATAATCCGTTCATGCTCCATTCAGTCCCACCATGTCAATGTCAGCGAAGGAACCTAGAGCAGGAGCCATGCTGCATATTGAGGACTCGTTAACGCCTCTCCAGGCATGGTGTTGAACTACTGCAGGAAGGAGACATACTAATTTTGCACCAGTGGGGTCATGTAGGAGGGATGATTACAGCTTTAAACAGTCGCTCCTCCCAAGGCAAGTATCCCTGCCTAGGCCTCACTCATAAACACCTTCCTTGAGGACTGGATCAAGCCTACATCTATCCCCCTTGCAGATATAGTGGGACACGGTGCTCCCAGGGCCCTACACTCTACTGCACCTCCAATGGGGAGCTGTCTCCTAGCCCACCGTAGGAGATGTTTTTAGTGTTGTCCGCCTTGTTCAATGTATAATGCAGCGTGACTGTGTCAGGTGAACACAGCCAAGTTCAGCACACATGCTGCGTGGCCCAAGGGGATGTGGGCACACGAGCCTGGGCATTTCCTGTGGGTGGCCCTTGCACCGGTGTCTAGGGGGTTGCACGAAGTTGCCCTGCCCTGGCACAAGTGCCTGCCACAGCAGCAGTCTGTGCTCCCAGCACTCTGCAAGCAGGGGGCTGCTCACTCAACCTATTTAGCGGGCTCCCCTCTCTGCAGCAGCTGATTGCCTCATGGTTTTAATGTATTAATCCTTGCAACACCTGCTGCTATTATCCCCATTGCACTGCTTGGAACGGAGGCGCAGAGAGGCTAAGTGACATTCTCAAGGTCAAACGGGCTCTCTGTGGCAGAGTTGGGAACTGAGGCTGGGTCTCCTAAGTCCTAGGCTTGTGCCCTGACCACTGGACCATCCTTCCTCCTTGTTACCCCTGTAGGACTCCAAAAAGGGGGTCGACAGATGAGAGAGAGAGGCATGCTTCTCACTCCCCCTCTACACTCACCCAACAAAGCAACCTTGTCCATGCCAGACAAGTAGCCCCAGGAGAGATTGTTCCTGCCCGGGGGCGCCTCTCCCATGCTGCTGCTGGAGCAGTTATTCCACGCTGCTCAAAGGGTGTGACTTCCAGGGGAGCCAGCTTTACCGGGCAGCCTCCACAGAGCACAGGCACGTACAGATCTCCTTACTCTATGTTCCATTCTGTGCATCCGATGAAGTGGGCTGTAGCCCCCGAAAGCTTATGCTCTAATAAATTTGTTAGGCTCTAAGGGGCCACAAGTCCTCGTGTTCCTTTTAGGCACAGCCCTTGTGCATGTCACATCGTGGAGGTGTGCCAGCTAGCAGCTCCAGTGTGACGGTGATGCTGGGCTTGTCTCTTTGACAGGATTTGGGGTGTGAAGAATGGCCCGTTCAGATTTGATTTGTATATGAATCCTCTCCAACTCAACATGTTGATGGACCAGAAGAGTGATATGAAAAAATATGGATCTCAGCTCATTCCTGTGAAGCACGGATGTGTCTGCAATGTGCTGGGAAAGGGAGTGTGGTATTATAAAGTAGCTGAGCAGACCGCTTTTGGCAGTTTTGCCTCTGTTTGCCATCAGATTTTGGCCAAATTCGAGTCAGGCACAGACGAATTCCCATAACTCGCTAAAACTCTCCACTTCTTGTTACCCATCATGAGCAAATTGTGCAGCCCTTACCCTCTCTCCCGGCAGTGCACTCTGGCCAGGAATACGGCAAACAGGCCTGCCGATGCTTCCCAAGATGCGCTGCAAAGGGCTACCAGGGAGCAGTGTCTTTAAAATAGCAATTCTGCCCAGAGAGCTACAGAAGGGTGCACAGGCCAAAGGAGACCTTGGAAAATAAATTCTCCGAAGGCAAAGAGAATTCACAGTGCCATAGACATATTGGGGTTCTACTACTGTGTCTCCTCCCACATGCGTTCAATTGGCCGTGAGTGGCAGGAAAGGTTTGGCAGCAAATCAGATAAGCCCGATAAAAGCCAATAATACCGACAATGGTACTCCTGTGGCAAACACATAGGTCCAGCAGAATACCAGGCTGTCTAACCACCTGGGTGAGACTTGGGCCTGATTCTCCTTTGCACACGTCCCCTTTACTCTGTTAATGTGGTGTAAAAGGGCCTGGGTGGAAATGGGACTGAGGCCCAAGGAGTTCACAAAAGCAGGCAGAAGAGGCTGTTGACAGAGTGCTCACAGGAATCGCCATCTCTGGGCCTGCTTCCCCCAAGTGGAAATGAGGGCAACCTGTACGGCTTGGCATGCGCCAAGACGCACGGCTCAGCCAGGAGCCGGCTGGGCATTTTAAACCTTCTTCTTCTGCGCTCGCTCAGCTGCACCTGAGACAAAGCAAATTAGGTCCGGGAGTCCCCCGCCCAAGCCCAGACGTTGCGGCCCTGTGGAACTCCACTTGCAGTATGCCCTTTCCCCTGCTGCAAACCACACAGGCAGGCGCCCCTCCTCCTTTGCTCTGAAGGTCTTTCTGTCCATCTGCTGCCTCACCCACTGGAGACTTATAGAGACTAGAACTCAACCATGTCGAGCTGTGAAAGGAGCAAGCCTGAGCTCTCGGCCCAAGCCAGCACTTCTGGGGTGATCCCCAGTGTCAGAAGAACTCAGCTCTCACTTAGAAGAACAATGGGATGCTAAACTTGTAAGTCGACTGGGGCAAGAGCTGTCTTTATGTTCTGTCTGTACAATGCTTAGTGCTATACCAGCAAGACTCAGACTGAGGCTTGCGAGCCGCAAGTGGCTCTTTGCACCAC
This sequence comes from Lepidochelys olivacea, assembly GCF_965140295.1. Lineage (NCBI taxonomy): Eukaryota > Metazoa > Chordata > Testudines > Cheloniidae > Lepidochelys > Lepidochelys olivacea. The sequence continues at coordinate 131,867,372 of NC_140415.1, forward strand.
ATGATGTTAAAACACCATGTGGTTTAATTATTAACCAATCTAAGCTATTAACCAATCAGGAGGCTGTTACTATGTTATTAACCAATTGTAGTTAATAAAATAAAAATACTTGGTCAGTCATTTTGCTGGGAGAATTATATATATATAAATGAAATATATATATATATATATATAAATGAAACAATGAATTTACACTCCTGTGGCTCCTTTGGGGAATGTGGATCGTTAATTTGGCTCCTGACCCACTAAGGTCTGAGTATCACTGCTCTCTAGAGTCCTGATCCGTGCTGGGGCTCTTAGGTGCTACAACAATACGTAAAACAACAAACAAAAATCAGGTCTTTAGAAAATCCAGCCCCGACTGTGAGCACTTTTAAACCTTGGCTTGAATGCTCCAGCTGACAGCAACACAGCCTCAAAGAAACAAAGTAGAGAAGGAACCCAACACAAAAATTGGGACACTTTCCTTGGAAGAAAGATTGACAAAACTGGACCAGGAACTGCTATTAAACGAGCAACGTATTGATGCGGGAGTGTCTTAAATTTCATATCCAAAAATCTTTCCATCTATATCTATCTTTCCATCTATTTAGTGATCAATGGCTCCATGTCTAGTTGGCAGCTGGTATCAAGTGGAGTGCCCCAAGGGTCGGTCCTGGGGCCGGTTTTATTCAATATCTTCATAAATGATCTGGAGGATGGTGTGGATTGCACTCTCAGCAAATTTTCGGATGATACTAAACTGGGAGGAGTGGTAGATACGCTGGAGGGGAGGGATAGGATACAGAAGGACCTAGACCAATTGGAAGATTGGGCCAAAAGGAATCTGATGAGGTTCAATAAGGATAAGTGCAGGGTCCTGCACTTAGGACGGAAGAACCCAATGCACAGCTACAGACTAGGGACCGAATGGCTAGGCAGCAGTTTTGCGGAAAAGGACCTAGGGGTGACAGTGGACGAGAAGCTGGATATGAGTCAGCAGTGTGCCCTTGTTGCCAAGAAGGCCAATGGCATTTTGGGATGTATAAGTAGGGGCATAGCGAGCAGATCGAGGGACGTGATCGTTCCCCTCTATTCGACATTGGTGAGGCCTCATCTGGAGTACTGTGTCCAGTTTTGGGCCCCACACTTCAACAAGGATGTGGATAAATTGGAGAGAGTCCAGCGAAGGGCAACAAAAATGATTAGGGGACTGGAACACATGAGTTATGAGGAGAGGCTGAGGGAGCTGGGATTGTTTAGCCTGCAGAAGAGAAGAATGAGGGGGGATTTGATAGCTGCTTTCAACTACCTGAAAGGGGGTTCCAAAGAGGATGGCTCTAGACTGTTCTCAATGGTAGCAGATGACAGAACGAGGAGTAATGGTCTCAAGTTGCAGTGGGGGAGGTTTAGATTGGATATTAGGAAAAACCTTTTCACTAAGAGGGTGGTGAAACACTGGAATGGGTTACCTAGGGAGGTGGTAGAATCTCCTTCCTTAGAGGTTTTTACGGTCAGGCTTGACAAAGCCCTGGCTGGGATGATTTAACTGGGAATTGGTCCTGCTTTGAGCAGGGGGTTGGACTAGATGACCTTCTGGGGTCCCTTCCAACCCTGATATTCTATTCTATGATTCTATATTATTTTGCTGCTCCACTCCAAGGCACCTGTTCATCTTTCAGTTGAGCCATTAAGGACACGTGAGACATGACACTGGAGAATTTCTTTCTTCCTTTTTTACTTTCTTTGAAAATCATTACTGAACCCTGGTCTACGCCAAACTGCTCAGCAGCAATTAGACCCGCAATCTCTAGGAACAAAGGAGTCAGAGGACGGGATGGCAAACTCGACTCCAGAAATTAGGACACGAGAGAAAAATCAGGCCCAAATGACCACGTAACTCACCAAAACAAATGTTGACACTAGACAAGGTTGTCGCTGGAGAGTCGTATCTGGGCCAGGGAGCCCGACAGGACTGACGGAGTCTGCTGAGCCACTGTGCCAGCCCCAGACAGCAGCAGTTTATTCCAGCACCTCTTTTACTGCAACGGAACCCTTAAATAAATCAACACTTGCTCCTTGCTTCCAAATGGGGATAATAAATTCTTTAGTTTATCAGTACCTTACGGCCTTCCAGGGTGCATTCTTTGAACAGTTTCATTACAGATACAATCCTCTCTTCTCAACAATAAATTATTTTTTTTAAAGGAAAAGAGAAACAAGAGGATACATGACAATTTTAAAGCAAAAGGAAAACAAAACCTATTTTTGACATATATCTTCAAATAATATGAAGCCAACTCTCTCTGTGTTAAATGCCTAAGTATAAATAATAAAGGACATTATGGTATTTACAGTGTTACACAAGGAATTGAGAGAGCATCATTGACATGTAACTCAGAAAGACAATAAATGATGGAGGAAAACATTCAAGTATGTACAAGATGTATTTACAACAGAATATATCATTAAAATAATGATATGTGGCCATTTTCTTTGTCTGCATTTCTCTGCAGCATTTCATAGGTGCTCTTCTCACTGGAAGTCAGTGTGGCTGATGGAATCTAGCCAGTATCGAAGACAGAGAACAGGCTTTGCTTATGTTTGCCAGTGGGCGACATGCCCTTTTAGCAGGTACAAGTTTGCTATTCTGAATGCACGAGTAATGGTTTGTAATCTGTACAAAGATATAGTCGCTGGATGAAAACAGGAGACGATGCTTCATTGTCATGAAACAAGAGCAAGGAAAGAAAGTTTTATTGTTTCCATGGCAAAGCAAAGCGAAATGATGGTCCTTTCACACCCAGGGAGAAATTTTGCCGGATGAGGTGGGAGATGGGGGAAAACACAAATGTGAGGATACAGGGCCAGATTCTCAGCAAGTGTAAATCAGCAGCTATGGTACTGCACTGATTTATACCAGCTGAGGATCAGGCCCCCACGTTTTACACACCACTTTCCATTGTTCACCCTGACGGGATCCTCTAATCATGCAGAATTTCCCAAAATGCAAAACTGCTTAGTATAAATACGTCCTGCTGGGGTAAATGTCATGGTCATGGAACTCAGGGTCATTTTACAGCCACCGAGTCTTCGTTCCCCCTCGGACTGCTGTTGCACTTACTGTGAGTTTTAGCAGAGGGACAGTGAGGCTGCCAGGGGGTTGCACATTGTTAAAGGGACCCCAATAGTACAAAGAGTGCAGCAAATGGCCCCAAGAGATGACTTGGCCTGCCACCGGAAAACATGTTTGCTCTAATGCTGAGAGTTGAGTTTCCTCCCCCTCAGTCCTGCGAGGTGAGCAGCAGGTCCAGGGATTGCTCAGCACCTCTTGCAGGCTGAAGCCCATCTCCAGGAGGCAACAGGCCGCAACAGTGTCAGGGCTAGCCAGGTTACTGGTTCGTTAACCTCATCTCAGACTGTGCAGAGCTAGGTCCTACCATTCTCAGTGCATATTTCTAATATGGCTCATGCAAGGGGCCAAATTCTGCTATGTTACACTGGTGCAAAACCAGGGTAACTCTACTGACTTAACACACGTTTGGTTTTTGCTGGGATTTCCAAAGGCGTCTAAGGGAGTTAGGCAGCCAACTCCCATTGACACTCATTGAGCACACGCATCTCTGAAAACCCCAGCTTAAAGCTCTCAGGGCTCATGCTCTGTTGTGCCTTACTCCACCTGTACACTGGGGCAGCTCCTTTGGCTTGAGAACTTGACAATGCAATCAGAAGAATATAACAGATTTTCCCAGGTGTCCCACGTGCACAAGGCACGGACTTCCATTTTGTAGTGCTCTTCTGTAATCTTTGATAATACTTTCAGTGTTGTAAGTAATTTATTCTGCTTTCATGTGATCAGCCCCACTCCCCCTCTGATTAATCTGTGAAAAGCCACAGAGGTCACCAAGACATGGCGTGCTTCAGTGGATGGGGCACTGAATGTGGACCCAGGAGATTGGGGCTCTATTCCCAGTGGTGCAGCCTTGGGCAGGTCACTTTCCCTCTCTTTCCCCTCCCACCCTTTGGCCATCTAGTCTATTTAGTAAGCTCACTGGGGCAGGACTGGGTTGGATTTTCAAAAGTACCTAAGTGACTTGGGAGCACAAGTCCCATTGACAGTCAATAAGACTTTTGTTCCTAAACCACTTAGGCCTCTTTGAAAACCCCAGCCACTTCGTCTTACTATGTGTTTGTATAGTTCCTAGCAAAATGGGGCCCTGGTCTCTGCTGAGACCACTAGCTCTCCCACACTGCCAACAGCAATAATGACTAACATATGAAATGAGCGCACAGCATCCAGAATTTACACAGGGCCCTGGTTGTGTGTAGATGCAATACAAAGACAGTGGTTAAGCACAGTGAAAATACAGCAATGCATACAAAAGAAGAGGGAAAACTGGGAAGGAATATGAGTCTTGGTAACACATTAATTAAAAACTCTGCAGTCTCCCATATGCTTTTTAAATGCGCAGCGATATGCAAGTACGACTGAGCCCACTGCCTGAGCTCTTTCACTGAAAATCACCTGCCCTTGCTTTCCCTTCCATCAGAAAGATTCTCCCTTTAATCTTGTCACCATTTCCCTGCTGTCCTAAGATCTCAGGCTGCTTGATCAGACGGCTAAGTACTCTCATCTCAAAGCAAAAGTGAAGCTGACGTCGTCTGCTTTGATAACACAGTACTGTAGCTCCTCGCCTTCATCCAGAGTACTGAGCAGTTTCATTTACCACAATAGGCCAGATGCTGCTTTTAGACCCTGAATGAGCTGTCCAACCTGTTCAGCAAAGCACTTCAGCATCTGCTTAACTTTACTCATGTCTTACTGATGTCAATGGGACTTGAGCAAATGCTAAAGATAAGCATGTGCTTAGAGGTTTGCTGAATTGCGACCTTAGTTCCACTGGTGTATATCTGGCATAATCGCCTTGATATATTCTGATTTACACCCGTGTAAGTGGGATCGGGATGTGGCCCCAAGAGTAAATCATGGCTGAAATTTTTGTTGTCCTGAAATGGTTCCTAGTTAGGATCAGCAATGCTCACAGCACTGATGTTCTCCTATTCGTACTCCCAGGGGTCCATGCAGAATGCTTGCTATTTACATCAGTCCTGAGTCTGCATTGTGCCAGCTGAATGTAAAATCAGAATCAAATGAGGGGGTCACCCCACTAAACTGATCAGAATTTGGTGCAAAAGAGGCAATTTGCTTCTGTCTGAAAGGGTGCAATAACTCCAGTATCGATCCCACACTTGCCTATGACCAGTCAAAGATTCTAAAGCACAAACACCGGTGCACATTGTGGGGCTAAACGGCGCAGCGTGTTTGTCTACAGAAATGGGCTTTTTCATAGAACTATTAAAAAAATCAGGTCACCAGATATGAACTCAGTGATTCTTCCGCTGTGCCTTTCCCACCAGGGCTCTGTTTAGCTATTCAGCAAATTGATTTGGCTGCACGTCCTTTCTGTGTGCAAGGATGACTCTCACTCTAATCGCAGCTCCAACGAGTCACAGAGTAGACATTGTTACAGGTTTCCTGTTGTTTTTTTCTCACCGTGTCCCCTTGGAAACAAAGACTCACTTGTCTATTAAAAATCAACATTAAAAATACGGGTAAAAATGGCTGCACTTTTATTAGTGGCTTTTTTCCCCAGCTAGTTCTTTTCCTTGTCTGGTTACAGACACCGGGTGTATTTTTCCCAGTAACTTAAGCGAATAGAAATCTTGTTCTTTTGTCAAGTCCTGGGTTCACAGCCTTTGCTACTCTGAGCCCATTTTCTAAGGGATAACTAGGACAACTAATATCTGGAAAAAAATGTAATGACAGTTCCTAGTGAGTACAAGCTGATTTCTGATTAATAATATACTCAGTTTAAAATCACAGCATTACTCTCTTTCCAATATGTAACATTATTTAATGCAATTTTTGTTATCCTGCTGTCATTAACAGTAGCACGCTGTTTGATGTACTATTATTCCAGTGCCCAATGAAGCAAACCTGTTGGCTGGAAGAGAGCAGACACAACTCCTTTCAGATACGGAAAGCAAATAAAACCTCTTATAGAAGAAAACAGTATTGTTTTGTTGGTGGGTATGCCATTATAGGGTATTGTGATTGGGGGCGGGGGTCTACTACAAGCAAACATAGGGACTTTTGCAATTCTTGCCAGTCATACATCCAGTTACCATAATGCAATGCACAAAAAAGCCAGGAGAATTGAAGGTCGGAAGGTTCTGCAAAATACCGTGGAACAGCAATTACTGTAACAGTACAAAACTTGCTCTCAACATAACATAACATAAAGGCACCATTGATATCTTTCTCATTTTTGAAATACTGTAAAAAATTGCTACATATGGCACATAACACCTTTGTACATACATATATTTAATTTATAAAAGTTTTTTTCCCCCTCCTGTTTTCTATTAGTGGAATTTGCTAAAATAAAATAAATTGTTTAATTTAAAGGTGGAATACTTCATTATATAAAATAAAGTTTTACATGTGAATCTATGCGTTTTGTTTATGTTTTATACAGCAATAGGGTCTTGATTAGCTATTACACTGGACAACCTTGCTTGTAATTCTTCCTGTGTGGAGAACCGGCTAGTTGGGTTAGTCCTGCTGTCAGCCAGTCGGTATGCAGTGGCTGGCTCTAGGCTGGTTGCCATGGGGTTCTGTATGCTCAGGAAAGGTGTATCCTCACCTATTCTTTCATCTTCTGTTTCACTCTCAGAGCTACTGCTCTCAGAGCTTGTGTCGGTGTCCACTTCTAATCTGTTGGAAATGTGGCCGTTGGGCTTTGTTCTTTTTGCCCTCCGGCTGTTGACTAGTTTCTTTGGGGGCTCTTGTGCTGGCTCATACTCCTGTGTGGTTTCATATTCCTCGTCCTCTACTATCCTCAGAGGACTAGGTGGCGGACTGTTGCTCTCATGGGCAGGATTGTGGTGGAAGGAGTTGAACTGCTGAATGTGATGGTCATACTTCTCCCGTAACCGAGGTGGCGTCACCAGGAGCAGAGGCCTCTCCTCTTCCATAAAGGGACTGACCGCCACAGAAGGGACAGATACAGTTAAGCTGGATACCGGTGGAGACATTTCTGAAAGGGGGGACTTTGGAGAACTTGGAGTGTGGAAATCAACAGGTGACATGCGAGCCGGTGTGGTCATAGCTGATACATACCTGAATAAGAACACATACAAAAAGGCCCCATAAAGGTGGAGAAGGAATAAACATAAGAGAAAACATAAGAAAGGCCATCTTTGAGGAACAAATCATTGCCATATTATCCGTGTCCCACGTTTGTGATGTCACGTGAGATACCCTTGGGAATAAAGGAATTCATTTTCTAATGCATGCAATTGTCAAGATATATTTTTGCATGCGCTTGTCTTGCACCTGCCCACTGGATGTTGCATGCATGCATGCGAGCGGTGGATCTGACATGTGCACGCAGCTGCGTGCAGGGATAATCCTGGCAGTAGGGCATGCATACTGCTTTTCATTTAGGCCATCACTGAAAAACGCAGCAGCCTTTGTCAGTGCTCCCATAATCAATGCACCTGACGGACAGACATTCCCAATGTTATTAGCCACATGGTGTGTTAGCTTAGAATGCTTTTGTGCTTATGGGGAAAAGTGAGAGAGGAGATGAATTTGATGAAACCAGAGGTGCAAGGTTATTGGAAGAGCAGGGAAAGTATTTTCAGTTCTTTGGCGAGTCCAGCGACAGGAGTGAGGGAGCAGGAGATGAAAGAAACACAATGCAGTTGCAAGTAGTTTATAAAAATTGTAGTGTTTGTTGTTCCAGAAAACATTTGCCCCATGTCTGGGACTTGAGGGAATGAGCAGGGAAAAAGAACTAAAATGAGCAGAGCTGAGGCTATCTGAAGCTTGAGCCTGCATATCTCTGGTAAAAACAGAGGGGCAGATTTTGCCACCTTTACTCATGTTGATTAAGTAGTTCTTTACAGTGACAGTAGTTCCATCAGAATTGGAACCAGAGTACTTAGGTGGACCCCTAATGTTAGAACATATCGGGCCTGAGTTTCCAAAATGAACTGGAATCTCCACCTTGTTCAGTGGAAGCATCTGGGTGCTGACCCCTGGAGAAACCATCCTGTCTTAGAGCACTGAGCTGGCTTTTAAATGCGTAAAATAGCATTTTAAAATGGCAGCTGTTCCTTACGTGGAATATGATCCGTGTAAGGTCTTTTTTCAGGACACACCTTCCCCCCGCTGCACACAATCTCCTTGCCAGTTCTGTGGGGGCATGAGGAGCCAGCCCCTTGACAGAATGACCCGGCAACAGCTTCAGAAATCAAAACACATAGCATTTCCTGTCCCCTGTGTGGAAACAAGAGCCGACACAAAGGACGGTTTGGCTCAGTATTAATGGTCCCTCTAGAGAATGTACTCAGTGTCCCTTGGTATCCTTCTGGGGAAGGTTAGCAGTTGAAGGTGATTTTTATAAATGGAGCTAAGCTGCCAGGTAGGCAGCCGACCCTTAAAACAAAAGTCCTACTGACGTTCAAACAAGAAAGACAAAGGGCCAGATCCTCTGTTGGTGTAAATCAGTGTAGTTCCCCTGCACTCAGGGAAGCCAGGCTAATTCACCCCAGCTGAGGATCTGGCTCAAAATGTCTGATCAAAGGCACAGTGCCCAGCATGACATTTAACATTGTTTAGTTTTGCCTGTTTTTCCTTTCCCTGCACTTCACCAGCTTGAATTTCAGTTGTATCCAAATTTAAGACATACCCTCGTCTTTACAAGTTACAGGCCTACTGCTGATAAGTGCATTTTATTTTTAATTGGTGAATAGTTATCTGAGTCTGAAATTGTCAAAATCAGTCTAAATCCAAAATTGTTATCCAAAGCATGACTCAGTTCTGCATATTCCCCTTGATTAAACACAGCAGGATAATTGGAAGGAGGGGAAATTGGGTTAGATTCTCAGCTGTAGTAAACGGGTATAGTTCCATGGATTTCAGTGGTGCTCTGCTGATTTACATCTGCCCTTTGTTTCTAGGGAAAAAACGACAGCTGTAACCGTTTGTGGCAATGAATCAAGTTGGCCACCGTGAGACCAGAGAGGAACGAATAGGTGTGTGTGTCGAATAACAGAATTAAATCATTCCCTCTTTTTCCTTATATTCAGGAGCTCTCTGTTCTATTCAAATCTTTCTATAACTGGTGCTGAAGGGATAGAACCTTCCACCCAACAAGTGCTGCTGACAGGAAGTTTCACTTCATTTGGTTTAGTTAAACCGGTCCAACATTGTGTATTGACGCACGGATAGAGATACACCTGGATGGCATGTGATATGTTTGTGAATGGGATTATATGATGGAGTTTCCTGTCACAGGAGGGGACTGGTCTAGATGACCCAGGAGGTCCTTTCCAGCCCTATGTCATATGTTCCCATGACAATTATACGGGTTTAAAACTGGGTGTATCAGTTTAGCGTGTGTCTGTAAATTTACCGACATAAACTAAATGGATAGAATCCAGGTTTAAACTTATATAAGAGGATCCACACACAGAAATGCAGTGGTTTAATGAAATCAACACAAATCACTTTGAGTTGTGGAAAATGGCCAGTGCTACTGTGATGGGTCCTGCACTTTTTCTTGGTGTGGTGGGCCAGGGCGCCGCCCCTTGCCCCTGTTCTTGGGCGTTGTGGGCTCTGCTAGTGCCTCGGTGGGAGAGAGAGGGGAGCAGGGAAGGGACCCACGTCCGCTCTCCTATCCTGGGTCCCAGCCCTTTCAGCTTTGCGGGCTGCTTTCCCTCTCTCCCCTTGGGTAGGGTTTCCCTCAGTCCTCTGTGCCAGGGGAGTCCCTCTGCTCTGCTTGGGCAGGGTTTCCCTTCCCCTGGTCCTCTGGCTAACAGCAATACTCCTCCATACTCTAGTCAGCTCTTCTTCCTTCTCTCTGTCTGACTGAAGCAGGGTTTTTTTTATTAGGTCTTGGGTGGGGCCTTAATTGGCTCCAGGTGCTCCAATTACCCTATAGTAACCTTTCCGTAGTCCACAGGGAATAAGGCCTTGATCAGCCTAGGGTTTATATACCTCCCATCGACCACTCCTGCTGCTCTCTGGCCCTGCTGTATCACAGTGTGTAGACCAGGTCTTAGGTCAGCCACCGAGATGATTTCTACAAGCTTCTCTGGTGTGAGATGCAGCAAATATGTTCCACTGAATACTAGGTGGGTGCCCAGCAGGTGTAAACTGGTGTCGCTCCATGGACTTCAATGGAGCCAGGCCAACATGCATTAGCTGAGGAGCTGGTCCTCAACCTTCATTTAGCTTTTAAAGTAAAATTAAGATGTGACTCAGGTTTACCTTAGAGATCAGAGTGTGGAAGGAATATATTCTTGTCTCATTAACTCCCTGCGCAGCAAAGTCTTAGAGGAGAAGGGAATCTTCATTTTTATTTTAACCGGTTTTTTTATGGTTCCAATTCAGCTTTAATTTAGAGTCTCTCTCTCTCTCCCCCACCCATCTCCCAGAAATAATTTGCCATTTATTTCCTGCAGGCTGAAGATAGATGAGGCCTAGTTTAACACCCAGGGTTCATGGTCACATCAGGCACAGGTTTGGGCCACTGGTGATTTATTGTAAAAATGCACCCTGTATTTCCCCCTGGAATGTTATTTGCAGGAAATGCAATGTTTGGAGATGTGGTGCCCTCTTTCTCCTCGTTAGAATGAAGTGATATATACCCAAAAAGCTTGCTAATGTGTCAAAATGCTGCCCGGGGTAACCTAGACGCTCCAGAAGGGCAGTGCAAACAACATCCTCTCTTCTCACCCAGAAGATCAAATATGCTATACTAATGATTATTTTATCTGCACGAACTTGGGAGTACAATCCATATAGCCCGTAGATGGTACAGAATACAATATTTGCTGCTATAGGCCCTAATCCAGCAAAGCACTTAAGCACATGTTTGATGGGGTGGCTGCCCCTCACTGGTATGTAAGGGGTTAAAGCCAACCTGGGGAGGCTGCACAGGAGGCAGCCAATAAGGAAGAGGCTTGTAGAGACAGCCAGTCAGGAGAAGCTTTATTGGAACAGCCAATGAGGGCCGGACTGGCGCATATAAGAAGGGGCTGCTGAGCAGAGCAGAGGCAGTCACTCCCTGGAGTTTGAGGGAGGAGGACTGGCTGCTTAGAAGGCTGGAGTACCATGGACAGAGCAGTGCTGGGCAGGGTCAGCGGAGTAGGAGGAAGCTCCAGGTTGACGGCTGCCAAACTGGGACCCTGATACAAGCGCAGAGGAGGTGCTAGGGCTGTAGGGAAGTAGCCCAGGGAAGGAGATGGCAGAGCTGGAGGAGGGGCAGTATGTGGCTGCTGGCTATAGGGTCCCTGGGTCAGTGGGCAGGGCCAGGCTTCCCCCTATTTCCCACACTGGCCCATGAGCAAAGTGGTCAGTGCATGGACTGCAATCTGCCACTGGGATGAGTGTCTAGAACCTGGACTGCAGACTGCCACTGAGGCAAGTGGTTGGTCGAAGAACTGTTGGTCCCCTGGAAGGGGGAAAAGAACTGAGTGGGGCACAGCCGGAGGGCTGTGTCCAGAAGAGGATGACGTGATCTGGGGAGTGATGTGGATCCTGGATGCAGAGATAGGAGTGATGATGGGCGAGACACCACCTGAGAATGGCGCACTGGCAACCCTGAGCTAATTCCCAGGATGGCCAGCAGGCGGCGCCACAGTGGTGAGTTGAACCCATCACAACATGCTTAATTTTACACTCGAGTGAGCCCATCAATATTAACAGGACTACTCACATGATTAAAGTTAAGCATGTGCTTAAGTGCTCTGCTGGATCAGGGCCATAGCTGGTTCCCTGATTTTGGGGTTGCTAGACGCTGCATTTATTGAAAGCTAAATTCCAGAGTAAAATTACAGGCAGTTTTTTCACAATAATGCGACAGCTAGTAATGACCCAGCATTAGCTATGTTTTGCCTTCCTACATGCTACATTCATAGAGCTCATGTCCATTATTCACGCTTCCCTACCTTAGCCAGCTCCTCTCTCTGTAAGAACCAGTGCAGGATGTAGGCTTCTGCTGTCATTTGCACACGCTACTTTTTGACTCATGAAAGTGTCTCCTGCACAACTCAAGAACTTCTTTGATTATGCTTATTTGGCATATTAATGCTACCACAGACAGGCAGTTAAACCGTCCCTGTGAATTCACAACACTCAGAGAGCTGGTCTAACAATGGTTTGTTCTAATTTTTCTTATATCCTAACCCATAGAACTGTATGACCACACTCAGTGTTAAGTTAGGGCTGCCTATGAGGGCTTAAAGGGCCGACGGGGCTAGCTGGTGCTAACTTAATGTCTTTATAATTATTTTTAAAAGTTGCAAACACAACAGTGTATAAAGAAATGGTTTGTACTTGACAGTATGCCCCTCCCCCACTCCTTCATATGCCACTCGTCCTTTCCAATTGTAAGCTCCTGGAGGCAGGGACTCTGTCTCTGTACATGTCTGTACAGTGCAATGCCTCACACAAAAGATCCTGAGTGGGGCTCTCCTGTGCTCCTATAATGACGAGAACGACAGCGCTTCACAGGCATTGTAACTATTCGTTCAGTTTCCCCTTTTGCCTCTCTCTCTCCTGTGCACGTAGGCTGCCGACACTCCAGTAGTGTCAGTCACCCTACCCGGTTTCAGTTCTAGCCCTGCTTTCACTTACAAACACACTGGGGGGGGATTGTTCAAAAGCACCTAAGGGGTTTAGGAGCAGAAATCTCACTGAAAGACAAAGGGGCTTGTGCTCCTAAGGTACATAGGTGCTTTTGAAAAATCTCTCCCCCAGTGGATCGATCAATCAATCCTCTTTATCTTCCTCTTTTGTCTCTCATAAACTCCATAGGCTGCCTTACTTGAGTGCAGGAAGCAACCGAGAAACAGAACTAAGTAAAAGTCTCCCCTTTGATCTCTTTTTCTAGCTTCATATGCGAGAGAACCTCTGGCCAATTAGGTCTTGTATGTATGTGAACTAATGCCCAGTAGCCATGAGCCAGGACCAGAAGAGGAAGGAAGGGAAGAAGGAAGATTAATGGGGCACTGCTCGGCACATTTATGAATAAGGAGGAACATTTTCTAAAGAAACGGAATTTTCTTTGTGGTCCTCAGGCACGAGGATTCACTCTGGATCTCTTCAAGCCCATCTTGCCCCGGCAGCTAGAGGAATCAAAGTTAATTTCTCGTAGTACCTTTCGCTGTGAGGTGAATCTCGGTAGGAGTCAGGAGTCTCTCTTGCGTGCCTCAGGAAGCTGTTGCAATCTCGTGGACCTCCCATGCCGCTGAGGCGTCCTCTGGGTCCTGCTGGGCTCGTGGGCCTGCTGTTCTCTACGGAAGAACTCACAAGCACCGAGTGGCTTTCCGAGATAATGCTTTCAGTCTGGCCGTTACTCCAACTGATGGGGGAGGGGAGGGGGAAAGAGGAGAGAAAGAGCTTTTACTTGAAATTCAGAACAGGAGAAAGCAAGCTAATGGAAGTTTAACAATGGGAAAGCGAGGGCTACATGCAGCTTGGGATATGCCTGTTAAACTCCATACCAGTTTATGGCAATCGAAGACCCTAGTTGGTGTGAATTCTGCCATCCTACAAATGACAAGATGGTTTTATTTCTGTGAATACCAATGGGTGGTTAAGTTGGGGGGGGGGGAAAGACTTTTCCAGTCATTAGCTTCTCAAACTGTGGATTGGGACCCCAGCGGGACCTGTTTTAATGGGGTCGCCAGGGCTGGTGTTAGACTTGCTGGGGACTGTGAGTTGTGGGGCTCAGTCTTTGGCTTCAGCCCTGAGTGGTGGGGCTCAGGATACAGGTCCCCTTGGGCTGGGGCAGAGGGACTCGGTTAGGCTCAGGCTTTGGTCCTCCCTTCTGGGGTCATGTAGTAATGAAGTTTGAGAACCCCTGAGCTAGAGCCATACTAAGTGATCTCACAGTATCTCCAAGAATACACAGTATCGCCCCGATTCAGCAATTTGTGTGTATTAAAATTCACAGTACCAGTAATGGAACTCCACACAATCATTAGTCTTAGTAAACTCCGAGGAAGATAATTAGTTTCGGTGGCAGGATGTTAAGTCTCATACATCTTTAGATTAAAACCCCGTGACCAGTGCATTTTTATGCATCTGCTTTATGCTATGGTGGCAGAACTGACATCCAACACCAGTTTCTCCTTAGGCAGGGAGGTTTGTTTTCTCATTCTGGTACCTATGGCTGGGCGTCTGGGTGACAGTGGTGGAGTGATGCGTTGTCGAGGTGTAGTGACTTGTGGAAAATGACGTCTCTGTCTCTCTCTCAATGACGTGTTCGCTGGATATTACATTTTTAGATACATACTGCTGAAGAAACAGACGTATCTCAGGTTTACACGGGGAACGTACAGCACATCTACACACACACACACACACATTTTTTCAGATATTTATTTTGGGCCCCGGGTGAGCAACATTCACCAGCCTTTGCTGGCTTGAGGAACAAGAAAATGGGTTTGACCGTAACCTGGTGACTACAAAACAAAAAGCATCACAATCTACCAACTGGCAGTTAGGCTAGTCCACACCAGGAAGATTAAATATCCACTTGGTACATTATTTGTAGAGAAACCTCTCCAAAGACATGCTTCCTTACAGTACCGTTGCTATGAGCTCTGAGTTTCTTCTGCTAAGGCTGGTATTCTAACATCTCAGCTTCCGACACAGAGCGATCTAGTGACTGACATCCAATGTTCTTCTGAAATGGTTGTCCATGAAAATGCTCTGAATTTACTGTACATTAGAATCATTTCTTAAAAAGTGTCTAATCATTTCTTGGTGGAGAAATCCCACATTCTTGGAAACCCTGATCATTCATTTTTAGCAGCCAGCAGTTGAAAGGCCCTCAGATAAATGCAACGGCTACCTACATTGACCAGCTGGACGTTTTCGGGCGGTGGATTGGGACGGTGGGGCCCATTGGCCATGTTCACCATGTTGTTCTGCTCAGAGCGAAGGCTCTGCCTAAGACGCTCATGCAACTTTTTCCGTTGCTTCCTGTGTGGGAAAGAGGGAAATGGTTTTAATAGATGAAAGAGAGGCAGCTGCGCCACCCAGCATGATGGAAGCACTTTATTGTCAGCCCATGCCCATTGTTGACGGTCTCCGAGCAATTCCTAACAGCAGGGTGAAAAGCGCTGGCAGAGCTGGGGAAGGTGTGTGTGGGAGTGAAGGAAGTTGCAGAAGGACAGGGAAAGGTGGGAGAGGAGGAGATCCACTTCCAAAACTTACTCCATTTCAGAAGCAGTTCTCTTCTGAAGATCAGACTGACTAGGTGACATTCTGGATTTTACAATCCACTGACTTATATATAGCTTGGTTCCCCTCTACTGTACTGAGCTGCCACTCCTCATAACTATGCATCAAACCACAAAACACAGTGGATGTACTTCTGCCTTTGCTTGACATGTAAATGCAATATGGTACCATGCAGGCTGCTTACGGGTTTGATAGCATGGGCTGGATGGACATGCTGGAAACAATTCATCTATAACACATCCTATGGGTCTAGGAGCCGAGCCAGGGAACACCCATGTTACAAATGTAAGCAGTGTCAGGATGAGCTCCACCCTGACATCTGGTGGTGAGGTGTGGCAAGTTGTGGAAAAGAACTTCAGGGGCCAATCTCATTTGCATAGGCACACCCACCACGCCTAGAATGAGACCATAGCTGCCCAAATGGTCACTTTGGCTGCTGTGGGATCCCCAGTGTCTCTGTTATTGGGGCAGGAAGAATAAATTGTTATTACCCTGATTATGGGAACTGTGCTTGGAACTGTACGTGGCCTTTTGTTATGATGGAGGGATTCACCATCAACTAAGTAGCACTCGCTAGGCAAGGGTCATGGGTTCCAAAACTGTGTGAATGGAGAGAGGCTGGGGACAAGTAGTAGTACTTGGTGGCATGGGCCCCTTGGTGAGGGCCTTACATGCTGATTGCACTTCCTCCTCTCTCCACTGTGGAATATCAGAGCTAATTTTGATTTCATTAGAAGTCTAGTTATAGGCTGCTGAGCTCACTTTGGGCTGACAGTGCACCAGCACTGGGGCTCCCCTACTATAAGCTGAATTCACCTAAGAGCTGAAATCACTGAGTGTTGTGTTAAGTAGTGGGGGAGCCTGAAGATATATTGTGGAGCAGTTTGCGGGACGGCTGGTGAAGCAGTTCGACGCGGAGCAGTGTGTGGATGGCAGGAGCTGCTTGTGGGCTGTGGAGCTGAGTTCGTGGGGCAGCTGAGCGAAGGAGTTCGTGGGGCGGCTGGCGGAGCGGAGCGCAGCTGAGCGAGGGAGTTTGTGGGGCGGCTGGCGGAGCGGAGCGCAGCTGAGCGAAGGAGTTCGTGGGGCGGCTGGCGGAGCGGAGCGCAGCTGAGCGAAGGAGTTCGTGGGGCAGCTGGCGGAGCGCCGCTATGGAGCTATGGGGCGGTCAGCTTCAGATCACGTAAGGTGCCTCTTACCCCCGTCCCATTTCCACCCAGGTTGGGAGGTAAAGCTCCGCCGATAAACTTTCGAACTCTGGGGCTGCCCTGACCAGGGACAGAGACTTTTGGGGCATTGGACTTTTGGGACTTTGGGTGATTTGGGGTTGCTGGACTCAAGAACCAAAGGGAAAAGGGCATGCCCCAATTTGCCTGGGGTGGGGTTGTTTTTGCTCATGGGTTGTGTTATGAATCCTGTTGGTGGTGTTTCCCCAACATAATGCCACATTGTTTCTCTCTGTTATTAAAAGACTTTTGCTACACTCAGACTATGTGCTTGCGAGAGGGGAAGTATTGCCTCTTGGAGGCGCCCAGCGGGGGTGGTATATATTTTTCCCAGGTCACTGGGTGGGGGCTCGAGCCGGTTTGCATTGTGTTATTGGAATGGAACCCCTAGATATTGAACCCGGCCCTTGTTGCTGCCAACTCTGACGGGCAGAAGGGTTACACAAACAACAGCTAAATGCTTTGCACTGGCAGCAGCAGATCCTGTTCAGAAGAGCAGCAACATGCATCCTGCAGAGGCTGTTCACCGTGAGCCCTCCAGTCCTGTACCTGTTCCGCAAGCCTTGCAGCTAGCAATGTGTTACTGTGATGACTTTTCTCAGTCAAGACAGGAGGTAGCCCAGTGTTTCATACTGTGTGTCCTGGGACAGTGCATCTACAGAATTTGCCATGGAATTCTCCCCCCGCCACAGAACTGTGCTCTACAATTCAAGCTTTCACGTAAAAATATATTTAGAGTCTTTATGGTTGCAGAGGAAATCTTGAAAATATTAATGAAGTGCTAACTGATGAAGTAAGGTTGGCCTAAGTATGTGGACACCCTGACAGCTCTGAGAGGTGTGAACTGCCTCATTTATGTAAATGGAACGTTAACTCTGAAACCTAGTGATTGTCACATTGATGTCAACACTGTTAATAGGTTCACTGCTGTTTTGACAAAAACATCCAACTTTTGTGTTTCTGCCACTATCTCAAAATGCCTCGGACTCCTCTGCTTAGACCACAACCTTGATGTCCCCTGCTCAGCTGCTAAACCATCTATGAACACTTCTATGGGCTAATAACAAGCTGCCAGTACAAAATCTATAGCACACCAAAACCTGAAACTGCAGTATAAAATATATCAGGACTACAGTATTACAACTGTTATTCAATTTCATACTTAATTTATAAATATCCTCCAAATTTGTTTGAAGGTACTGCAGAATTTCCGTAATAGTGCTGCAGAACCCAGGGAATTGAGTGTAAAATTTAGGTCCAGTTTACTGCAGAGTATATAGGGTTTTGCCTATAGTACCTACAGTTCCCAAAGCTGTCTACAGAAGTGTAGATATTTTAGCAGGATAAGATACTGCAGGATATAACCATGTTATTTTCAACCCTTTTCAGAAATCAAGGGAGGATATTCCAGGCTTGGCAAAAAAGGAAAATAAGAAGCTGAAGCTTCTTAAAAGATGCTGTGATCAAGGAAGCTTGAATGCAAAGAATGAGTTACTGTACACTGTGCATTTTAATATTTTTGCATGAATTACTGGAGGCACATTTTGGTTTTTGTTATAATTTAGTGCAGTGGTTTTCAACCTTTTTGTCATTTGCGGACCCCTAAAAAAATTTCCAATGGACGTGCAGACCCCTTTGGAAATCTTAAACGTAGGGGTCCGCGGACCACAGGTTGAAAACCACTGATTTCCACTCCTCCTGCACTGGTGAGGGCAAGATGTAGCATAGGTTTCCTGGATGCACTACAAATACAGCAGAGTCAGGAGATATGATTACTACACAATTCCAATGCACACGACTTTAGGCAAGTTAGGGAACATGATTCAGGTCGCATCTACCCTAGAAGCTGGAACCGTGTTAGTGGATAGCTGTATGGTAACTAGGACACCTGACTCAGCTGTATTTGTAGTGTAGGCGGGTCCTAAACAGGCTTAGATTCATAATTTAGGGGTCAGATTCTTAGCTGGTATAAATGGCATAGCTCCACTAAAGTCAATGGAATTCTGCCAATTTGCACCATGTGAGAATATGGCCCTATGAGTCTGTGCTACTTTTCACCTTCAGAAATATAGCTGGGCGCATTTTGCAAATGTGTCGTTCTTCTTGCATTTAAAGGACATTAAGTAAAAAGAAATTGCAAAAGGAAGCTGAGAGGAAAGAGTAACGGGAAACCTAATGTGGTTTTGCGACGTCTCTTCATTAATTTAATTGCTATGCAGATAGAACACTTCGGAATTAAAGATTCGCTGTTCGATGTCGTCTTCACACTCCATCAGCAGTGTCATTTGCAAAGATGCCCAGGCATTTCTAGATCTTTCTTTTCTTATGTATTCTTTTCAAACCCATGTGGGGTTTTGCTAAAGACAGGATGTGGGAGGAGGGAGCACACTGAGCATATCCAAATGCTAGCATGACTCCACTGCTACATTTGGAGGGCTTAACCTATCAGTCCCCTTTTCACACTCATCAAGTGCTTTAAAAATATTTCGCAGGCCGCTGACAGCAATTCCCAATATCTCCTGCTCCTCCTGATTGTCAAGGGCTGGTTTGGATTCCAGGCTGCTCTAGAGAGGTATTTTAGGATGTGTATATTTAAAAAGCTGTAGGTTAGAAGCCTGATCCAAACCCCACTGTCCATTGGTTTCAGTGAGTTTTGGATCAAGTCCTTGAAGAGCAAATCTAATGGAACATCTGCTTTGTGCAAATGTGGTAGACGTACAATACTTTATTTTAGTGTTTGGTAGGTACAATTAGAAGAGTTTTATAAAAGCAGCAAAATAATTTGACAGCACAAGTCCTATTGACTTTCACTGGGACTTGCTCCTAAATTTTTTACATTAGCCCCATAATTTACAGAGACATTACAGAATTTAACAGCACATGTCTATACATCAAATTCAATCCTTTAGTCTTTTGGATTTCCAAGTTCCTACAGCCGCTGATCTTGTTCTCAGATACTTACAAACTAGTCTGATCTTTTTACTTCTAGTCCCTAAAACCCACATTACAGTGTTAAAAAGCTGGGCTCTGTTGTCCCATCATGATTCCCATGGGAATTATGAACATGTGACAAAAAAGGAATGAACAGATCAGTAAAGTTAGTTTGAATCACGTTCTAATTGGGAGGATTAGTTAATAAATTAATATTTGCAAAGCCCTTTGATATCATCCCAGGTGTGATATTAGAAATACAATTATATATAATTGTACTTCTAATATCACAATAAAATTAGTATACTTTCACCCACTATTGAGTGAGATTTGTATCTGCCAGTATTTAATCTGAGTGTACCGATTCCAATTTTGTCACTTACATTTGAATTTAGATAAACACACATTGACTTTGCATGATGAAATCATCATGCTTACATACATGGCCATCACATAGCAATGGTGTGAATCAACAATGCAAGCCTATGGCAGGTTTCAATCAGGCACTGACTATCACCCCACAACTGTCCAATGGGACTACTCCTGGGCAGTTAGCGTTATGTTCAGCTGTGCGGGTTTGTGGTATAAAGCCCTTAGGGATAATCATAGAGATAAAAAGGAAGAGAAAAGTTTACTTGGTTTTGCAGTAGGCCACAACACACATGATGCCAACTACAAGGAGGGCAATGCAGATGCCAGTTATGGTCAAGACCCTTTTCTGGTATAGTTCCTCTGCTTCTAGAAAGGGACAAAAACAGAGAAGATTACAAGATGCAGGCTGACGATTCAAGCAGATGACAGTGGACATGCTACATACCACCATACAGGACCACACAGTAAAAAAAAAACCCATGATCACCGTGCACTTTGGGCAAAACTCTATTGCAGGATCAGAACTTAATCTCTTAACACAATATCAGCGGCTAGTGGGTGCCAAAAAAACCATAACAAGTAAAATAAAAGATACTTATATTGTTCACTAGAACAATATCCAAAATATGACTTTTAAAACTGACAAAATATCATCATTTGCTGAAAATAAAAACACAATGCGCTAAGGTAATAATATGATTTGAAAATGCTTTGGATGTTTTGCTCTTGCAAAGACAGCTGGAATAAAGGTTAATTCCCAGTCTCAGAAAACAAATTTAGCTTGTTTCTTCTTCTCTTATTTTGTTTTAACATTCAATGTCGTCCCTTCCCGCAGCACCTCCCCCCCCAAAAAATCAAATTTATATCTCAGTGGTCTTTACAGGAGAAATTTCAGAGTATCTTTTTACATTCATAACATGAGGTTGGCTTGTAATTGTATCACCAATGAAAATGAGACAAATGGTCAGAGGTCGCTAATAACGCTCAGCAGTTGAGCCTTTCGCCCCCAAATATGGCAATAGCAATTATTAGTGATGCACTGTATCAAAGAAACACTGTATGATTACTTACATGTCCAGATTTGTATTAAAGGAATGGTTCTAGCTAGAGAGTAGCCTTGCCCTCTGAAGAAAACCTGTTCTATTTCACTGATCTCATTCGCAGAGATATTTCACCATTCTAAAGAAATCATTAGCACCAGCGATGTTTGGGTTGGCTCAGCCTTCACGTTCCGTCATCGGTCACACTTGGCGAAAGCATCATTGTATGTTGCAGTACGGAAATGTTATGCTTAGAACTTTGAACTGGAGACACGTAGACCCAGATCCTCATAGGCATTTAAGTGCCTAACTCCTACTGAGTAGATCTGGGCCCAACTGAGGGTTGACTCAAGACACGGCGTTGCGAATTCTGGCCTGTTTCCCTCTCTTTGGGACTGAAATGGTCACCATGGTTGGGCTTTTAAAAAAAATTTGGCACTGCTGGATGAACTAGCCAGAATTCCCCATGGCAATCGAGAAATGTAGCCTTAACAGTGATGTGACGCCAGTAGGAACTTGGCCTTAAATCTGGCAGGGCATCATCTTGACACCAATGGTGAAACAGCCATAAGAGAGATTTACAAACAAAAAGAAATGCAGCTCCCCACCATGGTGGGGACTGAGTCCTGGCGGAATGGGCACAGGATTTGAAATCTGCTGGCCTGGTTCCTAGGGGGCAGTTCTAATTGGTGTGCTCTTGACCTGTCAGTCCGCCTATGACCACACAGGAGTAACCTAGGGGCATGGAAGGTCACCGCTAGGCACAGAGATACACTTACTGTTGACCTGACCCTGACCTGCCCTCTGATCCCTTCATACAGGTTTATGGCAATACAGGTCTCCATTAGTGTCTCTTTAAACCCAGGAGCTAAATGCTTCACTGTCTTATGTCCCTTGCATACCCACCGATGTCAACGGAGATGCAGGCAATGTGAGACAGTGAAGAACCCCCAGCATATCCTTTGGTTATCACATGGCTAAAGCAAAGGATTAGCAACATGCTCTGGCATTCCGTGGGCTTCCTCTGTGTGTACCCAGTGTGGAAATTTGGAAGAAACCCTGAGTGGTCTATAGAGGTGGCTTAGTATAATTTTACATTAGCTGATTGTACTGAGGCTCTCGGAAACAAGGTCAGGTTTGTCAGAAAGGCTTTAGGAACCAACATGGGTGAGTTGGTGTCTATTCTAGGCTAAGTATTATAGTGATTGACAGTAGATCCATGTGGCTTAAGGGTATTGGTTGGTTCCATTTCTATGTCATATGATCTGAGTAAAGGGGGAAAGTGAGGCGTCAGGGGATGGTGAGTGAGATTGGATGTAGGGATTGGCCTTACAGTCATGTCTCCATGAAGGTCCTGATTCTTCATGTTGCGAAAGGGCCAATTCAGGAGTTTTGGTTGGGAGACTGAACTTACTGGTAATAAAGATACATCATACTCATAACATATGGTGAGCCAGTTAGGCTACTATTTAGAAATGGAAAAGGGACTTTTGAGAATTTAGTTGACGTCTAGGTAGCAATCCTAGGTGCTACGGTAATACAAATAAATAATAATTTCCTGAGAACCTGTTAATTAATTTAAGAAATGTTGTGGTTGGTTGATGAGGCATAACCCTGTATCTGTGTATGTACTGCCCACTCCAGAATGGCAGTGGCTATGCAAGGGAGTACACAAAAGCTGCTCAAATATTGTATGTCCTTTAAGGCCTGCCACTCTTGCAGAAACTAATTGTCTAAGGTAACAAGTTTCAGCGTCAATGGAGATTCTCCCCCCCCCCCAAAAAAAGTATCTTAGTTTCTATGATACAATGCACCTTATCATGAAATGAATACTTCCTGCAAGCCAACCCCACTGTAAATCAAAACACCAGTAAAGAGATCATGAACACCGTCAGACAAAATTAATAGCACTGAGTATTAACAGAGGGGAAGAAGAAGTCAGTGTGGTAAAACTAGAATGCTGCAAAATTTATTAAACAACTCAAAATCCAAGAACAGGAAGTCAAATGGGGAAAAAAAAGCCCAAAACAAACATGACAGACAGGAAAAGACAGAAGGTGAAATACAGGGAAAGACAAGGTTATAAGTTGAGGAGTCAACTGCAGGCCTGGCACAGCATGCTTGATACTAGAAAAAACAGAGTGAAGAAATGCTTGAAAAAAAGGTTTAAGCAGAGTCCGAAGGGATTTCTCATACAGCATAACTCCTAGCCTAGGCTAGTTAGACGCTTCCGTGAAAGTACTTACTGGTTAGCCAAGCAAATGGTGCATTTTGAGAACACAATAAACCAACATATAGGAGAACTATGTTAAATACAACATATTACATGTAAATTCAAAATGATTTGAACTGGAAGTCTGGTTTCATGTTATTATGTTAGCATATATTTTATTCTATATAACTCTGGAAAAGTCCTGCTCTCAGTTATATCAGTGTAAATCCTATTAACTCCAGAGGCGTCACTGAGGTTACACCAGACACTGAGGTAATGGAAACTACATTCTGCACTGTGATAGCTTTGATAACAGTGTTAGAGACGCTGAGGCTTGTTATAGGTACGTTGGTGTGTTCTGTGGTAGTCATGTGGTGTCTGTCATGTGTGATATATAAATAGACACGGTGGTTTGTGTGTGTTTATGAAGTGAATCTTGCACCGACAGTCCACCGCCTCCTCATGGGTGTGGAGCACAATGTGTTGTGGGTACTACAGGACAAGCTCCACGAGCCTGATTCTGAGTGGTGTAAAGGGGCCTTAGGGTAAGTGAGAACCAGGCCCTAATTAAAAAGTGGAGGAGACTGAAGGACGGCAGCAGAAGCGGGTATGATGGCCGGGGTGCTCACAGCAGAGCTGCTCCTTTAGTTTAGTGAAAGGGTTCTTGCCTAGTGAACTAATTTCCCTTTTGATCTGGCCACTTCACCGGGAATAGCCCCTTCGAATATGTGCCAACTACTCGTGGTAAACGACCGGTTTGATCGTGTAGTTAGCTGTGGTGCTCTGAGTAGCCTTCCCAGGCCTGAGGAAGAGCTCTGTGTAGCTCGTCTCTCTCACCAACAGAAGCTGGTCTACGATATTACCTCCTCTACCTTGTCTCTCTCCTATCCTGAGACCGACATGGCTAAGCCTGGCCGTGATTCCCACCCAGACGTTTATTGGCAGGTCCCGATGAACCCCATTGCTGCCAAGAAGCATGGGCTAGGAGAACCAGGAGCACTTACTCTACATGGCTTGCAGCTGGGAGGATCTGATGGGCCAGGATTAACACCCCCTTTTTTGGCTTCTATCCACCCTGGCCACAGCATGCAGCTACAATGAGGGAGTCCAGCCTAGTGCGCTGTGCTTCCAGGCAGCAGCACAGATGGGGCCAGTGCCCTCTCCCAATGCCCTGGGACCCATATGGTTGGGAAATGAAATACTGCAGAAGGGAAGAGAGAGACAGCGCCTGGCTCTTCACAGCAATGCAGGTCACAAAGACTTCCTACCCACTAGTGGTGGCCCATCACAACTGTAGTCTCTGCACCCAAGGGGGTGGGTGGGAAAGGTCAGGTCACAAGCCTGTTTCCCCAATGCCAGCCTGCAGAATGGCACAGGTAGAGCTGGGAAAACAGGCGGCATGAACCAGCTGTGAATGTTCTGAACCACAATCCATGCGTATTCAAGCCAGTGCTCAGCGTCACACTCAGAGAGAGGGTGTGGGACAACTGAGATCTTTCTTGGTCAAATAAACCAAGTGAAGATTGACCAAACACAGGCCAGATCCTTAAACTGGTGTAGCTCCACTGACTTGAATGGAGTGACAGTGAGACAGTGACAGTGAGACACTGACCTGCCTTTCGTATTCATTAGTTTGATCGGTGTAACATTTACAGATTCATTTAATAATATTTTGCAGAACAATAACTACAATGTTGAAGTATTTTTTTTAAAATAACGTGGAAGAAGTTCAAAACAGCCTTGGGAAAAGTCCTTAGAGAGATATATGTGCAATGTGAATTTACAGATGGTTTTTTCTACTGACTGTTAAAAAATCCTTTATAGATTTGTTAGTTCTTCCTCAAGAATGCTAGGATAATGCAAATCACCATTAGCCTTAAATCATAATAGTGAAATATGTGTATGTCGCAAAGGCACCATTAATTACAAATTACCCTAAACTACTCATAATTACTAATGTATATGGATTTATTTTAAGTTTGTCCTCTAACAGACATTTGTGAAATTTTAAAAGAAAGAATCATATCTCAAGCGGTAGTCTGAAGTGCTTTAAAATGCTCTTTCCTGATAGAGGTTTGTATATGAGCTAAAGTCTGCAAGTGAGTCTGCGTGGGATTATAGCAAATAATTCACCAGACATTATTTTAGTAATAGAGTTTCTTCTATTACAGCACAGTACTATGTGACCTAGTGCCAGACTTTTAAAAGTATTTAGGTGCCAATAAGGGGTAGGCACCTAAATACCTTAAAAGTCTGGCCCTTGCAGAATATTTTGCTTGTGATTTTTTTCTTCAAATTTATAATGGTCAGCACTCCACACACTATTTCCGTGGCTATGAATTAATTATATATCCAGGCAATTTTAATAGGAATCAAAATTAATTCTCTTTTGCAAATAATGAAAAAAACAATTTGTCTACTTCATATTTTTTGTAAAGAATTTTAGGAAATTCCAAATTATAATGAATTACATCAAATTTAGCTTCATTTTAATAATTCAGCCAGTTCAAGAGACGTTTCACCTCCTGCAAAACATTAGTCATATGAGCAAGGACTACTCATTTAAAGGGTTTGTAAGATCAGGCTCTAATCCTTATATTTACTGCACCATGGTGAAAATGGTACCTATTGTCAGTGCTTTTGCCCTTGCATAGTTTAGATTTATTATTGGATAGATTGAGCCCATTTTGTAAACTTGAGTATCTGAAGGGAGGCTTGTCAGCTCTTACTCAAGTATCTAAATACCTACTGCAGGCAATTAAGCGCTGATTTAGGCACCTAAATATGGATTTAGTCACTTAATTTTACTTTAAAAACTGAGCTCAATATTGCTTATTTTGTTGCAGAATTTAAGTGGCTATATTATCTTCTTGACTTTTTTTAAAGACAGTCCATTAGCCACTTTGCTTAATTAATTCAGTTGGCTTTTCCAAAACCCAGCCACACCAAAAGATCATAACTAATGCTAATGTAACAAGTGTTTAAGGCCATCTGACAGAAAAGTCAAGTATGGCGACTTCAAGGCTAATGTATATGAAGTCTGGAGATTTAAAGTATCCTATGTTAATTAACATTCTAGTGAGTTAATCACAACTAGGAAGTCGACAAAGGTTATTGTTATAGCTGTATGATCCCTTCTAAAGCGTAAAGAAATTGGTTAGAAATTGAAGGAGGGGGAAAAAAGGTTTTAATCTCTCAGGCTCTAAAATCTGCAGGCTAAAAGGAATGATTGGTCCATACCCATAAATTCAATCCCAAGATGCTCTGCCAATGCAGAAAGTTGACAAAAAAGAAAGAAAAGGGAAAAAGTTTCAGAAAAGAGCAATACACTGTACTCAAAAACAAATTACACATGAATATTACGGCTGTTCTGTGTCTGCACACTGAAACAGGACGAGTGGCGTGTGGTTAACAGGGCAGTCAGTGCTCAGATAAGCGCCTGTAAGCTTGCGGGTCAATAACGGTTGTATCAAAGGTGTTACACACCGGAATAGGAATATGGCATTTGCACGGGCACAATGCAGTGAACACAGCAGTTAACCCTTAAAGATCTTACTGAGAGGTAATGGAAGTGTGGTTAGGTGGTGATGCTTGAAATAGTTTATTTTTAATCACTGACAATTATAGTCTATGGAGTCCTTACATTGAGCTGAATTACCCTGCCAGAGAGAGGATTTAGGGGGTGCTTACCCCCAGTTCCTGAAAACGGTGATTCTGGTGGGAGACACTGCCATTCTTGTTGTTTAGGGGCAACTTCATCCTGACCATTACTATTTTGTTTGATGGGAACAGATATCTGCCACAGAATGGGCCCTCGTCAGCTTCTCAGATGGCTTGAATCAGCACAGCTCCAGTGACTGCAAGGGCGTTCCACACCCACTTACACTAGCTGAGGATCTGACCCCGTGTCCTTAGGCCACGCAGCCCCTGCAGAATCCTCCCTTGGTGGCCAGCCATGCGTCCAAAGGAAAAACCCAGACTTGTGGGAGGATGTTTGTGTGTGGGGTGGGGGAGCTGTCGCTCTGATAAAATCAATAGTCTAATCTGGCATTCCACAGCCAGCACCAGTGGGGAACGCAAATTTCTCCGTGGCTGCGTATTCTGGGAGACCCATGTAATTTCCATGGGTGGAGGAGGTTGTTTTCTTGTTCCCTTTGTAGAACTAAAAAATGCTGGATAAAATCCTAGCTCCACTGGCATCAATGGCAAAATTCCAATGGGCTTCAATGGGACCAGGATACCACTACTCTGTGCTTTGGCTAACTGGGTTGTATAACAAAGTTATCCATCAAAATCCAACAAATATAGGTTTCTCTTCCCATTGGGTGACACTTCAACCAGATTAGCTTTCGCTTCCTAAATTTTTTGTTTATTATGAAGTTTAGAACCTGACCCTAATTTTCTACGGAAGTAGATATTCAATTAGCTTACACAGATTGGGGAGAGTGAAGTGCACAATTCTTTCCTTGCCTATCGGTAACATTTTAAGGGTTAACTAAATTGGAATCCATCCAGATTTCTTTCTTAGGAGCTGGTACTACATGCCGAGGTGAACACTGCTAACAATATACATTAGTTGCATAGAAAGCTTGGTTAAATCTTCAGTAAAATTAGTGACATGCTCATGCATATATATTACTGCATTTATGTTGTTTTATAGGTAAGACTGCTAGTCCGGTTCTAATTTAATTTGAACAGAAGTCATTCATATCATGCAGCTTCTTTTTCAAATAATTCATTGGAAATTGGTCCTTAAAACGGGAACATACTCTGGTCATAAGTCCTAAAAAGAAACCATGCTGAGGAAACATGCAGCGCTCATTCTGATCCTAGACAGCATAATTTATCTTTGCTATTTGGAGCTTCAGTCTCTTTTTGATTAAAAGAAAGCAGAGTACCCCGACACTTAATTTTATAAAGCGCTTATTACATTGTATCCATTCCCATTTCATGTTGTTGTCTCATATTCAACAGATGCAATATGCTTCCTGTTGAATTTCTGCCCGTGTGTTTTAAAAAGAAACACAAAGATTATTTTAAATAATTAAGTTCCATTGTAAATGTGATTTCATGTTGGGCAAACTTTAAAACACATAGTTTAAGGGTAAAATTTTCAAAAGTGACTTAGGAGGGTAAGACCCATTTTCAAAAGTGACTTAGGGCCAGATTATTATAGGTATTTAAGTGTCTAGCTCCCAAGGATTTTAATGGGAGTTAGGTGCCTAAATACCTTTACAAATCTGGGCCACAGGAACTTAGTAGCCTCGGTCCCATTGAATCTCTACTAAATTGCTTTTGAAAATTTGTGTTCTTAAGGCAGTTTTGAAAATGTGACCCCAAGTCTAATTTAAATTTGAGAAGACAGTAAATGTTCACTTTTGAGTGATCCTGCCCATCATATCAACGTCAAATAGTTTGCTACGCTCCAGAGCATTGGTCAGGCAATTTAGATTGAAAAAAAAAATGCGGCCTTTGACTTTCATCTTGGGGTGAGATGAAGAATAAAATTTTCAAACATGCCTAACTTAGGAGCCTGAGTTCCACAAAATGTCAGTAGGACCTAGTGCCTACATAACCTAACCACTTTTGAAAATTTTACCTGAAAACTTCTAATACCTCGGTAGCCAGGGTTCTATTTTGGAAATTTGTATGATCTTAGAGCAAATCTGCCAACTGTAAATTTCAAAACCTAAAATATAATTTATGTGTAAAAACTGAAAAGTGAGGGAGTTACTGTACAGCAATCAGCAAGTCCAGTGAGAGCTGGAGTTGTCACTACAGTACGTCAGAACTTAATCAAACCTTGCCCATCATCCCCTGTAATTTATTGGCCAGACAAATCTCAAGGTTACATGACAGAAGAGTCTCATAATTTTCATAACAAATTATTCAACCATGAAAAAAAATGATCACCAAGCCTGATAAGGCTAAAATTGACCAAATTTAATAAGTGATGTGTATTGCAGGTCTTACCTTCAGGAATACAGGTTTCTTTCCCACATTTAGTCCCTTCTGCCACTCTAATGCATTTTATGTGAGTGTGTGCGTGTGTATATGTGCACATACACACAAATCATACATACCCCCCATGCAGATGTACCATACAATCTACTGAGAGACTCACAATTAAACTTACAGCCATGCAAGGGGTCCTCAGACCACCAGGGACAGGATAAAAGGAGAAGATGTTTACCTGTTCCATGCTGACTGAGCACTGTGGATGTAACCTGAATCCCTGGGGAATATATTTTCACTAGTTCTGCATACATTCCCTTTAGACCTTCTCCTGACCACCAGGAATGAATCCCCTCCCCACCTGGCATGGCAGATGAAGGCAGTAGATTGTACTTGGGTTTTGCCGCTAGGGTCCCAATTAAAGGGTGCTGTAGGGACTCCCAGATTTTTCACAGGTTCATAGATTCCAAGGCCAGAAGGGACCAATGTAATAATCTAGTCTGACCTCCTGGCCACAGAACTTCGCCAAACTAATCCCTGGAGCAGATCTTTTAGGAAAAACAGCCAGTCTCTGCTTGAACCAGATCTTGCACCAGTCATTAACTGTCAGTTTTATAACAAATTGTGCATCTTATTCCCCTTCCCTCACGATGGTAGGAAATTTTGTCCACTTGCAATCCTGATGGTAAATTTTGCAATACACGAAACCTGTCAATTGTCATGTTGCAGTGCAAGGCCCTTTAACCACGATAGAGCATGCTCATGAAGCTGGAAGCGAATGACCTTGCCAACGTCCGTGGTGTAAAATGCTTCTACAATGTTTCCTCCTCTACTTAAAGGAAGGAAAAACTATTTCTATGGGGGAAGGTGCCTTAACTAAGATACCTATGAAAAATACTTCTCTTTTCAGTGCAGTATGAGGAGTACAATAGTCTTAGAGATATCTTTTTGTTTGAACACCTGCATATGTTGAGTCCAGTCCAGGGCTCCGTATCTAGACAACCTCTTACTGGGGTATGTGGGGTATGCTAAGGATGGGATTTTCAAAAGCACTCAGCATTGGCTTCGCTCTGCTCCCGCTGACAGTCAAACTCCTTCTGACTGCAGCCACAGCGGAACGAGGCCAATGCTTTTAAATATCCCACCTTTTAAGCTGAATATTAACAACAGAAAAATGACATTAGGATTTTAATCCATAGGTCTTTGTATGGAGCCACATTGAACCATCCGCTTCAAAGCAAACGTGCCCCTTGAAATCAATGAGGACTTCTGCTTGAAATTGGATGGCGCAATCTAGCTTCCATTTTTTTCTTTTTCTATTGGTGCTTGCTTTGTTTAACATCTGATTTGCTCAATGTGCTTACCTGACTAAACTTAATTAAATCAATTGCTCAGTATGTGGGATACAGCATAAGCTCTTGCCTTTCAGCCCCAGATATAATGTTAGAATGATTCTTCAGATCAGGCAAAGTTCTCTTTTTAATTGTATGGCTTGACCTATACGTGGCTGTAAAACAAATGTAATAGAAATGCTTCTTTATTGATTTTTCTGGCTACATTGAAATGGGCTCTCCCTGGTCTACTTCCAGAAGTGTCATTTTAAGATTTGTTGCATCTTAAGAAATGCCACTTTATGCTTCAGATCTACTGTATATAGAAAATGGTAGAATAAAATAAATAGGCTAGATTTTCAAAGTAGCCCAAGGTAGGTAGATAGGTGCTCTACACCCACTGAATTTCAATGGGGTTGTCAAAAATACCTCAGTGATTTAAAGACAGGCGTTCCATAGGCTTGTGCTCCTCAGTCCCTCGGAGTATTTCTGCACAACAAAAAGCCCCACAACAGTGAGTCTCAGAGTCTGGGTCACTCTTGGGCTTCTGTTGTGGGGGCTAAAAATTGCAGTGTAGACGTTTGGACTCAGGGCTCTGAGATCCTCCTCCATTGCCAGATTTCAGAGCTCCAGTCCAAGTGGGAAGTCAACATTGCTATTTTCAGCACTGGAGCGCAAGACCCAACAGCCCGAGTCAGCTGACCTGGGCTCTGAGACTCGCGGCCTCTGTTTTCTTTTTTTTTTGCAGTGTAGACATATCATATCTGTAGGTGCCTAACCCCTCAAGGGAGTTGTGAGGATCTGGATCTTAGGTGCTTTTGAAAATCATGGCCTTTTTGAAAAACCCAATGACTTGTTTAAAAATCCCAAGCGTAGTTAGAAAAATTAAAAACAAATGAGAAAAAACCCCCAAATATATTATTTTTCTGTGTGGAAAAAATGAACTTGTGGTTCATGTCTGAGTCTCCATTTGAATTAATTTTGGAAAAGTGTAATTTAGCCTTTGCACTACTTTTTTTAAAAATAAATGTTGTAACACTTGTTAAAAGCACAGAAAATTTGGTTTTCAAAATAATAAATTAATGTTCATAATTACAAATCTAATACTCAGGTACAAAAGGACTGCACAGCCTAGAAAGGTATTTTAGTCTTTTGGTTGATACATGTAAGAGGCATTTTAAAAATTACTCACACTAATAAACCTTTTAAAATGCAGTGTAAAATAAATACTAGAATGCTGTGCAGTCGAATCGCCTGCCATTGTCCTGGGGATTTACCAGGGTAACTCCCATGATAGACAATATGAATTATGTATGTACATTCTTTGTTCACTGATGTAAGAGAAGACCTATGTCTCTATTAGGGCTCCAAAATGTCCAGTGTGTGCTAACAGCTTTTTAGCCTATGTACTAATGGAAATCTAAACTGAGCAATCATGCAGTCTCTGAAATCTTTCAATGCTAGTGAGTGATCCATCAAAAATAGTTCATATAGAACTGCCCTTACATCATAATGCAGTGGAACGCCAGCAAAAATTAATTATGAATAGCGAATGTGCATTAAAAATGTAAACCCCAGGCAATTTCCCTCCATTTTACATCTGACTTGGTTATATCTGAAGGCACAAAATAAATATGCAACGTACTTCGCACTTTCTCACTATTAAATAATAATTAATAGTTAACAAGACCATCCAAGAGGAAGTTTATGAAACTATGTCTCTAAGGCCCCAGTCCTACAGTGTGTGTGTGTCCAAAGGAGTCTACATGGCACATTTCTTCAGCCATTTAATCTGGCTCTGAAATATTTGATCTTTTGCACCTGTCCCCCATAAATAAGAAATGTCAATCAGCATCATTTAGGTCCCCTTCCCCCCTTCTCTTTCTTCATGTAATTTTCTTCCTACTGAAATGTAAAATGTTTGGATAATAAAGGAAAAAAAGCCCTCACTCCTGTTTGAGTGTGTTCATTTGATACACCTGGAGCATGTAAGCTTTTATTTTCCAAGGCAATTTATGTATATCCCTTTTGTTTGGAAGGTTACTATCTTTATAAAGATTTTATAAAGCGATTGCTGTTTTAGTGCTGGGATTTATTTCTTTTAGCAAATAAAAAGCGAGACTTTTAAATGACAGGTTTCAGAGTAGCAGCCGTGTTAGTCTGTAGCCGCAAAAAGAAAAGGAGGACTTGTGGCACCTTAGAGACTAACAAATTTATTTGAGCATAAGCTTTCGTGAGCAAGTGAGCTGTAGCGCACGAAAGCTTATGCTCAAATAAATTTGTTTAGTCTCTAAGATGCCACAAGTCCTCCTTTTCTTTTTTTGAGACTTTTAAATGTATCTTTGAACTTCTTGTCAGCTACAACTCCGTAGGACGTCATTCAATATTAATTTCAGAACGCTCCTAAGTCTCAAATGCCTAAACATCAATGCCAACAAATCCAACAGAGTACTGCAATTGCTTTTGTTATCATTTTCATGCAACAAGCAGAGGCAATCAATATTAGGCCTCAGGCAATAAATCTAGTTACAGGTAAAAAAAAATCGGAGGAAAGATGCAGCGACAAAGAAGCAGCACTGACTAAGCATGCTCCTATTGAGGCAGAGACAGAAAGGAAGTGGACGTACTGTAGAAGCTGGCCATTACGTAGTTTTGGCAGCGATCACCAGTAAATTCATTTGGGCACCTGAGAGGAAAAACAAAAAAAATGGTAGAGAAAACAGAGAAAAGAGAAGAGGTGAATATACACTAAGAAAGAAGCTCCTTCAGTGTGAACTGATTTGACTTGGTGAGTTCACCTTCAGAAACTGAATCTTGGTTTAGCATGTCAAAATGGCTCAAGATGCTGAGAGCAGCCCACTTGCTTTGCAGAAGCCCCAAACCAATCGAGATCACAGTATATTTCAGGATGCAAAAAATTCACCATTCCAAATTTCCAAATCGCTTTTGTAAAGTAGTATTCGCAAGGCAGCTAGGAAATGAAATCTGTACAACATTCATCTCAGTCTACATATTCCTTTAGGGTAACAATTTGCAGCATTTCACCAACCAAGAAAGTTGGCAGAGTGAAACAACAGCAACAAAATTCTGCAGAGGATGAAAAGGATCCAGTTAAAAAAAAAGTCACACAAACTAGGAACATTTTTGATGCGATAATGCCATGGTGTACAGATTAATAATTAAGAGATTCAAGCCATAATCAGAATCAAAGGATGCCAGTTCCAGCTGAACTGTGAAAACACCAAGTAATAGTGATTGTGTTGCTGTAGTTGGGGAGAAAGCAAAGTTCAGATTATTTTAACATACTTTCTTGGTTTTGGATTTTCATGGGCAGAGTGTCAGTACATCTTGCTCCAGTGAATCCAGGTTGGCACCTAAAGGGCAAAAATGTGATAAGCAATAGAACACCAAAACCACTGAACTATCAGAATGATAATTTTTTTCCTATGGAACATGGAAAGTCTCTAAATGACTTCAGGGGCATGGGGGCCAGAAACTAATGAAAAAATATAATGAAAGAAAAAATGTGTCCTCGGAGAATTATCATTGTGTAAAATTAAAAAAAAAAATTATTCAAGAAAATCTGTGCAGTTTTAAAAAAAGTCAGCTCTAGTACAAATGGACTGCTCATTGTTCCTTCCTGAGACACTGATTACGGAACCACACCAAGTTTTCCCAATTAACGACACGGTGTTGGACAATAATTTTACATCCTTGCCTTCAACAATCATGTATATTGCAGGACCTATGGAAAGTCTACGGACTTTGCTGTTTCTTTAATAGCACGTTCTACCTTCAAGCTCATGCTTTTCTTTCTTTCTTTTTTTTTAAACACAGCTTTGTTCAAGGCAGCAGTTATGGTTAAATGTATTTGAGAAATGGAAAAGAGGTAGACCAAAAAACAACAAGCAGGGAGGTAGATATAAGTAGCCTCATCTCATCTCATCTCATCTCATCTCATCTCATCTCATCTCATGGAGCACACATCATAAGCCTTGGAAAAATGCAACATGAATTCGACTTTGGTTGTAACGAGGAACGTCTCTCCCCCATGTTGTCCATGACCTCCTTTCTGCAGCTGCGGCCAGCTTTTCCTTCTTCCTCATTCTCCTGGACCTCAGTGCAGCTTTTGACATTGCGTGGGACTTCATTCTGTAAGGCCGGCATAGCTACGCAGGCTTCTCTGGTTTCCTTAGAACATGATTCTGATGGTCCTCTTATGGAGTCCCACAGGGCCATCTGCTTTTCTCCTACCTATTCACTCCATTCTCAGTGTTCTACTAAGTTATCTGACTTTTACCTTCATGCTAAATCAAGTTATGTTGACACATTTAAATTGTTATATTTATGTCAAGTTATGCTTTATTCTGTTTGTTTCTAAAGCACTTCATGAGCTTGCTCCAGCCTGCTTCTGGTCTCTCTCTCTCTAATTCTGGCCTCCCATTTGTACCTTCTTGCAATCTAAATTCAAGAGCATTCTGCTCTGCAGCTGCATTCATCTAGAACAGTCTTCCTGTACCTCTTCAACCCATATCAGATTTTCAGCTGCACTGAAATCTCATTTCTCCCTTGCCTGGCTTTTTAAAGTTCTCTCTCCCTTTGCTCACTATTATCTGTGGCATTAATTAACAATAAGGATATTAACACACTGCACTTACATAGTAGTTGTATTTTTTAACCTTGTAAAGTGTTTTGGAATTTCATACAGAACATACGATACAAGATAAGCAGTGTTAAATACAAATGGATGCATCTTTGTCCAGATGCATTGTACAAGATTTACTTTCTTTCAATACAGGTACATTTTGAGTGTCTGAAGAGGTTTTTTCTAAACCGATTGCTGTAGAGATGAATCTGTTTATCAAAGGAACAGATTTTAAGCTTTCCAAAGCACGGATCCTGTCTTCTGATATGTTTGTATGGCCTTAGCACATTAGGACCCTGATTCCAACAGGGATCCTTGAGCACTACCATAGATAAATTCAATAAAGAATGAAATAATAAAGACAGAGGAAGGTTATGCCACTGGGCAGGGAAGTAGGTTGAATTTGGATTTGTATTAGCAAACTGGAAGAAACAAAACTGCAATAGAGTGTTTTATCCTGTTAATTTAATTCTTATTTTACACTAGGCTTTTACTGTTAAGTATCCATCCTCGTAGTAGTAGTAATGATACCGTGTTCTTCTACAATGCTTTTTATTACTAAATCTCAGACTAAGGGCCGTTCATGCCTACCCTGGATTTCCATCTCCTGACTCAGGCCAAACTTTAAATGATGTCTATGAGCATTTTGCTGATTAAAAGGCTCAGGATCAGGCCCACAGTCACTGGCCTCTGGGGTCCGCTTGCTCCTTGTTCTATTCCTGTTGTCAGCAATGGGTGCAGCTGCATTGGTGTTGGCAATAATTTACATGCTAGTGCATTTCCAGTCTGATCGGGGTCAGGCTTCTTGACACAGCACTGGAAAACAATTTAGCTGTGTTTATACTGACACTTAAACTGTTGTCAACACTGGTGCAGTTGCCAACCATTGCAAACAAGGGCCCAGTGTAGACAGAGGGTCGGATGACCATTTCCACTTCTGATTATTCGTGCATGTGAAAGGCATTTTATTGCGGACAACCAAAATTCAGTGCAGATTACAATTCTGCCTGTCAAACTGTCTCCTCTGGATTATACATGTATGAACAGGCAATATTTGAAAGTACCTTCTTATATTGTAATTTCTCCAATACTGTCACTAGTCATCACTCTCTTTTTTGGTTACCCACATAGCATTTTCAATTCTTTCCTTTTCTATATATGGGCCAGTGTCCACGCTCAGTTACATCAGTGTAAATCAGAATAAGGCCAATGAAGATAAGAGCTGCTCTGGATTTACAGTGGTATAACCGAGAAATTACTCTGGGCCTGTATCTTCTCTACTGGCTAATTAGAGGCTATACCAACTATTTATTAAAGAAATTGGATGGCTTAAATCATCAGGACCACAGCCTTTTCCTTGATCCGATAAAAGAATAATCATAGAATCATAGAATATCAGGGTTGGAAGGGACTTCAGGAGGTCATCTAGTCCAACCCCCTGCTCAAAGCAGGACCTATCCCCAATTAAATCATCCCGGCCAGGGCTTTGTCAAGCCTGACCTTAAAAACTTCTAAGGAAGGAGACTCTACCACCTTCCTAGGTAACGCATTCCAGTGTTTCACCACCCTCCTAGTGAAAAAGTTTTTCCTAAATATCCAACCTAAATCTCCCCCACTGCAACTTGAGACCATTACTCCTTGTCCTGTCCTCTTCTACCACTGAGAATAGTCTAGAACCATCCTCTCTGGAACCACCTCTCAGGTAATTGAAAGCAGCTATCAAATCCCCCCTCATTCTTCTCTTCTGCAGACTAAACAATCCCAGTTCCCTCAGCCTCTCCTCAGAAGTCATGTGTTCTAAACCCCTAATCATTTTTGTTGCCCTTCGCTGGACTCTCTCCAATTTATCCACATCCTTCTTGTAATGTGGGGCCCAAAACTGGACACAGTACTCCAGATGAGGCCTCACCAATGTCCAATAGAGGGGAACGATCACGTCCCTCGATCTGCTCGCTATGCCCCTACTTATACATCCCAAAATGCCATTGGCCTTCTTGGCAACAAGGGCACACTGCTGACTCATATCCAGCTTCTCGTCCACTGTCACCCCTAGGTCCTTTTCCGCAGAACTGCTGCCTAGCCATTCGGTCCCTAGTCTGTAGCTGTGCATTGGGTTCTTCCGTCCTAAGTGCAGGACCCTGCACTTATCCTTATTGAACCTCATCAGATTTCTTTTGGCCCAATCCTCCAATTTGTCTAGGTCCCTCTGTATCCTATCCCTGCCCTCCAGCGTATCTACCACTCTAAAAGTTTTTCTAGTCCCTGATGATTTCTGTGTTTAGTGATTTTTAAGTTTGTAAAACGACTAGTCTCCATGTTTTGACTAACTGTACATATTAATAGAAAAGATCAAGAACAAGTCTCTTTACTATAAGCTAATATGTAGTATAGGTAGGTAGCACAGGAATATGTTATCAATATTTACATGAACCACTGTAAGAACTGTGCCTTTAATTGCTTAGTTCAGAACTGTTAACACTATCCTGCCTCTTGACCCACTCAGACTTGGCAAACCTTTCAGTTAGCACTGTAATAAGCTTACCTTTTTTCCCCTCAATTAACAGTTTTCTGGATCATCACATTAATTAATTCCTACTCAACCCATTCCATTTGCAAACAAGGATATAGACAATTATAAAAATAAGAAATTCATTCTTTTGTTGTTAAGCAAAGTCAAGTAATGTCTCTGCTAGAAAGAAGCACTGTTTTCAACCACCGAAGCTGTAGCATAAAATCACTTTGAGGGAATAACAGCAGCAAAGGCAACACAAATTGTGTGGTGTGTTACTAAGGAAATATCAAATTAGCGTAATCAAAAATGGGTTATGGAAAGACTGTTCAAAACAGGGCTTGAAAAAACATGAAGAATACTATATAGAGTCTTCTCCAAATAAAAGAGATCTGCTAACCACTCTCCTTTTCACAATACGGTTAAAATACCACATGGTCTGGCACTATTAGACTTCGGGTAAAATTTTCAAAAGCACCTCCGTGACTGAGAAGCCTAAGGCGTGGGCTACACCTAAACATTATATTGCCTTCGTTACATTGCCCGGGGCTGCATAAAATGTCGCGCCCTGTGCAACACAGTCAGGTTGAACTAACCTCCATTATGGAGAAGGTTCGGTCAGCGGAAGAATTCTTCCATCACCCTAGCTACTGCCTCTCGGAGAGGTGGAGTAACTACAGCGATGGAAAAACCTGTTTCCTCGATGAAGGACGCATCCAAGGTAAGGCGTGACAGCAGCATGCCCTGTCGCTATGATACCGTAGTATAAACGTGAGTCCCATTTCCAGAAGTGATGTAGGCACTTAGAAGCCTACGTTTATGCCTGCACTGCTCTCAGAGCTGTGACTGCCGCTTGTAGACATACCAGCCTAGCTTTAATCTAGCTAGCAGGCTAAAAATAGAGGCGAAGACCTGGTGATGCACAAGGCTGCCTGGGATTGCAGGTGTGTACTCGTGTTGCTAGCCCACGCCAGGGTCTGTGCCACCCTGTCTTCACTGCTATAGTTAGCCAGGCTACCTAGCTGAAAGCTAGTGTGGGTATGCCTACTCAAGCTGCAGTCACATCTCTGATTGCACAGTAGGCATACCCTAAGTCTTACTGAAAGCAAATGGGTACGTCTATAGTGGAAGAAAAGACCCATGGCATGGACATGGCTGGCTCAGACTCACGGGGCTCAGGCTGTGGGGGCTAAAAATTGCTGTGTAGATATTTGGGCTTGGGCTGGAGCCTGGGCTTTGGGACCCTTTCCCCTTGTGGAGTCCCAGAGCTGGGCTCCAGTCTGAGCCCAGTGAACTCAAACCAGGTGGCCCTGGCCAGCCATGGGTGTTCCATTGCTGTGTAGACATATCCAATGAGGTGAAGGCTTCCAAGGCCCAGATACTCAAAGGTGTGTAGGTGTCTAGCTCCCATGGGAGTTATGCACCTAAATACCTCTGAGGACCTGGGTCCAGGTGCCTAAATCACTTTTCAAAATGACTCCTTTCTCATTTAGGCACTTTAAAAAGTTTTACCCAATGTCTCATTAAAAAAACCCTCCAAACCCTCTTTTTTTGACTGAGATTATTCTGTTTAGTCCAGGATTGTAATTAGATTACACAAAAGAGAAATGTATACAACACTGTGCCACTGTAGATGTTGCTATATGCAACATTTCAGGTACAGTACATTGTAGATACATACACATCTCAGAAATAAATCCAGGTAACTAACAAACAATCAATTCGCTCAAAATTTATACTAGTATCAGTGAAAACAAAATGTGACACAGTGTTAATTATTATACCTTCAGTTTTTTGGAAATCACTTTTGATTACACAACTTCTGACTTTAGCAATAGGAGACAGATTCACGGGGGGCTTACATGACCAGAGACATTGCCTGGAAAATTCCATGGTTGTTGTGCATCTGAGTCACATTTTTTGATTCGTGTTAAAAACAATTTAGAACAATGAGGCTCATGCTTTAAAAATTTTGTTTTTGCTCTCAACAGATGGAGCATATGGAAAATGTGAACTTGCTACCAAGGCAGAAACATGAAGAGCAAGTACCATCTTTCAAGTTTTTTGATTCCATGGGCACATTCTGGAAAAAGATTTGTTATCACAGTAGAAGGAAGCAATGTGTCCTTGACAGATATTTGTTTTAACAGACACTTAAAAATAGACATCCGTATCTTTAACCATGCAAGAAAATAATGCTACTTTGTTTCTTCAGATTTGCAGTATGTACCCAATAAAACACAATTCAGATTCTCATGTCACTGTATCGCAGAGACATTTGTCTTGTTTTGTTACAGTATAAACAGCTTCAGGGCTGGTAAATATCAAAGAGACATAGCAGAAGAATTGCAAACTAGTTGTGAGCTTAGCTCTCCTTTACAGTGAGCTCCCTTTCCACTGCTTTAGTATAAATAAAAATCAGATCCTGTGATTTTACATTGTAATGACTTCTCCAGATATTTCTTTTGCTACCCAGAATAGTGCCCTGCACAAATTTTAGGGAGTTATTTTTGTTTTCACTCTGATTCTAGATTTAACACTTATTTCTTTTCTACATCAGAAAAAATAATTTAAGAGGGCCTGGTACATTTAACACAAAATAAAATGACAATAATAAAGTGCAAACACTGTCAGATCTGGCTATTTCAAAAAGTGTCTTGAAATACAGTGAAAAAGAGGTGACTCTAAATTCAACAGAGCAATACCAACGAATAGTAAAAATGTTCTGCACGCAGCAAACGTGTTACGCGCACAGCCATGGGGGCTGCTATGAAAAGTTCTGAAGGGGGTACGAGGAGGAAATGAAGAGGTGGAAGCACTGGAGCTGGTTTCTGGTAGGTTCCCAGGGGTGTAGTATTAAAATTGGGTCATCCTGCACTGCTCGGTTACGATGATCATGTAATTTTAGTGCAATTGTCCCAAATCAAAGTTGGTGCTTTTACTTTAAAGAAAATGGTTATAAACAGCAATAGAATAAATAGTCATGATTCCAGCAGCTTGGGAATTCGTGACAAAACAAATCTGGTTAATTGCAGGTAAGATCCACAGAAAAAGGCAAAACTGAAGTGAACAGAAAGCATTTCACTAGAGTGCAGCCAGTATTTCCCGGAAGCAATTTCTATCTTCTTTCCATGTGAAAGCAAGGTATCTCTCCACCCGCACTTTACATGAGGTTGCAGAAGAGCAATTATTGGGTTTTGATTTTTAGCCTTTATAAGACTGAAAATTCATGTGATTACACCAGATTGTGTATCTTACTGACTAGCTTCTGCTGCCTCTCTTGAAAATGCTAATATTCTTACAGAGAAAAGTTCCCTTAAGGTTCAGTTCTTCAGGATACTGAATGCCACGTGCTGAAGTCAGTGAGAATTCAGAGCACCCAGTTGCATCTGGCTCTGGTCTGTGATCAGCACCACTGCAGCATCCAAAGGTACCTGTTGTACAATGTGCTATGGCAAGATGCAAAGCTTCAGCCACAGCAACTGAATTTATACTTTTCAGAGGGGTAGCCGTGTTAGTCTGCTCCTCGTTGTTTGTATTTATCCTGGGTCTTCTGCAGAATAATGGGCTGGTGGAGGCTATAATTTGGACTTGTTTGTGACAGCGAAACTAGGCCTCGATTCAAGAAGGGTGCTCAGGCACGCATTTCAAGCTAAGAATGTGCTTGAGTGAATTCCTGAATATGGATCAATGTTAGCACATCCTTAAGTGCTTTCCCGAATCAAGGCTCTGTGTCTAAAACACTGACATCCACTGATGAGTTCAGATGGCAATCTACATTGCTTATTATGAAATGTGCATTTAACAAAGTAATAACTCCTGTTATTAATTTGACCTCATTAGACCCGGCGACTTTGTAGTCACCTAACTTCAAAACAAAACATTTTCTGGTGGCACTAAGTTTTCTAAATAATATTTTAATTGATCTTTAATAAGTCATTTGTTTTACTACAACATGTTAATAAAAATTAACTACTGTATGTGCTATACTGTATGCATGTGCTATATCAGACATAGTTATTCCACAATGTATCTTTTCATTATTTGGGGTATATTTAATCAGTGATACCTGTCCTCTAAGATCTAACAGCCACGATTTCAAATAATAGTTATCTCAGGGTATCCATATGCCAGCTGGGCACATAGCACTATCTGTATTATGAAACCATCTGTGGAGTTTTAATAACTATTGTGTGAGCTATCTATAGGCTTGGCTTCATTGCAACAGTGAGTACACTTGAGTTATTCCACTAGTCTAGACTAGCCTCTCAGATGAGACCAACCACACCATGAAACAACACTCCAGCTACAAAGAGTGATGGGATTAGCGGCACAGTGATTGGATTAGCAGTTGATGAGTTGTTGTAACTCGAGCTATTGCATCCCCACTGCATTATTAGCTCAAGGGTGTCAAGTGGCTTCTCTGCTCTGGGCCAGAGCTAGAGAGATTAAAGCTAGTTTGGGTATGTTTACATGAGCAATCACACACCGTGATTGTAGCATCGACAAACCCCAAGTGTCAGCACCACTCAGGTTTCAACCCCTTCCCTCCTTCCCCACCCCCCCCCCCCAAATAAGCTAGCTAGCTCGAGTATAGAGCACCACTTAACTTGAGCTAAAGATTCTGTGTAGAGATGGGAGTCAGGTTAGGGGCAAAACTCAAGTTATACCTTGAGTTAACCTTGCAATGAACATGAGCCCTGTTACACAGGAGTCATTCTCAATAGCTAGAGAGTTTTCATACCAACTCTGCCACACAAAGGTGAAGATGCGTCTAATGCTTCTGTTAAATATCTGCTGGGCCGTTTGTGGGAGAGAGAACTGTTCAGATATTAAAGCAATTACTTTGAGAAAAATTACACGAGAAACATGGTGGCTCCACTGAAATAAGCCAAAGGCTTCTTACCTGCACAAATATCTGGGGGGATTTGGAAGGTCTTTGACCATGTAACACTCTCCCCCATTGACACAGAAGGCTTTCTGCTTTATGTCACATTTTGTGAGATGACTTGTCCCAGTCGTCGATGTAGAAGTGGCTGGAAGAGAGAAGAGAGAAAATACAATTCAGGATGCTTTGGTTCTTTACTGAACAGTCTTCGGATTTGAATACAATTTAGGCATGTGTGTGGAAGAGACATGGGGTAGGGAAGAATTAGTCATTCTTGTGAGCTATCTGCATGTGGCCTCCTAGAAATAATCTGAGTCATGGAAAACAATAGTTAGTGGGGGCATATAGTGCTGACCAACTTAAAGAGCACAAAGAGGTTTACAATTCTTTAGACATGCTCCATGCACATAAACTGGGAGAGTTTAAAATTCCATACTGCAACCCATCAAGCACCTGTAAATTCCATCAGAGCTCAAGGACATTTCATTAAAAGGACTGTGTAATTTATCTATGAAATTACTTCAATTGC
The DNA here is from genome assembly GCF_965140295.1 of Lepidochelys olivacea. Taxonomy (NCBI): domain Eukaryota; kingdom Metazoa; phylum Chordata; order Testudines; family Cheloniidae; genus Lepidochelys; species Lepidochelys olivacea. The sequence goes on from NC_140415.1 coordinate 131,910,314, forward strand.
AGTAAGCCTATTGTGATAAGATCTTCAGAGCAAGGATTGTCAGTCACTATAGGTTTGTGAGGCCCTCGATTGGTTGTCCTCTAGGTGCTACCACAATATACATGTTAAATAATAAATATTAATAATACAATATAATGTGATATTATGACATTCCAGGATACAATCCAAACTAGTGAGGGGCTCGGTCACCTCTGCCCTGCACCCTTGGGTGCCTTATAATGCTTTGCTGATATAGCTCCCAGTGGGCCACTCACAAACAGCCTTCAAGCATGCAGGTCACCCCCCCGCCCCCCACCCCGAGTGCCTGCCAGCCACACATAAGTCACATTCTGACTTCTACCACCTGGCTACCACTTGCAGGGTGACCGCAACATGCTTCCAGTCCTGGAATTTCCTCCAAAACCATGTGTTCTGCACTCTCCTACCCTTTCCTGGACAGTCCAGATATATTAGGTCCGTTGCCTCTCTAAGAGGCTCAATATACAACAGTTTGCCACCCTAAATGGAGTTACCCACATAGCTCACAACACTGGATTAGTTCTGACTGAAGAATAAAACAAGTTTATTTACCTACAAGGAGAGATATTTCAAGTGAGTACAAGTATAAGGCATTAAAGTCAGAAATGGTTACAAGAGAAATAAAGAGAAACTAGAGTGAGTGAGTTCAAGGTGAAGTCCCATAACACTGCTGACCAAACTCCCAGGTCAGGCCCAGCTCCCAGAGTCTACGAGCTGTTTAGACTTTGGGAGCCGCAAAGCAGGCAGGATTTCTAAGGTTTACCTTATTAATTTGTTTATATTTTGTAATTTTGTTTTAAAGTTAACTGATCCAAAACCATCCAGCTGTGCATATAGCTTGCTCATTTGTATAAACCTGAGTTCCTAATGCTGTTTTCCAGGGCCTCCCTCCCTCCTTCCTTCTATTTGTTTGCACCCACTTGTTACATCTTGGGTTCTGATCCTGATTGGGGCCCCGAGGTGCTAATGAAATGTGAAAAATTAATAGTAAATCCTGATAACAATCCATTCCTTTCCCCTTGCCCCTCAGGTAGGCTCAGTTAAATGAAGGCCATATCTAGTCTAGGTCAATAGACCATGCTTTAAAAGCCTGGGCTAACATGTTTTAACATGATGTTTCACCTACTGTAGAGAGTGCGTCATGCTGGCTGGTTGTGGTCAACCCTATGGGGAAACCTAGTCTAAGCATGGCTGTAGTAGTCCAAAGACTCTGTCAAGTGTGAGGTTATGTCTACATTGCACAGCCTAGGTCAGCATAGCCACCTAGTATAGATGCAGCACATGCCAATGGGAGTTCTTCTGCTCGTGTAGGAACACCAGCTCCCCAAATGACATTAGCTATACTGACAGAAACACTCACATCCCTGACCGAAATTAGGGATGTAAATGCTGTTTAATAAGTTAACCATTTAAATGATTAAAATATTTTGTTTAAACGGTTAACAGAGTAAGCAGCTGGGCCCGCTCTGGCCAGGTGGTGCTGCTCTGGCTGCTTCGGCTGGGGGCCATGGCTGGGCCCACTCCTGCTGGTGTGGGGCCGCTGAGGTTAATGGTGAAGGCGGTTAACCGGTAAGACTAATCGGTTAACATTTTACATCCCTAACTGAAATATACACTGGTGTAAGTTTTAAGTGTAGAACAAGCATACGTTGAAGTGAATGTGGGTCTCAGTAGGTGATACATTTTAGACTGGATAGGACTGGAAGGTGTAACTTACACTAGCTTAGACTCCCTTCTGAATTTAGTTCAACCTATGAAGCTTGACTGCGTATTGCCCTCCTTTTAGCCCCTTTAAAACATTTCTTCTTGAAAGTAAGACCATTGTTCTGAAGACATCCTATGGTTCAAAAATCTAATGCATTAATTTGAAATGAAAAGCAATACTGTCTGCCTGAACTCCCACCGGCAAAGCTTATTACTACCACGAAGACTAATGGAATGTTTGAAATTGAATTATAAGGATAGTTGTAGGGAACGAGCCTGTAGCTATCTATAATTGCTCCGGTCATCCTGCTCGGCACTTTTTCTTTAAGCAACAGCTAGATCAAAATTGATCATCATGGAGTTTGGAAGTAACCGTTAGTGCCTTGCTGATGTAAAGTGAACTTTGGATGGCTGCAGTGGCTCTGAACAAATTGTGAGAGATGGGAATACAGTGTCATTCTCAGACAAACCCCAGGATAGAAGGGATTTACATAGTTTTGCCAGGAGTTTTTTTTTCCCCTCACTCTTAAGTTTGGCATTGTGTGTCTTATAAATCTTATGCACGTTTTTTTCCTGTCTTTCTGATAGACTAGCACTGCAGTCTCAATCCACTCTGTCCTCAGTCAGTTAGTTCTGGAGACAGCTTGTCTTTGATGCATAATTTTTGGTGGATAAACCAGTATTAACTCTATCCGCTGCATGTCTATTTTGCAAATTAAATTTAAAAAGCACCAAAATCATGGTGTTCGCTTTCCCTTAAACCCACATGGCGGAAGAAATGTTGAGTTCTGGAGCAGGTGGTCCTCAGAGCAGATTTCACTCAATCCATAACAAGCCCCATAGCTCTTGCCTTCCGTAACTCATAAAGTTCTCAGAGGGGGCCCTGAGGGCCTGAGTTATTTTACAATGTATTGACAATGAGCTGCAGCGGAAAGGCATAGCACAGAAGTAGCTAACATATTTCTCTGTTACGTATTTAATCATCTAGTCAAAATTTTTACCCTAATTTCATTTCTATTTTATAAGCCCATATTAAATAGGCACGAGTGATATGTATATCTATTTGCATGATCCACTTTCCCTAATTCATTGTCTTAATTTCCTTAAAGGATAAACCACAAATCATAAAACAATTTGTAAACATCAGGCATAAGCAGACATTTAAAAATACTGGGTGTTCCATTTTCTTTTTTCATGACTGCGAGCAACATTTTCTTTACTAAACAACTGGACGCAGCATAAATGACACGTAACATTCTCACTAATGCAAATATTCACAAGGCAATGAAAGACAATGAAACCTCTTCTCTCCTGAGGGAGCTACTCGAGCACAAATAGAAGACTAGAGAGGTATCCTAGATACTATCTTTCTCAAAATCGTAGACGTTTTAGACACATTTAATAACCGTTCTCTAAAAAATGCTTCACACTCCACCCAAAAGCCTCAGGGAAGCCCAATCTCTTAATTCAACCTTAGCACAACTTCACATCAGACAGTCATTGCAAAGTCATGGCAATTTTTTGCTTACCTGAGAGATCTCTAACTTTTCTGTGTCTTGAAACATGGAAATGCATGCTCGTTTGGATTCTCTCTCTCCCCCCTTTTCCCAAAATGGAACTCTACAGTAAATAATGTTGCTACAGCTTTAGGACACACGGATCCTTTATAAGAGCCTATGACTCCATCTGCTACCACTGCCAGAGTTCTAAGAAGGCTCCGTGTTCTCATTGCGAGTGAACATCTGTGCGATCTAAGCACAATAGAAGCCTATGCCTATTTTAATCTAGTTTCTGCAGACATCGGTGTAACATCAGAAGACACACTCTCAGCCACCCAAGGTCACAGGTAGGATGTCAATGCTCAAGTGAAGAGAAAATAAAGTACCAGCCTCAGTGCACAGAAAGGATCATTATTCTATCTGAAGGCAGCTTATAGGTCATGAATAAGATTAGTTGCTGAATTGTAAGTAGACAGACTTGTCTCCTTTTGTGAGACGAGATGAGAGAGAACGCTCAGTATATCATACGTTTCTATGACTAAACACCACTATCAACCGCAGCCTAGTTATAACTCACTCCAGCGAGAGAGACAGGGACAGAGATGAAAAAAGAGACAACTCTGAGACAACATATTCTGAAACGATGACACCACATATCTCTAAATGGAATCAGCCTTACTGTCCCCACATTCTCCCAACTGGAGCTCAATCACCCTATTCTATGCACAAACCCAACTCCCTACTGACCTGAACATTAGCCACTGAAAGATCTGCAGGGTGGATTAATTTCCCATATGGCCTTGGACAAGTCACTTCATCCTTGTATGTTTCAGATTAACCATCGGAAGGCTTATCCTGCTAAGTAATGAGCATCCTCAACTCCCACTGACTTCTTTGCTTGGCACCTCCCAAGAGTGATCCCCATAAAACAGAGTTAATAATATTTAATTATCTGCCCAACTCCAAGACATGCTGTAAGATTCCTTTATGTTTATATAGATCCTCTGAAGAGGTATTTGCAGACAGCTGCTAATGGGTAAAGTTCCCAATACAAACACTACACAAACAGAAGCTCGCTGGGTAGGTTTTCCACTGAAGTCAACAGAAGCTCTTCCATTGACTTCAATGGGAACAGAGTTAGGCCAATACCAACTGCTTTTGAAAATTCCAAACTCTGTGATTTTGGAACACACAGGAGAAATTTAGTTTCACCAGAAATATGGATGGATATGTTCCAGCTTCTTTACATTTCATGCTTTTAAAAAGGAAACTCTAGCCATCCTTAAAACTACACACTGAAATTTCAAAATATAAGATTAACCGCTGGGCAAGAAAAAACTGCTAGAAAAATGTTTGGTGTATTATAAATAGGCATTTTGGGTCAAAGGACCAGATTCATCAGTATATTCTGGCTGCTTTGCATCACTCTGGTGATGCAGTGTAGCCAAAAGTCCCGTTTGGCTGGCAAATTACTACGATAATAAGGGCTTTAAAGAGCCAGGTTTGCATCGCAGGCATGGCATAAAGCAGCCAGAGCATACTCATGAATTTGGCCTGTTCTAGTCAATTGCAAAACTGAGGCACATATAGAAGTAACTTTTCAAATGAGCAATTTGTGATTGCCCAAGCTTTAAAACTTCATAATATTCACGCACAAATCAGTATTGTGTGCACACGTTTGTGAGAAAATCTGGGACAAAAAATACAAGGATCCCTACAATGGGTAGAATACACACCACTGCAGGCCAAAATATAAAACAAACAGAGGAAGACGCAAAGAATCACAAAATCACAAGTTTCACCAAATGCCTTTGTCATCATAGTGTGAAGCTGCAGACTTTTGGAGAGAGAAAATGGGTAGATGTATCAGCTTACATTTATCCAGAACCTTTTATTCGGATGGCTCCCAAAGCATTTTACAAACTGAACCAATAGAAAGACCATAACCTTCATCCATCAGTGAAATGCAGCCACCTCTGAGGTGAAAGATGACCACTGTTTGTAATAGTACACTGCAAATCTACATATTATTTTAGCACAGGAAGCAAAGACTAAATTACCCAATTAAAACTGCAAAGAAAATTTTAGGTTGGCAGAATGCAATTATGTATGGTGAGTTGGAATCTGGCCATAACACAGGGGTCAATGCTCCTACCCTTCTGAAGAATGCCATAGGATCTTTAGGACTAGATTCTGCCACCTTGTGAATGTTGAAGAGTATCTTTCCAGGTGGTTATTTGTAAAATAAGATGCTACTCAATGTGAGGTAGGGTGGCAGAAAGTGGCCTTGAATGGCCAGGTTGTCCATTTTGTCAGAAGGTTGACAACTCCAGTAACAAGACTCCATGTTGGGGCATCAATTCCTACTGACTCAGAAGTGCTTGCTACCTACTGTACCACCATAGCATAGAAAATGTCTATCCAAAATGTGAGGGGGTCGGGGGAGGTTGTCTCAGCTTTTTGTGACATACCTGTGAAGCCACAGACACAGCACAAACATTTCTAAGCTAGTGTGCAACATCAGAACAATGTGAGGTAGCACCTCACAACTGAAAATCAGCTGTGTGTCATGCCTTTCACTTCTTCAACAAGCATGTCACTCTGTCTGGAGTGGTTCATGACCGTGAGTGCCTACCTCAAGGCAGACTGTCAAAAACAGGGCAGATACCCCAAACTGGCGGTATGTTCTATAATTAGTGGAGTGGGGGCAGGGCCTGGGGCAGAGCCAGGGGTTGAGCAGTGAGCACCTGGAAAGTTGGCACCGGTAGCTCCAGCCCCGGAGTCGGTGCCTAGACAAGGAGCCGCATCTTAACTTCTGAAGAGCCGCACGTGGCTCCGGAGCCCCAGGTTGGCCACCCCTGCCTTAGAGAGACAAGGTGGGGGAAGTAACATCTTTTATTGGACCAACTTCCGCTGGTGAAAGGGACAAGCTTTTGAGCTCACACCGTGATCCTCTTCACAGGTTCTAGCAGAAGAGTTACAAGATCTGTGGCTTTTGTTGTTGAACGGCACATTTCGAGAACACACTGCTTGGGCTAGTCCATAGGATATAACCTTTTAAAATAGATATTTAGCCTTAATCTTCAAGAAGGACTATTATATTAGTCACAGTGTGGATGATATTCTGTGTAAGTTCACAGAAGATCTTTTAAGGAGCCAGTTCTGCTTTTAGAAGCCAGAATCAAGCACCTTAACAGCCAGGGAACGATTCTATAGCTCTCTTACAGTGGCACTATCTCTTTGAAGATCAGGGCCAGCTAAAAGGAAACAGGAAATCACTGGGTCTGGGAGATAGAAACTTCAGGAAAGTTTGAGAGAATGTAAACTGTTGTTGAACCAACGCAGTTTGTCCCGCTCACCTCCATGACACAGAGTCAGAAGCAATTTCCCTTCAAGAGTGCAAACCGAGAAAAGAAAAGCAGAAAACTAAAGACTAAGTCTTCAGTTCCTTGCGCCAGATCGCTTCCTCCCTGATAGGCCGACAGACTGACCCAGTTGGCAGCAGCAGTCCGGCAGGATCTGCACAGCATCTCAGCTCACCGCGGAGGGCTGAGAGGAGACATATGCACCAGGCAGCATGACCAGGAACATTTTTGTTTTGTTTACTTTTGAGATAGAGAGGGAAATTTAGAGGCTGTTTTTAAGGAAGTCTGATTAGTGTTTCATATGAAAACACGAGATGAGACGTGAGCCCTGACTGCACATAACACAGGGGAAATTAGAAACTTGGGGAAATCTGTGATTAGGCGAGATGAGCACAGAGAGACCTGGCTTGCAATTGGGATTTCGGACAAGCAACTCTTTACAACGCTACAGATGAGGTCAGCTCTCACTTCAGGGAAATCGGAAGAGGCTAAACAATGCAGCAAGAGATGGCAAATTCACTGGTAATGGGGGGTTTAAATGCCCCCAATCCAATTGGAGGACAGAAGAACAGCAAAATAGATGGTCATGTTGGGGTACATGGTACAGATAGAAAAAATGCACAAGGTATGGCCAAAAGGTCATGTGTCTAGGAAAGTAGGCTCTGAAAACATGCATGGGAAACCAACAGTCGAATAGGTAAGTGCCTTATGTTTGGGTCCTGTGTCAAGCATCGGAGAAAATGTTCGCATTTGGAGTGGGGGGACAGACAAGGAGGCAATTGTGGCTGCTATTATAGAAGGGACATTCCAAAAGCTGACTTCCACCCCGAGCTGGAGAATACACGTTATCCTGAACAATCTGGGTGGCCAAGTCAACCGGGGTAGGGAGTTTGTGGCTCATCACAACCCATTCATTTAAAGCCTTTGCAGACAGGAGGCCAATGCAAATGATTTACTGAGCTGCAAATTCACAATATAAATGTGCAAAGAATCCTGGAAGTCTGCAACGCATTTGATGAGAATGGTCTCCTATACAGAGGGCCGTATTCTCATTTACAGTAGGTCCCTTTGCCCAGCTCTGGCAGTGCAAAGGCATTTTAAAGTGGGCGTGAATGTAATTTATACTCTGAGGCCTCTTCACAATGCCTACAGGGGTCCTTGTGTAAATGAAAACCAGGCCCTGAGAACCTATGAAAATAGATATGGTCCCGTTATCAATCGAGTTACTCAGAGATGCTCATGTCAGTAATACAGTTCTAGAAATAAAGTGGACTTATATACCCCTTCTTTTTCTTAGTACAGCTTTCTCAGGTGTACGGCAGATTGATACCTAGTGGGAAATTAATCAGATACACTACATATGCTGCATAGATGCGGGCAGGAAACCTTGAAGACAAATGCCAGGAACTTTCCTGGCATACTCAAGTGTTAGTATCACTCTTACATTTTTATTCCTGATCAACACACTTGCATAATACTGGTTGGCCTCTATGAAAAGGAAATGATCCCTTGTGAATGTCCTAGGCACTGCTTATACAGCTTAATGTAACACGCTGACAAGTTTCAGCTGCCCCAAAGAGAAGACAAGCCTGGAAGCATCAGGGGAAGGTTTCTAATGATACTCAGAAAAAGAGACAGATAATACGAAATAGGATAACGGAGCTAGTTCAGGAAATGGAGCCAAAAGTGCATCCACAGTGGGCCTGTGAGTCATGGGGATCCCCGCCCCAACAGGGCCAGGTGGAAATGATAAGAGGGATGTTACTGCACATGGAGCAAGAGCTCTATAGCAACTAGACCCTGAGGAGTTTGGAGAAACAAGATGGCTCCCTTTCATTACAGCCCCAGCAAGGCTACATTTTAGGTTTCTCCATTTACAAAGGAATTCCCTGTTCCCTGAATTCTCTCCACAGAACCACACCCAGATCTCCCTTGGCTGCCAATAAGATTGTCAGTAAGAGACAACTGGAGTGATGTTTTTGTAATTAGGACACTTGCCTATTAGGAAGTGGGCTGACACCCTCAGAGCACCAGGAGCCCTATTTCATACATGCCAATGAACAGACATCAGAGGCACACACTGCTACAGAGGTATCTACAAAGCTGACCTGGATTTGAACCAGCCAACTAGACATGAAAAGGGTCTAGCCTCGCTCTTTATCAAGCTGCGGTGCCTAGCACAATGGTGCCCTGATCCTGACTCGAGTCTCTGGGTCTGACTGTAATATAACCAGTAACATCGTCATCATTTCTATCCCACAAATGTAGTGTACAGTAAATAAATGTACACAATGATTTTAACTCCAAGGGCATTAATAAACCCCTGTTCTTGTTTGGTTTCTGCAATAACAATTCCCCCAAAGGGGAAACACTAACACACATAGGTCCCAATCCTGCAGCTAGGTCTGCAGAGGCAAACCCTTGCACCTGCTGACTGCTGAGGTCTGCTTGCCTGGATCTGATTGCAGGACTGGTGCTGTAGTAGTTCACTGAGCCAGCAAGTACGTAAGGACACATACTGGAGTTCTTATTCTTGGTTACAGGCTCTTTTTCCTCTCAGATCTATGGTTTTGTCTTCCTATGTGAAATGTTTTGCTATTTGTGTGTCTCACCTATTTTAAACAACACATTCAATTATAAAAAACCCCTACGCCTAACCATTGTGGCTTGAGTTAAACTGAAATAAGGTAGTGAAGTGCTTCATAAAACAGGCCATCTAGGTCAGTGTTATTGCTCAGTCTGCCAAGCTTTTACTGCTCCTGCATGCTATTGTAGTAAGTGCTACATTATAAGTTCAATAAATTAATGCTTTAGTCTTGATTTATATGCTGATGATATCTACCTATTTGCTTATGAGATGGACTAATGAAATACTTCCATCCCATAGAGATGTGTGATTCAAAGTCTGGTTTTCTTCCCCTTTTAGCTGTAGAATTTTTCTTATTAGTCCCAGGTGTGCACTCAAATTCTGTAGATAAACAGAAATATACTAACTCTACTAATTTCTATTGGTCTACTCCTAATTTCAGTTTAATCTTTCAACTCTTTAAGATTAATGCAATCTGCTGATGGTGATAGAGACAAAGTGTCTTTGAATGCTAGGTAGTAAAGTCCATTCACCAGCTTCCTAAAATGTCATGCAAGCTTTTCATTATAAAGGACATGTCAGCTAAATCCAACCTGATAACTGTAACGTCCCTCTCTCCTCTCACTTCTCCATTGCTAGGGCCCCAATACAGCAAACCACTTCAGCATGCGCTTAACTTTAAGCATGATCCTAAATTCATCCCCACCCAAGAAAGCACATGTTTAACTTTCTATTCTTAAGTCCCATTGACTTCGGTAAGTCTTCTGTATGTCCTTAAGAGCTTTGTTGAAGAAGGATGGATTTAAGCACATGCTTAAGTGCATTGCTGACTCGGGACCTAAGTCAGGGTCCCAGGTTAAATCTGCTTGCGTGAGTGACCAATGTCCAATCCTCCCCTACACATTCTAAAATGTCCAATCTCTAGTGCTGCTCAGTATGAATCAATGGGTATGTCTACACTGCATCTGAGAGCAAGCCTCCCCATCCAGGAAGCTCGCAGGGCTCGCAGTTGTGTGTTGTTCTGATGTTGTGATTCAGGTTGGAGCTCAGGCTCTTAAGCCAGGGGACGTGCTTAAAGTTAAGCACTTGCTGAAATGCTTTATGTACTGGGTCCCAAGCAATGGAGGAGTGAGAGGAAAAGGGGTTTTACAGTTAGCAGATTGGATTTAGCTGAAATGTCCCAAATCTGCCTTCTGTTCAAGGTTTGCTACAATGAGAAATATTCTCTAACTCTGTCGGGAAATATAAATACCTGAAAATAAAATAAAATAAAAATGCTTCTGAAAGTTATTCAGTGTATCGAGGGTACAAAGGTTTTCTAAAATAAAGACAATTACTCATGCTCCCTCTCCACCCTAACATGGGTGCAAAGGAGCAGTGCCCTATGGATGCTTGGGCATGGAAGGGGACATGCCAATGATGAAGCATTATGGCTTTTCTCATCCCTCAGACAACTCCTGGGCCCCTCTGTGGTGCACAGCAAAGTCTGGCTCCCAGTTTGTGCTCCCAGCCCATGGAGTTTCTGTGTAAATCAGAAACCAGTGTAGAATGATCCCCCAGATCCCTAGTGGAATTTATTGCACAAAGAATTTCACCCAGAAAGTAAAAAAGATGACTCGCAAGCTGTCAGGTGTCTCCTTGATAACTAGGATAAGACAGTGGCACTTGGAAAGGTCTCCTAAAGACCGTTGTCCGAGGATTGTTGCTAGAGACAGCTTCCTTCTTAATGCACTGAAGTCTGAATTTATTTGCCAATTTACTTTGATATTCATGTTCTCACTGACATTCTTCAAGGCCTCAGAACATTTTTATGAAGCACATTGCAATTTAAAACAAGTCTTTGAGAAATAACCCACAGAAAAGAAGAGCTATTAATTGCTTGACAGTTGTATCCCAATTCTTCATGCCAGCCATGCACTGTTCTCCATGGAAAAGGTTATTAGAGTCTGACAAACAGATCATAGCACCTAACAAAGCTATTGGATCTGGCATGTGGTTTCTGCTAGGGGAGCCACCCTCTGGCTTTGCCTGAGAGCTGCTCATCCAGCCACAGAGCGACAATCTTTTCTGGGTGGGTACACATGGAAAATTCCACTCCAATACTCCATCAAAGCACCCCTTTGATATGCCTCTTCTGAAAAAGAGAGACAAGGTAGGTGAGATCTTTTATTGGACCAACTTCTGTTGGTGAGAGAGACAAGCTTTCAAGCTTACACAGAGCCCTTCTTCAGGTCAGCTGTTCTTCTGAAAAATGCAGACATTCATTTCCGTTTTCCTTCTGAGAACTTATCACAGCAGAAGAGAGTAGTGGAGAATGATATTAGTAGGTGTTTTGCTTTTAGCCAAATCCTAGAGGTCTTGTAAGCAAGGTCTTTTTATAGAGAACTGTCAAGGCACTTGAAACTGCCATCAAGCAGCGTGCTTTATATATCAGGGAGACTTTTCTTTTTCCCCTCTCACTTAATTTCCAGCCCAATAGTATAATACCATTTAAAAATGAATGTGTGTGTGTGAAATGATACACCATCAAATGTGCTCCTGCCAGGAAAAAGGTGACTTCAGAGCAATTTTTTACACAAAGCAACATATTCCTTCCCAGTTTTCCCTTTTTACTTGACTACTTTCGGAGATAAACCCTGCTGATTTTAAAACAGATTAGTTGAAAATATAATAGCCAGCGGTTCTCAAGGGCTGTTCAGAGATTTGTACCCTCAAAGATTTTTTTGTTCCATACAGGGTAAGAGGAATCAACTTTAACAAGTGGCAGTAGAAGTTGCTAGTGTTTAATACATGTTTTTCATTTTAATTAGATGTAAATTTCTGATGCCTGATCTACACCCCAGGCTTCTGACAGCAAAGCTATGTCAGTCAGAGGTGTGAAAAGATGTGATCTCTGAACAACAGAGCTGCTCAAAGTCCCTAGTTTAGGGGAAGTTTTTACACGATAGCTTGTTTTGGTCATGGTTGGCGGTTTTACTAAACCGGTATAAAGCGCAGCTTTTCCAGGATTGCTGTGTTCATACTAGGAGCTCTTTGACAATACAGTATACTGGTATTCCTACAGCAATAGTGTCGTGTAGGCATGGCTTATGTGTCATGCCCTATGTGTCCTAGTGTAGACATGGCCTTTCAGTGAGAAGGTGATAGAGAATGATTGCTCATCTTATTTCAGTACTGCAGAGTCTTTATTTAGGGCCCATGGAAGCCAAGGGCAAAACTCCAGTGTGAATGGGATTTGGCCCTTAATGCATAAATGACGGTTCCTGTTGTCAATTTCGCTGTTCTAAAGACAAAGAGTGGAGTATTTCTGGTCATGGGGAAGGAGAGAATTTAATTGTCCTTGTCCTCCAAGTAGGCTGTCTCATTCACCTGCTATTTCCTCGCTGACAATTATATTATTAATACAGCCTGACAGTAATTTGGATTTAATCAGCACCTGCAGCAAAGTGTGTTAGAGCAAACCAATTCAACACACACATTACTGTGCCTAGCACTTCTGAAATGTGTGTGTGTGGTTAGAAAGTACAATAAAGGCTCCACAATACCAGGCTTTCCTTGCCTCTAAAAAAGTGATCTAATGTCTGTCAATGAGAAAATGCAACGTGGTAGAAGAGTAAAATGTGCTCAGGCTGAGACTCAATGGCACACTTCAGCCAGCCGATAATTTCAACAGTCTTGTTCTAAACCCGTCAAAAAGGTGATTTACAATGAAATGCTGACAGGCTCCTAACTATAGCTGTGCTAATGGCCCCACTGTAATACACGCGTCTCTATCCATAAATCCACCTCCCTAGTACATAAATCACTAACAAGTAACATCAGCTAAACTTCAGCTCTATAATCTTGCTAACCTAGAGACTGTAGCTATCCCTGTGAATGTTTTCTTTCTGGTCCAGATTAAGAGAGGACCCTTGGTATCCAGACTCAGTGGTCCAAAGGGAGAGGACACTGCAGAGAAAATGAGTATGAACGATAAGAGCCAGGAGGGAGTCCAATAGGGGGACTGCCGATTAAAGAAGCAGTCACTGTGACTTTTAACACCCAGCCCACATTCAAGGATCCCTTACAATTAAAGCCCAGTAGTCTTGTGGAAGAATGTTCCAAACATGCCCTCTCACAACAGCCATACTGCAGGGCTCAGGAAGTTAATTTAAAATGCTACATACTATTTCTAGGAGGGGTGCAGCGGGACTGAGCCACCACAGGAGCCCCTGAACTAGTTTTTGCCAATTCAGGCAAAACTCCTTCAGCAGCCCTATGGAGCATACATCAGAGCAGGAGCGAAGCCACCATATACACAGATGCAGCACACGCTCCTCCCAGCAGCCCTACCCTGGCAGCAGGCATGGAAGGGGGATCTAGCACCAGTGACAGCTCCAATCTCCACTGGACATTGAGCTCACAGTCTAACACTGGGGATTAGGGCTTTCCCCGCTCCCCCCACATCCCATTCACAATAGAGCAAGGCCAGTCACAATGTCACTCTGTCTTTAAGAGAGGGACTGTGGGAGGAAGGAAGCTCCAGGGGTCTGAGCGGGGATGATGTCTTTTTGTGGGGGCACATGAAATGATGGTGAACCTCTGGCCCCATGATTCCCAATGGTAAAAATGAGATCACTGTCACATGGAGACAGAGCAGACATCTCTGACTATTCATTCACAAAGCCACATGATAAAAAATTGGTGGCAAAATAAAACCATGTGCACACACAGAAGCGGCAGCAGTTTAACTTAAACTGGTTTAGCTAAACTGATGTAAACCCTTACGTGGGCACTCTGATTTCAGTTTGAATGGATTATTAATTATAACTTATTATTTGTATTATTGTCGCACCTAGGAGCCCAAGTCATGGAGCAAGGACCCCTTGTGCTAGGTGCTCTATGAACACGGACAGTTCCTGCCCCAAAGAGCTCACAATCTAAATATAAGATAAGAAACAACAGATGGATACAAACAGATGGAATGGGCATACAAGGAAACAACAAGCCGATATTGGTCAGCTTAATAGACTGAGATTTCAGCACATCAATGGCCTAACCCCTGTCAAGTGTTTTGGTGAGATCACAGCAAAGGGGAATTTTAAAGAGGATTTTGAAGGAAGATAATAAGGTAGCTCTGTGGACGTTTACGGGGAACACGATCCATGTATGTGGGGCAGCATGTGACAAAGCATGAAGATGCTTGTTTGAAAATGTAACAAGATGGAGGCTTGCATCATGGGCAGATCAGAGACCGGAGTCGACTCCTTAATAGTGAATGAGAGATGATAGGCTGGGTAGGGATAGAGCATGATGGGCCTTGAAAGTGAAGACAAGCAGCTTGAGTCTGAGACCAGCGGAGGAATGCAAAGAGAAGGGCGACGCAGTCAAAATGACAGGCTTGGAGAATGATCTTCACAGCAGCATTCTGAATGGTTCTGAATGGGGCAAGGTTGCATTTGTGAAGGCCAAAGAGATGCAGTAATTGAGACACAAGATGATGAGAACCTGGAGGAGAGTTTTAGTTGGGTGAACAGATAGGAAAGGCCATTTCTTAGAGATGTTATGCAGACAGAATCAACAAGATTTAGATCCAGCCTGGATGTGAGGACCTAGAATGAGGTCTGAGTTGAAAATAAGGCCCAGGTTACAGTCCTGAGTGACAGTGGTGCTGTCCACTGTGAATGAGAAAAGAGGTAGTGGGAAGAGTTGGGGTGGTGTGGGAAGAGAGATTAGGAGCTCTGTTTTAACCATGTTGAGCATCAGCTGTCAACTTGACACCTATGAGGAGATGTCAGAGAAACAGGCTGAGATTTGAGTTTGGACAGGAAGTGACAGATCTGGAGCAGAGAAGTGAGCACAGAGATGGTAGCTGAATTTGTGTTTGCAGATGAGATTACCCAGAAATAAGATGCAGAGGGGAAAGAGAAGGTGACCAAGGACAGAGGCCTACGGAACCTTGTATCCTGAAGGTTTAGGATACTTGTTTCAGAATAGTCTTTAAACATGTATTCCGGGATGGGGAGTTTTGCCTGGTCCCTGGGGACCATTCTGGAAGTTAATAAAGAAGCAGTTGTTGAGATCAGAGCTAGTGTGTTGTGCTGCCTAAATACTCTACACAGCTGTAACATACTGGCGAGGAGGTGTGCTGGCTGATGTGTGCAAGGCATTATAGGTGGATGCAGTGCTGTGGCACTCCGAGGAGCTGCTTCCTGGGACTGGCTGGTTTCCTGAGAGAGAAGAAGGGTCCTAGGAGCCCTGAAAAGCCAGAATGAGTTGCAGGAGAAGCGTGGAGGTGCAGACTCTGGGTTCTTCAGTCACACTAGGGAAGGATGCACTACAGCAGGGAAGATGAATTCGAGACTCAGAAAGAAACATAGACACGTTATGTAGAACACGCCTACTGTTATCTATTGGCTAATGGTGTAATGGACGAGACAAAATGAAAGTTTTATCCTCCTCAGTGTTGTGGGTTGCAAGACCTGTGGACTGATTCATGATCTCCTGGGGCCAAGAACTACTGAAATGGTGACATTGGAGGCTATAATTAAAAGCAGAGAAGGATCATTATGAACCAAAGCCACCTGTTTGTGTCCTGTGGTTTAAATTTTACTTCTGCATCAGGGTGCCTAATGAATCTGTCTCACAGTTCGTGGTATAACTATGCCAGCTGACAGCCAGGTGTGAATTTGGAAACGGTTGGGAGGATATGCTGCATGACCATCAATGATGGCATAATAATGAAGCTATGCAGGGAATGATTCTTGCAGAGCCCACTCGAACACTCCAAAAGGCCATGGATATTTCTGTGGTGCTGGAGATGGCTGCCAGAGGCACTTGCCATCTTTTCTTGATCCCCACCAAGTGGATCCACAAGTTGAGGGATAGGAAAGGGATGGTCAAGCCACACTAGGAAGGTCCAATCTCCTGATCTTCTAATGCTAGAGGGAAAAAGAGTGGGCTACCGATGTGGGGGGAATCATTCTCAGATAGAGTGCAGGCATGAAGACTCAGTGTCATTATTGTAAAAAGAAGGGACATTTGGCTAGGTGCTGCAGAATGAGAGTCAGGGAATGCAGGGATACCTGGAAGATGAAGGGGAATAGGATGCACCATGTGGAAGGAGCATCAGCTGGGGACCTTGAACCGGAGGAAGAGGAAGCAGATGAGTTGCATGCTCTCGTGAATCAAATGAACTCTTGTGAGGCACCAATCCTAGTCAAGATACAGCTGAATGGGCAGAATGTGAAAAATGGAGCTTGATACAGAGGAAGCAGCTATAGTGTTGGTGCAAGAGACCTACAAAGATATCGCTGATGCGTTCTCCAGCTTGACTTTATCCCCTACTTGAGCTATACTCAAATCCTGCACTGCGGAGAAAATTCCCATATTAGGGAGGGTGGAAGCGGAGGCGAGGGGGCTCGTCTCCCTCTCTTTGTGGTAGCTGGGGCAGGGCCAAACCTTTTCGGATAGTATTGGCTCTTCACCTTGAAGCTAGACTGGAAAAGACTCCTGGGATCATTGTATCACATAAGCACAAGATCAATCAATGACCTTTTGAAAAAATATGAGTAAGTATTTAGAGAGGAGCTAGAAGAACTCCAGAATCTCAAGGTGAAAAAAATATGCAGATCCCATTTCACACCCCTGATTTTGCAAGGCCCACCCTTTTCCTTACGCTCTACAAGCCAGGGTAGAAGAGAAACTCTGACGTTTAGGGACTGCAGGGATTAGCTAAACA
Organism: Lepidochelys olivacea; assembly: GCF_965140295.1. Lineage (NCBI taxonomy): Eukaryota > Metazoa > Chordata > Testudines > Cheloniidae > Lepidochelys > Lepidochelys olivacea. The sequence goes on from NC_140415.1 coordinate 131,927,207, forward strand.
GTGAAATCCTCTAAGTGGGCTGCTCTGGTAGTGCCGGTAGCAAAAGCTGATGGTTCCATATGTATGTGTGGTGATTACAAACAAACTGCAAACCAGGCTACCCACTTGAAACACTCCCCCATTCCTTGCACAGAAGGGCTTTACAACAAGTGGGTGGGTGGAGTCTTGTTTACCAAGCTAGATATGCCAACAGGTAGTCCTGGATGAAGACTCACAGGCTGTGATCACTGTCAATACACATAAGAGACTCTATAGGTATACCTGCTTACTGTTCGGGATTTCCTTTGCTTGCGCTATATTCCAAAGAGTCATGGAAGAGTTACTGGTTGGATTGCGCAATGTCCAGGTATACCTAGACAATGTTCTTATTACAGGAGAGACAAAAGTGGACCATCTACGGAACTTAGAACAGTCCTACAAAAGTTAAGGGAGGTGGCGTTGTGACTCAAGTGCTCAAAGTGCATTTTCATGGCTAAGGAGGTGGTTTATTTAGGACATAGTGTTTCAGGAAAAGAACTGCAACTATTGGAAGAGAAAGTTAAAGACATCAAAAAAGCTCCAGTTCCAAAAATTGCACGTGAGCTCAAGGCAGACGTCCCTTCGCCTTTTAAACTATTATGGATGATTCTTAGCAAATCTGTCAATGATGCTTGCCTGCCTTCACGCACCGCTAGAAAATGGCGCAGCGGGACACTGGGGTAATGATCAGGAGATCACCTTCAAAGAAGCCAAAGGGCTTCTGAAGTCAGCCAAACTCCAAGTGCATTTTGACCCCACGTGTGACCTGTTACTTACTTGCAATGCTTCACTCTGTGGTGCAGGTGCTGTACTTTCACACTGGAATATAGGACTGACAGGCCACTCTGCTACGCCTCACGCTCCTTATCGTCAGCAGAACAATGGTATCCCCAGTTAGATAATGAAAGATTGGCTATTGTCTTTGCTGTCAAGAAGTTCCATCAATATCTCTATGGGTGACAATTCACTATAACAACTGACCACAAGCCACTTTTGGGACTTCTGGACGAAGTCAAAGCTATTCCTTATATGGCCGCCATGCCTGCAATTTTGGGCATTACTGCTAACTGTCTACCAATATCAGCTGATTGATAAACCTGGAGTGGCTCTGTTCTGCCCCAGGTCTCTCGTTTAGTATAGCCCAAGTTGATAGTATCTTTGGACACACATCTTTATTTTCACAGGTGTTGTGAACTAAGTCTCCAAAGCAGAATTCTCCTCTGGGGATCACGAGTTATAATACATCCCAAGGCAAGAAGGTTAATCCTGGAGAAATTGCACAGAACGTACCCTGTGATGACCCAAATGAAAACTGTAACCGGAAGTTATGTCTGGTGGCCAAGCCTAGATAGAGAGATGAAGTAAGTAGTATTGTGCCATGCCACATCCCAACAGTTAAGAAAATTGCTTCCAGTAGCAGACCTATCACCAAGGGAATAGCCAGGAAGGCCTTAGATCAGACTACACCTCAACTATGTTGGTCCCTTCCTTGGGTCAATGTTCCTTGTTGTGGTGGATGCACATTCTAAATGGATGGAAGTCATTCCAGTCAGAGTAGCTACCTCATCTGTAACAACTGAGGAGCTTTGCTTCTTGTTTAGCGCACATGAACTGCCTGAGACCGAGGTCTTCGACAATGCTAATGTCTTTATCAGTGAGGAATTCCAGGCCTTCTTGAGGGCTAATGAGATCAAACAGATAACATCCGCTTCCTACCACCCATCCACACATGGGCTGGTAGAGAGAGCTATTCAGGCCTTTAAGAATGGACTCAGGAAGGTTACAGAGGGGTCGCTGCAGACCAGGCTGTCTCAGGTCTTGTGTAATTACAGAACAACCTCTCATGCTACAACAGGGGTATTGCCTGTGGAACTGCTGATACGGCAGCGGATACATGTCCGCTGGAGTTTCTTGAAACCTTGTCCGGAGAAACAGGTGCATCAACATCAAGAAAATATGAAACACTATCGTGACCACCAGCAGAGCACTTGCTTTGTGTCTCCTGGAGTACTCATTTGAGTTCAGAGCTTCGTGGGAATGCCCAAGTGGTTCCCTGCACAACTGTAAAAGCTACAGGACCACTTTCCTATCAGGTTGCTGTAGGAGAATTCCTGATGAGATGGCACATAGATCATCTACTTGCCTGAGGAAGAGGTGAGGAACCTGAGTCAGGTTCACAGGACTCACTGTCTCCATCTGGCGGTGATGGATCAGTGGATGCTACTGTTCCTGTAACAAACCCAAGTTCAGAGTCTGGGGAGGTAGAGTTTGCTCCTGTTGGAGCAGGTACTAGAATGGCCCTCTGGAAGGAGGTCTCAGTCTCCTTAGTACTGGGGTGCTTGTGGACTTATTGCCAATCCTGGCTACGCTGGGAACATCTACACCAGTTCTGCTTTGCCATGAGACAACACAACCCCTGCTTGAATCTAGTGTTTGGGTGACTTGTGGAAGAATCTGTAGAGTGGGGGTGAACTGGGGCAGAATAATCCCCTTTTTCCTCATTACCACATGAGGTTGGGTCGTCTACGCTGCACCTCTAGTTAGAGTTCCAGTTACTATACTGAGCTGTTGATTTTCTTCTCAAAGAAGTTTTTTGAACTTTGAGGGGGAGGGATATTGTATCCTTGGGGTTTAGGATAGTCCCTAAACATATGTTTGGAGTGTGTGTGTATACATATATATATAGGAGTTTTGCCTGGGCCCTGGGGGCCATTTTGGAAGGTAATAAAGAAGCAATTGTAGAGAACAGACCTGGTGTGTTGTGCTCCCTACATACCCTAAGCGGCTGTTACAAACCCCCACAGGAAGCTGGAGGTGGTATTAGGAGGATCCTCTAATGGGCATGATGAACGAGCGATTAGGGAGATAGGAGGACCTTACACTTCATCTTAATCCTATTCTCAGCCAATTTAAACCAGAATAAACCTGTTGTAAACAGAAATAACAGTGTCCACACTGCCTTTTGCATGGCTTAACTAAATCGGTTTAAAATCACACCTTAGATTAAACTGGTGCAACTTGTTCCTGTAGATAAGGCCAATATTTTTGGCTTTCATGGCGAAGAACCATTAATTCAAGTGACAATAGACCAGTGTCTTTTTAAACTCTCCACTTCCTCCAAAATCTTTATTTCCCTGTAACAAATAAACCAGCATTTACATCATTAAGCCTTTTAATGGGTTGTTTTCCATCTTTCTGGCCACAGGCTGATTTCAGACGGTCTCTCAATCACTGAATCAGTCTTAGAGTGCCCCTGAATGTGCCCTGAGGCAAATACTTGCACCAATGAGCACCTTGCATCTTGATGTATCAACACTTCTTGAAGGTGACCTAGCAACTGATTTTCCACCACCCTGTAAAGCTGCTCGTGGAGCTTGGCCAAATGATATTTCTAGCCAGATAATGTTATTTCCTGAGTTTCAGTTAGTAATTTAATAAAGCCCAAATGACAATGCAAAGGCTGGATGAGAAGTGTACATTTTAGCTCAGCTATGCTAGTCCTGGCCTTGGTCCAAATGCTGAATTTGTCTCACATACAATAATTATTAGATAGATTTTGATCTTTTTCATGTTCACTGTAAAGTTGTAAACAAAGATTTCTGAAGATCGACACAAGAAGATGAGAGTTTAAAATAAACCAGGGAAAGGAACGACATCAGTAGTTTTACTTCCAAATATTAGATAAAGCAAAATAGTGGGGAAATTTACAAAAACTTATAGATTAGAAATGTTTTTGTGTGTGTTTGGCTTTTTAAAAACACGAGTATTCGCCTAGAACGTGACCTAAAAAAACAACAGCAGTATTGCCAAACCCAAGAGCTCCAAAACCATGAGTCAGGCCAAAAAATCGTGTGTTCGGCTTAAGAATCACAGGATTTTAAAAGATAATAAATTTGGAGTTTTTATTTTGTCTGCTGCTTTTGAGCCCTTAAGATTGACATTTTCCAAGCTTTTTTCCACAACCATGAGGGCTAGCAACTTTCTTTTTCTTTTAAATGAAAGCCGGGATTTCCCTGCAACAAAAGGACAGGGGCTTTAAGAAAGATACTGAATATTGCAAGATTAGCAATAAAATCCTGAGAGTTGGCAATGCCACAACAACCCTGTTACTAGTGCTTGGGAACCAGAACTGAAACTGCCTAGAAGCTGCCTAGAAGCTAAAGTGAAAGCAAAGAGCCTATGTGCACTGCCCAAATGGTGTGAAATGCAAAAAAGGAAACTAACAGCTTAAATGGTGAGAAGGACATTAGATGAGATAATTTCTTTTAGTCCTAGAAATGCTTGGACCAGACTGTGTCTGTGTGCGGAAACAACAGCCTGAAGTTTCCAAGCTGAATGCCTCTGAATCCTTCTGTCAGTTTTCTCAATCTCCCCTAATGCACAAAAGAGAATGGGTGTCTGGCCCACCAAATGTGAGCCTCTGCCCCAACTTGCTGACTCAGAGCTGCCATGTTTTGAGGAGCTCCTTGAGTGACATTCAGTACAGGACGGGGGTTTCTGTTATGGGGGATAATTCCTTGGGGGAAAACTGTGGTTTTGTGTTCCCACTCCGTTGTGCACCCTTCATTTTGGCTCCCCTGTCTCTCACATTCTGCCTCCCCCTGCCGATTTGCTGCCCCGTTCTCCTCTGTAACATGCCCGCAGTGAATGTCAGCTGCCCCCTCTTTATCCTTCCTGGCTGTTGTCACTGCTAGCCAGTCGGGGAAGGGGGGCCATGGTGTGGTGCGAAGGGAGTAGGAGACGAAGTCTGGCTGCCTATCCCCACAGAGACCCTGTCCCCAGAAAGCACGGAGGATGTCATGGGGTGAGTGAGTGAGTAGGGCTGAAGATGCCAGGGGCTGTTGGGTGGGGGTAAATGTGTGTGCTGGAAGCTGGGGCTGCAGGGCGGTGAGGAGGTATATTTAGCAGGTGCCTTGGGGCTGCAGTAGGCAGACCCGGAGTGCTGGGGCTGGGACTCCATCCCTGCCTTGCAGCATTGCACCCCGGTGGTCACGGCGTGGTGCCTGGCAACTGGCCCCCAGTGGCCAGGAGCAGGGATTGTAGAGAATTGGATTAATTTGGATTAACACACAGCATTCCAGTGGGGTTGTGGCAAAGCATGGCAGGGGGCTGCAGGTGTGACCGTCACATGAGATGTGTGAGACTTGGCAACCTTACTGACAGCATGGCTACTTGCCCTGGGATGTCCCTTTAAGGAGACTCCCCAGCGTGGAGGCAGCTCCACAGGAAAGTGAATACCAGCATGACCTTTCCTTTCCTTATGTCACTTGGTAATGGTATTCGGGCAGCGGAGGGGAAAGTGTGCCCTTTCAAAGCCCCCTACTCACCTGCAGATCCTTCGCCCAATGGAGAGCCCTCCAAGGAAAGAGGGGCTTGTGTCATGGAGTGGGGAGAGGGAGATATACATACAGGGGTCTCCTCTGCACAAGAGTCCTAAAGTCCTATGTTATTTTCAGTAATGGAGGTAGGTAAGAATTAAGGGGCAGATTTTTAAATGACCAAAAGGCACATAACCACACCACTCCCACTGCAGGTCAGTGAGAACTGTGTGCCTTATGCTCACGTGTGCTTTTGAACATTTTCCCCAAATGTATTTGTATTACATTTAGTGTAACATTAAACTAAGGAACTTAGCCCTGCAAACCTTCACTCCCCTAAATAATCCCTTAATCAGCTGTTCCACTGAAATCATCTGCGTAAGGTCTACTCGTGTGAATCCAGTTTGTAAGGTTAATCCCCATGTGAATACAGAATAATAGCACTGATTTAGGTCTAAACTACAGCATATCTGTAGACTCACAAAGGCTCCACAGAATGTATTTCTCCAGGGTTAAATATTTCAAGGTCAACTAAGACAAGACTGACTTTGACTAACTAAGGGCAAAACCAGAAATGAATATGCCTTTCCTCAGGCTATTCAGTTACAGTCAAGCAGAGCTGACTTCAGGACTTTTTCAGTCTTTCCTGGGACTCAGAGATCTAGATCAATCATGTGTATCTTATACCCTAGACTAAAAGGATGGGACATCTCAATGACATGGCCACCGGAATACTGCTGTGTCACTGGCTTTCTTTGCATTTCTGTTCTGTTTGGAGAGAACTCTCTGTTCTCTTCCTCCACTTACCTGATTTTGCCTGCTTGTTCCAGCCAATGTTATTTTTAAAGTTTCTATTTATAACATTCAGAGAAATAAAATGAATTGTCACCTAAACTACCTCTTTGTAAAAAAAAGTAACCCCCTCCCCCCCAAATACTACAGCACAAATGATTTCTTATGCTAACCTTTGAAAATCTGGGTTGAATGATAATAAAACATTAAATAGGACAAACACTTATGGACATATCATGCCATTCATTTTCCAGCAGAAATCAATGGGGAGTTTGGCTTAAAACTGATGACAAAATATGGCCATTGGTCAGCAATATGCCAACAGCAAGTCAAGTTATAGTGACTGGGTCATACTTTACTTTCCGTGGTGTCTTAGAAATAGACCACAAGGTACAATTAATTTCTCTGGACTTTTTGAAACTCACTGAGTAGGATGCTACTGTGTGGTATGGTGTGATAAGGTAGCGATGAGAGAAAGGGGCATATGGGCACAAAGGATTTATCTGCTAGAGTCACATATGAATAGACTCAAATGAAAAACTGATCCCAGAGAGAGAGAGAGATGGAGAGTGTTCTTCTCCTGTCTGGCATTTGAGCACATCCTATTTGCCTTCATTTACATGGACCATGGCAAGTAATCCCCACAACGGAGTTCAGAAATGGATGTTGATAATGTCCCTAAGGCTGAAGTCAGATTCTGGAGCTAAACAGTTTGAATGACCATATAATAAATGAACTGTTTCAAGCAGCTATATAAAGCTACTCCCTTCTGGTTAGGGTTGTAAACAAAGATCATTTAATCAGACTTGCTTAAAATATTCAGATGAGGGGGAAATAATGATCTAAATCAGCAGATGACAGCTCTGATTAAAGTGTTTACTAATGGCAAAATGGCTTCTCTGATAAAATTGGAATAAGAATGTATAACACAGAATTTATTTGCTTAATTTCTAGCAGCAAGATCTTGTGCTCTCCAGTTTATTATATTTTTTGCTCTGTTGGCTTTGCTCAGCCTTTCAGAAATGTGTCACTAAAGAGGTACTTTGCTTACATTTCTGATGTTGATAAAAAAGAAACGAAGGTAACCCTCCCCCCAACAGTTATAGTAAATGAAATGAAAAATCTGTCACACATTTTATCGAGCCAGAAATGAGTTCAAGAAGCATGACTAAAATATTGAACAACTTTGTGCCTTCAAAAGCACCATTAACATTTTTAGCTTAGCATCTTTTGTTTCCTAAAAACAAGTAGTCAAAGCTAGACAGAAATGTCAGGAGATCAATAAAAAGTAATTAAGAAGAGTGTTTAATGCCCTTGAGAAGGGTTTGAAGGAAAAGTAGCAGGAAAAAAAAAGGATAGATCAGCATAGCTACCAAAATGTTTTCCATTTAAGGAAACAGTAACACATAATTTTTGCCCAAAATTGTGGTTAAATGTATTTAAATTATTAAACATGCGAAAACAAAAGAAATGGATTTGGAGATGAATTACCACCAAAACCCACTTGCTATTTTTCAACTAATAGTTCTTGCCTTCTGCATATCCTTTATTAATCTATTACCTCTATAGAACACTGTGTATTTGTCATCAATTCTCTTTTCTAATTAGGAGACAGAAAAATGTTTCTAATGTGAAGAATGATGATACTAATTCTCCAAAAAGAGAAACCACTTGATAAATCCTTTTTACTCCATCCTTTTATCTACAGGCCTCTAGAGCAGTGGTTCCCAAACTTGTTCTGCCGCTTGTGCAGGGAAAGCCCCTGGTGGGCCGGGCCGGTTTGTTTACCTGCCGCGTCCGCAGGTTCGGCTGATCGCGGCTCCCAGTGGCCGTGGTTCGCTGCTCCACGCCAATGGGAGCTGCTGGAAGCGGCGCAGGCCGAGGGACGTACTGCCAGCTGCTTCCAGCAGCTCCCATTGGTCTGGAGCAGTGAACCGCGGCCACTGGGAGCCGCGATCGGTCGAACCTGCGGATGCGGCAGGTAAACAAACTGGCCCGGAAGCGGCGCAGGCTGAGGGACATACTGGCCTCCGCTTCCAGCAGCTCCCATTGGCCTGGAGCAGCGAACCGCGGAGACTGGGAGCTGCGATCGGTTGAACCTGCGGATGCGGCAGGTAAACAAACCATCCCGGCCTGCCAGGGGCTTTCCCTGCACAAGCGGTGGAACAAATTTGGGAACCACTGCTCTAAAGCATTGCATCCAACAGTGACTGGGATGATAAGAGTGTGGCTTTCCCTAAGGATAACAGGCCTTAGTTATTTCAGAAACGATGGCTGATTTTGGAGGGCCAATTTGACACACCTTAAAGGGTCTGATTTTCAGAAAATGCTAAGGACCCATACTCTGAAATCAGGCCCCTATGACCTATCTCAAGGTAGCACCCAAAATGTAAGAATCCAAAATCATGCATCTCCTTTGAAAATTTAGTCAGAGCACTGTAATTTACAGTAATTCCCCTAGCTTCAGTGGAATTACCCCCGACCTGTCTTCCAGTAACTGAGATGAGAATTTTGCCTGAAGTCAATAGAGGACACATTTTATAAATGAGCTAGAACAGGATGCTGTTTATTGCCTTCCATCATTCACACATATTCTGTGTGATCAGGTGGAGGTTGGCACATCACAGAACTACATCAAAGGGGATTATCACTTTGAGATACAGTAGGAAAAAGCAAGTCACAGAGATTTTATCCATGACCTTATTCTAGGTATGCAGAGTTGTTGTAGCTGTGTCAGTCCCAGAATATTAGAGACAAGGTGGGGGAGGTAATATCTTTTATTGGACCAACTTCTGTTGGTGAGAGAGACGAGCTTTCAAACTTACACAAAGCCTTTTGAAAGGAGCAACTAATACCCCCAAGACAGATTTACATTAGGACTAGCTGCCCGCTGATGGCCTTTTAAGGAGAATCCACTGTCCCAGTGGGCCCTTCCTGAAGCAGGTAGACAACTGGAATTGCTTAACCCAGTGACTCAGCAGGGGACGTAGAACATGTGATCCCTGACTCCATGTTTGAGACAGTATCTTTCTATGCCCATGGATTTTTGGGGGTACAAACTGGAGTCTGTGACATCACCTCAGGCCTCTCTCCTCCCTCATATACTCTGAAGGCAACAAGAAGAAAAGACTTTGAACTAGGGTGATTGGTCCCAGACTGAGCAAAGAATTCAGCCTGTGTATTAAGAGCTATGAACTGCTTACAACGCCTAGTGGGGTAAGAAAAACTGCTTGATTCAAATCTTGCTTAGTCTGATAAAGTGTAGAATTTAGACTGCGATTTTATTTTTATTTACATATCTACATAACCAACTTTGACCTTTATGTCTAACATTTATAATCACTTAAAATCTTTCTTTCTGTAGTTAAGAAACTTATTTTAATGTTTTATCCTTACCAGTGAGTTTGTCTAAAGTGCTTGGGGAATCTGCTCAGATTATAAAGCCTGGTGCATGTCCACTATCCTTTGACAAAGTGGCAAACTAATTAATGAGTTTGCATTGTTCAAAAGAAGGTCTTGAGCAGTGTAAAATGGGATATTTCTCAGGTGCTGGTGGGGATTTGCTGGTGTCTCCCTCTGTATAGTTCATGAGAGGTTTAGAGCACATTCATGCAATTTAGCTGGGTGTGTCCCTGCATGTTGTTGGCTGAGTGATCATAGCACCTGGAGGGGTTTGCTGCTTTTCACTAGCATGGCATTGTAAGAGTTAGCCCAGGGAGGAAAGTTACAGCAGGTCCCACAGTTCCAGGTTGTACCCCAGGGATCCCGTCACAAGTGGGTAATCCTGCCCAATAATAAAGGTCCTGATCTTGCAAGTGTGTGTCCACGTGGTTCTCAATGCAATAGCCAAACTCATCAGTGACTGTGTCCTGTGCATATTCTAATGTTCTTAGCCTTTTCTTTTAGACTGCAAACTCTTTGGTTTGCAGGCCTGTTTGTATCTTGATACAGAACACAGTGTTGGTGATAAACAACTAATAAATAAAATCATAACAGTTACAAATACAGTGCTTTCACCCTCTACAAATGTATCCCACTGTAAGTCTTTACAAACATCTGGGGAGCTATGGAGAACTATGATTTTAGCAACTCTAGCTTCATATACACAGTTTAATTCCTAATACCTGGTGTTAAAGAGAACCCACCTTTTTATTTTTCCACCCCCAACAATTAGGCCAATGGGCTTTCTGGATTATTAGTACAAAGTTAATTAGGAACAGGTGAGAGGCCCATATGAAGAGTAACTACCAAGCAATGAAAGGATAAAAAGTGTGGAAATTAGCTCTGCTAATTCCAGCCAACGAAGATATGAGAATGATGCTCAAGTAGGAAAACCTCTTTCATATTATGTTAAATAGTAAAATGGGTTTCAACACACAAGTTACAACTTGTTGTAATGAGTATGTATTGCATTCAAGTAGTGTCTGCACAAAGAGATACAGGCGGCAGGTGGAATTTTCAAAGGGCCAGGCACTCAACTCCTTCTGAAATTCAATTCCTATAGGCTCCTTTGAAAAACTCAGTTTTTAGAGTGCTATAGCTGTACTCTAATGAAAATCTGTGTAGAATCAGGGAACCCTTGCCCACATATTCAGAAACAAATTGCTATCAGCAATGCTACAGATAAATATTCTGACAGAAAATCAACAGTGAACTTTACCATGGGAAATTTCCAGTCTATGGCCATTTAAAATGGAATTTTTCTATAAACCCAGGGCCACATTTGCTGCTACACTCCTGCTGCTTTGTGCTGCTCTCACAATGCAAAGTCCCCATAAAACTGGCTTAACTGGCTGCTTAAACTATGTGTTTAGCTTGGGTCCTTGCTTTTATATAAATTAAAATGTCACTGCTCAGTTCTACTGCTCTGCTGAGCCGCTTTTCCTTCTGGCCCCACCCCTCTGACTGACAGCTTAATTCCACTGCTCTGTTTAGTGCTCTCTAGTGCTCTCAACCACTCCTCCCTTTCGCCCCGCCCCTCTCACTGAGAGCTAAATTCTAATGCTCTGCACACTCCCTTGTCCCTAAACACCTCTGAGGCAGCTCAATTCTCTTTGCTCCACTCCCACTTTGTCTCTCAGCCACCTTCCCCTGTGACAGGTAGCTCATTACTGCTTGGCTGGATATCGCTCAACCTATTGTTCTTCTCTTGACGGCAGGAAACATGATGCTTTTACTTGCCCAAATAACACTTCTACTTGCCCTGGACTTCTGGTAATAGAGTTTTCCCAGCCTTAGCTGCTATACTTACTTCTTTTGAAAGAAATAAAAACCTTTACCCGGCCACAAACTGCACAAATTAATCCAGATTATTATGCCTGACAAAATTCTTGTATTCATGTATCTCTCCACAGAAGGTCTTCACAGAACAATCCACTTCTTTAGGTGCCCATATATCCTTTGAGATCCCTTCTAAATTAATTTGGGGTGGCCCCTATCTCTCTGCCTCAGGAGGATTCAGGTCTTTGATATGCGCAAGTCAATTAATTTTCTTCCTTTTCTTTCTTGGGACAATGTCTTTTCTTTGTGCACCGTTCTTTAAAATATAGAATACAAGAAATATGAGTGCGTATAAATGAAACTAAGGTGATGGTGCGCACTAGCTCTTTTGTCGGTATAATTTATGTCACTCAGGGGTGGAAAAAGCTACCCCTAGGAGTAACATAAATTACACCGACAGAAGCGCCGGTGTGGACAGCGCAGTGTCGGTAGGAGGCACGCTCCCGCCAACAGAGCTGTCGCCGCTCATTGGAGGTGGTTTAATTATGTCCCCAGGAGAGCTCTCTCCCATTGGCACAGAGCGGCTACATGAGCAATCTTACAGTGGCACAGCTGAATCTGTGCAGCTGTAAGATCGCTAGGTAGACATGGCCTAAGGATTAGGATCTTCCATTGTCTTTCATTTTGCAAAAGTAGGCGTTAAATGCAACCATTGGAGTGAGTGAGTGAATGGGTGTAATTGCACAAGGTGCAGGGCAGTGGAAAAGCAGGCCCTATATGAGTGAAGGGCTCTTTTAAAATTACTTTTTGATAGAATCAAGTGTAATAATACCCCCATCAAGTCACAATATCAAATCTAAAAAGTAGAACATACATCCTTCTTTGCCATTTGTGACATGATGTCTCTAAGTCTTTTTTTGATTCTTCCTAAGAAGCATTGTTCTGCCATAAAATCTTGCAGCTGATATGAAATAAAGACTGGAGTACTCTAGGTACTAGTGTTCTGGAAGGCTAATGAGCCAGGAAAAGGAAAATGCTGTCTCTGTTCTATATACAGGCATCAAGACTACAAGAAGATCTTTAGATCCTTTATGTATGGCCATTACATTTTTCCACTGGAGCATTTAAATTAAAATTTCTAAGTGCAAGGTCTATTGCCCACTATATGCAACAGTATCTTTTATTAAAGTGAAAGACCACACTTCAAGGTGCACTTTTAAAAACACATGATTACCAGTCAGACATACCTAATTACAAAGTCTCTTCCTTCACATCCCCCTGCTCATGGCTGTGGATCAGTCCCATTTCTCCTTGGAATCAGTGCACTGGATGAAAAAGGTCTGGGCAAGAATTAAGCAGTTGATGTGCACATGGTAGAACTGAGGGTTGTCCTTAATACTGACTGAGCCTGGATATTTTTTTTTCATTAAAATATAATCCCATGGCCTTGACTTTTAAAGGTGCTGAACATGTGCTGCTTCCATAGAAGTTGATGGGATTTGCTGGAGCTCAAAAATCTCAGTTTAATTAATCTGCTGGAAGCACTTCAAAAATTCTCAAAAAAAGGAGACTGTGGCCTGGTCTACTCTTAAAACTTAGATTGACCTAGATATGTCACTCAGCTCTTGTGTAGACATACCCTACACCAAGAATGTCTCCCAACGATGCCGGATGGAGGCTGCTTCCTGAGACTCTCCCGTGGTTCATGAGACAGGGCATTCTGATAGCTTTCTGCTGTATGTGTCCAGATAATAGAATTAACACATCTAAGGCCTACGTTTTCAAAGGTGGCCAAAGATTTTGGATGCCACACATTTTGGTCATCTCACGTGAGACATTTCAAAAGGGCCCTGATTTTTAAATGGTGTATGCTCAGCATTTTCTGAAAATCAGGCCCCTTTAAGTGCTGGATGGAGTGGCATCTCCTCAGCTTTATGCTCTCCCTTTGAACTCTATGGCGTTTGAGATGTGCAGAGCTCCAGCGGAGGGCCATTTGTGTGCAGAAAGGGAGAGGATGTTACGGACGCGGCATTCCAGCTGTGATTGCAATCAGAAGTTTCTTCTTCTAATTTTTTAATAGACTCTTCTACAGAAACCTCCTCATGGCTGAATGAGTCTAATTAAGATTAAATCAAATCAGGACTTGAAGTCTGATATTGCAGAAAACACCGCGACAAAAGAGATCTTTGAACAGACTGGAGTCTGATGGGAAGCCGACAACTTGCCTGCCACACTTACTAATGTGACTCTGCTAGGGCCTAAGGAGAACGTGACAGGAGAAAGGAGAACCAGACTCTCCTTTAAATAGGAGGGACAGATGAAACAACACTTTTCCTCCCTTGCCTCCACATTTTCTCTTTGGAGACACCCTAAGTGCTAAATAAACAAGGAGGAGGAGGAAAGGATATAGAAATTAGGCCTCTTTTAAGTGCAGATAAGCAACTTGCCTAATCTCTCAGCAAAAATGAAAAGCAAACATCTTTGTCCATAGTGGGGTCTGATGTGTCATATGGAGAAAATATATGTCCAACCCTGCCCCCAACTCTTGGGGAAATCAATGGTAGGGCTCCAGGAGCCCAGGCAGCAGTATCGTCTGGGTATGAGCGGGGTATCCGGTTCCCTATACGCCATCCCCCAGGCCAGCACTCAACCGGCGAAGGCCCAACATGCAATAAAGACCCAAAAGAAAGGACACACAAACATTTTCCTCACAGGAAATTAAAAAACGTTGTGAGATTCCTTATGCTGGAGTGTGAGAGTCTGGAACCTCGGTCACAACCTTCAGCACTTTGACAATAAAAATGAGGGGGCTGCCAATTTGTGTGGGTAACTTTGGGACTAAAATAAGGGCCATACACCAGGTGCGCTCGGGGAAGGCGACGGTTAGTGGTCACGATCAACAACAGCAAGAGTGGCTGCTCGAGAAGGAGAGGCTTTTAAAACCACCTACCCTCCTGATGTCAGCTCCAGGAGGATGGGTCAATGGTGAAGGCCTCAGAGAAGCAGCAGCTTCTTCTTTCAGTAGCTTCAATCAGCTTTAGTCGGGATTTGTAAAGTCGCTTCAAGAGAGTTAGGTGCCCAACTTCAATGGCCGCTAGCTCCCTCAGGCTCCTGACTTTAATTTTATGTAACATGACTGAAGTCATGGTGCCTGAAATGACATCTTTTCTTCTCCCTAAGATTATGATCAACCTGCTTCTGCTGCCAGTGACCATCAGGGAGCACTCTGAACTCTCACTCCACCAGCCTGTCAAGGACAGGCAAGGAACAGCAGAGAATCGAAACACCTGGACAACAACGTCAGCTAATGGTAGACAGAATACAGGATACAGTATGAATGTGAAAATATGGGCTATTGTCTTATGAGAGTAACTGAAGCAAAATAATTTTGTAGCAACTCTTAGTCATGGTTTGATTTTTTTTTCTAGGACAAGCTTGAGTAATTTAAAAAGCTATAGATATAAAAAAAAGACCAGCCTTTTTGCTACAAAAACAAACGGTAGTGCCTCTGGGTGTGAATTCTGTAACTGATCTGTTGTGTCACAAACTGGTACTGGAGATTTGACTGTCCTCTTAATTCTGCTCAGTGCCTGAGGCATAGTGTCTCTCCTCCAGCATATGGAAGTGTCTGTATGATGACAGGTTTTTGTTGTTGTTGTTACAAGAGCACAGCTACATTAATGCACACACGCACCAATAAATCTTAATGAGGAAGGTAGCATGAGCACCACAAATCTGCATTGACTGGTATTAACTGCATCTCATCCCCACCAGAAGACAAGACAGATTACTAATTTCATTGAGGATGCTTCCTATGGCTTTTACTGGCCATCTGCAGATGTACTGAGAGAAGAAACAAATGCACTGAGTTTGCTGTGCAGTTAACTGCTTGCAAACGAGAAGACTTGTGTGTCCCTGTCTCACCCATCACTCACCCTGCTGTCCTGTTATGTTCTACAGCACCTCGCTTGTTTACATCAGAAAATTAGGTCTAATAAGATAGAAAACATCCTGTATCTATAATGACCTTCACATCATATTTATTTTCCTCTCTTAGTCTCTTTACTTGATGTATCCAGATCAGATGTTTCCCATAAAGTTTATGGTCACATCAGAGCCCGCAGTTTGATCTGACAACCCCATTAAAAACCATGAGGAAAAACAGCTTGGTATTAAGTGAAATCTCCTCTTTTCCCATCCTCCAGCATACACAGAATGAGCCGATATTAGTGGGAGTTACACGAGGGGTAAGGTTGGCCCAAGGGTCCTAAAATGAGTAAAAAGAACAATTTTAAAAATCTGAGGCCAAGATTTGCAAATCTATGTGCCTAAAGTCCGGTTTCTAAATCCACAACAAAGCATCTACGTAAAGGTGGCCTCATTTACAAAGTGCGAACAGCTGCTATTCCCATTAGCTTCCATGGGAGCTGCAGGCTTTTTTATTTAGATATCTCAGTAAGGAATTAGGTGCTTGACTTCAGTTTTAAATTCTGGCCAAAACTGTTTGCAAATGAAAATGTAGATGTGTCCCTCCGCTGCCCTGTCAAATTCATCATAGAATCATAGAATATCAGGGTTAGAAGGGACCTCAGGAGGTCATCTAGTCCAACCCCCTGCTCAAAAGCAGGACCAATCCCCAATTAAATCATCCCAGCCAGGGCTTTGTCAAGCCTGACCTTAAAAACTTCTAAGGAAGGAGATTCCACCACCTCCCTAGGCAACGCATTCCAGTGTTTCACCACCCTCCTAGTGAAAAAGTTTTTCCTAATAGTTTTTCCTAAAGTTTTTCCTAATCATCAGCTAATGGGCGCAAATCTGCTCATTTTGTCAGTATGGACCAGGACATACTCTTCTAGAGAGAATCAGAAAAGATTCCTGGAGAGATTTGCATAATGGTAAGCGAGAACAATAATTGAAAGTGCAGCTCTTCTTGGAGCAGTGAGTGTAAAGCTGGTGTTGTGGGGTTCTACAGTTATTGTCTCTCAGTTATGCCCAAATCAAATCTGATTGGCTTACAAGATATTTGTCTAATTGCCAGTCCTTCAAACTCACATTTAGAGTCTGAGGCCTTGTCTACACTACAAATGTTTTGCCGGTATAGCTATACTGGGAGAATCCCAAGTCAGCTTATGTCGACAGGAGTTTTTCTGTTGGCATAGTAACACTACCTCCCTGAACAACATTAGCTACTTTGACAGAAGCACTCTTCTGTTGGCGTAGCTGCATCTATAATGCGGGTTTTCCTGGCATAGCTACGTCACTAGGGGTTGTGGTTTTCTTACGCTCCTGACCGACAAAGCTGTACCAAAAAAACATTATAGCGTAGGTCTAGGCTGAAAGTCAAGGCAGGTTCATCACCATTAATTAAAATCCTGCAATCTGGTTTTAGTTTACAATTTTGTTCATGCATCAGCCAAAATCCAGCTCACTCTTCCATAGCTGGGTTGGCTCCTTAGCATTAACAAGGGTAAAAGCAACAAAGCCTTATGTTAATCAGCAGAGTGAGCCGAAGTGGCTGAAAACACATAGGAAGACATATCTGAGTAAGAATGCCACTTTGCAGAGCAGAATCACATTTTAGTGACTTTGGGATTTTTCTCATGGAAATGTGGTTCTGCTCTGAAATGTGATTCTGTAAAAATTGGCTTTGTGGCAGTCCATTGAGGGTCTCAGCGACTTCCATCTCATCTTTGTTCAGTTTACAAGTGACGGGATAGTTAGTCTGATCACCAGCCCTACTAGAACATGCTCCTCTTTGTTTGTCCTGCTTTGTAGGTCAGTTGCTAAATGTTGCACCAACTGTAAGTTTAAGATGGCCGTTATGGCCATTCCCCAGTACAATAGCACATTGTAATAGTCTAGCCTGAAGGTGGCAGAAGCCTGCACCATATCTTCATCTGCCAGGAAAGGATGCAGAGTCCTGGACGGCTGTAGGTGGAAAAAGACAATTTTGCCCCTTGTTGCTCTAAGATTCCCAGGCTGCACACCACCTTGATAACTCAGGGGCAAGATGCAGTCAGTAGATCCTCAGTTATATGTATTTTCTTCTGCCAACCATTATCATCTCTGCTTTCCCTGGATTGAGTCAGTGCAGTTTGCTTTCTAGCTATGTCTCTATTTTGGCTAGGTATTTGTATGCTGATATTATCTGTCCAGGTACTGCCACCCTTAGTCACGATGTGTAGTGCTGTTATTCGCCAAGTAGCTCCAGTGGAAAAAATTCAGGACTTTTCAGTGCATCACTCTGCAAACTTAACACACTTGTAACAATCCTTTTGCATGGACGTTCTTTTGATCTAATGTATTACACGTGAATACTGTCTAACAGAGCCAGTTTCCCATTCTCCTAATTTCTCTGCCTCATGAAGACCAATGGCTGCCCTTCCGTCCTGTTTATGAAAAATCTGTAATAATTATACTTAATCAGATCCATATTCAAGTGTAGTTTGATCTTGCAGAACATTTCTAGGAAGGCAGGAATCGCCATCCTGGGTCAGACCAAAGGACCATCTCGCCCAACATCCTGTCTCTGACAGTGGTCAGCATCAGCTGCTACAGAGGAAGGTGTAAAAACCCCACCGTAGGGAGATGTGGGATAATCTTCCTCATACATTAGGTCTCATCTTGATCTCACAGTCAGATATCAGCTTAAGCCCTGAAGCATGAAGTTTAATATCCCTTCCAATATTTCTGTTGTCATTAGTTATGATAACTCTGTATGTTCTTGTCATCCATATAAATGTCCAATCTCTTTTTGAATCTTGTTAAATTCTTGGCCTCAATAACTTCCTGTGGCAAGGAGTCCCACAGTCTAATTATGTGTGGTTGGAAAGAGAATTTCTTTGCACTGGCTTTGAATTTCCCACCTTTTAATTTATTCAATGACCCCTTGTTCTGTGTTAAGAGGCAGAGGCTCCTGACCTACCTGTTTAGAATATTCATTATTTTATATACTTTTATCATGTCCACTTGTATTTGTATCCTTTCTAAGGTAACAATCCCAATCTTTTCAATCTCTCTTCATATGAGAGTTTTTCCAGCCCTTGATCATTTTTGTCATTTGTCCCTGAATTCCTTCCAGTCCTACAATATCTTTTTTGAGATGGGGTGACCAGTACTGAGTGCAGCATTCCAGAGGACATCTCACCAGTCATTTATATAAATGAACTGCAATATTTTCCATATTATTCACCATCCCCATTCTTTATGCTTCTTAACCTCTAGTTTGCATTTTTGACCACAGCTGCGCATTGAGCAGAGATCTTCACTGAGTTGTCTACAATGATACGCAGGTCCTTTTCTTGAGCTTTCTCAATGTGACTAAAGAACCACACCCTCAAGTGAGAACAAACAACTATTTTTGCTTTCCTGGTGACAATTCTTGAGTTTAACATAACCTCATGGACAAATGATGTTTTTTTAAAAAGTCACATCTATACTGTAGGGGGCGCAGAAGATCACCATACCGTTGGCAGCTCCTGGAGCCATACTGCATGTGATGGAGACATAGAAACAATTCAGATCTCCAAGATCACTAGGAGTAGCACACACTACAGTGGCAATTGCCACACTGGCCTTAGTCTGCCTGTCGATGTGCCATGTCTTCTTTGGGTTTTCCAGCTGGCAATCCCTATGGCTTCCTGCTCCCTGGGATGCTGCCTGCCTGCTGGTGTGTGTTGGAGGTGGGGATGGGGGGGAAGAGAAGGGAAGGGCTCTCTGGACTCTTCTTTACTTGCATTATGGTAGTATCGATAGGCTCCAATTCAGATCAGGAACCCACTGTACAACACATAGTCAGAGACTGTGCCTACCCGAAAGAGGTCATGATCAAAATAGATAGACAGACAAAGGGTGAGATGGGAAACCGAGATAGGAAGTGGCTCGCCTAAGGTCACATAGCACATTAGTGGCAATTGCCCTATCTTATGCTTCTGTGTATGGGGAGCTAGACTCTGGCGCTATCTAAAATATAAACCATTGAGATAATGAGGCCGTTCCCTGTATCAAACCCAACAAATCACATAAAAAGAAATGAAACCATCAAAAACCTTGTGATCTATTTCCTTTTGTCAAGCCCCTATTCTATTGCTCCCCTGTTATTTTTTGCACTGTTTATTACTCTCCAGTTGGTTAATATGAAGCATGAGAAGCAATTCCACTCCACTGTCTGTATTCTTACAAATGTGTGCAGATATATTCGCCCAGGAGACAATGAAACTTTGACTGACCCAGTTTTAACCAAAGTTTAACTTTCAACAAGGAAATAAGAAATGCTTTTGATCCAAACATTTCAAGAAGGAAACAGGAGAAAACCAAAGATGAAAGCCATCTAGTCACCCTTGAAAGACATAACAGAGTTGAGAGTATCTTTTTTTTAAGGGTGTCGAGGGTGGGAGGGAGGGGCAGCAAAGGAACTCCACTTTCAGCCCCGCCTTCGAGTATTACGAATATTTAGTATTAGGAGTCTTTAATCCTACAGCTGTTCCAAAATATAAATATTGGCAGCTCTATCCCCTATCATTTTCTTATTGACACGTATCTGGTGTAAGAAGGGCGACTGGACAAAGACATATTGTACATGCTTTAGTGAACTTCCTAACTGGCATGAAATTTCCCAGTAATCAATCCCATGTTGTTGATTCACACCAGACATTAAATGAAGAATAGACTCTCCGTTTTCCTTATTGATTTTTCTGATTTATTTTCAACGTCATGCCTCATTTCAGGGTGAAAAGTTTCCGGTATCCACATCATCCTCTCTCTGAGTTTGTCAGCAGATTGTGTTGCCATTCAGTAGCAACTGCAGATAGTACGATAGGCTGAGAAAATGGGAATAGCAGGCTGAGAAGGTTGGTTCAAATTCGGGGGATGGCAAGAATATATAAAAGGCGTTTACAAAACAAACAGGTAGATTTTCTAAAGATCTCTGGGTCAGATGTTTAAGTATTCAATATCCGCACCTGGGTGCGGGTTTTCAAAAGAGCTCAGCTCCCATTTATGTACCTAAAATAGAGCCATTGTTTATAAAGTGTTCGCTCCCAGTGCGATGCTTAGGGCCAGATCTTCAAAAGAGCCCAGCACCCAACATGCTGAGTTCTTTTGAAAACCCCATCAGTTACTGCAGCACCTAAATAGGCACTGAGCTCTTTGGAGGCTTGGGCTCAGACTGAAAGTGCTGGGCATGTTTCAAAAGCTGCTTGCTGAGCTGAGCCTTGAATGAAAGATTGGAGAGCTTTTCATTGTCAGGGCGTTTGAGGGGTATTTCAGGCAGCCAGAGCATATTGCTTCGAATATTGGGGGTTATAACGATGGTTATGTCTTCTCTATAGAATAACCATTAGAAAGTAAGTGAATAGCATGTCTGATTTGGTTGGGCAGGAAAAATATCAGAGCTTGAAAAATAAAAAGGCATACTGATAGCTCGACTTTCCCTTCCGCTACATTCAGTCACAGTTACCAGCTGATCCTTACATTTTCTTCAATTCATCCCGCTAATCAATCATTTATGTAATTCACGATCATTTAACCTCTACACATTTGGCCTAATTTTACAATAGGTCAGGCTCTTCAGATTATGTCATTAATGATGACTCCTGAGTAATCTCATCCACTTCCTTGGTCTCTCTACACTGATGACTCAAATCTACCCTCCTTCTTGGTCCAGCCTCTTCTGGGATTTCTGGTATGTCTGAATTTTCATGTGTTCTTCTAGTTCTTCATCCCTCTCCTTAACTCCATCGTCCCATCACTGTGATCTTAACTGACTGTCCATCCATACTGTGAACACCCTACCTCCCCTGCGGGAGTAAAGTAAAAGAAACGATACCTCGACCTGAGGTGCTGGACCAATTTTTATAGTGGAGGTGCTGAGAGCCCTTGAACCAAACTGTAAACTTTGTAAAAAATGGAAACCACTTCAAGCCAGGAGGTGATGCAGCACCCCTAGTTCCAGCACCTATATCCTATTATCCTCAGTAATATCCTATGACTTCAACACAAATATCCTAGGCATTTGTGGACGTCTTCGGAAACAGACCACATGGTTTTTGGGGGGGGGAGGGGCCGGAACGGGGGGGGCGTAACTCCTGTCTGCTTAGTAGGCAGGATGCACAATTGCCACTGCTCTTATCCTGGGAAGGATGATCCCATGGAAACGCCTTGCATGGAAAACTGCAGGCTATTTTGGCCCTTCTCTTCCATATTGCACATGGAAAGAATGGTTTTGGCCCAGCAAACAGAAAGTTATAACGGTTCTTAATACTGCCTTGTTCAGCCTTCAGATGCATGTTGATAGATCCCACTCAAGTCACCAGAACTGTGTGAACATTTGAGGGCAGAAATGAGCCCTGAGGGAATTTATCTGTAAGAGGAGATAGCCTAACTCTAATATTGTTGCTAATAATTTCAGATACACCAAAACTTGATTTTTCACCAAGGTGTTTGATTGTTTTACTTCTGAATCCACATTTACTTAGGAATACAGGAACTGACAGACTGGATCAGACCCAAGATCCATCTAGACCTGTATCCTGTCTTTTGCAGTGGGTCAACAGCAGATGCTTCAGAGGAAGGTGCAGGAAACTCTGTTAAAGCTCAGTGATGGAATAAACTGCCCCCAGAGAAATTTTCTTGCTAGAGTTTGACTTATGCCCTGAAGCTTGAGGGTTTATATTTCTTCCAAAACCTCTCATTTATTTTTAAGTCCTAACTATTATAACTCTTCTGGATATTGTTGCTGTCCATGTAATATCTAATCCTTTATTGAATTCTCCTAAACTATTGGCTTCCATAATATCCTTTGGCAGGGAGTTCTATAAGCTAATTATGCATTGTGTGAAACAGTACTTCCATTTATTAGTTGTATTTTTTGTGGGGGAGTGTCTTAATATAAATCCTTTTGCTATTTTAACTCCTCTTCCGTTTTCAGCACTAGACAGATCTCCAACTCCGAACTGCAGCAGAAGGCATAGGCCTATATTTTAAGCATAATGGGTGCCAACAATTCAAATGCTTTTAACATGGGGATCAAGTGTTGCTTAATGGTTGAGAGTGGTTCATTTTAAAGCACCTGGGAAGTTTCAACTTTTGAATGCAGGGAAAAACTGAGTGCAAAGGATAGGCTTTCATCTGAGCTTGGAAAAGAATCTGGGCTGCTTATTATTCTGGGCCTGTTTGAAAACAAGCTTGTTACGGACGCCTTAACCCAATAATTTGTTTCATTTGTTTAAATCATTTATTCATTGTTCTATTAGATACCTGCGATCCTCAGGGCCAGATTCATTAGAGCTGGCACCGACAGGTGTGAAATACACCTTTAGATGCCAGTCTTCCCCCTTGTGCTTCAGCGGAATTTGTTCCAAGAGAAGACAGCATTACATTTTTGGCGGGATTTTTTGATGGGGCAAAGCATCGTTAAATTAAGAGCAGATCTTTACATGAACCCACCAGGGAAAGGCTGAATTACCAATCCCCCTGTTGCCTTTTCCAGATGCCTACTTTTCAGGTGGCACTGGCCTTCTTATCCCACAGAGAAAAGGGGAAGTTGAAATTATTTTCTTCTGTTGCAACCTCCCACCATGCAGACTGAAAGTCAAGCAGGCAGGTTACTGCTGGCCAACGCCAGCATAATCTCAGGCTTCCGGAATGCCTCAACTGAGTTCTGACAGGGAAAAAATAAACCCAAACCTTGTAACACAAAAAAAATTGGGGGAATTGGAAGAAGTGGTACAGGGCAGGGCCTCCCCAAAAAACCAAACCAGCTTCCAGAATATTATGAGAGGCGGCGGGAATGAGTTTACAAAAATGTGAACCACAACATGGACATGTTCCTGACTGTTGGTTAAACAGAAATCAGAGGTTTCCCTTCACACCTTTTGTGGCAGTCATTCCAAAATAGGACTTAAAATCGCAATATTGTGTTACATCTAACAACTACTTTGCTCACTGTTCCAATACCTGGATGTGTGCCAAAGACTGTATTTCATAAGAGGTTGTCTTCTTTATCTTCTAGGCAAACAGATTTGACTCTTGCAACCACATTAATCACTAACCAAAGCAAGCTGTTTAGCTAATCAGAATCTGGGGTCTTACAACTGTTCTAATTTAATGATTCAATTTCTCTGCCATCATGGGCATACAGGGCCCTTCAATCACTGTCACCTATTGAACAGGAGGAAGTGAAACAGTTTCATTTTTAATGACTACTTAATTAAAGGCAGAGTAGCAACGGCATGGCAGTTCCATTCATGCGCAGCCACATCACTCAGGGGCCTACGAGTACCTTGGTACAGAGAGATCTCACAAACCTTTTTTTTTTTCATAGATATTTAGGTCAGAAGGGACCATTATGATCATCTAGTCTGACCTCCTGCACAATGCAGGCCACAGAATTTCACCCACCACTCCTAAAAAAGACCTCACACCTATATCTGTGCTATTGAAGTCCTCAAATTGTAGTTTGAAGACCTCAAGGAGCAGAGAATCCTCCAGCAAGTGACCCGTGCCCCATGCTACAGAGGAAGGCGAAAAACCTCCAGGGCCTTCCAATCTGCCCTGGAGGAAAATTCCTTCCCGACCCCAAATATGGCGATCAGCTAAACCCTGAGCATATGGGCAAGATTCATCAGCCAGATACTACAGAAAATTCTTTCCCGGGTAACTTGGATCTTACCCCATCTAAAAACCCATCACAGGCCATTGGGCCTATTTACCATGAATATTTAATTACCAAAACCATGTTATCCCATCATACCATCTCCTCCATAAACTTATCGAGTTTAATCTTAAAGCAAGATAGATCTTTTGCCCCCACTACTTCCCTCGGAAGGCTATTCCAAAACTTCACTCCTCTGATGGTTAGAAACCTTCGTCTAATTTCTAATCTAAATTTCCTAGTGGCCAGTTTATATCCATTTGTTCTTGTGTCCACATTGGTATTGAGTTTAAATAATTCCTCTCCCTCTCTGGTATTTATCCCTCTGATATATTTATAGAGAGCAATCATATCTCCCCTCAACCTTCTTTTAGTTAGGCTAAACAAGCCAAGCTCCCTGAGTCTCCTTTCATAAGACAAATTTTCCATTCCTCGGATCATCCTAGTAGCCCTTCTCTGTACCTGTTCCAGTTTGAATTCATCCTTCTTAAACATGGGAGACCAGAACTGCACACAGTATTCCAGGTGAGGTCTCACCAGTGCCTTATATAACGGTACTAAAACCTCCTTATCCCTACTGGAAATACCTCTCCTGATGCATCCCAAGACGACATTAGCTTTTTTCACAGCCATATCACATTGGCAGCTCATAGTCAACCTATGATCAACCAATACTCCAAGGTCCTTTTCCTCCTCCGTTACTTCTAGTTGATGCGTCCCTAGCTTATAACTAAAATTCTTGTTATTAATCCCTAAATGCATGACCTTACACTTCTCACTATTAAATTTCATCCTATTCCTATTACTCCAGTTTACAAGGTCATCCAGATCCTCCTGTAGGGTATCCCTGTCCTTCTCTAAATTAGCAATACCTCCCAGCTTTGTATCATCTGCAAACTTTATTAGCACACTCCCACTTTTTGTGCCCAGGTCAGTAATAAAAAGATTAAATAAGATTGGTCCCAAAACTGATCCTTGAGGAACTCCACTGGTAACCTCCCTCCAACTTGACAGTTCACCTTTCAGTAGAACCCGTTGTAGTCTCCCCTTTAACCAATTCCCTATCCACCTTTCAATTTTCCTATTGATGCCCATCTTATCCAATTTAACTAATAATTCCCCATGTGGCACAGTATCAAACGCCTTACTAAAATCTAAATAAATTAGATCCACTGCGTTTCCTTTATCTAAAAAATCTGTTACTCTCTCAAAGAAGGAAATCAGGTTGGTTTGGCACGATCTACCTTTTGTAAAACCATGTTGTATTTTGTCCCATTTACCATTGACTTCAATGTCCTTAACTACCTTCTCCTTCAAAATTTTTTCCAAGACCTTGCATACTACAGATGTCAAACTAACAGGCCTATAATTACTTGGATCACTTTTTTTCCCTTTCTTAAAAATAGGAACTATGTTAGCAATTCTCCAATCATATGGTACAACCCCTGAATTTACAGATTCATTAAAAATTCTTGCTAATGGGCTTGCAATTTCTTGTGCCAATTCTTTTAATATTCTTGGATGAAGATTATCTGGGCCCCCCGATTTAGCCCCATTAAGCTGTTTGAGTTTCGCTTCTACCTCAGATATGGTGATGTCTACCTCCATATCCTCATTCCCATTTATCATGCTACCATTATCCCTAAGATCCTCTTTAGTCTTATTAAAGACTGAGGCAAAGTATTTGTTTAGATATTGGGCCATGCCTAGATTATCCTTGACCTCCACTCCATCCTCAGTTTTTAGCGGTCCCACTTCTTCTTTCTTTGTTTTCTTCCTATTTATATGACTATAGAACCTTTTACTATTGGTTTTAATTCCCTTTGCAAGGTCCAACTCTACTTGACTTTTAGCCTGTCTCACTTTATCCCTACATATTCTGACCTCAATAAGGTAGCTTTCCTTACTGATCCCTCCCTTCTTCCACTCCCTATATGCTTTCTGCTTTTTCTTAATTACCTCTCTAAGATGCTTGCTCATCCAGCTTGGTCTACAACTCCTGCCTATGAATTTTTTCCCCTTTCTTGGGATGCAGGCTTCCGATAGCTTCTGCAGCTTTAATTTAAAATAATCCCAGGCCTCCTCTACCTTTAAACCCATAAATTCTTCAGTCCAATCCACTTCCCTAACTAATTTCCTTAATTTTTGAAAGTCAGCCCTTTTGAAATCAAAAACCCTAGTTGCAGATTTATTTTTGTTAATCCTTCCATTCAGTTTGAACTGAATTAGCTCATGATCACTTGAGCCAAGATTATCCCCTACAACCATTTCCTCTATGAGATCCTCATTACTCGCCAAGACCAAATCTAAAATGGCATCCCCTCTAGTCGGTTCAGCAACTACTTGTTGAAGGAATCCATCAGCTATCGCATCTAGGAAAATCTGAGCCCTATTATTATTACTAGCACTCATCCTCCAGTCTATATCTGGGAAGTTAAAGTCTCCCATGATCACACAGTTTCCATTAGTATTTACTTTATTAAAAACATTAAAAAGGGCTCTATCCATATCCAAATTAGATCCCGGCGGTCTATAGCACACCCCAAGCACTATCCCAGGGGAGGCTCTAATAGTTTTCTTCCCCAATTTAATTATTGCCCAGACAGACTCAGTCATATCCATTTCATCGCTTCTTATTTCTTTACATTCTATCTCATCATTGATATACAGTGCTACTCCACCACCTTTACCTTTTTTTCGGTCTTTCCTAAACAGCACATACCCTTCAATACCTGTAGCCCAGTCATGACTACTATTCCACCAGGTCTCTGTTATACCTATAATATCTGGTTTCACTTCCTGCACCAGTAACTCTAGTTCCTCCATTTTGTTACCTAGGCTCCTTGCATTAGTGTACAAACATCTTAATTTTTGCTGTTTGGCCTCACTCACATTCTGTACCCTATTAGGCACGGTTATTTTACTACCAGTATAACCTATTAGACTTGTATCTACACTGCCCTTCCTCCTACCTACAGCTGTATCCACTCTTACTTCATTTTCTTTCCACTCTATGCTAAATTCTGGCGTGGAGATTACCTGGACATCTCCCAACCATCTCCCCCAAATTCCTAGTTTAAAGCTCTCTTAATCAGTTGTGCCAGCCTCCATCCTAGAAGTCTATTTCCTTCCCTACTCAGATGAAGTCCATCCCGAGAGAACTGTCCTCTATCCATGAATGCCTCCCAATGGCCATACATCCCAAAGCCCTCCTTATAGCACCACTGCCTAAGCCATCTATTGATAGTCATAATCTTGTCACACCTTTGTTGCCCTTCTCTAGGAACAGGCAGAATCCCACTAAAGATCACCTGAGCCTCAATTTCCTTAAGCGTCCTCCCCAGCCTAACATAGTCTCCCTTAATACTTTCCAGTGAGAATCTAGCCGTATCATTTGTTCCCACATGAAGGATAATTAGGGGATTCTTTCCCGCTCCCTTTAGAATCCTTTTTAACCTCAGGTCTACATCCCGTATCTTAGCACCTGGAAGACAGCACACCCTCCTATTTTCTGGATCAGCTCTGGTTACAGGCCTATCTATTCTTCTCAATAAAGAGTCCCCAATCACATAGACCTGCCTTTTCCTAGTGACGGTGCTATTCTCCAGTCTATCCCCTGTTCCCTCTGGCTGCAAGTTTTTTCCATTCCCATTCTCCCTTGTAATCCTTTTTAACCCATCCTGTATCCTCCTGGGGCTCATATTTGGTGTAATCTCCATTAACTCTTCCCCTTTTCCTATAGGACTAACCGCTCTTCTCTTCTTCCTTGCCCTGTCACCTTCAGTGACTACCTGCTGAGCCCCTTCTTCATTTTCCAACTCTGCAAACCTATTCTGAAGCTCTATTTCTCCTTCACTAGCCCGTCTTTTCCTCTGCCTAGTTCTTTTAGTCACATGCTTCCACTGACCACTTTCCTCACCCAGTCTCCCCTCAGAATTCCCTAGTCCTGCTTCCATCTGCAAGTCTGAGCTTTTCCCTTCAGATACCTCATGTCTTTGCTCCATAATCTGCTCAAACCCCTTCCTAAACTCTACCAGACTTTCCACCTGCATCTCCAAACCTCTGATCTTTTCCTCCATCAGCTCTATCAGACGGCATTTCATGCAGACAAAACTCTTACCAGGTGCCCCCTCCAGGATCATGTACATACCACAGCTTCCACATCCAGTCATCTTCATTGTGTCATCTGCTACATGGGTCACTCCCACTGCCACCTCTGAATCTGTCATAGCCTTCCCACCTAAATCCTGTTAATCTGGGAAACACAAACCACACCAAAACACCACCACCACCCACAGCAAAACCAAACCCCACACAAGCACCACAAGACAAACTCCGCTTTCAAACTCCCACTCAAACGCCCCTGTTTACAGCTCTGTTTGCTAGCTCCTGTGCTGCTGCAGCTGTCTGTGCTGCTGCCTGACTGGCTGCTACCTTTATAGGACCTGGGTGACTGAGCAACAAAATGGCATATGAAATTCAACACCGATCAGTGGAAAGTAATGCACATTGGAAAGCATAATCCCAATATACATGTACAATGATGGGTTCTAAACTAGCTGTCACCACCCAAGGAGGAGATGTGATGACTCTGAAAACTTCCGTTCAGCGTGCAGCAGTAGTTAAATATCACTGCATTTCCAAGCAGCATTCTCTCTCGTGCAGTTCCCATCCACTCAGCTGAACTGACCCCCAGTGAAATTCTAATGCTGAACTTCTGACATCCCATTCACTTCCATGCTATGGAAGTAGATAAAGGGAATTTGGATGCAGACCTCTGAAATGAGCAGGAGTCAGGCTAACTCTTTAATAACGTGAGATTTGTAGAATAATATCTTTAATAATGTGAGATTTGTAGAAGCGGGGATAGTACGAAATGAGTGGAAAAGAACTGTGAAAGAGGCTGTTGTGACCTTGTATGAGATAAGAATAGAATGTAGACTATAAGAGAAATTGGTGAGGAAAATAAGATATCATGAAGGAATATGTATAAACAATATGCAGCTGTTGCTTATTATTGTCTGCAAATAAAGGTATAAATGCTTGAGCCAATTGTTTATCTTTAGAGAGACCCGCCTAGGTGGGGGAAACCCTGTGTCCTAGGGCACTCTCTCCCTCTGTGAAATTGCTTGAGATAATAAAGTGTAGCTGACTTGCTGCACCCAACCTGAGACTGAGAACTGTGTTTTTCTCTGACAATGGCAACAGTCTACGATAGCATAAACAGGTATCGCTTGACTTCGCTGCAAGATCGAACAGAAGATCTGCATGGATTTCTCAGAGATGGGTGTTACTAAGCGGTCAAAATAAAAATGACACAAACAAGTGTAAGTGGAGAAGGTGTGATGAAGAAAGCTCTTCTTCAGATCCTTAATCATATTTAATGACTGCCAGGATACTACAGATAAACTACAAGAAAGGCAAATTGACTTTTTTGCGACTCTTCTTTTTTCAAATATATTCCTGTATGAAATTCCTGTTCTCCCTTTAGCAGAGGACAAATTGAATCCATACATTCCCCTTTAAAAAACCTATCAAGCTCTGTGCCTTTCAGTGTACTGTAGTGGCTTAATGTTTACTTGATGTAAACATTCTTTGGCCAAGGAATGTCACCTCTCCTAGGCCCCAACCCTGCAAGCAACTCTGGGTGAGTTGGTTCCAGTATGTGAACAGAGCCCCATTGACTGTGCACCTGCAGAGAGTTGCTTACAGGATCAAGGCTTTAAATTGGCCAATGAGATCACTGAAGAAAAACTGGAGGCATTCCCCTGTCCCAACACAGGCTGAGTTAGATGTCTCAGTTATGTTCCCAGACCCTATGAGCCTAAAGAACAAGAAATAAAAAGATAGCAAAGCATCCCTTAATCACAACCAACATCCCAAACATCTCCTCGCTGCACCAGGAACTGTAAGTTAAGAGAAGAAACACTAATCATTCCTCTGCTGAGACCAGCCATATTGAAAACACTTGCATTTTATTGCATCTCTCAACCTAAAATACATACAAAGGATCTCCTGTATAGAGAATTAAAGGCCACTGGATCGACCAAGGCTCAGGTCCAAGGATGTTTGCAAGCGGGACTAGAATACTTTCAATTTAGTTGGTGTTGGTCCTGCTTTGAGCAGGGGGTTGGACTAGATGACCTCCTGAGGTCTCTTCCAACCCTGATCTTCTATAATTCAGTGTTGACACCGCAAGCGAGGAAGATGCATTTAGCTACAGCTCACAGTGGAGAGATGTGTTACACCAAAGAGGCTGAAGGGAGGGGGATGAGTGAGATGGGAAAGCGAAGCGAGAGAAGAAGACAACACAGCAGGCCTCAAGTGCTAACAGTGGGTCAGCTTCATCCTCTGTCCCCACACCTCATGCCTGCATTATCTGTGGCAAAGACTGTCGCTCTATGACTGGACTTTTTAGCCACTCACACTGCTACAGCATGACACACAGTAACAGAACGGTTTTGGTGCTTATATCATCATCTTTCAAGATGGATGCCTGCCATATTAACATTGTGTGTACACACACACACACACACACTGGCATTTTTCTGCACTGAACTTTGGTCCCAAATTAATTACAAACACTGTTTTCAGTGATCTCAATTCTTATTGTCTCTCCTGTGTTATAGCTCTTTTTTGAACTCCAGACAAAACATGCAATTACACTTGGAAGGGGAAAAAAGTGCTTTTCTGATGTGCTTCATTGTTTACAATTACTGTTGTCTTTACTGCACCAGTGCTGAACAGATTGCCTTGCACACAAAGGACCATTTTCAGCACTAAAGAGATTGCCTTTGGTGAATCACCGAACAAAGGCAGTATGCAGATGCTATGCCAAGTAACCTAAGGGAAAATATTGCAAACTATTTATCAGAGCAGTAGCCTGTGTTACTTAGCAAGGGATGTCCCTGTACTTGATAATAGTGGGGCTTCTATCTCTGTTGTCTGGGAGATTACAGGTCAGAAGTGAGTGTATGAAGATAAAAAGTGGGCAACTTGTAAATTATTCTTGGCCAATTCATTCATTTTTTTTTCTCTGAGGGCAGGTCTACACTACGGGGCTAACTTGACATAAGTTACGCAACTCCAGCTACGTAAATAATGTACCTAGAGTTGACATACCTTAGGTCTACTTACTGCAGTGTCTACACGGCGTTGGGTCCTTATGCTTCTTGTTCCGGTGGAGTACCGGATTTGATGGGAAAGCGATTGGCAGTCGATTTAGTGGGTCTAGTGAACCCCCAGTGGATCGATCGCCACACGTTGATCTCCTGGTAAGTGGAGACAAGCCCTGAGAGACAGATCACATGAACAAAAATTCTGTAAGATTAGCTGAGTTGGAGGCTGTACATTCAGCCCTTGTAGGAGGGGAAGGCAGAAGTGGCTTGCATCACTCAACCATTACCATCAGGGGGATTCAGGAATGGCATTGGCACACATTCTGAGGGAATTCTAACCAGCGGTTCTTCACTATAAGATTGGTGGCTGACATGCAGGGGAGTAGGAGATGAGATGAGTGGGTTCCATGGACTGAGTGACAGCTATGGAGGGCACCTTCCTCATTCTAAGGAAAACACCCAGATAAAAATGGGTACTAAGAGGAAGAGGGATGTACACAGCTACATTTTCTAAAGCGTTGGATCTCAAAGTATGGTGCATGGGTACTTACGGAGAGTGGCCAGCCACACAACTTTGGCTCTTCCACCTTATTATCAGCTGTCAGACTGCATTAAAGGACAGCTCAAAATACATTACACACTACCCAAATATGACTATTCTATGGGCATGCCTACACTGAATCATGGGTGGGATTGCAGCTTCTTCAGACATACCCAAGCTAGTTTGAATTCAGCTAGATACTGCAGTAATGAAGCTATGACAGCGTGGGCTGGAAAGCCCATGTGACTCTGCGTAATTGCTCAGATGGTTAGCCTGTGCTGAAGCTCGCCCTGCTGTGGCTTCCCTGCTCCAGTACTCGAGCTAGCTAGATTATAGCCAGCTCAGATATGTCTACATGAATCGCAACCGCACCCCGTGGTTGCTGTGTAGACATATCCTATGTGAACAACTTCTGCGGGTGCTATGGGGAGGGGATGGGAGATGATCGCTGAAAAGGACATCACACAGCAGTCTAGTCTCAAGATGACAAAGGCATGAATGACAGTAGCAATATCTGCAGAGAAGCTGAAGACCAGCTGGCCAGATGTAGATGAAGAACTGCCTGTTTGGCTATTATTACTATTTGATGAGTCACACATGGCAGACACAATCTCTGAATGAGGGGGCAGCTATCATCCTTGTCCACTCTTTTGTGTACTGCCCCCCAACCCACTAACACCTCTTTGATCTTGTCTGAATTAACCCTGAGCCAGCTTGTCCTCATCCACTGACTTCACCAAAGGCCCTGGATGGGTCTGAAGGGATAGCAAAGTGGGTCTGAGTGTCACAAGCATACACCCCCTCTACACCCCCTGTTTTCCCATGGCTAATGCACCCCTTCAGTCAATGGAAGCTTTGCGATTGACTTCAGTAGTACACCCTCAGGACCTCTCTAGAGTCTGAGCTCTTCCGACAGGGACCACCACCCTTTATTGAATGTCTGGAGAGAGGTTGGAATATCATGTGCACTACTGCAAAAAAACCAAAACTATCTCCCACTGAGCCTTAACTATTACCTCATGCTCCCATCAGCTGTTCTGACGACTGTATTTCTGACAACCCTTAATGAGAACAGCCCTCCCCAAAATCTCCATTTGCAAACAAAGAAGGCAGTGACTGTTGAAACGGGGCCAAAAGTGTGTTAGGTGCTTCACAAAACAAGAGACACCATGCTCCCAGAAGCTTACATTATCCTTGGAAGGAGACCAGCAAACTGAGCAGCAAGAAGGGCTATGTGAATGGAGACACCCTAAGAAATGAGATCGGTGGTGAGGTTGGGATAGAGTTGTGCAGTGCATTGAAGGCAAAGATGAGAAGTTTAAAATTCAGTATTTAGATGGCAAACTCTTTGGGGCAGCACCGTCCTGTTCTGTGACTGGTCCGGTCCCTGACTGTGACTTTTAGTCACTACTGTACTAGAAATA
Source organism: Lepidochelys olivacea (assembly GCF_965140295.1). Taxonomy (NCBI): domain Eukaryota; kingdom Metazoa; phylum Chordata; order Testudines; family Cheloniidae; genus Lepidochelys; species Lepidochelys olivacea. The sequence continues at coordinate 131,960,290 of NC_140415.1, forward strand.
AATAATAACACACAGTGGCTAAGGGGGAGGGACTTTCAGGAAGATGACTTTAGCAGCTGATTTTGGACACAGAGCAGTGGAGTTAGATCTATACTCAGCCAATCATGTTTCCTTTGAAGAAGTCCCCGAGTTCTCGCTTTAACCTAGTATGAATTTATTGACATTCCTTACAATTATTTAAGCAGGCATGTAGAGGAAACCCACATCTGCAGGGGCATGCAAGGTAATCATCCTTGTGCTACTTGGTGCTGGCACTAGACTGAGCCCATGGAGGGATGGAAAGTCTTCTGGGATAAACCATGAAATGCCCGCTGTTCAGGTACAAGAGGTGGCGGCTGGGTAAGGATTTATGGCTGATTATGGCTGCAGGCTTACAAAGGTCAGAGGGGATGAGCCACCTTCTTTGTTCTCGTCCTTACACCTGTAACAAGTTAAAATTATGCTGAAGTTGGAGGCAGCCCTTTTTACTACCTGTCACAAAAATAAAAATCCTGGAGAATGTAAAATGTCCAGAGAAAGAATAGTAAGATGCTGTTCAGTTTGTAAATAGGTCTCTACTAATGTGAAACAGCATTATTGAAGCATTGTAATTACATGAAAATAAACCACAAAGTCAGGAGACTTAGTTTCATGTAATTACATGTAATGTAGGCTTATGTATTCATGTAAACCTGAATGTCCAGTACTGGTTTCCCAGGCCCACCTTAACTTGGACATGTTGCCATGAGTATCTTCCACTTACTGGTGGGAAAGCCCCACTAGCGACAACACAAAAGAATTTTCTTTTGCCTGCTGTGTTTATGAATTATAATCTTATAGTCACTGAGCTCACCTGCTGCCATCCTTCTGCTCTAGATTAGACACCGGGGATATCGCAGGCCCATCTCACACATAGGGTGCTGGAGTCTGCAGCCTGTATGCTCAGCATGGATGTGGAAGAAGTTTGTCTCTGGCTAAGGTCTGCAGTGTATGGTCTCTAACCAATGTTGGGAGGATGAGTGTGATAAAGCAGTGCAGAGTGGTTTATCCAGATCATAGGAGGGTGCTCGAAAAGGCAGTGTCCTATGTGGACCACCTGGGGAGTGCTGTGTGCAAGATTCAGGATAGTGGAGGTCTGGGGTGATAGTTGAACGTTAGAGAGGGGATGCTGGTCGAGAGTAAAGTTAAGGTCAGCACTGGAGCCTTATCTGAGAATTTCCAGACTTTCAGAGGTTTAGGTTGTTTCACCTACCAACGACCCTCCTAGTTTTCCGACTCTCAGAAGTTTCCTTTTTAATCTAAGCTTAAAATTTCCTGACCATTTAAAATGACTGCCATATTTGTGGTCCTACATTCTCTCCATCCCCCTCATTTTGAGGGGCAGTGAATATTGCTAGGGGCAACCACCAGGAAAGTCCTTCTACCCTGGGGAACATGGGGACAGAGGTACAAGTAGGAGGAGAAGTTTCTTAAACACATATACACCCCCCTCCCACCTCTTGCCCAAGAGCTGGGCAAAACCCAACTGTGTGTATATAGTTAGAAATACTGAGAAGCAGCTAAAAGTTCTGCCTATGCAAAGAGGAGTTATTTACTTCATACTGGAGAGCATGTAGTTTCTTGTGGAGCTCAGAAACAATGACAGGCAGAAGATTCAACTCCAGCCCCACTCCAGTGGATATTACAGGATCTGACTATGAGGGTGGCCCTCTTTAGCCCGGGAAAGGTTGTGCGCTCTGCATGCTCCCTGTCCTAGGTTAGCCTGGGCAGTTATTTCTGGTCCTGCAGATCATATAAAACCCACAAGCCCAATGAGAATAGCTGAGACTGGACAGTTTTATAATAAATTTCCAAATGCTGTAGGACCACAGAGGCTCTCAGGCTTTTCTCATTCTTCAGACTTTACATGGTCCTGTGGTTATACAGAGCTAGTGGGTCTCTCTTTTCCTGAACAGTTTATCAACCTTACTTTAGTCCCAGACCAGGGAGCCTGTGGAGTTTATCTGGATTATACATTGTGCCTCGGGATGCTGCAGTGTTGGAGAAGCACAACAGAATAAGCCACATTCAGAGTTTCTAGTTCAAGTTGGTTGTAAGTTAACTGTAGGATACTAAATAAATAAAAAAACAAAAAAACAAAAAAACCCATCACCAAAACTCCAAACCCCAAACCAAATAATAATTGGGAAACTTATACAAAAGTGAAATCTTCTGGTTTTTATATTTGGCTAGTTCCCCCATCCAATTACCCACTTACTTTCTAAACCAATTATTCTCCAGCAGAGGACTAGACATGAATCATAGACTGATTTAGTTTGAGTGGGGTGGAGGATTATAATCAAGTTTATAATGGAAAGCTAGTTACAGCCTTAACTATGGAAGACTCCTGACTCTTCCTAATGTGTGCTCCTGAAAGAGCAAAGCCTCAATTACATTGTCTGCGGTCATGCATACTGCATGCATCTCACACACAGAGTCTGAAGCTGTCTCAGAGGGAAAAAAGAATCCGTTACAAGAGTGCAGTGTTTAAACTGATGTTTAGCATTGCTGACATTTCTGAAATGCCTACCTCTTTAAGGACTGAGACATTTCTCATGTATTAAAACACTATAACACCATACCCAAGGACTCTGCAGTCAGGAGATGTATGCCACTGAAAAGGAACTTCTGCAGGAAGGTTCAGGTGACGGGGAAGATGCAGAAAATGGGATTTTTGACTGAGGAGCTATAATATTTTGATCAGAAAGAAAACATAATTTTTTATCACTAATTGTTATTCAGTAATTTGACAATGTGTTTAGCATTGTACAGGCACAAAGAGAAACATGATCTTTGACCCCAGAAGTTTACAACCTATGGGCCTATCTCCGCCTCCTTTACTCAAATTACGTAGGACCTTACTACATACGAAACCCCATTTATAGTTGAGGTGTGTCACGTGGGAGTACTGCTCAGGGACCTAACTATATTTCCTAGCCCTAGTCACCTGAAATGCATCAGGGATACAAAAGATTAATTGACACTGATCCTAGGGGGCTATTGCTACACTGTCCCTTTTTCAGAAAATTAAATGCAACTACAGCAGAACACCAGCTAAATTAAAACCCTAAATGGCCCAGGGGTCATTTCTACAGGTACAAAGGGCATTTAGGTGCCTAGTTCTACTGACTTGCAAGGGGAATTGGGCACTTAATTCCCATTTCTTCCTTTGAAAATCTCCCCTTCAGTTAACAAACACAGACAATTGGAGACATCTCAGGTGGGCTTTAGGGGATGGCACGTCTACCAATAACTACTGTCTCGGACTCTCAATGGCTTTCTGATCACACACTTCTTGTTCTCAAAACAGTTCCTTCTGCCACCTGGAGCCTGTGATGATTGCCAGGGGTGCTGCCAGAATTTTCCATAAGGAGGGGGTCCAGAGCTCTCCCTCCCTTGCACCCTGCCCCACACATTCCTCCTAGCAAACCCTGGATGCAGCCTTGAGCTCTCCCACACCACTCCCCCATGCCCAGTCCTGAGCTCTCCCACACTACTTTGGTACCCAAATCTACACGTTCCCCCCTGCACACAGTTCCACACACATTCCCCTCCTGGTGCCCCATACCTAGGCTCACACTATTCCCCACATATTACTCTGTATCCAAGTCCAAGCTCTCCCCCATCCCCCCCTACTAAGTCCCATGGTCTGCCTGTCCCACACCCCGCCTGGGCTCTTACCCAAGGAGGCGGTCAGGCAGAAGAGTACCATCCCGACGAGGGGGCCAGGATGTTCTGGGAGTGTAAAACCAGCTCCAGGCAGCAGACAATGAACCCTGGGTCCCCCCTTGTTAAACTCCTGATTCCTGCTCCTAGTGGCGTTTTCCATCATTAGCAAATCAATAGGCGTCTGTTACTTCTGTCTGCAAAAGATCCCACACTCCTCTTTCTTATAAGTTAATGGTTACATGGCACAATGTCAAGTTCAAATATTTTCTTTTGCTTGTGGGTTATCTGGCTTCAGATAATTGTGGGGCTGGTGCAGTTTGTGTGGTTTGCATGGGGTTGTCTGGGTTTGGAAGCCACTGCGTGAGGTGAGTTGTGCAGCCTCAGAATTTATGATGTACAGATATGGATATTGTGGTTTAAACTGATTTATGCCTTTCAAAGGGTGGCAACTTTAGGCGCCTTGTGCAGAGAGCAGGGGCAAGCCTCCCCTTGTTGGGTTAGGATTACTGTGGTCTCCCAGCCCCACAGAGGTTGGGAGACATGCTTTCCTATGGATTAGGATTAGGCATCAACCCAACTATCATGATGATGGAGGATGGGTCCACAGGAGCTACCAAGCTCTTGTTGCAGGACCCTTAGTTCCCAGTGCAGCAGCCTGGGGATGCAGGTCTTGGAATGTTGCCAGTCCATCAGGGCACTGGGTTTAAATGGATGAGGCAGGCCTTGAACATTTGGGCTGCCTAGATTTTGAGTAGCAAAAGAGATACAAGCAGAGGACAGCATCTTTTTCCTTACGCTGATGCCAGGAGAGGATGCCTGTGTTAGGTTGTTTTGTCTTTTAAGTTACAGGCTTTAAAAAATAGCAGCCAGGATGCAATTAACTAAAGGAACAAGTCCTAACTGAGGTCAAATGTAAAGTCTAGCCCTTTAGTCTTAACAGAGCAAGTTATATCCTAATTCTGCAGCTCCAGAAACAACAGCACAAAACCAAACCAACTCAAAGATTAAATAAAGAAATAGCAGCTAATGCCAAAAACATTGTACACTAATTAAAATACTGGCCAGGATGAAATCCTGGAATATTAATTGTAACACAAACTATTATTGAGCCTGGTACTGAGTGTCTGTTATTAGAAAATACCTGCACATGAGTTGATAAAGAGGAGGACAGAGGAGATGCAGATATGGGTCAAAATTCAACCGTGTGGGAGACTCTTCTTTTAGAAGACGAGCATAGACCAGCCTAAATAAGTTTGAGGAGTAGCAGTTGGAAAAAAGTCTCCAACAAAGCCAAAGTGATCTGTGTCTGCTGGAGTGTCATTGAGGATGGCCAAGGAATGCAGTGGCATCTGTGGGAAGAGAGGCAGCATAAACTATTTAGCATTTCCCACATCCTCCCAGAGCAAAGCAAAGGGGAAAACAGGAACACGGCCTGCATTGCATCTCCTCAACGCAGCTGGAAGGATCTGTGCTCATGTTGGCTGTTGTTCCTGATTGCTTTTTGGTGCTAGTGTTAATTTTTAATTGCCCATCCTTTTGCAATTTAAACCCCTAAGTGAGTCAGCCAACGTGTATCTTTCATCTAAATGTAAAACAGATCATTCATAAAAACACAATGCTTCAGGGCAACATGGTACCCAGACACAATCTGAGTTGGTTATTCATCCAAATGATAAGGAACTCATCTCCCAGCTTACTGTACAGCTGTGACTCACTCCAGGAGCCAGTGCACACCCACCCCTCTTGTATTTTCCCCATCAAATACCATTAGCATTGAATCAAAAGCCAAATGTGCCGCCAATATTTTCCTCAAACATTCCTATTATCTATTGCTACTGGTTGTATTGTTTGAACCATTTGGAGAGGACAGAAGTCCTGTAAGTGAGCGTAATGTCTAATTTTCCTAGTAGGCATTCACTAACACATTCCTTCTGCTTCTGCCACCCCCTTGACAATCAGATACTGTCCCCCAAAGCCTTGAAACTCACTTGTTACCTATGGGTGCAAAGGCTTTTGGAATATGCTTGTCACCGCAGTGCCACCCACATGAAAGCAAATTGTGTGCTGTTGGACAAATTGACTTTGCTAAGAGGCTGAATGAAACTGACTCACTCATGACCATTAGGCAGCTGGCAGGAATCCAACTGGCTAGTAAATAGCTACACAGAACAGGTCCTCAGGATCACTGTCTGAGGCCAATGATGTCATACAGAAGGCTCCAACATTGGGCTACATGCTGGATTGCCTCAGTCTACTAAAAGTTTAAAAAACAAACTAAAAAAGGCAATAGAAAGACCAGAGGTAAAACATTCACATTCACATTAGAATTAAAGGGCCAGTTTTTTAATATGAATCTGAAAATATAATGTATATTAATATTAACCACTCACATACACTATCTAGCAAGGACAACTAGATTAGGCTTTAGGCTGCACACTACATGTACAAACAATATAACTTCCGGTTATATTGCAGATGCACAATTTCCATTAACCAAAACACACTATATTCTAAAGATGAAGCAAAATAGATATGTAAGTGTATACAGATACACTCTCTCTCTCTTTTAACATTAGCAAAACTACCTATTTTCTCCTAACCTTGTTCTTGGAAATGGCTAAACTTTTTGTCTGAAACTTTCTAGACAAATTTAGCTTGGGGTAGATACCTGGCATGGAAAATTTCAGCCTGAATGGCTACAATTTATATAAGTTATAAGCAGCTGAAAGCAGGGGCTTATAATCGAAAATGTTACACAACCTTAACTACAAACATTGTTACCGGCTCTACCTATAGTTCATTTTGAAAATTAAATAGTTAAAAAAAATCATTTCCATCTTTATTCACAACCCAGGACTTGTATTCAGTGTATTGTGTTGCTGCTGCAACACTGGATGGCTTCTCTAACACTTAATATAGTGTCAGCAAGTGTTAATGATGTCATCCACCACTGCAGAGGAAATAGAGAGCTCTGAGCTTAGATCTTGGCAGGAAAAAATAATTTTGCACCTAATCTCTAATCAAGTGTTTAAATAAAGTTTATTTTACTTGAATGTTGTAGCGTCTAAGAAGGATGTTAGTAAACTCCCCCCCGAGGCAGCTAGTCCCTGTGCTGATCTAGATAAATGAAAGGTAAAGGCAGCACAAGGGGAAGGATAGGACAAGTGTGTGGCCTCCCTTTAGCCAGGTTAGCATCCACCTCACTCCACCGCTATGTCAGGTGTTCCTATAGTTATTGGGGCACACCTTTATCCTTTAGATGGCTGCTATCTTTACAATAGAATATTTAGAAACAGGCGCTTACATTTGCAAAACTGATTTTCTCAATGACCACCCAGCCTGAGAAGGTTGAAGGGGCCTGACTTTCAAACAGCACTGAGCACCTGTACTCTGAAAATCAGGGCCCTTAGAGGCATCTCAAGTTGGGCACCAAAAATCACAAGCCACTTTTGAAAATTTAGGCAGAAACCTCAGCACTCTCTCCTATTGACTGCCAAGCTTTTAATTGGAGCTATGGCCTATGATCCTAGGGTCACCGCAATAATACAGTGGGTGACACATATAAAGTAAATAAATTTAAATAATTAATATATCTATATTGTAATTTACCATTATATTTCCAATTTTGGCAACTTTGGAGTTGGGAGAGAAAGTACACATGGTTATAGTCATATTTCTACTTACATGTTTTACAGTAACGTATGAATTTAGGCATATAGCTGAATAATAGTTTAGCCAGTGTAAGATAGTACAAAAGATAATTATGGGATTTTTCTTACTGCACTAAACACACATGCAGTGTTAACAGAAAGAGGAGTGGCTCAAGAGCTGTCTAATACTAAGACCAAACCTAGACGTAGTTGCTGTTCAGATTTTGTGCTGTTTCCAGGCAGAAACCAAATGTAATTTACATTTTATCGAGTTGATGCAACCAATAAAGAGAACAGACCATGAACACCCTAGTCTCTTTTTCTTTCCCTAAAATAAGGTTTATCTGCAAAATGAGAAAACCAACAAGAAATGGAACCATTTAAAAAAGTCAGGGAGGTGAAAGATCTTATCACAGAGAAGTATTTAAAAACACTACAGTTTGGTTGAAAAGAACCACTTTACAAATAGCATGTTCACATTTTGTTGGACTGGCTGTGCAGATGTTTTCAGTAATATCAGGTCCCTGTGTGTATTCAATATGCTGTCTTGCTTTCTTTGGCTGCAGAATGCTTTCTTAGAAGACATCTGGGACACAACGCATATGTTGTGTTTCGGATTCGGGCGTTATAACCCTGCAATGGTGAATGTGGTTTAAAGACAATAAACTACGAACAAAGTAAAAAGTAGTGGAGCTTTTCTTTAAGGACAAATTAGTTGGTAAACAAAGAACTTATTATTATTTTTGCACCTTGTGTCGCGTCGCAATAGAGACCCAAACATTTAGAGCATATGGATAATCATTCTTTTTAGTATACCAAAATCCAAGGATATATATAAATTTTAAACTTAAGCAGGTCAGTAACCACAGTGTATTGTTACAATGTGTCCAGCATAATGCTACGTGGCTGCCTATAACTCAAGTCAGATCTTCCGAGTTCTCCCTTCCTCTGACCTGCAACCTCCCCTCTAACCTATTTTCACTTTTTGGTGTTTCTTTGAAACATTTACTTCCCTTTGTGAGCCATAAACATTCATGTTTTTCCCTTTACAGCCTCTGTATGAGCTTGTGGCAGTGAAGGGTTATGGGAAGAGAAAGAGTTGTCTAACACATGGCATAGTGCTGGATGTTGGGCTTTATTGTCAGTCCATTGTTGTGTGGGACCCTAAATAGCCAGTCTCCAGCTCAAGTTTCTGCTCTTATTTTCTTTTCCACATTTGGCAACAATCCCCTCTTTACCGTGATACTCACTGCCTTCTTCCCACCCACACATTTCCTTGCAGTCCTCTCTCCTACCTTAGGACCTGATCCAATGCTCACTGAAGTCAACGGGAGTCTTTCCACTGGCTTCAATGGACATTGCATCAGGCCTTTTCCTGCACTTCCACATCACTGGTGTATTCCCATTCGGTCACGTCCTGTCATCAATCTTTCCAAACCATGCGCTGAAGCTATCTGACACTGCTTCACAGGTGCATGGTACATTCAGTTTCATCTCCACAGCTCCCAAGATTGCAGAATTACCTCATGTCTTGTGTCCTTTCTGATCTTGGACTATTGCCATTTTTTACCATGAGAACAAGTCTATTCCTCCATTTTTAATTGGTATAAATTCCTTTGACTTTTGCTGAAAGTGGATCACCTGCTGCCTTTTTTCCCTGCATTATTCCCTAGGTGGTTGCAAACAGTCACTCACCACTGGGAATAGCATTCTCTCTCTCTCTCTCTCTTTATTATCAGCTTTTCTACTAGGATGCTGCCCTTGCGAATGTGTTACCATCACAACCAAACAGGGAACCCTGCCTTGATTTTTGTAAGCTTTCTAATTTATATTTTGACAGTATTTGCTGCCAGTTCCTTGTTTCTATTATTCTTTGAGTGCCCAGAGAAGGACAAAGTGCCCTATCTCCCATTTTTCTCTAAGCCAGTGGTTCTCCAACTGAGGGTCCCTTTAGGAAAAGCAGCTTTGCCTGACTGATCACTGTCAAAAGCAGGTTTCAGAGTAGCAGCCGTGTTAGTCTGTACCTGCAAAAAGAACAGGAGTACGTGTGGCACCTTAGAGACTAACAAATTTATTTGAGCATAAGCTTTTGTGAGCTACAGCTCACTTCATCAGATGCATAGAATGGAACATATAGTAAGAAGATATTTATACATACAGAGAACATGAAAAGGTGGAAGTACCCATACTAACTGTAAGAGGCTAATTAATTAAGAGGGGCTATTATCAGCAGGAGAAAATTTTTTTGTACTTTTGTAGTGATAATAAAGATGGCCCATTTCAGACAGTTGACAAGAAGGTGTGAGCTCATCTTAATTAATTAACCTCTTAAAGTTGGTATGGCAACTTCCACCTTTTCATGTTCTCTGTATGTATATATATCTTCTTACTATATGTTCCATTCTATGCATCCGATGAAGTGAGCTGTCGCCCACCAAAGCTTATGCTCAAATAAATTTGTTAGTCTCTAAGGTGTCAAAAGCAGCTGCCCATTGTACACAAAACATTTATTAGGTTTCCCCTCAGGGGAAAATGTTCACAACTGATCTGAGCTGACAAGAGAAGAATCAATACTGGGGCTTCCTTTTTCTTATCTTAGACTCAAGTTGACTATAGCAGGAAATAAAAAAAACCCTCACTTTGCTTACTCAGGACTAAGTTGTGTTATTGCCACCGAACCTGCAGTGAGGGGCAGTGCTCTCAGACAAGCACAGTAGCCCAGACGCTCCAAGGTGTTGAACTCCCACTGCAATGTTTCCAGGGGCAACGCACGGGAAAAGCCTGCAATGTCTACTCCAAGAGGGGATGAGCACGACTGACCATGCCACGCAGGGGGAGCAAAGCTTCAATTACAGAGCAGCATGACTGCAGTTTGGAAGCCACAGTAATACATCTTTTCTGCTTTTCACCAAGTGAGCGTGGGGCCGAAATTAAGGCACACGACAATGACCAAGGCTCAGGTGTTTGCAGCGGTTTGGGAGTACAACACAACAGCTGTTGGTACAGAGCTGCTCTGAGAAGTTGCGGGTGCTATTACAAGTGACCCAACAAAAGCAGAGTCTCTGGACAAAGCTGCTTTTTTTGGTAGAGAAAAACCACCTCTCTGTAAAACAAGTGGCGGGGGGTGTTCTGTCAAAGTTTAAAAGAAAAGAAACAGGCAATTAAATCGATGATACTCAAGACTAAAAAACAACGCCCCCCCACCCCCTGCGGTGTCTTAGGGTACCCAGCTTTTGCAGCAGGTTACCTGTGTGAAAGCCATCGGTTAGAGATTGGTGAGGCAGCCAGGTTCTTCTGCCTCATCCCTATTCGGTCCACATTTTAATAGAAGACTTTTTTTGGAGGAAATATTAGATGTCAGTATATTTTCAAATTACACATTCTCCCACTCTCACTGCTGCAGCAAGCGGTGAGTCAGCAGCAGACAATACGGCCCAGATTCTCAGCCGATGTCAGTCAGCACAGCTCCATTAACTTTCATGGGGCGGGGGGGGGGGGAGAGGGAGGAGGGGAATGTAACACTGTAAATCTCTGGCTATTGAGACATGACAGCACTGTATCAACTCAAGTCAGGTACCTTACTATAAAGACTGAGGGGCTGATTCTCATTTACCCATAGGCCTCTTTACATGGCCAGAGTACCATGAGGGGGCCTCAATGTACATGAGAACCAGGCTCTTAGATTGGAGGTTGCTTCTGTCACAGTCTAATCAGAGGCAAACAAAAGTCAGAAGAATGCATGTGTAGGGGGAGGACGGGACAGGACAGGTGGGAACAGAGGGGGACACATCTCAGTGGATGAGACAAGCAGGCTTCTCTTCTCTTGGTGAAAAGCAGGTTTCTGTAACACCTGTACACAGCCTAGTTTTGAAACAGCTGAATATCCATTATGTGCATACAAATTCTTGGTCACCAGGAATTCTTGGTCACGCTGTATCTCTCAGTGTAGTGTTCAAAGTTTGAGACAATCATTGTGATTTTCTTCTCCCCCACACAGATGCCTTCATCCCCGCCATCTGCCTTCCCCTCCTTAGAGAAACCGGGAGAAATGCAGTGAAGTCTGCAATTAGATTCAGTCTGGCACTGACTCACCCAATGATATTTTTTCTTATGTTGTGATATTTCACAACATTGAAACCCACTGACAATTCCATAATCATAGAACAGCAAGACCTCACTGTGTCATGGCTCTGGGGGCTGTGCTAAAAATAATTATATAATTTTTTAAAGCCAGGAAAAATGCTTGCACAGTTGTACAATACAATGACAACTGTTGCTGGTAATGCCATCCTATGTTACATGTCATGTGATGCTCAACAATCATACGTAAAACACTGACAGTAAGTACTTTATTAACAAGAACACCCAATAGACATATATGCTGCATGATACCCAGTGCTAAAATGAGGTTACAGACCAGTAAGGGTTGTTTAAAAAAGGGACATCATAATATTCACAAGTGATACAACCTGGGATGAACGGATGAGAACTAACTCCTCTAGCTGGAACTAATGTCCAATGACCTAAATGCTAACATTATAACACAGGCACAGTATACCAAAAGTGTACTGTACTTTGTTTTATGGCAGTTTATATCAACACACATACTTCAGTGTTATGCAAATTGGCAGAAAGCACTGAAAAGGTCAGTGAACTAGTATGAAAATGGATATTGTGCTCTTCTGAACAACATCAGATGTAGTTAAGTGGTCAGAATAATTGAGAAATTATATAAAATAGGATTCTGTATATAGATATTGCCCAGAAATGCTAAAATGCACATAAACAGCATTATTTTTACTATCCAAACATTGAACCTTTAAATCAGAGTTGTCTTCAACCCAAGCCCTCCAAAAGTTAACAAGTAAGACATTTCCTCTTGCATAAATTCTGTTGTCACCACAGTGGGTGAAGACAATGGCTCTGACTCTAATCTCACTTACTCCTCAATTACAATGGTGTTGCTCCACTGACTTCCATGGCGTTACTCCAGATTTACAGTGCTGGGAGAGGAGAGTATGGCCCACTGTGGTACATTTTAGTTTCAGATGGCGCAGATCCTCAGCTGGTATAAACTGTCATTGCTCCATTGATGGAGTGATGAAAATTTACAACAGCTGAGGATGTGCCCAATTGCGTCTTAATTTCAGTGCATATTTGACTAAAACTATATCGCAAAGTTCCAAAAATATTCTTCTATTATTTATTTGCATTAGAGTAGCATCGAAGAGTTTTAGGCATCGATAGGAATCTATTGTGCTAGGCACTGTACAGACAAAAAGACAGTTCCTGCCCCAAAGTGCTTACAATCTAAGAATAAGATAAGAGACAATAGTGGGTGACAGACTGATATTGGACCCCAAGGAAACAATGCGACAATACTGGTCAATATAATAAGCAGTGATTTCAGCACACCCACTGCCTAGCCATTGCCAAGTTTTCTGTAGGCATTGCAGCAATGCAGAATTTATATCATCTTATTTCGCTGGTCTAACAACAAAAGTGGTACACACCAGGGAGACAGCACTTGCTGTCTCCCCACAACAACTGTAATTGAAAAATTCCAAGTGACAACACGCCCTTCTGCAGTAGGTATCTCTGCAGTGTATCAGCTTCTGTTTAAAAAAAAACTGAGCACACAACAGGAAAGAATAGAGTTGCACACCAGAAACAGGGCATTAGACAGCTAATGGAGTGTTACAAGATTATTTCACTCATGACTAAGATGGTTTTGACTTACTTGGTCTTTCAAACACTTTCCCATAAATATTCATGAAATATTTCTTCATTCATGCTGGGAGTTAAGTCACTATGTTCCAAAATGCAATGCCACAAACAGCACCAGTGAAGAACATACATGATTATGGCATTTGATTTTTATTACTAATATTGCTGTTCATTTTCCCAGTTTCCTTTTAATTGGAGCCTGTGTTTTGCCCACTGCAGAAAGGAGTAGAAATTCCATCCTGAAATGAGCAACTACAACTCATCCTACAACTAGTAGACCACTGGTAGGGCTGCGGGAATACATACAGGATCTGTCCTGTTGTCTTTACCCAAAACGTTAACCTGCCATGAAGGGGGGGGTGGGAGGGGGAGGGAGTTCAAGCTATGTAATGTGCTGAAGCACTGAAATAAAGACAAATTCTCTCTAAATATCATGGAGACATCAACGACCTCATATGGTCGCCTTAGTCCTAGAATAAAATGAACTGCAAAACAAGACAGCCCAGTTGCAATTTCTAGAAGACTTTATTTTGTAGGCAGGTGGGCTTGTTTCTAAATAGCACAAAATCTTTTGCAGCAAAATCTTTTGCAGGAAGCATTACTGTGCAATTCCGAAGTACTCTCAATGCCTCCTCAGACCCCTGCCCTTCCCTTGCTCATGAGTCTTCATTACATTGACTGCCAGGAGACACCCAGCACGGAGTGTCAGCAAAAAGCCCAAGCCTTAAGATGAAGTGCAAAAACGCTTGCTTTGCTTGAACAGATTTTCAAAGGGAAAATCTGGAATCCATGCTCGTGGTATGGGCCATGCAGCTGTGCACAGGAGGGAGGGAAGGAACTGAGAGGAGGCCAAATCTTTCTCCGTCATCACAGCCCTGCAACTCCCAGCCCCACACCTCCCCTCTTCAAAATGAAAGCCAGGGGATACTAAGAGAGTGGAAGATGGTACGTAAATCTCCACTGCTCCAGTTATTGCTACCTTATTCCTTGGTCTTCTCCTCCTCTCTTGACATTTACTCCTGGGAAGGCTGTTCTAGTGTTTTCTACGCATTTATCCTCTCCCGCCACCATCTGTGGTGCAGCCTTTGGGACCAGCATGTAGCCAGCATCATCAGCTCAGCTGGCCAGTCTCTGGGGTAGATTAAGGCAAGTCGGAGCCCTAGACAACACCACAACACATGGCCCCAATCTGGTGCTATAGCTCCACCCCATTTGGGGTGGTGGAAGCAGGGCAACCTCTCTCCCTTCCTTGAAAGCCTGGGACAGCAGCATAAGGCCCACTTCCTCCACCAGGAGTGACTCCTTGGGAACAGCATTCCCATAGTTAACACAGCAGCCAGGGTGCTTGGGCTGAGCACCCTGCACTCTTCACTTGCCATACACAGAGTCCTCTGCTGAGGTGCAGTTGGTGAAGCTGCCACAGAGCAGTGGGTCTTGGAGTTAACACCTCATTGAGAGTCATGAGGCACTTCGCCCTCTCAGAGCTGTTTTTCCAGGTTCTCTGCAGACATCACTACAGCAGTTCCACTCAGGTCACATTTACAAGTTTTTCTTCACAACCATGAGGACTAGAAATCTACCTTTTTGTCTAAATGAAAGCTGGGATTCTGATGTAATCACATGACTCCAGCAGCTGAGGGGCGCTAGGCATTGGCCAATAAAGCCTATGCCTGAATCCAACTCTGGCCAGTCAGCTGGTGCAAAAACGAAGGCGTTTTTGTAAAGCCAGTGGACTAATTCCCCAGCATAAGTCTACATCTGAAGAGAGTCTTTGATTGGTGATGTAGCAGGAGCCCCTGCTACGTACATGTAGCCAAAAATAACGGAGTGGAGCCGCATTGCAAAAATGCTTTAATTGCATTTGACACTGCACACTAATTTCTTAGCTTCATTAGGCTCAGGGCAGATGACTCAGAGCAATGTGGAATAGCGACGAAGGGAACACAGCAGGACGCAAAGAGGGGGAGGAGGAATTTCTTAAGCAGTGAGTGAATTTCAGTTGTGAGCAGTCCTGCTTAATGTTTCTTCTTCAGCTTGACTGTTACTGCAGGCCGGCAGGCAGTTTCCTGTGCAGCTGCCCACTGAAGGGAGAGATGGTGGCAATTTTCAGGACCAAGGGCTCTAATCTCTTTGATTGAGATCAGAGACTACAGTGTCCTTTCCTCAGAGGTCCTGAGTCACAGAACTAAATACAAAAGGGAAGGATCTAAATATATTCTGTATAAGTTTTAACCAAATGGCGAGCTGTTCCATCAGCCCCAAATCCACATCATCTGGCTGAATCTGCATTTACACCAAAGCTCCTTTATGAGGGCAGAGCAGCGTAAAGGCCCTTCCCATACATGAGAATCAGATCCTTTGGCCCAGATCCTCACTGAGAGCTAGGTGCCTGTGTACCTTGGAAAATCCGAGCTTGTATGTTGAACTATTGCATTTGCAACAGTATATGGTATTGGCAAAAAAGTCAGCCCCTCCAAGCAACTCCATAATGATCACGGGATTTATTTATGGGAGTTGCAAACATGAGCTTTTCACAGAGAGGGGCTAGGAACTCAAGACTGTATGCTTCATGGTGCTAGCAACCAACAGAGTTCATCATCAAACTGACAAGAGCACAGTCATCCTACATGATTCATACCACACTGAGAGGTTCCCTGAATATAAGTGCAATTACCTCCAGATCATTTCTCCTTCTAGATACCCACAATTATTATTATTTTGATTACAACACAGCCTGCAGGCCTCGCCTGAGATCATGGCCCCATTGTGCCAGGCGCTGTACAAACACAGACCGAGAGACAGACATTGCCCTGAAGAGCCTACAGTATGAACAGAGAGGAGAGGCAAAGGGTAGATATCTCGGTGCAACATTTCTCCTTATGAAAAGGGGCTATTTACTGCAATGCACAACCCCGCTCTGAGCTGCCATGTCCTAGATTCGGACCAGGTGGGGTGTCCTGAGAGCAATGGCCCTGTTCGCCTAGAGGCTGGATTAGTTATCACTCTTACTGAATTCACTTTGGAGATTGAAACACATCAAGGAACAGCTCTATTCATGCAGACATTTCCTTAAACGCATCCCTTCCCGATAGAGCCAGTAAAGGTCCTGAGGAAGAGACAAGTTGGGGTCTCAAATCACACAGCCTTTGCGCAGTCACACATGTCCATTAAAGACTGAGTTTTTCAGTGTCAAACATTTTTGTTCTCTCTTTCCCCCAGCTGGGTTCGTACATCTACTTTGTCCTTGGCATCCTTATTCTTTTTAAAGACCTCTCCTTTCCCTTAATGGTGGAGTTCTTTAAAGATGCAACACCTAACACACAGCAGGAGTGATTCACTGCTGGGCAAACAGGCATGGAAGGATTAGAGCATGGAAAGGGTCAGCTAATTTGACAGGTTTCAGAGTAACAGCCGTGTTAGCATCCGATGAAGTGAGCTGTAGCTCACGAAAGCTTATGCTCAAATAAATTGGTTAGTCTCTAAGGTGCCACAAGTACTCCTTTTCTTTTTGCTAATTTGACAGGCCTCTTTGGTACTTGCCTTTTAGTGCAAGCAAACTAATATGCAAAACTTATAAAGGCAACAGCAAGAATTTTAAGTCTAGATGAATGAGGAAGGCTTTGCCACAGGAATAATGAACTGTTTGTTAACATTAATGAGAACATCTTGTTTGATTCCATGTCTCTTGCCTGTGAAATACTTATGTCCTTAGAATTACCAGGCTCTGAAAAGTTATCAAACATTTGCCTGATTGTAGAATTTCTATGAGAGGTAGGGTGACCAGACAGCAAATGTGAAAAATCAGGACAAGGGGTGGGGGGTAGAATCATATAATCATAGAATCATAGAATATCAGGGTTGGAAGGGACCTCAGGAGGTCATCTAGTCCAACCCCCTGCTCAAAAGTAGGACCCATCCCCAATTAAATCATCCCAGCCAGGGCTCTGTCAAGACTGACCTTAAAAATTTCTAAGGAAGGAGATTCTACCACCTCCCTAGGTAACGAATTCCAGTGTTTCACCACCCTCCTAGTGAAGAAGTTTTTCCTAATATCCAACCTAAACCTCCCCCACTGCAACTTGAGACCATTACTCCTTGTGCTGTCCTCTTCTACCACTGAGAATAGTCTAGAACCATCCTCTCTGGAACCACCTCTCAGGTAGTTGAAAGCAGCTATCAAATCCCCCCTCATTCTTCTCTTCCGCAGACTAAACAATCCCAGTTCCCTCAGCCTCTCCTCATAAGTAATGTGTTCCAGACCCCTAATCATTTTTGTTGCCCTTCACTGGACTCTTTCCAATTTATCCACATCCTTCTTGTAGTGTGGGGCCCAAAACTGGACACAGTACTCCAGATGAGGCCTCACCAATGTCGAATAGAGGGGGACGATCACGTCCCTCGATCTGCTCGCTATGCCCCTACTTATACATCCCAAAATGCCATTGGCCTTCTTGGCAACAAGGGCACACTGCTGACTCATATCCAGCCTCTCGTCCACTGTCACCCCTAGGTCCTTTTCCGCAGAACTGCTGCCTAGCCATTCGGTCCCTAGTCTGTAGCTGTGCATTGGGTTCTTCCGTCCTAAGTGCAGGACTCTGCACTAATCCTTATTGAACCTCATCAGATTTCTTTTGGCCCAATCCTCCAATTTGTCTAGGTCCCTCTGTATCCTATCCCTGCCCTCCAGCGTATCTACCACTCCTCCCAGTTTAGTATCATCTGCAAATTTGCTGAGAGTGCAATCCACACCATCCTCCAGATCATTTATGAAGATCTTGAACAAAACCGGCCCCAGGACCAACCCTTGGGGCACTCCACTTGATACCGGCTGGGAACTAGACATGGAGCCATTGATCAATACCCGTTGAGCCCGACAATCTAGCCAACTTTCTACCCACCTTATAGTGCATTCATCCAGCCCATACTTCTTTAACTTGCTGACAAGAATACTGTGGGACACCGTGTCAAAAGCTTTGTTAAAGTCAAGATAAAATACATCCACTGCTTTCCCTTCATTCACAGAACCAGTAATCTCATCATAGAAGGCGATTAGATTAGTCAGGCGTGACCTTCCCTTGGTGAATCCATGCTGACTGTTCCTGATCACTTTCCTCTCATGTAAGTGCTTCAGGATTGATTCTTTGAGGACCTGCTCCATGATTTTTCCGGGGACTGAAGTGAGGCTCACTGGCCTGTAGTTCCCAGGATCCTCCTTCTTCCCTTTTTTAAAGATTGGCACTACATTAGCCTTTTTCCAGTCATCCGGGACTTCCCCCATTCGCCATGAGTTTTCAAAGATAATGGCCAATGGCTCTGCAATCACAGCCGCCAGTTCCTTTAGCACTCTCGGATGCAACTCATCCGGCCCCATGGACTTGTGCACGTCCAGCTTTTCTAAATAGTCCCTAACTACCTCTTTCTCCACAGAGGGCTGGCCATCTATTCCCCATGTTGTGATGCCCAGCGCAGCAGTCTGGGAGCTGACCTTGTTCGTGAAGACAGAGGCAAAAAAAGCATTGAGTACATTAGCTTTTTCCACATCCTCTGTCACTAGGTTGCCTCCCTCATTCATTAAGGGGCCCACACTTTCCTTGGTTTTCTTCTTGTTGCCAACATACCTGAAGAAACCCTTCTTGTTACTCTTGACATCTCTCGCTAGCTGCAGCTCCAGGTGCGATTTGGCCCTCCTAATTTCATTCCTACATGCCCGAGCAATATTTTTATACTCTTCCCTGGTCATATGTCCAACCTTCCACTTCTTGTAAGCTTCTTTTTTATGCTTAAGATCTGCTAGGATTTCACCGTTAAGCCAAGCTGGTCGCCTGCCATATTTACTATTCTTTCGACACATCGGGTTGTTTTGTCACTGTAACCTCAACAGGGATTCCTTGAAATACAGCCAGGAGTAATAGGAGTAATAGGAGTAACAGGGGTAATAGGAGTCTATATAAGAAAAAAAACCCAAAATTGGGACTGTCCCTATAAAATTGGGACATTTGGTCACCCTAATGAGAGGATGTTGTGCTGAAGTTATGATGCATTAGGCTCTCAGAATCAGGCCATTAATGGCTTTCTGGAGCAGTCAGTCCTACATGTGTGTTGCAGCAGCTACTTCGGAATCACAGAAATGCAGGGCTGGCAGGGACCTCATGAGGTCATCTAGTCCAGCCTCGTGCACTGAGGCAGGACCAAGTATACCTGCCCTCCATTTCTGTCATTCCATACTGAGTGCTGCAAACACAGATATAAGACCTATTGCTCTAGAAGCAGTTCATGGTCCTATTCTGGGAGTCTTTCAGCACTAGATTCTTTATTAGTCTTTGCACAGATTAGCTGCAGATCTCCACACTTTACGTGCAAATTTATTTGGTTTCCTAAAGACGTAAATATGCTTTGCCTCCTTTTCTTGCCCTTCAGTTGCATTGTGAACCATCATGCCGTATGTTTCCACACCCAGAGTCTCCTGCTGGTGCAATCAGGTCAGGACTTCTATGCAGCTTCTACAAATTTAATGATGATGAATAAAAATTCCAAGACAAAGCAGGGGGTAGAGAGGTCAAATTTTGCAGAGTCTATTTTGGGAATCTCTTTCCTCCTTGGGCATCATTGCTCATGACTTTAAACAGAAGAGTAACTCCTGTGTTTGGGGAACGGAGAATCAGGACACTGCATCATTACAGCGGAGTTTCCAGGCAACCAAACAGAACGCAAACTTATAATCATTTGATGTTGGTGTCAGCATGTGTTGTTTAATTTGCCAGTACAAATCACTGCAATCATTCTTGGTAAAACCAAAGATAGCTCTTCATACTTTCCTCTTGGGCTAAATGGGAAAGTTCCAATAAAATCAATGTATTCAGAATACAAGGATAATGTGACAATGTCTTCATTTCTAAAAAAGAGGTATCACATTTTCTGTAAGGTCTTAATTGGGAAGAACATCTTTTACCAAAGATCCCCATCTTAAGTCTGAATTGGAATGTGGGGACCTTTTAATTCAGATGGGTGTTGGACTATTTGTGCTGCATATTATTAGCCCCGTATAAGAGAATCACTCACTGGATTTGCAAGTGTTAGGTTGCGGGATGCGGATTGCTGCTGTTTCTGGAATCTGTTTATGTAAACCCAATTAACACTCTTCCAAGTATATATGTTCTGATCTGGAGAGTTTCAAACCTGGGTGGTTCATGGTGATGATGTACAGAAAGCTACCTGATCACTTAATGCTGCTTCTCCTCCTCATTTCCAGCGATTAATGCACATTAAAAGAAAGGTAAAAATACATTAAAGCACTTTCCTAAACTTTTCCATGTCGTTGCTGTAGCTGTGAGTTTCACTATCCTGGCTGTAACCACTGCTCTAACCATTAGGCTAAACTTTGCTCCTTCAGCCGGATCAGAACCCAGGAATTGTTGTATCCAACCTTCCTCTGCTGTCCAGCAGAAAGCTGTGTAACTCACTAGTAAAGAAGTTATAAGGTAAGCAGTGAATGAGACAGGGACCTGCAGGAAGAGAACAGACGGTCTTGTGACCGTGTTCACATGTTCTAGACACTAGATGGGGGTCAAAGAATATGTTAGTGTAGTTGTGAGTGTTCAGTGTAACCCACAACCGAAGACAATGGGAGCGAAGGATGCTCATTATACCTGAAAAATCAGGTCCTAGCTCTCAATTCCCTGTTCTGCATAGGTACTGTTTGAGAGGCCCAGATGAGGACCCTCTCCCCAGCCCTCAAATAGTCTGGGCAGGGACCTCTACCTCCAATCCCAATAACTGCAAACAGATCACAAAACAGGTTTATCTGATTCGCACACTGCGTGAAAACATCCTTAAAACAGGTTTAATATAACCTGTCAATGATGGCACGACGTGCAACAAGACACAGGTGTTCCACATGTCTGTTATTTGTCACACGCTGGCAGGCTTGAATGTTGAGAACCCTGGTTATGGGCTGTGTGACTGTGAATGGGAAGATGCGGTCTACACTATGAAATGTTGAGAACCTCTGTTTTCTCATTCACGCGGCATTGCAGTTTGACCACCAGAAGCACTTACACCCAACAACATAATAACTTGTAGTTAAATTTTAGCTCCCCACTCTTGCTTTACGGACATCACACTGTATCTTTCATTATTGTAATGGTTATTAAGGGCCAATCTGGTGTACATATGGAATCACTCCACTGACATCAATGGGGTTCCTCTGGATTTACACAAATATAATTCACATTTGAATCTGACTCAGAAGGGAGGAGTGAAGTTAACTGGATGTAATTCCCCTTACCATTCACAACACTCCTTTTCATTTTGAAAGTTTTATTAATGTGGGTGATCTGCTTCATGTCCCTTCTGGAGGAGAGAGATTACTTAACTGAGTCAAGACCCAGCAGCCCTAGGAAAGCTTTTAACTCTCATGCTAGAAGAACTGAAGGTGAAGCAATTGATCAGAAGGAGCTTATTTTTAAGAGTATGTTTATCATGAGAGCTTGGCTTAATTTTCATCAAAATGCCCACCACACAATGTTTAACAGGTAGAGCTAATAAAGCTCTTTGTTTGGATCATTAAAGCCAGAAGGAACCATTCTGACAATCTACCCTGACCTGCATAGAATAGGCCAGACACCTCTTGAAACAGAGGGATTTAGGAGGAAAGAGAAATCTCTCTGAACTCTGGCACATCGTGTGTGTGTGTGTGTGTGTGTGTGTGTGTGTGTGTGTGTGTGTGTGTGTGTGTGTGTGTGTGTGTGTGTGTGTGAGAGAGAGAGAGAGAGAGGAAAACAAAATGTGCAAGTCAGCAACTTTGGGTCATTTTGGGGGCTGTTTATTGCCAGGGATGTAATAGTAATTTCCCATGGGAAAAATCTCATTTTGGAAAAGCTCCAGAAGGTTGTGATAATTTTTGAATTATCTTAAGTGTTTTGGAAATGTTCTAGAGGTTTTTTTTAGACATTTGTAACATTGCCCAGATCTTCCATCAGTACCAGGGATGTTTGTGTGTAATATCTATGGATTTTTAGATTTTCCTACAAGCAAAATAGAGGCTTCCTAGAAATAAGGAGGGATATTTAAAGAAAAAAAATAATCAGGCCTGAGGAACTTCCTTTACAATGAAATCAGTAAATATCTCTTACTGAAATTAACATTTAAAAATCATATTAGCATAAACATCATGAGATTAAAAAAAATTTACAATCTTTTTATTTGCTATTGGTTTTTTTGAGCCACACATTTTCAAGCTTTTGTCTGCAAGCCTGAGGGACTAACTTTTATTTTTAAATGAAAGTTCAGATTTTCACATAACAACAGGATTCCAGGTGCTGGGGCTTTAGGAAAAAAACAATAAATATTCTGAAAGTCATGATAAAATTGTGAGAGTTGTCCAGATTGCAAGTTTTGAGGCTAAAGCTGGACAGAATTTAGGATCCACTTTTTATTGCTTACTCTTAAAGGGCTGCTAGAAACAAAAACCTGATTTGGCTATAAAAGATTTTCATGATCGTTCATCAGACCATTTATTTTTTAATGGCTTTTTTTTTAAACATACACAAAACAGATAGCTTCTAAGAAGAACTATCTTAATTAAATGTCTGAGGAGGACAGTTAATCAATAGTCATTAGTAGTTTTTGAGCATAGCTGAACAAATCATGAGCCCGACTGTACAAAGGGCTAAACTGCTTTCAATTCCCACTGCAGTCCAGGAAAGCTGAGGTACTCTACCCAGGTACTCTGCCCAACTGGGCCCAAAATGCTGCCGAGATGATATGGGAAAAATGCAGTGACTTGCTTCTGAGGGAAGAGCTGCTGCAGGGAGAAAGGAACCTGCAGGAAAGGGAAAAGTTTGCTGGGAAACAATGGGAGGTTCCCTTGACTTACTTCTTCTCAAAACGGAGAGGGCTTTTGTGGGCAGGGGGGCACAGCCCTCCTCCCTTACAGCATGGATACTACAGGAACAATGCAAGAACTGGCCCTTTCCACCATGTACTAAGGGCCAAAATTTTTAAAGGTTTGAGGTGTCTAAGGATGCAGATAGGCACCTAGTGCGATTTTTAAAATTGCCTAGACACCTAACTCCCTTTGGTGTTTAAAAATATACCTTTAATAATCTGCCCTTGCCCCCCAGCACCACTCTGAAGGGGTAGAAGGTGCAGAGAGCGAGCGTTCACGCTGCTTGAAGCAGTACTATTCACAATGAATTTCCACTCTGAAACCCGCTGGTCACAGATGGTAGCATGCTACAAGCACTGACTGATGCACCAGTTCCCTGCACTGCTATGCCCCTGGAGACAAAACCCAGCAGCTTGCCTGAGAAGCCATTGCTCACCTGAATACCATGCCCCTGAAGCCAGTTCTACTGGTTCTCACCCCCCCTTGCCAGCAAAGAGGGGAGAAGGATTTGGACCCATGCATTTAAAATTCTGGGGGAAAAACCCTTCCTATTTGATGACTGTTTGAGAGAAGATTTCAGACCTGAGTAGAGATTCATTTGTCGTTCTGATCTTCAGGCCCAAGGTCATCTAGCAGGACACGCTGTGAGAAAGCCACATAAGGAAATGGAATAACCCTGGACATCTACATTGGCATTGCTCAGAGCAGAATTCGGCCTCTGCTCTCCACCCCAAGAAACACTCATTTATACCCAGGCTGAAGCTGACCCTATGTCCCCCCGAAGTCCTGTAATGCAGGCTCTGAGTCTGGGCAGATACGCAGAGGACGGGTGGTAGTGCTGAGAATTTTCTGTTTTGTAGCCTTAACTAACAGTTGTCATGCAAAATGAATTTGCAGCCATGCCTCTGTTCTGTATGGGATTATCCGGGTATATGGCTCAGTGGCACATTATCTGCGGAGCCCGGGGCTGGAGGTCGCTCTGAGCCGTTCTATCCCCGGGGCAGCTCACCTGATGCTGTAGGCGTATAACATTCTTCTCGCAGCACTGAGCCCTCTCTATTCCTTGCATGCATTTGCATAGGGGCCACTCACAATCTAGCCCTTATACCTCACGTTTAATCACTTCGTCGCCTACAGTGATAGCATGTTCTGAATACAACAACCTCTGCATGTACAAGCTAGCTAGTGCCGGCTTACTGCTGCACACACAAGCGCCAAGTGGTCTGCCAGGAGCTACTATCCTCCTTTTCTCTCCTTCACAGCTTGGAGTCCACGTCACAGCCTGGCCCTTAGAGAATTAGTACCCCATGGTAAGTGTCTTTTACATGTTCTCTTAAGATATATGTTTCATTAAGTTTCTCTCTCAGCTTTTAACATCAGAAAAAAACGATTAATATTGGTTCAACTCCACTGATTTTTCTAAAGAAATGTTTGAAAAGCTCACAAGTGAATCACTACCATTTCTCCCCCCGCCCCCCTTTACAATTAAGGACGAGCGGCAGGCTTCAACGTACTCAGGAGCATGGTCCCTTTAAAACTCGATGGTCCAGAATCAGTGTACAACTCTGAGGAAAACCAGAGAGCAGCCTCTTCAAAGGGGCTTGTTCTAACAGTATGCAGGAAGTGAGAGTTTTTGCTATGGAAGCAACCGCCTTGGCAAATCGATGCTTTAAGGACTTGGAGGAATAAGCAGCAGCACAGTCCCATGGCCTAGGACTCTCGAAACCTGGTTGTTGTCCTGGTTCTGCCCTTGATCTGCTGTGGGACCTTTAAGAAATCACTTCCACCTTTTGTCTCTCTCATCTCTTTAGAGTACAGGCGCCTTAGGGCAGGGCCTGTGTCTTGTCTCTGTGTGTTTGTACGGCCCGTTGAAGATTCTGGGCACGACTGTAATGCTAATAATAAATAATAATAAACACTCGCTAGTGGATTATTAACAGGGCCTGAAAATATTAAATTGTTTTGTAACAGAAGCTAAAAACCACAGCACTCATGTCTACTGTTCCAAATCCTGGTCCCAGTGAAGTTGACATTTCCAAAGGTTTACATGGGACAAGGATGTAGGGCCAGGTTTCTACTGCCATTGGAAAGATTTGCATTGCCTTTAGTGGCAGTTGCATGGGATCTTGGTCACTAGAGAGAACTTTCACTTGAGAGCCCCTTCAGTATTTTTGGACGGTGTGAGCGCCTCACCATACCTCCATAAGGATCATCGCTAAGGGTCAAATTGTGAGAGGTAGTACACAGGTAATTTCCTCCCTGGGTCTTGGATTCCTGCACTACTCCACTTCCTGCACATGTGGGTGGGTGGGTGGAACATTAACTCCACCTCTTTCCCAACCTGTCAGCCAGTTCAGCCCTGCTGGCAGAGACGGGGATGGGGTGGAGGGAGGGAGAGCCAGGAAATTAAATTGTGATTCTTTTGAGCTTCTGGGACATTGCAACTAAGGGCTTGTGGCAGCTCCGCAATTAGCCCTAATGAGAACCAGCATGGCAGGAATGCCAAAGCAGGAGTTATACGCGTAACTGCGTTTTATTCTGTGCAATTATAAAGCTGTACAGATCTGTAGGATATGAGTTGAGTAAAACATTAATAATGGAGGCTTGTTAAAATTGAAGTTTTGAAATAAATGGCAGTTTTTCTGCCTCTGCCAGTTTGTTTAATTTTTCCTAAAACTGGCAATCAACTGGAAAAAATAAAGCGGGGGTAGCAGAATTCTCATTTACCAGAGAGCTCTCCAGCTATCCCTGGAGATTTATTAAACTTTATGGCTTGCTCTCTGCTAACGTCTTATACTTTTGGATTGGCCATTTGTGGTTAGAATAAGCAATGGCATGCCTTTTCTAAGCCCAGCACAATGGAGAAAGATTGTCTTCTACTTCTCTAAAAAGTTTAACTGAATTACACTGTAAAACATGAAACAGCACAGAATTTTTTGAAGCAAAAGTAAAACTAGTCACATTCAGTATCTATGGTCTTTCATTTAGCGGAAGAAACAGATGAATAATAGATGTTCCCTTGGAAATACTATTCTGTTCACTCTTAGTGGAAATCAGGCAAGGGCAATACATTAAGTGTAGTCAAGATTATTCTATTTTATCTTCATAGTGATACAGTAATTTTAGCCTTGTAAAAAGCACTGACAGCTTTTTTTGCATAGAAGACCTTAAATCTGTACATGAAAGGAGGCCTTCTCCACATCCCCTGGCAATAGATAACAAGTCTCTAGCTTCAGTGTCTTCTGTGGAAGTGTCAGATAACCAGGCCATGATATAAGGCATCCAGATTATGAAACAATATACCTCCACTACATTTCATGTTGTGGGGAACCTCTTAAAAAAGGCTGTCAATATACTAAGTAGAGAGACAGTCTATCAATCACAAATATCAGCAACAGCAGCAGGACGATAAACTGTTGTTTACTACAGATGTTTTAGGTTACGGTTGCCCGATCTCCAGGCAGAGGCTGGGCATGTGGGAAGCAGAGAGAAAACGGAGCTACCGCACTCAACATTCAGTCTACAGCTTTCTCACTATCTTTCTGATATTAAGATTTAATATCTGTAAAACATCACACCAGTCTGGAAGATCACACTAGTAATGACCAAACAGTAGCTGGTGCTTGGATGTCCAGAGTATGCGCTAATAGTTTTGCATTCTGGTCTACAACTGTGGTTACATTAGAGGGGCATTATCCTATGGGGACACTGCTACTAATAAACCCAAACAAGTAGCCTCTAAAGCCTAACTTTTTTTTATTGTTCTATTATGTATTCCTTCCTCTGTATTATCTCCCCACCAAAACACACCGCAAATTCATCTGAAAAGTTAAAGGTCCAGATAGAATTTTGTTTCAGTGTGATCTGAATCCAAACCAGATGTGTGGGATTACAGAGCAATGGTTTGCTTCTAAGGGGAGCAAGCGAAGCTGTTCTTTGTTGTTTTGCTTTTTAAATGGATATGATGTTTTGCTTCGTATTTTAGATATGACAGCACTCTACAAAACATGCAGCACTGAGTTCCATTGCTCCCTTCCTACACAAGGGGAGATGTTTTGGCAAAAATCTCCTGTTTTCTTTCCCTAGAAACCTGGTTTATTCTTCCAGCAGTCCCAGGGCACAGCGTGGACATGGGGTGTGACCTGGTAACGGCACATCAGCTAGGACACCCATGAGTAAAAACTGCATTAAATGAGGGCAAGTCTACACTACCGTGCTGTATCTTCCCCAGATGTGCTATGACGCCAGGAGAGTGTCTCCTGCCCACAAAGCGTGATGTGGACACAGCTTTAAGTCACTGTAACTTATGTTGCTCGGGGGAGGGGTGGAAGGGCTGTCGTTTTCACACCCCTGAGCGACATCATTTACATTAACTTAAGTGGCAGTGTAGACTAGCCCTTAGTGCTTCGTGGCCCATAGGTGCTCACCTGTTTGTCTTGACAGTTTCCAGACATGCTAGCATGGCCATCTCACTTGCTCCCCAGCTCCCACACAGCAACCTGCACTCCCACCCCCTCCAGCACTACATGGAAGGGACACGCAGCATTAGCTTATGGATGGTTTGCTGCTCAAGTAGCTGCAGGTCACGATGGGAATAGTGAATCCACCTCCACCCTCAGCAATAAGATGGGTTTGCCACCCTGCAGTGTATAGGAGGGCACGGTGGGCAGCCGTCCTTCCACTCTGCACGGCTCCCTCTGGGCCACAGAATAGGCAGTCTGTACAGGCTGTAGGTAACGTCTCTATTGTTCGGGCGAATAGCTGATGATAATGATAGAGTTCATTAATGTGAGTAGGGTTTTCAGAGTCAAAACTGAGCCATGAACGTGGCATGTTTATGTTTTTACTAGTACTGTACAGTAAAGCAATAATTTGGGGTGCAGCTGTGCCATTTAGACATCGCCCTCTATTGGAGTGGTTCGGAACTGCATTGCCCTGAGGCAGCATGGAACAACGGAACGAGAGAGGCGGGGACCCCACCTCCCAAAGCTCCCAGCACATCGAGGGGGAGGGGCAGAGCTGCTCCATCTGTTCAGTGGGCATCACGTACTGCTCTGCTCCCATCCCTCCCCCGAAGACAACCCGCCTAAGGGTTGTCTTGCATCCCAGGAATCCCATAAGAGAGCTGCACAGGTTTGAAATGAGGGGTGTGTGTCACTGGGCCCTGCCCTCACTGTGCCCCTGCGAGCAATCTGGACCACACTTCACAATATGATCATGAGAATCCTCATTCAGCCCTTACACACAATCTAAACAGGATTTGAGGGCGTCCCAGCAATTGGTCACGTGCACAGTTTGGGCATTGGGTTTCTTCTTAAATGCCCACACTTAAACCTCTTCTGTCCTCCTAAAGGGCTTGGCCTGGAGATGCTCTCACTCATTGTTCAGTGCTGAGCCATCTCATTCCATATGGAACCCGGGAAGGCCTTGCACTGGACCTGAAGTTTTCTCGGTCAGCTCTGAAGCAATCTAACTAATCTGCCAAGACTCAGTCTGGTGCAGGACACCAAGAAGGAGCAGCCTAACCCAGCCAATGCTGAGTGTCCAGCTGAGGTGGTGTTTGTGTCGCTTTCTGCCAACAACAACAGCAGCAGTACTGAAGTGGGAGGATGCAGATGGAGGCAGGAGACAAAAGGATTGTTTCTGGCCCGCTTTCCCCACCTACATGCCAGAGGGCAGCATGGTTGGAGCCTAGCAATGACCTGCAATTGATTAGCATAATGGCAACAGTCAAGGGTAAAGCTAAAGGATTTTTTAGGTCAGGGCTGAGAAGCAGCTATGAGGATTATAAAGCTCAAACAGTCAGTTCCCCTTCCCTGTCTCTATGATCCCCAGAGGGCATTTATGGCTTTCAAAATCTCCCTGACTCTCTTCTCCTGCATGCAACTCCCCACCAGCCTGGGCTAAGACCTTCCCCTAGCACATCCCCTACCAGCTCTGAAAGGCTCTGCAGGGACTCTGGAGGACAAAATTGTCCCTCACATGGGCCTTAGATGAATCTTTACAAAATGTCAGTGGACTGAAACTTTTTTTCCCCTGAAGGAAGCTGTTAGCAAACAATCTATTGCCTTAAAAAGCCAATAAGGCAGCAATAGAAAACAGCTTAACTCAAAATGTCAGGGTCTGATTTTCCTGTCATTCATTTAGTCCATTTTTGAGTCATTTGGGCTCTCAGAATATTCCCTAACAATATAGCGAAGCCCTGCTTCCTAGCTAGTTACAATTAACAAAAATTAACAATTTTCTACCGACAGAGAACATTTCTGGATTCAGAAAAAATTCATGATTTTTCCAAATTTCTGAGTGCTTTTGGCAACCATAACGAATATTTAAGACTGGCGATTGTTTTGGCCATTTATTTTGTGTTTTCAGCTCATAAATGGCATGTTGTAAAGGGAGGAAGGCTGGTCTTATGGGTGAGGTATAGAACTGTGAGCCAAGAGACCTGGGGTTTGTTCCCAGCTCTGCTACAGACTTTCAGGGTACCTATGGCCAAGTCACTTGGTTGACACTTTTTATAGACTTGGGCAATTAGACTTGTTTCTGCTCAGCAAACCTGAAAACCAGGCCCTATGTATCTCAGTCTGGCCACCCAACATGAGGGGAAACTTTTGCATTCATTAGGCACAATCTCTCTGAGCCTCATGTTCCCGATTTGTAATACAGGGAAGGTGATAACAACGCTTACCTACCTCATCGGGTTGTTATGAGGGTCACCTCACTAATAATAGTGTAACTATTTAAACTCCTTGGATGGAAGCACAAAGTAGTATTATTTAATGTCAAATTTTGTGCATTGCTTAAAAAGTATTTTTCATCCTACACCCCCCGCCGCACACACCCACACCCACCAGTCCTACCATCTTTCTTGGTATGAAACTGACGAGAAAAACGGTCAGAGACTGGAATGTGGCATGTGGTTCCTTTAAACAAAGATTCAGCAGCAGGTTCGTATTAACACTATAATAGAATTCACTGGTAATTTGTCATTTTAATTAAAAAAAGTAGTTATTTGTTTTCAAATTTGAACATTAGCCAGCAGCATAAAGCAAGCTCTGTGAGGTGAGGACTGTCTTTTTGTTCAGTTCGCACAGCACCTGGCACCATCAGGTCCTGGTCCATGAGTAGGCTCCTAGATGCTACCACAGTACAAATAATAAATAATAAAATAATGCCACAAACACTATAACACCAAAAGAACTTTCAAAGCTGAGATGCAGGATAAAGCTTCATGAAAGCTGCAGCAAGACCCTCCACCTGCGCAAAGCAAACGCGACAAGCCTTAGCATTGTCTCCACTGTTTGCAAGGAAAAAGAAAAAGCACTTGTATCATCCTGCATCTGGGGCAGGCAGTGAGCAGCTCAAGAACATCCCAAGCAAAAACAATCTCTCCAGGAACTCAGTACCATTTAGCGCACAAGCCCAAAGGGCCAACGCTACTGTGACATTTCAATCAGTCACTAATTTTTTCCAGACTGAAGCCCATTAACAGTCTAATCTGGGCTCCTTCCCAATGGTCGACTGAAGGAAGCACTTTGCTGACAGTTCAGAGCCTAATAAATCTTACCACAAAACTCTAGCTGGTGCTCTCTCAGGTGATTAAATAGTCAGGCAGGGGAAAAAAATGGTGCAATTCAAGGATTGCTTTTAACCCAGCTAACACATAAAAAATGAAAAGTGGCAGTATATTACTTTGCCTCCCCCTTCCGCCCATCATCACCCCAAATAGTAGCTATGGAGTGCTGTCCTCTATATTATGGGCTTATGCATAATTCAAAAATCCTGTACTGTATTCAACTGTACGGAAGAGCCGATCACCACGTCTGTGTACGCTGAGAATATCAAGCGGCATGTGTCTGAAGCTAAGAGCAAGGACTAGTTCAGGGCAAGAAAATGAAGCACTGGCTATACCGATCTCTCTGGGCTGAGATAATTCGTGTGATCAGAATAGAAGCTCACAAAGGGATAGATTGCTCTAAAGCTTTGCTTGCAAATTAACAGAGGTATGAGGCCATTTCTCAGCTCCCTTTTGACTAAAGTTTTTTTTTTTCCTTCATTGAACAAGAAATGGGTCAAAAGCCAACCTTTCACATTGCCCATTGCCTTCACCACAGGCTGGTCTCAGAACAGTTACAGAATTTTAAAAGGCAACCAGTTTTTCTCCTACTTTCCATTTGTTAAGCTAATAGGGGACAGGAAGAAAAGCAGAGGGAGATTCTAAAATGCAAAAATCTAAGCCACAGTCTCCCATTGCACTCATCGCAAAATGCCATTCCTTAGATCGGCCCCTCTTCTGAGCACCCCTATGATACATCACGTACATTCACCATGCAAACCACTGATCTGAAAGGAACTCACTGTACTTTACATTAGCAAAACAAATATTAGACTCTGGATGGTGTTATGGAGGTTCTGCTTGTTCCCTAACATCCAAGGCCCAGCTATAACTGGAAAGGTGGAGGACACTTTGAATGCTGAACTCTATTATGAAAACTGCCTAGTTTACAGCTGAAGTGCATTATTTTACAATGCAAACTGGAGTCAGCATTGAAATAAAGAGCAATTTACATTATTCAGAATTAAAAGGTCTCCATTTGCCTTCAGTTACCAGACAGCGTGGTTGGAATTTACCACAACTTTACTTGGAATAGAAAATGTGTGGTACCCGTGTGGTGACAGTTAACAAATTCTGACTTTTCAGTGGCTTCTTCTAAGTTATATTAATGCATTAATCCACCCATTACAAGGAGATAAACTTTACACGAGTAGGAACTGTGGGCCATTTTATCCATGATAATTAAAGGACCATTTGGATATCCATTACCAAAATTTGGATAGCCCTACCAAACTCATGGTCCATTTTGGTCAATTTTACAGTCATAGGATTTTAAAAATAATAAATGTCATGATTTCAGCTATTTAAATCTGAAATTCCACGATGTTGTAGTTGCCGGGGTCCTGGCCCAAAAAGGAGTTGTGGGGGGGTTGCGGTACTGCAACCCTGACTTCTGCACGGCTCCTTCAGAGCTGGGCGCCCGGCCAACAGTCACCGCTCTCCGGCCGCCCAGCTCTGGAGGCAGCGCAGAGGTAAGGGTGGCCACACTGCGACTCCCCCGTAAAGTAACCTTGTGATCCCCCAGCAACTCCCTTTTGGGTCAGGACCCCCCAATTTGAGAAAGGCTGGCCTCCCCCCGTGAAATCTGTATGGTGTAGGATAAAAGGCCACAAAACACCAGATTTCATGGAGGGAGACCAGATTTCATGGCTCTGAATTTGGTAGGGCCCTGCTGATCATCCACCTTTCCCCCTCCAGCGAGAAAACGGCCTTGTCCAACAGACTGTTAAAAGTGACCCTCAAAGCCCCCAGCTGTACATGTCTGTCCATTCACAAAGTGCTAGTACCACCTCACTGATACCACGTGGAAAACACTGAACCACGCTCATTGCTGAGTCACTGATGTATCGACCCCCTTCCCTGGGGACAGCGATGGGCAAAGTTCACCTGTGGCACAGAAGGCTGTACAGCACCCTCCACAACATCTAAATCAGGGGTTATCACAAGAAATTTTTTGGTGGCCTAGAGTGTGGTTTGTTTCTTTTGCCTTTTCAGTTGCTTTTTCTTAAAGACTTGCTAGCTAGTAAGGCTGCTGCTGTGAAAACTGATACATGTATATTTGTATGTAGCACTTTTCACAGGAGACTTACCAGCTAGCTGGGAGGCAGTGAAAAGTGATATTAACAAACTACAAATATTGCTTTTCACAGCAGACTTACACAGCCCTGGCAAGCCGGGGGACAAATTAAGCTGTGGATGGAGAAGTGGGTAGGGAAGCCAGGGGCGATGGGGGCGGGGGGCGGGAGGGGACAGGGGAGCCCGGGACTGGAGCCCAAAGCCTCGTGGCTGGGGGATGGAGCCTGAAGCCCTGTGGCCGGAGCCTGGCACTTGCCACCCCAGGGCTAAGCCGGAAGCCCAAGCCGCAGCACCCCTGGGAAGATGGGGAACTCACATCAGCTGCCTGCTCCTCTGGCATTTGTGGCTGCAGAAGAGGGCAGGCCCCAATCCCTGCTGGCAGCTTCCTCCCCACCATCACTGCCCAGGAGGCTGTGGCTTCAAGAAAAGCCTCTGGTGGCTGCATTTGAGAAACACTGATTTAAACACTGCACACAGGGCCAGATGGTGCAAGGAACAGAAAGGGTCTGCATGCTCCCTCCACAAAGACCGTCAGAGGTGTAAATGAGGAGAGAGACTCCAGGATCCCCACTGACATAGAGCTAAAGGCTGGAGCAGTGACCGCAGATGAGCTGCGCTACCATCCCGTGCTCTGTGCCAAACCTGGGAGTGATGAATTTCACTTTCTCCTCATCTTCACTTCATCCACATAGCGCCCCAGCAATCAGGCTGTATGTGGATGACGTGGCTCTCACTCCTCACGCGGCCGTAGTTCTCCAATGGTTACCTCGCAATCACGGCCACAGCACGCAACTGCCATTCACAGGAAGAGAATGGGTACTTCAGGCCAGGAATGAGAAGCCAATGATGCTGAAGACAAAAAGAGCCTGTTCTCATGCAAAATTTCACTAATAATAAAAAGCAAGAGAAGGAAAGGTTTGGTTCAAGGGATAGGGCACTGGATTAGGAGTCAGGAGACCGGGGCTCTAGTCCCATCTCTGACAATGATGTACTGGGTGACCTTGGGCAAATTGTGGCACCTGCTTCCCCTCCCACCTGTTTGTGCAGCTTGTTTATTTAGATCAAAAGCTCTTTGGGTCAGGGAGTCTCTCTTATTACATAAGCTATATGAGAGCTGGCTCACGTACACCGAGCCGAACATGACAGAGCATCCGGTGCCACCTCAGGGTGCTGCTGTGTTACTAATACTAACATTACTAGCTCTAAGAGGGAAATTGTTTCTCTGCTCCACCCATTCTCCACATGCTTCCTTTCGAATTCTGCCTTTATTCTACCTTAACAACTTAACACCGATCAGTGGATCACATTCAGTCCCAAACCAAGCAGCCACTATCGTCCACTTACATTTGGAAAACATTGCTCTCATGGTTTGGTTTATGTTTACTGTTACTAACAAATGAAAAGTGTCCCCAGACACTGTCATCATATCTACATGGTCTGAAATATCAGAGCAAAGGAGAGATGTCAACTTCCAAAAGACCACTGTAGAGTCATAATTTTCAAGGCCAGATGGGACTATTATAATTGTAGTAAGAAGAGGTCCAGAAACATAAATTCTTGTATCAGAGGCCCAGTCTGAGGCCTGAAGCCTGAACCAAAGTAGTTCCAGGAAGTGTTAAGCAAAGCTGGGCTGTGAGCCAGAGGCAGGCCCCACTCACAGAAGTTGGCAAGAAAAGGTTGTTAGAGGCCCGTGCACACACACACATAAGGGCTAATGAGAGGAACTTGCGCCAAGACGGCATCAGAACACTCCACAGACATAACATGGAACTGGCAGGTGCATCTTAAAGACAGGGTCAAAAGGACAACATGATGGATAGATTCGTTTGAACTATGATGAGTAATCTGTCCTGCAACTGTATAAAAGTAGCTTCCCGGAGCGCACATCTTTGTCCAGCCTAGGGGACAGTGGAGTGTCCCGCCACTGACTGAGCTGTGTCCATTGCCGGGGGCACATATTCGTAGTATGCCCTGTAGAGTCTATAGGGAACTATTATTGTGCTTCGTTTGACAATAAACCTGGCTCGGGTTCCTTTGTGCCTTACTAGAGTCTGTGGTTTTTGGGGGTTCTCTTGGGGTCTGTTGTGTTAGCGATCTGCGCAGAGCTGGGGCAGCACACAGAGGGAACACGCACGCAGCCGACTGTTATCATCATGGAACAAGAGCAGAGCACCACACCGGTAGCTACCGACAACAATAATCATCTAGTCTGACCTCCTGCACAACACAGGCCAGAGAATTTCACGCAGAATTCAGGCAGAATTTTATGGTTGAAGTACATCATCCCTTTTAGAAAGACATCCAGTCTTGTTTTAAATATTCCAAGTGCTAGAGAGTCTACCACATCCCTTGGTAAATTATTCTATGAGTTAATTACCCTCACTGTTAAAAGTTTATGACTTATTTCTAGCATGCATTTCTAGCTTCAGCTTCCAGCCACTGGTTCTTGTTATACTGTTTGAAATCTTCTCTTCATGTAGGTACTTTTGGATTGTAATCAAGTCACCTCTTAACCTTCTCTTGGATAAACTAGATTGAACTTCTCAAATCTTTCCCAAGTAGGTTTTCCAGGCCTTGAATTATTCTTGTGGCTCTCTTAGAATCATAGAATCATAGAATATCAGGGTTGGAAGGGACCTCAGGAGGTCATCTAGTCCAACCCCCTGCTCAAAGCAGGACCAATCCCCAATTAAATCATCCCAGCCAGGGCTTTGTCAAGCCTGACCTTAAAAACTTCTAAGGAAGGAGATTCTACCACCTCCCTAGGTAACGCATTCCAGTGTTTCACCACCGTCCTACTGAAAAAGTTTTTCCTAATATCCAACCTTCTGATCCCTTTCTAATTTTTCGGCTAGCACTATTACCCTGTCCTCATGTGATCCTTGTTAAAAAAAAATCACTCAGCAAATATCCATTGTACCTTTCTGTAATGAACTTGAGTTCAGCACCATGCAGTTGTCACACAAAAGCAACGCTGGGCCCCCAGTTGGGTATTCAATACAAAAAGTTCACCCAATTAAAATAGCATACAAGATCATTGGCGGGATAATGGCCAATAGAATATAGATTACTATCCAATTAAAGTGGAGAATATTACAGGAAAAAAATAAAATATAGGAAATTAAATCAACAACAGAATGGCAGGTATATAGGGCTGTTAGCATTAATGAGTCAATATTTACCAACATCCAGAATGGGTCAGAATTCACTGACAGTCACCACAATGAGGTATCTGAGATGCCGCCATTATTTTCCATTCTAAGGAGAGGGCATACCTGGATGGTTGGCACATGCTAACTTTCGAACGGCGACAACTCTATTTACATTCTACATGGCTTTTTGAACCGTAACTTATTGAGACTCCACATTTGTCAAATCTCAGCACAGAACATAAGGAAAATAAACGTTTCTTTTCTTTCTCCTCTGCCCCCATGTTACCAAGTCCCTCTTTGACCAGCTAACCTCCCCACTTAGCAATGTAAGTGCTTTTATATTTCATCTGAAACCACAGCTACTAAGACAGCGTTCTACTTCCTGAGCTTGCTACCACTGGTCTGCCTCCACTCACAGCAGACAAAAAAGAAAATACTGCTTTCAGATTTCACAGTGGCATAAGGAGAATGCGGCAAATGGAAAACTGTCGATTACCGGCAAGTAGTAAAATTATAAAGTTACTGAGCAACCTACCGATCCAAAGAAACCTCCATTAATCTCCATGGCAGGGTCAATTTAAAAGCTTGAAGCTAGCAAGAAAGAATAGCTGGAGAAGTTGCCAGCCATATACTAGGACCTGTTTGTTCAACAGCCCATATATTGGCTTTATTGGCCACAGACTGTTTTATAAAGCAAAGGGGGAATTATACCGTATCTTTCAGTTAACTAGCTTTGAAAAATAGACTCTGTGCACTACCATATTGATTGTCTCTTTGAACCTGAAATATGGCCTTTCTTTGCAATAACAAACGATATGTACACAGCCATATATCTAAAATTACATGGCTGAAGCAGCTACAAATTGAGACTACTGTTATTGGTAACCTGAAAACATCTATTCGCACCGTAAGTGAATCGAAGCAGGTCTGGACACAAAAGAATGGTTGGATTTGTGAAACTTGTTGAGGTGGCATCCAGAAAGCACGACGACTTTCAAATGAAAGGACAGGAAGGGGTTAATAATGAAGAGCCACCTGGTGCTCTGATCTGCCGGCAGAAGGGGCCACTCTGGGGTCACTTTCTTCTATGGTGGAGGTGCTGTCCATGGGTCTCAGGATCCACGTAGTCCCCACAGTGGGCAGGCCTGGGATGAAGGGGGCATGCGGTAGCAAAGGCCGGGGAGGTTGGGCCTCTTTCCCTTCATTTTGAGGGTGCCCAGCAGAGAGTTTCTCAGACTCACAGTACATCCAGAGAACGTATTGCTTTTACACCTGTGCCCCTTTGCAGAACGTCCTGGAGCCAGCTGTGACCATGGGAACCCTAAGGAGTGGGTCCGAGGCTGATGCAGGGGCAAAGAGCCCTGCACTGATCTCAGGGTGTCTGTGGCACCAAGGGCCAGATCTTCTCTGCTTTCTTCTACAAGGGAGAGAGGACAAACCTGTCTTCCCTCATTTCTCCCACGCACATTGTCTCTTCTCTATTCGCCAACATCTTAAAATGCCAAAGCTTTTCCTGTTCATCTCTCCCTGGTCCACCCACAGCAGGCAGAAGGAGACTTCTCTCCTGCTGTCCTCTCTGTGCCTAAGTGACCCCAAGCTTCTTTCAGTCCTTCCCAGGCCCTCCTCTTTTATTTCTAATCCTCTCCCTAACAAACTATTCACATAGGAAACCCATTCGTCACCCAGAAACTACAATGCCTTCCATCCCTCCCATACCACAAATACACAAGCTACCCGCAATTGACATTGTTTAACGGTATTGGAAGCATGTCTAACAATCCTTGAAGTGTGCTGTGGTATTTTATATGAACTGCAGCAAATAAAAGTACAGCAAGAAAGCCTAGAATGTGAGATGTGAGTAATAATCTCCCAAGGGAGCTGATGGAAGACCCCTTGTTCGGGACAGTTAAAGCTAGATTGGTCAGATCCCTACACATTATATTGTAGCGGACAATCCTGCCTTTCCTATGGTGGACGCCTTCAAAAACTTCCACTGGCATAAACAAAAGCTGCATCTGTGAGCGAAGTGGTACCACTTCCTGGAGTAGGCAGAGCACACAGAGGGCTATGAGTATTAGGGCCCAATTCTTAGCTACACAAAGGCCCCTTCATATAGTTCTGGCGATGTTCATGGGCCTTAGAGAGGGTGTTACATTATTTTTGCCAGAATGGCAGAAAAGGGCTTTTAGTATTACTGAATTCAGGCCAGTGTGTCTACTAAGGCTGCAGACACTGAATTACCATAGCCAAAACAACAAATGCACTTGAAGCTCTCTTACTGAATCTAATTCTGGCACCTTCATGATGACTTTAATCAACACCTTAAAAGAGTCAAGTCATTTCTTTTTATAAGGCTGGTGGTTTCTTTTGCATTCAGAGAGGCTTATGAATGTGCCTGATGTCTTTTCCCCCTTTGTTGTGTCTAATCTTAAGAATTAATTGACTAATAAAAGTATAAAATTCCAACCTTTTGGGGGAACTCCAGAGCAAAACTGAATTATGTCACTAATCATACTGAAGATCATAGCTTCATATGCATTACCTGGCATCATGCAACTACCAAGCCATGACTGATTTCTTTTCATCTTGAAAACTGAAGAAAAACATGAACTGCCAAAAAGACAAAACCCATCTGAGTCTTCAGAACCCTCTGCCAGCCTGTTCCAGAATGGAGTATATTAAGAAAAAGAATCATACATGAAAAAGTTTTATTTCATTTAAATAGGAAATACAATGAAATAGTTGATACAATAATGTAAAATAGAACTCAAAGAGGAGCTTTATGCCACCTTTCCTCTTCCCTTATTCTGGGCTGGCCTCGGGACTGAAATTACATCTAGTGTAACTGTAACCCTCTGGGCTGCTCTAAATTATGTCAGAGGCAGTCAGCCACTATGCCACACAATCAATTCTGTCCCACTCTGCTCCTGATAACCCCCTTGTGTCTCTGACACAGCTCCTGCATGGAGCAGGGAGGGCAGTGAGCACAGGTCGGTTACATCAACTTTCTGCTACCCAAGGAATCTCCTGTGCCAGACGGATTTCTCATTTGCACCTCTGGGGAGCTTTCTGGCTGCTGAGGACTGAGCCCAAATGCTCCCTTCTTCACTTTGCATACTTTCTTCTTAGAATAGATACAGCTTCCATAAACTGACTGGAACTCCCCAAAGAAATATTTTACCTGCACCCAGAAACAGTACAGTACCTACAATCACAAACAATAAATCTATGAAGCCTTTTCTCCTAACACCTCTGTGACCTTGATTAAATATGCTTTTCGTACAGGAAGCCCTTCATCACCTGCCATGCTATTTTATCAGGCCTGTCTGCCCTTTTCCGCCATCCAGCCAGAGTGGCTGTCTGCTGTAGATTGCTATCATATGATCTTTCCCTGAACCAGCTGCCTCATTGAATCGATATTGATTCAGACTTGGGTTTCTGCAGCAAATTGTTGCATTTCCATTAGCAGGACTGCAAATGATCAAACGTAGAAGGCTTCATTTACATCATTCCAGCTCCATGTCACAGAGTAAATGCACAAATACATATTAACGTGATCTGAGCCAAATTATGCCTTCTTGTCTCCTGTTGGGAAAGTAGCAGATCTCTTTTTAGAACCAAAGAATATCATCTGCAATGCAAACTGCAAATATAATAGTGAACTTAAAAGTTCAATAGGTGCAGAAAGATAGGAATTCAAGTCCCCTGCAGTGAAAATCCAAACTTAGGGCCTTATCATGCCACCAATTTTTAAGCAGTTCTCCCCACTGATCAAAAACTAATGACGTGCTATGGCCCCAGACACCATTTTTAATAAGTAAGTCATGATGAATATATACTTACGTATATACTTACAGATTATACATTTATCTATGCATTAATATAACAAATACAAATGGCTATATGCATATATAAAGAGACAAAGGTTATTGAAGTTCTCCACTGTAAGAGCAAATACCTAATTTTCCATTACAAAAGAGGCTTACAAAGAAATGTTCAGATCAAGCAATTATAAACAAAAGCCTCCCCAACAAACTAAAACCTGGGTAATTGCAATCACTTCACTCTGAAAAAAACAGAGCATCTTTAGAAGCAAAGGCTTTAGAAATGACTAGAGACAACGCATTTTAATGCTATCAGCTTTACATAACCAAATACTGAGTCAAGCACTGCACTGAGTTACTACAGGTACAGGCCAGTGACTTGGGGGCTTTTGCACCAGTGCGAGCGAGCACAGAATGTGGCCCACTGGTTTTAGATCAATTTAGTCTGCTGCACATACAAACTGAATAACTGTTTTTCAATTAATTAATTTCATGAAAAGGGGGAAAATGGGAGCGAGAAACTAAAAAAAGAACCAAAACTACACAAAACGAATAAAATGCGTGATCCTCTCTGGTGCTATAAACATGTTATTATGACATGTTTTGGAAATCTGAATGGGTTTGCTACTTGTAGCTAATATGAACGATCCACATTTATGGCTCTCCACCCCTGTTTCACACACACGCACGTGTGCTTATACGTTACAGCCCTGTTGTATTCTGCGTATTGTTACCTTGATTACACACATCTAAAGCTCCTCTCAGCACTTGGATCCTACAGAGACAGGGCTTTAGGAATACACAGAGATTGGAGGGCTAAGTATCCGGGAATATCCTTAACCAAACCTGCTTAACAGAGGCCCAGCTACATCTCTCAGGATTTACAATGCTAGGCAGCCAGCCAGCGTCTCTGTATTGCACGGTGGGTTGGTGGGTTTGCGGACCCTTTTGAATGCTTTTTCACTGGACCCTTGGCCATAGGAAGCCTCATTTTTCCAGAGGGTAGGGTGTAACCTGTTGTAGATAAATGGGGTAGTCAAGCATATACATACACACGGACATACCACCCACCCCCCCATTATCAGTAGTAGCTGGAGTAACGGAGGCCAGTCAACAGAACAGGCCTTGTTTGAGACGGCATCTTCAGAGTCAATAAAAAGAAAAGGAGTACTTGTGGCACCTTAGAGACTAACCAATTTATTTGAGCATAAGCTTTCGTGAGCTACAGCTCACTTCATTGGATGCATACTGTGGAAACTGCAGAAGACATTATATATACAGAGACCATGAAACAATACCTCCTCCCACCCCACTCTCCTGCTGGTAATAGCTTATCTAAAGTGATCACTCTCCTTTTCTTTTTGCAAATACAGACTAACATGGCTGTTACTCTGAAACCCTTCAGAGTCAATGGGAGCCTTGCCATTGACTTCAATGGGCATGAGATCAGGCCCCAGCTGTTTCAAGATCCATGCTTTGGGAATGGGAGGCCATCTCTTGAGCTCTCCTCCTATATGTTTAACCTTCATGAAATAAACCCCTAGGCTGTTTATTAGCTCTGGCTTCCTGCCCCCTTACTGAACACAGCTCTGTGCACGACCTCTGAGGGTATGTCTACACTGCAATTAAAAACCCAGGACTGGCCTGTCCATGCTAGCTGTCTCAGGCTCGTGGGGCTCGGGCTAAGGGGCTGTTTAATTGCAATGTAGATGTTCGGGCTCGGGCTGGAGCTCTGGCTGTAGGTCCCTGCAAGGAGGGAGGGTCCTAGAGCTGGGGCTGCAGCCCAAGCCTGAAGCTCTACACCAGGGGTAGGCAAACTACGGCCCAGGGGCTGCATCCGGCCCTCCAGACGTTTTAATCCGTCCCTTGAGCTCCTGCCAGGGAGTGGGGTCTGGGGCTTGCCACACGGCTCCCAGAAGCAGTGGAATGTCCCCCCTTCAGCTCCTACTTGTAGGGGCAGCCAAGAGGCTCCGCACGCTGCCCCCGCAGCTCCCATTGGTCAGGAACCGTGGCCCATGGGAGCTGCAGGGGCGGCGCCTGCGGACAGGGAGGCATGCAGAGTTGCCTGGCTGCGCCTATGTGTAGAAGCCGGAGGGGGGCATGCCTCTGCTTTTGGGAGCTGCTTGAGGTAAGCGCCACCCAGAACCTGCACCCCCGACTCCCTCCTGTCCCCCCTTCCTCCGAACCCCTCGGTCCCACCCTGGAGCACCCTCCTGCACTCCCATCCCATCATCCCCAGACGGAACCCTCACCCCACCCCCCCGCACTGCAATCCCCACTTTTTTGAGCATTCATGGCCCACCATACAATTTCCATACCCAGATGTGGCCCTTGAGCCAAAAAGTTTGCCCACCTCTGGTCTACACTGCAATTAAATAGCCCTTCGTCCAAACTCTGCGAGCCCGATTCAGCTGTGGGTGTCCAACTGCAACGTAGACATGCCCTAAAAAGCATCCCCCAACTTGTACTACCAGAGAAAGAGAAAGGAATAGCACACCCAGGCCTGTCAGATTACATAATCCCTGCCCGGTGAAAACCATTGCATAAGGGAAGCAAGAAGTGGTGGTGGTATGTGTCTGTGGGGAGGGGCGGTAGGCTGAGATGGCGAGTTGAGGGCTGGTGAAGAAGAAAAATCAAAAGCAGAGGTATAAGAGCCAATCTGGAAAACGAGAAGAGGTGAAGGAGGCAGCAAAACCAGAAGAGTTAAGGGGACAGAACCCAGGGTAAGGAGCAGAAATGTGGACAATATCGACAATGTGATGTAAAGCCACTTAAAAGTCAAGTTTACCCTTACTTTTTTTCCAAACCCTAAAATAGGCCCATTTAGATCAGCAATTATGCCATGGTGCATCGATTATTTTGAGTGGAAAGAGGATGGTTTTTGAGCTAAATGGTCCTGTTCTCAAGTCTGAGAT
Source organism: Lepidochelys olivacea (assembly GCF_965140295.1). Taxonomy (NCBI): domain Eukaryota; kingdom Metazoa; phylum Chordata; order Testudines; family Cheloniidae; genus Lepidochelys; species Lepidochelys olivacea. The sequence goes on from NC_140415.1 coordinate 132,002,822, forward strand.
GACTTTTTTAATGGCCTGAACACCGAAAATAATCATTTTGCTGACACTTCTCCTGAGGAAAGGAACAAAAAGGGGAGACAAGTAAAATATGAGGCAGAAATCAGAGAAATGAAAATCAGAAGAGCTGTCTAAGCCAAGGGCAGACAAGTAACAACAATACTTACAGCTTTCCATCTTTAATGCACAGTGCAAGCGATAGCTAACCCCTGGGAGATAGGGACATATTATCATCCTCATCTTACACACGGAGAAACTGAGGAAGCGAAGGGTCATGTGCTCACAGCGACAGTCACTGGCAGAGCTAGCAGTAGAATTCATTGGAATCAATAGGCTGACCACTTGGCTACGCCAGCTCAGTGTGTAGAAGAGTGGAGACACAAGGAAGAGCCCTTCTGCCATGAAGAACCCAGGCTTTTAGGCACAGTGAGGCATCACTTCATCCAGAAATGTCAAACCAGGCATCGCAAGTGGCAGAAACGTCAGAAGAGAGTAAATCACCTGAGCTGACGGAGGAGAATAAAAATGAAAAGATAAAAAGACAAAGGAGCTGTGTAGGCGAGGCCTGCCTGGGCCGAGCTCAAGCAGCTCTGTAGTGCCATGCAAGATGCCTGCCGGCAGGTTCCACATCTTGTACCAAATGACGTGCTCAGCTATGCTGATCTATTCATCTAAGCTACTCCAGCAAAATGGATTTACTTTTGATTTAAAGTGATGCAACCTGAGAGCAGAATTTGACCCACCTTGTGGAGTCAATTACACCTATGCAAGGGGAGTGCAGAGTGCTGGGGCCCATTTCGCTGTTGCCTTGCACCTAATACTGTCCTTTTCACTAGTGCAACGTCAGAATCTGAGTATTTTACGGTTACTTTGCACTGATGCAATTGACTACGCAAAATGCAGGGCTACGAAAACTCAGGCCAAGGTGTAAGGAAGTGGTGAATCAGACCCTGTGGCTGTCCAGAGGAGCTATAAAACCCATGGCTCTAACTCAAAAGTTACTGAGATCTCAAGGCTAGCACCACAGATTTCTAGCTACAATTTATCCTCTACCTTCACTTGCATATTATCAATTTTGCTCACATGAATAGGTTTAAGAACTTAATTGGTTTGGGCACAATCCATTTAAATGGAAAGTGAAAGCAGCTTAAAGATCTATCAGGAGGGAGGAATAGTTTAGATATTATGCAGCTATAAACAAAACAATTATTATGAAAACATACCCATTAGAGGACTATGGAAACATAATCATTAGAGTACGTGATGCCTTGCTGCAGGATTGCACTTAAAGAGAAAAAATAGAATTTAGTTCCTGCACTGTATTCCTATTCATAAGATCTACATGTCTTAGACATAATATTCTATAGACCCCACCTAAATGAAACATTCACACATATAATTTAGCAGAAACTGACATGCCTCACACATGTGGACACTTAGAAATGTTTGCTTCTGTTTTCTGTTTCAGCAAAGGAAAAATGACCATTTAAAATGGGGAGCCACCAAGGAAGGAAAGACATTATTTCTGTACTGAGAGAACACGAAGTATAATAATACCAGGTAGACCGGTCTTGGGACTAACACAGCTGACACAATTACTAGGATTGTCTCTCTCCTGCTCTCTCCCAGATTCCAGGATAAAGAAGAATCAATTAGCCCTCAACAGACTATGACCTTGAAGGGTAGAGCTCTAAACGGAATATGCTGAGTTAGATAGAAAAGAGAAGAGGAGAAACGGATTCTAAAGTGCACTGAAGGGTCTGGTTCAGAAATGATATGTCAGTCACTGAATAGGAGCCATGACAGCTCTTATTTAGTCCTCGATGGAAAAGTATCAATGCAAAGGGAAAGCTCACATGCTTTTTCTGAATAAATTACCTAGTCATGCTGGAAAAAGGAGAGAGGGTGAGATGCCATAAGGCCAATCCAACTTACAGATGTTACTTTCTGAGACACCATTCCCAGAATTTTACACTTGACACAACTGTTCATAAATAATAAAGTTTCAATGCAGTTTCTTGTTTATCCCTCTAACTTTTGCTGGCATAACATAGATTATGTTCGCAATCCAGTTTAAAATACCTCAGGACCAAATGCCTCTTTGAACTCTGTGGTAGATATCGTACAATCTGCCTTTCCACCCTTATTTCCACAGGGATTCAAGGAACTGCAGCTGCTTGAAGCTTCAGAACTTGCTACACTTACGCTTTTAGGCAGCAGTAAATCTTTCTCACTCCGTGCAAACCAAACAAAATCAATTGCCAACCCCCTCTTTTCTTTCTATCAAGATCTATGTGGAAGTCAGATCCCTTAACACACTTAGTAGATATTTATCTAAAAAAATTAATTCCCGGACAGCCGTTTATTTCCCAGATGTGAGTGGATCTGAATGCAGATAATGGCTTGTTGCCTGTGGCTGCTCACCAGCTAGTCATTTACTTCAGACTCTGAGTGATCAAGTGAGAGCAAACCAGCTGTTCCATGTTGAATTTTGCAGGGTGGTACGTTGCTGTTATTGCAGAAGCTGCTCTTGATTCCTCCCACCCCCAGCCCACAAGCCATTTCAGTGGGATGGTGTTCTTAGGTCACTTTGCCAGGTGCAAAGAGGTGGGGATTGCAGTGACATCTGTCACTCCTTTAATGATACTTCTGAGGTTTGTCGATGATACTGCTACAAAAAGGAGTTGCTGTGCTAATTACTTCTGGGAGGAAAAAACCCTTTGTCATCATGGCAAAAGCTGGTCCCAATAACTTAATCCAGAGTCTCCCAACTGATTGTAAACTAGGCAAATAATGCTTTTGTTTGACTGCACACCCGGGTTTTCTTATCAGACTCTTCTCCTCAGAAAACTTACTCTCCATCTAACAGCAAGCCATCATACATTATTGAAGCAAAAGGCTACATAGGGTTATACATTTTTATCTTTACATTTTCCTTTCAATATCGTTGGAACATCATTTGACATTATGCTAACTGGGCCATGGGTCAAGTCAATGAAGGTATACCTACGTACACCAGCTGAGGATCTGGCTCATGACATTTTCTAATATAAAACATAACTAACCCAAGATGATTACTGAAAGAGTAAACGGGTGCTCCTGATCCTACATTGAGTCTGAGCATGCTTCAAAGCTGGATTCAGTGGCAAAACTCTCATTGATTTAAATGGAAACAGGATGAGGCCAAGTACGTATGAATCACCAAGTCATCAGCCTGCAGTGGTTTAGGAAGGGCACAAAGGTAGAGACTAGAGGGTCGCCTAAGCAAGCCTACAACAAAATTTGTTGCCAGTTTTAACCACTGGAGACCTTGACTGTGGATACCCGGCCTGGTCTTTAGCACAGCTGTCTTTTCACTTACAAGAGTTGCAGAGATCACAAGCCATCCGGCCTAACCTGCTTCCATCTGACAGGTTACAATGAAATGTTGAATAGATCATATGTTTTACAATGTTTTACATAGATGTTTTACAATGAACACGGAGAAATTTCTCCAGAAGCTTGATTTGTAAAAGGCTAACTCGGGGCCCAATTCTACATGTATGAGCTCCTTAACCAAATCATCCGAGCTAAATCGATGAGACAACACTCATGAGTAATTGGTTTCAGAGTAGCAGCCGTGTTAGTCTATATTCGCAAAAAGAAAAGGAGTACTTGTGGCACCTCAGAGACTAACAAATTTATTTGAGCACAAGCTTTCGTGAGCTACAGCTCACTTCATTGGATGCATTCATGAGTAAGGTTTTGCAGCGTCAAACCCTTGAGGAGGAAAAAAAACCCCAACAACCTGTAATGAGCCCTGAATGAAAAAATAGCCATAATTGTAATTGCTACATTAACAACTCTGGAATTTTTAGACCTGCTACAAATGTACTGTCGCCCTTTCCCACTGCACTCACTGACTGCTTCAGGAAGATGGCAGGGGCATTTATCAGAAAGGCAAGACAGGAAAGAGGAAATAGACGTGCTTTAGAGACAGGACAATGATATTAACAAATATTAGGGACTCAAAGCAAATGCAAATCAAATTGATCACTGAAATGGCATGCTAAATTACATGAAAAAGATACCAATCAAAATGTAATTAAACTGATTCAGCCTTTTGTATAATGTATGCAATGAAATAACTTGTGAAGACTTGCCTCTTGATAACTGGCCAGGATATATGGCTTTACAAAATATCCTTTCTGGTACAACCACCATGTCTATTTAGCAACAGTTTCAGAGAGCTTGTGATCCACCCCTGAACCTCGCTCAGTTTATTCCAACCTAACATGCAATGTCAGATGCAAGGAAAAGATACAGAACAATCAAAGTCCTTTGTGGAAGAAAAAAATTAGCTGCTACTTACAAAGTTTTGGTGCAATTTGGAGATTAGTTTCTGTTGTTTGTGCCTGAGACACTGTGGTAGCCTCTCTCACCTCAGGCTCCAGCGTGGGCGGAGGGAAGGAAGGTGCGGCGGAGGGCAACAATGTAAAATCTAAGACACGGTTATGCGGAGAAGGCAAGAGGAAAGGCTCGGAGGGCACTAGTGAACTATCAGCTTGCACTGTAACTTCAACCTTGGTTTCAGGGCTCGGTACTGGGAAAGGTGAGGTATGCACTACTGAAGGCACCCAAGCAGACAGAGCAGTAGGTTCCACTGAAATCACCGGGTCTTGCCCTATCCTCCCAGGGTCTAGGTGGGTAGGAGAGTCATACTCAAAAATTTTGTCTACAAACACCCACTTGAGGCCAGCAATGCAGAGGCAGAGGCTGAGCAGGCAAGCCAGGATAGGGACGATGCAGATCTTTTCAGAGTTGAGGCAGCCCCTCAGTCGCTCTGCCTCCAGGCACACGCAGCAAGTAGCGGCAAGGCCTGCTATTCCCTGGACCCTCCCGTCCTCCGTTTGCATCCCTGACATGTTGTCCTCAGCGGGGAGCCCTTCAAGAGACGCAGCAGGGTTCAGCTGAGTCGAGGAGTGGGGAAAAGTCTCTGCAGATACTTCAGACATATTTAAGCATAAAAATCTCAACCAGCTCACCTCCAAAAGGCCTTAACTCTATCACAGTCCATTACTATGAGACAGGCAAAAATCAAATCGCCCAATTCTGGAAAAAGTCATACAGTGGAAGTCAGTAGAGAGTCCAAGTTCAAGAACAGCATCTGAACTGGGAGAGGGAAAAAATAAAAAAAACCCTCTCCTATTGAACAAGAAATAGAGTTGCTTAGTAATTACTTAGCTCCCATTTCCTGGCCACCTTTATAATTCCTTCAACGCCTCTCAAGCCATCCCAGCTCTTCCGAGGGGGCTGGTGGTGGTGGTGTGGGGCAGGGGACACCGCACCAAACAAAGCACAAATTGTTAGATTAAGTGAACCAATAGCCCAGGGCGAAAGGCTGGCTCCTCACCTTGAGCGTCTGAGGCTGGTGTCTGCTGAGACGAAGAAAACAACCGTCATGCAGCAGAAGCAAAAGCAAAATGAGGCACAGCAGCAACGGTGGCAGCAGCGGCAGAGGTAACAGTGCCAGGAGCAACAACATCCTGCTGTGTTAAAGCCGCGGTTGGAAGAGGCTGAATCATTACAGAGCAGCAGGTGCCTGCTCCCTGAGCATCCCTGCAAACAATATCATTGCACAGAGGTTTGAAAGGAAGCGCAATGCCAGGAGGGTGGTAACTCCCTTCTTCCCCCCACCCCTTCCTCTTTGTCCTTCTTGAGCGCTCGCTCACTTTCCTCCTCTTTTTTCCCCCCTCTCCTCCCTCACAGTCTGTTTCTCTGATATACGGACACCCTCTCTCCTTTGTCTCCCCACCCCCACCCCTCTGCAGGACGGCTCTGAGTGAAATCAGTACACCCAGCAACACAGGACTGCTAGTGACTTCCTATTTTATCCAATTAGAAGGAATAAAGGCCATCAAATCAAAGGGAGGCAGGCAGGCAGCAGTTATGCGCTCTCTCTCTCTCTCTCTCTCTCTCTCTCTCTCTGTCTCTCTTCCTTCCACTGTTTGGTCAGAAGAAGATAGTAATCGATTACAGCAATCTAACAAAGCTGAGATGGGGGTGTAGATGGTAGGCTTATGGGTTAGACCTGATGCTCAGCAAGTCTGATATCTGATCTCTCCCAAGGGAAGTAGGCTTTTCTACTGCAGTTTCTTCCTGCCTGTCGGGTACAGATAGCATTCCTTCTCAATCACTCTAATAAGTTTAACTCCCTAACAATGAGGTGATGCATCTTAGGGAAACGAATATTTAAAAAAAGTCATTTTAATCTTTGACAAATTTGCCTGTAAGTTTATTATGGAGAGGGGGATTGCACCAGCTTTTTAAATTCTGTTTTGGAAATAAATTTAACATTCTTAAAAGAAAATCCATCTCTCAAGAGCTAGTTTGTAACTGATACAGAAAATACAATGTTTCGGTCCTGCTTGAAATTGACAAAGATCAAGGAAATCCAGCATTAATAAAGCTTCTGCTCTTTCCTTAACTTGGTCCATTGTTTCTCTGTATTGCAAAGATCTGTTACATCCTATGGTGCTTATTCATGCCTCACTTAAATTAGCATAAATCAAGGAGCAGCTTCACTGAAGTCAAAAGAGCTATAATGGTGTAATGGAGATCAGAATCAGGCCCTTTATGTGTTAGAATACATTGGCATAATATTAACATATACGATGAGAAAAGGAGCTCTGATTCTCAGCTCCTCTCCTCCGCCTTGTGCCATCATTTCCACCAGGGAATTGACAGCATTTTACACCCATTTTATACTGGTACGAATGATGGCACAAGGCGCACGGAAACAAAGAATCAGTCCCTCTGAATTGTCCTGGTTTTGTTTCTTGTTTCGAATGATACTTAGTGACTAGTTTCCTTTTTATTTATTCATGGTAGTTGAAAATAACTAACTCCCACTGGGACCGCAGTGTAAGGGGGAGTAATCTTTGTCTAAACCAGGGTTATTGGCACTGAGGTAGTTCCATGGGTGATCTGCTGTTTACCGAGAGTGAACACCACCACCAGTTTCTTTGGTGCCACTGGGACACATTTATACCTGGTGAAAATCAACTGGTGTCAAAGGAATTATACCAGGAATGACTTTGTCCTATTATATTAAATTAAACGAATAGGGGTCTGCGCTCAGCTATGTTTATCAAATACTTCCTCTTAAATGAAAACAAATTGAGCATTAAGGCTCAGAAGTCAAGCTCTCATAAGCTAGACAATGCGAAAATGTTGCAGCAGTAGACAACGGGAGTCCAAGGTACTCAGCACCTTCCAGAAACACATCCATGCAGAGTATCTTTGCTTGGCCAACTATAGCAGCGGTTCTCAACCTATTTACCACTGCAGGCTGTGTTATGTGCGTGGCATCCACACAATATATATACTACCTGTATGGCCCTGAGGATGACTCATGGGCCACAGCTCTGTGCTGACTGGGCTGCAAGTGACCCACGGGCTGAGAACCACTGAACTATACAATAGTACATGGCAGAACAACATGTGAGAGTCTGGGGAAAGACCCATGGTTACATTAAAAAAAAATCCACAGCTGATAGCAACATTCTTTATAAAAATATAATCAACAATCTAAGGCTGTAATTCCACTGTGGGATCTGGTCTTAAGGTTTATGATGTGATCAGAAATCTCTGCCAGAATGATTGCCTTTGATCACATAGAGTTGCTTATCTTTTTACCTTTGCATTAGCTAGCTGATCATACTGCATCTTTCGGCAAATATAGCAAAATACTTCCCAAATGGCAATGAATCACACACATTATATTGCCACTGTAAGGTAGGGATGAGGACCCTTTCTACAGATGAGGACCACAACGTTTGAGTGTCTAATGCAGTGGTTCTCAAATTAGGGCTGCCACTTGTCCAGGGAACATGGTGCAGACGCAGCAGGTAAACAAACCGGCCTGTCCCGTCAGGGGCTTTCCCTGAACAAGTGGCAGGCCTAGTTTGCGAACCACTGTTCTAATGCATTTCACCACTGGATTTTTTTTTATTCAGCCTATTTTCCAAATCTTGCTTTTTTATTATCCCTAACTATGACCTTTTCGCACACCTGGATCCCTCCAAATACGGGTAACCCATTACCATATTCCCCCACATGGAGCTGCCTTTTAGAAAAACTACATATATTTAGTTCTCTGAATCTTTCTCTGTAGCTCAGTCCCTCTACCCTATGCATCATTTCCGTTGCCCTTCTCTCAGTTTTCTCCTCTTTGTTGACATCTCTCTGGTGCGGAGATGAACAGATGTGAATGTGGCAGGGGCAGGCTCACAAGTCCCATCTAATTAATAAATAATGTCTAGTTCTCTGGAGGGCGTAGAAAGGGACGATCACCTCCTTCGCTCATGCTGTGACACCTCTGTGTATGCAGACCAAGAACCTGCCGTTCTTCCTTTACCACCACACCGCAAGCTGAAGACCACTAGGGCCCCACTGTACGTCAAGCTCTAATTCTGTGCACTTGGCCTGGCCATTTATTTTCAGCCCTTCCACTGGGTTTTCAATCTGTGTAACATGTCCACACTCATTTGAAATTGTTGCTCAGGCCGTGCTTTGTGGGAGTCTCACACATCTCAGTTAGAACAAGCTCCCTTACAAACGGTAGGTGAATCCGCACTGCCCACCTCAGCTGCGACCCTCTGCTGAAGAGTGGCACACCCCGCCACAGACCAGTGCCATAACCACACGCAGCGCACGCAGCTCTCTCCTGCTCGCTAGGCGGACTGCCCCTGCTGGGGGATTGTCTGTCCTGTGTCACTGGGAGCAGGGTTGTGCGAAGGTGGGGTGGGGCAGGAGGGAGGGAGCTGTGATAAAAACTCAGCATGCATCGCATCACTGCAGCTGCTGAACATGACTGGCAAAAACCAGAGTAACTTACTGTAGCTCCTCATTTGTTTCAGCTACTCCTCCACATGCCAAGGCCCTGCCCGTCTGCACTGTCTCAGCACTTCGCTCGTCTAGGATGCAAACCTCTCCTGCTGCCTGCTTCAGCAGCATCACAACAGGCCTGGCTCCCCTCCAAGCTGCAGTAACCCCCTCCATCGGTCCAGCTTCTCCCTGCTCTTGACTGCAGGTCCCTTACACCACAGCACCACTAGGCCTGGCTCACTCTCTGCCTCCTCAGCATTAGCACTCAGTTCCTATCCTCCCTCACACAGGTCTCACTCCCCCCTCCCCATGATCCCCTTCCCACCAAGCCAGCTGCACTGCTGCTCTCATCACCCACTCAACCCCCCTAGCCCGCCCACACCCCCGAGGTTTAACAAACCCCACTGCCCTCCCTCACCACGGGGTGGGTGGGGCCACACCCTTGTTGTGGACTATCAGGGCTCCATTCACTTCTTCTGTGCCAACAAGCTTCTGCATGGGAATTGGAGCCCAGGGAGCAAAGTCTGCATCCTCTCCCACTCTGCGTTTCTGGCCCTGCTCCACACATGGAACCGGGGCCAGGGGGACAATCTGCCCGAGTGCTGTAATTCTAGCTCTGAGAAGCGATTCGTCTGGGCCAGAAAAATTGCTGGTCAAGGCACCCTCTCACACATAATCTACAAAAGAAGACATCCGTGGCTAGGACATGTGCTGAGAATGGAAAAAGAATGCTTACCAAATACCGCCCTTGAACCAAAGCCAGAAAATGCAAGAAGAAAGAGAGGAAGACCGCGAATAACATGGAAACAATCAGTTCTGAACAACATCAAGCACCTCAACATGAAATGGGAAGATTTGGAGAGCAGGGCAGTTGATAGGCAACGATGGCAAATGGGGGTAGCCCAACGTGCTGCAAAGCACGGGGTGTGAAAAAGGAAGGCATTGGAAGAGGAGGTGGGCTAGTACACCTTATCTCACTTCACCTGGGGAGTGGGGGGTGGGGGGAATTTCTTGCCGTTTGGTGCTTTCTACCTATAGCAGGGTGGGCAAACTTTTTGGCCCTAGGGCCACATCAGGGTTGCAAAACTGTATGGAGGGCAGGGTAGGGAAGGCTGTGCCTCCCCAAACAGCCTGGCCCCTGCCCCTTCCTACTTCCCGCCCTCCGACTGTCCCCCTCAGAACCCTCAACCCATCCAAACCCCCCTGCTCCTTGTACCCTGACCACCCGCTCCCTGGACCCCCATCCCTAACCACCTCCCCGAGGACCGGCAGCTGCAAGGTTTGGCTTTTCATTCCTGCATTACCATAGTAAGAAAGATGTATATTGCTTTAACATGATTCTGTTGCAGGTTAGAGAAGATGAGCAGCTGGGAGTCAAACCAACAATGGGTTAATGGAAATGGAGACCCTGAAAGGTAAGTGAGTCTGGGTGACTTGTCTATAGCTTGCCGGTGCAGAAGTTAACCAGACTAACCCACTGGTAACAAATCATAAGAGTAGGCTAGGCAAGGGTCTCCGTAGGTGAACTCCCAGTGTACAGCAGTATGTCTGTGTACGTACATGACTTGGGCCTCTTTGGCCAAGAGGAAAAGGTGGTGCAGATTCCATGTCAATGAAGTTGCTTTGTGACTGTGATCGGACTCCTGCCATATAATAAATGGTGGACTTGGACTTAGAAGTTTGCAAAATGTTTTTGTATTGGGTGGTGCACTTTGCCAGTAAATTTAATATAAATCCCTTCACTGCTGTAAGTTCTCAAGAAGAAGAGAGAAAAAATAATTATTCTCAAGACTGAGATGGGGGGAAGTGAGCAGAGGAGTTGGTAGAGGCTGTATCAGTCCTTCTGACTGAATAGTGTCTAACGCGGTTTTCACACATTTTAAGGATAGAAGTCACCCTTTTAGTCTGACTTCCTGCATAGCACAAGCCACAGAATGTAACACTATAGAGAACCACCCTCCAGCAAGCCACAAATATACATAAAACATTTCTCAAAATAAAGAATAAATAAATATATAATCACCATGTAGAATATCCACTGCCAGCAAAGTAAAGCAACGAGTAACATTATTCTCAGGTGGTCACTCGTCCATGTACTAACCAGGCCGAAACCTGCTTATGGGTTTATAAATTAGGCCTGATAAGCCTTATTACTCTTAGCATGAGGGTAATCTGATTTGAAATATCCAGCTGCTACAACCTCACTTTAACTCAAAATATTCCCTACCTGGATTCCCTAAGAGTACACTACATTCTGGGAAGCATCAGGACCCGAAGAGACAAAGTATGTGCTCATGGGCAGATGTATTGTACGTTACACTTGGACATGTTGAGTCACAGGTTGAGAATGGATGATGGTTAGTAGCAAAATACTGGTATTGGCAAAGTGACTTCATTCCGTGCATTGCACTCTCGGAACTTTCAAACAGACACGAGCAACAATATGCTCTTGTGGTATTAATACAGGGAACCACTCTATCAATTTGCATTTCATTCCATTTTTGCCATACACTGAGAAACTGAAAACAGTGTAACTAGGAGGATTAAAAAGCAGCACATTCATTAATACGGGATTGATGATTAAGGTTAAAAGGATCCCGCTTATTGATTATGGGTCACTTTCTTCCAATTAAATAAATGCAGCATTTAGAAGACGAAGGTCATAAAAAACCACCAAGCATGCCCAATGCATATCGACACTGACAGCAGTTACCCCCTCTCCCCGAAGTGTATCGACGTGTGTGTATCGATATGTATACATAAGGAGATATCCATGTAATAAATTGGGGAACCACATGGTAGATCCATTTGTCATGCACCTTTGAGGACTCACCTGCCCTCTGCCCACTAATCCATCTCCCCAGGGACTAATTCCAGCCATCTGAACCTCTGAGAATTTCAAAGAGCTCCCATGAAACACTCCCACACAAAAAATGCTTAAGGAGAAATCCTATTTCTCTGTAAGTCCTTCACTGGAACGGCAAAAGCTAAAAGCGAGACCAACCTGAGCCTCTGTGTCATGTACAGAAGACATAATTTTTCTGAATGGGAGTGTCACCAGGGCTGTCGCGTCTCCCTGGCTCCAAACCATGTGTTGCCACGCTCGGCTTTTCAAGGAGGTTTATTTTCACAACAGAGGTTATCAGACAGGCAGAACACAGTCTGAACTCAATCCTCAGTGACAGGCTTCAGGGCCACCCCTCCAAGGGGTCTCTGGCCCTCCAGCTCCTGCAGGCTTCCCAGCCTTGGCCAGCTCTGCTCCCCTCCTGGAGCAGCAGTCACAGGGCTGCTCCCCTGAGCCCTTTGCTAGCTCCACTCCAGTGTGACTTCCCCTCTGAGGCTCTGCCTGTTACAGCCCTCCCTCTCCAGCTGCCTACTAGCAGCCCTGTATAGGCCCAGGTGTGGTCCAGCCCTCTTTTAAATGGCTGGATTGGGCTCTGGTCCAGGGAGCTGGGTTTCATCTATCTACAGGGAGTCACAATTCCTTCCCTGCTCCCATCTTGCTCTAAGAAGGGGACAGGGGAAGGAATTCATGACAGCCCTTTTGCAGGTGCAGATGACTTCTGGGCAGTGCATGCTCGGGGGTGGAGTGAAGGTTCTGTCTACTTCCTGACCAACTAGAGAGAGACAGAAAGAGAGAGGGAGTGAGAGAGAAAGAGAGAGTATGTGTGTGTGTGTGAGAGAGAGAGAGAGAAGCAGATGTCCCATGAATCCTGCTTTCTCCCATGCACACATAGCGGACCCCTCCCCCTCCCTCTGCCATATCCCCATGTCATTGGGAGGACAGCTGTGCTGGAAATCTGTACTTTTTTTCCTCATGTATGGTTTTTGGTACGTGCGTCTCCTTTAAGGAAAAGGCAGGAAAGCTTTAGTGCTAAATACATATAGGCCCTAATCTGACACAGCACTTAAGCATGCGCTCAACTTCAGTGGGATCCCTTTGTGAAGACTAATACATTCCCTTGTGATGTGCACAATAAAAGATAGGACGCAATCTTCAACAAGCCTTCTCGAACATGTACCCGGAAGTGTGTCAGCTGGGGGCAATCACAACAACATATATTTATCAGAAACCTGCAGACCAGTCATTAGGAATGTCAGTGCACTTGAAAGGTTAATGCTCATCCCAGCATGCATTTTGACTTTACTGTGGAATCATCTATATGTACAGCGTATACCCATATACTATCTATTGGCAGGATGCAGACTCTTTAAGGGCAATCACTGCGGTTTACAGAAACGTGCTTCACTAAAAACGACGGGTTCTCCCAAGAAATGTGAATCGTTTCAATCTTTGCTGCAAGTAATTGTAATGTAAAGATACAATAAGATGGGCTGTTGTTTAATGGGAACAAAAGGGTCTTCTGACTCTTTTCAGCCTCCAGTGAAATGTGAGACACTGCGTCTCTTTCATCCTAATCAGAAGCAGAGTTTGTGGCACTCCCTGTGACGCAGGACTATGACATGAAACATGAATTTCAGGAGCTTTAATCAATGGCAATAAATTGCTCAGCTGATGTATACACAGGCTCAGACTATGTTGAATACTGGAACTGTCCAATGGAAAAGATAATCAGGGGAATTATATGGTAAAGTAGCATTCAGGAAATGAGCAGACAGTTTAATACAAGAAATAGAAAGCACCCAACTCATTCCTCCTGCCTAGGAGAGTAAGCAGTGGGAAAGAGACGAGTACACTGTGTGTTTTACTTGAGAACAGTATTCTTCTCATCTCCCTTAGTGCTGTAGCATCTGAGTGGCTCACGGTCTTTAACGTTTTTATCCTCACAACACAGCTCCATGAGTTAGCAAAGTGCGGTGATCCCCATTCTACAGCTCAGGCACAGAAAGACACTAAGTGGCTCACCCAAGACCATACAGGAAGCCTGTGGCAGAGCAGGAATTTGAACCTAGGTCTCCAGAGTTCCAGGCCAGTGCTCTAACCACTGGGCCTTCCTTCCCCTCTGCCAAACCTCAGAAAAAGATGACACAAGCAGCACCTATAGTTCATTCAGCAGGCTCTGCACCAAGTAGAGTTCTTAACAAAGAACCCAAGGATGAGGGCAAAAGTGTTTTTCTGCTCCTCCCCCACCATATTTAGGGGCTGATTTACCACCCTCCTCCCAGCTCAATTTAGAGATTCCTTGGAAAACAGATGTAAATAGGGTAAAGGGACTCAACCCTGCATGGGGATATATGATATACATACTACATAATTATTCCATGGGGAAGCTTAAAAAAGAAAATTAAGGCTTTGCAGCCAGTGCTAGATGGAAGCATTTTTACAATTTACGAACATAAGAATGGCCATACTGGGTCAGACCAAAGGTCCATCTAGCCCAGTATCCTGTCTCTTAACAGTGGCCAATGCCAGGTGCCCCAGAGGGAATGAACAGAACAGATAATCATCAAGTGATCCATCCCCTGTTGCCTATTCCCAGGTTCTGGCAAACAGAGGCTAGGGACACCATCCCTGCCCATCCGGGCGAATAGCCATTGATGGACGTATCCTCCCTGAATTTATCTAGTTCTTTTTTGAACCCTGTTATAGTCTTGGCCTTCACAACACCCTCTGGCAAAGAATTCCACAGGCTGACTGTGTGTTATGTGAAAAAATACTTTCTTTTGTTTGTTTTACATGGGCTGCCTATTAATTTCACTTGGTGGCCCCTAGTTCTTGTGTTATGAGAAGAAGTATATAACACTTTCTTATTTACTTTCCCCACACTGGTCATGATTTTATAGATCTCTATCATATCACCCCCACTCGTCTCTTTTCTAAACTGAAAAGTCCCAGTCTTATTAATCTCCCCTCATACGGCAGCCGTTCCATACCCCTAATAATTTTTGTTGCCCTTTTCTGAACCTTTTCCAATTCCAGTATATCTTTTTTGAGATGGGGCGACGACATCTGCACACAGTATTCAAGATGTGAGTGTACCATGGTTTTATATAGAGGCAATATGATATTTTCTGTCTTATTATCTATCTCTTTCTTAATGACGCCCAACATTCTGTTCGCATTTTTGACTGCCGCTGCACATTGAGTGGATGTTTTCAGAGGACTATCCACAATGACTCCAAGATCTCTTTCTTGAGTGGTAACAGCTAATTTAGATCCCATCATTTTATATGTATAGTTGGGATTATGTTTTCCAATGTGCATTACTTTGCATTTATCAACACTGAATTTCATTGGCCATTTTGTTGCCCAGTCACCCAGTTTTGAAAGATCCTTTTGCAGCTCTTCACAGTCTTCCTGGGATTTAACTATCTTGAGTAGTTTTGTATCATCTGCAAATTTTGCCACCTCACTGTTTACCCCTTTTTCCAGATCATTTATGAATATGTTAAATAGGACTGGGCCCAGTACAGACCCTGAAGGGACACCACTATTTACCTCTCTACATTCTGAAAACAGGCCATTTGTTCCTACCCTTTGTTTCCTATCTTTTAACCAGTTACCAATCCATGAGAGAACCTTCCCTGTTATCCCACGACAGCTTACTTTGCTTAAGAGCCTTTGGTGAAGGACTTTGTCAAAGGCTTTCTGAAAATCTAAATACGCTATATCCACTGGATCCTCCTTGTCCCCATGCTTGTTGACCCCCTCAAAGAATTCTAGTAGATTGGTGAGGCATGATTTTCCTTTACAAAAACCATGTTGACTCTTCCCCAACAAATTATGTTCATCTATGTGTCTGACAATTTTGTTCTTTACTATAGTTTCAACCAGTTTGCCTGGTACTGAAGTCAGGGTTACCAGCCTGTAAATGCCAGGGTCACCTCTGGAGCTCTTTTTAAAAATTGTCTTCACATTAGCTATCCTCCAGTCGTTTGGTACAGAAGCTGATTTAAATGATAGGTTACAGACTACAGTTAGTAGTCCTGCAATTTAACATTTGAGTTCCTTCAGAACTCTTGGGTGAGTACCATCTGGTCCTGGTGACTTATTACTGTTTAGCTTATTAATTTGTTCCAAAACTTCCTCTATCTGGGACACCTCAATCTGGGACAGTTCCTCAGATTTGTCACCTAAAAAAAATGGCTCAGGTTTGGGACATGTACTCAACCGTGAAGACCGATGCAAAAAATTCATTTAGTTTCTCCGCAATGGCCTTATCGTCCTTGAGTGCTCCTTTTAGCATCTCGATCATCCAGAGGCCCCACTGGTTGTTTAGCAGGCTTCCTGCTCCTGATGTAGTTAAAAAAATTTTTTGCTATTACTTTTTGTGTCTTTGGCTAGCTGTACTTCAAATTCTTTTTTGGCCTTTCTAATTATATTTTTACTTTTCATTTACCAGAGTTTATGCTCCTTTCTATTTTACTCACTAGGACTTAACTTCTACTTTTTAAAGGATGCCTTTTTGCCTCTCACTGCTTCTTTTACTTCGTTGTTTAGACACAGTGGCTCTTTTTTGGTTCTCTTACTATGTTTCTTAATTTGGGGTATACATTTAAGTTGAGCCTCTATTACGGTGTCTTTAAAAAGTTTCCATGCAGGTTGTACTTTTGGTGCTGTACCTTTTAATTTCTGTTTAACTAACCTCCTCATTTTTGAGTAGTTCCCCTTTCTGAAATTAAATTCTACAGTGTTCTCCGCAACAAATTTAATTATGTTATGGTCACTATTACTAAGCGGTCCAGCTATATTCAGCTCTTGGACCTTATCCTGTGCTCCACTTAGGAATAAATCAAGAATTGCGTCTCCTCTTGTGGGTTCCAGGACCAGCTGCTCCAAGAAGCAGTCATTTAAGGTGTCAAGAAACTTTATCTCTGCATCCCATCCTGAGGTGACATGTACCCAGTCAATATGGGGATAGTTGAAATCCTCCATTATTATTGAGTTTTTTATTTTAATAGCCTTTCTAATCTCCCTGAGCATATCACAATCACTATCACCATCCTGGTCAGGTGGTCAGTGATATATCTCTACTGCTATATTTTTATTATTAGAGTAGGGATTGGCAACCTTTGCATGTGGCTTGTCAGGGAAAGCTGCTGGCGGACTGGGATGGTTTGTTTGGCCGATTGCAGCTCCCACTGGCCGCAGTTCGCCGTTCCATGTCTCATAATCTCAGCATCATCAAGGAGATTTAATATTTAATACTTGTCTCCTACTTTACCCACAAAGCCAAGAAATGAATGAATCACTCTTTTGGCATTGGATGGAGAAAGTTGTGGATTTCCAGCAAGTAATTAAAATTCAGTCAAGTAAGAATGACAAAGGGGAATTTTATGCTTAGTCAGCACTCTGTGTTTTAACCAATTTTGACTTGTTGCATACTGTAGTTACGTTTCTAATCTGAAACCTTCATCTGAATAGCTAAACGGTGTTTTCCGCTGTATCTCCCCTCTGCTATATCTTTGGTATTGTATACATTACACATATCATTCCACAGTCTGGCACAGGGACTAGTATGTCACAGTTTACAGCATCAGTACGAAAAAGGCATGACATTCACATTACTACATGGTTGGCTGGTAATGAGCTAGAGAGAGGAACAGGGACAGTTACCAGCACCTGGATAATGTGCTTACTGCATTTACATTTCTATCCCTTTACCATGTTGGTTAGTGGGTTGAACAGGAAAGTAATGCTGCTAAGCTTTTTCAGTACATAAAACAGTCACTGAAGCTGCTTTTCTATGATGACTTGCATTTAACCAAGATAATTAAGAAACAATCAGATACAAAGTTTGGAGCTATGCTGCTGGATGAGTGTTCCTTGCCAGAATTTCAATAACTAGCCCTGCTAAAAGAACGCAGGGGATTTGGTGCATGTGTGTGTGCCAGAAGAGAATAAAGTTCATTCCTTAACCTTCCATACTTAACAAACATTAACAAATATCACAATGTATCCATTAGGGTTAGACACTGGCTAATTAAAAAACCCCATGCAGCTGGAGTCTAATCAGTAATAATAATTACTTGCAGCTGTTTCCACCACTGTCCATCCCCTATCTCCTCCCCTCTCCCGCAATAAAAACTCTGTGGATTCTTGTAGTTACAGGAAGCTGAATGCATTATTTATGTGGATGCAGAGTCGAGAAAGTCCAGGCATGCTACCTACCACTATAGTGGTAAGTTACAGCTATTGGCAATAGAAAGCTTGCTTGTGCATTAGGTGCTGTGGACAGATTTCAACCTTGCCAAACTAAATAGCTAAGTAATAACAAATATTAAAACAACAACAAAAAACAGCGCTAGGAATAGAAGGCCGGTCTGAATTCGCTACTGAGACAGAGTACAGTAGACCATCAACAGGAAGAATGATCCAGTAACAATTAACCTGTGACAATAAGATTGTATATTTCCTTTGATCTATTAATATGATTATGTTCAAATGTATTTACTCAAGCTAGGGCTCTCCAGAGGGTGTGTGGGGAAAACAACTGCAGATGGCACCACTTAATTTAGTGGCCAAGATGAAAAGTAAATGACGGCCTTTAGTGAGGCATTTCACTCTTGCCCCTCTCCCATTAAAACAATGTGCTTTTTATTCAGAAAAATCATTGTGTTTGTCCAGGATTTCAAGGAATATCAAACTGGTAGTCAGGCAAGCCAGAAATGCTCATTTCCTGGCATGCTAAGCAATGACCTACCATTGCAGACATGTATCTGTCAAGTTGACATCTGTGCACACATTCTGAAATAATGCCTTTCAGATTTCATTTCCAAGCTGATCATGGGCAACAGATCATGCCACATACAAATATGGATGCAGAGGCTGAGCCCTGAAATGAAGGCTAAGTAACAAAGTGCGGGGGGAGGGGAGGGGAGATGAGACTTAAACAAGTAATAAGGTTGCAGACGGTACAAACTAATTAAAATAATAAAAAGGAAATCAGTCCTCTCCTGATAGGCTGCATTTGTTCTTCCCAAAACGAACTTCACCTTTTTTCAGGCAGCTGATTTCTGCAGGGAACTTGTGACTTCTTGACACAAGTGCTTAGCTGTGAAATCTATAAACAGCAGCAGGCGAATGTGTGATGCTGGCCTAATGCTGAAGGCTCCCCAATACTCCTCACATGGACCTTGAAGAGCCTTACTGATTTCAGGGGGATGCCACATGTGCACACAATGGGTCCTTGCCGAGAGACCATAAAATAGATCCATTAGGTTCATGGTAGGATCCAGGGGTCCAGTATTAGGGCGCAGCCTGGGTCCTGGGGGATGTTGGTTCAATTTCCTGCTCTGCCACAGACTTGATCCTGCATAAGTCACTTGGGTCCAGATCCTCAAAATGTATTTAGGTGCCTCACTCCCATTAGGCATCTAAATATCTTTGAGGATCTGGGCCTTAATCTCTGTGTGCCTTGGGTCCCCATCTGTACAAGGTGGATAACAGACTTTCCTACATCACGTGGGATGATGGGAATACAAATATGCTAATGAGTGTGAGGCGCTCAGTACCTGGGATAGATGGCACTTGCAGGAGCTTCCTATTCTAGTATACCCAGTGTCATAATGCAATCTTTGGGTTTAGGGATTCTCCATGGGCCATCTGCTGAAGTATGTCACAAACATTGCAGTAACTTGCAGAACGCTTCCATGGAACCCTACACAAACCCTCCAGGTCTCGCAAAGTGAACCTTACTACATGGTGAGATGATGGTGTTGCACCAGGTTAAACTCCCAATTTCTTCCTGCTCCCTGCTAATTATAGTCCCTTAGCAACAGTGCCTTAGTTCCACCATTAGTGGCTGGTGGTATTTTTGAGGCTTAAGTAGTTGTTTCCTGTTCCTATTGGCTAGGTGTACTGGGGCTCATGGCAGGAAGAACTGTAGCCCTTCATCTGAAGGTGACTCCATCTCTCCCAAGTGGCCATGAATTAAATGTAACCTTTTCAGCCATACTCTGACATTGAACCTCCGTGTGTCCTAGAGAGGCCCTTCAGCACCACTGTGGGGAACAGCGCTGGGATGGCATAGAGAGCCTCTTGTAATTATTTGGTCTAATCCTATTAGGAGAAGGAAGGCTTTCATTTGCTAATGTAACAAATACCTTTCCTAGAAGCAACCCCCTGCATTTAAAATAAAAACAAAACAAAATCTCAAACAACATGACATTTATTGTGTGTGTGAAACGCTGTATGTTACATCAAAAGCTGTTTAATATTAAAAAAAATTAAAAGGAAAGGTGTTATTAAATGGCGGCAAATTTTGAAACTACAATTCTGCACTCGTTATACAAGTGAAAACAATCTGAAGAAGCCGTTACATTGTTAAAGATGTATACCAGCCAAGCCAAAGAGGCAACTCTTTACAGCATATGCACTGTTTCACAGGGATTTTTGTATTGCAAAATATTCATATAGGATCACATTTGTGGTTGACAAAGTTGCCGTTAATTTAGTGCTGCAATAATGTTATACTGGTTTCTATGTTCTCGATTGCAGGAATTAGCTATTTCAAATGCTGATCAGAAATGCAGGTAGAAGTTTTACAATTATAGTAACCCGATTTATTGAGCAATAAACAACATTCTTTCTATAAAGCCATGAGCCAAACCTTTAATGCCGTAATACGGAATGTGGATTTAGAGCATCTTCTTTAAGCATCACACAAACAGCAAGGTCTTTAAGACCATCAGATAATTTAAGAAAAAATTCTCCTTAGCTGTGTAATAAAGAGCATTTAAATTACTTCTGAAAACATCTGTCTGTTGCTGAATGACATACCTGCCTCCCCATTGACATCAATGGTTAAATTACCACTTATGCCATTGTTGTGTATTTGGGTCCCATGCACCTACTCTGTCACATGCTTAGCCAAATCCTGGTCCCACCGAAATCAGAGCCCAAACTCCTCTTGATTAGAATAGGATCATAATTTGGTTTCTCTGTCATTTTTATCTGGCCCTTGTTTCTGTGGTAACTAAGTACTTCACATTCTTTAACATATCCTGGCAACACCCCTGTGAAGTAGGGCGGTGCTATTACCCCCATTGTGCAGATGGGGAACTGAGGCCCAAAGAGGTGAAGCCCCAGATCCTCAAAGGTATTTAGGTGCCTAACTCCCATTGCTCAAGTTCACACAAAGTCTTTGCCAGAGCAGGGACCTGGGTCTCCCAAACCCCAGGCCTAACCACTGGACCATCCAGTCCTCTGTCTTAGCTGAACACCTATTAAACGCATTCTTGTGCTAATGTTGTTTATTCACCTCTGCATTTGCTTAGTCAGATTTCATGTTATTGAAGGATTTAGGAATTTTTAAGCAAAGGAGCATTTCTGGAAAATCTAAGGTGGGGCTGTACTTGAAGTAAACAAGAGTGATATGCTTACCGGGAGCAGACGCGTGGAAGATCACAGAAGGTATGCAAATTCATTGTGGGGCCTTATAAAACGCTTCTTTCATTCACCTACCAAGTGCAAGTAGCTGCAAGCTCTCTTCACAGCCTCCCACGCAACAAAAACAAAGGGGAATATTTAGGTTTGTGGTGAGGGAAGAGAGAATATCAATTCCAAAGTTACAATCATCTCAGAAACAAATTGCTGTTGTCGATTCATATGTGAGTTATAAAACCCAGGCAATTAACTTAGATCTTCAGACCTGACTGGTGCAGCCCAAACGACTGTCAGAGACAAAAAATTGCATCTGTATAGATGATTCCCCTCCCTCTCCACAAATGTTCCACCTTAAACCTGTACATTTCCTCATGGTAAAAGTATGCATCATGCGTGAAATAGACATAATTATGGAAATCCCATCTGGAAACGATTAAGGCTCATGATCCCCTGGTTTGCCAGAAAATGCATCCTTCCTTATTCACCCTTCCCTGAAATGAAGAGTCGGGTTTACTGTCTTGCCCTGATGACGAATAAATTGCTATCTAAGCTCTATCTGCACCAAGACAATCCCCTTCCCCAAGGCAGACTAAGCATGCAAATTCTGAAGACACATTTGATACCTTCCAAATTATTATGGATAAGCCAGAGCTTAGTTGCGCTGGCCCTCTGCACAGAGGTGAATTTCTCCTGCTATGTGCTGTACATATTTACTGTATGTACAAAGACACACACAGAATTCATACATATATCATACAGATTACCTTGTAGCCAGTCAACAGTCACCTAGGAACCTTACAATTACTGTGATGCACACCAGTCACTCAGCACTCCATAAGGACTGTGGGATTAGAATTCCCTTCCTCTATTGTCTATGTTCTCACATCACATCTAACACCCTAGTAGCCAAATGCCTCTTGCTTGGAAAGCAAAACCCCCTACCACTTGAGCTAAGGAAGAATCTCTGTTGGCTGCTGGCAGTACAGGAAAATTGTGCCCCTCTATACTTCTAGAATTCTTCATGGATCATTATGGCCAAGGAGAAATGGCCAAAGTTTCCTAGCAAGATAGAGGTAGAAAAAAACTTTTTTAGGGGGGAGTGTCATTGAAAATACCTGTTCATTTAGAGCCATTGAGGCCACAATCTTAGTAGGATTCAGAAATGAATTAAATATTGGTATGGAAAATGAAAAGTCTACAAGTGGCATCAGATAGCATACAAACGATTTATAGAAGGAATATAGACATTCATGCTTCAGGGCATAAGCCAAGCATGAACCAAGGGGGGACTAGGAAGAAATTTCCAGACAATAGGTTTTCCTAAATTGCCTATTAGGGGTTTTTTTTTTTTTTTTGCACCTTCCTCTAAATCATCTAGGCAGAGACAGGATACTGGAATCAATGGATCACTGCTCTCACGTGATATGGCAATTCCTTTGCTCCTGTATCAGTCATGGATGATCCAGTTTCATGACTTTTGAAAATGACACATGATTTCAGCCACAATATATGATCATATGCCATGGCTATGGTTCCTTCTAGTAAGGGTAAATGATGAGTTAGGAGAGCTAGGAGCCAAAGGAAAGACAAAAACTTCAGTTGGTCACTTTCTGCTTAGTGCGAACCACCTCCCCAACCCCTTTGTTTATATTAGGCATGACACAGTACTGAGGCCCTCAACTCCTACTGAAGTCAATGGGAATTGAGGGTATTACTGACATCATACAGGACAGGGCTCATTATGAGCAACTTCACACACTATATAATTAGACTGTGGAACTCATTGCCACAGGCTGCTGTAGAGGTCAAGAATTTAACAACATTCTAAGAGAAATTGGATATATAAATGGCTAAAAGGTATATTGACAGTTATGATTAGAAGAAAAGTTGTAGAAGGATATAAAACCTTGTGCTTCAGAGATTACACCAATCTCTAATTATTAGGGGTCAGCCAGAGAATCCTCTGGTGGGCAGATTATTCCAACATCTTCCTACTGCATGGGGTTCTTGCACCTGCCTCTGAAGAATCAGCCGAACAAGATGAACAAAGCATCTGATCCAGTCTGGCAATTCCTAAGTTTTATCTTTCTTTGACTATTTTTGTGTGATGTCAGAATTCACATACACCATTTGTACAGCTGGTCAATTTCACTTTCTTCTCCAGCCAGATCAACAAAGGGAGGAACAGCAAGACTGGTTTGTGGGAGGTTGATGTATATGTGATCAGTGACTGGGCTGGTATAGAGCTAAGGAGATGGAAGTTTAACTTTTAATCCACTAATATTTCAACCGCTTTGGGGGGAATCATTTTCCTCTGTTTCTGCCCCCCCATCACCATCACCATGTATGTAATTGTTCATGGATGGAAATACTCTTCTTTCTTTTATTACTGTCACTGCTATCCTAACTGTGTTTCCTGTGTTTACAATGTTACAGTTGTGTGCATGATGCTTTACACCTCTCTCACATCGTTCCTAGAACGCTTGACCACCACAGCAGATGGGCACTGAATGTGACCCTGACAGCAATTACGTCTGTCCAAAAAGAACAGTCACTCTTCTGTTCTGCTCTTTGGTATATTACTCAGCTTTTATCATTAGATAAACTGCTGAGTTTTCTTACTTGTGTTCCTGTGCACACTCAGTCGTAGCAAAGCTACAATTTTATCTTGGAAAGTTTATGAAAGATCATGAAGCTGGTCAGGATGAAAAAGGGAAAAGTGGTACAACCTCTGTCCCCTTGAAGTCCCAGGCATTATTTAGCACCAAAACCACATCTAATCGGCATACCAAATCTTAAATGTCTTTTCAAAAATGTAGGTACTTGGAGTGAGATTTACAAAGGTATTTAGGCACCTAAAGATGAATGTAGGAACCTAGTGGAATTTACAAATGTGCTCCATGAGCAAGACCACCTAAACCCCTTTGACTTTCAGTGGGCATTAGGCACCTAACTTGCTCAGGTGCTTCGTAAATTCCACTAGGAGCTTACTTGCCTCTCTAAGTGCCTAAATACCTTTGTAAATCTGGCTCTTAGTACTTTGTAAAAACTGCATGTGCCATTTTGTGCAACCAAATTGTTGCCTTTGATAGTTTGTAACGAAAAAGAAAATGAATGAAAAAAAAAATAAAACAGGTGAATGCTAGTTTTTTATGATGGAGAAACCAAATGTTTGTTTGAATTATTTAACTCCTCAGAAGTGTTAGTGAAGAGTTGCTGTTTTTCTAAAACAAGTTTTAAAAAGAATTAGTTTTTTTATTTGAATAAAACTGTTAGCGCATAGCTAAGGGGTTTCAAGGAGAGCTGGTTTTTCCCGATGTGCTGTTCTGCAGTGTAGGGAGGGCTTATTTTCTACTTTTTTAATGTTTGTCTTTTATCACAGCTGGTTGCGGGTTTCGGTGAATGACAGTTTAATGTCAACAAGACATTTAAGAATAATAAAATTAGCCAAGATCACATATCATCCCAAGTAACAGATTTGTAAAGAATGAAAAGGAAAGCAGGCTGCTTGGTAATAATTAATAATCCCTCCAATATGCAAATCCCTTCCTTGAATGGAGGAGTGCTGTTTGGGCCCATATGTTGAAAACTCACTGGCATATGTGAATTGAAGTCTTTGCCTCCAAGCCTGTTCACTATCACTGCGCTCTTGTTGGGGGAGTAATGGGTCATGAATGCACAAGTATTACCTCGTAGGACTATGTCATTGCATGCACAATTCATATCTAATTACCCACAATTTTATGGCATATTTTACATGCATAACTCAGATATTAAAAAAAGAAGAAATCAGCCCTAAGGGTACAGCTACACAGCAAAAAATGCCACAACAGTGAGTCTCAGAGCCCGGGTCAACTGACTTGGGCTCACAGGAATCACACTATGAGGCTAAAAATAGCAGTGTAGATGCTCTGACTTGGGCTGAAACCCAGGGAGCGGGGAGGGTCTCAGAGCCTTGGCTCCAGCGCTAGCAGGAAAGTCTACACTGCTCTGTTTAGGCCTGTAGTGTAAACTGGAGTCAGTTGACTCAGGCTCTGAGACTTGTGGCCATGGTTTTTTCTTTTCTTTTTGCAGTGTAGCCAAGCGATAAGAGTCGTGCTCTGGTGCACTGTGTTACCACAGCGCTCTTGCTCAGCTCCTGTCTTCTATGGTGAAATTCACTTATTCTGTTGAGGGCCAGTGCAAGGTCTTGTCTACACAGTGACTTAACGCGCAGCAAGCCAGGGTGTGAATCTTCAGTGCACTAGCCTGCTAACTGGCTGTGTAGACCCTGCTACCATGCACTAACAGTTCCATAGTGCACTGGGATGTACTCCTATTTCAAGTAACCACCCACGCCCTGAGGAGGTGCTGTAGAGAAGGATTGTGGGGAAAGGCCTGTTAGCTTTCTACATGTCACAGAAAGTGCTATTTCAGTACTTGGCAATTAATACGCACAATTACCTGTACATAATAAGCAGCACAAAATGATTTATCCAAGTGCTTTGCATGTTCTAGAACATATTTTAAGGGAAAGAAAGCTATCAGAAGGAATGGAGGGAGAGAGCTGTTACTGAACATTTTAAGAAAGGGCTCATGGGTTAGATTCTGATCTTGTCTAAATGAGTTCAGTGGAGTTACTCCAGATTTACATGGGTTTAAATAATAAAAACATGTTAAAGGAATACAAAATAATGAATGGTAGAGAAAAGGTAAAATCTGGCACTCCTATTTACTTTCTTATAATGGAAGAAGAAGAGATGACATTCAATTACACTAATATACAAAGCATTTACATCTGAATGTTTTTAACTCAACTCAGAACCAGCTTGTGGAACTTATTGCCACTAAATATCCTTGTGGGTAAGTGCTCAGTAGAATTCAATGACATATTAGACATGGATAATGAGAACATCCCTGGCTGTGTTACTTAGCATTAAAGACATTCAGAAGGAACAACCTGGGGTTGTCCATTGTCAGAGACGGGACACGGACTATAGGGACCATGGGTCTGACCCAATATGGGAATTTCTGTGTTCTCCAAGTCTGTGTGGAGACAAGACATATCGATCAGTGTAACTGTCCTGTTAAAAAAAAAACATACCTTCTGGTTTATTGTAGGAAGTTAAATATCTTCCCCAGAATGCTGCTTTATCTTTTTCTATTAAAAAATCAACCATTATAGTAATTCACGCCAACAAACGTGCTCACATTTTTAGACGCCAAAGACAGTATCTCCAAAATACCTTGTCAAAAATTTGAACATATTATTAATAATTTCAGTTCATGTAACTTTGAATACTAACAGAGTAAATGTCACTAATAAAAGTCAATGTGTGGTCTGTTCCATCCTCTGCACTTTAGAACTTGTCATGATCATGACTTTATTATCTGAGCTTCATTTCTGATGATAATACCACTCCACGTAGAAATGCATTATGAGAACATAACCTCAGACACAGGATGCTTGCAGATCCAGTCCTGTGCCCAGCCAAACACTTCCACATTCAACCTCTACTCTGAGTTTTAAGACTTTATGGTAAAAAAGCTTTTCCATGCTAAATCTTGGAAGACAAGTTCTCAGGTCTGGAAAAACTCTTCATAACCCCAGCTGGCTTGGGATCAGGAATATAAACCATGGTCCAGATTCTCTGCCCCTGAGCATCATAAAGAATCCAGAATCTGGTGCCAGCGGCCAAGGTTAGAATTCCCTTGGTATAACACCAACTACCCCTCACCCTGATGTAGGTGGCATATCAGGGGAGGGATGGGCCACGACGGGGGCCAGTGCTCATCTGGTCACGTAGGTACCACACCTGCTGTCAGAAATTAGAGAAACCCCTATGCTGCTCTAACTCACACGAGGGCCAGGGCAGTTTGAAAATCAGGGGCCATAAAAAGCTCCCCTCCCCTGGAGCAAGAAGGTCTAGGTGCAGAAGAGAATCCGGCCCTATACTATAATGGTGATGTGAAAGGGCAAATTTGATAACTAAACTTTTAGATTTACTTAATTTCTAATGAGGTCTATACCAGCTCCTTAGATTTGCTTATCTGTAGATCCCTAACAAAGGGGAAATGTCTAACCTAAAAAGCACTGAGTCAGAAGAAAAAAAAATCATAGGAAGGAACATGCAAGACATTATATATTTATATATTTATTGAAGAAAAACATTGACACCCCCTCAGATGCATACATCCATGATTCATAAATCACAATTGATCCAGGGTAGTAGCTTATTTCCTGACAATCTGAATGGGTTGTATGTGCCAACTTGCCATGCATTTCTAAGATACTGCAGATATGCCACTTAATTACCAACTAGTCAACTACCTTTAAGTATTCAGAGGGACATACATTATGACAAACAATAGTATTTTTAAGTGATTGTGCTTTAATTGCTACATAAAGTACAGTTGTTTGTCTCTACTCTGTGTAAAAGGTAGAGTTTCATGAAAAGCCATAACATGAATTATAAAAATACATTAACTGCAAACAATCTCCAATAACATTTTGAAAATGAAAGTCACCGGAGATGTAACTTTTCTCATTTGCATCTAATTAGAAGAGGTTACCAAAAGGCAGCTGATTTCACAATTTACAAAGGAAAAAGATGCAAAGTGTGTGAAGGGTAATATCTATTGGAGGAGAGTTTAGCATAGTTCTCATTGCATTGTAAGAACAGAAGTGCATGGGAACAAGGTTCCTATTAATTCCCATGATTAGAGCTGCTATATATATGGCCCAATAGAGATCCAGGTCATGTCTCAATTGCAATGTTTGGTATCCCCATGATATTGGTGACAGAGTACGCATATTGTATAGGTTCATTTCCAAAGCAGTGCCCCTTGAGCCAATTAAAAATATTTGTGCATCTAGTTCTTTATATATATGGCTTTGAAAACATAACCCAGAGTGTGTAACTCAATTTTTTTTAAGCAAAAGGTAATATTTCAATGAGTTGCTTTTAAAACAAACATTTGTTTAGAACGATGAACTTTACAAATTATTCCAAACCTAGCAGTGTATCTCGTTATCTTTCTCTATTAATCAGTATCTTTTAATTTATCTTTCAAAGAACAAATCCAAATTGATGCTGGTTAGCAGAGGAAACACTTTGAAGAACTAGCTAGGACATTTTCATTGAAGGCAAAGTGGTGCAAATTCTCTAAATCCTCAAAAACAACAAGGAGTCTGGTGGCACCTTAAAGACTAACAGATTTATTTGCATCTCCAAATAAAATAAATCTGTTAGTCTTTAAGGTGCCATTGGACTCCTCATTGTTTTTGTGGATACAGACTAACACGGCTAACCCTCTGATACCTCTGAATCCTGTTTGACACATTACAAAGCTTAGGTGATGAGGTAGTGTTAAATGTTAATGACCAAAAATAACCTCTTTCACCTACTGCTCACTAATAAACTTTGTCCCTTCCTCTCAGGCAATGGCCTGGCCAGTGATCCATGCATTTATCACTTCCAGACTGGATGACTATAATTCACTCTATCTGAAGCTAAGCAAAGGCTCCAGTTTGTGCAGAATGCAGGTACCCGCCTCCCACACAGGTTAGGCTGCCATCAGCATATATCAACCTTATGCTCCAATCCCTCGATCTGAATCTTCTTCCACTGCCACTTGATGCTAATCCCACAAAGTCATTAATGGATCATCTCCCAGCTACACTAGAGATTGCTTCTTCATGGACTGCCAATACAGTTGCATTCCTTTGGGACAGTGAAGATCAGAAAGCCCAGGATGCACCACATGACAAATGGAGATCCAAGCTTCTGAATCAAAGGGAACACAGCTGTGGTACAAACTTTCAGGGAGAGTGGAGTAACTCAGAGCCAGACCACCTTCAGGAAACATTGCAAGACCTTCCTCTTTGATAAGGATTTCCTACCAGAATCAGAATGATATTGACAAATAGAGCCTCCTCTGAACAGAAAAGAAAGAAAGAAGACTTCATGAAGTCCCCTGGGAACCTTGCTTTTCCAATCATAGGTGGTAGGGGTTCATAAGAGTGATGAGCACCTATACAAAACCCAGAGGGAGGGAGGGAAGGAGATAGAGACAGATATATAGTAGCTAGAATTCCATTGTGTCAGTCTCCTAAATTTTAGGGCAATTTATAATTACTTAATTAAAACACAAATATTGTTCTTCATGCAAAGCATTTCCACACTAAGTTTTGACTTCTACGAGGATCCGTTTTCAGTCTTTAATTGAGCGTTTTGGCTCTGTTATGCTTTTTTAGAGTGCAGAGACATTCTTGATTTCAGCATAATGACATATCTTGATGCACCAGAATGTCTGAATTGCTTGTATCCTGTCAAGGTCACATCTTTCGCTGTAATTCAGCGGATCTCTGGTTGGCTAACACCATTGGCTCCGATGGAACTTTATTCCATCTATATTATCGTTATGCTTTGAAAATAAAATTAAAAAGGGGGATAATTCAGAGAAGCCTGCCCCAGTACTACTAGATATTGTAATAACTGCTGTCCAAAAGATGATAGCCAGAGGGAAGCCTAAGACCTTGACTATTTGTTATTGTAACAGTGACAGCTTTAGATTTTTTCCTCCTGTGGAATCCATAATGTAGCAATAGAAATGCTAAGGTCAAGCCTGACAACATATCCCTCTGCGACAGGGTGTCTATAATTACGCGATCAGCACAGACACTGCTGGCCCAATTTTGATCATGCTGGTATAAATCAAGCATAACTCTAGTGAAGTGAAAGGAGTTACATAGGTGCAAACCGTCCCCAATGTACAGGAGCACCTCACCCTTGGGAGCTAGGGAGGTGTGATTATTCCCATTTTCCACCTGGTGGGATTTTCAAATGTGTTCAGTCTTGGCCTATCTCTGCTCCAACTGAAGTCCATGGGAGTTTTTACCCTTGGAGCAGAGGGGGGCCAATGCTGAGCTTTATGACGATCCCACCCTGAGAGGTTAAGAGCCTGATCAAAAGCCCCCTGAAGCCAATACGAGTTTTCCATCCACTTCCATGGGTTTTGGTAGGGTGACCATATTTCCCAAAGGGAAAATGGGACAGCGTGCGGGGCTGGCCAAAGCCGCTTACCAGAGCCCTGCCTCCCCCGGCGCAGGGCTGGCATCACCGCTCGCCTCCCACACGTTCCTCCACACCCCACTTTTTGGACAAAAGTGGGCATTTGTCCCGTTTGCTCTTGCCATCTCAGTTACACATGCCAGCATCAGTCACAGCACACCACACTACACAACTAATGAAGTGAACAAGACAAGAGTCATTCAGCCTAATTCACGACCTTACTTCGCCTCGTTCACTGTATATAAAATGGGGAAGACTACAGAATTTCCCAATTAATCCACCAGTTAAAGAAGGTTAGTACAGGCCTGTAATCAGTTAATCAGCCAGTTTCCACACAAAACAAGGTAACAGAACAATGATATCACAAAGAGTGTTGATACCTCTGGCCAATTTCCTAGTGAGACATTTATTCAGTTTGGAACCTGGCATCTAAACAGAGCCTCCAAGCTTTTAGAGTTTTACCTACTGATTTAGAAGCACAGGCCCAGATTTGCAAAGATCTCAAATTCTCACACGCTCTCAAAGAAACTGCGGAATCACCTGATCAACATCCTCTAGAGCAAACAGGGAAAGATTAAGAATGAGCTCTCAGAACTGGATACTCTCATAAAAAAACAACCTTCCACACAAACTTCCTCGTGGCTGGAATTTACTAAAACTAGACAAGCCATTTACAATGCACACTTTGCTTCTCTACAAAAGAAAAAGGACACTAAACTTTCTGAACTACTACATGCTATAAGGGGCCACAGCAATGGTTCCCTCAACCCACCCAGCAATATTGTTAACCTATCCAACTATACTCTCAGCCCAGCAGAAGAAGCTGTCCTATCTCGGGGCCTCTCCTTCTGTCCCTCCACCCCCACGAACATGATACAGTTCTGTGGTGACCTAGAATCCTATTTTCGACGTCTCCGACTCAAGGAATATTTCCAAAATACCTCTGAACAACATACTAATCCACAGAGGCCTCCCTACCAACATTACAAAAAGAAGGATTCTAGGTGGACTCCTCCTGAAGGTCGAAACAGCAGACTGGACTTCTACATAAAATGCTTCCGCCGACGTGCACGGGCTGAAATTGTGGAAAAGCAGCATCACTTGCCCCATAACCTCAGTCGTGCAGAACACAATGCCATCCACAGCCTCAGAAACAACTCTGACATCATAATCAAAAAGGCTGACAAAGGAGGTGCTGTTGTCATCACGAATAGGTCGGAATATGAAAAAGAGGCTGCTCTGCAGCTCTCCAACACCACTTTCTACAAGCCATTACCCTATGATCCCACTGCGAGTTACCAAAAGCAACTACAGCATTTGCTCAAGAAACTTCCTGAAAAAGCACAAGATCAAATCCACACAGACACACCCCTGGAACCCCGACCTGGGATATTCAATCTACTACCTAAGATCCATAAACCTGGAAATCCTGGGCGCCCCATCATCTCAGGCATTGACACCCTGACAGCAGGATTGTCTGGCTATGTAGACTCCCTCATCAGGCCCTACGCTACCAGCACTCCCAGCTACCTTCGAGACACCACTGACTTCCTGAGGAAACTACAATCCATCGGTGATCTTCCTGATAACACCATCCTGGCCACTATGGATATAGAAGCCCTCTACACCAACATTCCACACAAAGATGGACTACAAGCCGTCAAGAACACTATCCCCAATAATGTCACGGCTAACCTGGTGGCTGAACTTTGTGACTTTGTCCTTACCCATGACTATTTTACATTTGGGGACAATGTATACCTTCAAATCAGCGGCACTGCTATGGGTACCCGCATGGCCCCACAGTATGCCAACATTTTTATGGCTGATTTAGAACAACGCTTCCTCAGCTCTCGTCCCCTAACGCCCCTACTCTACTTGCGCTATATTGATGACATCTTCATCATCTGGACCCATGGAAAAGAAGCCCTTGAGGAATTCCACCATGATTTCAACAATTTCCATCCCACCATCAACCTCAGCCTGGTCCAGTCCACACAAGAGATCCACTTCTTGGACACTACAGTGCTAATAAACAATGGTCACATAAACACCACCCTATACCGGAAACCTACTGACCGCTATTCCTACCTACATGCCTCCAGCTTTCACCCAGATCACACCACACGATCCATTGTCTACAGCCAAGCTCTGTGATACAATTGCATTTGCTCCAACCCCTCAGACAGAGACAAACACCTACAAGATCTCTATCAAGCATTCTTACAACTACAATACCCACCTGCGGAAGTGAAGAAACAGATTGACAGAGCCAGAAGAGTTCCTAGAAGTCACCTACTACAGGACAGGCCTAACAAAGAAAATAACAGAACGCCACTAGCCGTCACCTTCAGCCCCCAACTAAAGCCCCTCCAACACATTATTAAGGATCTACAACCTATCCTGAAGGATGACCCAACACTCTCACAAATCTTGGGAGACAAGCCAGTCCTTGCCTACAGACAGCCCCCCAACCTGAAGCAAATACTCACCAACAACCACATCCCACACAACAGAACCACTAACCCAGGAACCTATCCCTGCAACAAAACCCGTTGCCAACTGTGCCCACATATCTATTCAGGGGACACCATCACAGGGCCTAATAACATCAGACACGCTATCAGAGGCTCGTTCACCTGCACATCCACCAATGCGATATATGCCATCATGTGCCAGCAATGCCCCTCTGCCATGTACATTGGTCAAACTGGACAGTCTCTACGTAAAAGAATAAATGGACACAAATCAGATTTCAAGAATTATAACATTCAAAAACCAGTCGGAGAACACTTCAATCTCTCTGGTCACGCAATTACAGACATGAAGGTCGCTATCTTAAAACAAAAAAACTTCAAATCCAGACTCCAGCGAGAAACTGCTGAATTGCAATTCATTTGCAAATTGGATACTATTAATTTAGGATTAAATAGAGACTAAGTCATTATGCAAGGTAGCCTATTTCCCCTTGTTTTTTCCTACCCGCCCCCCCCCGACGTTCTGGTTAAACTTGGATTTATGCTGGAAATGGACCACCTTGATTATCATACACATTGTAAGGAGAGTGGTCAGTTTGGATGAGCTATTACCAGCAGGAGAGTGAGCTTGTGTGTGTATGGGGGTGGGGGGTGAGAAAACCTGGATTTGTGCTGGAAATGGCCCACCTTGATTATCATGCACATTGTAGGGAGAGTGGTCACTTCAGATAAGCTATTACCAGCAGGAGAGTGAGTTTGTGTGTGTGGTTTTTGGAAAAAAGGGGGGGGGGGGATGAGAAAACCTGGATTTGTGCTGGAAATGGCCCACCTTGATTATCATACACATTGTAAAGAGAGTGGTCACTTTGGATGGGCTATTACCAGCAGGAGAGTGAGTTTGTGTGTGGGGGGGCGGACAGTGAGAAAACCTGGATTTGTGCTGGAAATGGCCCAACTTGATTATCATATACATTGTAAGGAAAGTGATCACTTTAGATAAGCTATTACCAGCAGGAGAGTGGGGTGGGAGTAGGTATTGTTTCATGGTCTCTGTGTATATAATGTCTTCTGCAGTTTCCACAGTATGCATCCGATGAAGTGAACTGTAGCTCACTAAAGCTCATGCTCAAATAAATTGGTTAGTCTCTAAGGTGCCACAAGTCCTCCTTTTCTTTTTGCAAATTCTCAGAAGTGGCTCCTACCGCGAGGCACTTAGATCCATATCGCTTGAGGTGCTATGGCCTATATTATGCAGGAAGTCAGACTGGATGACCACAATGGTGGCTCCTTCTGGCATTAGACTGCATGGATATTTATTTCACAGGGCCCTGGCATTAGAGTTCTGTCAAGGGAACAGGCCATGAGACATCCTACGGTGCATTTCAGCACTATGAATCAGCAGTGACCTTCGAAAAGCACTCCGTTTGGAATAAGCGGTCATAGCCTTCACCCTGAGGGGGAAATAAATATGGGAGGGACTGTTCTAAGACCCTGAATATCATCTAATCGTATTCAACTGACGAGTCAAGTGCCAGCCTCATGGATTTATTCCTCACACAGAAAAAACATGCAGATGGATAAAGCTAATGTTCTTTAATATCCTTTCCAAGCTGCCAGCTGTATTTAAGCATTATAAACTCTTCCACTTATTCCTCTGCTCCTGCAGTGTCAGCTTCTTCCAACTTTAATAGCACTCAGCCCAATCACTGCTTTTTACCTCTTTGACCTCCACTGGAGAGAGCGGCACAGGAGAGAATTGGCTTTGTATTAATTGTCTGTGAGCCAAAGGATGATGTATACAAACTTTCTCATGGAACTGGCTAATTCAGCTCAGACCTGCAGTGCCAACCTAACTCCCATGGAATGAAAGGAGAACCAAAGATTATAGCTAAAGAAAACGCTGTGAAATTAAGTAGTTAGAGGCAGATACTTAATACCGCATAAGGACTGAGAACCAGAGGGCGACTGAAGATTGTGCGTCTCCTAGAGGTCTGAGAAATGGTAACTATTTGATTGTAACTGTTTCCTTTGTGATCCCTTCTGCAACCAGCTTTTGCCCTTAAATAGGAAATGTAAGATTCATTCATATTAATTATCTCAACCTGCCCAGTGTCACTTGTAAAATCCCTAAAGCAGAGACGACAATAAACTCGTGGGGGCTGATTCTGAAATGAACGATGCCACAGAGTATTTCCCTGACTCAATGCCCCTGCATTGATATTAGGGGCACTGAGCTACTGGAGAGGTGCTGTCTTTCAGATGTGGAACGGGTCCCATAAGAGGAGAGATTAAAGAGGCTGGGACTTTTCATCTTAGAAAAGAGGCGACTAAGGGGGGATATGATAGAGGTATATAAAGTCATGAGTGGTGTGGAGAAAGTGAATAAGGAAAAGTTATTTACTTTTTCCCATAATATAAGAACTAGGGGCCACCAAATGAAATTAATGGGCAGCAGGTTTAAAACAAATAAAAGGAAGTTCTTCTTCACCCAGCGCACAGTCCACCTGTGGAACTCCTTGCCTGAGGAGGTTGTGAAGGCTAGGACTATAACAGGGTTTAAAAGAGAACTAGATACATTCATGGAGGTTAAGTCCATTAATGGCTATTAGCCAGGATGGGTAAGGAATGGTGTCCCTAGCCTCGGTTTGTCAGAGGGTGGAGCTGGATGGCAGGAGAGAGGTCACTTGATCATTACCTGTTAGGTTCACTCCCTCTGGGGCACCTGGCATTGGTCACTGTCCACAGACAGGATACTGGGCTCGATGGATCTTTGGTATGACCCAGTGTGGCCATTCTTATGTTCTTATGTTCTTAATTATGTCCTGAATACTTGTGGTCAGAGATCCTGTAGTACTTTTGACAAGAGCTGGGGTTGTTAGTCCCACTATGCTAGCAAAACTGCAATATGAGTAACTGCCTTCTGCCTATCTAAATTCCCTCAGCTGTTTCAATTGGATACAGTATTCTTCACTTCCTGCTCTGGACTAAATGACTGTGCAGTGTTGCTAGGCACTGTTAAAACAGTTGTGTCGTTTCACCCAGAGGTATCTGCATTTCAGTGGTAAGTGACGTGATAGCAATATATTTTGTTGGTACGGTAAAGCAGTGTGAGCTCCCTTGGGATAAAAGATGGTAAATAAATGATAGATTATTATTATTCTATTCTGCTTGTCCTCCAATTCTTTATTCTGAGCACATGTACACTGATGCAGGGTACACTGATGCAGGAGCCACTGCACCATCTTCTTTGTATTTCTAATGTAGAGAGAGTATTAAACGTGAACATCTGTTAAACTCAGAATACAGTGGAGTCAAATAAAACTAAGGGAACTCAGAATTAAGACA
Organism: Lepidochelys olivacea; assembly: GCF_965140295.1. Lineage (NCBI taxonomy): Eukaryota > Metazoa > Chordata > Testudines > Cheloniidae > Lepidochelys > Lepidochelys olivacea. The sequence goes on from NC_140415.1 coordinate 132,038,851, forward strand.
GAAACTCCATCTCAAAATCTTAACACACCCCAGTAAGCCTGTATGTTACAGGGTCTCCAGATAGCAGGTCATCTTACATACACTAGGTGCTGCAATAGTTAGACATACGAAAGAGAGAGAGTTTAGAATTGAGTTTCACTCTCAGCTTTGCATTTTATTGCTTGTGTAGATTTTAGTCAGACCTTTATCATCAAACACCTGCAACAATGGTCTAATTATTCCTTAGTCCTGCCTTGGGTGCAGGGGACTGGACTAGATGACCTACTGAGGTCCCTTCCAGGCCTGTATTTTTATGGATCTATGATCAGTGGTGGGTAACTGTTGGGTCTCCTCGCTGTAATGCAATTTCCTTTGCTTTTCTTGCTAGTAGCATTAAAAAAAAAAACAGAACAAGTAGAATCTCTGAAAACTAGACAGCAGGGTAACTCTATTGGCCTTAATGGTTCATTTCAAACCAAAAATGATCTATTCTCTGAATTACAGAAAAACTAACAGCGAGCAAGCCTTAATCCATTTGGAGGGTTGGGTAAGCATCCAGAAGTCAGAAGGCTTAGCCAAAAGCTATGCAAGCCTCCAAAGCTCTCAAAGTGGGTGTCAACACTGAAAAGTTACTGTAAAATTAGATTCCAGGTTTATTGTTTCCACCCTCCCCTTTCCTCTCCTCCTACTTCCCCCTCCCCGAGAGACCAGCTCTAGCTTGCTCCCTTCACAAACACAAAATATTTTTTCTTACTGCAACTCAGTGTGTTCATATTTCTGTTGGGTTCTTTCCTTACTAGCATTAGGGAGGCAGTGTGGTTCGGTGGATCAAGCCCTGATCAGAAAGTCAGCAGACCTGGGTTTTATTCCCAGTTCTGCCACCTTAGGTAAGTCACTCCCCTCTCCATGCCTTGTTTTCCCCTCCCACACATGTCTATTTAGATTTTCATCTATTTGAGGCAGGGACTGTCTCTCACTATGTGTTTATCCATCACTTAGCACAATGGGGCCCAAATTTTGGATTGAGGCCTCAGGGTTCTATTGTAATAAATTATAATTTCCCTCTTGCATCTTTTCACCAATAATAAAGTTCTGCAGATCAAACTACATCCTCACTTATACCCAGGCAACTGTTCTGAAGGCTAGAAGGCTGGCACAGGAGTTATGGAGAGCATGAGCTGGCTTCCTGATTTTTTATTACTGGTGATGATACCAGGAGAGAACCCAGTCTGACTCTAGTTTGAAGGAGTAGCAGAGAGAAAACAACTCTATTTGTAGATGGAGCAAACTGGAATGGAAAGTCACTGAGAAGCAGGGTACATGGAACCCCACAATGTAATTTTTAAAGGGTAGATCCCTAATGTAAGGATGCCCCCAGACTCGGAGAGCTCTCCAAAAACCTCCTGGCTTTATCTCAGAAAAGTCTTCTCTTCCCCATCCCAAAACTCAGTGCCCACCTGTGATAATAGGGATCTGTCCAGCTCTTTGCAGGAGGCTTCATCTCCAGCTCCTAAATCTCAAAAGGAAGACTGCATGATTAAGAGTATCCAAAGGACAGTGCATTCTGTGCTGTAGATCCTACGGCCACCTAAGGTTGCTGCTAACTTAGAAGGCAGTGGGGCTCAGAAGGATTATAGTTCAGGAGAGGGTTGTCCTAATTGAGCATCTATCTGGAGAGAAATAATTAGCAAGTGTGCAGGGGAGGTTCTTATCACACACTTTTTACTAATCTTTATGGAGGGGTTGGGTACAATTTGGAGATGGAGAAAGGTTTGGGCCTATTCTTATTTGGCCGGAAGCAGTTCACCCATCACTAGCGAAAAGCATGTGATTTCATTTACAACATTTTAATATGCAGGCTACTGACTAGTGAGACAGTTATCTTTGACAGTGTAAGTTCATATTAACACACTGTAAAACTACAATCTCCTAATACAATCAATATAGTTTTTGCTGTTTAATGTGTATATATTTTAATGGAAGCACAATTTTGAACCTGAGATAGTGTGACAGCCAGAATGCCTTTGCGTGATCTTTGCTGTGTCTGTCTGAATCTGCTCCGCTTAATATGCATGTTGGAAAATGCATTATTGCACCGTGAAAAACTGGAAAGTTGTTAAGATATCTAGCTATGTCTAGGATGGATTGAACAAATTATTATCTATGGATAGAAGAGATGAGCACTGCTAGCTGACATGTCACATCTCTAAACTGACTATTAGAGCTAGCTGGCTTTCTTTTTTTTCCAGTTGTGCATGCTCTTGGATGCATCTTGTGGAATCATTGTGGATGGTTCTCTGAGAACATCCATTCAGTGTGCAGCAGCAGTCAAAAAAGTGAACAGAACATTAGGACTCATTAGAAAAAGGATAAATAATAAGACAGTAAAGAACATAATGCCACTATGTAAATCCAGGGTACACCCACATCTTGAATACTACTTGCACTTCTGGTTGCTACATCTCAAAAAGACATATTAGAATGGGAAAAGGTCCAGAGAACGGCAACAGACATGATCAGGGGTAGGGAACGGCTTCCATATGGGGAGAGATTGAAAAAGACTGGGACTGTTCATCTTGGAAGAGACGACTAAGGGGGGATATGAGAGAGGTCTATAAAATCTTGACTGGTGTGGAGAAAGTGAATAAGGACGTGTTATTTACCCATTCACATAACACAAGAACCAAGGGTCACCCAATGAAATTAATAGGCAACAGGTTTAAAAAAAACACAAGGAACTACTTCTTCATACAGTGCACAGTCAGCCTATGGAACTCATTGCCAGGGGATGTTGTGAAGACTATAACTAGGTTCAAGAAAGAATTAGATAAGTTGATGGAAGATAGGTCTGTCAATGGCTATTAGCCAAGATAGTCAGGGATGCAACCCCATGCTCTGGATGTCATTAGCCTCTGACTGTCAGAAGCTGGGAGTGGACACAGGGAATGGATCACTCGATAATTGCCCTGTTCTCTGAAGCACCTGGCATTGGCCACTGTCGGAAGACAGTATACTTTGCTAGATGGACCATTGGTGTGACCCAGCATGGCCGTTCTTGTCATTTAGGTTTAGGAGAAAATAAAGTGAAATTCATCCAGAGAGCAGAGGGTTAACACCAGGTGCTGCCCTCCACGTCAGATCTGAACAGAGGCTGCACAGCAGGGCCATGGGAGGAGCAGCTGTGCGGAAGTTCCTGCACACCCTGGAAGAGTTCTCAGGCCTGGCTCGTCACACGCTTGCACAGCGGGCAGTGATGCATGCGGACGAGTGGACACAATTGGCAGCGGAGGACCACAGCTGCTATTTCAATCCACACAGTGGCACTCAACGACCAGGAAGCCAGTGGTGCTGGAACAATATAAACCAAACTGTAAACCCTGTATATGATGGAAACCACTTCGAGCCACGGGGTGCAGCTGCAGCCTCAGCACCAGCACTTATGGCGAGAGCTGCATTGCTGCCAGATCCTTTCTCCAGGTTGGAGGTGGCGGATTTCACCTTTCTAACCCCCCTCGCACTGCATCCACCTAGAGCCCAAATACTCTGCCTTCTCACACATTGCATGGGTTTGGTCTTTAATGAATGATAAGGCTAGAGTTTATTCCAAAAAGGCGTGGGGTTTTCCTCTCCCTTTTTTTATTTTTCAAGAATAAAGACGGTCAAACACCCAGTTAAGTAGCTCACATGGGTTTTCTGAACCAGGACTTCCCGAACAGGACTGTTGAGGATCTATTTTAGGAAAAATAAAGTTGGGGTTTTTGTGGAATCAAGGCCATACGGAAATAATTCCACTGCATCAGTACAGGCATCCCTGTGAGTGAGGAATCCTCATTATTCAGCAGTACCCTTTCAGACAAATATTCTCCCCTGAGGTTTCTATCTTTCCTTTGACTCTCTTACAGGTTTTGACTCTTTTCAAGTCCAACGTTTTCCACTGCTACTGCTCATTAGTTTGAACTAGTTTTACCCCTAGAACATCAAGGATGGCACTTGTTCTGTGTGGAAGAATGAAAAAGAGAAAACTCCTCTTCAGTTTCTTCTCTTTCTCCCAAACAACAGGCGCCCTGGCTTCATGACAGCCACCACACCCTCCCACTGTCTCTTCACAACACTTCAAGGCCTCTCACATTTCCATAAACCCTTGGACAACTCCCTGCCACCCTCATGAAGCAGAACCACCTAAGCCCTTCCCAGGTCTGATTTTCCTCTCCCCTCAGCCGCAAGCCCATCTGACTCTTCTGTCCTGCAAACAGTTCCCCCACGCTGATCCCGGCTGAGATCCCAACATGACTGGCTTCCCCTTCTTGATCCCAGCCTCTGGATTACCAGCAGGTCAAAAGTGCTCAGAAACTCTTCCTCGTGCTAATACAGCATACACAGAAATAGTGCCCAGCAAAACACTTTATGGAACATCCATTACACAGAGATCACCCACCCACTTCTCCCCATGCAGAGATTTTGCTGCAGAGCTCCTTCCTGTGCAAGGTTCTGATTATGACTGGTACTCCACTAATTGTCCGGTGCCTTATCACGGCACTTGGTCACTTTAGAATCTCACCACATTATAATTTTACAAGCAAGAATACATCTTTAGGGACACTTTGTAAAATAAGAGCAAGGCCATGCAACACAATATTTGACTGTCATGGCGATGAAGCAGAGCATTTTTACAGCAATTCTCTTAACACTGCAAAGCCAACCAAATTTTCCTTTCTGGTCTTAAGCATGCAGTTAACTAAAAGCACGTGATATCAAGGCACTGAGTTGTCTTGTTTCAGAATTACTTCTCTCTTACCAGCATCATACAGAAAAGAGTCATAGGTTGTGAGGGATTTGTTTCAGGTCACTGCAGCCCTAAAAACAGAAGAAAAATGACTTCCATTCCCTAACTGCTCAGATGACCTCAGCAGCCCTTGCTAATGATAGTGCAAAGGGCTCCAGTTACTAGTGATTTGCTCACTTAGCTCATCCAATCCTGCAGGGGAAATTCTATCACACCTAACTACAGTGACAAGAAAAATAAAAGCTATAATTCAGTTTTCAGTATTGAATAATAAAAAATAAACTTAATGGATACTATCCTGCAAGTGTAATTTACTTTGAATTTGGAAAACAAACCACCTGACAGCGCTATCATTTGTAAGTTAGTATCATCCATAGATCCTTGCATGATGAAAGAAGATATGAACAGGCTTTGACCTGAATTCTTTTCTACTGATCCAGATGAACCGTTGGATAATTACAAGCACCAATACCTACATTTTAAAAGGGACTAGTGATTTTGAGGAGGGCACCTCAATTTTTGGGTGCCAAACTTGACACACCTTAAAGAAGTGGTGAGCATCTAGAAAGTGGTGAGCACCTGCCCACTGAAAACCAGGCACCCTTAAGATGTTTCAAGTTGGGTCCCCACAAAAATGAGGCACCTAAAATCTTGCAAATACAGACTAACACGGCTGTTACTCTGAAACCTAAATTACTGGTCACTTAAGAAAATTTAGGCCAGGGCAATGTTCTGAGATTCTTTCTTGTGTTTGGCTGATGGCGACACTGCTGGTATGTTTTCTGAAACAACATCTAATCTTCTCAATGTGGTGGAAGGAAAGAGTTTATTTTACCTCCTGTGGCTGTTACAAGATTCATAACAACTACTGTGAAATGGGCATGACCCAGGCAAATCAGGAAAAAACCCTAAACAACTTCATGCCATATATGGGGGCCTAATTGTCAAACATCTCGCCTTGCCATGCCTTGTGCGTCAGTGTCTACCCACGTGCAAAGCGAATGTAAAACACGACCATTCTGCTTTGGGAGCGTTTTTTCTACCCGAGGGGCAAGGCTGTAGGGTCTACTTGTGCTCTCTCAACAGTTTTCCTGTTTAATTCTACTGACTTGAATGGAGTGACATCAGTGTGAGAGCAGAATTAGGCTGCGGAAGTCTCAGAGGCTATTTTAAATACCCAGTCCTGAGGATGCCTTTCAGGTGGGTTGTCTTTTTGCCCTGCTGTTATACCTCAAAAATGTAAGATTCCATTTATTACTCTGACCTTGCAGGCTGAAAGATTTTTGCCAGCCCCTAATTTCTTATTTTCCCTTGACACACAGTTAAAAGCACCAATCAATCCAATAGCTAGAAAAAAATCTGCTGGCATTAATCTTATTTCTCATTTTAAGTACGGAGAATATTCTGAGTTCCATGTCCAGGCATTTGGCTTTGAAAATGCCATATTATGCTCCTACAGTAGCTATTAAACATGAACTAAGGGCATCTATATATAGTTTGCTATACCGTGCAGAATACATTTTATAGAAACACTTGAACTGTCATGAGGGATCATCAGACCAATGGTCCATTCACCTTGGCAGTAGTCAGTTCCTAGCGGTTCAGAGAAAGATGAGCCCCGCCCCACCAATCGTCCTATCAGTTATACAGTGATGCCTTCCCAATGCTCAAAAGCTAGCTGTTTGGGCCAGGGGTGTCCAGTGGATGTATGGGCTTCTCAACTGTGGCCCTCCAGGGTGCTTGTGGTATGACGACTATGTGCACGTTGTCAGGAATGGAAAAGTGGCTCCCTGAGCTGCAACCTACGATGGCCAAGCTGAAGGGTCTGAATCAGCCCCATCACGACGTGGAGGATGTAGGAGAGCCACCTCCACAGCTGCTTCACACTGCTTCTCCTGCAGCCCCAGGAGCTCTCCTGGGAGCAGTCACAGCAGTTGCTGTCCCTTCCCTGATGCATCTGCTCAGCACCTCCCCCCGGCTGGCTGCCTCTGCACTGCAGAGGAGGGAGAAGAGTAGCTTTTACTGCTCTGTTGTCCACGTCGCTGCCGGAGCCCCACGAAGAGCAGGGTAGAAGCTCAGCAGGCTCTGCCTGAACCTAAGGGAGCACTCAGCAAAAATGTCTCCCCTCCCCCACACAGCCACCCAGGGCAGTCCAGGGCAGGGGAAACAGAGAAGAAACGGCGAAGCTTTAACATGAGCCAGCTGACAACAGACTTGGAAGGACCCTCAGGGGCCATGCTCCAGATGGGGGTAGCTGAAGCTTTGCACATTCCAGTACCATGTGCTGAGGAAAGGGAGGTAGGAGCCAGAGGGCTTGCTGGGGACTCCCCCACAATGGGGAAATTCCCAGTAGGGGACTTTGGTGGTTTCCTCTCCCTCTGCACTGCCTGAGTATGGCCCCTCGACCTTTCTGAAATAATACGTTTCGCCCTCAGGCTGTAAAGGTTTGACCCTCTCTGGCTCAGGTTCTGAAGCTCAAAGACTGATACAATAGCATTCACGAACACTGACACTTAAAAATATATTGCTAGTCCCAATATACAAATGGGTTGCTCCCTGTCACTTACTGTATCTCTGGGATAACTTCATTATCCACTCATGGAGCTAGAGAGGAAAATGTGTGTCTGGAGAGCTAGTTCTTAAAGACTTGAACTGTTTGTATGTACTTACAGGAGGAGGCATTAGTCCCTTCTGTTGATGCTTGTATCCCAAACACGGGCTCTGCAACACACAGAAGGTAACAACAAGGTCATAAGGAGATAACAAAAAAAACATCACATTGTATTGGAAGATCTTAAACTTATCTTTCCCAGAAAAAAGATAAAGAAAACCATCAAAGGAAAGAAAAAAGAAAAACAACTCCAGAAAGTGAGGCACTTCGAAGTCACTACAGCAAGGGACACTCCATGAATAAACAATTAATGCAAAAATGTCCTTGGAGGGAAACATAAGAAAAAATTGGCAGTGGTAGGAACAACGTTTTCAGCTGCCTGTGACAGAATCAGGGGCCAGCCTCAAAGCAGAGGGCCTGAAAGTGGCCATTCTCTTCTGCGTATTGAGCAAGGAAGTGCCAAGAGCAAGTAACTCTCTAGAACAACACCAAATGGGTCATCAAGGCTACATGTAATAACAGTTGTGCTTAGGGACTGCTGTGACTAAAAAGAAAGCAGCGCCTATGAAAGCCACCAGGTCTGGCCACATCCACAGCCGGAAGGGGGCACAGACACAAACCTGCGCAAGGAAGATATGTTCAAGAACAAAACTGCACGTAGTGGCAGCACAATGTGGTAAAAAAGAAAGACTGAAGAAAAGCAGACTTAAGCGGGCAGGAGTGAATCACAATCTGTAGGACAGGTGAAGCAACCAGTTCTGGGAGACATATAATGATGGGGTAGACTTCAGAAAAATTACTGGAAGCAATTAGTGTACGGAAGCAGGCTAATGGGTCAATCAAACCAGGCCCAGACCTACTGAGACAAAAGGTACGAGGCCCAAACGCATGCAACAAAACCAGGGCATGTATTTAGGAGTTGCAGAAGATCTACCCATCGAGGGTCTGGCAATACATAGTGTAACACATGAGTACAGTAGTCATATGCAAAGGTGTGCAGGACAGCATCTCAGCTAGAAAGTAACAACACAGAACCCATGCAGAAAGAGGACTTTACTTGTGGTAGCAGTAGAATACCATGCAACCAGTGAGAGGAAGACAGAGCCAAGGAATGCCCAGCATTGAACAACAACGCCAAGAATGTATAGTGAGGTTTTTGGTAGACCATTGGGCAGAGGTTAAACACACTGCCATATTCCCAGTAGAGATCACAGGGTCACAGGGTGGGTCACAGTAGGTACACCAGATGAATGAGATATTTGTAGCCCATTGGGGTTCGAGAATAAGGCCGAAAAGGAATAATCCATGTAGAGGGAAACCACACTTGAAGTTAAGGTGACTCTGCAAGTTCCTTCAGCTCCAAAGATACAAAAGCAACACTCCTAGGCAACCGGATGGTGGCAGTCTAAACAGGAGCACTGTACACTAGTCCATCTCCAATCAACAAAGAAGATCTAATGTGCTCATCTGTATTGCAGGGTGTATGAAATTGCAGGGTATTCTGAAACAGCTAGAGGATTCTGTAATGATTTACAGAGCAGAAGTAGCATAGATCCAGGATTAACAGCTTTGTGGGTATGTTTGGATGTACAAGAGCTGAATAGAGTCATCCCGACCCATCCCGACTCCATACCGACGTAAGATGATCTCCTATGCTAAGTGGCCAACACTCTATTCAGAATTCTAGAGAGACAGTGGCTGGAAACAGTCCCTTGATAAGTAGTCATCAGATTTATGCACTTTAATACTCCCATTGGTGGAAAGTAGTTTTGATATTTACTATTTGGCATTAAATCTGCAAGTGCAGTATTTTAGCAGCAAATGTCCTTTTGAACACCTCAGAGACCACATCATAGCCTCTGCCCCAGTCACAGCAAAGAGGAGAATATTCCTGTGCAGAAGCAGGCAGTGGGAAGAACACAAGTAGCAAAAACGCAGTTTATGTGAAGAAAGAAGCGCTGTGTACAGGTTTTGTTCTTACATCACAGGGGGTGAGGAAATGAAAGTGAAGTGCAGGCAAGGGCCAGCATGACACTCCTCTGAACAAAACTGGCTCCAGTGCTTACAGGAGCCCTTGCTATTAACTGTTTGGTCTAACATGTCTCAAGTGAAGCAATACTGACAGCCACACTGAGAACATGAGCGAATCCTGGATCCTCTGATGGGCATTTGTTAGACCCCAGTGCCAAGATTTCCCAAGCTACCACATACAGAGATGCATCAAAGGACAGGCTGCAGGCATGCTCAATGCAAATTCTTGTGGTCACACTTTTCTCCTTGATCTAGCCTACAAATGTTGTCATCTCAGACTAAAAGAAGCCTTTGCCAAAAAATAGGTTTACCATATTTGAACATTCAAAAAAGAGGACACTCCACGGGGGTAGGGGGAGAGGGGGAGATTTGCTTATGCCCCCCCCCCGCCCCGCCCCAACTCCACCCCTTCCCCACCCCTATTCCAACCCCTTCCCCAAAGTCACCACCCCAACTCCGCCCCTTCCCTGTCCCACTGGACCCCTTCCTCAAATCCCCGCACCAGCCCTGCCTCCTCCCCTGAGCGCTCCGCATTCCTCCCCCTCCCTCCCAGCCATGCAAAACAGCTGTTTCGGGGCGCAAGCGCTGGGAGCTCGGGGGAAAAAGCAGACACTCTCTCGAGTAATCAACATTCACTTTCTTTCTCGAATAATCAACATTCACTCTCTTTCTTGAATGCTCAACTCTTCTTTGAGGAAAAATAATAATGGCAAAATCCCAGACGTTTTTAGATATTTAAAAATTCCTCCCGGATGGCGATTTAAGAACCAAAAAGCTGGACATGTCCGGGAAAATATGGACATATGGTAACCCTACCAGATATGGCATTCCAGAAGAGCTAGCGAGAGACCACAGTCCCTTTGCCAGCCCGGATCTGTGCAATTTCGCAAATCCGTGGGATGTATGTCTTATCCACCCCAGTCTACAACTTCCTCAGCCAGACATGGTAGGAGAGACATGACCATTTATAAAGTATCACTACAGTGTTATATTGACCATCTACCATACAGGGACCATTCGTAAAGTAACACTAATTTTTTAATTTTTTTTTAAAGCAAGACAATCCAGTCTGAGTGCCCCTGGAGCCTAGAAACACGCCCCTCATACGCATGGAACACTTAACAGCAGAGCTGTTCAAGGGCAGAATGCTGAGAGGGACACTCACACCAATTGGGCTACACACAGAAGAGTTCAGAACAGACTGAAACAGCCTCAAAGGTAGTAAAAGCACACACCAAGAATACGACCTGCATTCATGAAACCTGCAGAAGGGCAGTACCAGACTGCAGATCCGGTCAGGTTAAGCCACCCATAGGAGAAAGATAAATGAGGTGCTGGTGACGTGATCACACAGGTCGTATGGAATCACTAAGGGACAAGAAAGTGTCACTATGAGCTAGCCAGGAACCTAAGTGAGCCACATAGCCACCGAGGACCCACTCTTACATGAATGGGAGATAATCATCGTGTAGCCTGCAAGGAAACATGAACATATGTGACACTGCCATCCTACAAAATGCACATGCACAGGCAGAGAGTCATACACAGCTACTTGCCAGTTGGAAAGATTCTGTTATGGACCAAGTGTAAAGATGTGTTCCAGCAGCTGAAGTGTTACTAGCAACCTATAACCCAAGAAGAGGTCAGGTGAGCCGCAGCACGCTGAGGGTTGCAGTGAACGACGCAGGACAACGTATACAGCTCAGAGACACTGGAAGTTATGCTTAACCCCTTCTTTAATTGTTTGCTAAAGAGCACCTCCACGTTAAAGGATTAAAAAATAGTTCAGGCCTATTTTAAAGTCACCAATCCAGGGCCAGTATTCAAGTCACTCTCACTCCCACATAATGGAGCTCTGGCTCCAGGCAAATTGTTATATGCAGAATGAGCTAGAGAGAGCAGACCTAGGTCTGAAGAACTAATTTGAGAGAGACGAGACCACTTAATTTGACTTACGTGAGGAAGTTTTTGCTCCTTCTGTTGATACGGGTGTCTTGCTGGACTGCTCTGTAAAACATAAAAGGTAACAGGAGGTTACAATATGGTTTCAGAAGATCCTGAACTCATCATTCTTAGCAGTAAAAGCCAGTTTATCTGTTAAGAAAGGACTGGCTCAAGAAAAAAATTAAAGCTCTAAAAAGCAAGCTCAGACTTCAGCCTCAGGGGGGCAAGGATGCCTATGGCTGTTGACTGTCTACTAGCAAAATAGCTTCCTGGGGGAAAACACAGGATGATCTATGGCTAGAATGACCCTGTTCAAGTCTCTCATTCTCATCTGGGAATAATGGATCCATGGCAACTGAGGAAAAGCACACAAATGCCTGTATTTATGGAGCAGTTCAATGAGTGTATTGAGTCCTTGTGCTTCTAAGCAGTTGGATTTTGCAAAGAAAGATTTCTGGTCATCCTATTTTACTTGTTCATGAATATATCCAATGGCATCCTCCTCTACTTCATGGAAATCTTCTAACTCACATGCACAGCCAACTCCCACTCATGGTGGAGGCGGAAGACTCTGCTTTGGAAGCCAGCATTCATGTTGCGCAAAAGTGGAGTCAAGTTGTTGCTATACAAAAGTCCCAGGGAATGACTGCTCTTGGCATAATGCCATAGGCTTCTCCTCACTTTGCTTGTTGATATAAAAGTCGGCGGCAATGGTACATGATAGAACCAGCACTTAGCTCCTTGCTAAATGATTAGCAGAGTGTCTAATAAGTAGATGGATGGCTTTCCGTTAGAGCGGGTTTCTGTGGGGACCCAGAGCACTGAACATCCATATCACAATATGCTATTGTGTTGTCTGGCTGAGTAGAACGCTCTTCAGCACATGTTCCTGGACTGTACATTTTCTGAAGTTGTCTAGACAGTTATCAAGCACTGAGGTGGTAAAGTTCTTTATTGCTGCACAAGTTACAACTCCATTGGTAGTACAATATCCTCATGCTTGGCTGGAGAACGAGAAGGGTCATGGATGACACCATTTCCAGAAGTGTCGGGAACATCCTGCTTAGAATTTTAAGCATGCGAGCTTCCAGAAGATCAGAGAAAAGGAATACAGAAGAAGAACGCAGAAGACATTTGGGAAAAGAACTCCGATAGCCACTGGCCATACTATAGTGTTAGATCTTCCTGAACAACTGTGGTCTGTGCCCAACTGTTCAGCCCTGTCACATTGTTCAAAATATTCCAACTCCCTGGGACATTCAGATTGTTCCCATTTTCTGTAGTACTACAAAAATACAGAAATCCCTTATCGAGGCACGAGTTAGTGGAGGGACATCTGTCCACGATTATCTTTCAAGGCAAATAAGACTACCAGGTTGTTCTCTGTTCTTGATCCTGAGGTTGCACATGGACATGACCAAGATCAAGAACCAGTCTATGTAATTTCACTCAATGTAGCTGCAATCAAAGCTTGATGTAAGGCCTTTGTATTAGAATCTGTTCACCTTTCTGGCCTCCCTTTTTCACTAGCTCTTCTGTTTGGATTTTTTCCCTTGTGGCCCAGTTTCCTTTGGCAAATTTACTGTTTCTCTGGAACACTTGGTCCACGATTATCTCATGATGCTGGAAAAATTGTTATGAAGTGCTCCCCCACTACTCTGCGGTGGGTGCTCTGCAAATGAATAGTGTACATATGCATATAAAATACTAGGGTCAAAATCTTGTCACACAAGGTCATAGCACGTGAGGGTGCATGGCTGGGCACCAGTAAGGATCTATGCAGCTTGTCAGGGATGGAGACAGTGCACTGATATATAATTTCAGCTGCCCAAACAATTAACTCTTGTTAAAAACGAGAGGGGACACGGCAGGTCTGGCACTTCAGACATCTCTGCATCAGGCCGTACTGGAGCAACATTTTCTTTTCTTCTTAAAGAAACAGTGCTCCATTCAGTGCCTGTGCTGAGCTGGGGGAGCCTCTCTCATCATTCTCGTTACAGGCTGAGCAGTATCAGTCAAAGCTTAGCCCATGTTTCCACAAAGACAGACAGCAAGTTGCATTTGTAGCGGGAGGTATGACCAGAAGCTCGGCACCAACAGGGCTTCCAGAAGAACCACATTCAGAAAACAAGTGGCACAGTCACACAGCATCAAGCGCGGTTCGTAACATTAACAGCTGAAGGTGTAAAACACAACAGCAGCTCATTATTGCTTATCGAGGACTGTGTGCTGCACCACGGCTGCGATGCATTCCACTCCGCACAACACCTGTAGAAAACAGGCTGAGGAGAAAGAGGAAGGAGGCCTGAAGGTGGCCTCCAGCGCTCGCAGAGGCAGAAAAGCCGTAGGCGGTTTTCAGTAGTGGTGTCTTCAGCATTGTGAGGAGCTGGTGATCTGGAGAGTGGCTTCTGGCCCTCTCTTCATCTTCACGTCTTGGTCTCCATCAACAGCAACAATGTGAATAGCCCTGTCCGTTGCAATCCTCCCCCTCCCACCCCCACACATATTCAGGGGTTCTGCAACAATTTCTGTAGTGGGAGTGCTGATAGCTATTGAAACAAACTGTAAACCCTGTATATGATGGAAACCAATCCGAGCCAGGGGGTGGGGAAGCAGCCCCAGTTCCAGCACCTATGCACATATCCCCTTCCTCTTGGGGCACATCTAAGGTCTGTGAGAGGCGCGGCACTGTCAGGGCTTAAACAAAAGACACAAATTCTTCTCTGAAAATGGAAACATTTGCCTGTTGCTCCTCCACTTCCCTAGGCAAAAACTGCAGAGGGAGAGGCAAGTGAAACGTTGGGTTTTTTTGAGGTAACATGGAAGGAGTTCTCTGAGGCACCTCACTCCCACAGTCCCGGTCCCCCCAGCCAGACCCAGTCTGCGCTCTTTCCCCGGCAGGTGACTGAAGAGAAGGCAAAGACCAGGAAGCGCTCATCAGCACAAACTGCCTGCTGTGTCCTCACTCTGATCCATTGTTCTCATCCATGAAAGCTGTGCCGGGACTGCTGAGAAAGAAGGGCTAACCGCTCGGACAACGAGTGCTATGTGAACTCAGCTGAATGGTCCACTTGCTGGAGTCTGACCTGACATGCCACCCTTTCAAATCATTCCCAAAGGTGGGCCGACACCCATTGTGTCCATGCCTTCATAAGAGCTGGAGGCACAGATTTGACACCACTAATGGATTATACCTGATCCAGCTGACATTAAACAGATGACCGCACAAACCAGGTCAGCAATGCTCTGCTCTATGAACCCAGGCCCCACTGGCACAGTCAGCTAGCCATGCCTGGAGGAGGAGGGGCTTCACAGATAAATGGGGAAACAGACAGGAAGGCAAAGTGAGGAGCAGAGAAATCCACTCCTAAGCAGTGTTCCCCTCAGGGACTTCAAGAAAGAGGAGGATCCCTGGAATAAAAGGCAGACCCCGTCTCCCTCACAGGCAAAGGGTCCTGCTGGAGTAGAGGGAGTTTCCTCCTCCAGAGCCTGGCAGAGAGATTGCGATGATCCAAAGCTCCAGGAAGGGATCCTAATCATGTTAAGAACAGAGAGTGCCTTTCTCCAGGGATAACTCCTGGTGCCCTCGTCTCATATAGAAGCCACTGGCACATCTCTGCGCTCCCTTTCTGCAGTGTTTTATGGAGAGTATGCGGTCTATGGAGGAGTTTGGTGAGATACCCATTTATGTTTAGTGATATAGTGTATGTATGAAAATATAATCAGACATGGAGGAATTGCTTTTAGCATGTTTCATTCACTTTCCAAGTGATGGCTTTCATGTAGCTCCTCTAGAGTACCAAGCAAGATTGTTATTAAACATTTTATTTCAAATGATTAATTAGGGTTATGTTGCTGACATACCAAAAGGACGATCTGTCCATTCATATCTTCATGTTATTTATTTATCATTGAAAAGCTGAGCTAGTTATCCCTACGGGTTTCCCCTCTAGCTCCTTGGAATTGATAGATTGGTCATTTTTATGTGACTCATATTCCTGTAGAAAGTTCCGAACGGAACAGATACCCCTGTAAAAAGAAAAGGAGGACTTGTAGCACCTTAGAGACTAACAAATTTATTTGAGCATAAGCTTTCGTGAGCTACAGCTCACTTCATCGGATGCGATGTAGCTCACAAAAGCTTATGCTCAAATAAATTTGTTAGTCTCTAAGCTGCCACAAGTCCTCCTTTTCTTTTTGTGGACACAGACTAACACGGCTGCTACTCAGATACCCCTGTTTTTTCTCATGGCTCCTTTGAGGTCATGCTTCCTGGTGCTTGCAAGAGCTCTGCCCCTAATCCAAACTCCTAGGGATATTTCTGCCTGATCTGATCTCAATGGTTGCTGCTGTCATTTAATCTTTTAATCACTGAAAGCTGTCCAAAGGAATGGAAGTTGCCCACACACATCTTTTCCCCCGGCACAGCTATGTTCATAGCTCCTTCCCTCCTCATCCATTCTTGAGGGGTGCTGAAGTGGTGACATTGTTCTTCCTACTCAAATTGCACCATTAAAACAAATGCAACTTGGTCCAGATCCTCAGCTGGATTCCACTGGCTGCAATGGAGCGATGCTGATTTACACCAGCTGAGAATCTGGCCCACAATTTCTAGCCTGGCCTCGTCAAACACACAAGAGAGGGGTAGTCTGGTCTCTTGCTCTAATCAAACCTCAGATTGATCAATATAGGGCCACAAAGGGATTTTTCTTTCATGAAATGCATTGCACAGTTGGCCAGGTGCACTATAGGATTTAATGTTTGTAAAGCTGGGTTTCATTTATGATTTTATTTGCCTTCCTCTTAAGCATCAGACATTGGCTACCTCCAGAGGAAGGATAGTGGATTCCATGGACCAGCCTATGGTGGCATGAGAAATCCTGAATTCTTTACTGTCTCCATTTGACATGCTGAATGGTGTTATAGTACCAACACTATTGTGTTACACTGTAAAGAAGCCCACGCATTAACGAAATGGTGGCTGTACATCACCATTTCCAAACCGGGATGCGTAAAGTTGAAATCAATGCAGGGTGTTCAGTACTTTTGAAAATACAGTTACTTCCTTCAGTGTCTACATACTTTTGGAAGACACATTTGAAAACTCTGGCCTTAGTTTATATTACTGTATCAATGCTCATTTAGTACAGTTAAAATGATCCTTAAAAATAATAAAAGTAAGTAAAAAGTGTGCTGCAAGAACCCCTTTGCATAGGAAAAGTGACAAATTAGTATGTGAAAAGCAATTAGCACAATGCACCCAAATCCCAGTGCTCTCTATTTATAGATCTCCAAAAGAGTTTTGTGCATCTTTTCTGACCTCAGTTACAGTCCTTCTTAGGGAACAAATGTGAAAAGGAAGGAGGCCAAATAAGAAGGCAGTTTGTACCCCATGGGCAAGTTACGCTCATTATAAATGAAAAGAGGACAGAAGAACTACCGCATACCATTAAGACTGCTAGAAACTAGAAATTGTAATTTTTAGAATATTCTTATAATTTGATTTTAGTTGTATTTTTAAATTAAAAAAAATCTATTAATAAGGCACTCTACGTGAGAAATTCAAGTTCCTTTCATCTCCCAACAAATTCTACGAGAAGATTTGTCCAGCCAAATACAGCGCATAGCCTGGTAGGAAGAAAAAAAACCCGCAGCATTAGGGCAAACCTGACAGTTTTCAGGCTCGCATTCCCAACACAAGGGGACTACTTCGGACTTGGAAGGAGAATAGGGAAAACAAAAAACAGTTGTTAAAACACGATGAGTAGACCCAAGATCAATTAAAAGTAGCTGCCTAGAACAAAAATGGCTTCTGAAACACTCAAATAGCAGCCAATGAGAGACTTCTGATGGATCTCCTTGGGAATGGAGTTCCACAAGTGAACAAGACATACACCATCTTGTTGCTGAGTGAACCTGGGAACGAAGAGCAGACATGACCCACCCAGCCTTATCTACTGGGCATGGACTCATGGTGAGATGCTTCAACAGATCATGGAAGGTGGGCTTTGATTCATTCACTCCTGTCTCATGAAGGAAGCAAACAGCCATACACTTCAACCTCCAGATTAATTTCAAGGGAAGCTCAGTTAGGAGTGCATTACAGTAATTAATTATCTTAGAGATGACAAAAGTACACGGCAGTTGCATCAACCATTAGGATTTCTGAATGTGTTTTCAGATGGATTTGTATGCATGCCTTGGTGCTTTGGAGAGGGATATTTTAAGCCTTTAAATAAGGAAATAAATGGACTGAAAAGCATGCATACCAGCAGTGGGGACCCATGTCTGACAGATATGGGAAAGTTGTCCAGATAAAAGCTACTCCTAAACACTCACCAGTTAGTGCAGTCCCTGCATAATGAGCACATGTATTCCCAGAAAGGGCCTCAGAACACGTTCCACAACCAAAAGGCTTCACCTAACCAGGTGTCACTACAATAGGTAGGAGGACTTACTGTCCAAGAGCAATTCCCAGCTGCTGAGAAAGGATGGAAGTTCTGGGGTTCCTATAAAGAATCCTGCTTGGAGTTTTATCTTTTACATTAGACCAGGGGTCGGCAACCTATGGCACACGTGCCAAAGATGGCAAGCAAGCCGATTTTTAATGGCACGCTACTGCCTGCTGGGTCCCAGCCACCCTCCCCGCTCAGCCCGCTGCCGAACCCGGGCCGGGACCCCGGCAGGTAGCAGCGAGCCATTCAAAATCCTGCCCGCCCCGGCCTGCTCTTCTCCACCCCCCCCCTAGCAGGGGCAGGATGAAGAAGCTTGGTCCTGCTGGCTGCTGCTGCAGGGCAGGAGAGCTCCTCCTCCCCCGCCTCTTCCCCCGGCATGCTGGGTTCCTGCCCCTCCTCCTCTCCCTCCCTGCTGCCCATCAGCTGATGGCCCTTGCGAGGGCGGGGGAGAAGTGGAGCCGCAGCACGCTCGCTGCTCCGGGGAGGAGGCGGAGAAGAGGTGGGGATGGGGTCTTGGGGAAGGGGGCTGGAATCAGGGCAGATCCCCTCCAGTCCCCTGCTGTGAGCTGCTCTGGGCAGGGGGCTGGGAGCACCCCCACAACCCTAGGCCACACTCCCAGCCCTCTGCCCTGACCCCTACACCCCCCCACACCCCCCCCAGCCCCCTGCCCTGACCCCTGCACCCCCCACACTCCCAGCCCTCTGCTCTGACCCCAGCACCCCCCCACGACCCCAGCCCTGACTCCAGAACCCCCCACATTCCCACCCCCACCCTGAGCACCAAATGGGAGCTCCTGCACCCCCCCCACATTCCCACCTGCACCCCTTGCACCAAATTAATACTCCACACCCAAACCTCCTGCCCCAACCCTGGGCCCCCTCCCTCATTCTAGCTCCTGGCCAGACCCTACACCCCAACCCCCAGCCTGCTCCTTCGCCCCCAGCCCTGTGCTCAGTGCACCCCCACCCTCAGCTCAGTGCAGAGAGGGAGGAAGAGAATGGGCTAGAACCAGGGAGAAGGTAGGTACCCACTCTATGTGGGCAGGGCCAGGATCCCAGACCAGCAGTGGGCTGAGAGGGGCCGGCAGCCGGGACCCTGGGTGGCAGGAGCCAGTGGATGGAACCCCAGACCGGCAGCGGGCTGAGCCACTGCCAGTCTGGGATTCTGGCTGCTGGCCCCTTGCCAGCCGGGGTCCCAACCGCAGGCCCCGCTCAGCCTGCTGCCGGCCTAGGTGAACAGAGCCCCAGGCTGGCAGCGGGCTGAGCGGGCCGGTGGCGTAAGATCAGCATTTTAATTTAATTTTAAATGAAGCTTCTTAAACATTTTGAAAATCTTGTTTACTTTACATACAACAATAGTTTAGTTATATAATATATAGACTTATAGAGAGAGACCTTCTAAAAAACATTAAAATGTATTACGGTCACGCGAAACCTTAAATTAAAGTGACTAAATGAAGACTTGGCACACCACTTCTGAAAGGTTGCCAACCCCTGCAGGAGTGTTTCACTTTTATTTTCTTGTAACCAACTCTGATTTTTATGCCTCATTACTTATAATCACTTAAAATCTATCCTTCCATAGTTAATAAACTTGTTTTATTGTTTTATCTAAGCCAGTGTGTGCTTGGACTGAAGTGTTTGGGAAACTCCATTTGAGATAACAGGATTTGTGCATATCATTTTCTATTAATAAAGTGACGGCCTTTATGTGAGCTTGTGTTGTCCAGGAGAGGGCTTGGCAGTGCAAGACGCACATTTCTGGGGGACAGTCTGGGACTGGAAATTTGCTGCTGTTGTCCTGCAGTATAATTCAAGAGTGGCTGCCCATACCACTCATACAGTATAGCTGGGAGTAATTTACATGCTGGAGGATGGGTGTGAGCAGACCAGGAGTGGTTGCTCTCACAGCAAAGCAGTGTAAAAGGCACTCCAGAACTGAGCGGTCACAGCTGTTCAACAGTCCAGATTGTACCCTGGGGAATGTCACAATCTTTTAATATAATCTCATTCCCAGAAACAGCTGAACCATTTTAGCTGAAATTTAAACAAATAAATACATAAATTCAGCCCAGATCAGACACGTGACAAATTTCAGCCCAAACAAGTGAAGTCTGATCATGTTAGACAGCACTGAAAACAGGATCTTATAACGGAAAGTGCAGAACATTAACTATAGGGGCTGCTCCCACCTCCGCCTAATTTATGTTTGTACAGCAACTAGCACAACAGGACTGGAGCCTCTAGGTGCTACCAGAACTCAAATAATTAATACTACTACATACATACGACTATTCTTTATTATTGCATTTAGAATGTAATGAAGAGAATATGGGGTTACGACACTGCGACTGTATAAACACACAAATTCCAGCAGCGATCACTTTCTTTAATTAAATGGATGTTAAAAGCAATGGTTCTCAGCCACTGATACATACCGAGACTTTGTCGCTTATACCTGGCTCGCCATCCTGCCATCAGGTGGTAACCCCCACAACCAGGGATGAACTTGGGATCCCACCTCTCTACTGCACCACTGCGCTTGGCTTCCATTCAACTCTACATGTGCTAACATTCCGCAACAGCACTTGGACTGCTCCAGACCTCAGCCAGCCACAGCACCTGGCCATTTCCAGGCTCCTTCAGTGACTGTGAGATGGAAGTGGAAGCTGATACAGAAGAGCTGAATGAGTTTTTATTATTATGGCAAGTTACAGACCACACATGTGAATAGGAGCCACATAATGTCTACACTTCAGGCCTCATGACAGAGGTTGGATCCCAAATCTATCATTAAGGTCGAAAGGGGAAGAGGTCACTGGCAGCAGAGGAACAAGGGGTGAGAAGGTCACTGGTACAGTGGGTATCAGAATCTGGTGAATGGATACAGCTCTCTGAGACAGTGGGGAACCAGTGCTTTTGTAGTCACCAGATGTCACCCATGCTGCCCTGAATTTTGGATGGACAATTCCGCCAACAATAGCAGCTGCTCAGAGGTTTGGTTTGCTAGTAGAACCAGCTGAGATGGGCAGTGTCAGTGAGGCCATCACATATGTATGCTGAATTTATTTATCAAATCAAGTATTACTACACAGTATGGACTGGTGTTTGATATCGGCTTATCAGATTTAGTTTAGATCTAGGGTTCAGCCTCTTTAGAGAGACAAGGGACAGCTGCAAAGTTTAGATCAGGACCAAACTTTCCTTAAGTTCAGGAGTATTTGAGATATTCTATTCTATTCTATTCTATTCTATTCTATTCTATACACCCACACTAAGAGTCATTGCACAACCATACATTAACAAAAAAGCCCAAAGACTTACACTGATGACAAATAAAGATTATAGTTTCATTTTCCAATTAGCATGGTACCTACCTCCTAGTTCAGGGCAGTGTGCAACAAACGTGCATTGCATTGTAATGATGTCTTCAAATTCCATCACATTAAGAGACAAAAGTTGTCTTTTAGTTGCTGTATTGATCTAATCAGGTGTATGATCCCTCCCACCCCCACAGGCCTCCTACTTGAATTTCAACTGTTAATACGTTTTAATTACTCAACAACAAGTCCAAGAAACAGAGTTTAAGCATATACCTGCCAACTGGTCATAACCAGAAAGGTTTATATACAGTGATACAAACTAAATTTTGCTAGAAGCATATGTCACAATTCCTATCAGTGAAACAGAAAGAAGCCTTGAAAAATATAATTTTGTAGCTTCAAATGACTTTGAATAAGCTTGAGAGCTTTGCTTGCTCAGACCCTCCATTTCTCAAATCACAAGTCTAAATGACAGTATATGAGACAGGCTTATGTCTGTGAATGACTTCATATGTTGATCACGTAGCTTGCATTAAAACATTTCTCTCACGTGCCAGCTTTCAGGACAACTATCGACATATGTGAAAAGAGAGGTGGTCACATTCCGTAGCCATACGAATATTACCTAGAGATGTGGGCTGGTTTTGAGGAAAGGCACTGGACTGGGACTCAGGAGAGCTGGGTTCAATTGCCTGCGCTGCCACAGACTTAATCTCTATGTGCCTCAGTTACTCTTTTGTATAATGGAAACAGTATTATCCTCTTTCTTACACCTTTTGTCGGTCTTGTCTGTTCAGATTATAAGGCCTTTGGTGCCGGGGCTGAGTCTCACTATGTGTTTGTACAGCGCCTAGCACAATGGGGTGTCAATCTCTGTGGAATCTTCAGGGTGCTATTGTAATGCTGACTCCGCTTGTTTGCATAAGGAGGACCAATTTAATCTAAATAGGCTATACCTACATCAGGCCTAATGTTTTTAAATTTATTTTATTTACACCACAATAGACTCACGTGTTTTCATCTCTATTTTGCTTCCAGTGTGGTCTAGTGGGGACGCACCTCTTGCAATGCTTGCAAGGTTCTCATTCACCTACAGACCCTTTTGGCCGGATGGCTCTTTTAATGCAAGAACTTTTAAACTGCAGTTAAACAAATAGCCATGTCTTACCATTGGTGTCCGTGATGGTGATGCTGGCTTTGGTGCTGTCATTCCCTAGTTTGTTGCTCACTTTGCATGTGTATTCCCCAGCGTCCGCCAGCGATGCTTTCGAAATGTGAAGTTCCGAGTACTTCCTGTGGAATCAGGAGAAACACGTTACATCTTTTATCGGAGTAATAATCATGACAAGCAGCTAATGCATTTATCCAATGAAGAAATTCATCTTCCATCCTCTGACTACACCAGTTTACCCCAACCAGAGTTTGGAGAACTCTGCAGAATAGGCACATGAAAGAGCTCAAATAAATACATTTGTTTGTTTATAGTTTTCTGCTTGAGAGTTCTCTTTGTTATTAAGGGAAATCTACAAAAACCAGCCTTCTCCCTTCAAGAAACTGGACCAGGAGGTACTCCGACACCATGGAGATGGGTGCCTGTACAAAATATAGATAGATTCTCCTGTCATTGGGGTTCATGCTGCCAGTAGCAGAGTTCTGTGCAAGTACTATAGTTTCTAGCATCTGAATAAATAATCATGAGATAGCAAGAAGCTCTTTAAGCAACCTTTGAAACCCCACTAGGAAATCACTGTCCAGCGCAAACAAAAAAATGTGGACAGCAGTTAATCTGCATGAGGCTTCATTTTGTTCCTGGCAAGGAGATGTAATTTAATCAGTCTCCAAGGTTTTAAGATTAGATTTTAAAATGCAGAACTCCTGCCTGCCCATTTATTTGGTAGGAGCACATTCTAGTGTCTCTCAGCAGGGCCCTCACCACAAGTAACCTCAGTAATTCCATTACCTGGACCAGTCATTCTCAGCTCTCTGTATGGCCACAGAACAGGTACAGCACAAGTGGTTTAGCCATAGGCTTCCTCATGCTGCCAGGCCAATCTGGTTTAGCCCTGCCCGGGGCAGACCATCTCTAAGGAGGAGAGGGTAATTCACTCTTTGATCTCACTGCGGAGAGTGCCAATACGGTAGGAATTTGAGGCTACATGAAGGGGTGGTTGTTATATTGTGGACACTTGTGAACTCCTAGCAGAACTAAGGCCTGTTCGACACCTCAACTGTAGGTCAACAGGGCGACATTGCTCAGGGGTGTGAAAAATTCACACCCTTGAGAGAAGTCTTTAAGCCAACCTAAGCCCTGCTGTAGACACTGGTAGGTGGACGGAAGAATCAAGGGTTTGATTACTAGAGAGATGGAAAAAACCCTTCTTTCGCTGTGGCAAGTGTGTATACTACAGCAACATAGCCACTGCAATGCTTGGTGTGTGGCCACAGCCTGAGACTCTTAACTCTCTGCACACAGGGTGCCAAGCACTCATCGAACTGAAATGATGATCAGGAACGGATGGGCTGGGCTGGATTCAAATTGGAGGTGGCAACCTAGAGGTAAAAGGCTCTATCTACCCTAGTACCAATCCCCAGAGCCAGCCAGTGCCCCTTCTCAGCTCTTCCTTGTGCCTATTGGTCCTGCAACAGTATGGAGCAGTTGTTGCAAAGTAGCTTAAGGTTTCCCGTTTTCACACGAAGGCACAACTGTGGAGGAGATGAATCAGAACAGATGCTGGGGGAGGGGAGCTGTAGACTCAAGCCATTGGGGAGACAGGAGGCTGCAGACCCGCAGGCCATTATCAGAGGGAGAAGGCGGCATAGACGCGGGAAGTAGGGTGCTGTTGCACCCCAGGTTTTATAGGCGGCCACCAGCCTTGTGCCCCACTCCCCAATCGCTGGCTCCATGCATTAAATCTGGGGGTGCTTCCCACACCTATGCCCTGTTCCCGGCCCTCCACTCCACAACCCCTCACCTCACCTGGGGCTTGGGTCCCGGCCACCAGCCCCACCCCCTGCTCCCAGGCCTCCTCTCCTGGGGCCTACCCCACTTCCGACCCCACACCCGGGGCTCTGCTCCTGGAGTCCCGGCCGCCGGCCATGCTCCCCAGCCGCTGGCCCCATGCCCAAGGCCCCGCGCCAGGCTCCACGCTCCCAGGGCTCCACACCCAGGGCCCTGCGCATGGTCCCACAGCCGAGGCTCTGCTCTTGGCCCTGCACGTGGGGTCCCGACCACCACCCCCAACCCGGGGCTCCATTTCTGGCCCCATGCCCACCCCCAGCTGTGGCCTCAGCCCCCTTACCCCTGTCCAAGTCCCCCCACTTCTGGAGACACAGCCCTGCTCCCAGCCTCAGGGGCAGGGAGAGGTGGACAGGGTTAAGGGGGCTGGCTTTCAGCATCCCCACTACTAAAAATGTTCCAGCACCACTGGAAGAAGGAGTAGGCCAGTAGAGCAAACCAGAGGCTGGCAGAGCCTAGGCCGGCTAACTCAGGATGCAACATCACCCCACTGATAGGCTGAGAGGGGGTCCGCTAACGTTGTGGAGCCAATCCATGGAATAGTATTCATTGATCCACCTTCCTGGCTGGAGTTCAGGTGGCATGATGCTAGCTGCTTGTGGATGATGTGGGATAAGAATATGTAAGAACATAAGAACGGCCATACTGGGTCAGACCAATGGTCCATCTAGCCCAGTGTCCTATTTTCCAACAGTGGCCAATGCCAGGTGCTTCAGAGGTAATGAACAGAATAGGCAATCGAGTGGTCCATCCCCTGTTGTCCACTCCCAGCTTCTGGCAGTCAGGGGCTAGAGACACCCAGAGCATAGGATTGCATCCCTGACCATCTTGGCTAACAGCTAACAGACCTATCCTCCATGAACTTATCTAGTTAGTTTTTTGAACCCGGTTATAGTTTTGGCCTTCACAACATCCCCTGGCAACGAGTTCCACAAGTTGACTGCAGGGCCAGTCTCGACCAAATGGCTCAGCAAGTGAGGAACATCTTTGGCGCTCCCCCTCCATTTGTTAAATGTTTGAATACCTTATGAGATCCTATAAAGATCCAGAACATTCTAAGGTGGTTAGTGAAAAATGAATCCACATACGGAATACTTGAAACGTTACTTCAAACATCCTATTTGACCTTTTGTCGCTAACAACAAAAACAGCACCCCAAGCCCAATGCCCACCTGGTTGCCTGTGTCACCTGCCCCTAAATCTGGCCCTGCTTGACTGTGCATTATGTTGGTTGTTTTAAACCTGTTGCATATTAATTTCATTGGGTTACCCCTGGTTTTATGTCATGTGAGGGAGTAAAGAACACTTCCTTATTAATTCACTTCCTCCACACCATTCATGATTGTACAGACTTCTATCATATCCCCTCCTTAGTCGTCTCTTTTCCAAGCTGAAAAGTCCCAGTCTTTTTAATCTCTTCTCATATGGAAGCTGTTCCAAACTCTAATCTCTTCTCATATGGAAGCTGTTCCAAACTAGGATACAGAGGGACCTAGACCAATTGGAGGATTGGGCCAAAAGAAATCTGATGAGGTTCAATAAGGATAAGTGCAGGGTCCTGCACTTAGGACGGAAGAACCCAATGCACAGCTACAGATTAGAGACCGAATGGCTAGGCAGCAGCTCTGCGGAAAAGGACCTAGGGGTGACAGTGGACGAGAAGCTGGATATGAGTCAGCAGTGTGCCCTTGTTGCCAAGAAGGCCAATGGCATTTTGGGATGTATAAGTAGGGGCATGGCGAGCAGATCGAGGGATGTGATCGTCCCCCTCTATTCGACATTGGTGAGGCCTCATCTGGAGTACTGTGTCCAGTTTTGGGCCCCACACTACAAGAAGGATGTGGATAAATTGGAGAGAGTCCAGCGAAGGGCAACAAAAATGATTAGGGGTCTAGAACACATGACTTCTGAGGAGAGGCTGAGGGAACTGGGATTGTTTAGTCTGCAGAAGAGAAGAATGAGGGGGGATTTGATAGCTGCTTTCAACTACCTGAGAGGTGGTTCCAGAGAGGATGGTTCTAGACTATTCTCAGTGGTAGAAGAGGACAGGACAAGGAGTAATGGTCTCAAGTTGCAGTGGGGGAGGTTTAGGTTGGATATTAGGAAAAACTTTTTCACTAGGAGGGTGGTGAAACACTGGAATGCGTTACCTAGGGAGGTGGTAGAATCTCCTTCCTTAGAAGTTTTGAAGGTCAGGCTTGACAAAGCCCTGGCTGGGATGATTTAATTAGGGATTGGTCCTGCTTTGAGCAGGGGGTTGGACTAGATGACCTCCTGAGGTCCCTTCCAACCCTGACATTCTATGATTCTATGATTCTATGATTCTTAATCATTTTTGTTGCCCTTCTCTGTACCTTTTCCAATTCTAATAGATCTTTTTTGAGATGGGGCAATCAGAACTGCATTCAGTATTCAAGGTGGGGCATATCATGGATTTACATTGTGGTATTACATTTTCTGTCTTATTATCTATCCCTTTCCAAATATTTGCTTTTTTGGCTGCTGCTGCATATTGAGTGGATGTTTTCAGAGAACTATCCACGACTCCAAGATCTCTTTCTTCTGTGGTAACAGCTAATTCATACCCCATAATTTTGTAAGTATAAGTTGGCTTATGTTTTCCGATGTGCATGACTTTGCATTCATCAACATAGAGTTTCATCGGCCATTTGTTGCCCAGTTACTCAGTTTTGTGAGTCCCCACAGTCAGCTTTGGACTTAATTGTCTTGAGTAATTTTGTATTGTCTGCAAATTTTGACACCTCTCTGCTTACCTCTTTTTCCAGATCATTTATGAATGTGTTGAATAGGACTGGTCCCAGTACAGATCTCTGGGGGACATCACTATTTATCTCTCTCCATTCTGAAAGCTGACCATTTATTCCTACCTTTTATTTCCTGTCTTTTAAAGCAGTTGCTGATCCATGAGAGGACCTTCCCTCTTATCCCATGAAATGGGGATAAAATTCTGATAACCAGAGAATGCAATGGGGAGCGATAGCTCAGTGGTTTGAGCAGTGGTCTGCTAAACCCAGGGTTGTGAGTTCAATCCTTGAGGGGGGCCATGTGGGATCTGGGGCAAAAATTGGGGATTGGTCCTGCTTTGAGCAGGGGGTTGGACTAGATGACCTCCTGAGGTCTCTTCCAACCGTGATATTCTATGATTCAAGGTACTGCATATTTAGTTTACAGTCTTGTGCAAGACCAACATTCAGGTGTATCGTGTCCACAATAATTAAAAGCACAGTTTCAACAGTCTCTCATATTTTGGACTCCTACCACATTTCAGTTCACGTTGAGTGGTCTACTTTCCTCTCTCTATCTCACGTATCAAGATCCATGAGAACCATCTATGTGGCACTTGTAGCAGAGGAACAAACCCTCTACTCTGCACAGGTCATTACGTTAACTTAGAAAAAACAGTGAGGTCTAAACTTTTAATTTTAGAATAGAAAAAGGAAGTTAGGAGTCAAATTAGTCAAATTAGTTGTGGAAGTCTAACAAGCCTGGCATTTTGTTATTTTTCCTAGGTGCAAAATCCATAGCAGTGGTTCCAAATCTGAGAAAGAAATTGAATATTCATAGCATCAGTGGTATTATAGGCACTTATTGTTAGCTAATGCTACAATTCAAATAACTGCATGCACACCCAAACTCATTAATCACTTTAAATGAGGAAGCAGCCAAAAAATCCTGGGCTTATGTGCATGCATGGAAGGAAGAAAACCCCACCAAGAATGCATCAAAGCCCAGACAATAGGAGTGCTCAGTATCATAGACTGAGGGTCTCGAAGCTGCCTTCCTGTCCTGTCCCTGTCCTCCTGCCTTGTTCCAGATCTGTGCTTCAATGTACTGTCCCAGCTACTCAGGCTCTGACCCTTGGCTTGACTCTGGCTCTGTCCACTAAACCTGACCACCACCGTTCTAGCCACTAGGTATAACTGCCTACGTCCCAGTCTATGACACTTTCTCTGTCTGTCATCCAGAATAGCTAACTGTAAGCAAATATTCAAATGAAGCTGATATGGCAGCCCAAACTGCTGGTGCATTTGCATGCAGCATTTCATGAGTGGTTTCATTTCTAATATCAACAGCCAGGTGAAACAGCAAGCGCAAATTATTTAGACACAGGTGCCAGAAAGATTTGAAATGCACAGAAAGAAGATGAAGAACTGAAATGTTGCCATTAGAAGTGGGCAACTGAGTGAATATTTTACTAACGGGTGAGAAGACATGGACTGGTGCCAGACTTCTCTGAATGGCATTACCTGGTATGTCGACTGATACAAAGGAAATGTTTAGTCTTTTGTATCAGCCAGCCCACTGGCTTTCAAGCAGGCTTGGACAGAGACCACTCATATCAGGGGTATTCCTGAAGTCCATTGTAGATGAAAAAATGGGTTCAAAATGTCAATATGGGATTTACCTATGATTATCCCAAGGTGAACAGCATTAGATCATAAACCCATTCAAGCAAGCTAATAGGCCAAGGAAATACTGCATCTGTGACACATCTGCAGATGTCATTAGCTAACAATATGCATCAGGATATTGCACCAGTAAATAACAGTCAGCAATTTCATCTCCTCCACACCAAAGTCTGTTGGTTCTGGTGTCTGTTGGTCATACCGTCCCTGTCATTTTAAAGGAAGCTGCAAAGCTACTCCATTTCTGTTTCAGTAGTTGGCCACTTATTTTGCCTATCAGATATTTTTACATTTTGTCTAAAATTTTACATCTAATTTGTTGGAATTAAAAAAAAAGTTTCTTTCTTGAAATGACTTTGCACTTTCTATTATGCAGCCACACAATGAGCAAAGAGTTGGTGTGTAAAATCTGAAATTAACAAAAGTCACTGTTGATGGTTGGACACTACTTTCAACCTTAATGGAATTTTATTAATATGTATAAACTGTTCTTCTGAACTGTCTGGATTGGTGAAGCCAATAACATTAGGCTGCCTTGAATCCTGATGATGCTAGTGTGTGTCTTCTGCAGCACAATATAACTCACTCTTTAAGTAGCCATTTGTCTGTAAAATAAATATTAATTCTAGCCAGCTCAGATGACTCTCTACACCTTTTTATAGATCATTATTATAAAAATTCCATATTAAAACTGATTGTCCATATAACAATATAGCAGCCCAAGAATAAGAAATATTTGCCTGCTCAATTATCTTGTATCATAAAAACACTAAAAATAGAGAAATATTAACCATTTAAATTCATTTAGCTTGGTATGGGAAATTGCTTGTGTTCCTTCATTAATCCAATTTGCACATAATATAATTCTGATCTTTACTGCATTCACCTGCACTGTATTATTTTTCCACTTATTTATTTAGCTTTATAATATGTTCCTGTCCTATGTATGTGTACAGTATAATCTAAACATGAATTTCAACTGAGCCAAGGGCTATGTTCATGATCTTCCACCAAAACAATACATATCTCTTCGCAGGCCTGGAGTGGTAGCAGCCAAAGCAATAACAAAAGCCCACTCTCTCCCCAAGTTACAATACTGAATGACAAATTCCTTCAGCTGGGGACACACCACAGGCGACTATCTCCGAATCTCAGCTAGACACTCTTCACTCACAGCACCTCACCTACACATGGACCAGGAAGGCAGACAAACGGACTCCTGTGGTACAGAGTATGGGAGTGATGTCAGGGCAGAGGAGCTGTCAGTGCTAACCTGTGAGGACTCTCAGACTATGTCTACATTGCAATTAGACACCTGGGGCTGGCCTATACTAGCTGATTTGGGCTTGCAGGGCTCAGGCTAAGGGGCTGTTTAATTGCTGTGTAGACGTTCTGGCTTGGGCTGCAGCCTGAGGTCTGGGACCCTCCCACCTCACAGGGTCCTAGAACCTGGATTCCAGTTGGAGTTGGAATGGCTACAGGGCAATTAAACATCCCCTTAGCCATAGCCAGCTGGCATGGGTCAGCCACGTGGGTTTTTAATTGCAGGGTAGATATACCCTCACAGACAACACCTGTGCAGTTTGTCACAACTTCATCACCTTTTCGGTAAAAGCACAGAGCCACTCGAGCAATTTCAGCTGTCTCTGCCAGTTTCCACAGGCATATTCCCAAATATCATGCGGGCAGTGGTACTGAAGGCAGCTGATAGATCTGAAAGAATCAGCAAAGGCACTTGATTTGCTTCCACTTCCAGAAGGTCAGTAGCCAAACAGACCAACTAGGTAAGTCTCTGTACCGTATCCTAGCCTAAAAGCAGACTGTGGGGGGGGGGGGGGGGCGTGCCAGGGAAATCAGAGAATTCCAAGTATTACCAGAGTTGCCTCATTAGTCCTTCCCAATAAATCCTCTGAGACAGGGTCAGAGATCAAGTTCCTCAGAATCCAGATACAGTTTCTTGGGCCAAGGCCTAACAATTGCTTCTTTATGAGATTTTGCTTCTACACCCTTTCTAAAAGGTAGCATTGATACTCTTCTCCACTAATGGTCTCAACATTTCCCGGCAAAATTTGGTGAGTTAAGAGAGTCATTAGTCCAATGTTCTCCAATGGTCATACAACAAAGCTCCTCAAGCACATCAAATAATGTAGGGTGAACAAAATTGGCCAAAACAGAAGAAAAAATGGCATTTGTCACATATAGGCAGCCAAGGGTCAGGTGTCTCCACAATACAGACTGAAATTACTACACTGCAAGAAACACTTGACTCTGCAAATAGGTCTAGATTCACTGGGCTATTTATCACCTGGAACAGTTCCACTTACCAGGACTTCACAGGTGCAAAGTACGGAGGGCAAGGGCCCTTTCTTTATCATGCCTAGAAACTTCAAAAATTCTTTATGTCACAGTCAGACAGACTCAAGGGGTGGCTACTCTAGCTGACTCCCTTCCTGCTTCCTCTGTCACTGACTATACTGCAGTGCACTGCAAGGACAATGCCGGGTAAGAGAGGAGAGAATGTATCTTTTCAGTCTCATTCATTTGATAGCGAGAACAGATATGCTTGGTGTAACACAAAAAGATTAAGTGCTGCTATTTGGGTGGAGGATTTGACACACAACAATAAGTGTTCACCCCCTCAGAGGAAAATGCAACAAAATCCCCCACCTTAGAGCAAAACACCAAAACCAGTTGTGGTTTGTTCTACAGAAAAGTGTGTCTTCAGATCTGATCCTGTAAAGTTAATAGCACTTTAGCCTGAGCAAGGAGTGCAGGATTGGGCCCCAAGTGTCTTAAATGCACACAGTAGGACCTCAGAGTTATGAACACCAGAATTACAAAACTGACCAGTCAACCACACACCTCATTTGGAACTGGAACTCCCCCCCAAAGCAAACACAGTATAGTACTGTTTTAAATGTAAACTACTAAAAAAATAAAGGGAAAGTAGCTTTTTTTCTTCTGCATAGTAAAGTTTCAAAGCTGTATTAAGTCAAAGTTCAGTTGCAAACTTTTTGAAAGAACAACCATAACATTTTGTTCAGAGTTACAAAGATTGCAGAGTTATGAACAACCTGCATTCCCGAGGTGTTCGTAACTCTGAGGTTCTACTGTACCTTTAATACACCCTTCTATGTAAGAGGGACAAGGTGCAAACCAGCTCTTTGAAACCAAAACATTCTTGTGGGAATAGAATGTCAAACCCTCCTCCATAGATGAGAGAATAAGGTATTACTTAACTTCTCTCTCTCTCTTTGACTGCCTTTTACACAGAAACAGTGCTCCAGATTCTTCCCACACATGCTTCATCAGCCACCTGGTAAGGACATTTTCCTCCACCAGGAGCATGAATTTCTGACAGCTCTCAGAGGAGTGCCCAATCTTGTGAGGTTCTCACTAGAGCGCCGTAATGTTTTTTTGACCAAAACTTTTTTTTTCAGTGAAAATGCAGATTTGGGTCAACTGAAACATTTTGCAAATTTCTGTCCATTCTGGCAAATTGTTTCAGTTGAACTAAAAAAAATATGAAAAAAATCAAAACAGTCCATATTGACCTTTTTTAAATGAAATGATCTGATCTATTTTTTTTATTCCAAATGACTTTCTGTTTAGAAATGTCCTTACACTTTATTTTTAAAATTTATAGAATATTAAAAAAATCTTGATATCTAAATGAAGTGTTTCATTTTCGGTTGAACTAAACGTTTTGTTCGACCCAAAACAATTGTCGGGCTCAACGGGTAGTGACCAATGGCTCCATGTCTAGTTGGCAGCCGGTGTCAAGTGGAGTGCCCTAGGGGTCGGTCCTGGGGCCGGTTTTGTTCAATATCTTCATTAATGATCTGGAGGATGGTGTGGATTGCACTCTCAGCAAATTTGCGGATGATACTAAACTGGGAGGAGTGGTAGATACGCTGGAGGGCAGGGATAGGATACAGAGGGACCTAGACAAATTGGAGGATTGGGCCAAAAGAAATCTGATGAGGTTCAATAAGGATAAGTGCAGGGTCCTGCACTTAGGACGGAAGAACCCAATGCACAGCTACAGACTAGGGACCGAATGGCTAGGCAGCAGTTCTGCGGAAAAGGACCTAGGGGTGACAGTGGACGAGAAGCTGGATATGAGTCAGCAGTGTGCCCTTGTTGCCAAGGAGGCCAATGGCATTTTGGGATGTATAAGTAGGGGCATAGTGAGCAGATCGAGGGACGTGATCGTTCCCCTCTATTCGACATTGGTGAGGCCTCATCTGGAGTACTGTGTCCAGTTTTGGGCCCCACATTACAAGAAGGATGTGGATAAATTGGAAAGAGTCCAGCGAAGGGCAACAAAAATGATTAGGGGTCTGGAACACATGACTTATGAGGAGAGGCTGAGGGAGCTGGGATTGTTTAGTCTGCAGAAGAGAAGAATGAGGGGGGATTTGATAGCTGCTTTCAACTACCTGAGAGGTGGTTCCAGAGAGGATGGTTCTAGACTATTCTCAGTGGTAGAAGAGGACAGGACAAGGAGTAATGGTCTCAAGTTGCAGTGGGGGAGGTTTAGGTTGGATATTAGGAAAAACTTTTTCACTAGGAGGGTGGTGAAACACTGGAATGCGTTGCCTAGGGAGGTGGTGGAATCTCCTTCCTTAGAAGTTTTGAAGGTCAGGCTTGACAAAGCCCTGGCTGGGATGATTTAATTGGGGATTGGTCCTGCTTTTGCGCAGGGGGTTGCACTAGATGACCTCCTGAGGTCCCTTCCAACCCTGATATTCTATGATTCTAATTCTTTTTGACTTTTCAATTGGACAAAAATACCAAAACTTTTCATTTTTGGATCGATCCAAAATTCGTTTTTCTTTTGATTTTTCAGAATTCACAAGAAACCGAAAAAATCTATTAGCCACACAGCTCTAGTTTGGAGTGCCCCGGTAAAGCCAGTGGTAATTGAAGCCTCTCAGAACGTCACGGGAGACACTTAGCAACTTCCAATGCAAGACTCAACGTTATTCCTTTTGATAGTTTCAAACAATCTGGCACTTCAACAACAAACATGAGATTTTATCAATGGCCTGCACCCAAGATTTACTAGTTTAAAAAAATGTCTGCACTTTACTATAAAAAACAACAATCGGAATAAAAAATAGAGTATTCGTTATGAGATATTCCATTTTTGTTATTACTTGACAACAATATATAAGTCCTAGTGAAAATAAAGAGATAACCTATTTCCATTAATTCTCTTTCCTTATTTCACAGCACTCAGTTGTGAATGCTGAGATCATTAATACTCCCAGTGCTTGGGGAATAATTCCACTTTCTCCCCCCAGCCCAGCTTGCAAGATGTATCACTGTACTTACTTTTGTTTTTTGGAGATCTTGACATTTTCCGGTTTGTTTTTTTTGGTTATTTCTTTTCCATTCTTTAGCCATTTGAATCTGAGAGCGGGGTATTCGGAATTGGCTTCACACCTGAGCACTAGCTTCTGACCCACAGCGGACTCCTGGTTTTTCAGCTCCTTCAATTTGGGAGGCACAGCTAAAGAGAGAAAAGAAAGCACTGGTGATTAGGCTGCTTTCAAAAGAGAAAACCATGCTAATTGAAGTAGACCTAGGCAAGCCAGAACATTTACAGACAGAACCTGACTAAATGATTTCTAAACCAAAAAATCTCTCATTTGCATGAATTATACTTAAAATATATGAAAAAGAGAAGATATGAATTGGTTATATTGGTGTGTTTACCCTAGAAGGAAACAAGACTTCTTTGACTTCCCAGACACAAGACATCACAACCTATGCAGAACTAAAATGATGCTCCTATAGTCAATACAGAGATGCAGCCAATTAATACTGGGATCTGCAGTTGAGTAATGATCTATGTGGCAGGCCAGGCCTCTTGAAGCAAGACTTCATGCTGGGATCTGTAGGGTATGTCTACATTGTACACTGAGCCCAGATCTGTGGGACCTGGGCTTGGTGTTTCCAAGCCTGTGCTTGAGCATCCATACTGCATTGTAAACCTGGGTTTACAGTTACTGGACCCGTGTCTCACAGAGATGCCAATATGTCCATACTGCTCTATGCAGACCTTCTGTCTCCAATTTGTGGCTTGAGCTGCATCCACACTGCAAAAGGATAGGGCTTGAATCTGAGTCATGCAAGATTTAGGCTCTGATCCACTCCCCTAACAGGGACCTAGGACTTGGGTCCTGAGTGCTTGCTGACCCAAGTCAAACTGATGGAGCCCAAGCTTCCCTTCCATCCACACACCAAACCTGAGTCAGAGCCCTGGTTTGGGTATGTCTACACTGCAATAAAAGACCAGTGGCATGGCCGTGACTGGCCTTGGTCAGCTGACTTGGGTTCGTGGGGGGTTGGGCTGCAGGGCTGTAAAATTGCAATGTGGACATTTGAGCTCAGGCTGGAGCCCAGGCTCTGAGACCCACCCCTGTCGCGTGGTCCCGAACTCCAGGCTTCAGCCCAAACCCAGACATCTACACTGCAGTTTGATATAGTCCCGCAGCCAGAGCCCTGCGAGCCAGAGTCAGCTGTCCTGGGCTCTGAGGCTCAGTGCCACGGGTTTTTTAATTGCATACCCATCATCTCCATGGGCCATACTGAAGGCAATAGAATAAGTAGTGTAAAACATGTTATTTATTTGGCTATCAGACACTGCCTATCCAAAGGCTCCAGGTACCTCTGATATGACAGACAGCTTAAAGAACAAATATAAGCATAGCAGCTTCCCAAACCACCGCGGGGAGAAGACACTCACTCCAGACGATAATTCCAACCCACATTACACTGAGCTCAACCTAAACTAGCCCCTTCTTTCCCAAGGCCACAGAAAAGAGGCAGGCTTTGAAGCATACTTTGGGGATCAGCAGATTAGGGCCATATTGGATTGAGGGAGTGGGCCTGAATTCCAGAGTCCAAGGTCAGGTCTACACTAAAATGTTAAGTTGACCCAGCTACGTCACTCGGGGATGTGAAAAATCCACACCCCTGAGCAATGCCATTAAACCAACCGAACCCCCAGGGTAGACAGCATTAAGTCAATGGAATAATTCTTCCGCCTTTTTAGTTTCTGAACACTGAATTTCCCCCTATCCTCCAAAAAAAGTGGTTTAAAACAAACAAAAAAGCCCAGGTTATGGAAGAACTGAATTGTTTTGGGGAACATTTTTGAAAAATAATAATAATTTTACAATCTCCCACAAAAATCATCAGCATTTTTCACCAGCTCCATTAGTGACATGCATGCTGACAAACGTGCCATTGAGTTTTGTGGATCGGAGATCAGGTTGTCTGTGAAATGGGGAAGGTGAAATTTGCACATCAATATTGTCAATAATGGAGCAGGTGAGCCGCAAAAGGTAAAAATATTTACATAACCTTCCATAACCAGTTATCTGAATACTCATAAAACATGTCCCTGTTATATAGTCCGTATAACGGTTATATTAAGCAGGGGAGCAACATCAACTATAGGGTACCAGGTTTTTGTATTGGTTGAACTGTCAAGCTCAGTAAGAAATAAGAGCTAATGTTTTGGATCTTATTTTAATTCAACAGTTTCTGCACAAAATGGCTTGCAGAACTTTTTCCCATCAGAGCTGTCAATGGAAACCAGTGTTAAATGAATATGCTCCTGTAGCGGGATGGTCACCTGCTCCCGGCCCAAAGGGGTTAAAAGCCAGCCCTGGGAGAGGGCCGGGGCTGGGAGCCTTAGGCTGGGCTGATTGGGAAGCAGCCTCAGCTGTGGCCATGCCCCAAACAGGCTCGGCTGGCCCTATGAAGGGGCTGCTGGAATGAAGCTCAGGAGACGCTCTCTAGCTCTGAGAGGGAGGGACCTGGCTGCAGGGACCTAAGCAGAGTACCTGGATTGGAGCAGGGCTGGGGAGGGGCCTGAGGAGCTGGGGAGCTCCAGCCAGGAAAGCCCCAGGCTGCGGCCTAGTATTAGGCCCAACCGGTACTGGGGTGGCAGGGAACAGCCCAAGGTTAGGCAGAGGCAGCAGGTCCAAACCCAACCTTGCCTGGGATGAGTGGCTCATCCTGCAGTCTGCCGCAGGGCGCGGGGCTAGCTGGTGACTGGCAGGAGCCTACGACTGAAGCGAGGGAGGGGTAGGGGCTGGTGGTTCCCCGGGGAGGAAGTGAGGGGTTACTGCCCTGCAAGTGAGGGGTTACTGCCCTGCAAGTGAGGGGTTACTGCCAAGGGGCAGCACCCTGGCATACAAGGGGCACCGGGTCTGGGAGGGACATGGGGGCCCGGCGTAAGCGGGACACCGGCCTGCAGAGGGCGCTCCAAGGCTGGAAGTAGAGCTAATTCCCAGGACACCAGCAGGAGGCGCCGCAGGGGTGAGTCCCGCACGCTTACAGCTCCACTCTTCCCATAACTCAGGAGTTACCAGGAAACATAAAAGTAGATGCAACTAATTCATGGTCACTCATTGTCTACAGGCCCTCCACAGAAAGCGGTACGATTTGCACTCAGATATGACGGAAAAAGGAGTGTCTTTTTTCATTTCCAGTATGTTTGTTTGTGTTTCCCTTCATCCATGCTTTTGCAAAGTTAACCATATACCTGTCAGACATATGACAATGAACTTACTGATAAATTACAGCATAGAACGCTTTACACTTTGACATTTAGTAGAAATGCAGCTACACAGATTATAACTGCAGCTGTCCTTCACTTCAGACCTATCACTGCTTTTGGTGCAGTCTCTGTGGGACATGCATTGGTTTGGAAGGAAAGTGACTTTTAGAGATACTAGTATCTTTAATGCTTATCTTTTACTGTCCATTGCTTTAATAGCCCCTTAAAAGCTTGAAAATATTATTTATTTCTCTGTTAGTTTTGGCCCATTTCCATTCGGTAAGCACTGATTACTTCCCTGGCTTTATCTCTAGGGAGTTCATGCCAGCATGACTGCGCTTCATTTGTTCCTGTGTATGCCAACCAGCATCACGGATGTGACCAGCAAACATTTGCCAAATGGTAAGGATGAAGTTTGCTGTTACAGGGCTAGAGCACGTGAGCCCAAGACCTTAAACCTCTTCTCTCGGTAATACAAAATAGTGCTTATTAAACAATTGTTGGTGGCAGAATGATTTGTACAACATACATATTTAACACTGAGAAGTATAGCCCTCCAATGGTTAAGGCGGATCAAACTTTGGACAGAGCTCTTCCAGGGATTTCAGTATCGCAACAGAAGTGGTTGTACACATGACACCAGTAGAAAAATGACAACAAGGCCACACATTTAAAAAAAAAAAAGAGAGAACCGTTTAAAAGTAACAATGGGAAAATCCCCAACGAAGCAACGCCCATATTAAGGTGCACTGGGGTATACTTTACAAGCATTCTTTGGCTGAGAAACTCATTGAAATACTAGGGGGTCTCATGTTTTAAACATTAAATTAGACACACAGAAAGGCATCCATATTTAACCCTGAGCCTTCCACACTCCCCACTAAGGATCACTCTCTACCATCTGCAGACCTCCACTGACATGACAAACTTCACACCTCCCCCACCCCCCGAAAGCAACACAGGATATCATGATGAGAGAGAGAAAACACTGTGAGAAGTCTCGACAAGTAGAGCCAAAAGGCCCTTGTGTCAGCAAAAGACCCAGCACTGCTAATGGGCTCGGAGAAAATTTAGTAGGCAGCAGAAGACGAGATATTAAACCTTCGCTTATTAACGCGGACTGACTATTGGGTTTTTTGTTAATTTTTCTCTCTGGGGGGCGCTGTTACTTTTGAAAGTCTCAGTGTATAATATTAAGGACAAGGAACAAACTTTTCTACATTTACTCTGCAAAGCCATGTTGATAATATAAAACCTGAGGTAATCTGTCATTACTGGACTTCGGAGAGTTTGGGAGCATGGCGTTCTCATCACCTTCAATGTTTGATTGTTTAGTTAATCTGCATGGAGCCTCAACACACTGAACAAATTAAACAGCAAATCTGCAAAATATCATCCCGCAGCAGCACACTTGCAGCTGAAATTCCATGGAGTCTTTCTAGAAGAGTACAAAACCTTTTAAGAGGGTGAACACAGGAACGTATTAGACACGCTTGCCATCACACATGTATATTATTTGGTGTGAAAAATTGTGATTGACAGTTATGTTAATAAATGGAAGCCACAGGAGTAACCTCTATCGGTTCTTCGGGCTGCTGGTGTGCAAAGACCACAGCTTACCATGCTGACCAATATTGTCTCATTGTTTCCTTGTACTCCCCTGTCTGTATTCATCTGTTGTCTCTTGTCTTACATTGTGAGCAACTTGGGACATGGTGCGTGGTTTTTTTGTTCTGTGTTTGTACAGGACCTAGCAAATGGGGTTCATGATTCGGGCTCCCAGGCAATTCAATAATACACATAATACAAAATAACTTATGCTCAAGGAAAGAGAGACAGTCACTTAAGTCAAAAAGAAAAAGAGTACTTGTGGCACCTTAGAGACGAACAAATTTATTTGAGCAGAAGCTTTCGTGAGCTACAGCTCACTTCATCAGATGCATTAGATGAAGTGAGCTGTAGCTCACGAAAGCTTAAGCACAAATAAATTTGTTCGTCTCTAAGGTGCCACAAGTCCTCCTTTTCTTTTTGCGGATTCAGACTAACACGGTTGCTACTCTGAAACCTGTCACTTAAGACAGAATACATCTACTTCCCAAATCCCCTCCGTGCCACATCCACCTTGCTGACAAGATTACAACCAAGCTCCAGTTTATAAACTCCAGACCAGATTTTCCAAAGTGCTCCTACAATG
Organism: Lepidochelys olivacea; assembly: GCF_965140295.1. Taxonomy (NCBI): domain Eukaryota; kingdom Metazoa; phylum Chordata; order Testudines; family Cheloniidae; genus Lepidochelys; species Lepidochelys olivacea. The sequence continues at coordinate 132,078,195 of NC_140415.1, forward strand.
CCCAAAGGGAGGTGCAGGGGGCTGGGCACTTTTTAAAAGCTGGCCACTCTATTTCAAGGTATTGAGGCTCCATGCAGATTATCTACACAACCAAACACTGAGAGTGATGATAGGACATAATCCTGTGTTGCCAAACCCTCCAGAGTACAGAAATTACTACATAGGCACTGAGCTCTTTGGAAAATCTGGCCCTATATGTTTCAGATTCTGTGACTTAATATTACTGCGCACTGTCATTTGCAAAGACGAACAAAAAGGAAACAGGCAAACCAGTAAGTAGTTATTAGACCTGAGCTGTCTAGCAGTCTAGGTACCAAAACCAAGAAACCAACAGAAGTCAGCCCGCCCAACCTTGGCACTGTAAACAGGAGATAAGCACGGGACAAGTACAACTAAGACTCTCCGAGTGCCATGCTTCTTAGTGAAGCCACGAGGACATTTCTGCAAAAGTTTGAGCTGTAGATGCACCATCACTAGCATTTCAGCTGAAACTTTCAAAGCAGTGCTGCCACCCTGCAGTCTCAAGAGCTCTCATTAAACAGCTTCGTTTATTTTTTGGTGAAATTTTCAACTCGAATATGTGGCATGTCATCCAACCGGCACAGATGTTTACCTAGAAAAGTGGAGCTGCTCTTTGAACTTGGATTAGTGCCTCCTTCCTATTCTTTCCTTTATAAGTACAGTAATCCCCTCCGAAAGCAGTCATTGAAGTTGTAGCTCTTTCCTTGAAATGACTTTCGGAGAGCTATTATTAATCATCTTGTCTAAAGCATGGAGATAGAGTCAATTAACATTTCCCCAGAAGCTGGTGCAAGATGGTGTCACAATGAGGAACTAGAAAGTGAAAGCAGAGCATTAATCCGAGCATCTATGTTCACTCTCTGAAAACAATAATAAAGCAAAAACTAAAAACGCTGCATACATGGGGAAAGCCTGTTCCTCTCTGTTACAGTGTGTAAAGGGAGAGTAACCCTGCCAAAGTCCTGGGACGATGTTCAGGCCAAACCTGTGTGGCTGAAGGCAGAATCAGGCTCATCATGAAAAGGCTGGGTAGCCTCAACAAGGTAACGCAGCCACACAGAGCATCAGCTTGTAAGCTTAGTCACCAGATTTCTGCACTGCAAGGCAAGAGAATGCTGTCGAGAGAGCAAGCTGAATTCAGAGGTAATGAAAATGAGTGAGGGAGGGAAAGAGGCAGAGTGCCTAACCTACAGATTATAATTTAATTAACTTGCTGCTGATCATTTCTGCAGAAACATTCAGCTTACCCCTTCACCCCAATCTCATCAGCTACCAAATGCCTCCGCTGACTCCTACCCAGTTGCCAAAATTTCCTGCTTCCCCGATCAACTTTCATGATGCTGTTACACATTGTCAATACAAAAATCTGACCCAGCAGGCTGAAAACACGGGGACAGCATAAAATAAATGCAGTTAATATCAAAATAAACAATCCAGGGGCTATTATTCACATTTAAGTACATAAAAAGCGCTTAAGGCTGATGTTGCAAACCTAGTAGCCTCCTAAATCCATATTTAAATATTTAAATAAAAATGGCCTGATGCTGAGCAGCCACAATTCTACTAAAAAACAATGAGGAGTCCTTGGGGCACCTTAGAGACTAACACATGTATCTGGGCATAAGCTTTCATGGGCTACAACCCACTTCATCGGATGCATGGAGTGAAAAATACAGCACATGAAAAGATAGGGGTTGTCTTATCAAGTGGGGGGGGGGGGTCAGTGCTAACGAGGCCAATTCAATTAGGGTAGATGTGGCCCATTCCCAACAGTTGACAAGAAGGTGTGAGTATCAACCGAGGGAAAATTACTTTTTGTAGTGACCCAGCCACTCCCAGTCTTTATTCGGGCCTAATTTGATGGTGTCAAGTTTGCAAATTGATTCCAGTTCTGCAGTTTCTCGCTGAAGTCTCAACACTCTCTTGTCAACTGTTGGGAATGGGCCCTGTGTTCTGATAGAACCTACATTAACAACTCTGTGTCCACATGACAATCATGGGGTCTGACTGCCACTTGTGTAGATATGTCTGAGCTAGCTTTAATCCAGGTACCACAGCACTGAAACAGCTAAATAGAAGCCAGCTACATAGCTACATGAATTTCAGTCATACCCCATGAACGCAGTCGTCCTTTGATTTACGCTGTCCCACCCATCTGGAATTCTTACCCACCAACCCAGTCAATGACTCACTTCCTTTCCTTAACATTTTCAGTAAAACTATCCTTCTTTCTCTTGCCTACTCTGTTGTGCTGATTCTCAAGCATTTTATGACACTGTGTATTAAGTACACTATATAGCAAAAAGATGCAAAATGCACTGGCTGGTTAGTAAATTACACAACATGGGTTTACCTTAATAGGACTCACTCCTATAACACTCAACCCTTGATTATCCCTGTGCGGGAGCAGTGCTGACAGAGCGGTGCCATCCTGCCTCAATCTTTTGAGTGCACAAAGGCGCCATGCCTTAGGACAATGAATGACACCATAAATCATAGTGCTATTGCCAGCAGTTTTCTTTAGGTGCCTGTTCAACACATCTGCCTAATTAAACTTGTCATGGCCGCAGCTGGGCCTCGTTCCAGTGAGATCTACACAACAATGCATGGAACAGGCTGCCATTTCTGTTCTGCAGAAGCAATGCACTGAATTAAAATGGCATCATTCATCATTAAACAGAGAATGTAAGCAAGTTTCACGGGGCACTAAAATACTTCTGCTGTCCTAAGAAGCAACTTTGGAGGGCATATTGCCATCCGTGGCAAGTTTACCTATATTACATACCTTGTTAGGTATGTTCTGACTGTAAAATGAATGCCAGTGCTTGGGCTGTCAACTCTTACATCTCCTTGCCTGTCTACAGTGCTGGAAGGTCTGGGTGAAACTCACCCCTCTGTGGAAGGACATCCCATGGACTACAACAACCTCTTCGATCCCACTTAAGTCTTGCCTAGATTTTGCCCTGGGCCACTGCAAAGCAGTGAGCATCACTCTACATGACTACACAGCATATGTGTTTCAGGGGGAGCAGCGTCGATGCTAAGGCCTCCTTGGGTTTGCAACAGGAATTTGAAATGTAACAGAGGATAGCTGTCGGGTCAGAGAGCACCCTTTGGCTGTCCTCATGGAAATCCATCCATCGGCCAAGTTACATGTTCAGAAATCACCATTTGATCAGCATAATGTTCCAGAGAGTTTGCCATCAGCTCACTGCCTCAAACTGGGAGCATTCTGCCTGCCTCACTAAGCCCCCCGTCACATGTCCCATGTGCACCAAGTATGCCCCCCAGTGTCTCTCTACCGAAACAGAGAACCACAGCCACAAGCTGTGGGGACAGGGGAGTCTTTTCTTCCCTGGTAACGTTCCCTCCCAGCAATTCCTGCCCTACATCTGGAGAATTAAAAATGAAAAAATGTCTCTCCTTTCGCAGGCTTGGGAACTATGGGTACAGGGAATGCTGTACGCCCCCAGGTTTTACCCAGGGTCCTGGTTGCCGGCCCCGCACCTGGGGTCCCAGCTGCTGTCCCTGCACCCGGCCCTTGCCTCGGCCCCCTTACCCCATCTGCATTCCCCACCTCTCGGAGCCACAGCCCTGCTCCCAGCCCCAGCTCTAAGGGGCGGCAGGGGGTGCAGACAGGGGTAAGGGGGGGCACAGCTCCCCCACTCTAAAAACTGTTCATAATTCTGGCATTTTCTAACTTTTAAATGCTTGACTTTGCAACCTCAACAACATTCTTTAACATATTTTTGTATGTAATGATATTGTATATCATGTAACAAGGTACTACTAACTATGTACTAATGACATGGAAAAGTATGTTGGAGCAGGGAACAGTGAAGTGGCAAAATCTGCAGTTGGCACAAAATTATCTAGATCGGTCAAATAACCAAAGGATTGTGAGGCACTTCAGAGGGACCTAACACAGCCAGGTGAATGAGTAAGCAGGATGGTAGATGAAATTCAATGCAAGGTAATACACGCTGGAAGAAATAACCTGAACTATTTATATACCCCATTGAGAGTGCTAAATTAACTGTAACCACTCAGAAAAAAGAATTGAGACATGATTTTCAAAAACAGGAGCCAAAAGTTAGGCTCCTAAATCCATATTTAGGCACCAAAAATACGTGGCCTGATTGTCCAGGTGATTTTTTTTTGGTAACACACAACCTGTGGAATTCACTGCTGCAAGATATTACTCAACCTTCCCTGTGGATGCACTTTGATGTGGTGGGAAAGCTTGTGTGCTCCAATAACCCTGAAAGCTATGCCAGCAAGACCTATAACTTCTGGTAAGGCCAGCCAAGCTGGACAGATCAAAGGAGAGGGACCAGTTGGGGGTTGAGCAATTAGCCAACAATCTCTCCTTATAAAAAGAGGGATCTTATAGCAACACAAGATAGCCTTGTTTGAGCCCTAAGTGACATTGGCAAAGATTCAGATTCAGAAGATATTACTGAAGCAAGTAGCTGAGTAGGATATTCAGAAGAGTTTTGTCATTAATATAATTTTTTATTATTTGTATTGCGAAAGTGCCTAGGAGCCTCACTCACGGACCAGGATTCCAGTTTGCTAAGCATGAGGGACACAGAACAAAAAGACGGACCCTGCACCAATCTCAATAATATTCACAAGTCCATAAGACAGGACAGAAATGTTTACAAGATACCAACCCTCATCCTTCAAGACGTAAGCCAACCACTAGGTACCTGCAAATGGGAAGAGATATCTCTTCTGCAGAATACCTGGGGATTACAGTGGATGAGAAGCTGGATATGGGTCATCAGTATGTCTTTGTTGCCAAGAAGGCTAACGGCATATTGGGCTGCATTAGTAGGAGTATTGCCAGCAGATCGAGGGACGTGATTATTCCCCTCTATTAGGCACTGGTGAGGCCTCATCTGGAACATTGCGTCCAGTTTTGGGCCCCCCACTACAGAAAGGATGTGGACAAATTGGAGAGAGTCCACAACAAAAATGATTAGGGGGCTGGGGCACATGATTTATGAGGAGAGGCTGAGGGAACTGGGCTTATTTAGTCTGCAGAAGAGAAGAGTGAGAGGGGACTTGATAGCACCCTTCAACGACCTGAATGGGGGGTTCCAAAGAGGATGGAGCTCGGCTGTTCTCAGTTGTGGCAGATGACAGAACAAGGAGTAGATGACAGTCTCAAGTTGCAGTGCGGGAGGTCTAGGTTGAATATTAGGAGAAACTATTTCACTAGGAGGGTGGTGAAGCACTGGAATGGGTTACCTAGGGAGGTGGTGGAATCTCTCTCCTTAGAGGTTTTTAAGGCCCAGCTTGACAAAGCCCTGGCTGGGCTTATTTAGTGGGGTTGGTCCTGCTTTGAGCAGGGGGTTGGACTAGATGACCTCCTGAGGTCCCTTCCAACCCTGATATTCTATGATCTCCTTAAGGCATGTTATTGTAGGGTTGCCCACTGTGCAGGTGTTATCTCTTCCTTTGGAGCATCTGGTAGTGGCTAATATCAGAGAGGTAAGATAACACACTAGATGGACCATTGGTCTGTTCTGGTATGTCAGTTCTTATGTTTCTAATCAAAATAATTAATAATAATGATGTCAGAATGATAGCCCAATAGACTCTGTGCATGTTCAAAACACAATTTAAATATTTTAATGAGGACAGTCTGAGCAGTGGACTACCTCAGTGGGTTATATAATATTTTCCAAAAATAATCACTTATCTCCATTAAGGTATTGGCGTGTAAGGAAAGAAAAACTGAACTGATTTTGGAAGATTTCTGATTTCTTTTTCCATTAGCAGAACTGAGGTTAAAAAGTACAAACCTTTGGAGAAAACAAGATTAATTTAAGCATCAAAAGCATAAAGTTGCTGTTAGAGTATAGGTGGTATAAAATATTCACAGCGACATGAAGAACTTTAAAGCTTTTAAGTCATTGATTTGCTAATGCAGAAGGCAATTCTTAAACTATGGATTTGGGCTCCTAGTTCAATGGAGTCTAATGTGTGATATTTTTGTGACGGGATCCCCAGGGGGCAGCCTGGGACCATGGGACTGCTATGCTCCCTAAACTCTCCTGCCTGGCTGTGTCTCACAACACTTTGCTAGTGACAAGCAGAAAACCCTTTCAGGAGCTGTGATCACTCAGCACACCCAGCTAGTTTGCATGAATGCTGCCAGAGCCACTCATGAATCACACAGAGAAAGGCACCAGGCAAATCCCCCCAGCTCCCAGCCTTGTACCTTAGGAAGACAAGCAGTGCAAGTTTATTAATTGGTTCACCACTTCATCAATGGAAAACGGACATACACCAGTCTTTACAAACATGAGCAGATTTACCACACACGTCAGGCAAACTCACTGGTAAAGATAGCAGTAAAACAAATGTATTGACCACAAAAGATAGATTTTAAGTGACAGGCAAAAAGTCAGAGTTAGCTACCAAAAGAAACAAAATATAAGCACGCAGTCTAAACTATCAACACTATTAGACTGGGCAACAACTAGATTAAGCAGTTTTTCTCACCCCACTGGATACTGCAGTTCATAGTACACAGATTTCACCCTTGAAACCTGGGCCAGTCCTTTCTGTTGGAGTCTTCAGTCATCTGAGTGTCTTTGTTGCTTGCAGCGTAGGTGGGGGCAGGAGAAAGGCCAAGCATGGGCCTGCTCTGTTCTGTTTTATACCCTCAGTCCATGTGCTTGGGGAACACACAAGTCCAGGCATGTCTGGGGGCATTGCTGAGTCCTTAGGCAAGGTTGAGAAATTCCCCTGGTGTGGCCTCATGCAGGTGAGTCATTGAATTGTAGCTCCCTTGCTGGACATGACTGTTGGTTGTTTGACACCCCACCTGGGTGTTGGTAACTCTCTTTGCTGTTGTCTCTGGGGAGCTAATAATATCTGGCTGATTCCCCAATTTACAGCATATTTTAATGACAACCATACAACACAATCTCATAACTTAATATGCACTAAAGATATACATATTTATATAGAACAATGACTTTCAGCTGATCAAAACCTTTTCCCCGATACCTCACATGGCCTGCTTTATATGCAAGATCACAATTATATATAAATGAGGAAAATGGGGGTCACAGGATGCTCCCGCAATTCCTTTTCTGGGATTCATCATAGTCTATATTCACTACCTTATATGCCTAATACTGTACTTCCCATGCTACATTATTATTCAAGACTTGATTTTTTTTTGAAGGGTCACCCTCCAAAATCTATAACCTGGGATCAAGTGTACAGCTAAAGGGTTCAGAACTTCAATATAGTCTCTGTTTCACTAGAAGAGGCACATAGAGATGGTTTATGCAAAACAGAAATGGTCACTTTTAGGCAAAAGCTCCAAAAATGATAAGTGGCAAAATTGAAAGTCTTTCTACAAGACATGCTCTGAGTCTAGACCAACCACAGTTATTGGGGTAGGTGATGGAAACACTAGGTCAAAACTATAGCCTGTGTTATGCACAAAATGACTTACACATAGAAAGGGACATAAAAGGCAACAAGCAGTGGTTCTTTAAATACATTAGGAGCAAGAGAAAGACGAAGGAAGGAGTAGATCCTCTACTAAGCGGGAATGACAGCTAATAATTGATAACATCAAGACGGCTGAGGTGTTTAATGCTTATTTTGTTTCAGTCTTCACTAAAAAGGTTTAACTAGAACGGGGAAGGAATGCAAGCCAAAATACGGAAAGAAAAGGTTAAAGAATATTTAGATAAGTTAGATGTATTCAAATCAGCAGGGCCTGATGGAACTCATCCTAGGGTACTTAAGAAACTAACTGAAGCAATCTTGGAACCATTAGCAACCATTATCTTTCAGAAATCCTGGAGGACAGGTGAAGTCCCAGGGGACAGGAGAAGGGCAAACACAGTACCTATCTTTAAAAGGGGGAACAAAGAAGACCTAGGGAATTATTGACCAGTCAGCCTAACTTCGATACCTGGAAAGATACTGGAACAAATTATTAAACAATCAGTTTGTAAACACCTAGAGGATAATAGGGTTATAAAGGAATAGCCAGCATGGATTTGTCAAAAACAAGTCATGCCAAACCAACCTAATTTCATTCTTTGACAGAGTTACTGACCTAGTGGATAGTGGGAAGCAGAAGACATGAGATAACTTGATTTTAGTAAGGTTTTTGGCACAGTCCCACACGATATTTTCATAAGCAAACTATGGAAATGAAGTCTAGCTGAAATTACTAAAGGGTGGGTGCAGAAATGGCTGAAAGACTGTACCCAAAGAGAAGTTATCAATAGTTTGCTGTCAAACTGGGAGGGTGTATCTAGTGGGGTCATGCAGGGGTCAGTCTTGGGTCCAATACTAGTCAATATTTTCATTAATGACTTGGATAATGGAGTGGAGAGTAGGTTTATAAAATTTCCCAAATGACACCAAGCTGGGAGGAGTTGAAAGCACTTTGGAGGACAGGATTAGAATTCCAAACAAACTTAACAAATTGGAGAATTGGTCTGAAATCAACAAGATGAAATTCAATAAAGACAAGCGCAAAGTACTTCACTTAGGAAGGAAAAATCAAATGTACCACTACAAAATGTGGAACCACTGGGTAGGGGCTAATACTGCTGAAAAGGATTTGGTGGTTTTAATGGATCACAAATGGAATAAAAGTCAATAATGTGATGCAGTTGGAAAAAAGGCTAATACAATCCCGGCATGTATTAACAGGTGTTGTATGTAAGACTTGGGAGGTAATTGTCCCACTCTATTTGGCACTGGTGAGGCCTCGGCTGGAATACTGGGTGCCACACTTTAGGAATTCTGGTCAATTCTGGGTGCCACACTTTAGGAAAGAGGTGGGCAAATTGGAGAGAGTCTAGAGAGAGCAACAAAAGTGATAAAAAGTTTAGAATACCTGACCTATGAGGAAAGGCTAGAAAAACTGGGCACCTTTAGTCTTGAGAAAAGAAGAGTTGGGGGGGGGGAGACTGATAAGTCTTCAAGTATGTTAACGGATGTTATAAAAAGGACAAAGATCAATTGTTTTCGGTGTCCACTGAAGGTAGGACAAGAAGCAATGGACTTAATCTGTAGCAAGGGAGATTTAGCTTATAAGGGGAAAGGGCCATTACGCTCTGGAATAGGCTTCGAAGGGCGGTTGTGGAATCCCCGTCATGGGAGGGTTTTAAGAACAGATTGGACAAACATCTGTCAGCGATGGTCTAGGTTTACTTGGTCCTGCCTCAGTGCAGGGGGCTGGACTTGATGACTTCTTGAGGTCACTTCCAGCCCTACATGTCTGTGATTCTATGCATAGGTTGAACTAGATGATCCTAATGGCCCCTTCTGGCCTTAAAAAATGAATCTGTGAAAAATAATATAATTGGAGTTAAATACAAAATAATAATAATAATGAGTAATTATATAACACAGCAACATCACACTCAGAAGCCCAAACAGACCAGGACAAGACCAAAACAAATGGCGAGAACTGGTGATGCCATATGCTCCTGAGGGTCCAGGAGGATACAGAAAGAAAAAACAATAAGTATCAAACCACTGTAAAAGCATGACCATCTATCTCAGTCACTGTGCAAGAGGTATGTTTTGGAATGATTCTGTTCTAAGTTGATGATGTTTTCATTCAGCTGAGGGCACATACGGCATGTTTACACCGCAGCTGAGAATGTGCCTCCCAGCCTGGCTCAACAGACCCGTAATACCTTTATTCAAGCTAGCGCTCTAAAAATAGCAGTGTGGACCTTGCAGTTTTGCGGGAGGTTAGCAGCTAGTCACCAGAGTCAGCTGCCCGCTGGCTTTCTTCCAGCTACAATGCAGACATACCCATATATATGTTCTGCAATTTCTCAAAAATATCATGTTTTGGAAGACACAGAGCAGATCCCTGCAGGGCCCCACTCAATATACCCTTCCAGCTTGACTGTAAAATATTGATAACTACTTTGAGTATGGTTTTCTACCCATCTTATAATAGGTTCACCAAGGCTTCTAGTTTGTTTATAAGAAGGTCATGTGAGACAGCATCAAAAGCCTTATTAACTCTATGTCTACACTATGGACTTTACAGTGGCACAGTTATACTGCTGCAAGGTCTCCTGTGTACCTGCTCTATGCTGGCGGGAAAGCACTTTCCTGACGGCATAATTAAACCCCTCCCGATGAGGGATGGTAGCTATACCGATGGGAGATGCTCTCCCACCAACATAACACTGTCCACCCTGCTGCTTTTGTCAGTGAAACATATGTCCATCCGGAAGGTGTTTTCTGCCTTTTCTGAAACAGTGCCACTAGAATTTAATGGGAGGAAAGTCTCATTTTGTTCTCCACCCTTGCTGGGCTCAAAATGGCTGAAGGTATTTTGCTTGAACTTTGGGGGGCAGGATGCGGGAGGGGGAATTCGACTCCAAACAGAAACTGAGCATCAAAAAATTAACCTTAAAATGTGTGAAAACAGGGGGTTGGGACGTAAATTGCTTTGTAACCATAACTACAGCAGGCATGACCTAGCACACACGTCATGTATACTATGATACAGCATAAAGGGAGCACAGAGCACTGCCATGTGACAAACCCAATCTCAGGCAGGATTTAAGAGAGTTATTTCCCCACTGCGATAAAAAATGAGCCCATTATTAAGACAGTATAATGTGTTCGGGCAAGAAACTATTGACTTGTCTCTTAAAGCTGGCACGCTGCTCTCATGATCCTGCAACAACAGCAGCAACTGTGTTTAAGAAAGGAAATGAGAACAAAACGGGCTAACCAAAAGTTGGTATGGTGACAAGATGCTTATAAACATAATGGAGAGGCAGTTCTCTACTAGGGTAGCACAACCCCTCTTCCAGATGTCCAGAAGTGACGAGTACCCTGCCCTTCCCACATTGCTAAGGAAGGAAGGCCTGATTTGGAAGAGTTTGAGAACCACGGCAATAGGCAAATTAGACCCATGGTAGTGAACACTGCAAACAGCTGGAAGAAGAAGGTAAAGCAGTAAAAAAACAAAGAGAGGGGACATTAGGGTGACCAGATAGCAACTGTGAAAAACCAGGACAGCGGGTGGGGGGTAATAGGCGCCTATATAAGAAAAAGTCCCCAAAATTGGGACTGTCCCTGTAAAAACAGGACATCTGGTCACCCTAGGGAACATTCACAAGAAAAACCATAGGCCATTTTTTAATGATCTGTGAGAAAATCTAATATCCTAGGTCCCCCTGCTGGTTGTATGGGGAATTCTTAGGTAGTAACTGTCCAAAGAGGTCACCATCATTGCTCAGGGAAATGCAAAAAACAGACACAAAAAATGTCCTGTAGAATATGGACAAACTCCTTCACTCAGCTTTGCCTTACTCTGAATCTCTGCCCGTCTGTAGGGAGAGATAATAAAACAACCTGACAGGAGATAATAATGAAAAAAATCAAAATGATTAAATTGATCCCCCACTCTATTTCTGCCTTTTATTCGTGTTTTATTTCTTCTAGCAGGAACTTAAAACACATTTCAGAAGTTATTAGTTCCATTCACACAGTTCTCTTTGCAAAGTGTTTTATCTCATCAGCTTTATGAATATCCAATATCTTTATAGTACATAAGTACACCAATGATTAAATAAAACTAATTTCGAAGTATTTTTTTGCTGGAATCTCTGAAAGAGCAAATTGGCTATTCATCAGGGAACAAGAAGAATGTACAGTCCTTAATAAACTTGCACAGAGATGGGTACAAATGGCCAATGGCTGTTCCCATGAGATGACTGTGAAGTGAGTTGTGAGAGGGGAAGTCTCGATCTAACTGGACAGTTACACAGAACATAAAAACCATCTACAATAATCATCCAACTTGACACTATCCAGCATCTCAGTTGGCAGCCTTGGCAGAGTTGCCAAGGCTGGAATGGGTACACAGATTGGCACTGGATTTGACACCTAGGACTCTACAATTCTGTGCCAAGTGCTGCAGATGAGCTTTGTGACCAGCTCCTCTTCCTTCTCCACCAATCCTTGAGGAGCAGGAATGTTGCAAAGATTTTTAAAGTTCTTATAAGGGGTGCTAACATGACAGCACTGATAAACAGATTCCTCTTCCACTCACACCTTCCTCTGTGTATCATCATCCCACTCCTGCCCTGGAGGGTTAAAACTGGAGGATTCCTCTTGGTGAAGGCAGTTTTTGTGATGTGCACACCTGCCCACTGCCCAGGGGACTGAGACCACCAATTTTAGTCATCACATGGTAACATCTTCCAATCACTTCCAGCCTAGCCTAACTTAGAATTAGTAATTTAGAGGTGACAGACAGCCTCCCCGTCTTTACCAAACTCTTGAGTCATCCCAGCTGTATGGAACAAAGTTTAAATGCCCACAACAAACATGGTTACTTATGTTACTTCTGCGTTACTCCTCTTCCCTCTGTTCAGAGACACTAACGGGAAACTCCTAGACTTTGATTTGATCTAAACATTTATTAGACTTAAGAGCTCACACAATGGTGCTGTGGCTCTGCTGGGGCCAATGACATACTCCAAGGGTCATGGCTCCAAATTCTAAAACCATTAGCCTGGGGGAATGAAACTGTGTTTTCCATGCACCTGTGACTTCCTTACATCTCTTGTGTGCTGTTTCTCCATCCCACACCATTACACAAAACCTGTTACTGCAGTTCCCAGTTTCTGAAGCACGCGGTCTGAATTCTCACATGAGAACTGCGTTTGTGTTCTCATGAAGTCAAATGGAACCGCTGATTTGGAGGAAATGTCGCTGTTACAATACAGAATCAAAGATTTATGTTTTAAACAGGCAGCAGCTAATATCAAGAGGGAATAGATATATTACAAATAAGGAATTTCCAAGCAGCTAATAACCTTTCCCTACCCACCATATCCTAGGATACATTTTAAGGTTTAAGCATAACATATACATTGAAAATAGCAGAAACATCTGGGGTTTATTATAACACCACTTTGCTAGTCCAGGGCATTGTACTAATCCCTGCAGGCCGATGCTCACCCTTGACCTGCCAAACACGATTACCGCAGTCAAGCAACTTCCCCATGCTCCACAGCTGCTCTCCTTCCCCCACTCCCGTCAACAGACGTTAGAGCTACTATCCTATAGCAACCAATCAAGAACTTTGGTTGCCATGGTCACAGCATGGAGCTAAAAGATAGGATCACAAGGATGATCAGTGGAGTCATTTTGCCAGCAATGCTGGGGGCAGGCGAAAGACACACAGAGCCCCATAGTGCTACTAGAGTCTTGTCTCCCCATCAAAGAGCCCCACAGTGTAAATCCCCTCCTTCTCCCTTATGCCCCCAGTCCTCATGTGGCTCTACACACCTCCAGTGACTCTTCCTTCCAAATCCCAGTCACTCCTTCCTCTCTGGACAGAGTCCTCCCTTCGCCCTTAAGCATTGCTCATGCCCAGCAGGAGTGAGAGCAGCTCCTAGTGTCAAGAGGTTGCAATGTAGCTGCCTTCTCCAGATGAGCCCAGCTGGCAGGAGAGTTCAGGTGAGCATTGCCGTGTAAAGCAGCTACAGAAACCTCCCTCTGATCCCCACTCAGCAGCCTGCCCCAGCCAAATGAAAGATGGGGTGGGGGCAAAGTTGGGATGTTCACATTCAAGCTATGACCAGATTTACCCCTGCTTACTTTATGGGAACTGAGGCAGTCCCCCTCCATTCTGAATATTCCCACTCCCAAACAGGTATTTGGGCGAACTGTTCTAGCAATATTACATCGTCACTGTCCTTCAGCTTTCCCTCCTAGATTAAAGTGCATTGATTAAGTGCTATCTTCATTTTGGTGGTGGACCACTTGAACCTTTGCTGGTTACAGTATTCTGTCCAATTTGTCCTGCAGGATAATTTGGAGAAGTGAATTTCTAAAAATAAGCCTGAAGTGTCTTGCTTTTCAAAAGTTCCATTTCTCAATAGCTTGGCAAAACCTCTGTGTTAAAAGTAATGATACTTACTTTCACTTTTTTTCTGTGTGTATTAAATTCAGCCCGCCGATCAATTGAAATGTCTTTTTGGAGTTATGCCATGGTGAAAGAAATGTGCATTTAGAGAATAAATGAAATTGATTCTCTGCTGGTATTAAGGGGATATCTAGATGATGATTTAAATATAACCCCGATCCCTCTCTGAAGAAGCACCTGGCAATTCTGGTTTTGGATTATAGTGTGTCTCCACAAAAACTTTATGAGGTCATGCATTTTCCCTTCCCCCATTACTCCTGGCTGGAACTTTTACATGTGGCGTGCTCCACGCTAGAGGCTTTATGAGAAATGTAGATACTAGCGCTGGTGAAAAAGACACAGTAAGCACCCAGATACTAACCCAGCCCTAAACTGGCAGCATTTTAACAAGGGGCTCCCTCAATGAGTGACACATGTGCCATTTCCTCTGTAGCTCATTCCCTTCTCTCCCAACTCAAAAAATCCTTCAGTGCTTCACTTTCCTTTCTCACCTCAAAAAAAAAATCAATTAAATCACACCCCAGATCCATCCAAAACTCCCCACACCTCGGATCTGCCCACCTATCCACTCTCCCCCACCCCCTTATGAGCTTCTCTAGGCAGTCCCATCTATCAGCTGAGTCTCACAGAGGCAGCTGTTGGGTCATTCTGTAGCCTCTAGCTATAGGATGGCTGAGATGGGTGAGAAGCAGGTCCCCTCTGATAATGATGGGCTGGGTGGGGGTTTGGGAATATTTGCTGCTTGTAGTGAGTGGGTCAGCCTGACCTCGTCTCCCCTCGCTGGGTCAGGGGAGGGAGGGAGCCCTCCCTGGCTTGCAGGAAGAGGGTCTAGACCAGTGGAGGGAAAGGGTCTTTTCTATCTTGTGTGAGAGAACTGGGGAGGAGGAGGAAAAGGGGAGATCAGTGCTAGTGCTACGGAACAAACATGAATCCCTGGCTAACTGACTGGAGAACAGCCCTGCATTCATCTTCTGTAAGTACATTCCTTTGCCTGGGTTGTTGGTTTTTATCTTATCTGCTCAAAATTTATGGAATCAACATAAATGGGTGCAAAGCAGTTTTATGAATGTAATTGGCCTAATAACCATATTCCAAGCACTTGGTGCCTCAAGTTGTTACTTATCCTACAACTTCAAAGCATTTTACTGGTCTTGTTTGTTCTGTGCCTCTTTGGGACTGATCAGAAATGGACTCTGACTTTTTCCAGGAAATTGACAGTCCCTGGTTAGAGAAGAAGCCTTTAGTTACAAATTCACCATGAAACAAGGCAATCCAGCGATGCCTGGCGTCCTGTTAATCTGTCAAGGGAGTTCTGTACCAACTGGAGTTTTAAAAAAAGGAAACTAGCTATTCATAACATTCAAACGCTCCCCTGCTGGGGGCTGATTTCCGCTTTTCTAGAGAGAATTGACTTCCTAAGACTATCAAAAGAACACTTTAGTCAAAGATTTGTTCCTCGTTAAGAGTTATTAATACGGAAATAAAGGCGTTATTTGGGAAAAAATACACTGGTCTCTCGCAGCAATCTTTATTTTTCTTACTTACGGACAGCAGCACTTTCCAAATCTGTGCCATCCAGCTGTTAGCAAATTTCACAGAACCACTCCCTAAGGGGGCTTTGTCCATAAAAGCTCCAGCATTTTTATGTAACCAAAAATTAAATACGGCTTAAACAAAAAGATGCACTTTTTCCTGACACATCCCTGGTGGAGGAATTCTATGATGTAATAACATTCTAGGAGGGCTTAAAGGCCAGGGGCATTTACAACTGAACTCGTCTTCTTGCTATAACTGTGAGGGGCAAGTTTTTGCATCCGTTTGCGCATGCCTTAAATCTGCACTAACAACTCTGAAAAGGTGAAACATTTTGCAATTTCTTTGCAACTCCTAAAAACATGAAGGTAGAATGAGAAACTGCAGTTTCTTACTTTGCAGAACCTGAGAATAAGATGACAAAGGTGCTGAAAACACCTGCATATCTAAAACCACCAGGTATACACAAATTCCACCTGTAAGTCAGGTTAATTATTAACTTAATGAAATAAGTATCAACATTACTGTTTCTCTTTCTCTTCCTTATCAGCTGTTGCCCTACTGGAGACCACACACAGAACCTCAAACCAAAAGCATGAAGTCCAACCTAATTTCTTTCAAATGTTATGCTTGAAACACAAAAGACTATTCACTGTTTTAGTTTAAATGGCTAATTATCTTTTTTCTTGTTCCCTGGCTCTTTTAGAGTTATGTGCTGAGGTCACCCGCAGACTCATGTTTGAAAGCAGTGGGTCACTTACAGAGGGTGGAAGCAGTGTAGACCTCTTTCAACAGGACTCCACTCCATCTCCAGCTTCTGTGAACTAAGGACTCAATCCTGCAAAATGTTGAACACTGTGGTCTGTCTAGCAGGGCAGTTAAGCACGTGCTTAACTTTAAGCATGTGAGTAGTCCCATCGAAGCTAATGGGATTATTCACCTTCCTTACAGTTAAACGTGTGCCTACGTGTTTTGCTCTTCGCAGGATCCAGCCTTGAGACCTCTGCACTTCTCCAGCAGGGGTATGAGGAGGGAAACGTGGGACTGTGCAATTGCAATGGATCAAAATTGTCTGCAGAGGGGAGGAGTGAGCTGGGCCCAGTGCTCTCCCTATGCTCTGTACTGGTGGCACTGGTCCAGCTGCACCGACAGCGTGCCGAACTGGGGCTGAACATTCCAACCCCGCAGCTCACTGAGAAAATCTTTGATGGGGGCTTCCCACCTCCCATAATCAGCAATAGCACATTCCTTTGCTACAGTGGGCATGAAGGCCCCCGGGAAGCATACATAACTGGGCCAAGTGAACGGCACTGGAGCTAATTAGCATCACAATCCATTCTTTGCCACTTCTGGAAGCAGTACAGAGCTTTTCCCTGTGGCCGGCCTTTTGCTCAGGAAGAGATGGGGACAATGAGAACAGGTTCAATTTCACCCTCCTCATCTGGCCTCTTTGTGCTGCTCAGAACTCGGTCACTAGCGTCACAGGTCAGTGGAGATCTCCCCTGGGGCAGAGGAGCAGCTCCGCTGGTGTAAAGCAGCAGAGCCGGGTCCTCGCCAACTGCCTCATCCTGGCAGTGGGCAGGAGGTGGCGTGTCAGTGCACCCAAGCTCCATCAGCTCTCCACTGATGGGGCCAGGGCAAGCTGGCATTAAGTTAAAGCAACCGAGGCTGCTCTAACTCATGTGGAGACTTGGGCAGTTTGAGAAAGAAGGAGCTGTTACTGGTGCTCACCCACCTCCCCTTTGAACAGGCCTTGATGCAGGAGAGAGTCTGAACTAATCATTTTAATTTTTGGCATCCAAAGACCCCTGGGCACCTTAGGAATATGAGTTCAGAACTAAGTACCATAAACAGGGCAGCATGAGAAGATGAGGCATCAAGACGCTTTTTGGCTATTGCAAGCATCGCAGTACTTACCAAATAAAAACACCCAAGAAGCATGAAGGTACTCATGGGTTTTCATCTAAGTAATGTGCTGCCTTTCCTTAACCAATGCTACAACTCAGGGTGTCAGATTTAACCTGCATGACAACTCAATAGGAAACCTTAACACACACAGCAAGAATTAACAGAGACTAGCTTTGGGTAAATTAAAAAAATCTAACCTGAGATTTAACAGTAAACATCGACACTTTCCTCCTTTATCCAGAGCTGGTAATTGACTTCAATGTTGCAGCTATTGCCAATGAAGTGCACTGAAGGAGCAGCTACAGAAATCAAAGCTGGTCATAAAGAGTTTTACAAAGCTTCATCAGGATTTAACTGCCTTTCTCTGTCCCTGATTGCTGCTTCTTTTCAGCATTTTGAAGATATTCTTAATGTGCACTAGTGATGATTAATGAGGGTCTTCCAAAGGACAAAAGAAAGTAGAAAGAAGGAAGGGGCGGGGGAGATTTGGGAAAGATGCAGGTTTGTTTGTTGTTACATTCAATACCAAAGCCAAAGAGACCATTTAAATATCATTTTCATGATGAGGACTAGATGGCTCACACATTGGATTGGGAAGGGGCACACAGAAGGTTGGTAGTGAATGGAAGTAGGAACCTCCTGATAATTGAGGCTTATCTACATGGGAAAATTGCACCAGTTTCACCTCAGATCTGAATTTAAGCCAGGTTAGTTACACCAGTGCAAATCCAAGAGTAGACACTTCTATTTCAATTTAAGAGTATCTTATTTTGATTCAGTTTAAGTCGATTGGGAATAAATTTAAGATAAATCAAAATAAGAGTGTCCACACAGGGATTTTCACTGGTTTAGCTAAATTGGGTTAAAACCTGATTTAAGGTAACCCAGTGCAACCTTCCCATGGAAACAAGGCCTTGACCCAATAGTAGGAGTCAAAAATGGGCTAATCCTGCAAACACATAAGCATGTGAGTAACTTACTTATGTGAGTATTATCATGGATCTTAATGGAACAATTCACGTGAGTAAAGTTACTCAGTGCTCACATGTTTGCTAAATCGGGCCCAAAGGCATTTCAATCGACAGCTTTTAGGAGATCTGTGTCAAATCAATTGGGGGTCCGAGTCCACTTTAGATGAAAAGTCGCCCAAAACACTATAGTCAGCAGCCCAATTGGCAGAGAGTCCAATGACTGAAAGGGTACTGCACTCTCCCTGCCCTATCTCCCCTAAAGGTCATCCGCTTAGGACAGGGCTGAGATGGATTTGCCATGCAGCGGGAGGGTTCTGTACCTCTTCTGGGGGCAAAATGGAGATGCTGAGGAGACAGAGAACCTAAGTCTCCAGCACTGTCAAGCTGCTCACTTCCATAAGCGTTCATTCAGGAGACTTCCAAAGGAATCAGTGGAAGGAGCGCATACGTTGCCTGATTCTATGCCTACTGAAGACAATGGCAGAGCTGCCATTAACAGCAGGGGTGCAGGATCCAGCCCACAATACCCACTGAAAGTCAGGGGAATCTGCCTTTTGAAAATCTCTCCCTAACTTTTTTTTAATTTAGTCGGTGCTCAGAGGAAAGAAGAGAGGGGAAGAAATCAATCAAAGCACTGATGTATTTACTCCAACATCCACAGGATAAAATGCCTAAACTGGGCTCAAGACACTTATTTAAAATGATAATCTCTCTCTCTCTCTCTGTCTCTCTCTGAAAGCTGGAGAACATACCTTACTTAGCATTAGGGTCTGAACTTCCAGCACACAGTCAGGGAAAGCTGGGGAGTGTTTTCCCTGAATCAGGACTGGCTGACTGGGACCATAGGCAAGAGGCATGTGTAATGACCAAGAGGTAATTTATTTGGAGCAATGCCTAATTTCAAGCAAGAGTGACCTGATGGTCCCCCTTAGATCCACTAACAAAGGAAACATTCCACATGTGGTTCCTGCCATCCATGCACCGAAGGTGGCATTCAGTTGCCTCTCTAATGCTATTCCCCTTCCCTGCCTCCAATGGAGGGAACTCGACAGGAGATTCAGGGAAAGGGGAAGAGATTGAACACATAGCAATGAAGCTGCAAAGGGCCAGAGCTGGTCAGAAGGCACAGTGTCTCTGCATGAATGTCCCGGACTTTTCTCAGAACCCTTGGGATCAGCATGAATCTCTGGGAATCCTCTTGGCTAGGGGCTGGGCCACACGGATTTTCCACACCTCCTCCTCTAAGCCCCCTCACTGTGCTTAGCCAGGACCAATGTTCAACAGGAACAGAAAACTCAGAAAAGATGCAATGTTGAGTTAAAAGAATATATTTTTAAAATTCGTTTTAACAAGCAACATTCTTAAACCCAAAGAAATTATCCAGTTGCTATATGCTCCTGGCATGTCTCATAGTCTGGGCAAGCAAACTGTGTTAGCCAGTGTGACTCTGGGGTTCTCCTCCTTTAGCACAGCACACCAGTGTTTGTATTTACTCCCTCATATACTTCAATGCAATTAATGTAGACAAAAGTAATTCCTAAATCAAAGTGTATCTAGGAACAGAAACAACTGGAGAGGCCAGAGCTGCTGGAGCCATGGAATTCAATCTGGCAATGGTTCATAGGCCTGAAGGGGCCATTATGATCACTAGGCCAACCTCTACACCACAGGCCACTAATTACAGCATCATGCCCATAACTTCTCTTTGAGCAATAGTGTATCTTCCAAAAATCCATCCAGTTTATCTAAAGACTTCAAGTGGTGGAGAACCCACCACATCCCTTGTAAGTGGTTCCAATGGTTAATTACCCTCACTGATAAACATGCTGTACCTTTTTTCTAGTCTGATCTAGTTACCAGTCATTTCCTGCATCCTCTGGAGCTCCCGCCTGGATGGAGTGTTTTGTCCATGGTTCATTGGCAGTCTGCCCTTTCCAAGAACAGGTATGACTAGCAGCTTTCAGAGTCTGGTGTCTGATTTTCAATAGCCTGGTTCATCTCTATAGACCAGATCGAGACTTCAACGGCTGACCAAGCTGCAGATGTCTGGTTGCAAATGTTCATTTGCAGCGGTACAGCCGAGAACAGTGGTGAAAAGCCGACGCTGGTACAGCTAGAATATGGAATATGACAATGTTCTGCTTTCCGTCTCCGTCAGCCGCGCTAACTCCCCCGTGGAAAAACCTGCCAGGGGAGGAAAACTCATGGAGCTCCTCTCCGTCCGGGTGGGTGGGAGTTGCTGTCGTTTGGACCTAGACCACTGGGGGAAATGGCAGGAAGCCAGAAACATCTGTGCCTTTGCAGGTCTCTGGCACTACACTGACACTCTCTGGTCGTGCAGGTCCAATGCAGTCGCGCTGCCAGGATCTCCTCTGTCTGCTGCTGCCCCCAGAGCCTCCCTCAGCGAGGAGTTCCCGTCACAGAATTGGGTGAGAGAAAAACGTGCATTCTATCTGAGACACCTACCTCTTTTCTCACCTCCTCCCCATGAATCCCCAGAACCGGAGAGAGCCCTGCAACACCCCTTTCTGAGCAAGGAGGGGGAGCTCCATGTTTAGAGGATCCTTCCATGTGCTAATGTTTAGGGCTTGATCTGGACCTATGTTACTTCTGGATCTCTAAAGCAATCTTCATATATTGGGAAGGCAGTGTGGTCTAGTGGATAGAGCACTGGCTCAGGAGTCAGGAACCCTGGATTCTATCCAGGCTCTGCCACTGACCTGCCACAAGATCCTGTGCGAATCGTTTTCCCTCTTGTTTTCCCCTGCCTTTATCTATTTAGACTGTAAGCTCTTTGGGACAGAAGCTGTCTAGCAGTATGGAAATTACTCTCAGCTGAGATTCTAGGTGCTGCCATAATGCACATAACAGCAATATACTCAATGCAGTTCCAACCTACAGGCAAATTCCATTTGCACAATAAGAGGTCATATTTTATATTGTGGCATTAATAACCAATATATATTTCCCAAATAACCAATACACATGTCCCAAATATAATACAAAGACTAGGACTGAAAGCTGCATTCAGTGATATTTCAATACACAGGGGACAGAACACCCAATACACTACCGTTAAGAAACACTAAGTAGCCTACCACTAACTTGTAGTGCCCAACAGAATTGTTAGATTTCTCCTAAAATACCAATTTATGAGATTGCTTCCTGCAGTACTTGATTTAAAATCGAGCTTTTCTGTCATTAGCCGCACCCATGAAATCGTCCTTCAAGCATCCCTGCAACTGTATTTTACCAAGACTCTCAGTTTACTCATTGCAAAATCTATACATGAAGCTGTAACATTATTCTTCATGGGGGATCTCAAGTATTAGGTGTACAATAATATAAACTGCTGTGCAGGTAATCAGTGGACAAGATGAGGGCTACTGCCACATGAACAAGCTGTTAAGTGGGGCTGAACATGAATAAAAGTCCCAAACGCCAAACCTAGATCTGCCTGATCTGGATTGCCTCTTCTTATGGAGATGAAAGGGACAATCAACCCAGCGGGGCTGATAGAGGCAGACAAGGCATTAAAGAAATGATCCAAACAAACAATCTCAACACTGAATTGTGCTTACTTTGTTTAGTCCTATGGGGACCTGGCTCAATATCTAGTTGGCCCATATATAGGGCCAAATTCTGTAACTCTTTCTCAGCCTTGCCAGAATTAGGATTGCTTAATTTGGCCTCAGCTGACCAATCCACATAATGGGGTATGTTTACACAGCCCGCAGAAGCCAGCCTCTCAGCCTGGGTCCACAGACTCAGGCCTGTGTCCTACTAATGGCTGTGCAGCAGAAGGAGCTCGGGCTCTGGAACCTACTTTTAGAGCACTAGTACGAGACCTGCTAGCCCAAGTCTGTTAACCCTGGCTGACAGGCTCCCTCCTCCAGGCTGTGTAGACGTACCCAGAGTGTCTCTTTTCCCAGAAATCCACCTGGGGAACTCCCACACTCCCATGAGAGTTATGCCCGTATCAATGAGCAGATGGGTGCCAACAGGATTTTGTGCACTGAATGCCACAAGTGAAGCAGAAGTAATTATCTCACAGGATCCACGAGTTGACGTACCAGAGAAACACAAATGTTCAAGATAGTGGGTTTACCAAAAAGTTCCCCATTCATTCTAAGAAAATTTGTCGCTATATTCAAAGCATTCCCTAATTGTTTTTTCCCCTTAGCAGAAATAAAGCGGCTCCAAATACCAGAGGGGAATTGAAAGATGGGAATGAGAAAAGGACAGTACAGTATGTTCATTAGCATCTGTATGACCTCACACTGAACTTTTCATATTCAGATCACATGGGACCAGAGCAGAGTACGTGCCAGGACTGTGCTTCCCTCTCCCAGTTCACCTGCGCGCATAGCTTTGACACTGCTGCACTTCCGAACTCTTAGAGGGCTGCTCGATCCAAGCTGCCACTTTTGCACGGCTTCCTGCCATGTTAAAGACGCTCATAAAATACAAATAAAGTCAAAGCACTGAAAGATCTTAATAAAACATGCCCTGCCTCCCACACAACTACACTGAAAGCTCAACAGCTGTCTGGGGTAGGCAGCTGCCTGCTTGCTGAAGCTGTGAAATGAAAGGTTTGGGATGTTTTGGCAAACATATTCAGAGCCAAATCCTGCAGTCCTTCTCAAGCCATGCTCCCACTGACCACAAGGGGAGTTAAGTCTAAGTGGAGGCCCTGCGTGACTTCTGCCACCAATTGCCAGGCCTTCCTTGCTCCCAGAAATATTTCTGACACACAGAATCAGCGATTGTCACCACACTCTGCACTTCGCTGGGGCTAGGGAGGGGAGACATGAGACGACAGGATGAATCTCTCTCATGCCACAGGGCACAAGCTGACAACTGATTAAACTGCAAGGCAGGTGAATTTTGGATAGAAAGGAAGGTGAATTTTCCCAGCATAAAACCCCACCCAGCTGAGCCATGACTTGGGGGAATGACCTCGATTGAAGTCTAGTCTTCAGCATTCTCTACTCATGTCGTGCTGGGGATCTGAGCAAAGTTAGATATACGTTATATCCCCACATCACAAAGCCTAACACAACAGGAAGAGAGACTCCTGGAGAATGGGCCAAGATTATGAAACTCTCACCCCCCTACCCCGCGCAAAACTAGAATTACATTTCTGAAGCCAAAGACTGGTGATTTATTCCAAACCATTATTCTGCCCCCCAAAATACAGTGGAAGCCTCAAGTCTAGGGCTGGCCTTCAGGAAGCTGAGAGTAACACAGAAGTGAGACATTTGGATTTGTGAGTGGTGCTCTCAGAGCACCCTCTAGTGGCCAGAGAGGGGCACCATGGGAGTAGCTAAATTAGAGGAGTATAAAAATTCAGGATTAATGGCATCCAAGGACGTACTGGAAAAAAAAATCCCAGGACCTCACTTGAACCAGCCTTCATCTAAAATCATCATCACATCAGTATATCAGGTTATAGTCCCCGTGGCAAATACTGACTAAGAGGGGTTGGATAAGTGAGGGGACGGCTGATGTTTTAAAACAGAAATTACAGAGCTGGCATGGCTCTGAGTAATTGTACCCCGCAAAAGAATGAACAAATATCCTCTCTTCTCCCTTGACAGAAAAACAACTTCTAATTTACACACATCTATGTCGGAAGTCCTTTTAGGTACGTTCTTTCTGAAAACATTATTTCCCAATGTCTTTTGCTTACAATCAGGTAAAAGGAAACTTCTGGAGAACACTTTTCATTCAGATAAGGTTTAAACATTGCAAACATACTCTACACTTTTGAAATTTATTGACAGGTTTCAGAGTAACAGCCGTGTTAGTCTGTATTCGCAAAAAGAAAAGGAGGACTTGTGGCACCTTAGAGACTAACCAATTTATTTGAGCATAAGCTTTCGTGAGCTACAGCTCACTTCATCGGATGCAGACTGTCTTTCCACAGTATGCATCCGATGAAGTGAGCTGTAGCTCAGCAAAGCTTATGCTCAAATAAATTGGTTAGTCTCTAAGGTGCCACAAGTCCTCCTTTTCTTTTTGAAATTTATTGATACAACTCTCTTTTCTGTTAACATGACCAGTTAATAAAGATTGACCATTTTTTTCTTTTTTTTTACATTTCATATTTTTCCATAGCAAGCTCTGTTGGTGTTGGCACCTAATTTTAATGAAATGTTAACTTATTATTAATTTGTACTGTCACAGCATCTAAGAGCCCCACTCACTCACAGACCAGGACCCCACTGTCCTTGGCACTATATAGACACAGAACTAAAAGAGGATCCCTGCCCAAAAGAGCTAAAAGTCACTTATGCTACGTTCCTTGTATTTTTCAATTGCAATCCTCACATTAAAACCATGTTTAGCTTAGATTTTCTCAGGCTGGAACAAATGAATTTAGGGTTGCCCACAGAGAATTCTGAACTGGAGAAGGGAGTAATTTAGGGTTAACTGAAACACTTGAAGTGCATTCATGTGGTTCTTTGTACAGCTTGAATGACTCACACAAAATATTGACACTTGGTTTGTTTTCTTGTATCATAACGGAACATGATAAACTATCAGTGCTGTTAAAGTTGCATTCACTCTTGTTACTTTTGGAATGTTAACAAAACACTGATTTGGTAAGAATTCATAGCATTTCCAGAACTTCTAACATTTTGCGACATGATTGTTCTTCGTTGTTTGACTCTCGATTGTAAGCACCTGCCCCAAACTACTATTGGACATTTAGGGCTAGATTTTAAAAAGAGCTCAAGACTAGATTTTCCAGGACTCAGCAACCTCAGCTAGCGGGTCCTGATTTTCAAGACAGTGCAGTTCCCATTTAGGCACCTAAATAACGCTCAGATTTTCCAATGTGCTCAGCATTCAGCAGCTCCTACTGTGACACTTGTGACCAGATTTTCAGAAGGGCTCAGCACCTTTTGAAATTTGGCCACATATTTTGGGGCCTAGATGGGGAGCTCAGCTGATCCCAGACTGAGAGTGTTGAGTTCAACCCCTTACCATCTCAGCTAGCATTCATAGTTGTTTGGGCGGGTACTGTTTCACACCAATTTATGTTTTCTTTCTGTCTCAACTAGTGCATTTGCAGTAGTCTCAGGAGGGAAGACAAGTGAGACAAACTGAGATTTAAGTGTTAGCTCACAAGCTTTGCCAGGGGTTAATGTTTTAAAATCCTTACATCACTAAACAAATCTGAACAATATTATACCAGAGACAAATACGTTCAGCCTTCCCCAACTACCAATATTTGCACAAAGTTTAGGAGAGTTTCTCTACTTATTTCAGGGGAATACCTTTCTATACACAGCCAATAGTTATTGGATAATCATACTGTAGCTATACTGGTATGTACTTACAATTTTATTTGCATTCCAGTGGCTATCCTGGAGTAGCTCTTGGTGTGTTACGTCAAAGGCAATTGAATAGTGACTGATCTCACATAGTACACAAACCATGAAGATACTTACATGCTTTAAACGAGATTCATTATCAAATTGTTCTGAAAATGGTCTGGTATGTTTGGAATCATTCACACGTTGCATAGAGGTAAAGGGCTTTTCCTTCCCAGTCATATCAGGAGTATTTAAATATTTTGGGTTGGAAACGATAACATAAATTTGTCACTTATTCGGCAAGATTATTTTCCCCTAGAATTGGTCAAACATTAATTTGAAAACAGCTTTGGCTAACACCTCAAAGGATTCACAGATCTTCATCGCTCCTCCAAACCTGCCTTCTTCCATCCAGATCTTGGCTCGCCTTTCAGATCTCTCCTCAGAAATGTGCATGATTATCTATTTAAACTTAACATGCCCAAAACTGAGCTCTTAATCTTCTCCACCAAGCCCTTGGTTCTGCCTTTCTCTGTTACTGTGGTCAGCACCACTTCCTCCCATCATTCAAGACCTCTGGCTTCAGTGAATGCAATTTTCCTCTCCTCAAGTCCATTCAAAAATCACAAAATCATAGAAGTGTAGGACTGGAAGGGACCTCAATAGGTCATCTAGTCCAGTCCCCTGCACTCAGGGCAGGACTAAGTAATAACTAGATCATTCCTGACAGGTATTTGTCTGACCTGTTCTTTAAAACCTCCAATGATGGAGATTCAACAAACTCCCTAGGTAATTTATTCCAGTGTTTAACTACCTGGACACTTAGGAAGTTTTTCCTAATGTCCAACCTAAACTGCCCTTGCTGCAATTTAAGCCCATTTCCTCCTGTCCTATCCTCAGAGGTTAACAAGAACAATTATTCACGCTTCTTGTTGTAACAGCCTTTTATGTACTTGAAAACTGTTATCATGTCCCTTCTCAGTCTTCTCTTTTCTAGACTAATAACAAACCCAATTCTTTCAATCTTCCCTCATAGATTATGTTTCCAGGAGTTCTCAGGACAAATTTTTTGGTGGCCTCAGAGTGCGGCCACCAACTCTTGCTGGTGGCCACTCTCACACTTTTCCCTAAAATACTTAATTAGTTTTAGGAAAACCAAATAAATATGCACATATACACATCCAAATCTTTGTAATTTATGTATTGCTAGCTAGTAAGTCCGTTGTGAAAAGTGATATTAACAAACATACGAATATCACTACTTCACCCTCCCCCTCACCATCACAGCCCAGGAGGCTCTGGCCACAAGAAAAGTCCCTGGTGGCTGCATTTGAAAAACGCTGTTCTAGACCCTTAATCATTTTTGTTGTTCTCCTTTGGATTTTCTCCAATTTATCCACATCTTTCCTGAAATGCTGCTCCCAGAACTGGGGAGTTCTCCAGTTGAGGCCTAATCAGCGCGGAGTAGAGAGGAAGAATTACTTCTCGTGTCTTGCTTACAACACTCTTGGTAATACATCCCAGAATTATGTTCACTATTTTTCAATAGTTGACTCATATTTAGCTTGTGGTCCACTATGACCCCCAGATCCCTTTTCCGCAGTACTCCTTCCTAGGCAGTCACTTCCCATTTTGTACGTGTGCAACTGATTGTTCCCTTCCTAAGTTGAGTATTTTGCATTTGTCCTTATTGAATTTCATCCTATTTACTTCAGACCATTTCTCCAGTTTGTCCAGATCATTTTGAATTTTAATCCTATCCTCCAAAGCACTTGCAACCCCTCCCAGTTTGGTATAGTCCACAAACTTTGTAGGTGTTCTCTCTTTGTTATTATCTAGATCATTGATGAAGATATTGAACAGAACCAGTCCCAGGACCGATCCATGAGGGACCCCACTCGATATGCCCTTCCAGCTTGGCTGTGAACCACTGATAACTACTCTCTGGGAATGGTTTTCCAACTATATAGTAGCACCCTCAAGGCTGTATTTCCCTAGTCTGTTTATGAAGTCATGCGAGACAGTATGGTGCTGCTAAGGTTGTATCCCCTGGTTCTTTGTTCTGAAATTACTCCCTCCATCTTTGCTTCCCACCTTCTCCACCATAACAAACTTATCTCTACCTAGAAGACCCTTCACAGCTTAGCCCCACTGTGATAGGGTGCTCAGAGGGCTGGGAGGCTTGGTGGCTAGTGAACCTGACCTCCTTGTCCTGCTGTCAGGGGAAGGGGTGGTAACAATGCCTGGTACCTGCCCCCAGGCCAGGAGCATATGGATCTCCCCGATGCATCTGGGTCCTTTGCCCGTAAGTGGGGCCCTGTGGGAGCCGAAGCGAGCCTAAATCCACCGACACGGACTACTTCCTACCTATGGGCCCCTTCAGTTTGGGGCATGGCTCCTATGGTCCAAACAATCACAAGCTTCACAGACAAAGTCCCTGCAAGACCTGCTGCTTTTTAAAGTGGGTGGTGGCTGCGGAAGGGTCTACCAGGGCTTTCCCTGCTCTACGGCCTCCTCTCAGGCTCCACCTTCTGTCAGGCTTCCCAGAGAAGGATCCCTCTCTCCTGTAGTCTGTCCACTGCCCCTTTTCACCAGCATGCTCAGCAGGCCCGGAGGAGTGGGGTGACCAGGGCCCAGTATTGCCTTTTAACCCCTTGTAGTCCAGTGTGGGGTTTGTATACCCCATCACACCTGCCCTTCCTGTCGACCCTAGTAAGGTATCGAGCTGTTGATCTAACCCACTCACACAGTCTGACTCCATCCCCCAATGACCTCTGCTCTGCCAATGATGCCACACTTTGTTGCCCATTAATCCAATTTTCTTGCAAGCACCTTCATGCTTTCTCCTTTCCCACCCTTTCCACCTAGTAGGAGTTCCCTGCTCATATCCGCAAAGCCATTACCTTATCCTCCTCCCAAACTCTCCATAAAAAACTCACCTGAGCGGTGATGCTTGTGACCAGGCAGTTGATGTGCTTATTTTACCAAACACAGTCATTTCACTGTGATTTTGTCCAGCCCTCTCCCCTCCTGTTTGTTCTCCCCTTCTGTACTCTTTTCACGTGCTAACATTGTCAGCTCTTTGAGGCAGGGATGGTCTTTATATGACAGGTGCGTACAATGGGGTCCTGACTGGAAGATACTGCAATATGAGTAATAACAACAATATTGTAAGCTTCAGCATCCACTTGCTGTGGCTTTTGGAGGAAGCATCTGAAACTGACAAAAAGTCACAGCTTTCTGATGTCAGTTTCCCCTTCTGCCAGGGAGTGAGTGCTTCTCTGCGGGATGCCCTGGGGTATTCCATTGGTGTCGCAGAATGCCCGCCAACAGAACTGTTCAGCCTATTTGCAAACTTAGTTAGCATAGCAGGTCAATGATGTCATTTGGAGAGAAGCTGTCAGCTTCCATCCATTTGTAATACTAAGTTTCTCAGTTTTTCCACCACCTGTACTCACAAGAGCCTGACGTGCCCCACTGAATAAAGACACAATAGTTCTGGAGTTAGGACAAGCCAGATAAAATTGATTTGTTCAAGACCATTTGAAAGCGAGAATAATATTGTTCCTTCGCACAATTTTAGGGATGAAGAAACTATGGCAACAAACAATCCCTCAGATGATCCTTTTTAATATTGGCACTTAGCCCCTATTCTACTCTGTGCAATGAAAAGTGTTAAAAAGTTTGGGTTTTTCTTTTTCTTTGTTTCTGTTTTATCTGAAAGCCTTTTTAAATTTGCATCTCTGTTTTCTTTGACGGATGTTCTGCAGTTACCTAGAGTAACTTTAGAAGACAATTCAGTTAAAAAGAAAACCTCCCTGTGTGATTCATTTAAATAATAAAGCTGATTCTGAAGCTAATGACAAGTTACAAATTAAAACAATGCTTCCAGCCCCAAGACTGAAAGGATCTGAATTACTTTGACATCAAAAATAGAAAAAAGGATTGAGAAAAGCTAGAATTTATTTACTAAGTTTATCTCTAGTGGTACAGAGAATTTTAGGAAGAATTCCTTAGCTTAACTGCCACATTTCATATCCCAGAAAACCAACAGACAGAGACACCTTAAAGGAGATAAAGAACGAAAACCTAAAGCATAAAACTAGTATCTGCTGCTCCGCCCCATATGTTTAATTTTTTGTCTTTCCCACTTTGGAATAGCAGTTTTCATTAATAGGTTGAAATGCTGAGCTTTGATTTTTAATGTTACTTACTATCAAAAAAGAAAAAAGAAGGTTCTTAACAGGTAAAAGACATAACTCACAAACCTCAGATCAGCTGTTTGAACGTGTTCAGTGACAGAACTAACGCATAAAGGTGCATTGTGTTTCACATGAAAGTTTAAATTGTACATTTAGGTCTCAAGCCTACAAACACTTACACATGGGAATGACTCTACATGAGTTGTCTCGTCACATGCACATGTGTTTAAAGGACCCGGAATTTAATTACATAAAATGAAATGAGACTTAGGCCTGACTAGAAACTTTTGCAGCTACAGCAATGTCACTTAGGGATGTGATTTTTTTTCACCATATTTCTTATACCTAGCATAGATGCAGTAATACTGCCGAAAAAGTACTTTTGCTGGTATAGCTTATTGTGTTTGGGGCACTGGTATAAGCTAATACTAGCAAAAGCTCTCTTTTGCGAGTAAAAGGTACATTTATATTCGGAGGGTTTGCCAGGATAGCAATACCAGCAATCCCTTTCTAATGTCGGCAAGGCCTCACAGCACCTGGCTGACGAGCAGCTGGCTGGAGCTGAATCCTGATAAGACTGATGTGATGCTGCTAGGAAGAAAGGCATACTTCCAACAACTCACCTGCTCCATTGCAACCCCTGCCCTTGACAGCACCTGCCCTTGGATTCTAAGATCAGACAGCATGATTGGGGTTGTCACTGAGTCATTAAATGCAGTTACATACCCAAATATCCTTGCTGACAAAGAATTTCCACTTCCCTCTGCAGTTGGTCAGAGGACAATGCCCCCATCCTATTGCATCCTGATCTGGACCCATGTGTTTGGAATTTCCCTACACCGGAGAATGAGCCTATAGGAAGCTACACCTGATTCAGCAGCTCATCTGACACACACAGGGTTTGGGGACATAAATCCCCCCATTCGGTGCTCCCTACACGGGCTCCCCATTGGACACAGTTCAAGGTCTCTGTACTGATTTTCATGGCCCTGCTTAGAATTGGCCCTACTCCGGGAGAGACCATCTCTCTCCTCACACAATGATGACCTCACATAACAACTTTGCTCGGCTGGAAAAATTAAGTTGTCAACAGCCCAGAGAAGAGTAATCTCTGCAGGAGACAGAAGCTCCATGAAAACTGGACTGAGACAATGGAACTCATCACCAGACACAGTTAGCATGACTGCCGCCATCTCCGCATTCAAAGCGAACTACAAAGCCATTTCTTTGACGTTGCTTACCTATAACCACCCTTTCAAACACATCTCCATCCCCACACTATAAACTTATATCACCCATCTCCTCCCCCACAGGGAGCTGCAAGCTTGTTCCGGTCGGCCGGGCTGGAAGGAAAGGAGTACTTGTGGCACCTTAGAGACTTAGGGCTGGAAGGGAGAGGGATTTTGGCGCTTCCTTTTTTTTGGAAGCCACCCAGATATTACAGTGATAACAAGCAACTTTATAAAACCTAGATGGATCGAGAGATAGATAATAAAAAGGTCAAAGGAGTATTTGTACCTGGTTTTGCATCGTAAGGGAAGCCTCCCCTGACGTATCTAAAACTCTTATTCACACTCATTAATAAGTGCAAGCCGTGCAATCTGTCTCTCACTGAGCAAGACAGAGCGAGAGAGGACACACATGGCGGTGGTGTGGTTTACTGGCATGAGACTGGGATAGCTGCCACTAGTGAATTACACAAGTCATCTCCAATGGCTGATTATTAAACCTTTATATTGTGTGACAGCATCCTGTGGGTCACAGCACATTAAAAGAAACATTAATTTCGGCATTTGAAAGCATTTTCACATTTTCCGCTGCTGCTCCTTGTAAAGCAAGGCGCCTTATCTAACAATATTCCAACTGTACCAATGAAAGGCAAGAGATTTAAAATAAAAGAGATCTCTAGGCTATAGAGGGCTGATTCTCTGCTACCCTGCACCCCACAAAGTGAGGATGACTCTAAATTGCTACCAAATCTGAATTTCAACATTTTACACTCATTTTGCACTGTTGTAAACCACTACATAGGGCCACGGGGAAATCAAATTCTGGATTTGTTGTATTTATATGACAGTCCATTATAGACAGCCCAACCGAGGTCAGTGCCTCACTGTGTTAAGCACTGCACAAACACATAGTAAGAAACAGTCCCTGCCCCAAAGAGCTTACATTTGAAATGTGTATAAAATAGCTTGTTGATAAATCATGGTGACATAATATAAGGTCTTGAGGGCAAGGTCCTGTCTTCCTATGTTTCTATAGTGCCTGGCACAACAGGACCCTGATCCTGACTGCAGTGATTGAGAAATACTAGGATAAAAATAATACATAACATTAATTAGTAATAAGGCCCAATATCCTAGGCTCTGATCTAGCAAGCTGATCCACATAGGCAGGTACCTACAGCTGTTTCTAGCCCAGACAGCTCACAAAGCACCTGACCTTAAAGTACCAGGGGTCTGGTTTATCAGACCAGACTAATTTGGGGACAGTGGGGATGGACAGGGGACATTTTTTAACAGTGTGTTCTTTTTGTTAAAATCAAAAGTTGAAAGCAGCTCAAAAGTTTGGGCTCAGACACAGTCCCAATGGAGATGAATTAGGGGGCAAAGTGCATGCAAGGTGGCCAAAGGACACCATAAATGCAGCTCATCAGATGGCTCTGTGGTTTATCACAGATGCCAGGACCACACCGGAGTAAAAAAATAAACTAAAATCTACTTGCCAAGGGCTTACCTTAAAAACTTGAATGACATGTGGCTGACACTGGGCTCTCCCTTTCTCTCTCTCTCACACACACACTAGTGTCAGCTTAAGGCTCTGTACAAAGTAAGCCCATTATTACAGACTATTCCTAGTTCACGTGGGTTATCTCACGAGGGTCGCCGCAAGAGAAGTGCCGTGGGCGTGGGGAAAGCACTAAGGAGCCCGCTGGTGCCAGGGGGATCTCACAGGCTGGCCCCGAGCTGCTTGGCCGGCCCCGAGGAACCCCGGCTCGGCGGATCCCAGCGGCGCTGCCAGGCAGGAGGGAGCAGCGCAGCCCCGGCGCTGGGCGCAGCGCGGAGCGCGCAGAGATGGGGAAGCAGCAGCCCCGCGCGGCCCCCTCCCCGGCTCTCTCGGGGCCCGGCTCCCGCAGCATCCGCGCTGGGTCAGGCGGCGGGGCTCCTCCTGCCCCCCAGGGGCACCTGTGCCCGGCGGCGGCGGCGGGTCACCCGGGGAGAGGACGCAGGGCTCGCCCTGGGGGGCGCAAAGGGACCAGGGCGCGCAGCGAGCCACGGACTCCGCCAAACCCCGAGAAGCAGGAGAGAGAGGGGGGGGGGGCACTTACCTGCCACAGGTTCGGCCGCAGCGCCCCCGTCCTGGGGATCCGCTTTCCGGCCAGCCCCTTTGCCGCCCTTCTTGCCTTTCCTCCCTTTGCCGTCTCGCTTCTTCTCGGACATCCCGGCCGGTGCTGCCCTCGCGCCCGGGGACGCTGCGCCCCTCTCCCCTGCTGAGCTCCGGGCCCCGCTCTCTGCCTGCCCCGGGCGCGCCGGCTGGAGCAGCGAGCGAGCCGGCTGGCGGGGGAAGTTCGCCTCTCCCTCTGCTGCCCCCTTCCCCTTGTCCCGGCTGCGGGGTCCCGCTCTGCTCGCTGCCCGCTCCTGCTGCTGCCGCTGCCACCTGGGACAAGGCGCCAGGACTTCCTGGAAGTTTTGGGAAACTCCGCTCTGCTGCGTTGCTTTGCCCCCTCTTCACTAATACCCGCCCCGGGCACCGCAGGCTGCTCCGGGAGGAGCCTGTACAGGTCCGGGGCACAGGGCTGTGGGTGGGTGGGTGGGGAGGAGCAGGAGCGGCGGCGGCGGCGGCGAGAACCCGACAGAGGTCGCTCGAGCGGCCGGGAAATCACTGTGCGCACGCCTGGTGAGCAGGGACACGCACCTTGGCCCGAGCGGCGGCAGCTGCGTGCTGCTTTTACCGCCCCCCGGCTGCAAGCGCCTCCTTGCCCCGCGGGGAGCTTTGCGCGCCTGGGACCCTGTCCCCCGCCAAAGCTCTAGCACAGAGGGGAGAAAGTCCCCACAAGGAGGGACAGCACTGGGGAGCCCAATTTGAGAGCCATGTGGCATTCTGAGATCTGACCCCAGGCCACTTCCCTCTTCCCCCAGGGCACGGCTAGGTTCAGTCCCAAACTCTTGGAGAGCCTCCACTGAAAGGCCCCAAAGAAGTGTAAAGAGCGTTGTGGCTACTTGCATGGTGGAAGTTAAAGTCTCCCCTTGTTTAAAAACAAACAAACAATAAAAAAACCCTCATTGTTCCCTTTCACTTTAATGATTTCCCCTTGTACTGTCAAAGCAAAACAGGCCCCCATATTTGTCTGCCACATTTTCATACTGCGGGGACTCTTAGGGAGTTCGAGGCCCTGTTCTGCATGCTGAGCTAACCACCAGATCCAGGCCTCATGCTTTGATTCCTTCATGAAGGTCTGGAAAGCAAAGTGCATAAATGTTTAACAATACATGTGGCTGACATGGCTAATAAGCCTCTTTCTTATCACCCCAGTTCAGAAGTCCATACCTACCCATATGTCCTTTGCTGAACAGGGATGGATTTAAGCACCTTCTTAAATATTTTGCTGAATATGGGACCTTTTTGTACAGTGGAAACTAGTCTTGCAATTTAAATAGGGGTCAGGTTGCTTGTGTGGGGGAGGTTGGGCTTTCAAACCTCAATCCTACAAGCTGTTCTTTGAAAGTGGATCCTTATCCCTGTGTGGAGCCCTATCACGGGTGTCAAGCCCATGTAAAGTGCACATGATGCCCAGATTCTCGTAGGAACAAATACTATATTAAAGTGGACTATGCAGGCTGTAGGCTCCCAGCTGAATTCTTCTTATCTCATTAAGGACCTGAGCCTGTAAACATTTGCACCCAAGTGACAGTCACCCAAAAACCTGGACACTTTAGTAATGTTTAATAAAACATTTTTCTTGTTTGAAACCAGACCTACATTATAATGGGACCCTGCAGAGCTGACCTGTGCGGAATAACAGGCAGCACTGGTGCCTAAAATTGGGATTGCTGAATTTTCCCTTAATATTTATCAACATTTAGTAGATAACAGAGAATGGTATGTTATTTTTAATGTCCCTAGGATTCAAAGTATTTAAAATAATCACCATGTGCACAAATGGTGCGATAATAATGTCTAATATTGCCAACTACAACTGTTGAAAAAATATGAATTAAATTTCAAGAAAATCATGTGAATTTAGAAGTATACATTTTAGGTTCCTTTTATTTGTTGTCTAGGGTTGTAGCCTTTAGGGTTCATATTTTCAAGCTTTTCTCCACACTCACGCTGGCTAGAAACTTACTTTTCTTTAAATAAAAACTGTGATTGCCAGGGACCATGATTCCAGCATCTGGGGTTTTAAGAAACATACCAAATTTTGAGACACATGTGATAAAAGCGTAAGAGTTGACAATACTGCAGTGACCATCAAAACTGGATCTGATTCTGCACTCACTGATGTTAATGAAAATCCAGTGAGTTGCAAGACTGAGCCCTATCTGAAATATGCATCATCAGTGTATGAAAGAATAACATGCGTAAATTTTTAATAGACAAAGTCACTATCGGTGTCTATTTTTCCAGTGTTCAGTGCATTCAAACTGCACTTGAATTCTTGATACAAAGTGTTCTGACATGTGAACAGGCCAGACAGGGAAAGCCCGGAAAAGGAAAGCAGGTCTCTGCACAATTTGCGATTGAAAAAATGTTATTGGATGCAGTAGCTCTGTTTTTCCTGAAGGGGTCACTACTTAGCAAGGAGGAAGCATAATCTGGCAAAATGTGGAAAGAAAAATCAATGTGGAGAAATGTACTGTACTTTCAAACACTTTTCTTCTAATCTTCTACATACTTAAGTTTACATGCTCAAGGTAAAGTTTTACCCCACTATTTATTAACGGATAGTATTATACTAATTATTGTGAATTAATTGTATTATTATTTTTCAAGTGCAGACAGCGAACTGTATGCTTAGACATAGCTTTCCTTGTTAGGTTCCAATACTGCAAGTTGATGACTGAAGGTCCGCAGGATCATGGGCTAAAAACAGAGGGTCGGATTCTGGTGCTCTTACTTACTCCTCACAGTCTCATTGAAATAAACAGGGCTACTTGCATGGTAAGGGACTGCTTGGCATGCGTATGGATATCAGAATCTGCTCTCACAGAGGGAATTCATTCCCTTGAGACACGTTGTCGGTCTATAGTCGTTTGCAGAAGAGATTACTTCTAGATAAAAAGTGAGAAGGTGGCAAGGGCAGCTCCTGGTACTTTACCCTTCTCCCTCAGCATCTTCTTGGTGCCAGCTTCCAAGCACCGTGGCATAACCGGTAACAGCAGCTGTGTCACCATTTGCAGGAAGCACTGGAACTGACCAATGGCAGCATGTTGGTAGAATATAGGTTTCCAATACAATTGGCTAGAAAATGTTCACTTCCACCCCCCCCCACACACACACCCACACACACATACACACAACCGATGGACAATTATGATGAAAATTGTCCCCAAATTTAGTTTTTTGTTAACATTTTCCACAGCTCTTCAACAGTTTCAAAGTTTAAATAGACAAGATTTTTTTTTAAATCAATCATCACTGCAAATCATAAGGCTGACCCTGCAGTCCTTACACAGGCAAAGCTCTTACTGCCTTCAATGGGACTTTTGCCTGAGTGAGAAGTGTAGGATTGGGTCTGATGTTTTTAATGCACTGTCTGTACTTGTTAAATTAGTTTTAGTAGCGATAGTAAAATGTTCGTGTCCTGGATACTACACAGGAATTATAGAGCTTTGTTGGCGATAGCTGTGTCTACACACAAAAGTTGCATCACTAACTTGACACACCCCTAAATGCTGCAGCTATGTCAACCTCACGCCTGTTGTAGTCGCAGCTCGGTTGATGGAAGAATGTTTCCATCAATCTAGCTACCGGTGCGTAGAGAGACGGTGTTCTTATAGCAATAGAAAAAATCCTCCAATGCCATCTACATTGGGATTATGGCAGCGTAGCTAAGGTGCCATAGCTCTGCCGCTATAGACCCTGTAGTGTAGACATGGCCTCAGGATAGAGGGATTTCATCCCAGCATAAAGGGACAGCTTCTACCTGCACAGCTTAGTCCCATACAGGAAGTGGAGTAAGCTATACTGGAAGAAGGCACCTTTATACTGATATAAATGCGTCCACACTAGGTTTTGTACTGGTGCAACTTCACTGGTAAAAATCATGCCCGTAATTGACATAGTAGTACAAAAACTGTTTGTAGACCAGGCCTTACATTGCTAAGCACATACATTAATACTTGGTAATCCTGTAGCACATTCCATCTGAAGACAAAGCACTTCATCAATGTGAGTGAAATAACTCTGTGAGGCAGACAAGTATCATCCCTATTTACAGATGGGGAAACCAAGGCACAGACTTGTTATGTGTTACACAGAAACCTGAGGAACAGCCAGACTGACAACCCAGATCTCTGGGCTTCCACCCCTATCTTTTAACCACAAGACTATCCCACATGCGGTAGATTGGATACATAGGGCTTGATTCTCCATTGCCCTGCACCTTGTGCAGCTATTTACACCAGTGCAAAGTGAGCAAAATCCTACTAAAATACCCACTTTGCACTTGTGGAAATGACTGCAACATGTAGGGAACAGAGCCTCGTACTAAACGAAAAATAAATAGAGTGCTCCAGTGACATAAACAGCTCTGCGACTAAAACGCTAAGGGCCGATTCTCATTTACACTTAGGGGCTGTCTAGACTGCAGTCATTGGGTGCAATTGACACTTGTGTAAATGCACTTGAACTGGCCTTAATTTCACTAGATCGGATCCCAGACCAGTGAACCCATGGCAACATGAGCTGTACAAGCCCTCTGGGTAATTCCTCACAGGGCTAGTAAAGCTGTGACTTCACTCTTCTGGGATTTACAGGGCTAGCCTAACTGTGGCTAGCTCAGATATGTCAGCTGAAGCCACAGTTACTCCCAATGGTTGCAGTCTGGACAGACCCATAATTTACATCCAGTTTAAGGCTCCTTTACATTGGCAGAGTGATATAAAGGGGCATTAGGCCTGGTCTCCGCTACACCAATTTAACTAAGTTGGTTTCTAAGGTGGGCAGTGTTGTCACGCTTTATCGCCGGGGGCGGGGAGCTCTCCAAGCGATAAAAAATAACCACCCCGAATGAGCGGTGGCAGCTTTATCCCTGGGCGCGCGGATCCTGGCGATAAAGCACGTCTATACTGGCAATTTTCAGCACTAACACTTTCGTCGCTCAGGGGGGCGTTTTTTCACACCCCTGAATGACTAAAGTTTTAGAGCTGAAAGTGGCAGTGTAGACACAGCCTCAATTGATTTAGTTACATACAATCCCCTTGTGTGGACTCTCTTAAATCCGTGTCTACACGCTCATCAAGCTAGCTCCCTAAAATTAGAATGTCGTAGTAGAGCGAGTGATGGGACAGGTGAACCGCCCTGCGTACTCTCTCCTCTGAGACGCTAAGTGTGTTCTAGGGCAGCTAAACCTTCCCACTGCTTGCGCCACTCTGGCTACATTCTGTTTTTAGCACACTGGCTTGATCAGAGCTAGCACAGGTATGTCTCCTTGAGCTGGGAATCACAAAAAGTGCAGACAGACCCAATCAATGACTGATCTCGATTGACACTACTTTAAAACCCCTGTAAGTGAGAGGAATTTCAGACGCATAAGCCTGAATTTTCATATACGGTAAGGCCCCTTTCTGCTGCTCTGACAGTATAAAGAAAGGGGGCTTAAGGTGACCACATATGTAGTGTATTCAGTATAAATGTAGCATAAACAAAAATCAGGCCCATAACTTCTAAATGGGAATAAACCACCTCATCTCTGACTATTCTTGAGATTTTGTCAGTAGTTAAACATTTGTAAGCTTCATAAAACCCCTGGACACGGACTCCGCTGAATCGGTACAGCAGTAGCTTTTATTTTATTGACCTTTACAAAGATGCAGACCCTGGTTACATAAAGTCTCCAAGCCGTGGTTTAAGGGTCACTGCTACAGACCAATGCCTTTGGCAACAGTAATGCTTGTGGCAGGGGATGACGTTTCTTTAGCGTCTTTTTTCTGGAAATGGCAAATTTGTGAGTTATTTGTGTATGTGTTTGTATATACACTGCCACGAAAAAGGATCTGACAGCATCTGATTTATCATCGATTTTATGGACCTGATCTGTGAAAGTTCAGAAAATGTCACAATGTGGGAATCAGAGTTTTAATATTTATTATTTCTGAGCTTTCAGGGGCTTTAAATCAGCAACTGCTAGTCAGATTAACAGGCAGGAAACTGACACAGTGAGAGGTCTGGTATGAGTCTGTGGCAATTACATGGATTTATGGAGGACAAATTTTAGTCTCCTTCAAATATATTGTGCTAAAATCTCCTTTCATTTATAGAAGTGCAACTCCTATTGCAGTCGATGAGAACTTCACCCATATAGCTGACAGCAGAATTTGGCCTTTTCTAAATGATAAATGAGGGAGAAAGGGCACAGAAAGTAAAGTTCTATTTTAAGGAATGATTTTGGCAACCTCCAGTTTAATTACTTTATCTCAATGTCCACTACATCCAGATCCACAAAACAGTAACACTCTGCAACGCAGGCTCTGCACTGAGACCTGGGGCTGCGGGGTCTCTCATTTATATTGGTGTAACTCCCGTGACTGAAATGGCAAAGTAGCATAATCCACATTGATTCAGTTCACGCCGCACTCCCCGTCAGGACCTGGCCCAAGATGGGGAAGCTAATGATCCAACCAGCAGCCCACATTCAGTGATGAATCCTGGTCACATGCCACTTGAGCCACATTGAGCATATGCTTAGAAGAAGAAGTATATTCAGTCGGGCTCAGGGTCGCCTCTCACTTACACTGATGCAAGTCAAGAGTAAATCCATGGTTACTCTTGATTTACATCAGACTAAGTGAAAAGAGAATCTAGTCCCTACTGAATAACAAATCAATGTGGGTTACACTACTTTGCCTTTTACGTTCACACCAACATTACAGTCAACTTACTTCTGATGGGTAGCCTACACTAAAGTATACAGAGCTACTGAATTTGGCCCAGGGATTTCGAATGAAGTTGCATATGCTTATTACTGGTTGAATTTAGTCCAAACCCACAGTCCGGTGTTTTGCCACGTGACAGCACATAGGTTTTATTGATATCGCACCACTCTGTTAAGGTCTCATATAAACTTCACCAGGCCACACCATCAAACAGAAAATTATTACAAACTGGCAGCATGGAGAAAGGTTGAATTGTTCTCAATACAATTTTTTAACACTAGCATGTGAAATCATTCGTGTGTGTGCACGCATGTGACCGTCCCCAAAGGGATCATTTTCCCCATCTATCAGGCATTTGTGGCTGCGTGTGAAAATGCACAGCTACCGGGCAGTCTCATATTTGCATAATTTCCAGAAATTGGCCTTTGCATTCCCAGCACCAATTTTATATCCAAAATACTGGGCTTGCGCGGGCAGCCAGGAGAACTTTGCAGACATTTTTGCACACAGCTCCAGGCACCAGAGGTTTTGAAAACAAGGCCATGGGCAGCAAAATGAATTTTTAAGACAGGTCTAAGGCAAAACCAACTAACAGGGCCGGATGCATTACCTCATAAATGCTATGCTTTTATCCAAGAATGAATGATTATTCCCAAATCTCCAACTAAACCACAGGGCTAGTTTTTTCAAACTCTGTTGGGTCCCTCAGGGCTCACTTTGCTACTCCTATCCTGCTTTGAATCACCAGCTATCTGAAGAGAATTGCTTCTCTTTGGAATCAGCCAACACAATTCAATCAAACTGGAGTGGCATTTTGCCTGTACTACTTATCTAAAGCAGTGGTTCCCAAACTTGTTCCGCTGCTTGTGCAGGGAAAGCCCTGGCGGGCCGGGCCGGTTTGTTTACCTGCCGTGTCCACAGGTTCGGCCGATCGTGGCTCCCAGTGGCTGCGGTTCGCTGCTCCAGGCCAATGGGGGCTGCGGGAAGGGCGGCCAGCACATCCCTCGGCCCACGCCGCTTCCTGCAGCCCCCATTGGCCTGGAGCGGCGAACCGTGGCCAGTGGGAGTCACGATCGGCCGAATCTGCGGACGCAGTAGGTAAACAAACCGGCCCGGCCAGCGAGGGGTTTTTCCTGAACCACCGATCTAAAGTACTTCTACAGCCCCCACTATCCACGGTATCTGCGAGTCTTCCAGTCTTTTTTGTATTTCTCCATCCCATGCAGTAGAGAAGTGCTACATTCCCCTTTTTTACAGTAGGGCAAGTCACTTAGCCTAAGGCCACACAGGAAGTTTACTCCAGAGTAGAGACTGGAACATAGGTCTCAAGTCCTAGGCTACTGTCCTAACCACCAGGCCATCCTTCCTTTCTTCCCTGTATCATGTGGACTGTACTGATGCCATGTCCCCTACAGATCTTTGAGGGACCCGGGAGAGTGAAACTTCTACCTGAAATTTTCCCCAAGCGAAGAGCATTATGGCCACTCCAGCTCTGTTCCAAATTCTAGTTGTCAGTTAACAATTATTTGAATCACACAATGCATTAAATTGAGCAACTCTCTACCAAAGTCATGAAAAGCAAGTACGTTTTTCCTGGTGATACTTAATATCCTGTGTAATTCGTCAGGAATTTGTCACTTCTGAAGCACAGTGCTCATTTACAAGAAGTAAAACAAACGAACAAAAAACTACAGTGTGTATGGGGGAGGGAAAGAAATGTAAATCAGACAATTTCATTTAGATTCTTCTCTGTTATTACTGGATAAACTTTCCGACAAGAAAAAAGGGTGAGATTCTTCTCCCCCATAGGTCAGCTGGATGGAAAACTGATTTAGCCCAGTTGAGAATCTGGCCCTAATGCACCATGAATATTTCCAATCCAGTACTAATTTAGATGTTCCATTTAGGCTCCATTCAGGCCAGTCCTCGCTCACAGACAGCCCCCCAACCTGAAGCAAATACTCACCGACAACCACACACCACACAACGAAAACACTAACCCAGGAACCTATCCTTGCAACAAACCCCGTTACCAACTCTGTCCACATATCTATTCAAGGGACACCATCATAGGACCTAATCACATCAGCCACACCATCAGGGGCTCATTCACCTGCACATCTACCAATGTGATATATGCCATCATGTGCCAGCAATGCCCCTCTGCCGTGTACATTGGCCAAACCGGACAGTCTCTACACAAAAGAATAAATGGACACAAATCAGATGCCAAGAATTATAACATTCAAAAACAAGTTGGAGAACACTTCAACCTCCCTGGACACTCAATTACAGACCTAAAAGTGGTAATTCTTCAACAAAAAAACTTCAAAAACAGACTCCAACGAGAAACTACAGAAATGGAGTTAATTTGCAAACTGGACACCATCAAATTAGGTTTGAATAAAGACTGGGAGTGGATGGGTCATTACACAAACTAAAAACTATTTCCCCATGCTAATTTTGCCCCCTCCTGTTACTCACACCTTCTTGCCAACCGTTTGA
This sequence comes from Lepidochelys olivacea, assembly GCF_965140295.1. Classification (NCBI taxonomy): domain Eukaryota; kingdom Metazoa; phylum Chordata; order Testudines; family Cheloniidae; genus Lepidochelys; species Lepidochelys olivacea. The sequence goes on from NC_140415.1 coordinate 132,120,729, forward strand.
AATGGGCCATCCTGATAATCACTACAAAAGTTTTTTTTCTCTTGCTGATAATAGCCCACCTTAATTGATTTGTCTCGTTAGAGTTGGTATGGCAACCCCCATCTTTTCATGTTCTATCTATCTATCTATCTATCTATCTATCTATCTTCCAACTGTATTTTCCACTCCATGCATTTGATGAAGTGGGTTTTAGCCCATGAAAGCTTATGCCCAAATAAATTTGTTAGTCTCTAAGATGCCACAAGTTCTCCTTGTTCATTTAGGCTCCGGTATATAAAAGACATGTTTAATCAAAGATAATTGATCCACTGCATATTCACGCCCTGATAGCGCAAACACTTATTCACAAGCTGAACTTTAATCATATAAGAAGGTCTGTTTACCACAATAGGGGTACCCATCTGTAAAGTTACTCACATGCATGTTTGCAGAACTGGAGGCTTACATGCCTTTTGCAGGGTGGACTGATTCAAACAAAGTGATTCAAATCACTGATTTTAATCATAATTCAAATCAGCAAGTGGGAAACCTTCCCTTAAAGCATCAGTTGTACTCTTATTTGTATTTGTACTTTTTAGTTATATTCCTAAGAAAGGTGGATTCTCATTGACTGATAACCATTAAAACATGTTGATTTGCAACTAAAGATAGCCTTTACCCTAGATTTGACATTTCTTTTTGCTAACCAGGAGAATGCACTTTATCTATACATATTTAAGCAATTATATAGCTTAATTTACATTTGTTCAGATTCTTAATTACTTTTTATTATGTTAGAAAATGCTGTTTGATTCAGCTCTTATTTACCAGACGATGAATAATATTTTACTTGTGATTTGTGACATGTCACATTTAGATGGAAATTGAAATTCAACTAAAATGCACAAAACCAGCATTTAAAAATTGTTTTCACAGTTAAATAATACTACCTTAAATGTGCTGGATACATAAGAAACAAAGTTTATCACAACATGTTTTTATTTTGTTTTTTAACTAACTGATTTATTAAACAGAGGAAATACAATCTGTAGTTTATGAACTGAATTGACTGTTTCCAGTTACCATATCCTTCAAGATTTTAAAGCTAGTAGATCTCACCTTCTCACACCTTGTTTTTATTCATGGCCTGGAAGAGGAAAACAAGCTTTCCTGGTTTTTCACCTCCCAATCAGCCTCTCATCTTTGAATGAACTAATCATTGAACTGAACTAGCTGAATAAATTGAAATGAAGAAAATATTCCCTCTGCACTAAATCTGATTTAGTATGTCAACAAACTCTGCTTCAAGGGGCTTAGCTAGTTACTTCCACCAGCTCAGTGCTTCGGTAGCAAACACCATGTACTACTTCAATTTTTTTATTTAATTAAATGATTTTAGTAGCAAATAGTAAGTTTAGGACTGAATGTAAACTGCCAGAATTTCAAATAGGTTTATTTTTAAAAAGAAAAATATATTAATTTAAATTGAAATATCTGATTTAAATATAAAAATCTGATTTTTTTCATATTGATTTTTATCCACCTGGCCTTTAGTATTTCAGCCATGAATTAAAAAATAACGTGAATCATCACGATACAAGCAAATCACATCTGATGATAACTTTGGACAAAACAGCACAATTATTTGGGCCCTGATTCTGCAAACACTTATGCACATTCTTAACTTTAAACATTTAAGTAATCCAGTGCAGTCAAAGGACTGCTCGCATACCTCAAGTTAATCGTGTGTGCATGTGTCTGTAGGGCTTGTCTACATAGGGAAGTAATATGGGTGTAAGGTGGGGAGTGAATATAAAGTGCTGTAGTTATACTGATATAACTCCCTACTATGTGGGTACTTTTATTCCAATTAAAAGCTCTTCTAGACAGGGAAATTGACCAGCATAGTTGCTGGGAAATGAGCTATTCCTCAATAACTCCCCATGTGGGGAATAAAAGTGACTTCATTCTGGATTAATAAACCCAATCAGAAAGCAGAGTAATTCCGTAATAAAATCACTTTTAATCTGGAATAAAAGTGTCCACACAGGGGAGTCATTCTGGAAAAGCTCAATCATTCTGGAATAGTTATGTAAAGTTCCCCATATAGATAAGGCTTAAAGTGTCCACATGGGGAGTTACGCCGGTATTACTACAGTGGGTTAACTATCCTAATATAATGTCCCATGTGGACAAGCCCTGCACAAGAAACTCTTTACCAGAACATTGGATCCTCAGACACTTGTGCGTGTGCACACACACACACACTTACAACAGCCTTCAATAAATATGATTTAGAGCATACTCTGGCATGCAGAGCCCAATCCACGTAACATTAGGAACACGTACACATCTGTTTGCCGCTTCCTTTGGAGCACTAAAAACTTCTTACAGCTCTGCCATGTTTGCCAAATTTTGATTGTTTAAAATAAAGATAGCTGGGATCTGGATACTTCCTTTTAGGGCAAGGTTTGCTGTAACCCCCCATTAATCCTAGCCCAGCATCACTAACTTCTAACGAGTAGTTTTAATTGGATCATAAAACATTCAGAAATGAGCCAATGCCAAGACTCCCATTACTCTAAATGTACTGGTTCTATGCAATTTTCTAGTAAAATACTGGAAGCTGTTGGCTTATCTTACTGAGAGGGAAGAAGAATCCATTTTAATGGCAGATAGATTCTCCAGATTGGCTTGTGAGTTAAAATTAGAACTGAGCATACAATTTCCAATGAATACATTATTCAACATCTTTAGCCCTTCTTTATGCTCATGAACTATCCCCGGACAGACTGTAATGTTTATTAATGTGACTGCTACACATAATTGTTTGCTGAATGTTTTATCCAAACAAATTTCAGCCTATGAATTACTAGGAAACTGTTCATTGCAGCTATTCTGGGTTCATGATTCACTGTTCCAGCTGTGTGATTGTTCGTGTGCCCGGATTGGAGGACTGAACATTTATAACTAGGAGCAGGGCCCGAACAAAACAATGGGGCTGTAACAGTAGCTGCCAGAGTCAGTGCATACTGACCCCTATCATGTGACTAGGAGTATTACCCTTTTGTGTCCCGGTCCCTGTTAGGTATTTGTGGTGAGGTAATAAAGGCTAGCGTCTTACTAGCACTTATGCGTCTCACTTTTACTACATGGTATCAGAAGAAAATTAAATCTTTGGCAAAAAGGGAGTAAATGAAGGCACCCGAATCCCTTAGTTTTGAAGGAAACCTGCCAGAGAATGGGAGGAGATGAAGGCAGAACTATCAAAAGTTCCTGGAGGCCGTGAAACTGAAGAGGGTGAAATTCTCCATACTGCTACTTGTCACATGTACAGAGACACTGGAGAACTACAATACATTCCAATGGGAACAGGTCGGAGAATGAAACCATTCAGAAATTTGAAGAACACTTTGATCTATGCAAGAATGTCACTTGTCAATGACAAATCTTCCTTGGAGAAACCAGCTGCCAGATGGGACCATTGACTATTGTGTTACAGTCCCAGGTAATAAGTAAAGGCCTGTGAAACAGGCTAATCAGAGAACAAACAATTTGAGGTATAACTGATAAGTAAGTCAAAGTGAGGTTATTTTGAGAAAATGGACTTGACTTTGCAAAAATGCATGGCTATATACAGGACCAGGAGACACTGTGTTTGCCAAATGAAGTAGGTTCCGACCCAAAGCCCACTGCAGCCAGTGAAAGGCTTTCCCCTCACTTCAATTGATAGTTGATCAAGTCCAGTGTTAGCAACTACTGAACCAAAGTGCATCTAATTAAAAAATGTACACCCAAGGCACAGAGACAGAGTGCAGGGCTAAACAAATGGTAGCATCAAGATCTGTTTGCAATAAAGAGGGAGGCAATCGCAACATGACAGACGTTCAGGCTCCACGGATGCAGCGTCATGCATGCAATAAAAGCAACCATTTGGCAACAATATGTTAGTCTCAGCACAAACGGCAAAGAATTACCAAAGGAAAACCCATGCGTGAACATACAGCTGGAGGCCAAGGCTCTGATGACGCTGCGGAAAAGGGAGCTCTTTGTCGGATCTTCGAATACATTTACAAAACAATGTTCCACAACAGATTGATTTGCGCCACTGGAAATAAACGGACAAAAAGTGAATTCCAGATAGACACTGGAGCTGAGTGCAACGTAATTAAGTACAGCAAGTACTTAGAAAAAGATAAGTGGCCGCCAAATGTTACTGTAAAAAAATGCCCTTGTTTCATATACGAAGCAGAAGATGAGCCCTTTGGCAAAGCCTTACTGGCACCTCTGCATAAGGACAGATACCACTGAGCAGAAACTGAAATAATGGATGAGGAAGTCTCATGTGTGCTTGGCTTGAACTACAGTATGCAAATACAGATGGTCACACATGTTAGAGCACTTTACAATTCAAACCTCTATAGACTAGACTGTGGGGGCCGTGTAGACAAGCCCTAAATCTGTTCCCCTCTGAAATCAATGGTAAAACTCCCTGATGGTCTTTCAGTTCCCAATAGACTTGCCTGTCACCCTCCATCATTCCTGTCTCAGCTCTTCCAATCCATCAGCCCATTCCTTCTGTAAAGGGCACCCTTTTTTCTCTTCTTCATTGCACAGTAAAACTCTTTTCTCTGTCACGTATTGCAGCTTTGAAAATACTGGACCAAATTCTCTGCTGAAGTTACTGAGCTGCACCCAGTTACACCAGCAGAAAATCAGGCCCCGTCTTCAGATGTTACAATAGCGGTTGCATTTCAAACCATTTTTCTTTGTTCTTAGCAAACAGAAAATGTGAAGAATTTGCCGACAAGTCCTAGCAAAGAGCTACAGCCTGAATCAGCCTTTGTTTGGCTTATATAGCTGATTAATTTTTATAACATCAGATATCCTTGGATACATCCCAATAACCACTGTTTGAACTAGTATGGTTCTTCTTAAAAAGTTTCTTCCGTTCTGAGAGAGACTACTGATTCTGGCAGTATTTTCCAGGTTTAATTATAATCATTCCTAAGTCTTATACAGCACTTTTCATCCACAGCTCTCAAAGTGCTTTACAAAGGAGGTCAGTATCATTATCCCCATTTTACAGATGGGGAAACTGAGGCACGGGGCGATGACGTGACTTGCTCAAGGTCACCCAGCACACCGGTGGCAGAAGCAGAAATAGAGCTCAGGTCTTTTATGTGCTAATTCTATGCCCCATCAGCTGGACCACACTGTTGCCTGATAGGTAACATCTCTCAGACTGGTAAAATTGTTCAAACTGAAACGTGCAGCCACTTAACAGTACAAGCCTTAAACCCTTACTTAAGGCCTGATCCAATTGCTGTAGGATCAGTTGGAGCCTTTCCATTGACTAGCATTGTCATTGGCCCAGGCCCACAATGCCAACGCAGGAACAAGCTGGGAAATGGTGCTGGTGTGGGGTTTTGTATGGAATTAGATTTTCCTTCAGAGACGTCAATATTCTGTACTCACCGTGACAGGTAAAACTGTGAGGATCCCCTCCACCCCCTGAGCTGAACATTGCTTCAGTTTGATTTGCAGTCCCACATGAGCTACCCAGTCGTTGATAAACTCTCAGCAGCACTGGTATGTCCAGAGTAACTGCACTGAAATCTGGGTTCCTGAAGGATGGGCTTATGGCCTCTGTTATTTCTATGTTACAACTCTGAAGTGCTACCGTGGCAAATGACAAGGTACCCCCCTCACCATGGTAACTCCAGGCTGCAGCATAGTTGGAAGTGTGTGTATGTTTCCTGCCCCCTCTTCTTCGCTTGCTCAGACAGGCTACGCTGACTTTTTGTCATGCTTTCTTAGAGCCCTTAATTGACTCTTCCCCTTTTATGATCTTGAAGGGGCAAAAGTTGCTTGGCTGCTTAAACAGCTTAAACTTGGCCACTTGAAAATGTGAGGATAAAAGGAATCAAAATGAATGCAGAAATGGGCAAGTTACTTCAACTTTCTGTGTTTCTGTTTCGCCTCATGGCCTTTGTCTGTCTTCTCTGTTGAGTTAGTAAGCACTTGGAGGCAGGGACCTGTAGATGTACAGAGCCTTGCACAACTGGGCCCCTTCGTCAGTTAGGCCTCTAGTCCAGTGGTTCCCAAACTTGTTCTGCCGCTTGTGCAGGGAAAGCCCCAGGCGGGCCGGGCCAGTTTGTTTACCGGCCGCGTCCGCAGGTTCGGCCGATCGCGGCTCCCAGTGGCCGCGGTTCACTGCTCCAGGCCAATGGGAGCTGCTGGAAGTGGCGTGGTACTGGCCCGTCCGGCCAGGGGCTTTCCCTGCACAAGTGGTGGAACAAGTTTGGGAACCACTGCTCTAGTCAATACTATAATACATTTGGGGACAATGTATACCTTCAGATCAGCGGCACTGCTATCAGTACCTGCATGGCCCCACAGGATGCCAACATTTTTATGGCTGACTTTGAACAACGCTTCCTCAGCTCTCGTCCCCTAACGCCCCTACTCTACTTGCGCTATATTGATGACATCTTCATCATCTGGACCCATGGAAAAGAAGCCCTCGAGGAATTCCACCATGATTTCAACAATTTCCATCCCACCATCAACCTCAGCCTGGTCCAGTCCACACAAGAGATCCACTTCCTGGACACTACGGTGCTAATAAACGATGGTCACATAAACACCACCCTATACCGGAAACCTACTGACCGCTATTCCTACCTGCATGCCTCCAGCTTTCACCCTGACCACACCACACGATCCATCGCCTACAGCCAAGCTCTGCGATACAACCGCATTTGCTCCAACCCCTCAGACAGAGACAAACACCTACAAGATCTCTATCAAGCATTCTTACAACTACAGTACCCACCTGCGGAAGTGAAGAAACAGATTGACAGAGCCAGAAGAGTTCCTAGAAGTCACCTACTACAGGACAGGCCCAACAAAGAAAATAACAGAACGCCACTAGCCATCACCTTCAGCCCTCAACTAAAACCTCTCCAACGCATCATCAAGGATCTACAACCTATCCTGAAGGACGACCCATCACTCTCACAGATCTTGGGAGACAGGCCAGTCCTTGCCTACAGACAGCCCCCCAACCTGAAGCAAATACTCACCAGCAACCACACACCACACAACAGAACCACTAACCCAGGAACCTATCCTTGCAACAAAGCCCGTTGCCAACTGTGTCCACATATCTATTCAGGGGACACCATCACAGGGCCTAATCACATCAGCCACACTATCAGAGGCTCGGTCACCTGCACATCCACCAATGTGATATATGCCATCATGTGCCAGCAATGCCCCTCTGCCATGTACATTGGTCAAACTGGACAGTCTCTACGTAAAAGAATAAATGGACACAAATCAGATGTCAAGATTATAACATTCAAAAACGAGTCGGAGAACACTTCAATCTCTCTGGTCACTCGATTAGAGACCTAAAAGTGACAATTCTTCAACAAAAAAACTTCAAAAACAGACTCCAACGAGAGACTAATGAATTGGAATTAATTTGCAAACTGGATACAATTAACTTAGGCTTGAATAGAGACTGGGAGTGGATGGGTCATTACACAAAGTAAAATTATTTCCCCATGTTTATTCCCCCCCAACCCCACACAGTTCCTCAGACATTCTTGTCAACTGCTGGAAATGGCCCACCTTGATTATCACTACAAAAGGTTTTCTCCGCCCCACCCCCCTGCTCTCCTGCTGGTAATAGCTCATCTTAAGTGACAGGTTTCAGAGTAACAGCCGTGTTAGTCTGTATTCGCAAAAAGAAAAGGAGGACTTGTGGCACCCTAGAGACTAACCAATTTATTTGAGCATAAGCTTTCGTGAGCTACAGCTCACTTCATCAGATGCATACTGTGGAAAGTACAGAAGATCTTTTTATACACACAAAACATGAAAAAATGGGTGTTTACCACTACAAAAGGTTTTCTCTCCCCCCACACCACTCTCCTGCTGGTAATAGCTTATCTAAAGTGATCACTCTCCTTACAATGTGTATGATAATCAAGTTGGGCCATTTCCAGCAGAAATGCAGGTTTTCTCCCCCCCCCTCCCCCGGCCACACACACAAACCCACTCTCCTGTTGGTAATAGCTTATCTAAAGTGATCACTCTCCTTACAATGTGTATGATAATCAAGGTGGGCCATTTCCAGCACAAATCCAGGATTTAACAAGAACGTTGGGGGGGGGGGGTAGGAAAAGATGTTATCTTCTGTATTTTCCACAGTATGCATCCGATGAAGTGAGCTGTAGCTCACGAAAGCTCATGCTCAAATAAATTGGTTAGTCTCTAAGGTGCCACAAGTCCTCCTTTTCTTTTACATACTGTGCATTTAGAACATGGACAATAAGTTCTCAAGCTTCTATTGAATAATAATACAATTATAAAATAAAATAATACCAATCAATAGCTCATATGCTCCATGTAAAGCATGAAAGAAAAACTCCAGCAGGAATCAAACAAGGCTAGTTTTTCAGCTGGCATACATCAGCAGTCAGAGCTGTGCAGATTACCACCAGCTGAGTACCATATACATTTTCTGCCTGGGTTTTTTCCTGTATCACAGACTGCTGTCAAAAAAAGCCGCAGGGGTGCAACACCTCAGCAGAGCCAGTGTGACAGATGATTGGCACTGAAGTCACCATGCAGTCAGACAAAAGTGAATTTGTGCTTCCAGTCTATTCTTGCAGCAGCGTCATGATGGGGGCGTGGGGGAACCCACAGGTCGTACAATCACTCTCATGCAGTAGGGAGACTTGCAAGAGCTATGTCTCACACACACTCAGTGAGGATGACATTTGGGGGGGCTTCCTTTTCCTCTAGCAAAGCTGTAAAAGCTTTCCTTTCCTTTCCTTTCCTTTCCTTTCCTTTCCTTTCCTTTCCAGATGCCGGTTGGAACGCTGGGAATGTGCAGGCACAGGCCTATCAGCTGAAGGGTGGCAGGACCTTTCATGGCAGGAGCCAGGAAATCGTCCTCCAAAGTCTCTCCCGCCCCAATTGACAACAGTGGCAGCTATAGAGGTTCATTTTTCTAAAGCATTTTCCTTCAGGAGAGGCAGTGCAGTCTACAGGAGTGCACACGTGCTTCAGAGTCCTAATACTCTTAAGTTCTGATCCTGCCTCTGACGCTGTCTTGTGCTATGACCTTGGAGGGGCCCTTTCAACACACTGCCTGAGGTTTCCCCGTCTGTGAAATGGGAATATTCTGCCTCATTCATCTATTATACCGTAATAGCTGTGATTTGACAATAGCTTTGGGATACCAGATAAGATTGCTGTGTGCTAGGGCCCATTACCGGAGGACGGACTCTCTGCCCTGCATCCAGACCCAGTCAGTGTGAATCAGTTTATAAACTCCACTTATGACTCGTGTTTAAAAAAAGGCCTTTGGAAAACAAACATTATGTTAGCTACTTCCTCTCTTTCTGTGCGCCCAAAAAATATCTGCACTCAGCGAGTACACATCATCCAGAGCAGACTGTAGAGCATTTCTGTCTTTCTGATCTCAGTATGAGCTGGCATGAGAGATTATTAACAAGTTACTTCTTTCTTGACCAGGGATTTTTTGATTACATGTGTCCAGTTCTCAGTGGCATGCTGCTGACACACAGGGAAAACACATGGATTTGGCCAGCTAAGAATTGCCCCAGCATTACTGAGCTCCCAGTTGTCACAGAGCTGACACACTGATTCTCCACAACAACAATCTACACAATGGATTCATGCAACAGTGTTTGTACAACACCTTGCACAACGGAGTCCTGTCCATAACAGGGTAATGGTGTCTGAGTGGTTTTTCACTGACTCTTGGTTTCTTTGGGTAGCACGAGGTTCTCAATTATGGCTGAAATTTTCAGAGGAGTAAGGAGTAAGAGCTAGGTGACTGACTCCCACTCAATTTCAAAGGGAATCCCTTTAGGCCCTTTCAAAAATCCCAGTTTAAAATGCCAACATTTACCCGCAGCTGCCACAAAGTGGTATCTGAGTCACTGCAGGACTTCTCTGTTCTCACAATGGAGACTCACTGCAGAATCTCAGCTCCCCCTCTGTGATGTCTGTGGGCACACGCTGATTTTAATAGTGATCACTCTGCACAGGAACATGGGAGAAACACTTCAGTGTATGCACATACATTATGGTCTAAATTCTGCAACCCCTCACCTACACTGCATATTACTTACGTGTTCCCACTGCCATCCCTGGGACTGCTCATCACGAAAAAGCCTTCTACAATCAGGCCCCAGATAACTGAGCATTCCAACATTTGTGCATAACTGAATTTAGAGCCTGATGCTGTAATCCTGGCATGATCCACCTCCGCCCCCCAACTCCCACTGCCTTCCATGGGAGTTTGGGGAATAAAAGGTGTCCGGGCCCTAAGCCTTTGTCACCAATTTCTAAAAGGGTGGGGAGGGGCGGTAAAAGGGAGACAAAGAAAGTACTGCATTTGAACCAAGGAAGACGTTAAGAAAAATTGAACATCTGAGTCCCAAGTGTGCAATATTTAATTTTCTCAGCTAGCCCATTGCTTGCAGAAGGAAGAATCAAAGCTTTATACATAATGTATGACTTTCAGAAGTGCAAAAAGAATCAGTTACTGAATTCCTTAGTATAGAAAGTGGAGCCAATGAAACAGCCCATAGCACGGGACCAATCTACCATGCACGTAATATTGCTACCTCATTCAGGAATTGACAATTGTTTCCTTTGCATCAAGCAAAATAGAGGCTTTGGGTGAAGTCCTGTTAATGACAAAATGCCCATTGCCTTCAGTGGGACCAGCATTTCACCCTTTATTGAACTAACTAGAGTAAAAGCTGCAGAATGATCAGTGAAGTGGCTTTATTTATGGAGTGTTACTGGATGTTTACCGGATATCAGTCTAGTTAAAATACCACACCCCTAACTTTACTGGTATGCCATTCTGCTATTTCTGTTGAACACTCTTGCCAAGTACCTTTCTGATACCCAAATGGAGTAATGAGCCTTGTTGTCTCTATACAACCACTGTAGAAATATGAAGCTCATATCCACATGTTTCAAGTTTCAGCAGGGCAGATTCAGCATTTCATCATTCCAAAGGAGACAAATTGTTTCCCCTGCAGGTTACTAAGTGTGGATCATTCAGATGAGACATTGCAAATCAAGGTCTGGTGTTCGCTCTAAGGACAGTAAATATCCTGTGGCCTTTCTTGTGAGAGTAGGTGTTTTCCCACAAAACTCCTACAAGTGCACACACCCACAGAAACACAGCTGTGCACTATACTCTGTGCCACTTCATGGCTGCCCTCCATTCCAGAGGGCACTACTTCAGTCTTACTGGATTAGGTACATTTTTATTTATTAAACCTATTTCTAAGATGCCCATTGCTACGGTACCTGGGCACCCTTCATACTACACGTAACTGAAGAATAACATTTCCCCCAGCTAGGGAAGAGAGCTTTCCATCACTTCATCTCAACTGCTTTCTGAAAGGACACACTAAATCTGATTTATTTCAACTCAATGAGACTTTACAGGCCTGACAACCTAGACAAGTGTTACCAAAAGGTCCTGGCGGATCTGTCAGTAGTTAATTCCACAGTGGATGGATCACTTGATAATTACTTGTTGTGCTCATTCCCTCTGAAGCACCTGGCATTGGCCACTGTCAGAAGACAGGATACTGGGCTGGATGGACTTTCGGTCTGACCCAGTATGGCCGTTCTTATGTTCGTATGTATGTTCATAGCCAAGTGCCCTCTGCTGAAGAGCACCCTGATTCCAGATGCCCAGAGTTCAACCTGCACTAAAAGCCAAAGTGTCCTCATTCATTTCAAATGCTGCGACTTTACAGAAGACCTTTGAATTGCCCCTGGAAATGAGCTTGGCAGCAGCCTCAGAATCGCGTGCCTCCTTAGAAAGTGCCCTGCAGCATTCTACACTAGCTGCAGCTTCTGGGGAGCCCTAAATCAAGCCAGTTGAGCATAACACATTACTCTAAACTGAAGGTGTGAAGGCATGGACAACAGTCGCTAGATCCGCAGCTAGGAGGAAAGAATGCAATACCCTGGCCAGCTGTGGGTGAAAAACACCTTGCTGGTCTCTCCTGCTCTCTAGGAGCTGGGCTGAGGACAGTCAGACTGAGAAAATGCCACATCTTAACACAGCTGAGGGCAAAGTAACAAGCCTTGCTGCTTCAGCAAAATACTTCTCCTTGCCAATGGACATCTCTTCTGTCTGATGCCGATGGAACCTAATTCTGCTACTGGCATTTTTATCTAGGCTCCTATGTTGGCTACAAAGTGGGCATCAGGCCAACAGTTTTGTCTGGGCTTGGTAAGTAGATCAAAGAGCTGGGTGTCACCAGTATATCTTTGTGATTGGCTTGTTACATGTGCCCTTTAAACCTTTTCCTTTTAGCTGCTGGGAGCATGTTTTGTTCCCTTTGCAAACTGATACTTGTTTAGGGGGAAATCCTTGTTTTGCTCTGTTTAACTCTGAGAGAGAAGGTCTAAAAGAACACTCTGGCAGCTAACTCTGTATCTCCCACGCCAGGATAAGGCATTTCTGCTGAAAATGTTTACTCTGTAATTCAAGGTGGTAGGTCAACAGAAGAAGGGTGAAATGATTTGATGGGCTTTGGGAGCCTTGCTAACTTTGTCTTGAGAATAGAGAAGAAGGCCAGAGTCTCTTCCGCTCTTCCAGGAACTTTGTGTTGCTCCAGCAATGAAACTCAGTCCTCACGGTCTAACTGAGAATTCCCCCATGCAGGGAAGCTCTGGGATGTGGCATAAAGTGGAATAGCTGGCTCCTATGCCAATTGCCTCCAACACCACCGAAGTAGGAAGAGGTACATTGTGCGGGAGGGGTGTTGTAAGTGGGAAAGAGTAGGGCAAAGTGCATCAAAACTTCACCAATTCTAAGCTGATGCATGGTTCCATAGGGGTCTTTGCTGGCTGGCATGAGTTAGAGCAGCTAGGGGCGCTAACTTACAATAATGAGACCAGGCTGACACAAATGCACCATGAGAATCAGGGAAGTGTAACTTGCTCCCTGATCACCTGCATGTCCATTGTGGAGAGGAGCTCAGTATCTGGGCAGAGGATCTCTACAATATAATCCATGCAACATCAGCTCTTCCCTTTCTCATTTTTAGTTTTAAAATAAACAATCTCTGATTAAACCCATTCTGTCTGCTTCTGTAGCAGACCCATGTAGAATTTATATCACTGACTATTTTGTGCACCTGACTGTGGACCCAATCGAAAGCCTAGGAAGTCAATGGGAGTCTTTCCCTTGACTGCAGTACACCCCGGCTCAGGCCTTATGTGAAATTTTGCATTCTCTTTCCTGCAGCTAAGCGATAATCAAAGTATTTTTTTAAATCCTGAATTTTAATTGGTTTAACAAATCGCTTCCATTTCCAACATTCTACAGTGCATCATGGTTCCTGGATTTTGATTAGCTGAAGGCATGCAGAACTTTTAATACTTAAGCAAAAATACTACAACTTCCTTTAAAACACGTCAAATAAAGAAAATCAACATTAATGTTTTCGTTACCATTTTGGGGGAAGAAGTATCATAGAATAAGTGCTATGTCCCTCTCTGTGAGCCATGGCTAGAGCACAGGATTCCACAGTGTATTTTCCTTGTATATCTTCTGCTATATTTTGCATTAACACTGTCCTTGGCTCATTAGCGCTAACCTTTGATTTGAAGAGCAAGCAGATCTGTTTACCTGAGGACAGAACCTTGTCTACGCCCTTTAAATGACATCAGCCGAGTGAAGTCCATTTTTATGCCCAAAGTCAAGCTGCCTGAATCCCCTGTTTTTCAGGGCTTATCTTCCCCTCTCTAGTCAATGTGAACCAGACACCACTGGCAAACCTAGGCAGCCTGAACTAGGACAAACCCTTAATATTCCCAGCTGGGAAAACATCATCACATTTTTCAAACTTGGGTAGATAAAATTAGAGCCCATATTCATGCACCTAAAGAGTCTGCCTGATGTTCAGGAGTGACACTGAATGAGGCAAAGTCCTGCAAAAAAAAATACTATGTGATTGTGTAATTAAAGCCTAGTGCAAACGCACAAGGCAGCAGAAGTAGGGTTGCATAGGGCTGTGGTTCTCAAATAGGGCTATGGATACCCCAGGGGTATTCAGAGGTCTTCCAGGGGGCACATCGACTCATCTAGATATTTGCCTAGTTTTACAACAGGCTACATAAAAAGCACTGGCGAAGTCAGTACCAACTACACATTCATACAGACAGTGACTTGTTTACACTGCTCTATGTACTAGACACTGAAAGGCAGGTCCTATATTTATATTCCAACTGATTTATTTTATAACTATATGGTAACAATGAGAGAGTCAGCCGTTTGTCAGTAATAGCGTGCTGTGACACTTTTATGTCTGATTTTGTAGTTTTTAAGTGAGCTGAAACTTGGGGGTACGCCAGACACATCAGACTCCTGAAAGGGGCACAGTCACCTGGAAGGTTGAGAGCCGCTGGCATAGGAAACCTTAATACTGCCATTTCCTAACTTCTGAGTGCTTGACTTTGCAACCTTAGTGTTCCTTTAACATTTGGGTTTGTGTATGTGTGTTGTTAATATAGGTTGCTAAAATGTAATCAAAACTAGTTCATCAGTCAAAAGGGGAGCTTGGAGACCATGCTGGAAAATGCTATACATCCATCTCTTGATAGACAGAAACGTGAACTTCACCATGGTCTCCATTACATCACAGGTTTCAGAGTAACAGCCGTGTTAGTCTGTATTCGCAAAAAGAAAAGGAGGACTTGTGGCACCTTAGAGACTAACCCATTTATTTGAGCATGAGCTTTCGTGAGCTACAGCTCACTTCATCGGATGCATACCGTGGAAAATACAGTGAATGCATCTGATGAAGTGAGCTGTAGCTCGTGAAAGCTTGTGCTCAAATAAATGGGTTAGTCGCTAAGGTGCCACTAGTCCTCCTTTCCTTTTTACATTGTAAAATGTATGACAGGCAATGGGAGTCAGTCAGTAATTCAAAAATCAAGTTAATCATCTCCAAATCATGCTAATGGTATTATATGAATAACACAGGTTGGATTAGTAAGCAACCAATCAAGACACACTCCTCCCAGAGCCTGGAAAGTATTTTTTATGCAACATGGAGTTATTGCAGCCCCAGGCTCCACATGCTGATTCATTAAGGTCTATATTTTACCATCAGTCAGTCTGACGACTCTGTCAGACTGTGTCTTTCAGACGGCTGGTTGTTGACAGGAACGGCTGTATTTATCATTTCAGCATATGGCTACTGAGAGCACCTCAAGTGCAGAATTAAAATGACCGGCCCAATTTTATCATCAGTATGCTAAGAGCTAGAAGTCCCCTCTGTCCACCAGCACAAGATCTGCTTAGGTCTTACCATAAAACCATCTCATCTCCCATGAGGACCATGCTTAATGGGCCTGCTGCCAGAATGGGAAGGAAAGCAAGATCAAGGTAATTAGCAGCAACTGTCATGGATGGCAGGACACTCATCTGTGAGAGCCTAAGACACCCTTCATGTTAGTTGATCAACAGACTCATGTGCCACCCTAGAAGCTCTGTTCATAGATTTCATCATCGTCTGATCTCCCATATAATGTAGGCTATTACACTCCACCCAGCAATTCCAGCAGTGGAAGGAATTATTCTTCTCTCCTACGTGAGTGAGTACTACTGGGCCAGGTAATTTGTGGTTGAAATAGAGCATATCTTTTAGAAAGACATCTCATCTCAATTTAGAACTGCATTTTCTAAACTGACTTTGGGTGCCCAACTTGAGACCACATAAAGGGGCCTGATTCTCTGAGAGTGGGTGGCGGTACTCAGCACTTTCAGGAAATCAGGCCCTGATAAGGTATATCAAGATGGCACCCAAAAAGTGCTCCAAATAATAAATTTACCATGTTCCTTGACTAGCTGTTCTAATGATTAGTGATCCGGAGGGTTGGAAAGTTACATTTTATTTCCAATTTGAATGTTTCTAACTTCAACTTCCAGCCATTCACTCTCGTCATGTCTTTGTTCCATGCCTTTTGATTACTGAAAATGATTTACATCAGCAAATCAGCGTAACGAAACCAAGGTTAGAGAGATTATTCTTCATACCAAAAGAATTGATCAGACATGTCATTTCAAAGTTCTCAGCAGTACCTCATCAATTGGATCCTTCTATTTGCTTTGTGTTTCTGGTTGTTTCCAACCAGGGGAGGAAGGATATATATATAGTCAGTGATGAGCTGCCAAAATCTTAACAACCGGTTCCCTCCTCACCCCACGAGGGGGTCATGGCCCGTCCCCGCCCCCTGGGACTCCTGCCCCATCCACCTCCCTCCCCGTCCCCTGACTGCCCCTGGAATTGGGCAGGAGGGTCTCGTGGGCCACTGTAGTGGGTGCCCACCCCACCCCGCCCCCAAGAGCCAGAGGGACCTGCCGGGGGGCGAGGTGGGGAGTCCCGGCGGTGCGTACCTGGGACGGCTCCCAGGAAGCATCCGGCAGGTCCCTCTGGCTCCTAGGGGTGGGGTGGCATAGCTAGGGGGGGAGCAGGGGGAGCAGCCGCTCCCCCCACTGATCACATCAAAAGTGGTGCCTTAGGTGCCGACTCCGTGGGTGCTCCAGCCCTGGAGCACCCACAGGGAAAATTTGGTGGGTGCAGAGCCCCCACCAGCAGCTCCCCGCCCCATGCCCAGCCCCAGCTCACCTCCCCTCCGCCTCCGGCTCCTCCCCTGAACGAGCTGCTCTGCTTCGCGGCCCCCCCCCATGGCTTCCTGTGAATCAGCTGTTCAGCAGGAAGCCTGGGAGGGCTGAGAAGCAGGCGGTGGCTTCGCGCTCAGGCCCAGGGAGGCGGAGGTGAGCTGGGGCGGGGAGCGGTTCCCCTGCGCCCCCCCGCCCCGGGTTACCTGCTGCGGCGCGGGTGGCCCTCCTCGCGCCCCCCACCCCAGCTCACCTCCGCCTCCCTGGGCCTGAGCGCGAAGCCGCCGCCTGCTTCTCAGCCCGACCTGGCTTCCTGCGTGAACAGCTGATTCGCGGGGCGGAGCGTAACTCAAGGGCGGAGGCAGAGCAGAGGTGAGCTGGGGCCGGGGACCGATAGGGAAGCTGCTGGTGGGTGCTCTGCACCCATCAAATTTTCCCCGTGGGTGCTCCAGCCCCGGAGCACCCATGGAGTCGGCGCCTAAGGTGCCACTTTTGGCCGGTTAAATTTAGAAGCCCTTTTAGAACTGGTTGTGCCTTGCAGAACAACCGGTTCTAAAAGGCTTCTAAATTTAACAACCGGTTCCAGTGAACCCGTGCAAACCGGGTTCAGCGAACAGCTGTATAGAGTAAGGTAGAGGAATGGCAGCCTAGAGCCCCAGTTTCTTTTCCTGGTGTTGACAAAAACTTCCTGTGTGACCTTGCACCAGTCACTTAAGCACAAATATTAAAAGTGGAACCCAATTTTAAGTGTCATATTTTGGGTGCCCTTTTAAAAATTGTGCTTTATCCTCCAAGCCTTTTGGATAATAATATTCCAGGGGTCGGCAACCTTGCAGAAGTGGGGTGCCGAGTCTTCATTCATTCCCTCTAATTTAAGGTTTCGCCTCCCAGTCATACATGTTAATGTTTTTAGAAGGTCTCTTTCTCTAAGTCTATAATACATAACTAAACTATTGTTGAATGTAAAGTGAATAAGGTTTTTAAAATGTTTAAGAAGCTTCATTTAAAATTAAATTAAAATGCAGATCTTATCAGTTTAATGTGATCCTTGCCTTTGCTTTTCCTTGCTGAGTTTTCCAACATCTGGCAGGTATTTGGATACTTTAAGCTGCACACAGGCTTCTGAGTGATCAGTTGTTAACTGGCTCCAAGAGAGACAGAGGACAGATTTCATGTGTGAAAATACCTGTTCACACAGGTATGTGGATCGAAATGCTGAAAGCATTGCAAACGCAATTTTCTTCAAACAGTTAAATTTCACTGGCAGGGACGTCCAGCAGGTCAGAATAGATGCCCCATGATCTCTCTCAGTAGCTTCAAGTGCACTCCGCAGATCTTCAAACTTTGATGCCCCCAATTCTGAGCCTTTTAACTGAACGAGCTGCATTTCGAAATCTTCAACACCTATCCACTGAAATACAGATAAATCCAAGTTGCTTTCTTTGAACTTTTCAGGTTTAATTAGAAAAGAAAGCACTGGGCCAAATCGCTGGAAATCTGTCCGAAAATTCTGATTCCAGTTCTTGCGTGTACATTCTAATCTCAATGTCAAACGCAGCGCGCTGTTCCACGTGGCGTGAGAGTGATGTAAGCAGCAAATCAGGACTTTAAAATATCCCACTACAGTGGTGCTGGAACCATTTTTAAGGTGGGGTGCTGAGCTGTGCACCCTCTTGCTCCTGTCTGCAGCCCTCACTGCCCCAGGCGGGGGCCAGTGGGCCACAGCTGGGGGTGTCTGCAGAGCCCAGGGCCGGTGGCCAGGACCCCAGGCCAGCAGCAGAGCACCCCGGACCGGTGGCTGGGAGCTGGGGCCGGCAGCGGGCTGAGCAGGGCCGGCAGACGGAACCCCAGCTGGCAGGGGACCATCGGCTGGTACCCCAGGCCAGCAGCAGAGCCCCTGGACCGGTGGCCAGGACCCAGGCAGTGTGAGTGCCTTTGGCACGTGTACCATAGGTTGCCTACCCCTGTAATATTTGCTTATTTCACTTTCTTTGGAAAGTGTTTTGAGTTCCTCAGATGGGGCCTGATCAAAAACTTGCTGAAGTCAATGGAAAGATTCCCACTGCCTTCGATCAGCCCTGGATCTGACCTGTGTTCAGTTCCGAGTGCTGCCACAGATGCCTTGTGTGACCTCAAGCAAATCGTTTACTTCCTCTCCATTTCAGTGCCCTGTAATAATCCTTCCTCCCACCCTTCATCTGTCTTGTCTCTTCAGAGAGTAAGCAGCTTGGGGCAGGGACTGCCTCTCACTACCTGCATGTACAGAACCTAGCACAAGGAGGCCCTGATCTCTTCTGGCAACTCTAGGCACTACTGTAATAGAAAAAAATAACAGTAACTTAAAGGTTTGCTGAGTCCCCTTTAGATTATTCACCAACCCCTGTCTCTTCCTCCATCATATCCTCATCTGACAGAAAAAGGCTTTCCTATTTGGTCTTTGGACTGTATTTAAAAGAAGTGCAACCGGTGGAGACAGTTCATTGCAAATGAGCAAAGAGATGTTTGGCACTGATTCACAACTGCAGCGATTTAGCGGCAGGTTGACCTCCACACCATTTGCTGAAAGACTCACGCCAGGCGTGCTGATTGCTGGTGCCAGAGGGCAGGTAATTTTGTGATGGGGAAGAAGGCTATGGGAAAGAGAACAGAATTCCCAGAATACCCTTCACTTTTTCTTCTTGTTACACAGAGTCATTTATATAAAGTGGAAGCAGATTAATGGTGTTCTCTAGCTAATGTGATGACTGCCAAGAATGAAAACCAAGGTTTAGAAACAGCCAGTGTTAGAACCTGCAGGGCTGAAAGCTGGAGTCAAGGGGGCTCTGGGCTGCTGACACTTCCACATCATCACCGGAGGCTTAGGCTGGGCTCCCATGTGAGGCTGGGCTTGGCAGGAAGTTCTGCCCAACAGGACCAGAGTGGCAGCCCCTCACAGCCGCCTGATTGGCTGATACCAGTATATAAACCAGGAAGCCATGAAGGGGAGCTGTCTGATCAAGAACACAGACTGCCTGTCTGTCTCTGCTCTAGACTCTGCTTGTGATAGACCCTAGACTCTGGTTTCTGACCCTGGTTTGTCCTCAGCTTTGTTATTCAATTGCTGTCTGTAATGTGGTGCCTGTCCCCAATCTCCTGGTAACCTGCCTCTGCCTGCCTCCTGACGCCTAACTGTCAATTCACCCAAAAGGCACCTCTCAGACTCTGACCCCAGAACCTGACTCAGCCCAACTCCTGCTACAACCACTAGTTCTGACTACTCTTGTCCCTGCCATGACAGTTTGCTCAGACTATCTGCATCCTCCTCAATCCATCTAACCCCTCCACAGATGATAGAAGGGACGGGCTGTCTGCCAACCAGTGGCTCCCTAAGGTCACCTGTCTGCAGGCGGAGAACCATGCTACACAGTGTGGACCCGAAGCACAGGCCCTGCGCGAACAAATAGACCGGTTGCAGGCTCAGATGGCACAGGTCACTGCCGAGGCCCAGCCCCTATGCAGGCAGCTCACACGCTCACAGGGAGAAGCTGCGACACTACGTGTCCAAATAGACTGTGCATCACTTGCACCATCCCCTGCCCAGCTGGATGATTGGAAATTCTGAGGTTTCCTGAACCAATGCCGGCTGCTCTTCCTGCTCCACCCCTTAGTGTACCTCACAAACCAGACTGAGGTGGGACTAGCACTCAGCCTGCTCTCCAGCGAAGAGTTCAATTGGGCCTCCCTCACTGTTGGAGCAGAGCAGCCCTGTGCTCTCCAACTGGGATGCCTTCATGACAATCTTCAATGACCCACACCGCATCCACTCGGCAGAGGCTGCCTCCTGGAAGCTTTGCCAGGGGCAAGAGCTAGCCACCTCCTGTGCTGCACTTTTCCGACAGCTCATGGCTGATGCTGAATGGAATGAGGCAGCCCAACTTTACCCGCTCTGGTGGGGGGCTCAATGTTGAGCTACAAGATGAACTAGCCCGGGTCAAAACCCCACCCATCTAGCCATATTGATTGACTTCGCCCTGTGCACTGACTCTTGTCTTCATGAACAGATGGAGGAAAGGAGAGTTGGCTCAACACCCGCATGCCCACCCTCCACATTGAGACCTGTACAACTGAGTCCTGAACCCATGCAGGTCAGGCTGGGTCACCAATGTCAGAACCCGGAGGAGAGAGTATGTCAACAACAGACATGAACCTCTGTGTTTACTGCAAGGGACCAGGACACTCACCTCCTGCCCAACTCAGAAGAACTCAGGAAACAGACCAGACCAGCCCCAGGACAGCCCAGACTCCTAGGAACTACACTGCTGCATGTACATGAAAAAACCAGACAATGACATTGATGAAATGTCCTGCAGGAGCTATTTTCTGCAACGTCCCTACCTCTTACTTGGTCACCAGATGGCAAGCAAAGTATGCACACCCACAGCCTCCACTAACAAGCGTTTTGCATATTTTAAGGATGAACTGGCCAGTTGAATCACAACAAAACAGTACAATGTCAAACTGCAGCTGAACAGTGTCTTCTCCAGCGTAGTGTACTTGAAAAAGAATTGCATTGGAAAAAGGCCTCGTATCTCTTAATTCTACAATGCCCTTCACATGCAGGCTTCCAACAGCTGCACTTAACTATTTTGTACCTTGGATATTTTCTGTTGTACAAATATACACTAACGGTGAAGTGCGTGTGTAACTTTAAGCATGGGACTCGTCTCATCCCATTGAAGTCAATGGGACCACTTGTGCTTTAACATTACATATGTGCTTCAGTGCTTTGCTGGATAGAGGTATTACTATAGGTACTACTGGTTATAATAACTGAACTTCTACTATAGAAGTTTCTTCGTAGTTTATTGCTGGTGGGTGAATGTTTTCAAAAGCATTCAGAGACTCTGGGTGCTTCAGAAAAGCATACGCAGAACTCTTTGGTCTAGATATTGCAGAAGAATAGGTTCTGCCATAAGATTCCCATTATTTCCTTTGGCCAGTTCAGATAGTCTTTAGGAAAGGCCCCTCTCTTTGGTCTTCAGTGTTACTTCTTCAGGGGTAGGATAAGTCAAAATGGACAAAAGGAAATATTTCACCATACAACATATAATTAGCTGGTGGAACTCCTTGCCACAGGATATTGAGGCTACAAACTTAGGAGGATTCAAATGTCCAAAGACATTTAGATGGAGAACAAGAATTTCCAGAGTTGTTATATGAAATACTTTAAAAGTGGTGGAAGGCTATAAGCAGTCATGTTTCAGAACTGAATTTTCTGCAGGAACAGTCTTCCATTGGTTTCAGAGTAACAGCCGTGTTAGTCTGTATTCGCAAAAAGAAAAGGAGTACTTGTGGCACCTTAGAGACTAACCAATTTATTTGAGCATAAGCTTTCGTGAGCTACAGCTCACTTCATCAGATGCATATCGTGGAAACTGCAGCAGACTTTATATATACACAGAGAATATGAAACAATACCTCCTCCCACCCCACTGTCCTGCTGGTAATAGCTTATCTAAAGTGATCATCAGGTGGGCCATTTCCAGCACAAATCCAGGTTTTCTCACCCTCCACCCCCCCCACACAAATTCACTCTCCTGCTGGTGATAGCCCATCCAAAGTGACAACTCTTTACACAATGTGCATGACAATCAAGTTGGGCTATTTATCCTGATTCAACAAAATAAAAGTGTAGCAATTTTGTCAAAGTTTTCAACAGGAAATGACCAAAACTTTTTGTTTTGATACGGCCAAAATGTTTTGGACTTTATCATTTTGACTTTTATGTTATGTTATATTATAATATAAAGGTCAAAATTTATAATTTCAGGATATTTTGTTTAATGAAAAATTCCAACATTGACTTCATCCCGATTTGGGACTAAATGAAATTTCAAAAGCTACCTGCATGAAATATTATTCTCTCTTGGTTTAACGAAACTGGAAAGCAATTTTATTTTTTGTTTGATCATAACAGGAAACTGCTTACGCAAATAAATCATGATCATCATCTTATATGGCATCCCCATTACTGGACGTTTGCAACCATGGCAGTCCATTCTGTATGATCCTCTGCTGACATTATACAAACTTATACAAACTTGTCTCACTCTTTCTCTCTTGATCTCTGTTCTGTATTTTCATCTCCCATTATAGTCTCCTTCTGATTTCAGTATAATTGTTTTATTACTTTGAGTTCATATCCATCAATCCCTACAGTTTACAATATGTTGAGCAATTTCAAGTAGTGGTGCTTGTCAATTGATTTTTAGAAGTCAATAAAACACAAGTATACTGTTTTCTCTCTTTCAATTGATCTTTGTAATATAAGCTTCAAGTTCACAATGGTGACTATCATGCCCTTTCCACATTTGAAGCTGTATTGTTGTTTGCTTATTTCCTTGTCAATCCTTCCTTGTATTTGGTCTTGAACAACTTGCAAAAGTATCTTACAGGCATGGGATAGTAGGCTGTTTGTTTGTAATCTTGACAATCCATAGTGTTGTTCTTTTTGGAGATTTGGAAACACAATGAACTTTGTAAAGTCTTCTGGCAATTCTCCTGGCTCAAACCGATTCTTCATTACCTCTCAAAGGGCTTTTAAGCCTTTGGCCCCTATTTTTTTTTTTAACAATTCAGCTGGTATTTCATCACATCCCAGTGCTTCTCCATTCAAAGTCTTTTTATTGCTGCCATGATTCTTCATCCATTATTGGTGGGCTGACTTGATTGATCTCTAGTTGAGGTTTATCAGGCCTTTTACTAATTGGTATATTCTTGTCATCGCTTGTTCTTCTTGTCTTTAGGGTCTGCCACATATTGTCCATTTTTGTCCTTAAGGGTTACCCTTCTTCTATAATTTATGGCACTTACCTTTTGATACATCTCACTTTGTTCGTTTGCTTTATCCAATTGCTGATCCAGTCATTCATTCAGACTTTACTAATCTGCATTTATTCTTTATCATTTTTAATCTTCAGTATTCCTTTTTTTTTCTGTTCATCTTTGTGCCTTTACTTTTCTTCTTTTGTCCATTACAGCGGTGACGTTATCCATGGGACTTTCTTAGCTATTAACTTCTTCCCTACATATTTATCTGCAGCTTCTTTGATACCATCTTTCAGACATTCCCAAGTGACTTGGTCTTTGTTCGCATTAATGATCTGCATCACGTCTTCTTGGTAGTGATTTTATATCTCATGATTCAGACCTCAGACCTCCACGGTTCCATCCTAGATAGTGTTTGGCTTTCTGTAACTTTTTCAGTTTGATATTTGGTCTCTATGATCTGATCCACAATCTGCACTTGGCATTACTTTAACCTTCCTAACACTATTTCTGTATCTATGGTTAACCGTGATAAAATCAATTTGGTTTTTATACGTCCTTCTCAGTGAGTCTCATATACACCTTGCACTTTTTGTTCAGAATAAGCACTGCTGATAATGAAGTCATGTTTCTTGCAAAATTCTATGAATCTTTCTCCTCTATCATTTGTTTCACCAATGCCAAATGGACCAAGTGCTCCAGATATTCTGTCCTTTCTTACTTTTGCCTTCCATGATAAGTGTCATATGAAAGGGAATTTTTCTATCTGCCAGTCAATAATCAACTATTATTACAACAGTATTTTTTTAGTTACAAGGACACAAATGTGTGCTACTGCAATACTCCTGTGTGAAACGCCTCACATATTTGCACTTTTAATGGTTAAATTTTATTTATGAATTAAGGGGAACTTTTCTAAAGTGCCTAAGGGGTTTAAGAGCACAAGTCTCACTGTAATTCAATGAGACTTGTGCTCCCAAATCTGCTAGGCACCTTTAAAAAACCCTCCCCTTATATTAGTTACATACAAAGAACATTTTTCAATTAGCAATTAAAAAAAAACATTTTTGAGAAAAGGTCAACTTTTAGCCTGGAGTAAGGTTGCATATGCAGACTTAAAAAGCCATTGCAGTGTGCTTGTGTGTTAGGCCTAGCATTCTGTTATAGTAGAAATAAAAAGTTTTTTGTGGGTTGCACCTTCATATTAATGAAGGTCTGATACTAATCTACGGTGTAAAAAGCAATGGAAGTATAAACAAGTCTTTGTTGGCTTAGGAAAGGTGCTGAATTAACTGAAAACATCAGTTTTCCCCATCACCTTCATCTTCATACGTAAAATGACCTTATTAACAGGTGATGGTTTTTCTGCGAAGATACTTTTGTGTCAAGTTACTAGTTCTATAAAAAGAATCGAGCACGGAGAGAGATGGAGAGCTCTTTTAACACTGAAGCTCCTGCTGATCTTCTCAGGATTGGAAATGAAAA
The DNA here is from genome assembly GCF_965140295.1 of Lepidochelys olivacea. Classification (NCBI taxonomy): domain Eukaryota; kingdom Metazoa; phylum Chordata; order Testudines; family Cheloniidae; genus Lepidochelys; species Lepidochelys olivacea. The sequence goes on from NC_140415.1 coordinate 132,145,717, forward strand.
ATACACAATGCCAGAGGGTTTCCCCCTTCCTCTCCCCTCCCCACCCCTCGCAAATAAGTTTAAAGAAGCGTTATTTATTGAACACAGGATGATATGTTAACAACAGGTGTGACCCTGAAAACAGACATGAGAAGCTCTTGACTACTGAAAATGTATTGGAAGCCGTTTTTTCTTAGGTTTCAGAGTAACAGCCGTGTTAGTCTGTATTCGCAAAAAGAAAAGGAGTACTTGTGGCACCTTAGAGACTAACCAATTTATTTGAGCATAAGGTTTCTTGAGCTACAGCTCACTTCTTACGTTTTTTCTTACTGTTTATGGTTCTCTTCTTTAAAAAGAGAAGAAACATAAGATGAAATAAACTGTGCACACAGCCAGTCTGTGCTAAAACTTCCATTTATTTTTTTATTACCACTCCTTCCCTGCCCATTTGTATGCCTGGCCATCTGTTATGTTGTATCTTTTAGACTGTAGGCTCTTTGGGGCAGGGAGCACTGTTTCCAATGAAGGAGATTTTCAAAGGAACTGAACAGATAGGCATCCAGTTGAACATCAGTAGAACTTATGCCTCTAATTCCCTTTGGCCCTTCTGAAGCTTCTCCCCTATATATGCTTGTACAGAACGTAGCACAATGTGGCCCTGGACTGGTTGGCCCCTGTGCACCATTGTAATATACATGTTCAGTAACAACTAGGAAATTAAAGGAAAAATAGCTACGAAAATGGGAAGCAGCATGACACACAAAATAATGCGGCATTGTAGCGCACGTGGTGGAGGCAGCTTGCATCTGGCACAGCTTATGGTCTCTGTGGTGCACACTGAAATGGAGAGAGGCAGCTGTCCTGCTGTAAAGGCAGCTGTCATTTCATGCTCAGATGCAGCCTGCTACAGAGAGAGACACACACAGTTTGTACTTGCTTGAGCAGAATTTCCTTTCTGGATTTTGTAGCCTTATTAATCTAAACCAGAGGTCAATCTGCCTGAAAGTGGTAGGGCTTTGTGCATGGAAATATATAGCAGGACATATGCTGGTCCTCCCACCACACATCTATGCCTGCTAACGCCTATCCATAAAAATACAAATCCTTTATAGAGGCTCCCTGTGGCTGGATTTTCTGTTGACTGCAGTCGTGCTTGAGCAGGTGGGAACTTCCTCTCATAGTAAACTGACGTCATTGTGCTAACGCTACTCAGTGGAGTTCACTGAGACCCTTTTGTGCAGACAAGTAACAGCAAGTTCAGATGAGCAGCTCGGGAAGTGATGCTCAAGTTCAGCGTTGCTTCCTGAAGCAGGGTACGCATGCCCCAGAGAGGCAGTTTCAGCATGTGGGTATCAGATGAAATCCGAAGTATACGGTGGATTTACTCCCATGTTGTTAGCTTTACAAATCTGGGTTTGGATAACTGGGTGACCCAAATGCGAGGCCAGCTGTTCCCAGGCTTCACTTTCAGTTTCTTCCTCCTACTTTCTCCTTAAAAAAAAATTAGTGCAAAATCCCTTGATGCCTGTCATCATCAGATGCTTCCCAATTGCAATTGTGTTTTGCTTGATAAAATGTGAGGTGTGCTGCTCAACAGCAAACAAGTGACTAAATGCTAATTGCCTTGATTGCGTGAAAAGCATAGAGAGACTTCTTCTTGCCACAGCATTGGAGTTCCATTGTCCAGTGGACAGGATGGTGGTATGGAGAGCACATGCTAGAAGGAGCATGTCAAGATGGGGTGGATACACCATTTGATAAGTTTAAAGAAGGAGGATCTCTTAGTTTACTCACCACAAAATCCTGCTGGGGCCTGCCATCCACACAGTGCACCTCCTTCCTAGACCAGCATGAAGTTTTTGGTTCAGCCATTGTTATTGACACGGGTCTAGTTCTGACTCAATGCCAGAAAATAATGAATACTCCACTTGATTGGCTTTCTGCTTCTGTGGTCATCTATCCTCCTCTTCATCCACTTCCCACTTTATGAACACTTTGCCTCCTGTTTGCTTTGATCCTCATCCATTGTCTTCCCACTGCCCTGTGTTTCCCTGCCTCACAGGTTATCTCACTGATGCCACCTAAATAAAGGGCCATCTAAGCACTCAATGTTTCCACAACAACAAAAGGTAGGCTTGCATGCTTCAGTTCACCAGGAAAGAAGGGAAGAGCCATCAATCTTGCTGGATACTGGAGAGGTCAGAGTGCTTAGTCAGCTGTCCAATCAATTATCCACTTGAACAGACTATGAGTTTTAGAAAGAGGACTATATGCTATTCTTTCTGACATCAGGGCTGCAGGTATTTACAACAAATTTAAGGGACTTGGGGAGACCAATGCAACCATGTAGAATGCACCCTGAAAGCAAAGCAAGTCTCGTTTTAATGGTCAAATGTGGGAAATATTTTGGAGATTCAACAAACTTAAAAAAACCAAACTCCCTTAAAATCCACCACACAACATCATGCCCATTTGCTCAACACGTTTCTCAGTTTCCTTATCCGTCATCCTACAGCCTCATCCCAGATCCATTAGAAAGAGAAGTGACTTGCTGCAGTGATAGTTTGCCACTTGCATTTGTAAAAACCAAGCACTATTCTTATCAAACCTTATTCTCGTTCACACTAAGGCCAATTTACACCATTCTAGTATTAATGTAAATGTAATTAATGCCCACTTTAAGGCTTCTTTACACTGCCAGAGCCATGTAAGGTGGTTTAGCGTAAATGAGAATCAGGCCTAATGTGTCAGCTGGTCTAAGTGTCAATGCCACACCTCACCACTGTATCTCAGTGACCAAAATTTGATTAAGCAACGGACTGTAAAATAAAATAAAAAAATCACAAAAAATGTCGAACAGAGGTGCTGTGAGAATGAATTCGTTACTATCTGAAAAGCTGAACGGTGCTATACAGCTGCTTATTCTATTCTAGCATGACCAAGCACTTGCATTAACCCATCATTTTACATTATAGCATAGTCATAACAGTGAATACAAGCCGCGGGGAATCAATAGAAGGCTTTCAAGAAATCAAACTGCTCATCAAGGTTAGAGTTTATCTGTTAAATAAAAATCACACAGAACAAGGAATCTGCATGGCCGACCACCTTACAGAAGCCAGTGCAGATAGGTAATAAATAATGCAGTCTAACTTTGAGTCTGAGTCGAAGTTGTGTGATCCCAGACTCAATACTGATATATTAGATTTACTGCTTTCCTTAGAGCCATAAATGAGTCACATGTTACGGTGAAAGAGAGCTGGCCTGGCCAACGGAAAGCCAGCTGTGTGGAAGCTCTGGTACCTTTTAGAGGCTTGGTTCTCAGAAGACATTCCTCCTGTTTGACTCCATCCAGTGACAGGTGGAGGAACCATCCTCCTTGATTCATCTGAAGGCTCAGAGAAGATGATCCTTGTGCAGGATCAGGGACCTACTACGTTCATTATGTTTACAGAAATACACATATCGAACACTCTGGGATAGGCACTCTTCATCTGTAGATAAATAAAAAACTAAATACTTGTTTGAAGTTCCTGCCTAGTGTATTGTAGAAGTAAATGCTCCTTGTAGCAGTCTGTGTTCCTGGCTATATTTACACACTATATGCCTTGAAACTACTTGATGATACACTTTCAAGCTGAGATCTTCAGGGAACTTTGGCAATTAGGTGCCATTCATTTCAGTGGGACTTGTACACCTGCATCTCCCAGGCAGGTTTGAAAATCCCCAGCACTAAACTCTGAAAAGTCCGCAGTGCAAACAAGAAACAATTCTCCCAAGTGAGAACATTCATACATTTGCACTTAACTTGTTTGTAGTCTGACTGGCTAGTAATGAGCTAAGGGGCAGTCACCGGGTCACTGAAAACCAATCTAAAATCAAAGCAGCAAAATGTGCGTCTCTAGTGGGTGGAGCTTGTTTTGTGGGTGGAGCTGAGAAGAGTAGCACTTTTTTTCCTTCCAACTCAATCCCTTTGTGCACATTTTCTACAGTGAGGAAGGGGAAGATTCTGCCACCGTGAGTCACACTAAATACTTCGCTATGTGATTAGTTCTGCTAAAGTCATATACACCTACTACCTATTTTTTTTGTGCATTAAAAATGATGACTAATGAGACCATGAATTGTAAAAATGCAAACTTGAAAAATCTCAGCTTACATTTCCTGATGTTTAAAGAGAAAAAAATATGTTCAGAATCAACATGTTGCAGTGGAATTGTTATCTTCTTTGCATGTCCTAAGTCATTATGTTGTAATGAAATCCACCTTTTGGGTCCCATTGAAATCAACAGGCCTTAAGCATGTGCTTAAGAGCTTTTCAGAACTGGGACCAAAGGCCCTGATCCAGGAGAGCACTTGAGCACATGCTTAAGTTAAGGTATGTGATTGATCCCACGGAATTCTACGGGGCTACTTCCATGCTTTAAGTTATGGGCATGTTTAAGTCCTTTGCTGGATCAGGGCCTAAGTGTTTTTGCAGAATAAACTTGGGCTTAAAGCTAAACACATGCTTTGCTGAATCAGGGCCTGTGGCACCATGGCCACCACCCAACTCTATTTTCCTTTGACTTAAGGCCTCTTTAAAACTCACCCCTTTTCCAGTTGCATTCTCAGCCCCAAGCCTTTTAATTCAGTCTTCACCAGGCAGCTGCCAGCAGAGTTTGTCAGAAACAGAACTCCAAAGTCCCAAACAAACACAAGTCTTTCATCAGTTCCAGCTCCAGTTTCCTGGCAGTCCCAGCTACTTCTCTCAGCCATAGCCCTCTGCCCTGCAGATTCCTGGTGCCTTTTATATTGGGAATTCTTCCCCTCCGGCAGGGCTCATCTTGTAATCGGGGCTGGCTTAGCCCACAGCACCTTATGGTACATGTGCATGGATAAGCACATTTTAAAAAGTCAAATGCAATTAAGAACTATATTTCTCCAAGGATACCCACTCTAAGAAATATTTTACTCACAGGTTTGGCTACTACCCAATTCCTAATATTGCAGAGGGAAGTCCGTGTGTAAAATTGGCATTTGGGCAGTGACTGGGGACCCTTGTGCTTTGAAAGATTTAATTTAATTAATTGTTTTCGTTCTGTTTCCTCTCCAGATACATTTCTCAACCCTTATGTCCCTTTTGTCCTCATCAGTGGTCTCAGCTTTTCTCAACCTAATAGTCTGTGAATTTGTGTGTTGTTTGCACCTTCTTCCAGAACATTTACGAGGAGATTAATTAAATCTGGTACTAAGAGTACATGTCTAGATACCAGTTAGGAGTACATCTCTCCTAACTCAATTCAGGACTTTGTTGATGGTGCTTAACACCTAATACAATCTGGATACATTTTTCAATGCAATATCAAATGCTTTCATAAAATCTAAGTATTTCACATCTACTGCCTGCCATCCATCCAATCAATTTATAATTCTGCCAAATATACTAATCAACATTTCTGGTGAAAATTCTTCTCTATTAGAGCTGAGTGAATAATTCAAAATGAGTAATTTATTCCATGAATGTAGCCAGACTTAATAGAATATGTTCAAGCAGAATCCAATTTACTTGTTATTCTAATGTATCTGATTATTCATTAATCCATGGTTGACCCATGAATAGTTAAATACTCCAGATGTGGCCTCATCAATGCCGCATAGAGGGGAATAATCACTTCCCTTGATCTGCTGGCAATGCTCCTACTAATGCAGCCCAATATGCCTTTAGCCTTCTTGGGAACAAGGGCACACTGCTGACTCATATCCAGATTCTCACCCACTGCAATCCCCAGGTCCTTTTCGTCAGAACTACAGCTTAGCCAGTTGATCCCCAGCCTGTAGCTGTCATGGGATTCTTCCGTCCTAAGTGCAGGACTCTGCACTTGTCCTTGTTGAACCTCATCAGGTTTCTTTTAGCCCAGTCCTCCAATTTGTCTAGGTCACTCTGGACCCGATCCCTACCCTCCAGCGTATCCACCTCTCCCCCAAGCTTAGTGTCATCTGCAAAGTTGCTGAGGGTGCAATCTAGTGTAGGCAACCAAGTTTGAAAATTTTGGCCTCAATGGCTGGTGAATATTACAAATTTCGTTTCTCTCATACGCAGCACCGATCTGGAGAGAACACTGTGCCAACGCATCCCTCATTCCTAAGCCTGGTTTGTACAGTCGTTACATTACAAGCACTCACTAGAAGTCTAAAGTGACCAGTCTCATGAACTCTCCATAGACTTACTATTTATCTTTTTATTATTTCATGACATTAAAAAAACAAACCTAAGGGCTTTTCTGCTTCCCTACCGTGAGCAACAAGGTGCTACCTTTCCTCCTCTCCTTCCTCTTCGTGGACCTGCCTGCTGCCTCTTCGATTTCTGCACTGCTGCCGTTGTCACTTGTGCCCTTGCTCTGGAGATCAGGGAGAGTGGGCGGATGAGGGGGGAAGGGCATACAGGAAACATCTTTGCAGCACAAGACCTGCTGCAACTGGCCATCAACCAAGTGCAGTGTTCACCGCATACACAAGGTATGTGTACGCGGGAGCTTTGAGCTAGCGTGCTAGAAATGGCAGTGTGGACATGGTGGCACAAGCGTGTGTGGACCCAGGGGGCTGGGTGGGCTTGGGTACTACCCGTGCCTCAATGGCCACACTCTGTTCTGAGTGTGCTAGCGAGGGGTGTCTGTCCACCCAGACTGGGACGCTCACTCCCAGCAGCAGCGTAGATGTTAGATAAAAACAAATATTCTGGCTGGAAGGTCACAACGTAACACGACTTTATTTTTTAGAACTCACAACAATAACACACAAGAATCCCGAAACCAGAGAGACAAAGCGGGCTGGTCCCTAAAAGAGAGAGGTACAACTCAACTCACCTTGTTCTAGGCTGGTTGGCTGCAGGCTGACTTCTATTAGGCCCAGATCGGACTCTTCCCTACAGAACACATTCACCTGCTGGCAGGACCATGAAAAACCCTTGAAATTTGAAGTGACAGCCTACAATTTTCACAGAGGTTTCAATACATCACACAAAGCAACTAAAGTGGTGGTCCCCCTTCCTTTTAAGCCTCCATGGTAGTGTGCCAAAGGTACCAGGTTTGCCAGCTGAAATGTCAATTGACGAGAACCATTGTACTAATTCCTTCGGATACAGATGGAACAGAGTCCTTTGAGTAAGGGAGCAAGTGGGTGTGACATATTTGAACGCTTTCTTTCCAGACCACAATAAAATATTACTCTTCTCTGATCAACAAAGAACCAAGTACAGAAATGTTCTGATCAAAGGCAGGTTTTCTCTACCTGACCTTTGGGAGAAGGTGTGAGAAACAATGGTCTGACTAAATATGCCAGGACGTTTCCATAAAAAAAGGATTCTAAAAAAAACCCAACAACCCAGTTTCTTGGCACTTTCAGATCTGGAGTTAGCAAATAATAAACTGCCTCCCCAAGGAAGAGAGACCAAAGGCCGATTAGACATGAGCAAGTACCCTATCCACCATAGATAATTAACTAGGCCTTTATCTGTGTTTAAAGAGGCACATTCTAATTCTGCTGATTGAGCGTGTCAGTGTGTGATTAATTGCCTTTGCCTTGCCACCCAACTGCTAACCAGCTCAAGCCTAGGTTTTGTTATTATTTGAACGGCAAAGGCAATCCACACTGAGATGTTAGTATAATTGGCTGGGGTTGGCTGCATATTTTAAATATGCTTCATTCCAAAGTCTTCCTTAACCTTAAACCAAAACAAAGACAAAAGCCCAATGTGCCCAACCTTTAAGAACATGGTGAAAGTGATGTACATCATGGAGAATCAGGAGAGAAGCCATACAGATACCTGTTAACAAAAATTCTGATTGTTAAAGGGCAAGTACAGATTGCCATGGCTTTCACATGCTTTTCACACCACCATGTTAGCTTTCTTTGTTAACACTCTTTTTATTCTTCAGATACCAGAGAGTATAAATACAGAACCTGCTTCTGCACAAACTTATGTTTGTGTGTAACTTTAGGCATTTATCTAATCCCATTGAACTCACTTGGACGACGCATAGGTATAAAGTTACTGAAGGGTGCAGTGTTGCCAGCCCTCAGATTTTATCCCAAGTCTCATGATATCTGGTATTGTTCTTAAAGCCCCAGGCCCTGGAATCATGTGAATACATCAGAATCTCAGCTTTCATTTACAAATCAAAAGTCCATTTCTAGCCCTTATGGTTGGGGAGAAAAGCTTGAAAATATGAGCCCTAAAGGTTCAAAAAAGCCAGGAGGCACATAGAAAATCTCCACACTTATTACTTTGAAAATGTCATGATTTTTAAGTCAATCCCATGATCTTTTGGGCCATGACTCATGATTCTTGAATGCTTAGGGTTGGCATTAGCTGGATCTGGGCCTTAGTCAAGAATGATATATTATGATAGCCTAAAACAACTTGCTGAAGACTTTGAACACAAAGTAAAGGCCTGCAAAACTTTTCCTTTGGGAATAGTCCTTATGGAAGCAGCCTTACTGCTGTTGGCAGGACTGCTCGCGTGAGCAAGAGTTTGCAGACGGGGTACCATTTTAAGGTGATAGAAGAAGGAAGTTTGCAAAGCTGGAGGTTTCATTTTAATTTTATTAAAAAGGCAACAGAGTAAACAAAATAAAACACTAGGCACAACATGCTGTAAAGGCAAATGCTGTGAGATGAGAGTAGCATACGGGTTTATAGACAGTGTTTCAATACTATCGTACTGGGCCCATGTAGAGAGCAAGAATGGTCCAGTGGTTGGGGTGCTAGGTGGGGACATGAGAGCCCCCCAGGGTTCAGCTCCTTGCTCTGCCATAGGCTGCCTGTGCCTCTTGGGCAAATCGCCCTGTGCCTCAGTGCCCCATATGTACAGTGGGGATAACAGCTCTGTTCTCCCTCACAGGGAGCTTTGGAGAGGGGCTCAGGTACTATAGCCAAGGGGGCTAGATAAGTACAATAGACAGGTCAACTGTAACTGCTCTGCTATAACATGGGTGATGCACCATTGGGGTTAGAGCTAGTAAAAACGGGCAAAGCTCAGTATTCCCATCGAGCGGAGGCCAATTGGCAGTATTTGAATGGAGAGGGAGACTGGAAAGAATTATGTGCCCTCATCTTTGTGGCATCCATAGACAGCAAAAAGACAGTCCAGTCCAGGTTAGCAATACCGCATGGGCTGATGTTCCTTAGAGAGGTGAAGTTGAACAGAAAGGATAATGGTGCTTCCAACCCACCCTTTGACTTATCAGCTCTTCAGGAGCGACCGAGTCTTACTGTCCATACAATGCTGAGCACAGTGGGGCCCTGAGTTAATCTGGGACCCCAAAGTGCTACTATGGCAAAATTAATCCACAGCGAGGAAGATGGAGACCGAGAGAGCTAACATGATGGCACATACCGCAGCTAGTGAGTAAAAATGTCAGCTTAAAATTTGCTTTGAACAATTCATATTTTTCTAAGTTTTGAAGTGTTAAGTTATAAATTGTCCCTCTGCCCTGATGGTTTCAGTGTCAAAGATATCTCCTAAGGTAAGTAACATTTTAAAATGGCTGCACCGGTGCTCTGACGAACTGCTGTGAAACCTCTCTCAGACTGGCCTTGTTGTACGGTGCATGATGCAGCCAACACTAGGGGAAAAAACAACCAGTTTCACAGGTGGCATGTTCTTCCTGTATGATGATCAAGTAAATTCCCCTCATTTTCATTGCAAAAAGTGGTTGGTAAGGTGGTTCTCCCAATAAACACTAGGGGGCGTATTGTCTACAATGATAGCAAAATCCGTAGTATCCCTCGGATAGCAAGGCCATATCCGTATCCATTCCAGGGTCTTCCCTGAACTCCTTTTACACTAGCATGGCAAAGTCATCATTCCAGTGGGGATCTTATAATGCAGTTTTGTCACCTCATCAGAACCCCAAGGTATAAATATAGCTTTATATTTTATCACTTAGCTATACATTATTTTGTCTGCCATTTAAGGTTCTGATTCAGCAAAGTACGCAAGCACATGCTTAACTTTCGGCATGTACTTACATCCCACTGAAGTCAATGAGATTTAAACACATGCTTAAATGTAACATGCTCAAGTGGCTTGCTAAACAGGGGTGCTTTGCTAAATTGGGGCCTAAATGCTGTAAAAATAAATAGTTGTCCCACTATAAAATATTGGATGATGTGTATGATCAAAGTTGTACCCTTAGCCAATCCATATCTCAGTCACTGGAGATTTTTAAGAATAGGTTAGACAAACACACCTTCAGGATGGTCTAGGTATAGTGTCACCTATGTATACAGGGATGGACCTTCCTTAATGTGGGGTGATGAACTAGATGACCTCATGAAGTCCCTTCCAGCCCTACATTTCTATGATTTTATATCCTTGTATTAAAGTTGAAACAATATCCTTGTATTAAAGTTGAAACATCAAATGCCAGATAATTGCTAATGGGATGACAGCAGATATCATGAGGAATAGCGTCTGTCAATGATCAACACGAGAAAGCCACAATGCAGTGCAATGGCACCGAATGGCTGCCTAATTAAAAAGGCACATGGCAAGCAGCACCCTAGATGTTTCAGTCACAACAAATAGTTCTTCCTGGAAAGAAGTATGGGACCCCTCCATCCCTGCAGGTCCCCTGCACCTGTTGTAACACTTGTTTCTGATATCTCTCTGCATCTTCTCTTCCATCTTTGTCATCTCCCTTCATCCTCTCTGCTCTTTCTACACCCTGGGCCTGATCCAAAGCCCACTGAAGGATTCTCATTGGCTGCAATGGGTTTTGGATCAGACCTCTAATTCTCTTCTCTCCATCCCACTCCTTACCTCTCAGCCTTCAAGCCCCAACTCTTCCCACTGATGACCTGATGACTACTTACTGTGTACCTGGACCTACTGCCCTCCTACACATTTACCCAAAATCTCTCTGTCCCCTAGGAGGATTTCCTCTCCACTTCCCCCTTTTGAGAAAGCTCAGTGAGGCCAGATCCTCAGCTGGCATAGCTCCACCATGGTCATGGATTTACATCAGTCTGGATCTAATTCAACATCTCCTTAGAGTGGGCCTCCAATAATGGAGAAACATGAGGCTTTGCCTGATTAGTCCATTGTACACAGCTCACAATCTACACTAGCTACAGGACTGCAGGAAAAGCACCACACTGAGGGCTGGTAGTACATTACCACAATCAGTGTCTCTGCAAAGCTACTCCCGATGTGTTAAATAGTGTGATGTCTCTAGCAAGCAACTGCATTTGAAGAGCTTGGAGAATGCCTTTTCCCAACAGCTGGCCCCAATCCCCTACCCAGAAGATTGACGTAGTTACTGACCAAAATGTGGGAGTGAGATGATGTTTAGTATCGGGACTAAGAGTATCCCTTTAGGAATCAGAGGTTGGGTTTTTCTAAAGTACTCATTGAAGTCGGTCGTTTTACTGTTGGCTTCAGTGGGAGCAGAGTCAGGCTAATGCTGAGCACTTCTGAAAAGCCCAGCCCTCCTCCTCTCTTTTACTTGCTTTCCCGTCTGTACTAGCTGGGATGTTTTTGTTTCTTACTAATAAATGTAGCTACCGTATTGCTAGACCCTGGCATTCAAAGTCATGAGTCAGCCCGCCTCAGCTCCTCTCACCCCCCAAATCAGGAGATTTTTAAAAACAGTATCTCTTGGGGCCTTTTTACCTCTCTTCTCATGCTGTAACCATTCAGGTTCTGGTACTTATCTGGCCTTCATCACTGTAGTATCTATTACACCTCGCAATCTTTAACGTATGCACCCTCACAACACCCCTGGGAGGCAGGGCAGTGCTGCCGGTGGGGAACTGTGGCCCAGACAGGCTGTGTGATCTGCCCAAGATTGCACAGGAACTCCATGGCAGAGCAAGGACTTGAACCCCAGTCTCCCAAGCCTAGGCTAGCGCCGTGACAACTGGACCATCCTTCCTCTCATTCATGAGTTCAGGCTTTCCTGTGCAATCACGGAGACTACACGATTCCTTGTTTTTTAAACGAAAGCTGAGATTCTCACCTAGTGACATACCTCCAGAAGCTAGGGCTTTAAGAAAAAGGATGTAAAAATGATAGCTGATTATGTTGATTAGAAAGATTAAGACACGTCTTTCGTATTGGCCATTGCGTCAGTATTTGCGATGGACAAAGCAAGCTTGTGGTAGCCCTGTTTGACAACACACAGATAAGAAAGAATCCAGCTGGATCCTACCAGTTGTTAGTACACCTCATTTCTGGAGTTGTTATGAATGGTTTAGGTTGGTGTCACTGTCAAGTATCAACAACAATGTTTTAAATGACAAATAGCTGCTGCAAAGTGACCATGTGTTCTTTGAATATTAAACCAAACACTTCATTGCAGTAAGCCTTGTCTATCCATGTGGTTTTGCCCACCTCCTCAGGGACCTTTATAGTGCTTCCCTTCCTATAAACAGTTTAAAGTCGTAATGGTAAACACGCAGAGCTAAAGCTAAACTTGCATTCGTTACATTTGTGTTGACTATTTGTGACAATACTAGAAATATTTACCAGTCCAACAGAGCAGTTTACACAGGAAACCCCCACACATTTACCTCTTGTGCCATGATTAATTCTTGGTTTACACTGAGGAAGAGACATAATGGATCTGGTTTTCTACACCAACACAACCTTGCAGGAACTCCTGTGTACTAAACTCCAGCATTTTGTACGGTTGGTTTAAAAAACAGATGGAGGCCCTAATGTTCCAGATCTATCCTGAAGGGTTTCATCTCTGTGTAGTTTCTCCCCACCCCCTGACTGATAGCTGACCTCAGAAAGGCCATCATCAGTGGAAGAAGAAAACAGTATGTGAGGACTAGATCCTCCAGGATACAACCGGAGGAGCAACCTCCAGATGGCATGCTGGGAGGCATCTTCTACTTGGTGATGAACACAACTGGTGCTCCTAGCAATCAATGTGATGGGGGCGGGGTGGTCATAGAGTGCTCCCAGGACCCACAAGTGAAGCTCTATTATGTGTAATGACATATTGCACCAGGAGGCACCTCAGGTGAGCAAATCATCTGTGGTAACAGCAAACTTGGAGCTGATGAGTGTAGGCTACATAATCCCATGGGCTGGGCCTTTAGGCAGGAAAAGAGATTTGCCAGAATTCACCTCTGATCTCTACTTTACCGATTAGACTGGGCAGGAGCCCTGCAATCTGTGCTACCTCTTCCGTGCCAAAACTGTAATTCTCCATCATTTAGCAACAGATACAGTAGGATGTCTGGGAAGAACCAGGCTAGAATATTACTACATCCCAGTGGGGTGCAATTATTTATTTATTCTTGAGATTTATGAAATAACAATGAGAAGGGGCCCATGCCAGAGCACCCTAGCCATATCTGACACCCATGTAAGAATACAATAAATCCCAAAGCATGCAGAAGCCCCATGACAGAGGATAATGCAAGTAACCAGGCCGTGCAAAAAGAAATCATAGTCTCAATTTTTCCCCTAAACATTCTCTCTCCTCGCCTCCCCCCCAAACAATCTCTGCTTCTTCAGCAGCCCTGCTAAGAAGATAGCCCTTGCAGCTGGCCCTTGTGGCCAGCAGATTCTGGATATTTCAGACCAGGATGGGGGCACCTTCCAAAGGGAAAAGACCACAGGGGCCCTTATGGAGAACACTGCCAGCAGCCTCATTATTATACCAAGGAGGAAGGTATCCCAGCTCAAGCACATGAACAAATCTCATCGCCACCCGACGCCGCAAGCTTCCTCCCATAGGTCTAGTAAGGCCTAATTCTTACTAGCCAGGAGGCCAGCTCTACATCTCACTTCATGAAGATGGTTTATTAAGAGCCACATATTATGGCCCTACATTCCACTCCAATGGGTGGACAACAGCAACAACACGGCCTCCTCTGAAGAGCCACAGTCTTCATAGATGCAAGCAGTTTCAGCTCTAAAATCCTCTTGAACCAAACCAGAACCATAGAGCAGCTCCTGGTATTTGACTGTATTAAAGAACTACTCCCTCTAAAAGCTACCATACACAATAATATTTTGGGAAGTTGTTGCTGTAACTGGAGAAAGAGGGTCAGGTTTCAGGAGGCATTTGGATTGGCGTGACAAAGGCGGGCAAGTCAGGTCCAGGCTGCTACCACACAAACAGTAGAAGATCAGCTAAGACATCGGCAAATACCTGATAGATCCTAGTGCAGAAGAAAAAGCTGTTCATTATGGGCCTGAACCTGTGCCAACTGAGGTCAACAGCAAGACTCCCTTTGACGTCAATGGGGTTTGGATCTGGCCTCAGATAATTTGCCCAAATGTTAGTAGGCAGTAAGGAGGAAATTTTCAAAGGCACAAATGGCAATTAGGTGCCAAACTCCCACTGGAAATCAATGGAGTTAGGTACCTCAACTATCCATTCTGCCTTTGAAAGTCTCCCCCTAAATTCTTACCATTTGGATTTTGAATTTCCATTGGTACAAACATAAATGGTGCCATTTCTCAGGGAGTCACTACATGGAACCAACACTAGGTGCATCAGTGAATCTACTAGCTACAAAAGGAATGTTTATGAAAACACAGCATTTCTGAGGCCGACTTAACAGCGTACAAAAACAACGAGGAGGCCGGTGGCACCTTAAAGACCAACAGATTTATTTGGGCATAAGTTTTCGTGGGTAAAAAACCTACTTCTTCAGATGCATCTGTCATTTTCACTCTATGCATCTGAAGAAGTGGGTTTTTTACCCACGAAAGCTTATGCCCAAATAAATCTGTTAGTCTTTAAGGTGCCACCGGACTCCTCGTTGTGTTTGTGCATACAGACTAACACGGCTACCCCTCTGATACTTAACAGTGTAGTAACTATAGTGCTTGTTTCTTTGGGTTTATTTAATTGCTAATTATTCTTAGTCAGGTTTGCAGACAGTGACTGTGAAGAGTGCATGTAACAAAGAAGCAGGAATCGAGACACATTTTTCCTCAGGTCCTGAACAGAAGCCAGATCACAGAAGTGCACATTAAAGAAGGGAAGTGTCTTTCCATTTCCCCAGTGTTACTAAACTGTCTGCAATTAGCCCAGCTACTAGTATTTTCCATGGGTTTTTGTTTTTGAATGTATCTTTTTTTTCCAGCCCCGCATACAGAAGGAGTTCCACAATCTATCTGCCGCCCTTTCTGGCCTTTATCACCTCTTTCCAAGATGTCTGCCTCCTAGGGCACTCCTCTGGCATGTAGTGGAGTGTTAATTTCCTCGTGTGTCAGACACATATTCCTGTCCCTTGAGGTAATGTTTGGAGAGTTCTAAATTTGAATTTTGATAGAAAACAGGTGACTTTCGTTCTCTTCCTTCATTTTTACAGTGGTGTTGTAGCTGCGTCAGTCCCAGGATATGAGAGAGACAAGGTGGGGGAGGTAATATCTTTTATTGGGCCAACGTCTGTTGGTGAGAGAGAGAAGCTTTTGAGTTTACACAGAGCTTAGACAGATCTCTTCAGGTCATTTTACAATTTCTTTGCTTGTCTTGAGGCCTTATTTATATACCCAGCCTAGCCATAATTTACATTATTATTGCTATTGTTATTTTATACTTAGGGCTTACATCTACCCTTTGAAAGATCCACAGGGGTAAATGCTCCCTAAATAGCGTCACTGTTCTTGCAAGTTACACTGATGCTGACTTGGAAATCTGTATTAGTGGAGCTGGCCGAGGTAAGGGTTTAGACAGATGTGTTCTGGTGGAATACAGGGTCAGCGTTTCAACAGTAGCTACTCTTGTCCTCAACCATGCCCCCTGGGGTGGGTGGGGGGAGTTTACAGCATCAACCTGTTGGTTTTCTGGAAAGAGGTGCCTGTGGATTCACATCTACTGATTGGTACAGAAGCAGCTGTCAGCCCCACAATTACTAGAGACCAGAGTCTCCCGTGAGATCTGTGGTGTGGTTTGTAGCACAGAATTTACTTATTAAATTACTTAATGCACTCTTTGGCTCACCTACATGGAACAATCACAGCACATACAGCTTTCAGACAAGTAACATAAATAGCAAACGGGGCTCTCTCAACATGTAACAAATCCTTTGGATGAGATGTGCACAAACCACAATGGGAGAAGAAAGAAAGAAAGAAAGAAAGAAAGAAAGAAAGAAAGAAAGAAAGAAAGAAAGAAAGAAAGAAGAAGTTGAACCACCCCCACTGTGTTAGATACACATCTGTCACTAATGAGGGCCTACGCATATTTACTAATGCAGAACAACACTTAAACTCATCCTACACACCCAACTCATCCTGGTACATCCACAGGCATCCATGTACATCCACACACATACAGCCACATGCACACTGCAACCATTCAGACAGAAAAAAAAACACTAGACAAATATGCAAACAAATAATAAAATATATATTTAAGTATAATTGCAATACAGTTGCATTGTCTTTTTACTGACCCGTGTGGCCATTAAAGGGCACTAGATTCTGAACTACTGGAAGTTAAACAAGGCTGTGAATACAATATATCTGTTCACTAGGAAATGTATATAACAACACTGCTGCCCATTGAAAATCACATGACAAGTTAACTCATGACATTGTCCATGAACAACTGTATATGAAGGCTCAGCTAAGCCAAAAACATATGGAGACTGGTTGTTTTCTCCTCACGGTCAGCCCTTAGATTGTCAGCTCTTTGGGGCAGGCACTAGGTTTTAGCAGCACCCACCACAGGGGGACTCTGGCCGTGATTGGAGACCCTGGTTGTTACCACAATAGGAACATTAAATAATAATAAAGAATCTATAGTATCTAATCAATGGTTTCCCAAAAGCAAAAACTCAATCTCAGCTCCTCAGCTAGCGACCAGTAGCTGTTGGTTTCAACAGAAGATTAATTTCAATGGAGCAACACCAGTTTATAGCAGGGGAGGATCTGGCTGACATTCTTAGTGTAGCTCACATCCTTTGCCTTTCGTTCCCTTCCCTCCAGCTATGGACACCCTTGTGCCTTTGCGGGAAGAGGTGGCTGGCACCTCCATTTCCAGGAAGACTCCGTATGCTGCGGAGTGAATCCACAGGCACCTACCTTCGTATTTCAGGCTTTTTCCCCTTGTCCTTCTGAGAGGCTTTGGGTTCTGGCTTGGTCCATTGGACTGGCGAGTGCTGTCTCCTGCTGTTTCTTCTCGTTCATTTTCCTGTTTGGATCCCATTGGTCTGTGAAACAAGGAAGAGAGGAATACTGACTGGATGAACATAACCAAGGCACTGCTGACACATATCATAACATATAGCTATGGCAAAGCCTTCGCACTGAGCTGAGAATATTCACTTCCTTACGCTCCCATCTCCCTGGTCCTGAAAGCAGTGTTATCTTACATGTCCTAACCCTACTGGGTAGTTATTCTGTTGCCTTTTCAACTATCCCCCTAAGAGCCATCCAAACCTACTCTGTGGATTGCTGCTGCCCATGGAGCGCTTGATGGAGGTGGCCTGGCTGGCCATTCTCCTTATTTCCAGCTGCTAAATAGATAGATGTCTACAACACACTTGGTACTTCCTTGGTCTTACTCTTCCCCAAAACCAATTGCCATAGGTGCCACAGGGACATTACGTGATCACAGAGAGTAGATGAGATGGCTGCGTGGTCATGGATGGGGCGGGCAGCGGATCTGTGCACTTGTGAATAGGAAGGGGAGGTGTCCCTGAGCATGTGGTCCATGCTATGAAAAAATCTGAGGACCCCTGTCCTGCTGCAGTGTGCAGAGCAATATGCAGTGTGCTATATGTGACACTGGGCTACTCCCTTAGAGATTGCATTTAATGACAACAGGTGCACACCGCCAGCCCCAACCACCGAAAAAAGAAAAAACAAAAAAAACCAAACTTACCAAGTGTGAGAGGCTGCAGGGCTTTCACAGCGCCCCCTACCGCCTCCCCAAGGTCGTCACACTAGCCCATGACAGCCGCTGTGCATACCACCCCTGGGCCATCCTGGGGAGAAGACGGGGGCATGTGGAAACCCTACTGCTGCAGCAAAGCCTTTTTCTTCAGTGATGTGTTTTCGTCAGAAGTGTGATGCTCATCGAGTGAGATCAGGATGCCATGGCGCGCATGGCTGCTTGCATGCTGGATTGCTAGCTGATACAGCTGAGGTAAAGTGACAGCACCTGCTATATTCTAGGTGTGTGTTTTCCTGCGGTACCTCATTTCACACAGCATTGTGTGAATCCTCGGCACACACCCCTAAAGCGGTTAAAAGGAAGCGATTCCCCCAACTGCTGAAAATCCACACGCAAGTCCGCCCTCGGTGTATTTCTCCACACCGTCATTCTAGAACTGATGAGGATGATTCCCACATACAAGGGCCATGTCTGGACGAAAGATCCGTGGCAGTGAAGAAATGCGCTCATGCACACAGTATGCTGTGTGTTGAAATGATACACGTGTTTGAAGGCAAATCATGCTACTTGAACGGGGATCATTTAATCTTCAAGTATCTTTAGCTTCTAGGATTATTTTTATTTGTACTGCAGTAGTGGCTAGCGGTCCCAGTCAGGGGTCCGGGCCTCACTGCACTAGGAAAGTCTACCCCAAAGAGCTTATAATCAGAGCGGCTTCCCGTTTTCCTGGGGACTGAACTATTTGACTTCAGTGCTTCCCAGGGTCTTCTATCATGAACAAATATGCTTTCAATGAGATGTGAAGAGGTCAATGTACTCTAGACCTATTTAATCACTCGTTTCCACACCTAAAGTTAAATGGCTCTGTTGTATGAAACTAAATTGAAAGCTGATTGTATAATCATGTTCAACGCTACCCACAGGTAACCTAATTATCAACATAGGGACCAAGGAACATGCGTAAGTAGTTTTAAACAGAGGAGCTAGCAAGTGAAAATGAAAACATTACATTTGCTTTAATAATATAAAAGAAAAATTACTGTAGCGAGGTGTGTCGAAGATGGTTGGTTTCTTGGTTTGTTTTAGGAAAGTTGTCTGTGATTCATTGCTAACGGTGAGAAAGGCAAGATGAAGAGAAGCAATGATACAGTGTATACATGGCGCAGTTACTGTAGTAATTTCCTTGAAATAATTAACAGTTAGGAGGAGGTTGCATATGCTATTCCAGATGTGAAAGAACAACAGATGGGCAGCTTTCTAAGGCTCTGATAATAAAATGACCTAACACTCTATTTAGAGAAACAGAAATTCTTCTCTTTGGCTGTTTACAGATTTTAGAAATATCACGATAAGCAAATCCAGACAGTTCAAAGCAATGATATAAAGGACAAGTGGATAAATAATGACCCAACTTTGTTACGAAACATAGTGTAACTGTTGTATTGTTAATATAAACACAGATGACCTTTATATTTGCTCAACTTTTCGTCCTTAGCACAGGAAACAGCAGATGATCTTTATCAGACAGTAGAATCTTCCACTTTGCTTCTACTATTGAGCTGTGGGGCAGATTCTTATGCTGACTTTAAGGGCATGACAATGTCATTATCTTTTCAAAGCACATGCTGAAAACACGATATGGAGTGGAGGAGAAAGACACATGGCTTCCTGTAGCCTGGGGATAGCATGAACCTGGGCGACAGGGATCCATGCCGTTAGTTCTCCTCTTGATTTTCACAAAGCGAAGTCACAACATGAATAAAGTTCACAGTAAAAATAAAGCCGCAAAGCAAGAGAATCCTATAAACATAACCTGGTAGAACAACATGTCAGCAGTTGCACATTCATTTTTATACAAATACAGCTAATGAATGTTGAAAGTTGCTGTTTCCATGGAATGTTTTACCTTGGCATGGAAGAATTTGAATTTTTTCTTAGTAATTCATGTATTTGCATTACAATAGCACCTAGGCCCTAGCCAAGATCGGGCCCCCCTGTGCTAGGAGCTGCACAAACACACAGTGAGAGACAGTCCCTGCCTCAGTGAGCTAACAATCTAAACAGAGGCGAGACAACGAGCGGCAGAAAAGTAATATATTTATCCCCATTTTACAGATGGGAATCTGAGGCCCACAAAGATTAACTGACTCACTTAAGGTCACATAGGAAAGTCTGGGGCAGAGCCAGGAACTGACCTCAGATTTCCCACCTCGTAGTCCAGTGCTTTAACTACATCCTCCCACTCTGCCGGGGGAAATTCAAGAGAAATTATTTCTACTGAAACACAGTTAGTCAGGGTTTAATGTATCCTACTAATTCCCTCTTCCCTCCAAGTATTAGGATTAATTAATATTTATGGAAAGGTCATACCCACAGGCCCTAGTCAGAGGCACCTTTGTGCTGACGCATAGAACCATACAGCTCTTGGCCCAAAGACCACTGTACTTCCCCCCTCTGCCACAAACAAACATGACACAAGTCATTCTGCCGTTTGGTGCACATGGTCAATGCTGAATCCAAGGGGACAAATTCCAAACAAACAGCAAGCCTTTGATAAAAGCCTTTGTAGGTTCCCCCCTCCCCTAGGTGAGTGTTGTAAGCCAGTGGGGATGGGGAAATGCATCTCTCTTTGGAACTGAGAGGTGCTAAAGAGTGGCTAGCAGTGCCTGACACAGAGTGGATATGAAGACAATACAGTGAGAGCAAATATGGAGTGAGGGAACAGGGCCAGTAGGCAGGGCAAGCACTGGGGGTGTGGGGGCATGCTGGTGTTGGGAAGGATCCTGGCTAGGGGAAAGGAGCTATGGATTGGACCACAGCATCCCCAACAGTTGGCATCTGGAGTGGGCCCACGTACCCAATGGCCAGTGCCTGGAAGGGGCCCGGGTACCCTACGACCAGCGCCTGTAAGGGGTACGGGTACCCAATGGGTGGTGCCTGTAGAGGGCCTATGTACCCAACCGCCGGTACCAGGGGAAGGAGGACCATAATCAACAGCTGGTGCCAGGCAGCAGCCACCATTTTTGGTATGCAACATTGATGCTTTGGGAGATGTTTCAACGTATATGCCTACAAAACGTTTCAGGAAGCTGTTATCCATATGACTGCTGGGTTTGGAGCCGTATTCATCCAATTCCAACATGGCAGGTGGCTCACTCTTCCTCTGGGCCTCTGCTCATGTAGATCCCAGCTCTTAACAGCCCCTGTGTTCCTGCATTTGCAATGAAAGGAGGGAAGAACAGGAAGAACACGTTTCTATTTACTTTTTTCAAATATTATCGGATTTAACTTTTTTGCCTCTTCCTCCATTTACTTCGGCACCACCGTTCCTCCCCCATTTTCCGTGGCCCCGTCCAATCTGCATTTTCTCAGCAACTACCCCGGATGGTGCAGCTGCTCTCAGGGTGTTGTTCACAAAGGCTAAATTGGGGATTTACACTTTGCAATAATTAGGATTTATTGACCTTTGGGGACTGAAAGTACATACAGTCTGCACCTTAGGTCCCAATTCAGCAAAGGACTTACGCAGATGCTTAATTTTAAGCACACACATTTAAATGCTTTACTGAAACTGGGCACTGGGTCACACAGTCACTGCAGAAGTTTGGGGAACGGTGCCCAATTGCAGACCAAGGGGCAGTCGCAAGGCGGGTGAAACATTGACAATAGCAGTCAGTCATCAGCGGGCACTGTTCCAGGCCAGCAGAGGGCGCTCTGCTATTTCCACAGAGCTGTCCTGGAGTTGGCTTGGAGTAAGATGTCCTCGGGATTCATATTACAAAGGTACAGGCGTGGTCCCGTAGGCTCTGAGTAGCATTGTATAGATATCTCATGGTGCACAGCGGGTAGAAAGTTCCTTTGCCAAAGAATTGTCCCATTTGATCCGACTGATCGAATACAACTAGCTTTAAACCTGCCTGCTGAGGAAGCTAGGCTGGGAGAGTGCTTTGAAAGTAGAGCCTCAGGGCATTGAACTCTGTTAGAACAGTATCATTGGGTTCCCTAGCTCCACAGTGGACTATAGCTCACCTCTAAGCTACCAGCAAGCTGCAATTAAGGGAAGTAGTCATGAGTGGCTTTTAATGGCAAACTCCAAGGAAATGCACTTGGCTCTGAACATTACATTCCAGTACATTGCCCATTGTCCCTTCCTCTGCCCATCTCTAACATGGCTTCCCTGGCAGTCTGCTACAACGTCTGTGGAAAAAGCTAAACTGGGAGCTGTTGAACACTTTCTCCAGCCTTATCACTGGTCAAGTAATATCAGTTAGAAGTGTGGGCTGCCAAGAAATTCCTAGTGGAGCTGGGCGAAGGCTTTCATCACAAGGAGGATGAGTTCTAGGGACTGGACTTCTATGAAAGCATGTAGGGCTTATTACTTAAAATTGTCCACAATAGTGAATGAGAAGAAGAGGAGAACGCAGTGAACTACAGAATGGAAGGTACACCATTGTTTCCTGATTTCTGAACTTTAGTGGATTCCCAGAAAACTGAAACAGAAACAGATCAGAGACAAGCAAGCCCTGATGGTGGAACAGAGGAAAACACCAGTTTACACAATGAAACTTGTGTAGAATTACAACAGTGCTGGGAACATTTTCAACTAAGTGGAAGCAAACTGCTGGAAGAGAATAAACAGGAGAAGACTCCCAAAGAGGAATCTACTTCTCATAGTCAGGAATCATAGTTGTTGTGCCATTTTATGCATCGCAAGGCAATGGAAATAAAAAATGAGACAAGATAATACAAACTTTCAAAAAGAGCTCAGTCCCCACTCAGACATCTACATAAAGGGCTCAGATTCATAAAACGACCAGCACTCAGCAGCCCCAACTGAGAACAGTGGAGAATTCCGCACTTCCTTCCGCTATTGATAACAGTGGAAATGCTGGGCCCATTGGAAAATCTGACACCGCCCCCTCTCCTTTTTGGGAGGGGTGTGTGCATAAATGCATGCTGAGCTCTTTGGAAAATCTGTCTTAGAGTCCTTCTGCAGTATTGCCAATCCCTGAAGTTCAAAAAACCAGAACATGAATCAGATGGTCCAAAATCATGAGACTGACTTAAAAATCCTGAATAAAATAATAATAATAATAATAATAATAATAATAATAATAATAAAATACACCAAGGGTTCTGTTTTATTTGCCTTCTGGTTTTTGAGCCTATAGGATGACTTCAGGCCACGTTTTCAAACTTTTCTCCACTACCATGAAAGCTAGAAATTTTTTATGTCAAATGGAAGCTGAGATTTCTCATGTCAACCCAAGCCTCAGGAGACAAACCTTTAAGAAACACACCAAATATCATGAGAATTGGCAATGCTGCAGCTGTGCCTTGTTACGCCAGCTGTCTGGGATGACTCTGTAATGTTACCTGTACCCTTCGTGTGGCAATGAAGATGTACAACGGGCTGAGTTAAGGATAGACTTTCTGCTTTTAGGCTGGAATTTCCTAGCCATTTGTGCAACAACTTAACTGTCACTTACAAAGACACATTATTACCGTTTTTATTTAATTTACTCTTCAATGTTCATAACTCTTATAAACTTGGAAGGGAAGTTCTCGTCGTCATTTCTCTGTTTATTTCAATCTTTTCTGTTTGCAAACACTGATCTTCTGCACTTTGAGAAAAAATAACATTGTCCCTCTGAAAGATGGAGGTGAGCCAGAACCAAAACCATGGATCCAAATATCCCCAGACTTTGAGGTAGTCAAAATCTTGACCTGAAGTTCAATTCTGCAGTATACAGCCATCTTTCATTTCTATATAAGTATAGTCAGACTTAATATGGGTGGGTCATAACGTTCCTGCAAAACAGTTTGCTATTATGTTCAAGTTGTTTCTGTGGGTTCTATTTCCATTAAACATCAAGAAAAGAGTAGATTAAAAAAAATCCTAAAAAAATGATACATTTAGAATCTGGAGGATATTCTTTGCTATGGCCCCAATTCAGCAAAAGTATTTAAGGATGTGATTAAATCCATCCCTATCCAGCTAAGCACTTTTCTGGATGCTTGAAGTTAAGCATGTGCCTATTTGCTTTGCTGAGTAAGAGACTAGCTCAGGACAATTTTTAGGTAGTTTTTGTACCGAAGCTTCTTAATAGCATCCTTGCAGATTTAGACCCTGATCTTGCAAAGATTTACACATGCTTAACTTTACACACGGTGGACCCAATTTCACACTATGGAAGCCAACAGAAGCTTTGCGATTGACTTCAGTGGGCATAGACTCAAACCCCACAAGTCACCCAACGGAAGTTAATGTGTAAAATGAAGAACAGGCGTAAGCCTTTGGCAAGATGGGCCTTTGTTTGTTCTTTTATGATTTTAAGACAAACAAGCTGAGATCTAAATGGCCACGGGAAACTAAATACACTCTTGTCCTTTGTGGTTGAGGACAAGATGAAACAAGAATCTGTGCAACATATTTCATGCTTGTGTTTATCAAAGAAAAACATTTTCTTAATTCATTTGTTTATTCTTCTTTACTTTTAGCCTCGCTTTCTTCATCACTTACAAAAAATAAAAGTAAATGGAAGAAAACCCCCAAACACCTGGCAGTTGATTTCAATGATAAACCATTAGAAGGCAGATTCAGCCATGACTCAATTAAAAACAGAAAAGCTCAAGCTGATGTAGCCACGTCTCCTTTACCCGGGTTAACCTAACTTAAATGCAGGCTGCACCGTAGAGGCGGCTCTACTGATTTATTCTAATTAGCAGCATTAGTCACCCACGAAGCACTAGTGTAATTTTCTTTTACGAGCAGTTTCACAGAATTAAGAATAATGGATTGGTTTCCAACAGACGTAATTAAAAAATTGATGGAGCAGTTTTATTATTTCACTGTGCTGTTAGTTAAAGACTGGAGAGTGAATGTCACTGAAGAAATAACGAATTGTATTTATGGATATTATGGGTCTGTTTTGTGTGGCAGTTTTACAAACAGGCTACAGTATTATCCCCATTTATCCAAAACCCTATCATCTGAACCTCCGTGTTATCCATGTATTTCATGCTGGGGGACAAGGAAGGGATTTGAATAATGCAGAGGTTCGGATAGTAGATCCCCAGCCAGGACTCTGAGGAGGAGGAAGAAGATGAGCCTGTGGCTATAGAGGAGACCATCCTGCTGCTGAATGGATCCTCTGGCAGGCCTGGAGTCCTTTACAGCCCCGCTGTCCTGGGAGCAAGTAAGCAGGGCAGAGCACAGACCCCTGGCCACTGCAAGGAGAAAGATGAGCGCCCGGCCACAGGGAAGGCCACTCCGCTACTGACTGGCTCCTGTCCTCTTGACTATCCAAATTCCCCATTAGCCAAATAAAATCTGTCCCCCCACCCCCAAGCCTATTTGGGCAGTATACTGTATATAGGGACTGAGGGTGGGATTTACAGAGGAGCTAGGTGGTTTTCAATGGGACTTTCTTAACGTCCTTTGGAAAATCTCAGCCTTAGGCTGGGATTCCCCACTCCGGGACACTGGTTTCATGCCATGTGGAATTACGAAGTATAGAACTGCTGTAACGAAGTGGAGGATTAGGCCTTTATGCTTTCAATATTTATTTAGATTTCAGTTTTAGACGATCCTCCCCGCCCCGGCCAAAGCTCTGGGGAATCCTCCACATACGTTTATTGCACAAGAACATTGGAGATAGAAAGTAGGGATTGAGCAAGGCACAGAACTTCTTCCTCCCATCCAAACGCACATCATTTGGTAACCAGTCATGTGACCAAAACACCTCTCACCTCTTACTTCTCTGGAGATGTGATTGCAACACCTGTAGACACTAACTTTGATCTAATGCAGTGATACTCAGACTTCAGTGGTTCAGGAGCCAAATTAGGGATCAACATTCCCCAAAAGAGCCAGAGTAGTGTAAATTCATTGCTTCATATACATATATATATAATTCTCCCAGCAAAATGACTGACCAAGTATTATTATTTTATCAACTACGACTGGTTAATAACATAGTAAAAGCATCCTGATTGGTTAGTGGCTTAGATTGGTTAATAATTAAATCCCACAGTGTTTTAATCTCATGTGCTGCCAAGAGAGACGCATCAAAGAGCCACTTGCAGCTCGTGAGCCACAGTCTGAGTATCACTGAGCTAATGAGATCAAAACTCACTCAAGTAACAATAGCAGCGACACTGTGGCGGCAGAGGCTAGCCACTTGAGAACATACCCAGGGTCTTGGGCAGGCAGAGCGAGCCCATGCCACTGCCACGTCATCGCTATTGTTACTCAAGCTAGCTTTGATCCGAGCTAGCTGAGGTCTGTCTATACATGCTGCAATCACACCTACTGATGACAGGGCAGACATAACCTAAGAGAGAAATCCCACCCATCACTATCTCAGCTGTCTGCTGGTACATGCGCAAACTGATGGGCTTGGCAGTGTGTGTGCAGAATATCAGGCAATTCCAGACCTTGGGGAGCATCAGGGAAGGAGCTTTTCTTGGTAAAATCATTAGAACACATCCGTTTTTTAAAAAATGTGAACTGCATTTACCAAAGGAACGGAGTTGTGCCTTCTTTTTCGGACAGATACCACAATGATAATCACAGACGCTTTAAGTTTACCCCAAAACTTCTGTTTCAGTCATTTGATGGTTTAGATAAAACTAGGTAACTCCATGAAACTATGAAAGGCTCTCAGCTAGGGCCTCAAAGTCCAGTTCCAACTCAGAACTCTTCCACAATTCAAAGGGTTTTGTTTGGATCCACTCGGCATATTATTGAATATTTTTAAAAACACCTTCCTTCTAATTTAGGATCATAGGAATTGTCAAACTGGATCAGATATGAGGTCCGTCTACTTCATCATCACAGGGGGGCTGGCCATCCTCTTTAAACTGATTTTGTGCTTTAAATTTCTAAGGCGCGTTCACCTGACTTGACTATTCCATTTGTCTTAGCTTTGAAGGCCCAACAATATATGCTGAGCCTTTTACAGGCCCTGAAAATTTGCTATTAAAGCCTGCACCATAAAATGCTTAAAAGTATCAGTTGCCAATACTCCCCACATCGCTTAATGGTATGAGTTATCCGTAGAATAATGCCTAGTATCAGACTTTGAGTACACCACCCTATCACACATGGCTGCTGTGTCAGTTGGCTTCTGAATGAATGCATCATTTTTCTCATCTCCTCTCTGATTGCCAGACTACCTCTCCAGTGAACAGCCTTACCTCGGTTAGCCACTCTCCTGCCTTTTTATGGCTCTGAATCATAGAATCACAGAATCTCAGGGTTGGAAGGGACCTCAGGAGTCCAACCCCCTGCTCAAAATAAGACCAATCCCCCACTAAATCAGCAGCTTCCAAACAGCTTCATTCCACTGAGGGCACAAAGATCAATGTTTATGACTGTCCAAAGCCAGCCTTTTAAAAAGGAAAATGTTTTGGACCCCAGACACTGCACTGCTGTGAACTTGCTTATTGCAGTTCACCAATAGCGTAGCTGGGGTGCCAACCGAGTGGGTCAAACATGAACAGCTCAGTGGAGTTGTGGATTTTAATATATGCAGCCAGACTAAAATAAAATGCAGCTAGGAGATAATCTGTAATTCTCATTCTAGTGTTAAATGGAGCCAGCAAGACTTCAACTGTAAGACAATATGTTGTATCTGCATAACATATATCCTTCCAGTCTTGCAAATACAGATCAGTTTTGTTCATACCTTATGCACCAATGTTTGCACAAGGTATGCCTTGTGAGGTATAATTTAAAAATCTCATAATTTACTGGTCAGTATTGTCCTGGTAAAATATGTGTGCCAACATTGTACGTAAAGTTATAAGACTCCTCCATATGATTTTATTAACACAGGTTCCAAACCCCACAGGCCTGCCCAGACAGACGTTGGCAAACAGGTCTGTCCTTAACAAAGGAATGTGTGTTTACCATAATTTGTATTTAAGCAGTAAACAGAGTCATCAAGCAGGAAGGAAAGATGAAGAAAGTTAAACAGATGAAAAAACCAGAAGGGAATATCCTTCTACACAGACTCTGTGCCTCCTGGCTCGCAGCTGGAAATGGTTTTCAAGCAGGAGATGGAAACTATAAAAAAGGAGGGACAAACACTCCAAGGCACCTATCTCCTCTCTCCTTGCTCATCACATTCACTGCACTTGAAGACGCAAAGGAAGTAGCCACTGGATGCTGGGGGAGGGGCCCTGACCTAAAGAGTTCGGTCAGTAAAACCACTGAAAGCATGTGGTGAGAAAACTTTGCTTTGAATCTAGTATAATTTGTTAAGTTAGACACCAGTAAACATTTTATCTTTATTTTTCTTGTAATCATTTATGACTGTTATGCCTCATTACTTGTACTCACTTACAATCTCTCTGTGTAGTTAGTTGAGTAATTGTATTGTTTTATCTAATCCAGTGTGTTCAAGTTTAAGTGTCTGGGTAACTCCATTTGGGGTAACAAGTTGTGTGTATATTATTCCCTTCAAGAAATAATGGACTCGATATATCTGTACTGCCCAGGAGAGGGCTTGGCGGTACAGGACATACATTTCTGGGTGAATCCAGGACTGGAGGAGTGTTGGGGTCACCCTGCAGCATAACCAAGGCTGGTAAGAGCCAAGGTGTGGCTGGCTGGCTGCCTGCCGCACACACACCGATGTAGCTGGGAGTGACTTACATGCTGAAGGTTGTTTGTGAACAGTCCAGGCATTGTAAAGGACACCCCAGGTTCCATGGCAGGGGGTGACACAGCCACTTATTAGCCTGGATTGTGCCCTGTTATGTCACAATATACCCTGCCAGTCTTACAGATACAAAGAAAGAAAGAAAGAAAGAAAGAAAGAAAGAAAGAAAGAAAGAAAGAAAGAAAGAAAGAAAGAAAGAAAGAAAGAAAGAAAGAAAGAAAGAAAGGTGAAGCTGTGATAGATAATTTGCTAGCACTTTACACTAAAAACAGCTTTTCTTGATTCTGAAATGTGCTCAACTGTCTCTGTGACTTGTTCTCATGTTTGGAGCTACTACCATGCCTCACATAAAACAAACATGGGATGTGAGGTTCTGTCAGTTGTCAAGCAACATGATTCATTAACAAGAAAAAAAGCTGATGATTCAAGTGACAGTGAATTGGAGCGTTGTATGTCAGGATGAGATGACTGCCATTGTATATTTCACCTTTGTATATATCATCTTTCACCGTTTTCTTTATAAAATAAAAACACCCGGTGATATACGTGACACTTCACTTTGAGGGGCTGGGCGCACCATTTAGAACTGCAGCAAAGGAAGTGAGAACTTTCCCACTGTGCTTTATAAAATACATATCAGCTTTGGCCTGCAAAGACCTATCAAAGAATTCAGAGTCCACCTGCTAAGTCAATTATATCCCATGGCCTCTTGCAGCAAACACTCACAATTTTTGCATGGTTGACTGAGTTCTGAAGGTTTGCCTTTGATGTAGATGAAGATAAGTAAAATACGAAACATCATGGATATCAAACTTCTCATATTCCCTCGATTAATTATCATTGTGAATATTACTGATGAAATTATTATGAGGAAAAGGTCTCGCCCACAAAGTTGTTTCTATGGGTTCATTTCAGTTTACCTTATTACAAGTTCCTCTGCATTACTTATTAGCTTTCTTGGTACTCAAAGTGAAGAGTTTATTTCACATTTTTTCCTCTCCAAAAACAACCCAATTCCAGGGACACCTTGGTTTATTAATCCAGATTGAACACTAGCATCTCTACTGAGTTGGAACAGGGTGGAGTTACAAAGAGTAAAACTGGTATAAGTTAGAGAAATTCTTAGAGTCTAACAAGCAGAAAGTGAGCTTCTGCATTTGCTGGACCCCAGACGCTCCACAGGCCGCCTAGGCTACAAAGACATGAAGGCTATTTGCCAATTCAGAAAGGACAGTAGCAATGCAGTAGTGCAACAGGTATATTCTTTTCCTTTTATGACTCTAGCTAGTAGTGATCATATTCATGGGAATGACACAAAGGACTAAGTGAGCATGTCTTACTAGAGGAATGGGTTCTTCCCCAGTTGACTGACTATCCATAAGCCAAGAAATAATTATACAGGGGTCACAGTCCATAGATATTGGGATTCATTGGGATGTTATCTAGAGATGGTAATAATAATACCTAGCTCTTGTGTAATACTTTCCAGCCCTCAATCTCAAAGCACTTTACAAAGGAGGTCAGAATCATTATCCCCATTTTACCGATAGGGAAGCTGAGGCTCAGAGTTGTGAAGTCAGTTGCCCAAATCCACACAACAAGCCAATGGCAGAGCAAGGAATGAAAGAAGAAAAGTGTCAAATCTTGGCTGGGTAGCTGTACTGCAGAATGGCAAGCAACAATCACCGTATCAATGTGATGGTCCACAACTGACACTATCATGGGAGCGTTGGTTGTGACTCTATAGTTAAGAATGAGTTTTTCACTGGCAGCAGGGATTAAGAACAAAATTTCAAAGCAGCTAAATCCCATTTTCAAAAATAACTTAAGCACTAGATGGGGAGGGCTCTGAGTTACTACAGAGAATTCTTTCCCTGGTTTCTGGCTGGTGGGTCTTTCCCATATGCTCAGGATCTAACTGAGCACCATATTTGGGTTTTTTTTTTTTTGCCTTCCTCTGCAGCATGGGGCATGGATCACTGCAGGTTTAAATTAGTGTAAATGGTGGATTCTCTGAAACTTGAACTCTTTAAATCAAGATTTGAGGACTTCAGTAACCATCCAGAGGTTAGGAGTCTATTACAGAACTGGGTGGGTGAGATTCTGTGGCTTGCACTGTGCAAAAGGTCAGAAAAGATGATAGGTCCCTTCTGGCCTTAAAGTCTATGAGTCAATGGCGTGTCACTGAAAGGCAATACAATTTAGGCTCCTAAATGCCCAAGTCATACAGATGCTTTTGAAAATGTTACTTTTTACCTATTTGTTTTGTATGACTAATATAATGCATCTTCTCCAGTCCATGCTCTTTACGCAACAGATTGTCTGAGAGTTTGCAAGTCAATCTGTTAGTTTCTGAGTTAAAATTAATTAAGCAGGAGCTCTTTGTGAGTATTGCACCATATTTTGTTTCTTGGCTTCACTCTAGCTAACAAATAGCTTGTTACCAACTCTTCAAACTTTCGTCATAGTTAAAACTCATTGAAAGCTCATGCGTAGGCTACTTTTGAAGAAATTCAATTGCAATCAAGACAATTCATTTCACGAGCTTTCAAGCTACATAGAGTACTTCAGCACCATTGATAGTCTCTCTATGGTCCTTATCTGGTCCCCATTACCATAGTATCTGAGCACTCCCCAAATCTTTCATATATTTATCCTCTAAGGCAGGGCAGTGCTATTATCCCCCTTTTGCAGATGGGGAACAGAAGCACAGGCAGAATAAGTGATGTGTCCAAGGTCACACAGGAAATCTGTGGGGAAGCAGCGAATTGAATTCAGGTCTCTGGAGTCCCAGGCTAGTACACAGACAACTGGACCATACTTCGTCTAGCTTCGTAACTACAATGACTC
The DNA here is from genome assembly GCF_965140295.1 of Lepidochelys olivacea. Classification (NCBI taxonomy): domain Eukaryota; kingdom Metazoa; phylum Chordata; order Testudines; family Cheloniidae; genus Lepidochelys; species Lepidochelys olivacea. Next base: position 132,177,072 of record NC_140415.1, read on the forward strand.
TTGAGAACGGTTGCAGACAGGTTACAAAAAGCAGATTCATTATAATATATAATAACCCAGAGATAATAGTCTTCCAAGACTGCTCACAGCAAGAAACAAAATCATTTGCAGACTTTTCTATGAAACAATGAGAGCATCTAGGCCTTAAGCAACTGCTACTACAGTAAATATCAGAATTAGTGCTTTGCTGAATTGGGCTTTCTATAGCCTATAATACCATCAGACATAGCTATTCTGGTGCTATGTGAAGCTACCTGGCTCTTTTAGAGGCATATTATTTTCTAGACACCTTAATGCTAATAATATTTGTGGAAGTTTTAAAAAGGAAATGGATGCTTGTACTGAGACAAAGATATAATTTGGGATGTTAAGGCTATTAAAATATGATTATTTCTGTAACTAAATTAGGGTGTCAGTCTAATTGGCACTACAACAAATACAAAAAGTTAGAAAAAAAATCTGTATTTATTTAACCAGGCAAAGAACCCTTGAGGTATACATATCAGATTAGTCAGATTGAACAGAATGCTGAGAAATTATTGCCTTGAGATGTTTTCCCTGATTTCTTATTGATGAACTGTAGGTTGGAGTTATTGTTGTGACAGAAAGGAAAGCTTTTACAAGCTCACAATTGCTTGTAAAAATTTCAATAAAAAGCTCCACTAAATTCAAACTACTTAGGGGGAGAATGTAATTCTAATTTCAAGCCGCTATCACAGGACAGATTTACGACTCATAAAGTCTTCATTTGGTTATATATTGCTGTCTTGTTTTCAGCACCCCAAATCATGGCAGAGTCTGCTGTCTTCATTAACACTCGCAGCCAGCTTTCAGATCCTTTGTAAACTGCTGGTTTGTTTATTTTTTTTAAAGGACTGTTTTATCCCGGTGTTAAAATAATATTTCATCGTAGGGACATATGGGAGTGAAGGGCCAGTTGCTGCTTCCATTATAAAATGGCTTTCTAAAGTTTAGGACACATCAAGCTGAAAGTGGACACATGGGCCTGCATGCAATTTTTTGTAACTTGCTGAGATCCATTAATTTGCTTTCAGAGATGCTATGTCTAGAAGCTCCAAATATCATTTTCTGACCTCCTCCAGTGAAATAATAGTCTCATTTTTCAGTCACTTAGTCCTTTGCATGGACGGCCACTCTTAGCAATTAAAAGGAAAATTTAAACAGGTGAATTACTTAACTTTGCAAAGTGGCCAATATTAGCCTTACTATTAATAGTCCGAACAGTCCAAGAGCGTGTTCATTGAAATTCAGGGCAGCAATAAAATGTCAAGTAAACAGCAATTATCCCGCAAACATTCATCACGTAATCACAGATAACAGTGTTTAGGAGTGCTGGGGATTACATCTAAGCACAGAGTTTTCAAAAACAGAGGCCTAAAGTTAGGAGCCTAAATTAATATTTGGGCAGCTAAATAAGTGGCCTGATTTTCAAAGGCGTTGAACCCCCAGCACCTCTCATTGATCTTTATAGGAGCTAATGGGTTCTCAGCACGTTTGAAAATCAAGCCACTTATTTCTATGTCTAAATATGGAGTTAGGCTCCTAACTTTAGGCCTCTGTTTTTGAAAACTCTGTGCTTAGATGTAATCCCCAGCACTCCTAAACACTGTTATCTGTGATTACATGATGAATGTTTGTGGGATAATTGCTGTTTACTTGACATTTTATTGCTGCCCTGAATTTCAATGAACACGCTCTTAGACTGTTCGGACTATTAATAGTAAGGCTAATATTGGCCACTTTGCAAAGTTAAGTAATTCAGCTGTTCAAATTTTAGGCCCCATTTTTTGAAAACAGTGGTCTTAATTTCCAGGGTTTGCAAAAAGGGAGATTCAATTCTTGTTATTTGTATTTTAATGTAGCCTGTAGTATAAGGCAGGGGACAGGAAAAGGGAAAAATGCTAACAATACAGGATGATGGGGCCTGCAAAGTTCCCTTGCTTATTGTTTGCTTATTGTCTCTGAAAATAAGTGCTCAATAAAGACTTGATCTAAATCTAACTGAAGTCAACAAGAGTCTTTCCGTTGACCTCAGAGAGCTTTGGAGCAGGGCTTAAGGCACAAATCTTTAGGCTGATGCCCAGTTTGAGCACTAGCCAGAGGGTGAAGGGAGTCTGGAGGAGGAAGAATGCCCTGCCCCCAGGCTACAGATGTGCTGTATGTTGACTGTTTCAGTCTATCCTACTTAGTGGAGACTCCAAAAAGACTTCTCCCGAGGAATCAGGTTAATCTCCACTACTTCCCAACACAACAAAGAGAGGATTTGGGACCCACAGGTAGTGTGTCAGGTAGAGAGCCCCCAACACAGGGAACCCTACACACAATCTCAACAGAAGTGAGAACACGGTCTTGAAGACTGATCAGACCCCCTCAGAAACTTGGACTTTAGAATACAGCTCAGGACTATTTCAATGCAATTGATAAGAGAACATCACAGGGTAAATAGTTTCAAGGAATTTCAAGTGTCTTCTGGATTGTTGTGCGTATTTACTTAAGAACAAGAGGGGCCATATTGGGTCAGACCAAAGGTCTATCTAGCCCAGTATCCTGTCTTCTGAAAGTGGCCAATACCAGGTGCTTCAGAAGGAATGAACAGAACAGGTAATCATCAAGTGATTCATCCCCTGTTTATGGTTTATAATGTAAGATTTAATCTTTTACTATATAGAAAGGAGCTGTGCAGTGGTTATAGAGGTCCTGGTCCTCCACAGTTACCAGAGAGGACCAGGATGTGTTGCACTGAGAAACTTAATAAAGGTAGGAACTTCCTGGTTAAGGAGCGCTCTAGCTGCTGAATAAAGCATGGCTCTTTGCGTTTATGTCCTCATATTATTCGTGCCTTAGTGACTCCACTGCAGATCCTCTGAGCCTACCCTTTTCCGGTCCACCCACTCCCTGCATGATGCCATATAGGGCTCCCCTGTGGAGCAGAGTTCACTGCAAGACACAGGATGTCCACCCACCCTGAGATTCCCTACTTATCCTATTCCCCTACCGCCTTGTTCATCAGAACCACTCCCCAGTTCAGCTACCAGGGAACCTCTGTGGCTGCAGAAGGGGTGGGATTTGTGCTTCAGGAACCCTCCCTACACTCAGGGATGTGAAGAGAATGTGCAACATCACAAAGTAATCTGTGTGTAATCTGTGTGCCTGGGAGGGGCTCCTTGGCTTGGCTAAACTCTAGCTCTGCACTACCCTGAGAACCTAGATGTTGTGCAGCAGCAGAGCTAAGCACATTTCCACACTTGTGCCAAACATGGGATGTGGTCCTCCCTTTATTCAGGTAGCAACAGCCGAAGAAAGGAAATTGTTCAGTGTAAATTAGTCCAACCGCATGGTGGAATAAACAACACCCATGAACCTCCTCAGCAGCAGAGTCAGCAGGGAACTGGTCACACATATCAAATGTGTTATTTTGCAATTCATTAGATTGATGCAGAGCAGATGTAAGGACCCATTGCCAAGGGCACAGGACATTTGAGATATTTTTATTCATCTTCCACCTAACTCAGCTTCCAGCTGGAAGAATTTTTTCAGCTGAAATGTTTTCAATAAAAATTGCCCATTTGGGTCTACTGAAAATGTTCCTGAATTCATGATGAATGTCAAAAATTGTTTCAGCAGAAAAATCAACCAAAAAAAATTTTAAAAAATGTTTCATTTCAACGTTTTTGAAACAAAATGTTTCCATTTTGATTCAGAACTTTTCAGTTTGAATTTTACTTCAATTTTATTTTAAAGGGTTAAAAAACTCTCAAAAACAAAATGAAATGTTTCATTTGACCCAAAATTGTGTTTTTTCAATTTTTTGGTCAGTCAGCGAGCCAAAAAATCAGTTATTCGCACAGCTCTATATATGGAGCTGAGACCTGCATGAGTGGGATCTCACATCCATAGTATAATGAGATTACATTCTTCAATATCAAAGCCTTTTGCTAGTGATGTTATCAGAGTGAGATGTCATTTGCATTCTAAACACCTATTTTCAGCAGCCTATATCTTTCGCTAAACATTACTTTTTGGAGAGATGTGTTTCATGTTTGATCTCAAAGCACTTTTTGGAAAGTCTCCTTCACATCCACTGGACTGTTTCTGAGTTAATCAGAAGAAGAAAAATACAGTCATCTTTCAGGTGTTAGGAAATGCAACAAGCATGAAATCCCAGACTGCTATGAAATCAGTGACAAAACTCCCATTGACTTCAATGGAGCCAGGATTTCACGCAAGGTTTTTTTGCACTGAGATAATTAAAAAAAGCTTTCCCCCCAAAAAAATTTCAAATTCTTATTTGTAACAATAACCACTGGAGTCAATAGATACTCTCTCATGCCAGGAGAGAGAGGTAGAGTCTTTTGTAGCCCTGATCCATGCCATGTGACTGGAGCCAGGAAATACAGTCTAGTTTCTTATCAGTACTTCTGGGTGTCACCCCTTTATTACACGCCCAGCCAGAACAATGGGTGACCAGTTGTGTAGTTTAAATCATAGAATCACAGGACTGGAAGGGACCTCAAGAGCTTGTGACGTTGCACTCTATATATTTTATGGAAATATGCTTATGAGTGTGAATGTGATGTAACTGGAATATGCTCTTGCAAAAGGTCTCTTGTAAGGTATCATAACAAAGGTTATAAACTACTGAATATATTCTTTCTATTTGTATGCATGTAACATTCTTGTATCTGAAGCTAGAAATATGAAGTATAACTCTGAGGTCCCATTGTAATTATGCAAAGTGTGGGCCACTAATGGTGGTTTAGAATCTTGATGGCTCCCATTGACTAGGACAATTGGTTGTAAATGGTTTATTTACCTGCAAGCCTTCCTGTGTAGGTGTGCGCCAACCCAGGATGCATGGAGACTAGGGGTCTTACAGTGACATGTGACCAAGTCACATGATACTGGAATCCATCTTAATTCTTGTACTTTTCCATTGATGACGTGGGGATGGGGACAAGCACAGACAAAAGATTCCCACCTTGTGCCAAAGCTATAAAAGGGGTGGAGCAGGACAAAAGGGGCTGCCAGTCATGAGAAAACCCCTGCTTACCACCTAAGATATCTGCTGAATCTAACAAAGACTGTACCAGGGAAAAGGTTTGGGCCCAGACTAGGAAGGAGTCTAGTCTGTGAAAGAAGCTTATTGGAACATCTTTGAGTGTGAGATATTACCTGTAATAAGTTTTTTAATGTATTAGGCTTAGACTTGCGTGTTTTGTTTTATTTTGCTTTGTGACTTACTTTGTTCTGGCTGTTATTATTTGAAACCACTTAAATCCTACTTTTCATACTTAATAAAATCACTTTTGTTTATTAATAAACCCAGAGTAAATTATTAATACCTGGAGGAGCAAACAGCTGTGCATATCTCTCTATCAGTGATATAGAGGGTGAACAATTTACAAATTTACCCTGTATAAGCTTTATACAGAGTAAAATGGATTTATTTGGGGTTTGGATCCCACTGGGAGCTGACTGTCTGAGTGCTGGAGACAGGTAACCTGCTGAGCTGTTTGTAGTTAAAGTCTGCAGCTTTGGGGGCGTGGCCCAGACCCTAGGTCTGTGTTGCAGCAGGCTAGTGTGTCTGGATCAACAAGGCAGGGTTCTGGAGTTCCAAGTTGGCAGGGAAAACGGGCTCAGAGGTAATTTCAGCACATCAGGTGACAGTCCCAAGGGGATCTTTGTGATCAACCCTGTCACAGAGGTCATCTAGTCCAGTCCCCTGCACTCATGACAGGCTAAGTATTATCTAGACCATACCTGACAGGTGTTTGTCTAACCTACTCTTAAAAATCTCCAGTGATGGAGATTCCACAACCTCCCTAGGCAAATTATTCCAGTGCTTAACCAGCCTGATAGTTAGGAAGTTTTTCCTAATGTCCAACCTAAACTTCCCTTGCTGCAATTTAAGTCCACTGCTTCTTGTCCTATCCTCAGAGGTTAAGAAGAACAATTTTTCTCCCTCCTCCTTGTAACAACCTTTTATGTACTTGAAAACTGTTATCATGTCCCCTCTCAGTCTTCTCTTTTCCAGACTAAACAAACCAAATTTTTTCAATCTTCCCTCTTAGGTCATGCTTTCTAGATATTGAATCATTTTTGTTGCTCTTCTCTGGATTTTCTCCAATTTGTCCACATCTTTCCTGAAATGTGGCACCTGGAATTGGACACACTACTCCAGTTGAGGCCTAATTAATGTGGAGTAGAGTGGCAGAATTACTTCTTGTGTCTTGCTTACAACACTTAGGCTAATACATCCCAGAATGATGTTTGTTTGTTTTTTTTTTTTTTTTTTTTTTGCAATGGTATTACAGTGTTGACTCATATTTAGCTTGTGGTCTACTATGACTCCCAGATCCCTTTCCGCAGTACTCCTTCCTAGGCAGTCATTTCCCATTTTGTATGTGTGCAACTGATTATTCCTTCCTAAGTGGAGTACTTTGCATCTGTCCTTATTGAATTTCATCCTATTTACTTCAGACCATTTTTCCAGTTTGTCCAGATCATTTTGAATTATAACCTATCCTCCAAAGTCCTTGTAATCCCTCCCAGCTTGGTATCATCCACAAACTTTATAAAGGTACTCTCTATACCATTATCTAAATCATTGATGAAGATACTGAACAGAACTGGACTCAGAACTGATCCCTACAGGACCTCACTCGTTATGCCTTTCCAGCATGACGGTGAACCATTGATAACTACTCTCTGGGAACGTTTTTCCAACCAGTTATGCACCCACTTTATAGTAGCTCCATCTAGGTTGCATTTCCCTAGTTTGTTTATAAGAAACTGAATAGCAGCCCCAGGTTCTTTTTGAATAATATCTGGGGTGCCCTTTCTTAGTTTGTGATATCCTTCCAATATTTTTTGAATATCAAATACAGTTGAATGCAGTGGGACTGATTTTCACACTTCCCAGAAAGCAACCATTCGCTGGATTTTACTTGACCATTACTCCTAGATGAGCTGTATATTTAAGGGCTGATGTGCCTTGGCAGAGCTGAGGAGTGAGGGGAATCTGTACTAATCCTGCCTGTCTTAAAATGTCTTAACCTGAAATCTCTTTAACTGGTCCCTTGCCTTCAGGAACACCAAAAGCAAGCCACAAGCATGAGACCCTGCCACTTCAATGATCTATGTTAGTGCTTTAGCTCACCTGCTAGGAGCATAGGCTTTTAGTTCAGAATATCAAGTGTTCAAACCTCACTGGCAGCCCAAGCAAGGTCAGCTAAATGTGCACAAATAAAATAGTAAGTGTGAAACAGATGGATATCACTCAACAGCAGCCTGTTTAAATAAGGAATTGAGTCCTTCTCTTCACGGTCTGTACATGCCTTTGGAAATCCTCTTTCTTATTTTTAGCATCCTAATGGGCACGGCTGGGTTGTTTTAAAAGGTTGTTGCATCACTAATGCAAGAAAAGAAAACTGTAGTATCTAATATCTCAACATGCATGAGCTAATAGTCTGGGGAAGTCAGAGTCAGGCTTTGGCTAATGCAAATTCTGATGGGAAGCTTATGTTTGACATCACTTATTCAGGTTGCATATCTGGCTCTGGCTACAGCATGACGTTCAAATCCTCATCAGACCGCCTGTTTCTTCAAATGTGGGACTAGGAACAAAGTGGAGTAGGCAGGTGGCTACCTAATCCCAGCCATTCGAAGATCTACATAACATTGAAAGAAACCCACTGATGCTGACAGCTGCTGTCTTAGCACAAGTGGCCAAGAGCAGCCTCTCACTATCTGTGCCCTTATCTCAGCTTATCCTGAGCTATCAGAAAGCAGATAGAGAGTGATGCTTTCACTAACAGGAATTAAGCACGCTTGAGAAGTTTCTGGTGGAGACACTTGAGATGTCAAGTATGGGATCCAGCCATCCCTTTGATTTTGTACTATCCTGCAGACACTGTCATCATTGTGAAAAGGAAATAAGCTCATTGCCAGAGTGGCTGGACAAGCTCATCGATCCAGGATGGATGTAGTAGGTGGAAAGGATTTATTTCCTTACTATTGGAAATATACTGCAGACGTTTGGGGCCCTGATCCCAGCGCAATGTAGGCAAGGCCTTAGAGCTGCGTGTGTGATAGAAAGCCGTGGGTACTGGGATAGATACTTAGCTTGTGTAATCTGGCCAAGCACCACTGACATCAGTGGAGAGGGAGCAGCTTACACCAGCTGAGGATCTGGCGGTTTGGTTCTAGGGCAGGCTCACCTATTCACAAGAATGAGCCACCTGATGGTAAATCTAAACCCAGGAACAGGCACCTGCTTTCCATGGAGCCTGGGATTTGCTCCTCACCAAACATTTCAGCAAGAGAGTCAATCTTTACAGTATGAAAACCTGTAATAATGTATGCCTTTTCTCAGCAAACCCAGCCTGCGTACAGTCACCAGTCTCTTACTAGGTGAATGAGTATCAGCTGGGCCCATGGAAGCCCTCTCCTACTTTACTGCTCCCTCTCCTGGTCCTTCAGTGTCCCCTTGTCACTGCGGCTGAGCCTCCTGTGTGGAGTTAGTGCATTATGCAGAAACTAATCCCTGAGGCTCTTTGCCTGGGGAAATTGACAACCCCTGACTGCATAAGGCAAGGAACCTTACAAACAAAGCTCAGTGGGATAGTGGTCCCAGTGAAGGGGCAGCAGGTTTGTGGAAATTTTGGTGGTGCCCAGAACGCCCAGAGCCTGCCCTGCTCTGCGAACTCCACCCCCACCTGCCTAAGGCTCTGCGAGGGAGTTAGGGTTGGGGGAGGAGGTCTGAGATGCAGGCCCTGGGCTGGGGCAGGGGTTTGGGGTGTAGGACAGTTGAGAGGTTGGGCTCTGGGACAGAGTTTGGGTGCAAGCTCTGGGCTGGGGGTGCAGGCTCTGGGAGGGAGTTTGGGGGTGGGAGGGGGTATGTGGGAAGCGGGTGCAGGCTCTGAGAGGGAGTTTGGGGGCTGGAGGGGGTGTGTGGGAAAGGGGTGGGGGTGCAGGCTCTGGGAGGGGGTGGGGGGTGCGGCACTTACAGAGAAGGGACTGCCATCACATCTGGCTTCCTTCCTCCCCTGCTGTCCCTCACCATAGCCTCACTGGGGGTGGGGGCTGTCCCTTTGGGCAGGAGTGGTGGCTGCAGGGAGGGAAGGGGGGAAGGGGTGGATCACAGGGTCAAACACTCACCAAAGCCCCAGCAGCTGCTCAGGTGAGTGAGGTCCACTCCAGATGTCTCCCGCCAGAAGCCCCCTCGGTGTCTCCTCCTGGTGGGTGCAGGGGGAGGGGAGGGCTGCCAAGTGCTGTAGCCTTAGCCAGCAGCAGCAGCCGGAGCCGGCAGGCGAGGGAGAGCCATGCTGCTTTCATTCAGGCAGGGACGCGCCGGGGCCTGCCGGGGGGACGCTCTGGGTGAGGTGCGCGGGGCAGGCGCGGGCTGGGGGCCGCTCCAGGCAGGGCCGGGGGACAGACCCAGCTCCAAACATTGGTGGAGCAGGGTCCCCAGCCCTGAATATTCCTGGAGCCCGGGCACCACACGCCCATACAACTCGCCGCCCTTGTCCCAGTGCTGTTGTGGTGAGACGGGGTGGTGTGACCCTAACAGCATCCCAGTACAAGAGGGCAATAAGTTTCAGCTGGCCAGATCAGTTGTATGTACCCCAGTTCACTAACCTCTATCGAGAGGGTGTTATCTAAGATATCAATAGAAAGCTAATACACTGATCATTCATATTATTGTGTGGTGTATGCACAGAGGACAAATTCAAAATTACAAACATATTGGAAATTATGTTATCAAAAAGAATCTGCCAGGCAGGGGTAAAGTTAGCCCAAGGTAGACAAAGGAATGTGGTGCGGCCACCTTGAAGAGACACATTAAGAAACAATGGGAATGCAATTTACCCAGAAGGCAAATAGGACCGTCAAGCCAACAAGGGGAGGAGATAACCACTATGCATCACAGCAAGGGAAGGAGATTGTGGGAAATAGATCTATTTGCAGTTTAGCAAACATCAGCAGGGGAATATACCAGCATGAAACTTTCTTCACCACCAGGCTGCATGTCACCTTCCTCACAGCTTGAATTAACTTTATTTGGGGCGGGGGAGTAACCTTCAGAAGAATCCATAACCAACGTTCACTGGCGTATAAACAGAGAGGCAGAGAACACCAACTGATCTTTCACCTAAGACATCAAAGGAACTGGGCACTCTGGACTTTGCAGGAGAACAGAGGCTTCGATCAGAGGGGTTGGGCAGACATCTTGCTGAAAGGTAGATTGGCAAGGAAACTGCCTTGAACAAAGGCTGTAGCATTCTTTGTTACATCTTAGACTCTAGAAAGTGTTTTTCACCTTTGTTTGCTTGTAACCATTTCTAACTCTATCCTTTGTACTTGAACTCACTCAAAATTCTACCTCCGTTTGTTAATAAACTTGTTTTACTTTTAAGCTAAACCAGTTGAGTGCCATGTTTGATTTCAAGTGCATGCTACCTCCAGTTAATGTTGGCAAACTGCTGGGGATTATAAATTTAAAGGAACAAACAAACCTTAATATCCCTCTGAATTGTCCAGGAGAGGGCTGGACATTGCAGAGCACACAGTTTGGGGGAAAATACAGTACTGGGGAGAGGTTGGGATCATCTTGCCAGGTGTAACCAGAGTGTGGCTGGGATGTAACAAGAAGGCTGCTGGAATGAGAATTGTGGAATCACAGCTGCTTAACACACTGAGCAGGCTTGTGTGCTGGCTGGGAGCATCCAGACAAAGGACACTATGGCAGAAGAGCCTTTGGAGTGATTTAGAATTACAGTGACACAACCCCGCACTGGTATGGATTGCACCTCAGCATGTGACGTGCGGTTGTTAGCTAAAAATGCCTCTCCTCTCCTTGGCTGACATTTCCATTCTCAGATCCTGCTGGACTAAGGCCTGAAGAACTTTACAATTTTCTCCTACTTGAATGAATGTCAACTGGCTTGTGAAGAGCTCCCCCACCCCAATCTTAGGATGTGGAGACAGCTGGGGGAAGTAGTGGCTGCTCCGTCCTTTGGAAGAAGATGCTCAGGTTTGTGCCTGCTAGTGAATGTGCATTTCCCCACTATGAAACACGAGCAGCCTTCAGAGCTGTGTAGTGCAATGTTGGAGCGAGAGTGTCTGTGCTGGACAGAATGTCAGACCTGCTAATGCACTTGGATTCCTTAACAATATGCCTTATTGGGTGATATTGGGGAGAGGGTGTCAGAAACAGGAGAGCAGAGAAGAGACTGAACTTTATTTCTGGGCCCTTTGGGTCCGGGTTACAAAGGTTAAATACCACTGCCATGTGGCAAGGGTCAACATCTACTAACTCTAGTGTGTGGTATATTGACGTCTGTGTTGGAATTGCAAGCTATCACTTTAAAAATGTGTGTTTGCAGGGGATTCCTGTTCCTGCTTGTGGTCTAGGGGCTCTGTAGGGAAGCATGCAATGAGCATCAGTCTGCAGATAGCCTACAATAAGGTGGGGCAGGTTGTGCCTCTTTGTATCAGGGAGCAGCCTGCTTTGTCTCTCTCTGTTTTGGGTTCTTATGTGTTATTAGTGTGACTTCTATGAAATAAAGTAGTGTTGTGTTGCAATCCTACAGAACTGGGATTTATGTTTTTAGCTAACTTTCCCGTTTGTATGCTGTACACATAACACAGTGGCTCCAGTTAAACACATGTGCAGAAGCAGCTGCAACAGACAACCAAGTCTCTTGCTATCTTTTCTGTTGCCCACATAGGAAAAGGATGGTTCAGGATGCTTTCTAGCCTCTAACTCAACAAACATAATGTGCCGGGGAGTAGTGGACCTACTTATGGTATGAGGGAGATCAAAAGATAAGGCTAGTAGTCATGGCATATATCAGGATCTCCGAGTCACAACGCTCTGTGAGTCATATTATTATTCATCATGAGCAAACTAAACTATTAAAACAAAATTTTAGGATAACATGACCCTTTGTAATCCTTAGAAGGATACTGTCCCAGAGTGGGGCACTACTGTTTACTTGTCAGTCACTGATGATTAATCAATGTTAGACACTAGTTAATGACTCATCAAATTAGACTGTAAATTCCCTAGAAATGGTCACTTCTTCCTTACGTACATGGGTCCTATGGGAAAAACCTTACCGTCATCCAGCAAATGGAGTATCTCTCAGGCTAGGTACATTCCGATGGGGGCAGCATTTGAAAGCAATTAAACAGGAAGATCCAAGGGTGAACTTCTTTGAGTTGTAAACTTCCCCAAGTACTGGTTTGTAACAGCAGTGGGGATCCACAGACAGGTCAGAGTTTCAGTACAGATAAGCACCCAGAGGTTCTGATGCTTATTCATGGCTCTTTGAAAAACTGGGCAGACGATGGCAAATTTCCATTCCTTCTTTGCCAGGAATTAAAAAATGGGTACTTCAGAAGTTAGGCTCTTTAGTCCATACCGAGCAGCTAAATAAGTGGCCTGATTTTCAAATGTGCTGAGCACCCAGTAGCGCCTAAAGAAGTCAGTGGCACCCATTTTTTTTTAAATTAAGTTTTCAAGCTATTCTAATGTCTACCTGAGAAACTGTGATCTAGTCAGTAACCTTCAGGAACTCAAACAAAATTACAATACAGTTCTGACTAGCAAACAGGAGCAGCAAACGGGAGAGTTTTGCTAGGGCGTTCTCCAGGTGAAGAAGGAGAGACTATGTGACCCCTGGGGTGAGTTTGTTGTCTGTTAATTTGTCTTGTGTGCTTGCTTGACTAAAGAGTATAGTAGGGTCTGTTGTGGGGGCTGTTTGCTGAGCCATACTGTCTGCTAAACTAGGCTGAAAGCTTACTAAGGAGGCTCTTGCTTGCCATCCTTTAATCCCTACACCCTTTAGGATCCCTTGACAAGGGGCAAAGGCTAACTCAAGGAGGACGGGGTTTATAAAGCTAGCTCCTAAGCAACCAGAGGAGCTAGCCAAGAGGGGAGTTTCTTGAGGGGGTTTAGAGAAGGAGTGGGAGAGGCAGCTACATCTAACAAACATTCCCTAAACATAGGCCAATTTCCCCAGAAAACAAACAGACAAACAAAAATCCCTGCAAGAATGAAAATAATGCAGGCAGAAGTCCAGTAACAGAGTGGGGGCTATCCTGTTTACTGCACTGAATGCAGCATAGATGATTACCTGCCTTGTGGGCGGGTGGCATGTGTGTGCATGTGGTGCAAGCAGCTGATGACGCTCAGGGACCAATCGTGGACTCTTGAGACCAGAGTGGTTGAACTGGAGGAGCTAAGGGAGACAGAGAGGGACACAGTAGAGTGGTCCCATCCCCAGTCTGACAACCTCTGTGCTATTGAGGAGGATGAAGATCTTGAGGAAGAAGAACACCAAGCTGGAGCAGAGGGAAACAATCCCATAGTTGGGACTCTCCTTCCAGATGATGCCATGGTATCCTCTCGCACTGAGTGTACAGAGGATGCAGTTCCATGGAGATGGCACATGTGCAGTCCGGGTGGCACCAGAAGCTATGAGGGCATGGACCATGCTCAGTGTAACAAATCTTCAGAGATTTTAGCCGCCAAATTCTAACAAGTTTCTACTGAGGATAAGGAAACTATGATTTTTCAGAAGCTTATAAATTGGCCTAATTTGGATTGATTTTCACAGGAACAGCCATCAGCACATCCCTGCCACACTGGAGATCCCCCAGCCCAATTTCTAGCCTTTGCTCCAAAGCAAGGGGATACTAAACCTTCTCAAAAAAAAAAGTCACAAACATTTTTTTTAATATTGCAAAACAATGTGTTTTCCCTAGCCTCAGTCTCAGGAATGGCTGAATCATTTTGCCTGAATTTTTCAAGAAAGATTCATTTCCTGGCAGACATCTGGCATGGAAAATTGCAGCTAAAATGGTTCAGGTTTGTCAAAGTTATAAGCAACTGAAAAGAGGGTCTTTAAATGGGAAGTGCTGAGCAACCTTGATAATAGGGAGCACGACGAGCCCTGCCCATAATAAAACATACAGGTAAAAGAACCAAGTAGGTGCCATTTGAAAATCTTTAGGTACATATGGAATGTGGTGAGGGGCAGAGTCACATTTATTTGTGGGAAAGGGTAAGGAAAGCTGACTCCTGGCTGTTTACAGGGAATCTGATAAACACACAAAATCAGATCTCTTTGGTGTGATGTGATTGTGATGCTCCCCAGGGGTACCAGGGTTGTGTGGCACCTCATCACCACCTGCCCTTAGTGTGAGGAGATCTTGTTTGTGTCTGCTGTGACTGAGCTTCCTGACTTCACCAGCCTCTGGCAAGATAAGCACTACCTTTCAAGCCCAATATCTGAGCCCTCTCCAAGCATTTCCTGTAGAGTCTAGCCCCTCACTCATAGAATTACCAGGCCTGCTGTTCCCAAAGGAACAATACACACCAGACTGTAAGAGTTAGCTTGGGGCCAGCACTTTGCTTAACACCACAGCACTGCAATATGTTTATAGTGAAATCAAAAATAAATTAATGATCAAAGAATAGAGACTCTAGCAATAGTGAGCAAGAATATTGGAAACAAATGGCTACATGTTAAACAAAATCATAACATAATTTCTAGAGACTAAATTTAACTAACAAGTTACCTCTTGCCTGCAGAATTTTAGCTCATCCAAAGTTCTCTTCAGTGTTTGCAAACGAGCTTGGCTAAGACCCTTTCATTGTCCTTTGGGCTCCTCAGTGAAGGTTGCCAGGGTGTCTCCATCTCCCAAGCACAGTGGAGCCAAACTCTGGAGTGCACCCGCCAGGTAGGATTTCTTCCCCCCTGCTCCTTTTTCTCTTCCTGTTAGATTTTGTCTCTGGAGTCCTCACAATCCTTCATTTGCATTCAGTTCAGACTGATCATCTGTGGTCCATTGTAAATGAAACAATATTCGGTACACATATAAGCAGACAGATGAATAGACATCTCTTGTCTGGCAGAGAACCTGGTTTTCACTTTTGCTGGTGACTAGTACAAGACACACCAACTCTCACAAATTGAGAGATTTCAGAGTAGCCGCCGTGTTAGTCTGTATTCACAAAAAGGAAAGGAGGACTTGTGGCACCTTAGAGACTAACCCATTTATTTGAGCATGAGCTTTCGTGAGCTACAGCTACATCCGATGAAGTGAGCTGTAGCTCACGAAAGCTCATGCTCAAATAAATGGGTTAGTCTCTAAATTGAGAGATGTGATTTTTAACTAAAATGAAGCCTCATTCATGATGTCGTGATAGAACTCTGAAATAGCAACATTTTTTTTCAGCAGGGGCTAAAAATAATCCTGACATTTGAGAGTTCTATCGAGATAAGGGAGGCTTAATATTTATTAACAATCACTGTCAGCCCCAAACTCCGTGGAGCTCCTGCTGGCAGCCCCAGGACCAGGGGCGGCACATGTTCTGCAGTAGTAGAGAATGGAAACCATCTGAATGGTTTCACCCGGCACAGTTGGGTGCCTCTAAGACAGGGCTGGGTATGGAAATTGTATGGCGGGCCATGAATGCTCATTAAGTTGGGGGTTGGGGTGCAGGGGGGTGAGGGCTCTGGCTGGGGCTGGGGATGAGGGGTTGGGGGTGCAGAAGGGTGCTCCAGGCTGGGACCGAGGCATTCGGAGGGAGGGAGGGGGATTAGGGCTGAGGCAGCGCGTTAGGGTGCAGGAGGGGATCAGGGGTGGAGGCCCCAGGCGGCGCTTACCTCAAGCAGCTCCCAGAAGCAGCAGCATGTCCCCTCTGCAGCTTCTACATGGACGTGCGGCCAGGCAGCTCTGCACGCTGCCCTGTCTGCCGGCGCCACTCCTGCAGCTGTCATGGGCCACAGTTCCCAGCCAATGGGAGAGGCAGAAGCAGCGTGCAGAGCCCCTTGGCTGTCCCTACGCGTAGGAGACGGAGAGGGGGACATGCCACTGCTTCTGGTAGCTGTGCAGAGTGGGGCAAGCCCTCAACCCCACTCCTGGCAGGAGTGCCAGAGCGGGGCAAGTCCTGGTTCCCACTCCCCAGCAGGAGCTTGAGGGCCAGATTAAAACATCTGGAGGGCCAGATGCGGCCCCCGGGGCATAGTTTGCCCACCCCTGCTCTAATACATTTGCTGTTGGGGACTGAGGAAAATAGAGAGATCTGTTGGGAAAGTAGTCAGGGTGGATCTGGGGAATTGGAGCAGGAATCACAAGTAAGGGGGGAAGCTGCGGCAGGTGCAGGTGTAAAGAGAGCAATGATAAGGAACGGTGAGCTGGAGAACACCCACCATGGGAATGAAAGCCACATGCTGGGGTGAGGGGCAACAAGAACCCTCAAGGTAACCGGGTGTGAGAACTGCAATTTGGAAATGTGAAACTATGGGAATGGAGGCATCTCTCCTCTCAGCCCCAGCCCACAATCTTGCTTCCCTCTTGGTGAAGCCCTGCCAATTCCTCTTCATAGCTAACCTTGTGCCCACGTCCCTCAAGTGTGTGGTGGAGTGAGAGGGAGGAAAAGAGGCCATTGAGCTGGCATGGGAGGAACTACACAAGGTGGACATGCGCTAACTACAGTTCTTCTACCTGCCCACCAGGAAGTCACAAATGCACCAGCTGACAGGAGATTGCACTATACAGTCCGCCGGGGCTGGAAGTGTGCTGAGCACTTCAGCTCCAAGAATCCGCAAGGTCTCTTCTCCACACCATCTTCTGCCTCCCCTCCAAGCCAGCTAGAAGTTGGGGGAGGGGAAGGCACCCCCAAGCTGAAAGCTGGTGGGGGGGAAAACATTCCTTATCTCCCCACTATAACTACACCCACATTTGTGGAGCATTAGAAGAGGAGGCATTTCAGTCCGAACCTACCAACCCATCCAGCCATTGCTGTTGCAGTCTTTCCAGCTTCATCTTACACTGACACTGTGTAAGCAGAGTCTGAATGAGCTCTCCCCTGACATCTAGTGGTGAACTGTGGAAGAAGACTTCAGAAGCTGATCTCGTTTGCATGGACACACCCACCCTGCCTAGGTGCTCAGCATGATGGGATTGCTTGCCCAAATGATCACCTATAGCTGGTGTTGGATCCCCAGTCTCCTCGTTATTGGGACGGGAGTAATAAAGGGTTGTGTTACCCTTGTTGTGTGAACTGAGGGCTGCAGAACTGTACCTGGCACACCCCAATGGAGGGACTCACCCTCAACTGAATGGCACTCATTAGGCAGGGGACATGGGTTCCAAAGCCCAAGGAGTTGGGAGAGGATGAGTGTAAGTGTGTGTTTGGCTGTGTTGGTTCTGTTTAAGGGTCCTAGAAGCCATTTGACTCTGTCTCTCTTCATGGTATAATAAGAAAACTAATTTAGATTCAATTAAGAGTCTTGTTACATGCTGCAGAGCTGAAATCACTGGTACCTAGGTCTAAGTATTAAATCTACTTTGGGAAAGTGTCTCTATTGCAAGAGACTCCTCAGTGTGCACCAGCAGTGGGGCTCTTCCCCCTAGCAGCTGAAATCACTGAGAGCTGTGTTAAGTGTGGGGGCCCTGAAGACATCTTGGAGCTTGACCAGCTGGTGGAGTGGCATGGCCAGCAGGGTAGCTGGTGGAGAGGTGTGACAAGTGCGTGCCTGAGCAGTGCAGTGCTAAAGGTGCCTCCTTACTGCTCTCCCCTGCTTTCCACACAGGGTGGGAGATGAACTGTGTGGATGAACCTCTGAACTCTGGGGCTGCTCTGGCCAAGGACAGCAACTATGAGTGGGGTACAAATTAGGGATGGGCACATTAAAGGGACTTTTGGGTTGCTGGACTTAAGAACTTGAGGGGAAAAGGACACTGCCCAACTTACTTGGGGGTGGGTCTTTTGCTCATGGTTGGTGTTTAAGAACCAAATTAATTGCAGTGTTTTCCCAAATTAATGCTGAGTTACTTCTCTCCTTTTATTAAAAGTTTTTGCTGCACTCAGACTCTGTGCTTGCGAGAGGGGAAGTATTGCCTCTTAGAAGTGCCCAGGGTGGTGTGTAATTGTCCCAGGTCACTGGGTAGGGCTCGAGCCAGTTTTGTGTTGTATTGTTGAAAAGGAACCCCTGGATACTGAACCCGGCCCTTGTTGCTGCTGGCTCCACCAGGCAGAAGGGTTAGACTGTATGGCGAGGTGTTGTCACTGGATCACACCCACTCATGACACAGCAGGTCACTGGTGGCACCACCCTCAGTTCCCCCTGGCTTTTCCAAAATAACCCATTCACAGCTCAAAGTACTTAACAAAACATTCCCTCTAGCTAGGGTCCAATTTATTAAGTATTGATAAATATACCGCTTCCTTTGATCCTTCAGGCCCAAATCCTTTGAACTGGTTAAGAAATTCCACAGTCCACCCTTCTGAGGTTGTGCAATGGTTAAGGTCAGCTTCCCCAGCCTACCAATACCCAGGTTCCAGCCTTGCTTCACAGATCCTCTCTTCCCATCTGCCCTTTGGTTCAGGGGCCCCCCCAGCCCACCTTCTTACACAAACATTCTCCTTTCCGAGCTAGCTACCCTCTGCCCAGAGTCACCTCACAGCTGCTCAGGAGGTTCCCATTCACCAGCTTGTCTGCTGCTCCCTTAAACACCTATTTCTTTAAGGGGCCAAGTCATAGAACAGGATGGGCTGGCCCCAACCCCCCTCCTCCCTAAAGGAGCGAGACCACCCAGTGTCATGCTGCCTCTGATGCTCTGCCTGCTGTCACATGCACATACCCTGAGGATGGGCAGGGGAAGTTCAAAAACCAAAAGACTGAGCTAAAAAGCACAATGTAATCTTCTTTTAAAATGTCATGATTTTGGGGCCAATCTCATGTATTTTGGGGATCCGACTCATGATTATGGATCTCTTGAAACTGGCAATATTGTCATACCCACACTCCTTAAGAATATATGTATGTAGAACAATCACACAATTCCTTACACGGTATTGTACATACATGTTGCAATGATTGTGATTACAGAGTGACACTGGCTTTCATTTAAGATCTCACATAACATTCTTCGGTAAACTGGAATGTACACACCAGGCCCGTGTGGTGTCTCTACCTACTCTGCACCCCTTTGCCCATTGGCATTATGAGGTTCTTGGGCCACAGTGTTAATGACTCTAAATACAATTTTGACCAATTAAGCATGATGTTTAAAAAACAACCATGCTAAGTAGCTCTTACAGCATATAAACAAAGAGAATGGAACTGCCTTGGGTAATATTTTTTGTAATAACTATCCTTTGTTGACAGGTTTCAGAGTAGCAGCCGTGTTCGTCTGTATCCGTAAAAAGAAAAGGAGGACTTGTGGCACCTTAGAGACTAACAAATTTATTTGCGCATGAGCTTTTGTGAGCTACAGCTCACTTCATCCTTTGTTGGTCCTTCTCACTTCCATCTTTTTATAAAAGATGACATGTTTTTTGTTTATCCAAAACTACCTGATCCCTTTGTTTTTTCCAATCACAGCTACTGCTTGCACTAACTTCTGCGCTAACGTAAGGTTCACCTTAATGGCTGGGCTCAATTTGTCAGCACAGCATTGGGGTGTTCTATTACAGAACTTCAGACTTCTACTCTCATGCTGGACCTTTGCTCTTAAGCCTCAGGATGCAATTGTTTACGAAACTAGACAACGGTGATGCTTGGATGTGCCTCTCAGCTGTTCCATCACACATGCTTATGCTGTAGCTGACGAGCACAGTTGTTAGTGAAACTCAAATCTGGCTGGTTCAAGTGTAGATTGTGGGGTATCTGGGACAATTACTCATTATAACCTTTATTTCAGCTCTTTAAAAATAAATGTTGTCTCTGACACCTAAAGCTGGTCAGGAATTTTCTGTTGCAATGATTTTCCAACAGAAAATGTCCTTTATACAAAATCGGAATTTTCCATTGGAAAATTTCTAGTTTGCTGAAAAATTTTCAATTTTCTATTGCAAAAACTGAATGGATGGCTCCCTGCCGAGAAAGCTTTTGTCAGGGCCACTTTCTGCCTACCTCAGGCTAAGCCCCTGAACACTCTCTCTCTCTGCCTTCCCCAGCTCTGGCTGCAGGAGAGGCAGAGAATTCTGGCACTCTGCCTACTCACAGCGCCTCTCCTGGGCTGGCTGGGAGAAAGTGAAATTGACAAGAGCCTTCCAGGAGGGTAGTCAAGAAGCCAAAAAGTTCCATTTTGGTTCATCCCAAGAAGGAATTTTTCTGAAAATCCTTCCTGGAAAAAAAAATGTGTCCCCTGAATTGGGAGCAATTTTTTTCCCCCAAAACAGTGATATTTTTCTCAGGAAGGGATTTCCATTTTCCAGCCAGCTCTATTGACATGCACTTTTCCAGGAAACCAAATGTTTTGAGGTCACAGAGGGTATGATTTTGCAGATGTATCAGAACAGAAAATCTTATGAAGTCGCCTGGCATTATATTCTTGGCAATAATGACTGCAGGTTAAGCTCATGGGACCTGCCTATTATCTCATGTGCAGCAGTGTAAATAAGGAATAATGACTCTGGTAGAAAGCCAGGATAAGTGAGATCAGAATCAAGCCTTCCTTTCCTTTTTCTTCTTTTGGACAGTGATATGAAGCTTTTTGCCCTGATGTTCTCAGCTTGTGAGGTGGATTCTTCTCCATTTCATTTTCTTGCTTAATTTTGAAACATACGCATGTGTTGTGTGCGCATACATACAAACACACACACAGATTTGCTCCTGGAAACAGGTGTGTTCTTTGTACCTATGACAGCAGAAGAGCAACGCCCTGCCACATGCACTGACAGATTAAAGACAGGTTATCCCTCCTCAGAGTAGCTCTTCCTTTAACCCGGGCGCTCTTTTATTTCCTTTTCTTCCTTTGTCTGTCTTGTTTGCACTGTAAATAGCACTCTGCTTAAAATGCAAATGCAAAACGAAGGAAAAAACAGAACAGTTTCTTCAAAGGTGATTAAGGCCCTGATCCAGCAAAGCATTTAAGCACGTATGTAACTGTAAGCATGAGTGACTTCCATGGAAGTTCTCATGTGCTTTAAGTTACATGCTCATCAAATATTTAGAAGAAAGGAAAATAATCCATGGCATGACTCAGCCTAATTGAATCCCAAGTGTTTGTAATATATTGGACTATTCTGTATTTGCTTTTGACTGTTTTTCATCCTCTTCCCACAGTCACATCTTCACCATTAGTATATGGACAAAATCCACAGTCTCCATCTATCAGGTAGAGGATGTTCGAGCTGATCTTTGGAACACCCATATACCACAGCCATCCCATTTGTACCTTCTCAGGTGCCTGTTATGATACGAGGAGCTGATATGTAATGATATTATGAACACTGAGATGCAACAGGTTTATGATCAGGTCAGTGAGGCAAAGTTGTGATATACTGGGTAATTTGATTGTTCTGTATCGATCTAATTTAAACTTCACGTAGTGGAGTGTTTATTATATGTTGATAATGCATGCATTCGTGGGATGTGTTCATTAGTGGCTTCCCAGATAAGAAAATCCAACCAAGCACTTGAAAGGCAATAGGGCAAGCTGTTAGCTTCAAGGATCCTGTCTCCAACAAATGACAAACTTTGTTTTGCCAAAGCGAGGAGATACCAGCACAAAATGGAATAAACAGTTGAAAAGTGACTCGATTGCTGTGAAGGAGGGTGATAAAAGCAGTGGGCTGCGAGTTAAGGAGTGAGCTCTAACAGGAAGACAAGCTGACAGACAGTGAGGCTCTGCAGAAGAGCCTATAGGTAGGACGTTAGACGTCCCCCATGTGGAATATGGTTAGATACCTGGTAAGGTAGGTATGCATGTCTTCTGTATTATCATTTTAAATATCTCTTTTCTCTGAAATACTTTGTTCTAAATAAATGATACTTTGCTCTGATGAGGTTGTTTGGTCACTGGTTCCCAATGTCGATGCCCATTGCTAGGAAACGGATCAACTTATGTTTATGAACCAGGCCTCACTTGTGATATTCGTATCAGTGTCTAATCTTATTAACCTTACTCTTCAGGCCACTTGCTCCTTTCTGGTTGGAAAGGAAATTGTTTTACACTCAATTTATACACACATTTCATTAAAGGAGCAACTATCTTTTGCTCTAAGCTCTCCACAAGACGAGTGTTGCCAACACTCCCACTTTTATCATGAGTCTCGTGATATTTTTGTGTTTTTCCTAAAGATCCAACTTCTAGAATTAGGTTATTACCAGAGAATCTCAGCTTTCACTTACCTAAAAAGCAAGTTTCTAGCCCTCATGGGTCCTGGAAAATGCTTTAAAATGCGAGGTTCATTAAGAGAGCTTCCTGTTCATAATGCTGCCAAACTACGGCTTCATAACTGGTACTTAATAAAGGATCAAGCACAACTAAGCTTCACAAAAAAAGAAAGGCTGCATAGTCTGGTGGACAGGGTGCTGTCATAGGTGCCAGGTGATGTGGGTTCTGTCCCCCACCCTTGGCGCTGACCTGCTGTGTGACTTTGGGCAAGTCACTTTACTTCTGTGTTCTTGTTTTCCCTGCCCCCCTCCCCGCAGTCTGTTTAGATCATAAACTCCTCAGGACCCTGATCTCAGTTGGGGCACCAATAATACAAATAGAAACATCTCTTCGCTGAATCATTAACATAAATCATAACCTAGCAGCTAAAACCTAATCTTCATGATCTCCCCTCATTGCTGTAAGGGTCTTTTCAAATACATAGCGTTAGATAGCTCTATTCACCAAGACAAATTGGCATAAAAGAGAGTCAAGGTTGAAAGTGAGTTTGAATGGAAACCAGTGGACGCCAAACAGCAACACTGCAGGTACAAATATCCTGTCTTTGGAAGCAGTCCAAATGTTGGAGATAGAACTGGGGGGAAATTTCCCACCAAATTTTTTTTTTAATCAAAAATTATGTTCTCAACTAAATGGAATTTTTAGTAGAATATGTTTAATTTGCGTCTAAACTGAAAACAAACATTTTCAGTTTCCCAACAAAAATCTGAATATTACTGACAAAAATTAGATAATTTTGTTTTCACTGACATTTTTCACAGGGGAAATAATCTCATTTCCCGACCAGCTCTAGGCAGAATGTCTAGAAATAAACAGTGAAGGCATCTAGCCAGTTCACCACAGCTCTATACTCCTTTATCACTTACTGTTAACCCCTCTGATTTACATAGATCAGTCAACCTCAATTTTGCTCATTCGTTATTATTATTATTTATTATTGGAATTATTGTAATGTGTAGGAGCCCCTGTCATGGACCAGGATCCCATTGTGCTAGGTGCTGTACACACATGGGGGAACCTTGTTCTCTAATAGAAATACACTGTTGGGTGCTTGCTGTTGGTTTTATCTACTGTTTACTGAATGTGTTGCAAAGACTTTGAACGGAACATAATTCCAGATCTAATCCCTAATCCTATGTCAGGGCTAGGGTGACCAGATATCCCGATTTTATAGGGACAGTCCCAATATCTGGAGTTTTTTCTTACATAGGCTCCTATTACCCCCCACCCCGTCCCAGTTTTTCGCACTTGCTGTCTGGTCAGCCTAGTCAGGGTTCTATGCATTTTCTCAAAGCGTGATATTTTGGTGGAGTAGCAGAATATATTTTTGAACAGAACCCGGATTGTTTAATCTCCTTGGCATATAAACTATTTATGCTCATTCAAACAGCTGGAAAATTCACAAGCAAAACTTTGTTAAAAAGAGTTGAGGTTGAGAGGGTGTTTCAGCGGAGTTCAGCTAGCAAACTAGGACCCTTTATTTGCAAAAATTCAACTCTTCTTTAAAAAGAACCCAAATGTGAGAATGTCTGGAAATGTTAAAGGACCCAGCCAGTTCCTCACTGACAGAATCCTCTATCCTTTATTCTCATCCCACCTGATCTACACCACTGACATCTAAAATTTGCAAAATTATATGCAAGTGTCAAATAGCTACAGTACAAGGTGCTGGTACACTTCTTATGCCCCACTTAAATTCCATCTAAACCTTCAAAACAAGGGCTTAAGTGGGGCTTAAGTGACACTCAGGCCTCTGCCCAGGGCCATTTCATCCAAGGAGATTGTGAAATATTATTTCCTATTAAAGGGATCAATTTCCAATACATCCTCAAACCAGCATACACTAGATTACTCACTACAGAAGGAAACTGCATAAATCAGTTGCTGAGGAGTATAATTAATATAATTAAATATAACAATTTGCCAGGCTGGCCCAATGGAGACAGACCGGACCATGGTTTTCTTTAGCCTTGTGCAGAAAAAAGAGTAAAGCAGCAGACAAAAGCGAGCAAACTGGCAAGCAGTCCTTGATTTCTAAATGAAGAGCACAGCTGTGGCCCTGGCTAAGGGGCACCCTTGTTCTCTTGCCCAGACGTCTGATATCACGGGGTGCAGCACAGGAGGGACAGCAGCCTCTGACCCACTATTCTCCCACTCGTACAGGTGGGTGTGGAGCCTTGGATGGATGGAGCCTTGTCTCCAACCTTCCCCAATGCACTGGCCAGCACAGCTGAGCCAGGGCAAAGGGGGTGTAGTCAGTGCCCTTCCCCCAGACTTTCTCTCCCCCAGCCATCCTCCCATTCTTTCTCTCAGATGCTTGGCTGGCTGGTTCTTGCTCACGGTCATATGTGGGGTCGGGAAGGAATTTCCCCCAGCTCAGATTGGCAGTGACCTCAGTGGTTTTTCGCCTTCCTCTGCAGCGTGTGGGTGCGGCTCTCTTGCCAGGTCTATCTGGGCGTCTTTCACTAAAGCATTTCCCTGCCCCTCTGGGGGCCTTGGGCTCTAGGGCACCTCAGTTCCTTTTATTCCCTGCCTGTGGCCCATAATAATCTAGTCTCCTTTGAGCTGTAATAGTTTGGTCTCATTTTGGTTGTTGGGTTTAGTGTACGAGTGCTGGGTAGTGTTGGTGGCCTGTGATATACAGGATGTCAGACGAGGTGATCCGATGTTCCCTTCAGGTTTCAGCTGTATGACTCTAAGACTTCAGTGGCAGAACAGGGAGGCCACAGTGTGGGGGGAGGGGAGCAGTTGGAAAATCCCCACCCTTACAGCACAACAGGCTAGAGAACCTTTGTCTGTCTCTAATTTCTACAATGTAACTCTGGCCATTTTGAATAAATGGTTCTACAATTATCATGCATCACAGGAGTAAAACAGCAAATAAATGGTGGTTGTAGAGTATGAAAAAACTTACTGATTTCTTCTCTCTTTTTGGTGAAGCAATTGAAATTAATATGCTCAAGCACTTCGTTGATCTCCACTGAATGAGACATATCTTGTATTTTTTATTTAGCATGATTTTTTCACGTCTGTCTAGCACTTAACCATACTGTGTTACACCTAGATCTCTCTTCACAGATAACAACACTTATTGCACATTAATGTCTTACCAATGGAGTATTAAATACATGTTCACTAAGGGTTAAAACGTAATTTGTCTTCTCTGAGCCCCACTCTTGGACACAAGCAAACACCAATAATTGTAAAGGTGTCTGGAGTACTCCTGGATAAACACAGACTGAAGGAGTGTCCTACAAGACCAGTCATTTAACAGCCTCTAAATCTAAAACAGGTAAGCTGAGCAAAGGCAAGAGTTGAGTTTAATCACGTCTTTTACCTGCAGACATCAGCACTGAGAATCAGTAGAAACTAGAGGTGGCCTGAAGCCA
Organism: Lepidochelys olivacea; assembly: GCF_965140295.1. Lineage (NCBI taxonomy): Eukaryota > Metazoa > Chordata > Testudines > Cheloniidae > Lepidochelys > Lepidochelys olivacea. Next base: position 132,202,688 of record NC_140415.1, read on the forward strand.
AAGTCTGGATCTGAAGACCCCTGAACTTTGGGATTCAGCCAGTACAGGGGTGATCCAGGTTTTATGGTAGACTGGAAGCTACAAAGAAGCCACCTGATACACTGTCAAAGTCAGACCTCCATCAGCTCAGGGTACAAACCCTCTTAACCCCATTGCCCCTAGGCTTTAGGGGGAAACAATGTTTTTTATCCTAATAGCCCCAGCTTCTGTAATCCAGTAATTATGGGAGAATCTCAGCTCTCATTTTGTTTTCAAGTAAATTTCTAATCTAGCCTTCATGGTTGCAGTGAAAAACAAGAGCGAATGAACTATAAAGGCTCAAAACCAAGGCAAATAAAAAGAACCTCCAATAAATTAGCTTTACAGAATAATTAACATTTAAATGTAACTTATAGAATCATAGAAGATTAGGGTTGGAAGAGATTTCATAAGGTCATCTAGTCAAACCCCCTGCTCAAAACAGGACCAACCCCAACTAAATCAACCCAGCCAGGGCTTTGTCAAGCAGGGCCTTAAAAACCCTTAGGCATGTAGGCATGACAACCTAGGAGGAAGATTCCTCCCCTGCTCCCTCTTTATTCTGGGAGGGGAAGCAAGTTTCTCCTCCCCATACACCTGACCCACAACTCTGGATGGTAGGGAGAAGGTGGGGCCAGGGCTCCTCCTGCTCCCCATACTTCTTTCCCACCCACCTGCTGACAGCGGGGAGTATCAGGTGAGTATAGAATCATAGAAGATTAGGGTTGGAAGGGACCTCAGGAGGTCATCTAGTCCAACCCCCTGCTCAAAGCAGGACCAACACCAACTAAATCATCTCAGCCAGGGCTTTCTCAAGCAGGACCTTAAAAACCTCTAAGGATGGAGATTCCAGCACCTCCCTAGGTAACCCATTCCAGTTCTTCACCATGCTCCTAGTGAAACAGTTTTTCCTAATATCCAACCTAGACCTCCCCCACTGCAACTTGAGACCATTACACCTTGTACTGTCATCTGCCACCACTGAGAACAGCCGAGCTCCATCCTCTTTGGAACCCCCTTCAGGTAGTTGAAGGCTGCTATGTGCAGCGGTAGTCAAAAAAGCAAACAGAATACTGGGAATAATTAAGAAAGGGACAGATAATAGGACAGAAAATATCATGTTGCCTCTATATAAAACCATGGTATGCCCACCATCTTGAATACTGTGTGCAGATGTGGTCACCCCATCTCAAAAAAGATATACTGGAATTGGAAAAGGTTCAGAAAAGGGCAACAAAAATGATTAGGGGTATGGAATGGCTGCCGTATGAGGAGAGATTAATAAGACTGGGACTTTTCAGCTTGGAAAAGAGATGGCTAAGGGGAGATATGATTAAAGTCTATAAAATCATGACTGGTGTAGAGAAAGTAGATAAGGAAGTGGTGTTTACCATTTCTCATAATACAAGAACTAGGGGTCACCACATGAAATTAATAGGCATTAGATTTAAAACAAATAAAAGGAAGTATTTCTTCACACAATGCACAGTCAACCTGGGGAACTCCTTGCCAGAGGATGTTGTGAAGGCTAAGACCATAACAGGGTTCAAAAAAGAACTAGATAAATTCATGGAGGATAGGTTCATGAATGGCTATTAGCCAGGATGGGCAGGAATGGTGTCCCTAGCCTCTGTTTGCCAGAAGCTGGGAATGAGTGACAGGGAATGAATCACTTGGTGATTACCTGTTCTGTTCATTCCTTCTGGGGCACCTGGCACTTGCTGTTGTCGGAGGACGGGATATTGGGCTAGATGGACCCAGTAGGGCCTGACCCAGTAGGGCTATTCTTATGTTCTTATCAAATCCCCCCTCAATCTTCTCTTCTGCAGACTAAATAAGCCCAATTCCCTCAGCCTCTCCTCATAAGTCATGTGCTCCAGCCCCCTAATCATGATCATGCTGGCAGGTTTCTAACACATGATCTTTGAATGCTTGGGCGGGAAATACTGGGAAAAAAGTCAAGTGGGTAGCTGCAATGAGGTCTTACTTTACTGCTACTTTTGCCTTGTCTTACAGAGGCTCATTCCCCAAAATGGACACATGCACAAAGCCATGGCAGCTTCTAAAAAACTGTTCTTAATGTGTAAATTTATCAGAAAATCAATCAAGGTTGCCGGGTATGATTTACATGCGGTTTCTCCTGGTCTCTGTGCTCAAATTGTGATAAAAGGAGAGTAGGTTAAACACGACTATGCGGACTGTAAAATGACTTTTAAGTCATTTGTTTTCATTTGTTTACAATATATTCAGTAGTAACTGAATGAAACACATTGACGAAACAGCTTGGCTTTTCTGGGAAGTTGCTAAGGCTGGAAGGTTTCTAAAGGGGAGAAAAATTGAAAACACTGTGTTCAGAAAATCTTCCCTATTCCAGATCTTCAGCCCTTTAATGGATTTTAATTTTAATATTTGGTATTAACAGGCATCAAGGGAATCAATTCCACAGATCAGTGGCCTGGAGAATAGGCCCTAATTCAGCAAAGCACCTAAGTACATGCTTACCTTTAAGCACATGCTGCAGTCTATCCCTAATTCAGCAAAAGTGTGTTTTATGTTAAATGCATGCTTAAACCACTTTGACTTTAGTAGAACTTAAGCACACACTGAAAGGTAAGCATGTACTTAAGAGCTCTGCTAAACCAGGGCAGTGGTGCAAGTAGAAATCATTTCTTGCTGGTATGCTGCACTCATTGGAGGGACACGAAGGAGGGGCATGGGACCTCCCCAGCGGGGAAAGGAGCAGAACTCTGCCAGGTCCTCCGGTGGCTATACTGGCCCCAGCCCTGTCCTCCGGTGGGGCTGCTGTACGGACAGAGGACTCGCAGGTCTGTGGAAGGGCAGGGGGCAGGGCTGGGGGTGGGTTCCTCCTCTGTCTTTCCAGTACGCTGTGCCTGCTATAAATATCTCACTGGTATGGCACAGCTTTTCCAGTGTAGACACACCCTTCCTCACAGGGACCATAAAGGTTGAAAACAGGAGAAAATCCTCAGATCTCCAAAAGGGATAACTAGACTCCCCCATAGTCCTTGGATTATAAATACATTTTCAAAAGCACCTACGTGGTTTAAGAGTTTGAGTCCCATTGACTTTGAATACAATGTAGCGTCCTAAGTGACACAGGCACTGTTGACAGATTTACTTTGTGTCTAATTTCTGACCTTTTCTATCACTTTTCAGGCACCCATCCCACCTTTTCCCCTGATGCCGCTGTCACAGTTAAGTATATTTCTGATACTTTCATCTCTTTGCAAAAGTCAGGAAAGATGCGCAGCATGCAGAAGTCTCCTTTTGTAATTACAGAAGCTCCATAGCAACAATGGCTCAAGTATGTCCCCATAGCACCCTCTACTGCTTCAGGACAAAAAGCTTTGGAGCTGATTTAACCTTCACCACATGCATGTTGCAAAAAGAGGCAACTCAGATGATTTACAAAAGAAATCTCTTCTCTCTTCAGCTTTCCTTTCTTAAAGGGGCAACCCAACATATGGCTTGACTTTTTTTCCTGAGAGGCTTGCCAAGCACAGTCCACATGACTGAGCTGACTTTTCATAACAAATGTTTCAATTATTCTTTTGTAAAAATAAAAAAACACCTCCAAACCCAGTGCCATCAAGTGTGAAAAGCAACCTAACAACAATAACTTACTCTGTGTAGGTGATAAAACAAAAGCACCTTGTTAATTAAACCAACAGATTTCAAGCTGCCAATCAGTTATTATAGGAGTGAGTAATAAAACATGCCCAGGAATTTTCTCAACTGTATTCTTTCAAGATAAACATCCAAAGTCAACCCCAATGAAGCAAAGGTTTCATTTCACCCCCGCACAACATATTGTACAGGTGTGTTTTGACAAAGACACACAAAGAAAAATCTTGAGGTTCTTTCCACACACACCTCTGACCTCAATGACTTTCTTCTTAGAAACAGGCTTCTTGCAAGCGAGGAAAGACTACAGAAATAGTTGTAAGAAAAACAGAGGGGAGTGTGGTCTGTCTTTATCTTCTGAGGGCTGTGTGGCAGTCTGCTTCTATAACATTCCCAGTGCATGCATTCGTTATCACACACCAAGTCTCCAAGGAAGTGTTATACATTATACATACCAATATATAGAATGTTGTCAAAATGGTCTACAAGGTGCCTATAGGGTATGTTACATGCAACACACCTGGATCCTGGCTATTTTATTCCATCACTCCCTTTGGTCAATCCACACCTCCAGAGGAAGCACTCTGGGCTTGATCCAACACCCATTAAAGTCAGTAGGACTAGAGATCTTATTGGCTTCAGTGGAGACTGTATCGGAATCTCTGTTTCTATCCTTCTTCCACACTTAACTTCATCATGCCTTCTTATCTGCTCTTTATACTCCTAACCTCCCCCCACATCTCCTACACTGAACATTCCCCTCCCCTTTAACTCACATTTCTCCCACAAAGCCTTTTCAATGATTGTTCTTACACACCCAGATGTCTGCACACAAGCACTCACTGATCTGTGTCTGATCTATTTGGTCTGGGTCTGAACTAGCTTGGAGGAAGCTTGGGGCAAACACAGCATCTCCAGCTTGGTTACACTAAAGCAAAGAAACACTTAAATAGCAGGAGCACTTGTTTCAGAGTAGCAACCATGTTAGTCTGTATTCGCAAAAAGAAAAGGAACCTATCCTTCCAACAAAGCCCGTTGCCAACTCTGTCCACATATCTATTCAGGGGACACCATCATAGGGCCTAATCACATCAGCCACACTATCAGAGGCTCGTTCACCTGCACATCTACCAATGTGATATATGCCATCATGTGCCAGCAATGCCCCTCTGTCATGTACATTGGTCAAACTGGACAGTCTCCACATAAAAGAATAAATGGACACAAATCAGACGTCAAGAATTATAACATTCAAAAACCAGTCAGAGAACACTTCAATCTCTCTGGTCACTCAATTACAGACCTAAAAGTTGCAATTCTTCAACAAAAAACTTCAAAAACAGACTCAAACGAGCGACTGCTGAATTGGAATTAATTTGCAAACTGGATACAATTAACTTAGGCTTGAATAGATACTGGGAGTGGATGGGTCATTACACAAAGTAAAACTATTTCCCCATGTTTATCCCCCCCACCCCACCCCACACTGTTCCTCGGACATTCTTGTCAACAGCTGGAAATGGCCCACCTTGATTATCACTACAAAAGGTTTCCCCCTCCACCCCTGCTCTCCTCCTGGTAATAGCTCACCTTACCTGATCACTCTCCTTACGGTGTGTATGGTAACACCCATTGTTTCATGTTCTCTGTGTATATAAATCTCCCCACTGTATTTTCCACTGAATGCATCCGATGAAGTGAGCTGTAGCTCACGAAAGCTTATGCTCAAATAAATTTGTTAGTCTCTAAGATGCCACAAGTCCTTCTTTTCTTTTTGCGGATACAGACTGACACGGCTGCTCTCTGAAACTTAAATAACAGTTTCAGTAATGGCATCTCTGGGATTGTTCAGTTTCAACGGTGCATACTGGGTACATTTTTCAAAAGCACACAACTGATTTAGTAGTCAGAGTCCCATTGAAAGACAGAGGCTCCTAAATGACCTGGGTGCTTTTGAAAATGTTGGCCAATATGTAATTACTTCACAATGAGATATGCCATAATAGACCTAGCAGAACAAAATTTTACTCTCAGGTGAGCAAAGCACTTTGGATGACGCTGGTATGACATGGGTCTTGCACAGAGCTATGCACATTGTCGGTGCTCCACAGAGAATACGAACGACGTATTATTTTAATCTGCGTAAAATACTCCACATGCCCTGCTCTCTTAGGGCCTGACTCAGCAAAGCCCTGACACGTGCTTAAATTGAAGCACATGCTTATGTCCCTTTGACATCAGTGGGCCTTAGGCACATGCATACGTGCTTTGCAGAATAGGGATGAATTTCAGCACATGCCTAAAATTAATCATGTGCTTAAATGCTTTGTTGAATCTGAGCCTCATAGCATCTACTGTATCTTCCTGAGCGCTTGAGGATACATACTCAACTCCTCCGGTAATTCCATCATTTTTTCTTTTAATTTAATTTCTTTGGTAAAACTGTAGTAGCCTTACGCCGCTTCCCTCTCCTTTCTCATAAGTGGACAGGGAGTTTGATTATGATTATAACCTTTGTTTTAACTTGTCCTGTGTGCTGTATGTTGGTATGTACGCACATATTGATCAAATGCAGCTGCATTTTGTACTCGTACTAGATATCAATAACAAACTAATATACACAGAATAAAATATCTTAATTGAAAGATTACCTGATTTCCAAGTCACCATAAAAGTGTCTATTTCTAGCTGGCATTTTTGGAATTTTAATTGCTTTTCCTCCACTTATTATACATAAATCTTTGTACAAGTGGTTTATGCTAATCTGCTAATATTCATTTCAGAGACAAATTTGAGACCATTCAAGACTCTACAAGAGGTATTAACAGGCCACTTCACCTTGAATATCACCCTGTCCCCGCTCCTCCCCCTCCCTCCCAGCACCTCCTGCACGCCGCTGAACAGCTGCTCCCCGGCGTGCAGGAGGCACTGGGAGGGAGGGGCAGGATTTGATCAGCAGGGATCACGGACCCCCAGCAGAACCCTCAGTTCAAGAAACACTGTCCTATGCCAGTGGGAGAATCCTTCCTGTCGGCACAGGCAGCATCTACACTGCAGCACTACAGAGACACAGATACAGCGGTGTAGACAAGCCCTAAGTAACATGTTCGCACAGGGAGTCTGTGGCAAAGGAGGGAATGGAATTGGAGTCCTAGGCAAGTGCCCTAACTACTGGACCATCCTTTCTCCCTTCCTACACTATGCCGAAGAGCAGTGCCAGCTGGAACTTGTTGAATGTCAATGGCTTCTCTGAACTGGCGTCTTCACTGGCTTGGAACGTGGGCAGGCCTTCGCACTTGGGCCAAGCAGGTGTCAAACACTGCCGTTTTGATTCGGTAGCATTTTACACCCATTTTTGACAGGTGTAAACGGCTGCCCCTGCTACAGGAAAGTGGAGAATCAGGCAGATTCATTGGCACACTCAGCCTTTGCACTTTTCCAGTCCCACAAAGCAGCCATTACCAGCTTTGACTGGTAGCCTGTAGAAGACAGGGCTGGGGAAAAGGGGGGTGTCCAGAAGGCTTCTAGAAAGATCCCGGGGGGACTATTGCACCCTGAGTCCACTGAAGCAGCTCCGCAGAACCAGATGTGCTCCAAGGGTCAGGGAGTCTAACAGCCTTCTCAGTGACCTCTCCCACCGTGAGCTCTGCAGATTGTTGAACAGCCAGTCCTCAGGATCTGGCCCTTGCTACTTACCAAAGACAGGGTAGTCTGCCCCTATGGACCCAGTAGTTCTGTGCTATCAACTTCCAGCAGCCAGCTTGGAAAACCAGCCTCGGTCAAAGCAGCACTGCCAGCCTCTGACCTCACCTGACTGTCCTTGGTCCCCAGTTGCTCCTTTTTCTGTTTGAGGAAGAACTTAACTGTCTCCTTGCTCTGAATGCAGCAAGAGAAAACTCCCACAACTGTCCCCTCTTTCTAATTACTCTGGGGAAACCCAGCATGGGGAGAAAATTAACATTCAAACTCTTACCATTTGTCCCAAGCAGGAACTGAATGAGCAGCATGAGAGAGGCCGCTTAGTTTGCTACTGGTACCATGCTAATTACAGACAGCACAGTAGAGCCCATGTCTTCAGAAATCATGAGTCAAGTCCCCAAAATCATGAAAATGGCTTTAAAAGCAAGAGATTAAAAAAAAACCAAATAATCCATTTGTGGGAAGGGGTGTCTTTTTCTTTGCCTTTTGGTATTTGAGCCATTCAGGTTCACATTACTAAGCTTTCACCATGAGTGCTAGAAACTTACTTTTTAACAAAACAAAACTTGAGTCTCACACGATTGCCTGACTCCAGCTGGGGACTATAAGGAAAAGCACCAGATACCAGAAGCCTCCCAATAAGATCATGAGAGTTGGCAACACTACAATGGGGGTGCATCAGTGGCACATGCAGGAAACTGGTCAATGCTGTTTCCAGACATCTTTGATGCGGCTGCTGTCCTTAACAATGGTGTTTGGACTCATTCTTGGACCTGTTTGGATGGCTAAAAGGCAGGCAAGGTGAACACGATATTCGGTGGGAAGGGAAGAGGTAAAACAAGTGAGCTCCTGGCTCAATGAACGAATTTGAACTTTTCCAGCCCAGTTATCAGTCTGGGGGTGACCTGTATCACTGCTACCCTGGGAAGTCTGCACTGTAGCATTTCGAGGGACTGCTTCCTACAGGCAATGCAAAGGGCACAGAGTATCTTTCCCGGTGACAAACAGTAGCAGCTGCCCTAAAGGAGAGGAAGGAAGAAAACATTACTAAGGTTACTTCCTGGGGGTCTGTAATTCCGCGAAACAAATTACCTCTGTGCCACGGATTAAGAACAGATGCAGCAGGATCCAGCTGCAGGGAAGCCTTTAGTGCCTTGTAGCAGAGTGGCCAACACCCAGCACCCCTGCTGACCCAAGCGCAGCCCTGCATACAGCACTTCACCTCAGTTTCCCTGCTTGGATCCCCAAATAAATCCCACACAGGGTTTTCCAGTCCAATCACACCAGGGTCTGATTTATTAACCTAAAGTTCAAAGCTAAACACAGCCCCAACTCCCCTGGTTCCATCACAGCCCTTCCGGCCTAGCTGGCTACTCCCTGCCTCTCCCAGCGGGAGCAACTCCCTTGGTCTCAGGGTCTGCTCCACAGGAGCCTCTCTCACTTTCTGCGGTCTCAGGACAGCCTCCTGAGCTTCCCCTGACTGCTGCAACCTTGTATCCATGATGGGAAATTGCCTGATTCCCCTCAGGTGGGGCTCGTCTGTCAGCAGGGTTGGCTTGGCTCCAGGCTCTCCAGCCCAAGGGCAAGCCACCAGTTACACACTAATATCAAGGAACAGGCGGCCAGAAGAGTTTAACAAGCTCTACAGGGTGGCCAGGTAGCATTCTCTACCTCACAACTTTATGGGTGTGGAGGAAAAAAACAAACATTGGGGGCCATGTCTGCTTAGCAGCTAATGGCAAACCAGGGCTCCCTGCTAACCAGGGACTTCTACAAATACAACGGCTGGCGGTATGGTGGGGAGGAAGCCCATGGCTAAAGCAGCAGTAGTGTTAGTATCTCAGAGGCACCTATGGATTCATGTTACGTTCCAATTACGTCTTAACATAAAGGGCCAGATGCTGAGGTTTCTACTGAGACCTTACTAAAGCAAAACTACCATTGATGTCTACTGGGGCAGCTCCTCAGTAGGCGACTTCAGTGGAGCTATGCCTCTTATCAGAGCTGAGGATCTGGCCCTGTCTAAGTAAGAACCTCAGGAGCGATACCCCGTTAGCATGCCTCCGAGCTGGAGTCAAGGAGAGTCCATCTCTGTGTGATGAAGCCCCATGGAGAGGGAAAGCTAGATGCAAAGTTCCACTGGAATATAACCTTGATCCAAGAAAGGCGCTTCGTTTGTAAATATGGGGCCAGATCCTCAGCTGGCCTAACCCGGCACTGCTCCACTGACGTCATGGAACGACGGCCATTGATACCAGCTGAGGATCTAGCCCACACTGTGCACCCAGAGCATGGGCACAAGGTACATGGCACCAGTTTTCATTTTGTTTGGGATTGCTTGGGGCAGTGTGGTTTAGTGAATAAAGCAGTTGGGTGGGAATCAAGATACTTGAGTTCTATTCCCAGCTCTGCCACTGGCCTGCTAGCTGACCTTGCCCAAGCCACTTTGCTTTAAGGGGGGAAGAATAGCTCAGTGGTTTGAGCATTGGCCTGCTAAACCCAGGGTTGTGAGTTCAATCCTTGAGGGGGCCAGTTAGGGAGCTCGGGCAAAAATTGGGGATTGGTCCTGCTTTGAGCAGGGGGTTTGACTAGATGACCTCCTGAAGTCCCTTCCAACCCTGATAGTTTATGATTCAATGTAGAGCACAGCATGCTTTGCACTTCCTCCTAATTTCCCCTTGGCCACCTCTGGTCCAGTCTATGCAACATAGGTTCTTATACCTCCCAGAGAGGGGGCAAATTTTAAGCAGATTCTACTTTCAATCTGGAAAAGAACCTCCTCGGCAATTCTCTAGGCATCTCCTTAACTGATTATTATTATTTTTTAAAAAAAAGTTTATAAATGGAGCAGCAGAAACAACTTCCATAAAAGTCTCCCGTTCAGCCTTTTAGGAACTTAGCAGTAGCTTGCTCTTGTGTTGTGCCTTCTGTGTCCCAAGGCAGCCTTTGGAAAACGAGGAATGTGAGTGGAATAACAGAAAAATCCTCTGCCCCAAAAGTCCCCTTTTCTCTGACTTTCATTAAAAAGAAAAGCAAAAACCCAACAATATAGTCTTTAAAATCATTAATGAGATGTTTCCAGCATTAGAGGAAGCAGCAACAAGCTCCTTGTCCTTTTTTGGGGGGGAGGGAAGGGTAGGGAAGGGGCTTTCATTCATAAGAAGGGTGATTCACGCCAGAGTTATGCTAAATGTGCAGCAGCAGCCCCCACCCACCTACCTGGCATGGATATTTACCCTGTGACAATATTGTTTGAAAAAGTCAAACAAGTTCATTAAGCAAAACTTGGGAGGGAAAAAAAAAGTCAACACGCCTCTGCTTTTACTTGTCTGGACAAAACCGGAGCAGAGTTGTCATTTTTTCCCTTTTGGTCAGAAAGTGAGTTTGCTTGGAATGGCATAATTTTGCAGAAGAGCATAAATGAAGGGGATTTTTAAGCAGCAAGACAATGTCCCTTCTCTGAGACCGAAGGCATAATGCAAGTTGATTAGATCAAAGTGTAACAGCAGTAGTTCAATTCTCAGGAATACTGTACTGTAAACAGAGAATGCCTGTCAATATTTATATACCCAATGCTTGGGGACATAGACGCTGCTGATGAGTTCTGACTTGTTTGAAAGGGCTCATGAAAACATGGGGCAGTGCTAAAAACCATACCAAGAGAATGACAGTCTGACATTGAAACCTTCTCAAGTACTTTGTTCCGAAATCAAGGGCACCAAAGTGTGGAACGTATTTTGACAGGAGTCTCTCTTTCGGCGTCACATATAGCGAGATCTACTGTTCATTGTCCTTGCCCTGAAGCACATTCAAACGTACACAGCCTCTGTGAAAAGAGCGTCTCAGCAAAAATGTGAAGGTCTTACTACAATACAGTTATTAACTCGAGGCAACAGCCATGCATGCGATTTACCCAATGAGCATGCGGATTTACACCATTACAAGCATTCATATAATACTCAGGCAACAAAGTGCTTCCCAAATAGCTGAGAAAAAAATTGGCCAATTTTTTAAAGAGTGACTAGTGATTTTGGGTTGCCGCTCTTTTTGGGTGCCCTACTTGTGAGACCTTAAAGAGGCCTGGTTTTTAGAGAGTGGGTACTCTTCATTTTCTGAAAACCAAGTCTTGTTAAGATGTCTCAAGCTGGACACCCAAAATCACTAGCCACTTTTGAAAATGTAGGGCCTCATTGTGAATGGAATACCCCAAATGGACCCTTGGAGGCAGATTTGAGGTGCCTAAAGATGCAGATAGGCACCTAATGGGATTTTCAGACATGCTAGGTGTCTAACTCCCATGGATTTCAACCTTTTCTTTGAAAAAGCATTTTGACAAAAGAACTGACCATCCCTTCTGTACATTGTCCTGGAGGCCGTGTGGCTGTGCCTGATCTCTCTTCTGAGTGGCACAGGGTGCACCCATCAGTAACATGCCGGAGGCAGCAGAAATTCAGCACAACATTCCTGATTTTACATAACAGTACCACACTGCCAACAGTAATGGAGCAGCCCTTTCACTAGAGCAGGACTGGGCTGACCAGATGGTTAATATAGGGCTAGACTGCAATCTGCAATGGGGAGCTGGGGGTAGCACAAGGCAGGCAGAGCTTCTGCACAGCTCCCCTTTCTGCACACATACTTGCAATATCAGTCCATCTGTGTCCTTGCCCTCTTCCTCCCCGGCAAAGCAATCACCCCCAAAGAGGCAAAGAACAGCCTCCAGTGGAGGGAGCATCCTGCACCATTCTAATGGATGGTGCAGAACGTGTATGTGTAGCCAGCCGCCCGGGGAGAGATGCCTGTCCTGGTGCTCCCCCAAGACCAGGGAAGCTCTGCACCGCCCCCTGCTTGTGGCTCTCTGCAAACTGCAAAACTGAACCCATCATTATCAGAGAAGTACAGATAACTTGGGCCAGACCCTCAGCGGGTGTAAACTGGACCAGCCCCAGCAAAGGCAGTGGGGACTGTTCCAACTCTGAGGAATGAAATTACTTGGGAAGCCAAGAGTGGGAAGAGAGGTGGTTCTGACAACTCTCTTGTACAAGTCTGACTGCAGAGCTGCACAGCTGGAGGAGTCTGTGAATCTAGTGGGGAGCGGATACTTCACCAACATAGGGTCTCACCCAGAGCCCACTGAAATCAACGAGACTCATTCTATTGCCTTCATTGGGCTTTTGTCCAGCCCCTTAGTGATGAATGAGATAGAACCCCCCACCTTACCTACTAACATAGAGTTAGGGTCAACCCCAAATGGGTGATCCTTCAGCTCATGCAAGTGGTCCCATTGGTCTCCTCCTCCAGGGCCTCTTCACATATCTGATTCCAAACGCAATCCAATTAAATGAATGTTAATACTAATAATATAGAGCACATCATCAGTAGATCTCAAAGCACTTTAGAGAGGAGGTCAGTATGTCCATTTTATTGTTGGAGAAACTGAGGCACAGAAAGGTAACATGATTCACCCAAGGTTGCAGAGAAATAGAAACCTCTGACTCTCTGGTCAGTGCTCTAGTCACCAGGCCAGTTGTAATGGGGGATTTTTTTTGCAATCCCAGTTTTTCTACTGACCTCCGGAGCAAGGAATTCACCCCCTATTTCCAACTGTTTGACCACTGGCCAGGTTTAAGGGTAAACTGTAATGCCTCTCTCAGATCCATGATGGTGTCTTGTAGCACCCAGCTACCACAATGATTTAGACAGACAGATGCCAGCTCGTATAGATCCTGTGTCCCTAATCATTAAGCCCCATACACTCCTAGTCGTAAAAACCCTCATGGATTTTTATTACTAAAAATGTGACTGTAGGGGAAAGTTAGATTTTACTTCAACATATACATGTTACATATGTTGTGGGGAGGGTTTGAGCATTGGCCTGCTAAACTCAGGGTTCTGAGTTTAATCCTTGAGGGGGCCATTTGGGATCTGGGGCAAAAATTGGGGATTGGTCCTGCTTTGAGCAAGGAGTTGGACTAGATGACCTCTTGAGGTCCCTTCCAAACCTGGTATTCTATGTCTGCATTTTACCAATTTCCAAACTGCCAAAAGCAATTACAATGTATTTTACTGGACCCCTTTTGGAGTAACACAAGTAGCAAGAGTCATCTGAAACTAGCAGATATTTTGCACATACTTTAAAGAGGGGTAAACTGCTTTTTTAAAAAAAAAATCAGTAAAAGAGTAATATGATTCTGGGCTGAGATTTTTGTATACAGGCTGGCCATGCATTTCCACAAGTGACTAGTGAGTTTGAAGGCCCAGGTTTTTGGGTGCCCAACTTGAGACACCTGTAAGCTGTATGGTTTTCAGAAAGCACTGAGCCCAGCCCCCTCCCCCTGTCCCAAAATCAGGACCTTTCAAGGTATCTGAGGTTGGACACCCACAGTATTGCCAACTCTCATGATTTTGTCATGAGTCTCATGATAAGTATTGTTTTCCTTCAAGCCCCAGCTCCTGGAGTCAAGTGGATATGTGATGATTTCAGCCTTCATTCTTAAAGAAAAAGTAAGCTTCTAGCCCCCGTGGCTGTGGAGAAAGCTTCAAAATGTGACCCTAGTGTACCCCAAAGGCTCAAAAAGCAGAAGGCAAATAAAAACAAACAACAAATATATTATTTTTTTATATAATCTCATGATTTTAAAGCCAATCTCATGATTCTTGGTGAGCCTGATTCATGATTTTGAACATTTGGGGTTGACAATAGTGCACCCAAAATCACTAGTTACTTTTGAAAATCTTAGCCTCTCTGTGTGTAGTTTCTCTACACAGCACATTTTCCAGGCATGTTTGCTTTTGAAATATCCAGCCCATTCTCGCCACCTTCATCCTGAGTGAATCACAATACACAGGTTACTACTGTACAACTTTCTGTCGTGATGCAAAGGAGAAATGTGTTGGATTTCTGCCACCTAAAATATATAATGAATTCCTTTCCTTCCATTGCTAGTGTTGGAATCTTTTATATGTGCCTTCAGTGTATAATACAGCACAGTCAAATGCTACAACAGTAATAAAAAGACTTCATAGAAAAGTAACACCTTTGCTTCTTAACTCAAAGGCTTATCTTCCTGACAACAGCACTTAAGTGATTTTTATCAAGAATTAGATTGTTCTTTCTGCCAAAACGCATTTAAGCCCTGATCCAGGGGGTCTTAGTATAATTTCTGCTACATGCTTTTCTTTTTCAGGTCTTCCCAGTTGTATAATTTTCCTTTTCATTGTATTTGTTTATTCCAGCAGACAGACATTCTTTGATAAGGGAGCTGGCCAGCTGTAGTAGATTTGTATGAAATTTGCACTTAATAGACAAACCGAATTTCTGTGGGGTCCTGGCCCAGTCACAATGTCTCTCTGTGTTCCATGGGGATTATAGCACCGGTTGTTGTGAGGATAAATACATTAAAGATTGTGAGGCACTTTGAGATCTATTGATGAAAAGTGCTATACAAGAACTAGGTATTATTATTATTATTTCTGCGTGGATGCAGAAACTATTAATCAACAACTTACTGAAGAAAATACATACTGATGGCTGGTCCACACTAGGAACTTACATCGGTGGAGATATCTTTCTCAGCGGTGTGAAAAATCCACACCCTTGAGAGATGCAGCTCTACCAACCTAACCCTCCAGTGTAGACAGTGCTAGGTTGATGGAAGAATTCTCCTGTTGACCCAGCTACCACGGCTCTGGGAGGTGGATAACCTATGCTGAGGGGAGAAACCCTCCCATCAACATAGTGTGTCTACACTGGAGCAAGACAGTGGCACAGCTGTACATTTTTAAGTGTAGACATACCCTTAATGTAACCAATTAGAACCAGTTGTTCATAGATTTAAAAGTAAGAGTACACCATTGCATTGGCAATCAGCTAGTCTGACCTCTTGCATAGCACAGGCCAACACATTTCATCCAGAGATTCCTACATCATGCCCATAACTTCTTACTGAGCTAAAGTATCTCTTTTAGGAAGGCATCCAGTCTTGCTTTAAAGACTTCAAGCAATGGAGAATCCATCAAGTCCCTAAGTAAGTTGCTGCAATGGTTAGTTATCCTCAGCGTTAAAATTTTGCACCTTATTTCTAGTATGAATTTGTCTAGCTTCAGCTTCCAATCACTGCATCTTATTACGCCTTTTTCTGTTAAAGTGAAGAGCTAGCTGCAATCAGAAATCTCTACCCCATATAGGTATTTGTAGACTGCGATCAAGTAATCTCTTAACCTTCCCTTGGGTAAGCTAAATAGATTGAGTTTCTTTAATCTCTTGCATTAAACCATGTTTTCCAGACCTCAAACCATTCTTGTAGCTCTTCTCTGAAACCTTTTCAATTTTTCATCAACCTTTTTGATGTGTGGACACCAGCCATACTATTCCAAGATTCTATCCCATAGGATGCTCAGTAATTCACAAATCTCAGTCTTCATCTCTTCCATTCATCCTCTCCTGGGTCACATGGAGTGAAGGACTTGGCTTTATACAGTGAAATTCCAGGGAACTGTATCTCCCCAGAGCAGGTTAACAGCTCCACCAGCTACAGAGACTGACAAGCCATAGGCTGAATAGAGACAGATGCAGGTATTATTATATCATAAATGTATTCGATGGAAACAGAAGGGAAGGAAACATAACTAGCTTTTTTAATCTTCACTATTGGGGCTGATGTTCAAAGTTCTCTGCAGGAGTCACTGAGTCCTGGTCTACCCTAGGAGCTGAGGTTGAATTTATCATCGTTAAATCAATTTAACCCTGCACCCATCCACACGACGAAGCCCCTTTTTTAGACTTAAAGGGCTCTTAAAATCGATTTCCTTACTCCACCCCCGACAAGAGGATTAGCGCTGAAATCAGCCTTGCTGGGTCGAATTTGGGGTTCTGTGAACATAATTAGATGGTATTCGCCTCCGTGAGCTATCCCAGAGTGCTCCATTGTGACCTCTCTGGACAGCACTCTCAACTCAGATGCACTGGCCAGGTAGACAGGAAAAGGCCCGCGAACTTTTGAATTTCAATTTCCTGTTTGGCCAGCGTGGCAAGCTGCAGGTGACCGTGCAGAGCTCATCAGCAGAGGTGACCATGATGGAGTCCCAGAATCACAAAAGAGCTCCAGCATGGACCGAACAGGAGGTACGGGATCTGATTGCTGTATGGGGAGAGGAATCCGTGCTATCAGAACTACGTTCCAGATTTTGAAATGCCAAAACATTTGTCAAAATCTCCCAGGGCATGAAGGCCATAACAGGGACCCAAAGCAGTGCCACGTGAAAATTAAGGAGCTGAGGCAAGCCTACCAGAAAACCAGAGAGGCAAACGGCCACTCCGGGTCAGAGCCCAAAACATGCCGCTTCTATGATGAGCTGCACGCCATTTTAGGGGGTTCAGCCACCACTACCCCAGCTGTGTTGTTTGACTCCTTCAATGGAGATGGAGGCAACACGGAAGCAGGTTTTGGGGACGAGAAAGATGATGACGATGAGGTTCTAGATCACAACAAGCAAGCGGAGAAACCAGTTTTCCCGACAGCCAGGAACTGTTTCTCACCCTGGACCTGGAGCCAGTACCCCCCGAACCCACCCAAGGCTGCCTCCCGGACCCACCAGGCGGAGAAGGGACCTCTGGTGAGTTTACCTTTTAAAATACTATACATGGTTTAAAAGCAAGCATGTTTAATTATTAATTTGCCCTGGCATTTGTGGCTCTCCTGGATGTACTCCCAAAGCCTTTGCAAAAGGTTTCTGGGGAGGGCAGCCTTATTCCGTCCACCATGGTAGGACACTTTACCACGCCAGGCCAGTAGCACATACTCGAGAATCATTGTAGAAAAAAGCATTGCAGTGTATGTTTGCTGGCATTCAAACAACATCCGTTCTTTATCTCTCTGTGTTATCCTCAGGAGAGTGATATCATTCATGGTCACCTGGTTGAAATAGGGTGCTTTTCTTAAGGGGACATTCAGAGGTGCCCATTCCTGCTGGGCTGTTTGCCTGTGGCTGAACAGAAATGTTCCCCGCTGTTAGCCACGGGGAGGGGGGAAGGTTGAGGGGGTAGCCACGTGGTGGGGGGAGGCAAAATGCGACCTTGGAACGAAAGCACATGTGCTACGTATGTAATGTTAACAGCAAGGTTTACCGTGAAAGAGTGTACCCATTGTTCTATAAAATGTGTCTTTTTAAACACCACTGTCTCTTTTTTTTTCTCCACCAGCTGCATGTGTTTCAAGGATCACAGGATCCTCTCCTTCCCAGAGCCTAGCGAAGATTAGAAGGTGAAAAAAAAGCACTCACGATGAAATGTTCTCTGAGCTCATGCTGTCCTCCCACACTGACAGAGCACAGACGAATGCGTGGAGGCAGACAATGTCAGAGTGCAGGAAAGCACAGAATGACCGGGAGGAGAGGTGGCGGGCTGAAGAGAGTAAGTGGTGGGCTGAAGAGAGGGCTAAAGCTGAAAGGTGGCAGCAGGGTGATGAGTGGAGGGAGGATTCAATGCTGAGGCTGCTGGAGTATCAAACTAATATGCTCCAGCATATGGTTGAGCTGCAGGAAAGGCAGCAGGAGCACAGACTGACGCTACAGCCCCTGTGTAACCAACCACCCTCCTCCCCAAGTTCCATAGCCTCCACACCCAGACGCCCAAGAATGTGGTGCGGGGGCCTCCGGCCTCCCAGCCACTCCACCCCAGAGGATTGCCCAAGCAATAGAAGGCTGGCATTCAATAAGTTTTAAAGTTTTAAACTAATAAAGTGCTATGTGGCCTTGTCCTTCCCTCCTCCACCACCCTTCCTGGTGCTTCTCTCCTCTACCACCCCTCCTGGGCTACCTTGGTAGTTATCCCCCTATCTGTGATGAATTAATAAAGCATGCATGAATGTGAAGCAACAATGACTTTATTGCCTCTACAAGTGGTGATCGAAGGGAGGAGGGGAGGGTGGTTAGCTTACAGGGAAGTAGAGTGAACCAAGGGGCAGGGGGTTTCATTAAGGAGAAACAAACAGAACTTTCACACTGTAGCCTGGCCAGTCATTAAACTGCGCCCTCCTATGCTCTTCTAACTGGCCTGGTGTCTGGCTGTGCGTAACCAGCAGCCGGGCAATTTGCTTCAACCTCCCACCCCACCATAAATGTCTCCCCCTTACTCTCACAGATATTGTGGAGCGCACAGCAAGCAGTAATAACAGTGGGAATATTGGTTTCGCTGAGGTCTAACCGAGTCAGTAAAGTGCGCCAGCGCACTTTTAAACGTCCAAATGCATATTCTACCACCATTCTGCACTTGCTCAGCCTGCAGTTGAACAGCTCCTGACTACTGTCCAGGCTGCCTGTGTATGGCTTCATGAGCCATGGCATTAAGGAGTAGGCTGAGTCCCCAAGGATAACTATAGGCATTTCAACATCCCCAACGGTTATTTTCTGGTCTGGGAATAAAGTCCCTTCCTGCAGCTTTTGAAACAGACAAGAGTTCCTGAAGATGCGAGCATCATGTACCTTTCCCAGCCATCCCACGTTGATGTTGATGAAATGTCCCTTGTGATCCACCAGTGCTTGCAGCACTATTGAAAAGTACGCCTTGCAGTTTATGTACTCGCCGGCTTGGTGCTCCGGTGCCAAGATAGGGATATGGGTTCCATCTGTGGCTCCACCACAGTTAGGGAATCCCATTGCAGCAAAGCCATCATTATGACCTGCAGTTTTCCCATGGTCACTACCCTTGATATCAGCAGATCTTTGATTACGTTGGCTACTTGCATCACAGCAGCCCCCACAGTAGATTTGCCCACTCCAAATTGATTCTTGACTGAGCGGTAGCTGTCTGGCGTTGCAAGCTTCCAACGGCGGCTCATAGTCATCCTGTGATCAACCAATACACCTAAGTCTTTCTCTTCATCTGTCATTTCCAACTGATATGTCCCCATCTTATAGCAAAAATTATTGTTGTTAGTCCCTAAATGCATGACCTTGTACTTTGCACTATTAAACTTCACCCCATTTCTATTACTACAGTTTACAAGGTTGTCCAGATCTTCTTGTATGCTATTCCAGTTCTCCTCTGTATTGGCAATACCTCCCAACTTTGTGTCACCCACAATTTTTATTAGCCCAATCCCGCTTTTTGTGCCAAGGTCAGTAATAAAAATGTTAAATAAGATTGGTCCCAAGACTGATTCCGGAGGAACTTCACTAGTACTCTCCCTCCAGCTTGATAGTTCACCTTTCAGTATGACCCATTGTAACCACTCCCCTTTAACCACTTCCTTATCCACTTTGCAATTCTCATATTAATTCCCATCTTCTCCAATTTAAATAATAATTTCCCATGTGGACCTGTATCAAATACTTTACTGAAATCCAGGTAGATTAGATCTATGGCATTTCCTTTGTCTAAAAAATCAGTTATCTTCTCAAAGAAGTAGATCAGGTTCATCTGGCATGATCTACCATTTGTAAAACCATGCTGTATTTTATCCCAATTACCATTAATCTCTATGTCCATAACTACTTTCTCTTTCAAAATTTGTTCTGAGTCCTTGCATACAATTGAGGTCAAACTAACAGGCCTGTAGTTTCCTGGATCAATTTCCCCCCTTTTTTAAAAAATAGGAACTATATTAGCAATTCACCAATCATAGGATATGACCCCCGACTGAGCAGATTTATTAAAAATCCTTGCTATTGGGCTTTCGATTTCATGTGCCAGTTCCTTTAATATTCTTGGAGGGAAATTATTCAGGCCCCCCAATTTAGCCCATTAAGCTGCTTGAGTTTGACTTCCACCTCAGATGCGGTCATTTCTACCTCCAGATCCTCATTCCCATTACAGGTTTCAGAGTAACAGCCGTGTTAGTCTGTATTCGCAAAAAGAAAAGGAGTACTTGTGGCACCTTAGAGACTAACCAATTTATTTGAGCATGAGCTTTCGTGAGCTACAGCTCGCTTCATCGGATGCATTCCCATTAGCCACCCTGCCACTATCTCTAAGATCTTCATTAACTTCAGTAAAAATGGAGGCAAAGTATTTATTTAGGTGTTGGGCCATGCCTAGATTATCTTTACTCTCCACCCCATCCACAGTGTTTAGCAGTGCCACTTCTTTTTCCTTGTTTTCTTCTTATTTATATGTCTATAGAACTTTTTACTATTAGTTTTAATTTTCTTTGCAAGGTCCAACTCTACTTGGCTTTTGGCAGTTCTCATTTTATCCCTTCACTTTCTGACCTCCAAGAGGTTGCTTTCCTTGCTGAACCTTCCCATTGTCCATTCCGTGTAGGCTTTCTGCTTTCTCTTAATCACCTGTTTGAGAGGCTTGCTCATCCAGCTTGGTCTGTAAGCCTTCCCTATGATTTTTTCCCCTGGCTTGGGATGCAGGCTTCAGATAGCTTCTGCAACTTTGACTTAAGTAATTCCAAGCCTCTTCCACATTCAGATCCTTGAGTTCTTCAGTCCTGTCCACTTCCCTAACTAATTCCCATAATTTTTTAAACTTTGCCCTTTTGAAATCAAAGATCCTTGTTGCAGATCTATTTTTGTATATCCTTCCATTGAGTTGAATCAGAATTAGTTCATGATCACATTATAAAGCCATATAGTTCAAGGCCAGAAGGCAGCACCCACCCAGATCATCTAGTCTGATCTCCTGCATATCAGAGGCACTAAACCCCATCCAGTTACCCTCCTCCCTCCCCTGCCCATTGAGCCCACTAATCTGGAATAGATTAAAGTATTACAACCTTCCAGAGACTAAATTATTATTTGCCCCAGGGAGGACCAAGGTGCGCCAATGCCTGTTGCCAAATTGATTTGATGAGCTATACCCAGATGAACATTATACACCCTAACCCTAATAATTGTAACTGGGCTGTTGTTGGCAACTAGTAGGGTCTATGTGCCGGCACCAGTTCCAAAATAAGATCAAAGCACAGCCTGTCATGTGTGACATTTTAATTTAAAGTCATATAGGGTAGGTATTTTCACATCCTTATTATGTGCAACTGCTCATGTGATAGCACAAAACAAGTATGGAGGTTTTTATACTCTGCTTTTTTGCAAGTGTTTCAGTTTCTCTGTTACCTGCAGTTCATGCTAGTCACATACAGACAGCTCTCTGGAATAGGAGGATTAATGATGTGATAGTCTCTAAGATACCCGTTTCCATCTCTACATTTTTAACTTCACCCATATTACCGAATGGGAAATAGGTGAGCAGACACAGGAATCATATGTGAATGGTTTCTGTGCATGCAGGAGAACCAGCACCCACACCAGTCAGCTGGGTAAATGCGACCTGGGGAAGGAATCCATTCAGCAGGCTGGAGATCTGCTTCAGGAAGCCTACTCCGTGTCAATGCCTGGCGTAGGCTGGTATTTACATGTTCCCCCAATCACTGAAGAATCTCAGGAGAAGTTCCGCAGAAAAGGACCTGGGAATTACAGTGGAAAAGAAGCTCGATATGAGCCAACAGAGCTCTCTTGTTGCCAAGAAGGCTTATGGCATATTGGGCTGCATTAGTAGGAGCACTGCCAGCAGATCGAGGGAAGTGATTATTCTCCTCTGTTCGGCACTGGTGAGTCCACATCTGGAGTATTGCATCCAATTTTGGCCACCCACTATAGAAAGATGTGGACAAATTGGAGAGTCCAGCGGAGGGCAACGAAAATGATTAGGGGGATGGGGCACATGATGTATGAGGAGAGGCTGAGGGAACTGGGCTTATTTAGTCTGCAGAAGAGAAGAGTGAGGGGGGAATTGATAGCACCCTTCAACGACCCGAATGAGGGGTTCCAAAGAGGATGGAGCTCAGCTGTTCTCAGTGGTGACAGATAACAGAACAAGGAGCAATGGTCTCAAGTTGCAGTGTGGGAGGTCTAAGTTGGATATTAGGAAAAACTATTTTACTAAGAGGGTGGTGAAGCACTGGAATGGGTTACGTAGGTGGTGGAAACTCCATCTGTAGAGGTTTTTAAGGCCTGGCTTGACAAAGCCCTGGCTGGGATAATTTAGTTGGTGTTGGTGCTGCTTTTAGCAGGGGGTTGGACTAGGAGACCTCCCGAGGTCTCTTCCAACCCTAATCTTCTATGATTCTATGATTTGAGAAGGGACTGTCTCATACTGGATGTCTGTACAGTGTATAGCATGTTGGGACCTCAATGCACTACCCTAATGCAAATAATTAATAATAATAGAAGTAGTAGGTGAAATAACACTCTATTAGGAGAAGAATGATCATTTGTAGCATGTATATTAGGAAATGCACAAGTCCTGAAGGAAAACACACCACAACCAACACAAATAAATCCTTTGTAACTCAAATTTGTTTCCAAAATACACACCCATTGAATAAGTGAGGTTTAGTGTTACATCCATTGCAGTCTTTTTCTAGAGGGGATAACACTTTGGCCATTTGTATCTAGCTGTTACAGAAGCTGGCATGAGCTCAAAGATGTTGTCATAAACAATTGTTTAATGTTATGCTAAGAATTTTACGGAAGGTTTCCTGAGGTAGGGCTGCTACCAACAGAAACAAGATGACTTTGCTCAGGGTAATTGGCAAGCCAATACCCACTCACAAGTAATTAGTGGTACCTCAGAAAATTCTTTACTGTCCTCGGCTGCTCAGTTCCCCTCTCACCCCCAACAGACTTCCATATTTGCAGGATAAGATTACTTGACAAGTGACCATATTGCTTTCATTTATCAAAATCAAGGTAAATATAACCTTATGCTTCAGGGCGGACACTGATTATCACCTTGGGAAAGGGGGAAAAACAGACTCCCAGATATAGCATTGGACAAATAGATGGAGCTTGGGCATTTCACTCCTTCCTCTGAAACCCCTGGGATTGCTGACCAGCCAAGCCAAGACTGACCTGAGGTCTGTCCTCATAAGGCAATATCTGTGTTTATGTTTGCCATTTGGGGCAGCACAGTGTTCAGAGCCTGTGTTCTGATCCTGGGTTTGCCACTGATTTTCAGTATGGCCTTTCTGGGCCAAGTCAGTTCCCCTCTCTGTCCCTATCTCTCCCTCACTACTTGTCTATCGTGTCTATTTTGCTTGTAAGCTCCTGGGGGCAGACATAGCGTGTCACTTGGTATTTGTACAATGCTTAGCTCAGTGGGGCATGGATTCTGACTGAGGCCTCTTGGTGTGACTGTAAAATACATAACTAAATAAGAAGTCAGTAGTGTTCACCTATCTCACAGGGCAAAGAGAAGGAATTATTAGCTGCTATTTCAAAATGCTATGTGTTATTAATTCTCATACATCAACAACTCTCACAGAGGCATTGTATCGTCTTGTGCTAGACTGGGACCATAACATTTCGGGAATTTTGCTGTTAAACAAGTTTCCATGTTGCAAAGTCACAAATGAGCCCGCACTTTTTCTCAGAAAGCAAACTATTAAACCCTAAATCACCCCCTTTTCTCCCTTCCTTCCCACGCACCAAATCCTCCTTCAGACTCCACACATCCTGCCACTGAGCGCACCCCAAGAGCCGATGGCAGAATGGATGGCAGCACCGTCAGAGGAGTGGCTGCAACATACACAGAAGAAAAGACCTTCCATGTGTCTTGCTGAAAAAACCATGAGAAACCCTGGCTTTCAGCACATGTTTCTGTTGGGTTGTCCCCTGCTGTCTCCTGGCTATTCCATATCCTCTTGGGCCCAGTGTTGAGGGAGAAGAATGTGCCCAAATGGCTGAATTTCACAGTTGTGTGTGGCTCTGGCAATAGTTTGTCCCCTTCTATATGTTTTGTGTATAGCCTTAAGACAGGAGATAGCTTTCCATTCAAACATTCATTATTCACTATCTGTGCTTCCTTTTCCTTTTTACTGTGGCCAGTCATAAACATAGGTGAACGATTTAAAAAAAACAAACATTTATTTTTTTGTATAATGCTTCTCAATGTAATCAACACATTAGTTCTGCTGCTGGTTTTCAGGGCATGCATGCTCAACACTATGAAAACTAGGCCCCTCCAAAGTGTCCCAAGTTGAACACCCAATGATGAAGGCACCCAAAATCCTTCATCGTTTCTGAAAACCTGGGCCTTACACAGACCTCAAATTCAGCTACCACTGTATGGGCCACTCTATGTATCCTCCCCTTCGCCAGCACTGCTTTGCCTGGACATTCGGGTGATCAGTGGGAGGGGGAGAGAACAGAAGGGTCCGGAAGTGGGATGTATGGCTATGTTCTCATTCCATCTAAATGCCCTACTACTGGGGCTGTTAACAGCAGGATCTACCCTCTCTCGTCATTATTATACTGTTACTTCCATTATTTTCTTTAAGCTGTATTTATTAGACTGATTACTTTTTTCTGGTGTAAAACTGCAGTGCATTTGCACTGAAACATATACTGTTAATTCAAAAGAATTAAAATTTGTAGCTTTCCTAGTTATTCCCTCATTTTCACAGAATGTTTCTAAATGCTTCTTACAGCCTTCCTCTTCCCCCCACCCCTATCCCTTCCTCCGGGGAAAATTTTGTATGCTTCACTCCCGCCCATAGCCATGATCTGTGCTATTTCTGATGCTCGGGCTTCCCTTCCAGAT
This sequence comes from Lepidochelys olivacea, assembly GCF_965140295.1. Taxonomy (NCBI): domain Eukaryota; kingdom Metazoa; phylum Chordata; order Testudines; family Cheloniidae; genus Lepidochelys; species Lepidochelys olivacea. The sequence continues at coordinate 132,227,598 of NC_140415.1, forward strand.
TATTGCTGAATCCCCATATCAAAACATGCTCAATTTGGCTACTTTGTACTGGCATATTGAAAAATAGCTGGTGTCGCTAACCAAGTCTTCATTCCATATGGCAGAACAATGGTGCTGCAAACCTCACTGCCAGCTCAAAGTGGAAGAAAGAAAACAAGATCTCCGGTCGCACTTTTATTTTTAGCTTTTCTTGGCATTATTCATGAGCAGAAATGTTTGGGAATTTGGCACTGTTACACTGGAAAAGAAAACTGATTTGTAAAGATTATAAACCCTCTAACACACTCCCTCCTCATATCTGTCTAAGTTTGGGTGAATTACAACATATGTCCTGACAAAATGTCTAGATGAATAGAAAACTAGTGCATACCTATGGAGTATTGCTCTTTGGTCTACTGATCTTCTGTAAATATGGATAACCATGACAATCATCCCGAGATCTAGTCACTCAGGACCTGCTCCTGCTCCCACTGGAGTCAGTGGCAAACCCCACTGTAGTATCTGTGAGGAAGCACTCTTCGGTTTCAGTGAAATGCTTTTATGTGATTAACTATTACATTCACCACAATGGATGAAACCAGATTCAATATCTTAACCTCCATCTGTTTCCATGTCTCTCTCTAGCCTACTTCTGGTTGGAAACCAACAGGGTCCACAAGATGGCACTATGCCACATTCTCATTTATGGCAGCAAGCTCAAGGCCTTGAATTGCAAAGTTGATGGGTAAGATTGCTCTGTATGTATTAAAATAAAATATTAAGAACAAAACCCAAGCAGATGGCATGGAGAGTGAAATGGACCATTTCTCTTCCAGGGGTGTGAGCCAGATAAATGATGAGTATCCTCTGCAAGCATTCAACTCCCATGGAAGACAGCTGGAGCTGAGGGTGCTCAGCTGAGGGTGCTCAGCTTTCCCCAGGAGATGTTCTGCACCTCACAAGGTCAAACCAGAATTTTCCAAGCCTAGGCCCTGATCCTGTAAAACTTCAGTGGGATTTCACAGGCTTTCTAGGGTTTTCTTGGGAGTTTCCAAAGGCCTCAGCAAAGGCCCAACAAACACAGTGAGCGTTTTACCATTTGCATCAATGGGGGCATAGTTTGGCCAACTCTGAATACTTCTGAAAATCCCTCCTATAATGCTGGACTGAACATAATGCTATAAACTTGGCCATGCGCAGTTCTAAACAAGGCGAAATGTGTTCAACAGGTCAGAGTGTGTGTGTGTGAGGTGTTGAGAAGTCAGGAGCGCAACCTGAGAAAGTTGGATGGATATAAGATTTGCCATTCATTTTTAAGTTACAGTTTTCTGTAATGTACATTTCTTGCCTTGCACAGATATAAATGCTAACGCTTTGCTATACTCTTCTCAAACACAGCCTGCAGAAATGTTCTAAAATGGGAAATCACTCCAGTAGAACAGATGTTGGCACCAATGAGATAAAAAAGTTACTGTTTGCCAACTGTTCAGTGTCATCTCACTTTTCTGCGCTTTTCCCCGACGCTTAGCACAGGAGACAGTATGCTCCTCAGGGCACGGTAGGACTCCGCTCTCATATATGCCAGTGGAAATCCATTGTCAATAGGGTTACAGTGCTGGAAAACGTATGTAAGTGAGAACAGAATCAGTCCCTGTGTCTTTATACCTGTCCATAAATCACTTATCACACTGTTACAGGTAGGCAAATAACAACACAATTCTTTTTCTTATTGTCTGTGTGTCTGTAGGGTAATGATTGGTAAGCATTGCACTGACTTTTTAACAGCTTCTTCTGTGCTGCATGCTTACACAACACCCCAAATTCAGGGGAATCGCTGAGACTTTATGCATGGAAATAAACTAATTAAGTCTCAGCAGGAAGCCAACACCATCTGCTACCTCAGGGAGATATTTGCTTTTCCATATTTCACTGGTGTGTTCCCCTGTTTCTCTTTCTGGCACTCCCTTTAGAATAAAACAGGCTGAGGTTGTGTTGAATGTGTAGCAAGGCAACCCTCACCTTAGCAAGTTCAGGCAGACCAGTGTGACACACCCTGCTGGAAAAAATCACAATGGGGTCCGAGCATCACTCATTCTGTCAAGTCAGGGCAGAGAACTGCAAATGGGTCTGACCTGGCTGTTAGGACATGCTTTGCTGTTACTAACTGCTGTAATTATAAAGTTCAAAAGCTAACGTACTGCCAAGCCCCAGAATGAGTATAAGAGAAAATAAAACCCACTGAAACAAATCACTAACCCTCCAGTTTAGGAGATTGTCCAGTTCTAAGGTTCAAATGACAGACTTCAGGAAGACGATGGGGAAAGAAAGGGAGGTGAAGGAGACTGGCATCAGAGAGGACTATAGAAATACTTTGGAATAAACAGCATTAAAGAGATAACGTCCTTCTGACTTTTCAACTGACAGAAGGGATTGCTGGTCAGCAAAACACCAGTCACCCAGCAAACCTGAACATGAACTCTCAGTGTGCTCTGGAGGCTAAGAAAGCAAATGCCATCCTTGGGTATACAATATAAGTAGGGGTCTATAGACAGAAGTAGTGAGAAGGTATTATTTCTATATACGGTATTACCAGAATACTGTGTCCAGTTCTGGTGTCTGCACTTAGGATGCTAAGAAATAGGAAAGTGTTCAGCAGAGAGCCACAAAAATGATTTGATGTCTGGAAAACCTGCCTTCCAGAGAAAAACTAAAGAAACTCAATCTATTTAGCTTAACAAAGAGAAGGTTGAAAGATGACTTGTTTACAGTCTATAAGAGGGCCCTGAGCCTAGCAAATGGTGAGTTTGGTGGCTCCTGTGACAGGAGAAATCTTAACTGACAGGAAGGGCCAGGCCTCGCAAGATTTCTAGCTCCCACAAGACTTCTGGGCTGGTGATCTCATGGCATTTGTCATGAAATTTAGAGCCGTGAAGGAGCCCTGTGCTCTGGGCCACTTCCTGTTTGCCAGTTTGACCAGCAGTTGACCCCCACCTTCCTTCCCTTATCTAGGTCACTGTGGGCTGTGCGAGTCACTGCTTTGGGGCTGGCAAGCATTTTCCCCCGTATCTCCAGATTCATAGAATATATCAGGGTTTGAAGGTCATCTAGTCCAACCCCCTGCTCAAAGCAGGGCCAATCCCCAACTCCCCAGATCCCTAAATGGCCCCCTCAAGGATTGAACAACCCTGGGTTTAGCAGGCCAATGCTCAAACCACTGAGCTATCCCTCCCCCAAGTCTGGTTGGGTTTTTTGCCTTCCTCACAGCAAGGAGTTTGGTTTGGAGTAACTAGAGGGTTGGGATTCTCCCCCTCCTGGAGGGCAAAGTCTGGACCTATGGGAGAGTGGTTGAGTGGTCATTACTTCTGGCAGGTTCCCAGTGCAGGAACTCACTGATTTAGGCTCCAGATCTAAAAAAAGAAGGTAACATAGTGGGCATCTGGAGAGCATCTCCTTATGAGATGGGGGCATGGTGTCTGATCCCTTTTGGACAAACCAGGGGCTGGGACACTACCTGGGGGGACTGCCTGCGCCAATGCACCTTACAGTATGCTGTTGCAGGTCTCTCGTCTCTCGCCTCAACCCCCAAAAGAGGAAGGGATGCTAACAGGCAGGTAGAGGCACCCAGAGAACCTCCTAGTACAATGATTGGCTCCCCCTGCAATGAGAGCACCCTCAAGAATTGGCAAAGGGTCAGTGGGGTGCAAGTGACTGCATTGGGCTGTCCCCCAACGGGAAACTTGGATGTAATCTGACTCATAAAGTTGCAGCCTGGTTAAACCCTTCTTCTGAAATCCGTGCAGTGAGCAGATCAACTACATGGTGAGACGATTTCTGATAGTTGATGGCTCTTTAATCTAGCAGACAAAAGGCCAAGAGCCAGTGGCTGGAAGCTGAAGTTAGACAAATTCAGGCTAGAAACGAGGTGCAATTTTTAATAGTCAAGGTGATTGGTCATTGGAGCAGCTTACGTGGGGATGTGGTGGATTCTCTATCACTTGGAATTTTTAAGTCAAAACTAGAAGCCTTACTAACGAGACACTCTAGCTCAGTCAAAAGTTATGGGCTTGCTGGAGCAACCACGCTGTGAAATTCTATGGTCTGTGCTGTGTAGGAGGTCAGACTAGCTCAGGGGTGGGCAAACTTTTTGGCCCGAGGGCCACATCTGGGAATAGAAATTGTATGGGGGGCCATGAATGCTCACAAAACTGGGGCTGGGGTGAGGGCTCTGGGGTGAGGGAGGGGGTGAAGGCTCTGATTGGGGGTGTTGGCTCTGGGGTGGGGCCAGAAATGAGGAGTTCAGGGTGCAGGAGGGGGCTCCGGGCTGCGGTGAGGGAGTTGGGTGTGGGGATGGGGTGGGTGAGGGGTCCGGCTGGGGGTGTGGGTTCTGGGGTGGGGCTGGAGATGAAGACTTTGGGGTGTAGGAGGGTGCTCTGGGCTGGGATCGAGGAGTTTGGAAGGCAAGAGGGGGATCAGGGCTGGGGCAGGGGGTTGGGGTGCCGAGACCGGCTCAGGGGTGCAGGTTCTGGACGGTGCTTACCTCAAGCGGCTTCCAGAAGCAGCAGCATGTCCCTCCTCCGGCTCCTATGCAGAGGTGCAGCCAGGCGGTTCTGCGCGTTGCCCCGTCTGCAGGCACTGCCCCAGCAGCTCCCATTGGCTGTGGTTCCCAGCCAATGGGAGCTGTGGGGCAGGGGCAGCATGCAGAATGGAACCCCCTGGCTGCTGCCCCCGGAGCAGGGCCACACCACTGCTTTTGGCAGTGGCAAGGAGCAGCCCCTGACCCTGCTCCCTGGCTGGAGTGGGGCAAGCCCCAGACCCCATTCCCCAGCGGGAGCTCAAGGGCCGGATTAAAATGGCTGGCAGGCCAGATCCAGCCCGTGGGCTGTAGTTTGCCCACGCCTGGACTACATCATCTAACGGTTCCTTCTGGGCATTACATTTGTCCATCTTTGAAACCTGAAGCTTTTAAGTTTCTATCAAGCAAATTTCATTGCTTTGTCTCTGTGTTTTTTCTGTCTCCTCATTATACATAAAGGACCAGATCCTGAACCTTTTTTCAGTGGTCTGTGGAGCTTTTGCCAATTTACACCAGCTAAAGATCTAGCCTATAATATTAAACTGTATTTTAGTCTCACTGACGTGGTTTGTTTGAGTGAGTTTACTTGAAAACCTGGCTGCACCACACACATTCACTACTGCTTGTCTGATTTGCTCAAAGTGAAAGGTGAAACTCCAACTGAGTTCAGTGGCAGCAAGACTACGGTTTATAGTGCATGTGTCTACTTTATTAGTTTCCAGTTCCTAGTGTTTAAATTGTGACCTTTGGCTAGGAACCCCAGAAACTGAACCACCCAAATTCACAAGTCACTTCTGAAAATCTAGATCACAGTTCTACATGCTAGAGAGACCGGAACTATCGTGAGAAGGGTGAACATTTCACACCAGAAGAAGCCAAAGGCAGAGCTATGTAGTTATGATACATTTGCTGATTGTTACCTTTACCCTCCTTTTGCATCTGGTAGCATACGTCTGCAGGTGTGCCACTGTGATGAATTTGCATGTCAGTGCTGATTTCCAGTCAAGCAATGAGGCTATTATAGTACAAAGCAATTTCTTAAAACACCTACTAGTCATGGAATTAAAATGATTCTGCTAGGAATGCTGTGGGTTTGGAGCACATTCCTCAACAACGCAGGGCGGGAAATGACAGATCATAGAATCATAGAATATCAGGATTGGAAGGGACCTCAGGAGGTCATCTAGTCCAACCCCCTGCTCAGAGCAGGACCGATCCCCAATTAAATCATCCCAGCCAGGGCTTTGTCAAGCCTGACCCTAAAAACTTCTAAGGAAGGAGATTCCACCACCTCCCTAGGTAACGCATTCCAGTGTTTCACCACCCTCCTAGTGAAAAAGTTTTTCCTAATATCCAACCTAAATCTCCCCCACTGCAACTTGAGACCATTACTCCTTGTTCTGCCATCTGCTACCGCTGAGAACAGTCTAGATCCATCCTCTTTGGAACCCCCTTTCAGGTAGTTGAAAGCAGCTATCAAATCCCCCCTCATTCTTCTCTTCTGCAAACTAAACATCCCCAGTTCCCTCAGCCTCTCCTCATAACTCATGTGTTCCAGTCCCCTAATCATTTTTGTTGCCCTCCGCTGGACTCTTTCCAATTTTTCTTCTTGTAGTGTGGGGCCCAAAACTGGACACAGTACTCCAGATGAGGCCTCACCCCCAGTGTTGAATAGAGGGGAACGATCACATCCCTCGATCTGCTGGCAATGCCCCTACTTATACATCCCAAAATGCCATTGGCCTTCCTCGCAACAAGGGTACACTGTTGACTCATATCCAGCTTCTCGTCCACTGTAACCCCTAAGTCCTTTTCTGCAGAACTGCTGCCGAGCCATTCGGTCCCTAGTCTGTAGCGGTGCATGGGATTCTTCCGTCCTAAGTGCAGGACTCTGCACTTGTCCTTGTTGAACCTCATCAGATTTCCTTTGGCCCAATCCTCCAATTTGTCTAGGTCCTTCTGTATCCTATCCCTACCTGCCACCGTATCTACCACTCCTCCCAGTTTAGTGTCATCTGCAAACTTGCCAAGGGTGCAATCCACACCATCCTCCAGATCATTTATGAAGATATTGAACAAAACCGGCCCCAGGACTGATCCTTGGGGCACTCCACTTGATGCCGGCTGCCAACTAGACATGGAGCCATTGATCACTACCCGTTGAGCCCGACAATCTAGCCAGCTTTCTATCCACCTTAGAGTCCATTCATCCAGCCCATACTACTTTAATTTGCTGGCAAGAATACTGTGGGATACTCTGTCAAAAGCTTTGCTAAAATCAAGGAACAACACGTCCACCGCTTTCCCCTCATCCACAGAGCCAGGTATCTCATCCTAGAAGGCAATTAGATTAGTCAGGCATGACTTGCCCTTGGTGAATCCACGCTGACTGTTCCTGATCACTTTCCTCTCCTCTAGGTGCTTCAGAATTGATTCCTTGAAGACCTGCTCCATGATTTTTCCAGGGACTGAGGTGAGGCTGACTGGCCTGTAGTTCCCAGGATCCTCCTTCTTCCCTTTTTTAAAGATGGGCACTACATTAGCCTTTTTCCAGTCATCTGGGACTTCCCCCGATTGCCATGAGTTTTCAAAGATAATGGCCAATGGCTCTGCAATCACATCCGCCAACTCCTTTAGCACTCTCGGATGCAACGCATCCAGCCCCATGGACTTGAGCACGTCCAGCTTTTCGAAATAGTCCTGAACCACTTCTTTCTCCACAGAGGGCTAGTCACCTCCTCCCCATGCTGTGCTGCCCAGTGCAGTAGTCTGGGAGCTGAACTTGTTCGTGAAGACAGAGGCAAAAAAAGCATTGACTACATTAGCTTTTTCCACATCCTCTGTCACTAGGTTGCCTCCTCATTCAGTAAGGGGCCCACATTTTCCTTGACTTTCTTCTTGTTGCTAACATACCTGAAGAAACCCTTCTTGTTACTCTTAACATCTCTTGCTGGCTGCAACTCCAGGTGTGATTTGGCCTTCCTGATTTCACTCCTGCATGCCCGAGCAATATTTTTATACTCTTCCCTGGTCATTTGTCCAATCTTCCACTTCTTGTAAGCTTCTTTTTTGTATTTAAGATCAGCAAGGATCTCACTGTTAAGCCAAGCTGGTCGCCTGCCATATTTACTATTCTTTCTACACATCGGGATGGTTTGTCCCTGTAACCTCAATAAGGATTCTTTAAAATACAGCCAGCTCTCCTGGACTCCTTTCCCCCTCATGTTATTCTCCCAGGGGATCATAGAATCATAGAATATCAGGGTTGGAAGGGACCCCAGAAGGTCATCTAGTCCAACCCCCTGCTCGAAGCAGGACCAATTCCCAGTTAAATCATCCCAGCCAGGGCTTTGTCAAGCCTGACCTTAAAAACCTCTAAGGAAGGAGATTCTACCACCTCCCTAGGTAACGCATTCCAGTGTTTCACCACCCTCTTAGTGAAAAAGTTTTTCCTAATATCCAATCTAAACCTCCCCCACTGCAACTTGAGACCATTACTCCTCGTTCTGTCATCTGCTACCATTGAGAACAGTCTAGAGCCATCCTCTTTGGAACCCCCTTTCACGTAGTTGAAAGCAGCTATCAAATCCCCCCTCATTCTTCTCTTCTGCAGGCTAAACAATCCCAGCTCCCTCAGCCTCTCCTCATAACTCATGTGTTCCAGTCCCCTAATCATTTTTGTTGCCCTTCGCTGGACTCTCTCCAATTTATCCACATCCTTCTTGTAGTGTGGGACCCAAAACTGGACACAGTACTCCAGATGAGGCCTCACCAATGTCGAATAGAGGGGAACGATCACGTCCCTCGATCTGCTCGCTATGCCCCTACTTATACAGCCCAAAATGCCATTGGCCTTCCTCGCAACAAGGGCACACTGCTGACTCATATCCAGCTTCTCATCCACTGTCACCCCTAGGTCCTTTTCCGCAGAACTGCTGCCTAGCCATTCGGTCCCTAGTCTGTAGCTGTGCATTGGGTTCTTCCGTCCTAAGTGCAGGACCCTGCACTTATCCTTATTGAACCTCATCAGATTTCTTTTGGCCCAATCCTCCAATTTGTCTAGGTCCTTCTGTATCCTATCCCTCCCCTCCAGCGTATCTACCACTCCTCCCAGTTTAGTATCATCCGCAAATTTGCTGAGAGTGCAATCCACACCATCCTCCAGATCATTTATGAAGATATTGAACAAAACCGGCCCCAGGACCGACCCTTGGGGCACTCCACTTGATACCGGCTGCCAACTAGACATGGAGCCATTGATCACTACCCGTTGAGCCCGACAATCTAGCCAGCTTTCTACCCACCTTATTGTGCATTCATCCAGCCCATACTTCCTTAACTTGCTGACAAGAATACTGTGGAAGACCGTGTCAAAAGCTTTGCTAAAGTCTAGAAACAATACATCCACTGCTTTCCCTTCATCCACAGAACCAGTAATCTCATCATAAAAGGCGATTAGATTAGTCAGGCATGACCTTCCCTTGGTGAATCCATGCTGGCTGTTCCTGATCACTTTCCTCTCATGCAAGTGCTTCAGGATTGATTCTTTGAGGACCTGCTCCATGATTTTTCCAGGGACTGAGGTGAGGCTGACTGGCCTGATGGGATCTTGCCCATCAGTTCCCTGAGGGAGTCAAAGTCTGCTTTTCTGAAGTCCAGGCTCCGTATTCTGCTGCTCTCCTTTCTTCCTTGTGTCAGGATCCTGAACTCGACCATCTCATGATCACTGCCTCCCAGGTTCCCATCCACTTTAGCTTCCCCTACTAATTCTTCCCGGTTTGTGAGCAGGAGGTCAAGAAGAGCTCTGCCCCTTGTTGGTTCCTCCAGCACTTGCACCAGGAAATTGTTCCTTACATTTTCCAAAAACTTCCTGGATTGTCTGTGCACCGCTGTATTGCTCTCCCAGCAGATATCAGGATGATTGAAGTCTCCCATGAGAACCAGATGATGGTCTTGTCATGTGTGCTGCCAACGTACTTACACAGAGTCACTCTTGGAGATGAGAAATGTTAATGTTTCAGGAAAACCTTGCTGATCTAAACTAACGAAGACATGAAGATGAAACAAAGAACAGCCTAAAGGAAAACTGAAAGGAAAGACGGAACAAAATCCATTTCCAAGGACAGTAGCACCAGGCTGCTAACACATATTTTCATTCCACTTCGGAGCCTAAATCCTTTAGGAACATACAAAACACTCTTTGGGCAACTAAGGCCAATTCATGGCTTGCCCTCAGTGAGTGGTTAGGAAGGGAGCTGAGCTAGAATGACGAAGCAGGAATTTCCTGAGCCATTGCGTGGAACATATGGCAGCAGAATGGTCAAAGGGTCGGCACCAGCACCAGGCCTTACTCCTGCTATGTGCGGCATGTGCTTCCCTCTGCCTGCTGCTAGAGGCCAGCTTTCAGACTGGGGAGGTGGAGGGAGTCGGGAGATTGGTCACACCATCTCCCTGGCAGACCATCCCAACTTGGGGTTATGGCGCACTGCTGGGCACATTGCCAGTGTCCTCTCTCTAGAATTTGGGAAGCGCTAGATATGAGTCCGGCCAGTCTCCTGCACAGCTGTGCTAGGGCTGGCAGTGGAGAGAAGCTTCCCTGTATTGTTGTCTCATCCCAGCCCACCTACACAGAGCAATGCAGAATTTGGCCTTCAGTGAGCAGACTATCTTGACCTCTGCAATTCCATGTACTGAAAACAGTGGCTTATTTCTAGCTATCAACATTTCCAAAGCAGTTATTACCGTGGCTCCACATGAACAAATTACAAAAACAAAGTGAGATCTGCATAGAGGAATATTAGAGGGACAGGCGGCTCTTTGCCCTGGTCTTTGGCTTCACTGTCGATTCCCCTCTACCTTGGAGTGCATTCCAAGTTTTCCTGCTGTTCTGATTCCTGAGGGAGTGGTCTGGGAATGAGGTGAATCTTGCAGAGTGACCTTCAGCTAGCGAGGTCAGGCTTTCTCCTGAGCTCCTGCCAAAAGGTGCATTGGGGACCACCATCCAGAAGGCTCTCCCACTGGCTTGCTAAAGTTTATCCCAGAGCTCCATTAGTCACCACATGCTGGACACTTCTAGCTGTTGTGACAGGTTCTGGAAGGAGAGGTGGTTGCTGAGACTTTGTGGGCCTTTTCCACGAATGGTTTTGCAGGTCACCTGGGAATTTTTCCCCAGGTCAGATTGGCAGAGACTCTGTTTTGTTTTGTTTTTTGGCTTTTCTCTGTACCACGTGGCATGGGTCACTTGTAGGTTTAAACTTGCGTAAATTGTGGAGTCTGTGTAACTTGAAGTCTTAAAATCATGATTTGAGGACTTCAGTAACTCAGCCAGAGGTTGTGGGTCAATTATAGGAGTGGGTGGATGAGGTTGTGTGGCCTGCAATGTGCAGGAGGTCAGACCAGATGACCATGATGGTCCCTTCTGACCTTAAAGTCTATGAGTCTATGGAATATAGGCATCCATTTTTAGTCTGAAACATGGGGAGTTATCCACAACATTTGCATTAATATTGAAGGGAGATGGGCAAGTAAAACCTTCTGCATCAATCTGAAAATGTTTTCACTGGAATGTCTAATGGAGAGCTAGATACAGGAAGAACAGTCCTGCTCATGTTTCAGTACATAGAATATTTCCCTATTCTGCACTTAATGAGCGAAGCACAAGCTTAGACAAGAGAGACAAGGTGCGTGAGGTAACATATGTTGTTGGACTGAGCTTTCGAGCTACACAGAACTCTTCTCCAGGTCTTCAGGTAAAGACCTCACCCACCTTGTCTTTCTAATATCCTGGGACCAAAATGGCTACATCAGCCTTATGTTGGTATAACTACGTCTACACCACACAACTGAGCAACGCAGTTATACCCGGTGGACGGGGAGCCTTGAGATAGGGCTCAAACTGGCAAGAAGCCAAGTACGAGGTCCATAGGGAGCAGCTTAAGCTCCTGTGGGGGAGGCCCTGAGAGAGGGTTAGTGAAAGCACTTGAGTGGGGGCCCAGAAGGGTGGGAGAAAAGCTCCAGAGAAGGGAGAAGCCAGAGGCCTGAGAAGCAAAGGGAGCTATGTTAAGCAGCACAAGGGAGCATACATATTGGGACAGCTATCCCAAGACCGCCTGTGTTACCCCCGGCTACACGGCTATTCCCCTCTATTTGGCACCGGTGAGGCCACATCTGGAGTACTGCATCCAGTTTTGGGCCCCCCACTACAGCCAGGATGTGGACAAATTGGAGAGAGTCCAGCGGAGGGCAATGAAAGTGATCAGGGGGCTGGAGCACATGACTTATGAGGAGAGACTGAGGGAACTGGGGTTATTTAGTCTGCAGAAGAGAAGAGTGAGGGGGGATTTGATAGCAGCCTTCAACTACCTGAAAGGGGGTTCCAAAGAGGATGGAGCTGGGCTGTTCTCAGTGGTGGCAGATGACAGAACAAGGAGCAATGGTCTCAAGTTGCAGTGGGGGAGGTCTAAGTCGGATATTAGGAAAAACTATTTCACTAGGAGGGTGGTGAAGCACTGGAATGGGTTACCTAGGGAGGTGGTGGAATCTCCATCCTTAGAGGTTTTCAAGGTCCGGCTTGACAAAGCCCTGGCTGGGATGATTTAGTTGTGGTTGGTCCTGCTTTGAGCAGGGCGTTGGACTAGATGACCTCCTGAGGTCTCTTCCAACCCTAATCTTCTATGATTCTATGATTTTATACTCACCTGATACTCCCCACTGTCAACAGGTGGGTGGGAAAGGAACCCTGGCCCTGGGAAGTGGGAGGAACCCTGGCCCCACCTTCTCCTTGCCATCCAGAGTTGTGGGTCAAGTGTATGGGGAGGAGAAATTTGTTTCCCCTCCCAGAGTAAAAGGGGAGCAGGGAGGAATCTTGCTCCTAGGTTGTCATGGCTACATGCCTAAGGGCTCAGTCCTGCTGATGAGGAGTAGAACTGGGGAAATAATTATTACTTAAAGCCCCAATCCTATAATTGATAGCATGGGGGCAGACTGCTGGTCCCATGTGGACCACCCCCTGACTCAATGCGATTCTGTGTGGGTGCAGACAGCCACCCACACATTGTCACTTGTAGGGTCTTTATTCGATGAATCTCCCGTCTTCCAGTCTATGAATTGCTTGCACACAAAGGATGAACGTTACAGTTTTATTCACCATTCACAGTTGTCTGTGAATTTCTTCAGGGACTAATCCTGGGGCTGTTTCCAACAGGGTCTGATTTCCTGCTGCCCTGTTAAAATCTCAGAGTCAGGAGTCAGTACCAGGACAGGATACGAGCTCCAGAAACTGGCAGGTTGCAGTAAGAACAGGATTCTGTTCTTACCACACTCAGTCTCCTTAATGCTTTTCAGTCACTACACGTTTGGTCTATAGACCCACTGATGATGCAAATTACAAATCCGGGGCTTGATCATGACTCTAGACACAGCCCTGCAACAGGGGATGGTGCAGAGCTGCTCCAGCCCCAGGGAAGCACTGGGAGACAGTCTGCTTCAAGTGGGTAGAATGTCACTTTCAGTATGAGAGAATGCCCAGGCTCACCGCGGCGCCTCTCCAGGAGAAGCCGCTTACTCCATCCATTGCACCGGTCCTGCTTAGCGGGGTTGCGCAGGAGGTCAGTGGGGCCACGACATATTGTTTGGAGACCAAATTCTCCCCCCAGTTACAGCTGTTCAACCTTCCAGAAGTTAACAGAGGTCTAACAGAGAGCAGTATGCACCTCAAAGGCCCAGCTGCTCTGCTGATGTGTACGGACTTCATTGGAACTGCACTGATTTATACCAGCTCAGGGTCTGGCCCTGAGAGCTTTTAGATTTGTATCTTTCCACAGTATGCATCTGATGAAGTGAGCTGTAGCTCACGAAAGCTTATGCTCAAATAAATTGGTTAGTCTCTAAGGTGCCACAAGTACTCCTTTTCTTTTTGCGAATACAGACTAACACGGCTGTTACTCTGAAACCTAGATTTGTATCTGTTACTGAAATGTCTTTGATTCTTCAACAACATAGTGTTGCCCGCTACAGGGATTTTCCTGCTTCTTTTCTTTCTATCAAGGAGGTTTGAAGGCAGAGCCAGTTACAAATAACCAGGACTCACTGTACTTGTGGTGACCGGCTGCCCTCCCCACCTTGCATTTCACAAACAGACAGATACACACACACACAGCATGCCAAAAGCTCATCATGAGGATCCAGCAATTGCCACTGTGTGCAGGCGCATCTCAAGAGACCATGCCATGGAAGCTTGCTCCTTTACGGTCACATTATTCAGTACTAATGAAGTCTTCATACATGAGTGTGTGTATATATAAAACACTCAGGCCCTCTATCTAGCATGAAGAAGTATAAAAGGGCACAAGGTTAATTTTTAAAAAATCCTTTGCAAGTCACTTACTAGAATCATAGACGGTTAGGGCTGGAAGGGACCTCAGGAGGTCATCTAGTCCAATCCCCTGCTCAAAGCAGGACCAACACCAACTAAATCATACCAGAACTAACAATGTGCTTTACAAATATCAATGACAATTTAACTGCACACCCTTAATTTCATACACAGGGCTCCATTCTGCCACCCTGGCTTTTGTTGAATAGTACTTTATGAATAGCCCACTGACTTCAGTAGTGCTACTCCTGGAGTAACACACTACTCACTGTAAGTAAGGCCAGCAGAACTGGGCCTGAAGTGGTTCAGAAGCCATTCCATTTTTCTTTATACCCTCTTTGATTCAGATTAAGGAAAGCTCCTTGCCATAATCTAGTACAGGTCAGCCACGGCCAGCTAGCAATCTTTTACAGACAGCTGTGGGTTTGTTTCCTTCCTAGAAATGTTTTTCAGAAAAAAAACATTAAGAAGTGTGCCACGCGGACTGCGGCAATTCCATTTCTCTCCATAATTCTTTACGGCTGGTGGCTTCCTCCTTTAGAAAGGGCACAGCCATGAGCAACTGGCTTATGCCTGAGATGGTTTTTCACTCAGGGATTCCCTGTGAGAGAAAGCCAGTGACATCACTGGGAGATTTTCATTTCACTTCCATGGTTTGTGCAGGGGAGGGCACTCGCCATCTTTGACAGCAAAGGACGGAGGATGGGGAATGCAGGGAGTTTCCCGGGAAACACTGTAGCAGATGACCTGGACTGCTGATAAACAGTGACACAGCTGCAGCTCGACCAGTGGAAAGGGTATTTTTAGAAATCTCTGCTCTCCTACGTCTGGCTAGTGTTTTTCTCTGCTAGCTACCTTCCTTTTTACTGTCACCTTTCCCTAGGAAATGAGGCTTTGCAGCTTAGATTTCAAGCACATCCTCCCCAGCAATGCCATTTAAATTCTCTATTTATGCCATTCTCTAGCCCCAACACCCCCTCTGCATCTAATTAAGCTCTGTGGGCTCCTAGGATGGTGCTGAATAAAAGAGCAAATGTTGCCAAGGCAACAAGAACGAAAGGCATCCCTTTTTCAACAGATACTTTGTAACCTACGGTGTCAATTTTGCACCATTTAAATGAGAAGCCCCTGATAAGATCCAGCCATGCCTGCCTGTAAATAACAAGGCATACGTTTTAGCATACTCCCCCGTACTTTGTCAGAATAAAAATAAAATGCCATTCTCTATTCATTTTGCACATAGTGTAGTTTACACAATGGTCTGGCTAGATGGGAAAACACTCCTCACGAAGGGCTAGGTAGTAACCTAGGTGGCTGCACAGGTGGGTTAAGAGGAGTAAAATTCTTCCATTACATCCCTTCTACCTATGTAGGTGAAAGCCAATGCAGTGTGCTTACCTGGAAGCAGGTAGTGAGTAGTTAGGGAACAGGTAGAGCCAAGATTCTGCTCCTCCCTCTCCCCAATGAACCTGCTGCCACACAGTTCCTTCCCTGTTCTGCTCTAGGGCCACCCCAGCTCGTGCCACCCCGGCCACAGGGCATGTGGCAAAGCTGCAACCACAACCTAATTAATGTAAGCCCCTGTTACTAATGAGTCTGTGCAGGCATTTTGAACAGTCCCTGCGGTTTTATTGTTTCATTATTTTTATTTCGTTTTCCCTCTTTGCCTTTGTATGGTGTCTGCCCAGCCAAATTCTGGGTGTCCTTGGGCAAAGAGAGCTTCTCCCTTTGCAAATCCACAGGTGGCTGAGCTCTTGTTTAAAGAGCTTTTAAAATCCTTCTGGTAAAGGGCCAATTCTGAGTTACCTCCACTCCTGGCAGCTGAGGATACAAAGCACCTTGCACTAGGCAGGACTGGGCTCAGAATGCATGAGCCTAGGTTGCTGAGATGGGTGAAAGGGAAACGCAAACTGTGTTTGGATTTCTTTGACAAAACCCCGTCCCCATAGTTATCCCTTTAAAAGCAGCTCTCTATGGAGCTCAGCCCCTCGGTGTTACAGCAGATCTCCCCGCTCGGCCCCACCCCGGCACCAAGGCATAAATGAGCTGCGTAGCAATGTTCCCAAGAGTGAGATGAACCTATGGCCGAGGAGCACAGAGGCAGGCCTCTTTTAAGCCGTGCCACTTCGACGCACACAGCTGTTCTGCTTCTCCAGTGAAATCCACTCTTTGCTTTTTGTGTCTGACATCCCAAACCGGCTCTTTGAAATCCCTGCGCATGTGAGGATTCACACTGAAATCAACTAGACAAGGCAGAAAGTGGGAATGGAAACAGAGGCACAAGTAGTGAAATGACTGGCCCAAGTCGCATGGGCTGTTTTGAAAATCCCCCTCTAAATTCACCAAGTGGTGGCACTCCACAGAAATACGTGTGATGCCCTGTCATCATGTACTTGTTTGTACAGCAGCCTGGAACTAAGGGCGCATTGCAGCAAAGACTTATGCCTGTCGTTAACTCTAAGCACGTGAGCACTACCGCTGGAGTCAATGAAACGTCACGGGTTTGAAATTACGCACGTGCACAAGTCTTTGCAGAAGGCCGGTCTCAGCTTGCACTGTACTGCAAACTTAGCCCTTCCTATGAGGCCCTATGGTGGCTTTCATGCTTCTATTCATTCTTCTGTAGGAGGACATGTTTCTCTAAGCAGAGAGTTGTGTTTTGCAGTGAGTGAGAAGAAAGATTATTTCTAGCAGCAGAGGCTCTGATTTTTAGCTAGATTTCAGCAGGATATTCCTTTTTGCCAGTGCAATTCCGAGCTGCAAAAATTGCACCTGTGTTGTGTGTGTTTGTGGGTTTTGTATCTATAATTCGTTAGTTGCACAAAGTTTTGCCAGTGCAGCTTGCCTTCCGAAAGTCTAGGCCTTTTTTATTATTTCTTTGCTCTTAAAAAGCTCTCTGTAAAACTAGCATGTAAATTAACAGAGTGAACTGAAAACAAAGCCTGTTTGTAGAGGGGCTGCTTGATACAAGAGCACAAGCAAGAATGCTGTATAACACAGGGTGCATCTACACTGCCAAAAAAGACCCACAGCAGTGAATCTCGGAGCTCAGGTCAACTGAATCAGGCTTGCGGTGCTCGCACTTATGGGGCTAAATCTACTAGTGTAGATGTTCGGGCTTGAGCTGGAGCCGAGGCTCTGAAACCTGATGAGGATTCACTGATATTTGTGGCCCTGTAGCACAAGCCGCTTGAGCTCAAGTCAATTGAACCAGCTCTGTGGTTTACTGCCCTAGATATTTTTTTTTTTTGCAGTGTAGACATCCTGACGGGCTACAGAACTTCCATAAAATAATTCGTAGAGCAGATCTTTTAGAGAAACATCCAATCTTAATGTAAACATTGCCAGTGATGGAGAATCCAACATGGCCCTTGGTAAATTGTTCCAAGGCTTAATTACTCTCACTGTTAAACATGTACTCCTTTTTTCCAGTCTGAACTTGTCTAGCTACAACTTTTGGCCATTGGATCACGTTATACCTTTCTCTGCTAGATTGAAGAGCCCATCATCACATATATAGGTTCTTATAGATTACCATCAAGTCACCCCTTAACCTTCTCTTTGTTACACTAAGTAGACAGAACATCTTGAGTGTATTACCATAAGTCATGTTTGCCACGCCTTTAATCAATCTTTTGGCTCTTTTCTGAACCCTTTCCAATTTATCAACATCCTTCGTGAACTGTAAACACCGTAACTGGACACAGTGTTCCAGCAACAGTCGCGCCAGTGCCAAATACAGAGGTAAAATAACGTCTCTTCTCCATCTTGAGACTCCCCTGCTTACGCATCACATTAACTGTTTTGGCCTCAGGTTCCAATGATTATCCTCCACACCCTCAAATCAGAATCACTGCTTCCCAGGGTAGTCCCCGATCCTGTAAGTGTGGCCTTCGTTCTTTATTGCAAGATGTATACATTTACATTTAGCCATAATAAAATGTATATTGATTGCATGGGCCCAGTTTATCAAGTGCTCCAGGTTGTTTTGTATCAGTGACCTGTCTCCTTCATTATTTACTCACTCCCCCAATGTTTGTGTCATCTGCAAACTTTATCAGCGATGATTTTATGTTTTTTTCCAGACCAAGAACTGATCCCTGCAGGGCCCTACTAGAATCACACATGCTCAATGATGATTCCCCATTTACAATTACATATTGGGACCTAACATTTAACCAGTTTTTAATCCATTTAATGTGAGCCCTGTTAATGTTATCATTCTACTTTTTAAATCAACATTTCATGCAGTACCAAATCCAATGCCTTACAGAAGTCTAAGTATGTTACGTCAACACTATTACCTTTGTCAACCAAACTTTTAATCTAATCAAAAAAGATAAGTTAGTTTGACAGGATCTGTTTTCCATACACCTGTGTTGCTTGGCATTAGTTATATTACCCTCCTTTAATTCTTTACTAATTGAGTCTCCTATCAGCTGCCCCATTAACTTGTCTGGGATCGATGTCAAACCGACAAGCCTATCATTACCTGGATCATGCTGTTTATCCTTTATAAAATATTGGCACAACATTAGCTTTCTTACAGTCTTCTGCAACTTCCACAGCATTCCAAGGCTTATTCAAAATCAAATGTAATGGTTCAGTGAGCTCCTCAGCCAGCTCTTTTAAAACTCTTGGGTGCAAGTTATCTGGATCTGCTGATTTTAAAAATATCTAGCTTTAGTAGCTGCTGTTTAACATTCTCCCATGATATCAGTAGAATGGAAAGAGTGTTTTCATAATGAGATGATATAACTACATTATCTGTTTTTTCCCCAGATACAGAACAGAAATATTTACTGAATGTTTCTGCCTTTTCTCCATTCTTAGTGATAATTCTCCCATTTCCAGCTAGGAAATGTCTGTAAATGCTTTGCTAAATAGGAAAGGGCTGCTGAACTGGGGGAAGAGAGTGCTTAAGAGCCTAAATCTCAATTTCAAAAGTGACTTTGGCAATTCGGAGCCATTTGAGACTTAGGCTCCTAAGTGTTTAAGTCATTTTTGAAAATGGAACTTAGCTTCTAAGGCCATGGTTGGACAGGTGGTAACATACGATGGAACTTATTTCCGTACCCCATTGGGCCAGGCTATTTTTTAGGTTGATATTTCTCAGGCTGAGAGATTTACATGTTGCAGGTATTCTTCTTGGACCTGGATCTGAGAAGGGCAGCGGGAAAGGCATTCCACTGAAGGAGTAAAAGTTGAATTCCCTGACGGGCCTGACAGCCAATTATTCAGAAACACTGTCACAGCTCACCTTACACAGATTCACCAGATATAAGGAAAATGTGTGAATTATTAATTCACAGCCATTCTCAGTGTTGTCCATTCTGCTGAGTGACATTTATAGTTTCATACACAACTTCATATGAAGTAACAGACGTACGCAGTTGGGTCTTATTTCCTTTAAACTTTCAAACTCTCCCAAGTAATATATGATACCCACCTTTTCCCCAACTGCTTACAGAGATTCTATGTCAGACTCTACACGCTGCTGCAGGAGCTCCATGTGATGGTTTAGAGCACAGGGCCTGGTGTGGGAATCAGGACGTGTGGGTTCTACTCTGAGGTCTACCACTTTTCTGAAAATCCCACCCACAATCCATCAAAGGCTTTCAGATAAATTCCATCTCTGTTTATCTTAAAATATGACCATCTCTAAGGAAGCCACTTAGGAACTGGTCCTGGAGCAGCAACTGTCAACACTCTGAAACCTGTCTTTCCTGTCTTCTCTGCCATTTTTAAATTATCAACCTAATCTTTCTCTGTGCAGCGATATCAACATTGGCAGAAGCATTGTTGAATAACAGGAATCCCGGAGTAGCCAAACACCTGGCATTGGGATTATTATTTATTTTCTTCAACAACATACTCATAACCCTTCCCAAGGCAGCAACAAGGCATTGAGGCTCGGAGCTCTTCTGCAGATAGCCGTACATCCAACAGAACTTTGACAATCCCATGCGTCTTGCGATGTGTCCAGTCAATGCTGCACGTTACTCTGAAATACTGCAATTTAAAATGACCATGCCTTATTGCTTTACTATAAGACAACACTGCCTCTCACTGCTTCTCTAGTTTTTCACATGTCAACATGAAGATCCCATTAGTTCAGGGCTTCTGGGTCTCAATCATATAGCAACTGTGGAAAAAAATTGGGCCAGATTTTCCATTGCCCTGCACCCGTTATAGTCATTTATTGTAACATGCTACGACATCCGAATGGTAATGTTTTATACTCACTTTGCACTGGTACAAAGGACAATGAAGAATCCGGCCCATTGACTCCAGTGTGGCAGAACAAGGGTGGACACAATTTCTCTACCTGCAGCGCCTGTTGATTGCACTGCAATCTCCAGGGTTGCCCCAGTCCTCCAATCGACCTCCTGGCAAGAACCACTCATAACATGTTTACCGCAGCTTCACACAGCTATTGACAGGCATGCTCCTTGCCACCGTCCTGTTAGAACAGGATGACAGAGCAATCAGTGTCTTAGTGATTTGCCCCTGGGCCCATAAAAATGCAATACCTCTCTTGTTAATGGACAAATGGAGGGAAGATGATGCAGATTCATAGATTTTTTTGTATTTCCTGCAACTAGGCAGGCCATTCATCTGGTTTTAAGTTCTAAGGTTTGTCCCCTGTCTGGTACTGAAACTAAATTGGATGTGGTTTTGTCCAGAATTGGAGGGGGGATGCCATTTTGAAGAGCATGCCACCCTTCCCCCACCAGCATGACCTCGCATGCACTAAGTGTGAGGTCACGCTGGCAAGGGGCAGTGCGCTCTTCAAAATGGCGTCCCCTGCGTGGCGTCCCCTTGCACGCACCATGCATGCAAGGCCATGCTGGCGGGGGTGGGGTCACATTGGTCCTGGAAGTACTGGAATATCCAGTATTTGGGGATGTGTGAGTGGCCACCCTATCTGCCAACCCTTACTTTGTTTCCATAAGTTACTTAGGTCAAAGCATTGTCTCTCTCTTCCCTCTGTATTAGATGACACAGTAGCATGTTATCAGGGGTTGCTGACTTTTGGGCACTATAATCCTGTACAAATATAAATAAATAACCAGGTGCAAGGGAATGAAAGGACTTACTGTTTTCTAACCGAATGACCTGCTAAGGTACATCATGTATATTATGGGAATAAGAACAGGAATGCCATGCACTTTTATGTCTTTCTAAAAGATACTCTCTAACTCATCAGCAAGTGATCGGACTAGCTGCAGGAATAACAGGGTGAAATTCTCTGGCTGGTGTTGTACAGGAGACCAGACTAGATGATCATAATGGTCCCTTCTGGCCATAACAATCTATGAAGCTATTTCAGAACCAAATAATAGTTTGATAAGCAGGGAAATCAATGAAAATGCCAGTTATAAATATATAACGTATTGCCCCTTAGCTACAATTAAACTACAGCGTGAGCAGACTTAAACACTATCTCAGCCCACACTCCAGTGAGTCTACATATATTCACATTCATTGGTATGCTCCAGAGGTTATGTGCTACTCAAGTAATACAAAACTACTGTATCTCTGGCTTTACTAGGCAGTTAAACCAGGTGCGTGGCTGTTTTGTGTAACTGGCCAAGTACAGAGCAGCTAGAGTGTAGCCATGACTAGCCCGTGATTGGGATACCAAATACTCAGTCGTCTGCCAGGCTTGCTTGGCTGGCTTGCATCTTGACAGTAATTTCCCTTTTCATGAGATCATAGGCAGATTTGTGCACCATGGGACTCTGCCCATCCTTTCTCAGGGACGGACAGAGCAGTACAAGTTCCTCCCACACAAAACCCTTCCAGCAGCCACAGTGATTTGACTCACGCCCTTTCAGCCTGAGGGCAATCTTCAGCGGAAACCCAGCAGCTAGGCAAGGGTGTAAAAACACATCTAGTCTTTCCAGTCCTAGTTTCTAAGGCAACAAGGCAACAGCACTAATCAGAGTTCCAAGCACATGGCTAAAACCTCACATTCTATTTTGGCTATATAGAGAGAAGGCCCTATTTTTCACTGCCTGGCATCTTGTGTAATCACTTACATCTGCGCAAAGTACATCTAAAAGGACACCATTCTGACCTGGTAGCATATCACACTCACTTTGCATGAGTGTAAATGGCTACATAAGGCACGGGGGAGTGGAGAATCAGACTTAGATATTGTAGATAATTGGCCATATTTTCCAGCTCATGCACTCACATTTGTGTGAATATTTGAACATGCCATACCCTTGTGTTAAAAAACCAACAAACATGCTCAATTCCAACCTGCATGCACACAGCATGGTATCATTACAACCAGTGAGATAATGGAATTTTCACACCACAAGAAATATGTCATTTGTTTTCATCCTGAATTGGGACGAAAAGGCAAAGTACAAAAACAATTCATAGAATGAATAATTTAAAAACAATTCCATTAATAAATATCAAAACAAAAAATTTCACACTTCAAATTGAAATGTCTACATTTAAATGTCAATTCAAAGTGAAAAGTTTTGGTCAGAAATGACGTTAAGATGATGTTTTAAGTTGACATTACAATTTGAATAAAATTTTTCATTCAAATCAACATTTTGAAAACAAAATTCCAGTTTGTTTTGAAAAGTCAATTTGAAAGAAAATTTTGCTTTGATTTTTTCCAATGGAAAATAATTTAAGAAAAAAATCAACAAATTGACATTTTCCCATGAAAAAAATTAGATTTCAACAAATCTCTATTTCCTAACAGGACAATTTTGGGGTCAGAAAATTTCAAACAACTCTATGTATATGCTTCAGCTAGGCATATGCAAAATTGTGTTTGTGTTTTCATACACGTTGGAAACAGGTTCAGATACTCTATTTGGTCCTTAGATTCTGACGGGCTGAATCAGAATTATTATTATTTGTTTGTATTAGTGTAGCATCTAAAAGCTGCAGTCATGGACCAGCACTCTATTGTGTTAGGTGCTGTACAAACACAGAACAAAAAGATGGTCCCCACCCCAGAGTTTGCATTGGGGAAAGCAAGTGATAGTTCAGAAGGGCAGGTGAAAGATCACTGCACGTAGTCAGATGCACTCTGCTTTCGAAAGAGAACATGGCCAAAACAGCTGCCATTTTGCAGAACTCTCAAAGTAAAACTCTAAGCTGCTTTTTATTTAACTTTTTAAAACTAGAAGCGAAATGACGAAGCGTGGTGGCAGCCGAATAAAATATTGCCGTGGAGAGAGAAAAACTGCTTTACTGGAAAAGATTGGAAAACAATGCCTTCAGCTTCTGGAATTATGCATGATCATGGCAAATATGCTATCCCCTAAGGCAATATTTACTGCAAGTAAAGTCAAAACGTGTCACTTTTTAATATGCATATTGGACCAAATCATCTCCTGTCATTACACCTTTGGGGTTGTACTGGTGCACCTGAAAAATGAACTTGGTTCAATATAGGTATCTGTTCCGTAGACAGTATTATGTACCCTTTCAGTCATTACAGTGTTCACCAAAATAACATTACAGGAGTGATTCTCTGCCTGGCAACAGGTTTCTTTGAGTCTAGAGTATCCCCCATGGCCATAGACTCCTCCTTAGCAGCAGACATAGAAGAAGGCAGCAGCTGATTGTGGCTCTTTTCCCAGTTGCTACCCACAAGTTACACCTGCAGCTGCTGCAGAAATGGTCCTGCAAATAGCTCAGAGCTCTTTGGACTGCACGTACATAGGTAAAGACAAAGGGCCTGATCCTCCATGGCCCTGCATTGTGTGCAGTCATTTACACCAGTTCAAAATGGGTGAAAATGCTGCTAAATCTGAATGGGAGCATTTCACACTCATTTGGCACTGGTGTAAATGACTGCACTAAGTGCAAGGCAGTGGAGAATCAAGTCCAAAATAATACGGTGTTGTCACATATAATGTAGTGACAGCAAATAAGAGCACACAAATTATACAAAAAGATTTTCTCTTTTCATAAAGATTCTAAACCCCGTCCCCTTGTTATTCCTGCTCCGTAATCTTACAGAAATCTTACCGTGAAAAGAGAATGGTTGCTTTTTAGCTATACTTCCTATGAAAAAGTGGAGGGGCGTGTAGAATTTTGTTATTAATGATGGAATGGTAACTCAATGAACCTGTTGAGCATAGCTTGCTTGTAAGTGTGTTGCCCAACCTGGATAATGTCTAACTAAAACTGGGCTCATATTGCAAAACAGTATTTGCATAACAAACTGGACATTTGCTCTGAATGCATGCTAGGCCTCTATTGTAAGTTTTCTGCATAGGAGTGATTTATTTTTGGTTCACGATAAAGTGCATGGCAAGTTTGTATTTGCATAGAGGCTCATATTGTATGTTTTCACGTGATCATCTTTAACTCCCATTGAGTTCCCTCTTCTTGTTCACAGGGGTGAAACTCAAAGCTCCATCTATTTAGTTGGTCAAAGAGAAGGTTACCTGGTGGCGTGATCATGGTCTATAGGTATCTGCAGAGGGAGAAGATTTCTGATAATAAAGGGCTCTTCAATCTAGCAGACTAAGGCATAGCAACATTCAATCACTGGAAGCTAAAGTTGGACACATTTAGAGTAGAAATGTGGCACAATTTTTTTCCATTTAAAAGTGACACGTTTTTAATGGAATGGGCACAAATCTGATGGATTCAAACATATCACCACCAGATAACGTAACTAGCAGGAACCAGACACATTCCCTCTCTATTCCAGAGTATAAAGAAAAGGAGTACTTGTGGCACCTTAGAGACTAACCAATTTATTTGAGCATAAGCTTTCGTGAGCTACAGCTCACTTCATCGGATGCTGTAGCTCATGAAAGCTTATGGTCAAATAAATTGGTTAGTCTCTAAGGTGCCACAAGTCCTCCTTTTCTTTTTGCGAATACAGACTAACACGGCTGTTACTCTGAAACTTATTCCAGAGTATATATATCCAAGTTTCAGTCCCCCCCGCCGATTTAACCGTCATCTCTCTCTTATGGATGCTGCATTAGCTTGACCAACCAGGAGTCTCAGTAGCAATTTTAAGAGAGCATTAGTAAATAACCTGAATGGCAGACTGAATGGCAGAAGCATGTTGTTAAGATGTACGCACTACAGACAGCATAGCCAAACCTTAACCAGGTAGAGTTCATCCTTTGCTCTCCCCTGATTTCACCTAAGGCTTTATTAAATAGTGCCGTTGTGACATATATCAATATAGGTGTTAATTAAATAATCTGCATCTTTCCTCCTTGTGGTTCTAGGCTTTTCAATGCACTTTCAATAGAGTTTTCTCTTCCTACTCAATAGCGTCTTTCTTTTTTGCCAACACCAGACACCACAGCTGCATCATTTCCCCATTCACCAAGGCAACATCCATGTCTCTTCCCCACCCCCGCAAAATCATGCACAGCTCCAATGATCTGTCCTCTTAACACAGTTGGTGCATCCCAGCTCTTCCTAACATATTGCCTTTCCCACGTACCTCACACAGCTGTAGCTAGCTCTGGTTGGCATTGGACAATTCTTGCATAAGTTACAGAAATAAAGAGTTATATACATTCTAATTTACAGCTGTAATTTGCTAAACTCTGAATACTGCCAAGTGTGCCTTGAACTGGCTCAGCAAAAACCTAAAGCCTTCTGTTCCAGCACTTGTCATGTGGGCCCAAACTTTTGCTGAATACACACCCACATGCACTGACATGATTAATATTTTCTTTTTGATTTGCTGTGCACATTAATACTGGCATTTTTGGAGAATGACAGCATTTGCAGGCAGCACGCACAATAAGTTGGAGGCAGCTACTTTGGCTCCAAAACCGTCTTTTTTAGTCGATCAGTTTCCTCAGACAAATTCCTTTTTAGTTTGTTTCTCATGCTTATGTGATTCATTGGCCCTGGGCATGTGATCATGTCCCCACCTAGTGGCTGACTCTGGAAAGAAGTCTTGCTCATTACTTGCAGTTAATTGACTCACCCTCCCTATTCAGCATAGCATTCAAACATGCGCTTAGATTTAAGTCGATTGAGATCAATGAACACATACTCAAGTACTTTGCTGAACTGGGACCTTAGTTCTGAAGGGTTCCAATAGGATCTCCACTGCGTAGTAGTGCAGCCATTATTTGTTACTAATTGACAGATGGCTAGTTGAATTCCTGTGGGCCTCAGATAAGCAGGATCAGCTTGTCCAGCAGGGAGCAGTATGTACTAACTCCATCACATCACCTTCTGCTCCTTATACTTGGTCTCAGCTCAAAGGAAAATTCTTTATTTCAAGAGCACTGCCAGCAGATTGAGGGAAGTGATTATTCCCCTCTATTTGGCACTGGTGAGGACACACCTGGAGTATTGCGTCCAGTTTTGGTCCCCCCACTACAGAAGGGATGTGGACAAATTGGAGAGAGTCCAGCGGCGGGCAACGAAAATGATTAGGGGGATGGGGCACATGACTTACGAGGAGAGGCTGAGGGAACTGGGCTTATTTAGTCTGCAGAAGAGAAAAGTGAGGGGGGATTTGATAGCAGCCTTCAGTTACCTGAAGGGGGTTCCATAGAGGATGGAGCTCAGCTGTTCTCAGTGGTGACAGATGACAGAACAAGGAGCAATGGTCTCAAGTTGCAGTGGGGGAGGTCTAAGTTGGATAGTAGGAAACACTATTTCACTAGGAGGGTGGTGAAGCACTGGAATGGGTTACCTAGGGAGGTAGTAGAATCTCCATCCTTAGAGGTTTTTAAGGCTCAGCTTGACAAAGCCCTGGCTGGGATAATTTAGTTAGTGTTGATCCTGTTTTGAGCAGGGAATTGGACTAAATGACCTCCTGACGTCTCTTCCAGATTCTATGATTCTAAGTCCCAGTGAAATCAGTCAAGCCATTTGAGAATGAAAAATACACACTTTTCCTGAACGTTCCCATCATACATGTTTCACTTGGAGAACTCAGACATGGCTGGAGGTGAACACTTAGCATGTGGGATGTTTCAGTTTTGTTGTTTTAGTTTTGGCCTTGAAGAGTAAGACAGGTTGTGAGAACAGCAGAATTTGAAATTTTCTATCCGTTTTTTCTAACAGATTTTGAATGAGGTTGTTAAGAACACCCCAGTTAAAGACGTTTTTTTAAATCAAGGACTCCATCACTAAGGATGACTGGCAGGCTAAAGAGCGCCATATCTTACAAGGTTACTTAAGGATGGATGAGGTAGTGATGGCCAATGGAGTCAGAAGGCTGCAGATTTTATAAACTCTACATGGGAGAGAGCTACCGCACATGCCATTTGCCCGGGAGAGAGGAATTTAGAAAAGAAGCAGGATGGTTTTTGAGCTCGGACTCATGAGATCAGGATTCAGTTATTGGCTCTACCATAGACTTTCTTGGGCAAGTTACTTAATTTCTTTCTTGATGTGTATAATGGTGATAATAATGATACTTCTTTCTCCCACCCCTTCCCTTTTCCATTTAGTCTCTAAACTCTTCAGGGCAGGACTATCTATTATGTGTATGTACAACCCCTAGCACAATGGGACCCCAATTTGGTCAGAGCCTCTAAGCACTACTGTAACAGAGATAATAAGATTGTTTAGGACATTGGTTACCTGTATCCAACTGGAGAGAATAAACCAATTGGTTCCTGATTCGCTTGGCTCCTGCACTGAGCTCAGCACTTGTATAGGGATAAAATCGGGCTTTTATTTTCAGTGTCTGAACTCACAGCTGTGTACCAAGACCTATATCCTAGTGGATTTGTTTGTTGTACTAGATGATTTAATTAAGTAACACAAAACTGATTCCAACCTAAATATTCTAATTTGGAAGATTTGACCAATTTACTTGTTTTTGTTTATTTTTGTTTATTTTTTTTTGTTTTACAAATAAAAAGTAGTTACGAAAAATTAAGACCAGAATCTGTAAGTGGATCCAGTATTGGAAAGGGAGCCAGTGCAGTAAGGATGACATCAAAGTCCATGTGAAGTGCTGTGTTTCCATTGGCCTGTGCTCCTTAGTAGAGGGTTTGAACCAGTTGGAACTTCCTCAGAACCTTCACTCTCATCCTCAGGTTATGATGTGTTTTTAAAAGACAAACAGGGGGTGACAAATATAGCTGATCAGGAATTTTCCAATGAAACTTTTATTGTTTGAAAATGCTGATTAGTTGAAACTGTTCCTGGGAAAGGATCTTGTTTGCTGAATCTGTTACAAAAAATTGAAAAGTTTAGAAACTGTCAAAACATCCCATTTTGACATTTCCAAAACAAAAAGTTTCGTTTTCTCAGTTTGAAATGATTGTTCAGTTAGAAATTTTAGTTAATTTATACTAAAAGAGATTTTTTTTCAGAGAAAAGTCAAATCTAAACAAAACAGTTTGATTGACCTGATCTGAATTTTTCTCCCCAGCTTGTCGGTTTGCAAAAATTGGATATTTTTACTTTTTGTCCCAATTTGGGACAGGAAAATTTTTCAAAATCTTGAAAATCCTCACAGGACAGGAAAGCCATTTCACGCCGAGCAGTTTTCGATGGACAGCTCTCTAGGTTCCCTGACTACTGCACTAAGACTTACTGCAACAGCAGGACGAGTTCCATCTTGATCCTGATGCTGTTTGTGAGGAAGGGGAAGGCAATTCCTGCTTACTCAGAAGAACCCAACTGAGTCTGGGGCACAGCAGCTCTATGTGGTTGCCCTGGGCATTTTCTCACAGAGCTGGGAATGTATTTTCATAATGGAAAAGATCCTTGAATCCTGAAAGGTCCTAAGTGAAGCGATGAATTGGACACTGCAGCTGACAGTCAGCCTTACAACAATCTGAACTTCCCCATATCAATCTTAATAGAAAAACACAAGGTATCTGAACTGGAAACGACTTCTCTTTAACATTCAGCTATAAAGTCAACATGGGTTCATGTTAATAGGGCTCACCAAGGGGTTTTAACAATCTATTTTCTATGACACAAAAATTAGCATGAAAGTCCAGAACGGAGTAGCCACTTGGGAATGCTGAGTCCATTACTACACTCATCTTTAACCTCCACAGTAACCTGTGTAACCCTGAGTAGCTCAATATCACATTTTAAAGGGCATTTTTACAATTGTAATTAAAATTATTCTTCAAATAAAGTTCAGAGCTTGTATTCATAAATAACATGACCTAGCCCTAGCCCTTTCCATCAGGGTGGATTATATACCACGCTGTACCCAGAGAACTAGAGCCTAGCCTAGAGCCCTAGCATGCCCGAGTTCGCTTCCTCAGCTTCTTACTGTGAAGGAACTTCTCTCTTCGAAGCAGCCTTGTAGGACTTAGGGTCTGTTCTCCAGTCAATGTACAGTCCTCAACCCCTGATCCTGGCAGTGGTCCCAGGACCCCAGGGAGAATGCCCCCATCTCCTCAGTAATAAAGGGAAAGCACAAACAGATATTTGCCAGCTGGAAGAC
This sequence comes from Lepidochelys olivacea, assembly GCF_965140295.1. Lineage (NCBI taxonomy): Eukaryota > Metazoa > Chordata > Testudines > Cheloniidae > Lepidochelys > Lepidochelys olivacea. The sequence continues at coordinate 132,256,929 of NC_140415.1, forward strand.
AGAAAGATGCAAGGCCCATTTCACTTTTGTGCTAGCTGTGCCCTCTGTGAGGGCGTCAAATCTGTGTTGCTGAGGAGGGGCACAGCTGTGTTCACAGGACTGGCAGATTCACACTCAGCTTGTGTTGCTGTAGTCCCGCCAGGTGCCAACTAAAGCATGTATGATGCAGGGCAGGTCTTCTTCCCCAAGGTGGGGGGACCCAGTCTCTTAACCAGTCAGATATGGTAGGACCCTGCAATGTGATCAGAGATGGGATTCAGAGCTGGAAAGTACTATTTTGAGGCCTAAATCCTCAGAGCTTCCTGGGACTAGTCTCCCATTAAAATCCATGAGAGTTTGACCTGCTACTACTCCTACTTGGCCCTTCTATAGCGCTTCTCATCAGTGTATCTTCAAGTGCTTTACACAGCACATGAGCCACGTGACTGGGGCCTTAGTCTTTTTTTGTCTCAGGACTAATGTCTTGTGAACTTTTAATTGGTTTGATCATTTTTCCTTTTGGGTAACATGGGGATATTGAAATCACAATTAAAATGCCAGGAATCTTTCTTTGCCCCAGAGATTGCTCATAAAGGCTGATAACAGTCTTTGAAAGTGTCGACATCGTTTTAATTAGTGAAAAATCATTCAGTAATTCTATGATCTTTCATTCCAACCAATATATGACAACTAAATGCAATCAAATGTCCTGTGTGTCAGAAAAAATGTTCATACACAATGAGAAAATGCCTTTTTTAAGCCCCTTTCTTTTAACGTTCCCTCCTCTCTGCATGGATTACATTGTGAAGTTCGAGAGCTCGTCCCCAGAACCTGCGATCAGAGACCATTCACAGGAAGTCAGAGAAAAGACAAACCTATCTCACTGGAAGGTCAGGTTTTAAACCCCAGAAGATGGGTTAGAGTGAGAAACAATTAGCTTTTCTAGTGGAAGACAAGAATTTACAGACTGTGGGAATACTGCACACATTGTAACGTGCCCACATCCCATCCTCCAGTAGGCATTTGGATTAATGACAACCTCTGAAGTGGTGGCATAATTCCAATATTGTCAATTCCCCTCCATTTTAACAACTGCCTGCTAATAAATGGAGTGAATTGATAGGCTTCAAGATACCCCGTGGAGAGGCAGTCAGAGGGGTATATTGGAGCTATTACTGAGCTTCAGAGAATAATACGCTGCAGCAAAACAGAATACTCAGATTCACTGTTTACCAGGATCAGCCAAATACCAATACATTGAGAAAAGGAGTAAATGATAGTAAGACAGTAAAGAGACAGGGATAGTAAATCCCGTAGACAGTTAATTATAATCTCAGTAATGAATCCAAGTTGAAGGAAATGTTGATTACGCTACAACTTTAACAGTAGTTGAACGCAAACCTTTTGTGATGTGCAGTCAACACTCAACGCCCTCGCATGAACATTTTGCATACCTTTGGTACCACTTTGTCCACGAGATGTGTCCAATGTTTTCTATTCATGTGAGTGAAACAAATCCAGAATTGAGAAATAACCAAATATTACCCGCAAAGTTTAACAAATGAATTCCTAGCTAATGCTAAAATGTGGCTGAAATGTTCAAACTTGGGTGACTAGAATTAGGCTCTTAAATCTGTATGTAAGAACCTACAGGGCTAGAACCTATGGACTTGTGTGCTGCTGATGCTTCCACACTGCCACTGTAGACTTAAGCTGGACTCCAAAGGGAGGAACCTGTGAGGCTTGGCAGGAAGTACCACCCAGTAGGGCCTGATTGTTAGCGCCTCACAGCCCCTTCACTGGCCAGTACTGGTGCTTAAACCAGGAAGCCATCATGAGGAACTGTCTGAGCAGCAGCACAAACTGTCTGCCTGCTTCTGCTCTAGACCGTGCTTATGATAGACCCTAGACTCTGGACTCTGACCCTGATTTGTCCTCGAGAGCAACTGAGTCTCACTCGCTTGCACACACACCTGCATACCCAACCCCACCCCCTGGCGGTGACTGATCTCTCTGCACACACACCTAGGTAGGTCCTCCACCCCTGACACTGATTTACGTCTCAGCTAGTTGTCTGGCTGCTCAAACAGACACGTCCGGTCTGCCAGGGAAGGGGCATGCATCCTCCACAGATTTCTTTGCTTCCCCATTTTTCTACTGGGAAACAAAGAAATCTGCATGGGACATGAATTCTGTGCACATGCAGTGATGCAGAATTCCCCCAGGAGTAGAGAATGCCAATCCTTCATTTAGAGAAGGGCTAAGCCACATAGAGCTGTACTGAAACCAGGGTTATGCTGGTGTAACTCAGGACAGAGTGCCCTCAAAGGTGGAAATAATGCCTAGACGGGGAATTGCAGTTGTGAAAAGTAAAAACTGTGTTCCAGAGATTGTCCCACAGTTGGCTAGTTCTGTCCCAAAAGTGGGTGGATCTGGCCAGAAACGGAGCATAGCCAGGGTATCCAGAAGACTTGTTAAGTCTGTGTACAGCAGAGCCGGAGCTACAAGTCAAAGTTGCCCTTTCCCAGTGCAGTTCCCAGGGTGGTGAAAACACCATCTAACAGTCCCTGTGGGTGAATCCCCACTACAGTACACCTCTGCCTGCTGCTGCAAGAGTTTATTGACCCCACACATGATAAAATACATTATTATAATTAAGCTTTTAATGCTACTCATAGGCATGATCTTTTCACTGGGAAAATGCACAAATAAGGTGTAACTGACTAGTTCTTAGCAATGGGTGGAAAGTTTTCCAGCTTTGCACTGCAGAAATATCTTGGAAAATGATAGGCTCATTGATGCTAAAACTTCATCATCAGTGGAAAGTTTAATCAAGCTTATTAACTAGCAGTTTCTGAGCTGTTGGTCTTGTATGAGATTCCTAGATCAGGGAATGCAACGTCCCAAAGACATGAGACACAATGCTGAACTTTTGCTTGTAGAAATGTGTATGTTTTTACTGGCTGTCACTGCCAATGTGGCTTATTGGCTTCATCTCTCTAATCCCTGAAGCATTTTTACTTAGGCAGAACTGAAGGACTTGTACAAAAAAAAAGTTACAAAACTTAACACAGCGAGAACATAAAAGAAAGAGTCTAATGATGTGACCTGATCCCTCAGGGGCTTGGTAACTTCAGGTAGTGCATTCTGTAAGGCAAAGGACAGCTCCTAGTTCTCGGCTCAAGTCCCTTTGTATCTGATCACATGTAAGAGTGCTGTTATCAAACCTAGTACTAATGTAACACTGACAGACCCCGGTCCTCAGCAGGTGGGAGCGAACCTGGGATCTCTAGAGCTAAATGCATGAGCCTCTACTGCATGATTCAGGCTGTAGAGCAGACTCCTTTAATCTCTCTCTGTAAGTGGTCTCGGTGCCACTAGAGGGGACAGAGCACCACACCCAGGAGGTGTGTGGGTTACACTAGCATCCGCAAGACAACTCACACTGGGTGATTCCAACACTCACCCAGATATTCCTTTGACAAATCAGCCCAAGATCTACCACAAGTCATGGGCTTGATGAAGGAATTAGTGGGTGAGGTTCCCTGGCCTCTGCTATGCAGGAGGTCTGACTAGAAGATCTTAATGATCCCGTCTGCCCTTAAAGTCCATTCATTGAATGCCCACCATGCTCATAGCTGGACCCACAGAGCAGAATTTTTAGAAGAGCTCCGCTCTGACGTGTGCCCCCACAAAATGATATCGAAAACTTGCATAACTTTGAATATATTTGCATATATTCAGGCATAAACAATCAGAAATGCTTGCCTTCCTATTTTGAACTTATGCTGCAACAAAACCCTAGTGTGGGGAGGTAACTACATGTATTCATATGGAGCTACAGGCTTTGTAGATATCAACTATAAAAACGCCTGAAAGGTGAATACATAAATAAATAAACTCCCACACAGTATTTCTAATGAAGTTCCTCCTCCCCTTCCATGGTGACAAGGAGATGCGTAGGGGAGAGAGAGTGCTTATTGGTGTTATCCTAAAACAACCGAAAAACGTCAATCAGAAGGGCATGCTATTTTGATCAACTCCATAGTGATGTTCTTGGAGGGATGGCAGTATATGGCCATGCCCTGGCTTGTTGAGAACTCAGAAAATTCATTCCCATGTTTTTACTCTCTGATTCCTGGGAACAACCTGAAAAATCCTCAAGGAAATTCTCTTAGTAAGTTTCAAACTTGATTAGCAGGAAATGAGAAATCTGAGAAAGCTGGACATTCCTTTTATTTTTCTTTAAAAGAGAAAGTGGTTGCTTGGAATTCTGTCTCATGAGAGAACAGAAGCAATCTGAACATAGATCATCTGAACTATGGAAGAAGTCAGGGATTTGGAAGCATCTGAAACATTGTGGTGTCAGGGCTATTTCGTACATACCCAAGTCACTCTCTGCATATGAAATCCATATGAAAAAAAACAGGGGATTGCTTGAGTTTCCCCATATAAAGGGCCAATAATCAGTGGTCTACATGGAAGAGCAGTAAAGTTGGCAAGTGTGTACTACGCCTGCTGTAGGAATGACAGATCACCACTCACATGCTGCAGCTGTTCACCTCCACTGGCTTTCCGAGCCATAATTTATCCCCCAGTATATTTGCTGCTCCTCTTTGCATGTTGCAGTAAAAGAATCCTTAAATTTTAAGCCTGTTAAATCTTGATTGTTATCAATCCAATTCTCTGACGGGCCAGGCTTTAATATATTCTGTCTCTAACTGCTCTATTTGTGTATGTCAAGAGAATGGCCTTCCTTGAAACTCAGCTTGAAATGGTGTTAGCTTTTTGCATCAGTCACTTTAAAGCTTTGCTGAAAAGGGCGTAAGCACATGTTTAAGAGCTTTACTGAGTCAGGATCCTACAGCAGAATCCAAGGGGGATAAAATATCTTCTCATCTCATTTCTGTGTAAGTCTTGTTTTGTCCGCTCTTGGGTATGCTAAGCTTTCTGTGAAAGCCTTATGAAATACGACTCAGGGAAAAGGATAGATTGGCGAATGTCTGACAGTGATAGCATCATACTATGAGACCTGTCATTTGTAGCATTGTAAAAAAGAAAAAAAAAGAGCAAAAAAGTAAATCACCACCAAAAGTGACTAAGAGAAACTAGAGCCAGGTGCAGAAACCACGAAATAGTAAACAGATTTTAAAAGATGTTCTGAGCTCCTAAAAATATTTTTGCTTTTTATCCATTTTGATATAATCTAAGATATAATCTATCAAGACCTTTTGGAAGCTGTCCATTTTTATTAAAATGTCAATTTAGAACATCTTTGATGGACTTTTGAAAATGAGGATTACTGCCACACATACAAACCAATACATAAAGTACAGCTATTGTGATCAGAACGATAGAATACACAGGTTGCCCTTTAGAAATCAATAACTGCCAACCTTTGCAACATGGTACTAACGGAAATACTATAGCTACTCCCTGTACTTAGGAAATGAGTACTTGGTTTGGGGGAAATAGCTGATTTTTTAATGGCACTACTTATACAGAGTCAACATCAAACTTAGAAAATTCACCGTTCTATCCTGCCAGGTTTAAAAACAACAACTATGCAGCATGGCTGGTGAAAACTAACAAATCCATGCAGCTGGCACGAGGCAAGGCTATGTATTTTACATACTATATAGAAACTAGCATCACGACTATGGTAAGGCTATAGAACCAAGCACTTGAAAGTCAAATTCCCACATGGCCAGCTTAACATTGCAGGAGAAACCTTGCACTTTGGAATGTCCTGATTTCTGAATGGATGTTTCCATCTTAGGCTGGGGCTCTACAATGATGTGATTGTAACAATGGCAGCATGGAACTCCTCAGCTAGGCATAAACCAGGATTATCTGAACCCAGAGCAGTTTGTCACTGGTACACAATGAGTAATAAAGTTTTAAGGTTATCTAGTATGTATTTTAAGCATTTAGGGAAGAAGTTCCAACAGCCCAACCCCTTGTATGTCTCTAGTATAAAGGATATCCAGTATTAGGAACCAATGGCCTCTTTCTTGGGTTCCAGTGCCCTTTATAAAGAGATGCTCTAGTTGAAAATGCTGTATGCTTTTATTGCAATTTCAGTTGGTGAGTTTCTCCACAGCAATACTATATAGTCCACACCTTGTAAACCAGCTTTCCAGGGGAGGGATCAGAATTGGGGCCAGAACCATCTAGCTGCAGTGGAGACTGAAGCTGCTAGCAAGAGGAACTTCAAGAATGCACCAAATATGGATCAGATTTTAAAAAACTTGGGACATTTATAGTTCCCATGAAACTACATCCCAGCCACAATGCACATAGATATGCATTTTAAACCACTACTCTTGCATCGAGACATTTTAAAGGAGAGGGGAGTGTTAGCAAGTATTGACTCTGTTGGGAAAGGATTACGTGAGTTCTGATAACTCACCGAGAGTAGTGGCTCATAACTCCACCTGGAAATAAGGGCGAGGGTGGGACTCTTTGGGGAAAGAGTTGAGGGTCTCTAGTGTCTGAGTTGAGCAATCTTGAGGGAGGAACCTTTGGAGCATCCCATATTGGGAAGAAGGTTTAGGTTGAACTTGATGGGTGAGATTTTCAAAAGTGCTCAGCACTGTCACAACTCTGCTACCATTGAAGTGGTTATGCCCTGACTTCAATGAGGGCAGAATTAGATCAATACTGAGCATTTCTGAGAATCCCACCCTGTGTATCCTTGTTGTTGATTTCTTTGTTAAAGGCACAAAATTCAAGAGATTTCAGTGCTAAGCATCACATAACACGTATGCCTTCGTTTTATTACTTCCCATTTTCAGTAACATTCACGTGCTCGCAGCAAAGGCACGGTGATCGTGGTGATTTCTTCTTTAATATACTGCACAATATTATTTTCCTCCCAGCTATGAGGTCATTTCTGCTTGTTTTCACAGAATGCCATCTATCAAGCAGTGGTGTAACTGTGATAATTGAAAGCATTAGGAAAAGCAAACTATGCATGATGCTAAATGTGTGCTGGAAATCTGACTCAGTATGAAATAACTGTATTTGAAAAACCAGATGTGTTTGCTATAAATACAGCCCTGGCCACATTTATTTTGCTTACGGCAAACTTTTGTTCTCAACACAGAATCATAGAATATCAGGGTTGGAAGGGACGTCAGGAGGTCATCTAGTCCAACCCCCTGCTAAAAACAGGACCAACCCCAACTAAATCATCCCAGCCAGGGCTTTGTCAAGCCGGGCCTTAAAAATTTCTAAGGAAGGAGATTCCACCACCTCCCTAGGTAACCCATTCCAGTGCTTTACCACCCTCCTAGTGAAATAGTGTTTCCTAATATCCAACCTAGACCTCCCCCACTGCAACTTGAGACCATTGCTCCTCGTTCTGTCATCTGCTACCACTAAGAACAGTCTAGATCCATCCTCTTTGGAACCCCCTTTCAGATAGTTGAAAGCAGCTATCAAATCTCCCCTCATTCTTCTCTTCTGCAGACTAAGTAATCCCAGTTCCATCAGCCTCTTCTCATAAGTCATGTGCTCCAGGCCTCTAATCATTTTTGTTGCCCTCGGCTAGACGTTTTCCAATTTTTCCACATCCTTCTTGTAGTGTGGGGCCCAAAACTGGACACAGTACTCCAGATGAGGCCTCACCAATGCTGAATAGAGGGGAATGATAACGTCCCTTGATCTGCTGGCAATGCTCCTACTTATACAGCCCAAAATGCTGTTAGCCTTCTTGGCAACAAGGGCACACTGCTGACTCATATCCAGCTTTTCATCCATTGTAACCCCTAGGTCCTTTTCTGCAGAACTGCTGCCTAGGCACTGTAGTAAACCGCCTAGTCTGTAGCAGTGTGTGGGATTCTTCCATCCTAAGTGCAGGACTCTAACACAGGATTCAAACATTTAATATAATGAAGAAAAGTCGCTGCTCTATTGCTACAGTGTCAACTACTTTCAAGATCTACAATAGGTCAGTTTGTACTTAACCACAAGCATTGCAGTGGACTGCACCTTTAAGGGAATGGAGAGTGGCACTCACTAGGATGAGGAATTGGCTGGATCCAGCTGTGTAACGGGCAGAATGATCTCTGATGAAGCTGCAATTTATGTCTGTTTGTTGGGACCTTCTGGGTTGTATCTGTTCGTTGCCCCTATGTTTATACCAACCCAGAGAGAAGTCTTCTGTCTCCACATGTTTTTCTGTATTCAGAGCTCCCCATCGTAACAGCTCACTCTTACATCAAGTTAAGCTTGAATAACTGCACTCGGCAGGCACAGTGATTGTTGAACCATCCACCACTAGGCTGCCAGGGCCAGAATGCTCAGCGGAGCTAGGCTGTGCTCAGGAGACTTCATTTTGAATGAGTGAAGAATAAGTGAGGCTTTTTCCACATTCAGAACACAAAGAAAAGGTCTCAAATACCACAGTGATGAGTGCACCCAAAGCGTCTAAATGACTGGATAACTGTTAAACTCCAGGCTTTGAGCCTGATTCTCCATGCGCACCAGTTTCAAACCGGTGGCCACAGTTACTCCTGATTTATACTAGGTTGTTAGGTGAGAAAAGAATCAGGCTCCTTTGTCTTGACCCCTTAATTTTGCAGGGATAATTTGCACAAACTCTGGAATTTGGGGTGCAGGAAGAGGAGCACCTCATTTTACTGTGATACACCCTATGGCCGAGGTCCCAGTGTGGGCCAGCTGAGGTCACTCAGTTAGGGTGAACTGCAAAGAATGGGGCAGACAAACCCTAAGGCTGGTTTCAGAGTAGCAGCTGTGTTCGTCTGTATCTGCAAAAAGAAAAGGAGGACTTGTGGCACCTTAGACACAAACAAATTTATTTGAGCATGAGCTTTCGTGAGCTACAGCTCACTTCATCGGATGCGATGTAGCTCACGAAAGCTTATGCTCAAATAAATTTGTTAGTCTCTAAGGTGCCACAAGTCCTCCTTTTCTTTTTCTTAAGGCTGGTGGAAATTCAATACTTAAATTTACCAAGCCAGCACAAAACAGCTTCTTTATTACCTCGCTGGTTGCCCAAAAACCAATAGCACAGTTCTTAAAGCAACCCAGCCTCAGGCCTCCATCCAGGTACCCAAGGCAAATATGATGATGATTTCTGAAAATCATATTTCGTCATATAAAAGAAAAGGTTCTACCAATCCCAAAGGATCAGACACATTACCGCCCAGGTTAATGAATATTCCAGATCTCTCCCAAATACACGCTACAGCCAATTCTTATTAACTAAACTAAAATTTATTTAAAAAGAAAAGAGAGAGCGTATGGTTAAAAGATCAATATACAGACAGACATGAGTTCAGTTCTTGAGGTACAGATACATAACAGATATGGTGAGTTTTGTAGTTGCAAAGAGTTCTTTTAGAATTTAGTTCATAGGTTATAGTCCAATGTCCAATATCATATTCAGGGCAGACCAGTCAGCATTGGGTTCCCAGTCTTGTGGCTTAAGCTTCCCCTGCATTGAAGCATCAAGCAGATCTGAGATAAACAGGATCAGGACCCAACTCTCTTTTATACAGTTTTCTATCAGCCACTTGACCATATAGTCCTGGGTACACAATAGGCTTTTGATGTAACCTTCTGCTTCCTAAGCACCACCAGTAATTAGTTACACAAATTAACATTCGGTAATTTTTCCATTAGGCAGTCTATTACAAACTTCAAAGAGACATAGACAATGACATTATTTCATCCAAGATTCATCTAAATGTTAACATTCCCTTTTGATCTCTGAATTAAAGCTATAGTGACAGACAAGAACTGTCTGTTTACACAGATAGCATCAAAGATACACACAATTAATATTACTTCTAACAACATTGGTTTGTATTTCAAAGTTCTAGCCTATTTAGCATGCCATGGCCCTAATTATCATTCGCATACGTTTCTAACATATCTTTATCGGTCGGCTTTGGGTTAAAACAACGAGGAGTCCTTGTGGCACCTTAGAGACTAACAGATTTATTTGGGCATAAGCTTTCGTGGGCTACAACCCACTTCATCAGATGCATGGAGTGAAAACTACAGTAGGCAGGTATAAATAAACAGCCCATGAAAAGATGGGAGTTGCCTTACCAAGTGGGGAGTCAGTGCTAACGAGGCCAATTCAATTTCAATAAAGTGCAAACAGCGTAACAGAAAGAAACTTGGGCTTTAGTTTCACTCTACACAGATAAAAGAATTCCAGTGGATGTAAGGGTCAGTTCTGGCCACCCCTCTGGCATCTGTAGTGGAATATAAGTGCTGCAGATGAGCCACAAAGGGTTGGGGATAAGTCTGCCAGTGCAGAGCAGCATACGGCTGACGTAAATTTCCCTATGCTGCTCCTCTTGCAAGATCTGAAATAGGAAGTGTGCTTGTTGGCAGGATGGGGGCATGTTGGGGCACAAGAGAGAGGGGAGAAGCTGTATTGCTATCTCCACCACTGCAGCAGCCCAGAGTTGGGATGGCATACCACCATCTTTTAGGTTTGCCAGTCATCCGGTTTTCAGAATGCCCGGTCGAAAAGGGACACTGGCTGCTCCGGTCAGCACTGCTGACCGAGCCTTTGAAAGTTCAGTCAGCAGTGTAGCGGGGCTAAGGCAGGCTCCCTGCCTGCTCTGGCTCTGCACAGCACTCCAGAAGAGGCCGGCATGTTCATCCCCTAGTCACAGGGGCCATCAGGGAAGCTCCGCATGCTGCCCCCACCCTCAGTGCTGGCTCCACAGCTCCCATTGGCTGGGAAATGCAGCCAATGGGAACTGTGGGGGTGGTGCCTGTGGGAATGGGCAGCATGCACCGCGCAGAGCCACCTGGCCATGCTTCTGCTTAGGAGCCGGACATGCCGGCTGCTTCTGGGAGCAGCACAGAGCCAGGGAGCCTGCCTTAGCCCCACTGTGCCGCCGACCAGGAGCCACCTGAGATAAGCGCCACCTGGCTGGAGCCTGCACCCTGAACTCCCTCCCGCACCCTGCCCCAGCCTTGAGCCCCCTCCTGCAATCCAACCCCTTGCCCCATGTTAGACCCCCCTCCCTAACTCCCTCCCAGACCATGCACCCTCACTCACACCCCAACCCCCTGCCAGAACCCCCTCCCACACCCAAACTCCCTCCCAGAGCTCACACCCCAACCCCAGCTCTGAGTCCCTCTAGGAGTCCAAACCTCATGCCCCCTCCCACACCCCAACCCCGAGCCCGCTCCAGCACTCCAAACCCCTTGGCCCCAGCCCAGAGCACCCTCCTGTACCCCAAACCCCTCGGCCCCAGCCCAGAGCCCCCTCCTGTACCCCAAACCCCTCATGCCCAGCCCAACCCCAGAGCCTGCACCCCCAGCTGGAGCCCTCACTCCCTCCTGCACCAGGTCGGAATCCCCTTCCGCATACTAACTCCCTCCTGGAGCCTGGACCCCACACCTCTTCCCGTGTCCTAACTCCCTCCCATAGCCTGCACCCCAACCCTCTCCCACACCTCAACCCCCTGCCCTGAACCCCCTCCCAGAGCCTGCACCCTGTACCTCCTCCTGTACCCCAACCCTCTGCCCCAGCCTTGAGCCCCCTCCCACACCCCAATGTCCTGCCCCAGGTAGGAACCCCTTCCCACATCCAACTCCCTCCCAGAGCCCACACCCCATCCCACACCTCAACCCCCTACCCCAGCCCTAAGCCCCCTCCTGGAGCCCATACCCTGAACCCCCTCATAGAATATCAGAGTTGGAAGGAACCTCAGGAGGTCATCTAATCCAACCCCCTGCTCAAAGCAGGAACAATCCCCAACTAACTCCAAACCCCTTGTCCCCAGCTCAGAGCCCTCTCCTGTACCCCAAACCCCTCATCCCCAGCCTCACCCCAGAGCCTGCACCCCCAGCTGGAGCCCTCACCCCTTCCTGCACCCCAACTCCCTGCCCCAGCCCGGAGCCCCCTCCCACACTCTGAACCTCTCATTTATGGCCCCACCCCAGAGCCTGCACCCCCAAATGAAGCCCTCACCCCCTCCCACACCCCAAACCCCTGTCCCAGCCCAGTGAAAGTGGGTGAGGGTGGGGGAGAGCGAATGATGGAAAGAGGGGAGCTGGAATGAGTGGGGGTGGGGCCTCAGGAAAGGGGTGGGGCAGGAGGCAGGGCACAGGGCAAGGGTGTTTGGTTTTGCTCCTTTAGAAGGTTGGCAACCCTACCATCTTTGCCTACCCCTTCCACCGGCCTCCACCTTCTACGCTGCATGTCCCAGCACCCACAGTGCTCCACCTGACCCATGCGAGCTTCACTGAAAAACTTGCACTCTCCACGCAGCAATGGATGCTAATGATTCCTGCGCCCATAGTATAGCAAGAGTCTTGTGTGCCGTGTCGAATGAACGCCTCGGCCTCTTCCTGCTCTGCCAGCGTACTCAAACTGTTCATGATCTCAGAGTGCCTTGTTCAGATTTATTAGCACCTCAACAACTACAGGTCTAGCTCTGGCAGCCTCAGCCACAAGGGGGAGAGGATTGAGTGTGCTTTTAAAATAATCTCAGGTTTCAGAGTAACAGCCGTGTTAGTCTGTATTCGCAAAAAGAAAAGGAGTACTTGTGGCACCTTAGAGACTAACCAATTTATTTGAGCATGAGCTTTCATGAGCTACAGCTCACTTCATCGGCTGTAGCTCACGAAAGCTCATGCTCAAATAAATTGGTTAGTCTCTAAGGTGCCACAAATACTCCTTTTCTTTTTAAAATAATCTGTTTCCCTCACTTCTAATTGTGGGCCTCGTAACGTGCTCAGAGAAACTGAAGTAAGGAAAACCACTCAGCTGGAGTTCACTATTTGGGATTTCATAGTCAATGAAGAGGACGGGCATGCAGCTGCAGGAGAGGTCAGTCCTCTACTAGAAGCCAGCCGAAGGAAGCATTATGCCTCCCTTCCAATTAACACTGAGCGGTCGGGTTAAAGAAGGACTCGTTATTATTCAGGTAAGGGCTTCCCAGCAGCCAGGTGGTGGGCTAGGGCGGCTGCAGACAGAGTCCGAGCAATATGGACACCTGCATCACAGTTTCTGTCCCACCTGCCGGAGGTCAGCCAAGATGGGTGGGTAGGGAGGGACTCCACAATCACCACACTGGTCAGAGAAACAGGGCTGGAACATGGCAGCCTCAGCTCTGAGTCAGGGGTGCTGCAGAGCGACTGCACCCTCAGCTCCCCAGGGCTCAGCATGGTCCAGTTCCTTGCTCTCAGCTCACCCAGTCTGCTCTGCAGGCCGCCGCGGAGAGGTGAACGGGGCCATGGTGCTGCCTCCTCCCTGCCACTTTTGGAGGGATTTGCTCTCTCCCCACATGGAGGAGCCAGCCTCTTCCCCCTCAAGTGCTGCGACTGTGTCTCAGCAGCACAGGGGTCGGGGGACCAGGTCAGCTGCACTGTGGCCTGGGACAGCCTGGTCTATGCTACAGGACACTAGAAGAGGTGAGGATGGTGTGGGGCGCGTCAGCATGTATAAAGAGGTGGAATTAAATAACCCCCCAAAAGCCCATTGGCCCTGACTGTGAAAGCCTCACTTCCAGTGGTGAGCAGTTCCACTGACCCCAATGGGGCTACCCAGGCAAGCAGCTGCTCACTAATGTGAGTGAAGGGTCCATAATTGGGCCCTTTGTGGTTAGTGTAACTGACCCTGCTCAAGCTAACAGCGGGCTTTGAACTGTGGACTTTCAGAGCTAATGAGCAAGGGTCTCATTGGGGGGGGAGGGATAGCTCAGTGGTTTGAGCATTGGCCTGCTAAACCCAGGATTGTGAGTTCAATCCTTGAGGGGGCCATTTGGGATCTGGGCAAAAATTGGGGATTGGTCCTGCTTTGGGCAGGGGGTTGGACTAGATGACCTCCTGAGGCCCCTTCCAACTCTGATATTCTATGATTCTATATTGCTTGGGCTAAAGACTCAGTCTGTTAGCTGGAAGCAGTGACAGACTCATTAACTTCCCATGCGGAGCAGCCACTAGAGGGGGACAAAGCCCACCCAGTGTGGTTTACAATTAGTACACTCCGTCCCTTTTATTGTTGAGCATTTGTATGTATTTTATGCTAGTCAGATTATACTTGGGTTTCCAGAAAGATGAAAACTGAGGGCACAGCACCAAGAAAGCTATGAATTTATGAACAAATGCAAATTGATGTCTGCGGGGCAGGAACACGCTGGGAACCTTTTGTATCAGAGAGGAAAATGAACCTCAACATGAACGGGATTTGTGAGCTCAGAAAAGATGCCTTGTTCAGGTGAACATTTAACTGTTGTACACAGATCAGAAGATGTACATAAACACGGGGCCTGCTCTGCAGCTATGAGCTGCCTTTGATTGTGGGGTTTTAGAGGAATTTGGCAGCTGAGACCACACCCTGGGCTTCTGCACCTGTTCTTAGTAAGAGTCAGAGCCAGATGTGCTGTGATCTCCACTCTCTCAGGGTATGTCTTCATTGCAGAGTGAACCCAAGTTATTTCCCGGGTTTGTCCCCTAGCGCTCACACAGAAAACCCTCTGACCCGGGCTTAGGGGGTGCTTTCAGCCCAGGACAGCTTAGCTAGCTGGGAACATGGGTTAGAGTCTAGTTTCTGCTTTCACTCAGACTGGAACCCACCCACTATGCTGTGAGGATGAAGGTAAAACCGCTCAAGTGCTAACAGTCCTCCAATGCCCTTCCCACAATTCTCCCGGAAGGACAGACAGGTTCTCCCACAACTAACTGGGGAAGGCTCCTGGAGCATCTCAGCACAAAGACCCATAGGATACGCCCCCAGACACATGGGGGTGAGTGAAGAAACACTGAGGGCACAGCAATGTGGCCAGGGCCTTCCAGTGGGGAGGCTCACCCAGGCTGGGCTAGCCCCGGTGCTCAGAACCAGTGCCAGTTAACGGTGCAGAGAAGACATACCACCAGAAGGACAAGCAGGGCCAGATAGGGATGCAATTGTATAACAGGGGTGCTGAGAGCCACTGAACCAAACTGTACACCTGTATATAATGGAAACCACTTCAAGCCAGAGGGTGCAGCAGCATGCCCAGCACCCTCAGCTCCAGCACGTATGGGGACAGTTCCTGCCCCCGCAGCTCTGTGGGTGCAGTGTCCGGACACTGCTCAGTGTAGCTAAGCTTCGTGCCTGCAGGGGGCCAACGGCATTCTGAGGGTGAAGGCCACTTCAGAAGCAGAGGGTGAGCTGATTCCTGACTGCTCAGCCCCCCTGGAAGCAGGGGCTGTGAGCCAGGGTCTCCTCTCACTCACGCCAGTTTTATCCTGGAACAGCCTCATGAACTTCATTGCTGCTATTGCCAATTTACACTGTACAAGAGGGGACCCATGTTGTGTCTTCTCCCTGACCATCGGGAATGCCAGGCAGTGCCTCCCCTGAGGTGCCTGCATAGGGCAAAGGGCCTTTCTCAGGTTGACTGATAGATGGTGTGAATACCCCTTTCCCTAGAGACACCAGAGGCAGCTGAGGGCTCTGAAATGGAGCAGTCAGATGGGAACAGCGGGGACCCAACTGGACAATCAGGAGCAGGATTGGGTCAAGACAGCTACCTGGAGCCAATGCAAGCCTTCCCCACCCACTTGGCAGGAAGGTGGTGGTGAGGTTGCAGTACAAGATCTTTCAACCCTTCAGAAATTGCTCCCTGTTGCTAACGTCATCCCCACTGTGAAAAGGTTTGAGAATATCTTTTAATGGGAGCATGCAGTGCGAGTGTTTTATACTCTCAGTCTGTGCTTGCCTCCATCAAAGTGGTTTAGGGTCAGAGTCTCATTTCAGCGATACTGTTGCAAACCTGAAGTAACTCCACTGAGGTGCACAACTGCAGCTCTACGTGAGGTACGTTAAACCAAATGGAATTACTTTGCATTTACCCAGTATAAGTGAGAGCAAAATCTGGTTCTTAAAGGAAATATGAACAGGAGCAGAAGAAGGAATGTGACACTGAGTGAGGTGGACAAGGTGATTTAGAGCAAGCTAGAGTGAAAAAGGTGTGCAAGATTCAAGACGCAGGTAAAAAAAAGGGAGGTGACAAAAGAAATGGTTATTCCTTTAGCTGTGATCTACACGGGCCACCTCTAAAATGCGAGGAAGGAGAGTCAAGAGAATAATTCAAATGCTTTCTATACATCTGTTCTGGGAAGGTCTTATTTTGTGTGTTATCACAAAATGGCTGCCATACAAGTATTTGTAATAGAGTTCCATGTGGGATCAGGAGATACACTGGCTGAGTGTAACACCAATACAGCCTGATAGATAACTGTACGAACATACAGAGCACAGACTGTGTTACTCACTTCAGTAGCAGGAGCAGATAACAGAAGGCACATAAAATCTTCCATGAATAACAAAATCCTATTTGAAGCTTTTTAAAAAACAGATGGAGAGTCCGTACTGCCAATGCATGAGGAAAAACAAAACAAAACAGATTTTCATAGATTCATATATTTTAAGACTAGAAGTAACCTTTATGATCACCTAGTTCAGGGGTAATCAATTATTGTTTGTCAAGGTCCAAATTTCTTTGTCAAGATTTAGTCAAGGTCCAGACTCCAGAGAAAATAGTACAAAAATAATAACACTAATGATAATAAATAAATAAAACTATTTTGCGGTCTGGCAGTCTAGATTTGGCTGCAGGTCTGCCTATTGACTATCCCTGATCTAGTCTGCATAACACGAGCCAATTTCGTCCAGTGATTCCTGCATGAAGCCCATAACTTCTGTTTGCGATAGAGCATCTCTTGCAGAAAGGCATCCAGTCTTGAGTTAAAGACTGAGTGTGATGGAGAATCACCATGTCGCTAGGGAAGTCCCAGGGATTAATTACCTTCATTTTGTGGCAGGCCTTGTGTCGCTCCGGATTGAAAATTGTGTTGCTAGGCGTGAAATCAAGTTGTCAGGGGAGACTTGCGTCTTAGAGGCACCAGGGAGGAGAGAAAGCTTGTATCTGAGGCAGTCCAGAGTGAACTGGGAAGGCATTCTCTACATGGCAGTCCATGCCAGGAGAAATCCGACTGAGCCCATTCCACATAAGCCTTCCTCCAGGAACAAGAGCTGTCGTGGCAACCAATGCAAGTAGCAGAAAGAAGAGAAAAATATCTGTAGAGGGAACCTCGAAAAAATTCACCGCTGTATAGAGGTTCAGCAGTTCTCTGGAACTCCTCATTTTAAAAATGGGGAAGAACCTATCAGCATTTATAAAGTGCCAGTCACTATACTAGCTAGGTACTTGACCATGGTGTCTTGGCTTTCTGTAATCTCTCTGTTGTACACTCATTATCAGGGGCCTTTGGGAACAGAGTAGGCTAGAGGGGTTTGCTGGATGTTCATTTATGCCAGCCCTATCTAGCAAGGAGTCTGATTGTTGTTGCTGTTTATACCAGGGCAAAAAAAAGAGGGGTATTGACACTGCTTAAGTCGTGCACAATGTCACAAAGCGTTTAAGCACAGCTTGGTTTTATACGTAACACAGACAGGGTCAACTCGGTCAGAGTCTCATTTGCGTTTTGGACCGTTCTGAAGCTGGGAGAAGGCTGCCCTGGCACTCTGCAGGGAGAAATCTTGTAAGGCTTCTGTGTCATTTACCTAGTGCCTGCACTTGCTCACGGGGATTTATGGCACTAGAGGTTCCACCCCAAAGATCAGCTGCTGCTTTCAGCCGACTCCATTTCCATTACACGCCAAGGTGCTGAATCTCCACTGGCACATTGTTCGTTTTTCATCTGAGCGGCACGATGAGTTATTGCTCTTGTCAGTGCGACAAGAAAGAAAGGAGACGGCACTTTGAAGTGAGGTGATAAAGCAGGGGAGAACGGCACATTTCGAACTGACGGAATTCCCAAGCAGAGAGAGTTCAGAAGATGTAGTAAAATGCATGCACAGGTGTGAATACCAGGGATCACTACTATTCTGAACCATTCCCGTTTATTCCTCCTGATTTCAACTACTGTGTAAAAGAGAGGGGCTCAAATGACCTGGGGCAAATACTTTTAAGCGCCTAAAGATGCAGACTGATGCCTAGTGGGATTTTCAAAAGCGCATAAGCAGGTTAAGTTTCAATCAGAGTTAGGCGCTTAACTTGCTTAGGCATTTTTCTAAAACCTGCATCTTTTGGCACCTAAATACCTTTGTGTATCTGGCCCCAGGGCGATATTTCCCAGGGACTGTCTTTAATTTTTAAGAGGGCTTTCTTTTTTTCTCAGATTCATTTAAGGGTGGGATTTTCAAAAGGTGCATAAAGGATTAAGAAACACAAGTCCTAAAGTTAGTGAGACTTGTGCTCCTAATTCATTAGTTATTATTGAAAATCCAGCTTCCAGGTCCCGGATCAGCAAAGCACGAAGCATGTGCTTGGGTCGCCATTAAACTCAGTGGGCGTTAAGTACAGGTTTACATGCTCCACTGAATAGGAATGGATTTAAGCACATGCTCAAAGTTTAGCAGACACCTAAGTGCTCTGCTGAATCAGAGCCTTATGGTTTGAATTTATCCCAACCTCTAACATCAGGGTCCACTTTGGTTTTATTCTGTACATGCATATGGTGCCCAAGCCTTTAAAGAGAAGGGTTTTCAAGTCGTGGCCCAAATAGCCTGTTAATTTTCACACACCAGTCTCCCATTTCTCACTGTCATCTAAACCTGTGCATGGCACAGCCAGCACCAGTTCTGTGTAAGGGACACAGAACCCTTCCATTCCACCCACCTCTCCCTCCCCTGGTCTCTGGTGGCTGTTGACCCATGGAATCTCCTGGGACCTCATAGGTGTGACTGGTAGAGGAGACACCAGTAAGTCTCCTTTCTCTGGCAGGAAACACCAGGGTAGAGAGAAGCTCCACCTGAGCAAAGGTGAGGGCACTCAGGGTGCTCTGCATGCATCCAGAGAGAAGCCAGCCTTCTCAGCTTCACAGAGATCCCCAGAAGAGGGGCAGGAGAAGAGACTGCAGGTAGTAGCCAGATGGGGAAGGAGGGAGATGTGGAAAGGAACAGCTGAGTTACACCCGTTCCCCTGCAAACAGCAGCCCCTGCAGTGAGTTGGGAAGGGACTGAGCAGTCTGCTTTCCTATTCGCCCCTGAACTGAACTGCCTGCTGCCCACAGCTCTGACACAACTGCAGCTCTAGCCTTGAGGGGAAAACCCTCCGAAGGCCTGTGCCAGCAGGTGCAGCTAGCTGATGGCCTGCGGAAGCAGTGCAAAGGAGTTCTGCATCCCTTTGAGACCCCATCGTAACAAACAACTGTATGGCACACAGAATTGACAACCTCCTGGGTTCAAAAATCATGAGATTGACTTAAAAATCACAAGAGCTTTAAAAGGAGACATTTGGGACTGTTTTGATTTGCCACCTGACAGTAGGCCTGATTCCACTCCCACTTACACCAGCATAGCCCCATGGGCTTCAGTGGACTTAGTCGTGCTCCGCAGCAGTGGGCGGACACTCAGGTCCATTCTCCACGAGTGTGCCCCGAGAGCAGCTCCAGTGTCAGGATCCTTGCTCTGGCCAGAGGCTGCTTAGGCCAGTAGCGTAGAATCCACCGCCCCTCCACTTAGACAGTCATGCAGCGAGAGGACGGAAGCCACACAAGGACACAGTTGGATACATGGAGGCCATCGCTGTGACTGCTAAGAATCCTCCTTTTCCTCTTCTTTTTCCTACAGGAAAACTGCATGATAAATGAAGCAAGACTGCCTGCATCAAGATCCAGGACGAAGTCTTCATCCATAGCTCAATGGCATTAAAGGCTGTGGTTGCTCCTGACCAGCTTATCTGTTTATCCTTAGGAGAGCTTTCCCTTTTATACCAATGACCAATTCATTTTTTAGAACCACAGCTAATAAAAATCCTTGGCCGCTCAGACTAACTGACCAAAAGCACAATCAGACGTTACCCAGGGAGCGAGTCGTTACCACAGGCTCTGAGCAGCCCCAGCACTGATCTGCATCGTGACAATGGGAAAGAGAGGAGGACAAAGCAATTTGCCTCATTTTCATTCCCAGCGCAGAAGGCATGCTTCCATGAACAGTATATGACCTGTCCTTTCTGTTATTTCACCAGATACAACATACTGCTTCATGAGCTATTAATTTAATAGCTCTGAATATTGCTCTCATTTTCATGCCAGTTGAGCCTACATTACCTATTGGATATAGATAATCTTCTACATTGATTAATTCCTGCTGCTGTCAGTGCTAGTTGTCATCGGAGATGTTTCTCTCCCCTTTCATGCTAAGGTTGCAGATGCAATAATTCAACCGTGTAACTGGGGTGTCATATCGTAAGCCAACCTTTCCTCTCCATGCTCATTTCTCAAGACTTGGGAAAGAAACATTAGCATTCAGCTAGGGTGCAAAGGGGGAAAATGCATGACTGCAAATTTAAATGGACAATACCTGTCCACGTCACACTCAGATAGAGCTACACCAGCATCACTGGGACAGGAGAACTTTTCTGCTACATTTTTTCAGTCATTTTAATGTTTTTCTCTTAATTTCTTGTGCAATTAAAAACTTTGTGTGAAAGTGGGAGCAACCAAAAGGCTTCCTTCTTTGTCTCTTCTCTCAAAGGCTGGGCAGGGTAAGGAGCTGTGGCAAATCATTTGGTTTGAAGTGAGACAATTATTCCAGAGCCTAAATCCATTGTGGAGAAATTATATTTGGTGTCTGCAAAGAAAGGGTAGAAACTAATGTATAGTCCAGCAGAGTACTTATGTGCAATCTCTACAAAAATACTGGCCATTCAGAATCAGGGCAGTGATTCAAAACTACGCATTTGGGTTATCTTGAAAGGGGTTTTAAATCACTTATTCAGAATGTCAAAGCCGTATTATTGCAGAGATTTCACCTAATTGTTCAGCTGCTGCTCTTGGATCCAATACATTGTGTGTATTGGTCAAAGGGCTTGTCTACACTGGAAATTTTTCCAACTATATTGGTATAACTCCCCATGTAGACACACTTATTCTGGAATACGAGTGACTTTTTTGGCTCCATTTAAACTGCTTCTAAAGGGACAAACTATACTGAAAAAGGTCCTCTTATAATGCTGGAGTAAGAGTGTCCCCACTGGGAGTGATACCAGTATAAGCGCTTTAAATTCACACCCTACTTTACACTGGTATAACCTTCCCCCGTAGATAAACCCACCGATACTCCTCTGACACAACCTCTGCTGACTCTGACTCACTCTTAAATGCCACTCTTCTGTCCTTAACAGAGTCTGTTAAGGACTCTGTGGAGGAGAGTGTTTGGACTGGAATTTGACAGGTACGTGCAATACCCCAGTTTTCATTTCTTGGTCTCTCTGTACAAATAACTGTTGGTTTTGGTCTCCACCTTGTATGTTTAATGGAGGACGAGGTGGTGGTAGGCATTTCACAGTGTTCACCAACATCTCACTGCTAGTTCTCTCAGGTCAGCTGTTAGTCTGGTGTGTTTCTCTATGGAGTTGAACATGGATGTTATGCTTCGGGAGGTCCCTAGGAGTAAATATACCTCTGTGGACTGTAGGTTTGCCATAGCTTACTCTTTTACTGCAAATATAGAGAATAATCTTCGACATCACTGCTGTGAAAATATTGAAACAGGTCCACCCTACAAATCTTGATTATTGGCTTTGCTTCAGACTCCGAAATATTTCTGTTCTGTTTTTTCAGCATTATTTATTATTATATTCAAGCTCTGAGTACATTGAGCACAACGTACTTTGTGAATTTCACAAAGAAATTGTATATCCTGACTCATAACCTATGAATGAGTATAATCAATAAATCAGTATAATCACCAGCAATTGGATATTTGACAGTCACTGCCAAAATCAGGGTGGAGAAGGAGTAAAAAAGGTATATAGGAATTGCCAGACTGGATCAGACCCAAAGTCGATATAATCCAATATCCTGCCTCTGACATTGGTCAGCACTATATGTTTCAAAGGAAGGTGTAAGAACCTCACAGTAGGAAGACAATCTACCCTGAATATTATGTGTCATACTGATCTCTAATAGCTAGAGACTGATTTAAGCTCAGGAGCACTATGTTTAATATCGCTTCCAAAATCATCATAATAAATTTTGACATTTGGATATTCTTGCTATCCATAAAAATATCCAATCCCTCTTTAAATCCTGCTAAATTCCTGGCCTCGATAACTTCATTTGACAAGGAGTTCCACAGCCTAATTACACATTGTGTGAAAAAGTATTGCCATTTATCAATTTTGAATTCTCCACTTTTCAATTTCTTTGAACATCTTTTTATTCCTGTGTTTTGAGACAAGGAGAACAGAAGTTCCTGATCTACCTCTCTACTCATCATTTTATATATTTTTATCATGTCCCTTCTTATTCATTTTATTAGCAAAAGAAGCAAAGAGACACAAGAATATTGATTTCTAAAGAGATGACCCTGAAATTCAAACACAACTGGAAAAGCAGGGGACGCTTTAACTTCCTACGAACAACTGGTACTTCCATAAATCATATAATTCCACCTTCCTTTGTTTAATTTATGAATTATGGTTAATACAAGAACATTAACACTCTGCATTGTTTCTGTTCTCCTGTGGGCCAGACCCTCAGCTGGTGTACATCGGCAATGGTGGCAATGAATCAATGTCAATTTACACCAGCTGAGGATCTGGCTTCATGGAGTAAAACATCAGGTGACATACCCGTGTCTAGCTCGAGAGTCCATCTCAAAGTCTCATTTGCATAGCACACCTGTTTTTGCTTTTGGAGTGTTGTCAATGATTTTCCTTATCCGACAGGCAAATATCCACAGTTCCCCATTTGTCTCAAAGGTCAAGAGGGGGCAGGCACATTCACAGGATAGGATGTGAATCTTTGCGTTAACCAGGAACAGTAGCAGTAGAGTAGGATCAGCATAAGCGGAATGTATAGCGGCAACTTGCCAGGCTACCCCTTGGAAAACACCCAGATGCAGCCACTATGGGCTGAGGCAAGCTGCTTTTCTTTTGCAGCATAATACTTAGAGCCTGATCCTCAACCTGTGTAAATCATTATTGCTCAACTGAAGTCAATGGCATTATGGCAGTCGACACCAGCTGAGGATCTGGGCCTTAGCGCTCAGTCTATATTAACCCTTGCACAAAGCTTTTAAAGGAGGTGAATCCTCTTCCTGTCTACATTCAAGGGCAAGGGCTACTAAAGTTAAAGAAGTGAGCAAGTGGATTGAGCTGAGATATGCCAGTTGGGACATAAGAACACTGACTGGAAGAAGCTTGGAGCTGTGTGAGGTCTCAAAGGGGAGAAGAGAAAATGCAGCATGTGTACAAGAGACAAAATAGAAAGGTTGTAAAGCTAAGACGCTGGTGGAGGTAGGGTGACCAGATAGCAAGTGTGAAAAATCGGGACGGGGGTGGGGGGTAATAGGCACCTATATAAGAAAAAGCCCCCAAAATCGGGACTGTCCCTATAAAATCAGGACATCTGGTCACCCTAGGTGGAGGGCTACAAAATCCTGAAATGGTATCAGAGTTATTCTGGATGAAACCACGAAGAGGCACGTGATAGAGATTACCAGAACATCGGACAACAGAGGGATGAGTGTTGGGAAGAGGTAACGATCCATATAGTAAATGGGTATGCGCTACAGTTAGGAGAAGATGAAAAGTTAAACGAATTTTTCAGTGGGTTATTGTGAGTTTTTCAGTGGGTTATTGTGTTTCACTGGAAACATACCACCCAATGAGAAGATAATTCTCAGAGCAAATCCAAGTGCACATGTTAGCACTGAGAAGGCTGTGTATGAAGTATTCCATGGAGGGCATGGCACTGGAACCAGAAACTCTGAGCGGGCAACGGTCCCACAGACTTGTCTGGCACGGGACATGGTGATTGCAAACACAAATGTTCAGAAGAGGGAAAGTCACCTCATAGCCAGTGGAAGACAAAAGTCCCAAATGGATTTATTTTTAACAAAAAGTGATCAATCACCAATAATCAATGGTACAGTAATACCTGGCAAATGCATTGTGAACCAGCACAGACTTTTCCTTATGGACTTCAGAATGCAGAGACCTTGGAAGCAGTGAAGCCCTGGACACTGCAAAAGCCTAAGTGATGGAAACTTAAAGGAATAAAACTTATGGGAATAAAAAGAAATCTTTAAACAGGACATAATGCATAAACTTCTTGACTACACACAGGGATGTATGGAGGATAATTCATGCAAACCAAAATTAATGCTGCTGGATAAGGTACATGAAGTCTGAGGAATGATGAAACCAGTGTTGAAAAAGATAAGAATGGAAACTTGATGGTGGAACCCTCCAATTCAAGACTCTGTTGAGAAGGAAAAGGTAATCTTAAAAAAATGGCCGGCCAGTGGCTTGAGCAGGGATAAGAGTGTGTATATGGAGGCAAAAGAGGAAGCGAAGTGTTACAGTGAAGAGCAACTCATTATACATTTTAATCTTCAAATCAGTATAAAGCACTACGTTGGAATTTTTCCATCCATTTTACATGCTGACAAAAATTTCAGGTTGCCACAAATATCAGGGCATCCTGAGGTACAAGTTAGCGCCACAGAGCATTCAGAAAGACAGAAGTATAAACGTTTTGCAGTAACAAACATCAGCTTTCCGTAGCGCGCTGCTAACTTGTTGTAACACAACTAAGTTACTACACGTTCTAGTGGTTCACTAGACTTCTTTCTACAGACCTTGTATCAACGATGAGATAATCTTTTGCTGGTTGCAGCCTAAATTTGCTATGTCCCAGGTTGCCTGTTAGTTTGCCATTTGATAGGGCATAAATAACCAGTAATGTCAGAGCTACCAGTAGGGAAAACACCATCAATTCTATTACAGTAATTCATTTGGCCCATTTAGAATCTGCTCCAAAGCCCATTAAAACCAATAGGAGTCTTTCCACAAACTTGGAGTTTGGATAAGGACCTTAGTGAACGGAATACAACAGCCAAGGACCCCAGAACGATGGGCAATACTTACTAACTCTGCATACAAAGCAGAAATTTATGCTGAACCCTTCTATCAGATTAAACACCAGTCACAACAAACAGATAAAAAACAGTGCTTAAAGAAGGGAATCAAAAATCCATCAAAACCAAACAGATTCAGCCTTTGACAACATACAAAAAGAGACCAATAAAAACCACGTCACAAGTCATCATGTGATAATACAACATGCCTTCTTCCCATGAAAAGAACCAAGCCTTACCTCACACTCTAGCGGCAAAGTGTGGCTGGCATTTAGCCCTCAGAGAGCATCTGCTCCCTTACAGACCATGCAATGAAGTGAGATTAGTGCTTGTGAAAACTTTAGCTGCATTGACAGACATGGCACCTGAACGCTCACCCACAGTACAGGAACAAGGCAGGCAGTACAAGCTTCTTCCAGTTCTTACCGATATGCCTCATCGCTGACCTCTGTGAGGGGGTACTTCAGTCTCCATGCCCCTGAGACAACTCACCAAAGTGTCGATCAGTGTCAGCTCGAGGTTTGTGGGGGATTGGGCTTTGTTTGCTCTTTTCAATACTTCTAAGCCACCCTTCAGTCCTTGTTTCTTCACTTCCTGGCTGCTCTGAGCATGTCGCAGATTTAATTCTGATTTAATACATAACATTCCACCATGCTCTTTTCCTCTATAACTCTGTAACCCATGTGCCTAATAGGGAGATATCTCTTTAAGAGACTCCTTGGGAGGAGGTAGGAGTGAGTTGTGTCTGGTTCATTGTTGCTAGGTAGATTAAGCACTCCGCATCCAGAAGCTTTGGGTATGCTCCAGTACAGGGGTGGGCCACATCTGGGTGGGGCAATTATATGCAGGGCCATGAATGTAGGGCTGGGGCAGAGGGTTGGGGGTGCGGGAGGGAGTGCAGGGTGTGGGAGGGGGTGCGGTGTGCAGGAAGGGGCACAGGGCAAGGGGTCGGGGCACAGGAGAGGTGCAGGGTTTACAAGGGGGATCAGGGCAGGGGGTTGGGGGGCAGGAGGTGGTGTGGAATGCAGGAGGGGGCTCAAGGCTTGGGTTGGGGGGCTCATGGCAGGGGGTTGGGGTGCAGGAGGGATGTGGGTGTGGCAGGGGGCTCAGGGCGGGGGGTTGGGATGTAGGAGGGGTTCGGGGTGTGGGCTCTGGCCCAGCGCTGCTTACCTTGAGCAGCTCCGGGGTGTGAGCGGGGCTAAGGCAGGCTCCCTGCCTGCCCTGGCCCCATGCCGCACCGCTCCTAGAAGCAGCCAGCACCACGTCCCTGCGGTTCCCCGTTCCCAGCCAATGGGAGCTGCGGGGGGTGGTGCCTGCAGGCCAGAGCAGAGCGCGGAGCCCTCTGCTCCCCCCCTCCCTCCCCCGGGGCCGCAGGGACGTGGTACCTGCCGCTTCCAGGAGCAGTGTGGGGCTAGGGCAGGCAGGGAGCCTACCTTAGCCCCGCGGTGCCACGGGGGTGGCAATCCCGCGGGCTAAATCCAAAGCCCTCATGGGCTGGATCTGGCCCGCGGGCTGTAGTTTGCCTAGCCCTACTCCCTGTTGCTGGGGTCAGACTCCAGTCAGGGCAGCTGCTTTGCGGAAGGCCATGTGCCCTGTGTGAGTTGGGAGAAGTTGAGCCCAGGAGCAGGAAGCAGGCTGTTGTCCCTAACTCTGAAGCATTTTGCAGCACGTTAGTGATATTGTTAACCCTCTAACAGGGAAGCCTGGGCAATGCTAATTATAGCCAGGGGAAATTGGGAGGGAAAAATAACTCTTTTAATTGTATGCTTTGAATGTTGTTTTGATTTTAGCCAAATTGTTCCAGTTAAATTGTCTCAACTAGTCTGAGTCACCAACCTTTTTTTAAATGCAGTAATGGGGAAAGAGTCATTTCTACTTTGCTATTTTCAGTTTTGTGTTTTCTTGTAACAGGGTTTTCCTTAAATCTATACCCGTAACTGATGGTGGGTTAATCCATCAGCTGACTGGCTAGCAGTGATTTCAGCAGGGGAAGAGTCTGCCTGGATCCAGCTGAAGATCCCTACGAGCAAGGGGAGGGAAGATGTTGTTTTAGACTCAGCAGACTGTCTAGATTTGGTGATCAAAGACTCTAACTCAGACTTAGGTGAACTAAACCTGCGCTTCTGGGAACTTTCCCTTTCTTCTCACTGTGTTTCTGTGGGGACTGAACAGTTCAGATTTTAATTTGTTTTATAATTTAATTTGTTTAATATGTTTATGTATAACTGTGAAGGTAATGTCTGTGGATTATAAAATCGCCATGTCATGCGGTAAAAATTAGATTATTTATTTCTTTATTATACGATTTTATAAAGTTATTTAATTAAATTCAGTTCTTTAGTTCCTTTTGGGACTTGCATGTGGAGAGGTTGACCCTGTGCGATTCTTGCTGAACTCTGGGTCTCCAGCTACTTTCTATGGGAGTTGGGTTTTTTTTAAGACACTGGAGGTGGGAAATGAAGTGAACTGTAGCCCACATAAAGGTTACAGCTCCTCACCATTGCACAATGGTAGAAGATGCCACCATTGGGGTTTTTTTTTGGGAAGACAGTTGATTTACAAAGAGGAAAGATGATCTTGTGATTAAGGCACCAGACTGGGTATCAGGCTAAGTTCAATTCCGAGCTCTGTTACAACCCTCTGGTGTGACCTCTTGTCAGTCTTGTGATCTCACGGGTTACATCTACACAGCAAACAACGTCGCCACACGGTGTCAAGGTTCAGAGCCAAGGTCAACTGACTTGGGTTCGGTGTAGATGTTCCTGCCTGGGCTGGAGCCCAGACTCTGATACTCTCCCCACTTGCTGGTCTCAGAGCCCAGGCTCCAGCCCAAAGGGGAACAGGTATCCTGCTGTTTTTAGCTCCAGAGAGTGAGCCCAAGTCAGTTGACCTGGGCTCTGAGACCTGCTGCTGCAGGTTTTTTTTTTCCTGTGTAGATGTACCCTCAGCTCCTCATCTGTGGCATGGGAATAACACCCCTTCCTTTCTCCCACCTTTTGTCCTATCTGTTTAGACTGTAAGCTCTTTGGGGCAGAGACTGTCTCTCACTATGCATCTTTACAGTGCAATGGAGACCTGATCTCGGCTGGAGGCTGCAGGCATTACTGTAATACAAACACTAATAACTTTTGGAGGTACTGTCTGGTGGTCTCCTCCCTGTCTCCAGATGTGTGGTGTTTAATACATTTGCTGACAGATGGGAGTGTCTGCTCAGGAGAGAACGAGGTTTTGAATATCCAAGGTATGGCAAACCAGGACTGAAGGGCATTGACAGCTCTATTGAGAGCCCTGCACAATAACTGCCTGCATTACTGCATGGCTTTAGCCAGTGCAGTTATCACCTGCATTTCACAAGCACCAGACTCACAGAACACTAAGCAGCCTGAATGTGTTTCTCTTTTGGATGAGGCCACATAACAGGCATAATACAATCAACAACAATTCCTAGCTTTCAGATCTAATCCCAGGATTTGTTACGATCTGATTACGTGCAGTAACTCGTGAATCAAAAATGTAAAGTTGTGCAGTGAGACAAAGTAAGACAGAAAGGAACTATGGCAATGGGACTTTAAAAAAGGCAAAGGATGTGGAAGACACAGAGTGGCTAAGGGACATTCAAGAGACAAACAGTGGCTTTTAATTACAAAATGAATTGCTCTGCAGGGCACCCTCACAAGTGATAATAACATCACCAAGCTTTTTTCTTTTTTAAAGAGGAGCCAGTAATTTATAGAGGGACTATCAATGATCATCTGGTCTGACCTCCTGCACAGGGCAGGCCACAGAACCGCACCCACCCACTCCTGTAAGAGACCCCTAAACGTGTAAACACTATGCTGAATGTCATACATCCTCATTGCACAATGTATGCATCATATCCAGTTTACCTGATGACATGCTCAGGGTCAGCAAAAGCCCTAAATCCCCAGGTGTCCTATACAGATACTCTAGGGGCACCATTCAGTTTTAAAATTCATTTCCCTGTGGTACAAACACAGGCCCAGATTCTGCAAATGCACGTGAATAACTTTGCATGTGAGTAGCCTCATTGAATTCAAAGTTCACCTCCATATACTGCAGGATTAGGGCTAGGACTGCCGAAACAGCTGGTTTGATTACCCAGGATATTGACACTTGTGAACAACAATTGACACAGGCAAATCACAGATTACAGGTACTGTGGAACTTGAGCAAACTAACAGAGAACAATTTACAGGGGAAAAACCAGTACAAATCTCTCAGATCAGGGAAGAACCAGCTAAATATGGCAAGAAAACAAACAATTCTCATTTTTACAATCAAAGAGCAGTGAGCTATTGGTTTTGTGCTGTAACTCTCCCATTGTTCACCATGCAGCATAATACGATCAGATTTTGGTTTAGGCCATTATAACATTATTTCAGTTTTATTTATGGTTCATGAGCAAGAATTTAACAAATATCACTCTAGCAAACTATGTCCGTAATGTACTAAGTGTGCAGTATCTATCTAACACATGGAAAATGTTAGAACTATGCTGAGGACAACAGAGTTTCCTTTCGTAAAAGAGAGGCAACCCCATCACTAAGGCTGTATTTTTCCTCTGCCCTAGAGGGAAACATTAGACTTGCATAAACACACAGTGCAATAGGCAGTATAAGGTGCTAGAAATTATATTGTGGTGAGTCCTGAACTGGTGACAGGCTGAGGTCAGGGATCTCTCTCCCTTTCTGCCATGGGAGGGACCATTTCACAATAGGGAGCTAGGATTCCAGGTTTTCTGATGGCCAGCTTACCCATAGCATGTTCTTGGCATCACTTCCACCACCTTGGAATGTGTCTCAAGTCTCTGATGCCTACAAGCCCCAAATCCATTCACTACTCTCCACCTGTCATGCCCCCTTCCCCAATTCACTCATTACTCCCCATTCTGCTCCATAGTCTCCTTCAGTCTGTGCATGTGCACACTTCACTTAGACTATCTCCCCACTCTCACCACCCCATCCTTGCCCTTCTCCTCCTCCAATCTGCTGACTCCTTCCATCCCCCGCACCAGCCCAATCCACCTGCCGAACGATGCCGGGGCAGGGGTCTCAGTAGCATCCCCAGCCGGGAAGGGAGCCAGCAGACGTCTGTTGTTCGCTCCTCTACGGGGAACAGAAAGGGGCAGCTGTTTCTCCCCTGGACCTTGTAGAAGGGTCGTGCATTCTTATCTTTCCCTTCCAGAGCTCTTTCCCCACTGCCGGGGCAGGGAAGAGGGCTGTTCAAACTCAGGATCCTGACAGGTTTCAGAGTAGCAGCCGTGTTAGTCCGTATCCGCAAAAAGGAAAGGAATACTCGTGGCACCTTAGAGACTAACACATTTATTTGAGCATGAGCTTTTGTGAGCTTATGCATCCGATGAAGGGAGCTGTAGCTCACGAAAGCGTATGCTCAAATAAATGTGTTAGTCTCTAAGGTGCCACAAGTCCTCCTTTTTTCAGGATCCTGAGTGACTACGTGGGGGTGTTACAGCTGAAGAGTCAATGCTCCCTTTCTCTCCCATGCTGGGGAGCACAGGGAGGAGTGGAGAGGCCCAGGCTGACAGCAGCTGAATTGCCGCAAGCCAGCAGGCCGGATCTCTGCTGCTCTAAGAATAGATTAGGCAGAGTTAATGTAACATAGATCAATGCTCCTACTCAGCACCAAACTAGGATGGGCACCAGTCCCCTGGAGCATGCCAGAGAATGAGCAAATGACTGTTTGCCTGATAGCTCAGTCTGTGTCTGGCTTCTGGTTTCCTGGGCTTGCTTATATCATTAATATGCCTATATCCAGCACTGCAATAAGTTTCTCCGAAATTCAGGGAATTTCTAAAACTCATTTCGTTAGTGACATTCCCAGCTACTGGCTCTCAGGTCACGTCTCCCATGGCTCCTGTAATGGACCTTACTTTGGGGATCGGGGGTGGGGGGGTGTCAGAAGCTCTAAGGATGGCCCAGGCAGAGGACTTCTGCCGAGCACAAACACATCCCCAGTCCTCAGTACAGTTACTGCACATTCCATGTACACAAAGTCACATCTTTCAAACGGTTCCTTGATTTTAAATCCACTCACTGTTGTAGCTGCTGTTGTTGTTAGTCTCTGTCGGTGCCAGGCTGTGCTGAATTGGCCCTTCAGAAGTGGCCCTTCCTGACAGTAAATGGGAGAAGAGAGGGGAGGCGGGGAGGGGGAAAGAAAGAGAAGGGAAGGGGATATTTAGATAATCTCACTGACCAAACAGCAAATACTTCAACTGTTTAATGCTATTTGCATGCCAGTTTGTATTGCAATGCCCTACCCCGCCCTCCCATGCACCTACTGTAGACAATAGCAATGGAGATGTCGGGCTGTCTGCTCAAGGTTGGCTTGGAAAAGCTGATGGCCTAAAGTCCAGCCAGAGGACCATTAGCCCTTGCTAAGCATCAGTCCCCAAGAAATGCTTTGCACTGTACTGAGATCAATACACACATGAAGAAAGAAAGTAATGGGCTGTTCGTTTTTTACACATGCCAAGCAGTCCCAACAGGCATTTCCAGGGCATTCTGTACATCGCTCTATCAGCATGCTTGGATCATCTTTCACCATTCCATCAACAGCCCTTAAAAACACCAAACTCCTCTTTTGTGTTACGAATGTGTTTAATTCATGTTGGTGAAACCGTTGTCATCTACGGGGTCTGCTTTTCTTTCACAAACCGTACTTGCTACATAATCTTGTAAGGAATCTGCCTGTGCAAAATTTACAGATAGGTGCTTTATAATCCTCTCATGTAATTACTCCCAAAGATATTGCATTTTAAAACAAAGAGGCAATTCACAGGACCTTAAAGCCTGCTGGGTTGAGAGGACTGCACATTTTAATGTTGGAGATGATATTTACCATGCATAGGATCCATTACTCATCTCACAGCCTGATTGTCCTCTTGCTTACACCAGTGTAAATCAGGAATAGTGTCACTGTTTTCCATAGAGTTACACTTATGTAGAGGAGTGTAGGATCAGGCCCCACAGTTATAAAATTAGCAGCTACTGAGGATGCACATACACATACATAGTAGAAAGAAAAGGAGTACTTGTGGCACCTTAGAGACTAACCAATTTATTTGAGCATGAGCTTTCGTGAGCTACAGCTCACTTCACGAAAGCTCATGCTCAAATAAATTGGTTAGTCTCTAAGGTGCCACAAGTACTCCTTTTCTTTTTGCGAATACAGACTAACACGGCTGTTACTCTGAAACCTGTCATTATACATAGTAGCTAATTTTTCCTAACTGTGGAGTGATGAGCTTGGCATTAGTTCCTTAGTCTGCATCTGAGTTTGGGAGATTTCCTGGTATGCAGTCCTGGTAATGAACAGAGTCAAGCTTACTCTGTAAATATGAACCATCTCTTTTTTAAGCACTGGTTTCTCTTTAAATGCTCTCCCTTTTCCACTTATTCTTCTAGAACTTGATGGGACTCCACACTCTTAAGCATCACTTAAGCTATGTACGTGGTTGATAAAACAGCATTTGTGTTATTTAAAATAAAAGATATTTTAAAGCGAAGATGGGAAGCTAATTCTCCATTGGAGAAAGTGCTGAAACATGCATTTGAGCAGTCTGCTGTCAAAAACCTGCCCATTTCACTCATACAGAAGCAGCAAATGCTGCATTATTGCTGACACAAGTGCAACTGTTCCCCATTAAAGTCATTTCTGTCTTGTGATAAGCAGAGACTAAAGAGACAATTCATGCTCAAGACCACAATCCCGCCTCACTGGATTCAGGTCCTGACGAAGCAGATGAACTGGGAAATCCTTTTTATAAACTAGAGTTTAGTGAAGAATGCATTCACTTTCCCCCCATCTTTGTGTAAAAAGTAAAAGTAAATAAAAAATTTATTCCTGCCCCTTGCCATGCCGACTTGTCATTACTTTTTCATTTAAAAAAACAAAACACAACTTTTGGAAGTCTTTCAGACTAAATTCCCTTTATAACACGGAAGGGGGGAGATTTTCAAAAGCACCCAAGTGAGTGAGAAGCACAAGTCTCATTGCTTCTGTAAATCTCCCCCCTCAGTGCATGGCTCCTACAACACTTTGGGTGCTTATGAAAAATCTCTCACTTTGGGGCATGGCTCCCATGGGTGCTGGTTTAAAGCAGGTAAAGAAAGAAATAGCGTTAGTTCTTCTTTGTGTTATCTAGCCAGGCAAGCACAGAGGGACTAATTTGTTCTCTTGGCTGGACTTTTTAAAAAAAAATCATATATTTTACATTAAGCTGCTCTTTATTCTGTGTTATTTTTCTCCCTTTGTCTCTTTGCTGAGGTTCCTTCTAACACATAATAAGAAGCAAACCTTCAAAGTCCTTCACTGGCTTCCCATTCAGCTCAGAGCCCATTTCCAAATAGCCCTTGTTGTTTATAAAGATTCTTCTTGAACTTGCTCCAACTTTAATCTTTCCCTCGTTCTGTCACTGGTCCATTTGCTTTAGTACTATCACCTCCCTCCCTCCTGTCTCTTCCTGCAGTCTCACCACTGTTTGTGCAAGAGCCTTCTCCTCTGCAGTTTCATCTCTTTTCAGTCTCATCTACCTGAAAATCTGTCTTTTCTCCTTTGCCTACACTCCAACTCTTTAAAGTCTTTCCTCCCCTACAAATCCATTTTAACTTATGTCATTCCATAGGCATATGTTGTTTCTACTATGTCTTTTTATTTCTATATCTTATTTATATATTTCTTTTCTTTAATGAAAACAGATTCTCACAAAAGGGTATGTCTACACAATAGCTGGGAGGGTGCTTCCCAGCATGGGTAGACAGAAATGCGCTAGCTTTGCTTGAGCTAGTGTGCTGAAAATAGCAATGTGGCCAAGGCAACATGGATGGTGGCTCGGGCTAGCTGCCCGCAGTACAATACCCCTAGGCACGTACTTGGATGGCTAGCCTGAGCCACTACGGCTGCGCTGCTATTTTTAGTATGCTATTTCTAGTATGCGAAGCACCCTCCCAGCTGTAGTGTAGACTCTCCCTGAATCACATGAATCCAGCAGCTATGGCTTTAAGAAAAACCACCAAATATCACGAGACTCACAATAAAATCGTAAGAGTCAGCAACCATTGTACATCTCACAACTGTGGGCCTTGACTTCATTCGGCATTGGATCAGACCTGTTACGGCCAATTTGCCCAGCTGCTAAGACTAATGTGCGTCAGCAGTGTGCCTTTCTCTCAGCTGTAGGGTTGCCAAGTTTCTACTCGCACAAAACCAAACACCCTTGCCCTGCCCCTCCTCCAAGGCCCGCCCATGTCCTGCCCCTTCTCCGAGGTCCCGTCCCCCCACTCTCCTCACCCTCACTCACTTGCTCATTTTCACCAGGTTGGCTCAGGGGGCTGGGGTACGAGAGGGGGTGAGGGCTCCAGCTGGGGATGCAGGCTCTGGGGTGGGGCTGGGGATGAAGGGTTTGGGGTGCAGGAGGGTGCTCTGGGTTGGGATTGAGGGGTTCAGAGGGTGGGAGGGGGATCAGTGCTGGGGAACGGGGGTGCGGTGCAGGTGGGGGGGTGCTCAGGGGTGCAGGCTCAGGGCTGTGCTTACCTCAAGCAGCTCCTGGAAGCAGCAACATGTCCTCTCTCTGGCTCCTAAGCAGAGGTGCGGCCAGGTGGTTCTTCGTGCTGCCCCATCTGCAAGCACCGCCCCCACAGCTCCCATTGGCCATGGTTCCCAGTCAATGGAGCTTCAGGGGCAGCACTTAGGTCTGGGGCAGCGTGCGGAGCACCCTGGTTGCCCCTATGTGTAGGACCCGGAGAGGGGACATGCCACAGAGGGGAGCCTGCCAGTCCCGCTGTGCGGTGCCGCCAATCAGACAGTCAATGCCCAGTCAGCAGTGCACATCCCTAAATACAGGCACACTGGGCTGATAATGAGCCCCGAAGGGTGTGTTTACACAGCTAGCAGCATTCCGCAGCAGTGAGGCTCAAAGCCCAAGTTGACAGCCTCATGCTCACAAGGCTTGTGATACGGTGCTAAAATGGGTAGGGTGTTCAGGCTCAGTCTGGAGTTCGGGCTCTGACGCACACCCGCCTTCCTAGGCTTCAGAGCCCAACCCCCAGCCTGAGCCCAAATGTCTACACAGCAACTACTTTTAGCACCACAGTGTGAGCCCGAATCTGTAGACCCAGGCTTTGAGACTGGCTGCCACAGGCTTCTGCTTGCTGTGTGGACATGCCCTATGTGTTCATCTACCCTTTACAAAAAAAAGTCTTTGATTAAAGTCACATTTTATCACAGGTATTGCGATATCTGGTGTTTTACTTAAAGCCAGAGCTCCTGGAGTCGAGTGTGAATGTCACATTATCAACTTTCATTCAAAACGTTTCTAGCCCTCATGATTGTGGAGAAAAGCTTGAAAACGTGACCCCTGAATTCTCAAAAAACCAGATGGCAAATTAACCCCCCCCAATGTATTATTTTTAAAACCTAATGATTTTTAAGTCAATCTTCTGATTTCGGAGGTTGGGGGTTTGGTTCGTGATTTTGGAATATTTAGGGTTGGTATAAATACTGCATTTGTGTAAGTATAAAGGGCATGCTACTTAGCATTGCATTGGTAAGTTCGTTAATTGTGACATATTCTCACATACATACAGGCTTTACGAGGAGCCATTTCACAAGCTTCTTGACTTATGGGTGGACTTTCTTTTCCATGCTTATGACCTATACCCTACAAGTAAAACCACTTCATATACTGAGCTGCACACTAGATTTGAAATGAAATGACCTACAGAAAATTATGGCTTGCTGTTTTTTCCAGTTCTTGTTATCTCTGGAGGAAAAAAACTTTGATGAAAGATATTTTATCTTGCGGATGATGCTATGACATGCACACTGTCGTGCTACCCTAAACAGAAATGGCCCACAGGTATGAGGTTGAGGTTCCGATCTGAACTTGGAAGCACAGGCATATTTAAATCATGGGATTTTGGCTTGGGCTCATCTCTTGTCAGAAACCCCAAACCTTGCTGAAGCCCCATTCATCACTACCTTGCAATTTGTTTCTAGGCAGCAGTATGGATTGGATATTCAATAGCTCTCAACACTGGCTTAACTCTGCTCTCTTTGAAGCTAGTGGTAAATCTCCCATTGGCCTAACTCTGCTCCCATTGGTTTAGCAGGAGTGAGGGTGTCCAACTCTCAGCAATTTTGAAACTCCCGACCTACAGCTGCCAGTGGTGCCTTAAAAAGAGAAACAAACTAACAAACTTCTCTTTCACTCGGCTTTTGCAGGCATCCATCAAATTGTCTCTCTGGTTTCACTCCAGATCCCTTTTGCAACTCAACCAAGAGAACCGGCGCAAACATCATGTGTCAAATGTAAGAGGGAATCATAGACAAAGGCTATGTCTACAGTGCCAAGCTTTTTCGCCCAAAGTTAGACCACTTTTATTAAGGTGCTTTAATTAAATCGCTGTTGCATGTCCACACTGCGCTCCTTGTGTCGCTGGAGCACATCCACACCAGCAGCTCTTGCATCGACAAGAGAGTAGTGCACTGTGGGTAGTTATCCCACTGGGCAACTGGCCTCAGGGTGCTTTGGGAAGGGTTTACAATGCCTCATGGGGCAGGTACAGCATCACGTGATGCGGGTTTCTCAATCCCATTGTTCCATGGGCATCCTAATAGATTGCCAGCCACTTTTCAACTGAAGTGTGGGGCATAGCAGGGGAGAGTGTGTGACAGGAAGTGGGGGGGAGACAGACAGTGTGTGTTGGGGGAGAGTGAGTGTGTTGGCACACTGTCTGGTAAGTTCAGACAGTGCCAGAAGCAACCAGTCCTGAAGCAGGGGAAAGGGGACATCAGCCCCCACCTCCCTCCCTGGCTCTGCACAGCACAGACTCTCTCCCTCTCTCTCCCTCTCTCTCTCTCACACACACACACACACACACACACAGATATCCACCCCTGTCTGCCTCTGAGTTCCTCGTGTGGGAAACAGCAGAAGCATTCCACATGAATGATTTGGTCTTTGGTTCCTGGAGCAGAGCAGCACAGCACGGTGGCTGTCAGAACCGAGCTTTGAAAGGGACGGGGCGCAGGCCTGCAGGGCCGCTGAGTTCAAAACACTGAGCAGGGCGGTCACTTCAGGCATTGTGGGACAC
Organism: Lepidochelys olivacea; assembly: GCF_965140295.1. Classification (NCBI taxonomy): domain Eukaryota; kingdom Metazoa; phylum Chordata; order Testudines; family Cheloniidae; genus Lepidochelys; species Lepidochelys olivacea. The sequence continues at coordinate 132,293,964 of NC_140415.1, forward strand.
CTCCAGAGGCCAATTACAGCGAGAAAAGCAAGCAAGGTGTTTACACTGGTACTCTGGCGATAAAACCTTTGTCCAGTAAGCCGGATCCCTTTCCTCGAGGTGGTTTTATTAAAGCGCTGCCATTTGCAGCTGAGGAGGTTTGTCACAAAAAGTGGCTTTGCCATGTGTACACCTTGGCTGTTTCATCGCCAACAGCTGCTGTTTGGGGAAAAAACTTGGCAGCGTAGACCAGCCCTAAACCAAAGCGTGCAAAATTGTGAGTGACTGTTGGTAGCTGTCAAGACAAAGAAAATGGAGGAATGGGCATTTCGTACCCCCAGGAATCCCCTTTGATGTGTAGCCTCTGGATGAGTAATGCAGTAAATCTGCTGTATTTCATGGATAAATGGGCCCTCAGCCTACCTGTGGAGTTCTTAAATATTTTCAATGATAGTAGCGGCACAGAGTTTATACAGTGATGGATAAGGGTAATTCAGCCTTTTGAAAGCTAGTAAATAAATCATTTCTGGGTGTCCTAAACATTTACATCCACAAAAAGCAGATTTCTTCAAACAGTTTTAAACAACACATATTGAGCTCACTTTTCATGCCTTTTAGCTGTTATCGAATTTTATGCAATGGGGGGGAAATAATCTGAGAGAAGCAGTTCAGAGTCACTCTCCAGACTCCAAACTGCTCTTATGTAAGAGAAGAAAAGCTGTAATTTAACTCAGTCTAAGCTTGGGGATAACTGGGTTTTTTTGTGTGAATCAGACTAAAGTAATTGATTCATTAAGGTCCAAATTCTGTCCTTGGGTGGATGCATGAAGTGTTCACTGAAATCCACAAGTGCTAAGTGCCTGTGTCTGATGGCAGAATCTGACCCACATGTTGAAATGTAGCCAACCATCCTACAACCTTTACTCTTATGGAAAAATCCCATAGGTTTTACTAGAAAATGAAAACATTCTAAGAGAATTTTTAAACTAATCCATGGAATTCCATAACAGGGACAGAATGTTCTGTTAAATTGTATAGACTGGCTTAAAATTATACAGAAAGGATAAAATTTTCTATTAAAAGCTATACATTTCTAGAAAAAATCTATAAACCCTACTGCATTCAGTTTTTATAGAAGCCTATCACATTTCATCACTATCAAATTCCATAGGACTTTCCCCAAAAATCACACGAGTAATATTTATTTATACCACTCGACCAGATCCTCCCCTCGCCTGCACTGGTGTCAATCAGGAGCAACTCCACTGATTTAATTGGAGTCACACTGGTTTAAAATAAGTATATGTGAATTCTGTGGGATCACTCAGTCGAAACAAGACTGAGTCCTTTTTGTTCTGTTTCCAACCTAGATGGAAAATACCCTTTTTGCACTTGCAGCACAAACTCTACATTCAACTTCTTTCTCTTACCCCGCCCACCATTTAGACTCAGAATGCAAACTGCATCTTCCCTTGGCAAATCCTTCTGGTCTCCAGCCACTCACACCAATTCTTCCTATAGTACATTACAGTATATCTCGTATATTATTACAGTACCAAGAGTCAACAGCTGAGATCAGGGCCCCACTGTGCATCTTGTCATGAGTCAAGATCAGGAGTTGTTGAGGGCAGAGACTGGGGATTTTTTTCACTTGTTTTTACAGTACTTAGCACAATGGGATCCCAATTCTTGACTGGGGCCATTAGGCCCTACTGTAATACAAGTTGTACATAAATAAACTCCCATTGAAGGGAAGCTCTGTACATGGCAGCCCAGCAAGATCATCCCCAGAGGGGAAGAACAGTTAATATTGGGTTGCAGGATGCATTTACAAATGTTATTCTGCCAAACTCAGGGAACTTTCTAACATGCTGTAGAGTCTGCATGTTTTCAAGCAATAGACAAAACAAATGAGTATCTAATTACAGCAATTTATAACCTCTGCATCCCTCAGCCCCCCATGACACAATCAGCACTAAAAGTTAATGGACCGAGATATTTTGTTCTATACAAAAAGAAACTCCAGCAAGCAACATGCCAGCTATATACCAGCGTGGATAACATGTCTTCCAAACGGGTTTCCTTCACCAGCTATTCTAGCAGAGCCAACTACAGCCTGCACCCAAGGAAGCAAGGAAGCTTATATTTAAATTGCAGGAGAGCCAAAAATATTGCGAACAACTAGCATTTTGTGCTGCTTCCTGCTGCTAGTCAGCAGTGAATTCACTCTGTTCTCATTCTTTGCATGATTGGATGCTGTGACTGACTGCTTGACACCACTAGAATTCAACTTGACCGGGACAGAGTTGCCAACTTGGATCAGGGAAACCATTCATTGTTACAGCCAGATGGCATAAGAAAGGATTCTATTCTACATAGCTTTGTATACTGTGCTCGTCACTGTAGTAGCAGAGCACGTTCCAGTCGTTCATTAAGCAACACGACTAACAGCTGTCTTGGGATACGATTTTCAAAAGCTTCTCAGTCATTTAGGTGCTTCTGAAATTTTTACCCTTAGTCAATACAGTTAAAAATGTTATTAACAAAGCTGCCCATTCTCACTTTTCCAGTTATTGTCAAAATGGCAGAAATCAGCCACGCGTAGCAGCATTTGTCTCCCACTAGATTAATGTTCGAGAAGAAACCTTCCTGAAGATTCCTCCAAATGACCTGCTACAATAAGTTGGAGAAACAGGAAACTTGTACTCTTTAAAGACATCTACCTTAGCTGAATGTCTTTTCTGAAATTAAAATATCAGATATTTTAAAACAGTTCTTTGGAAGGGCTCAATCCAAGGGCTAACTGCCTCGCTGGCTGTTGGCGCACACAGGATGAGGGACCTTCCTATCTTCCACAGCTATGGAGGTTCTGACTAATTGAGGCCCCATCTCTGACCTGAATCTGGCCCCCTGAGAGAGGGATATCCTTTGCTGGCATGACATCAAGCTTCATTACCATATATTGCAGTCAGAGTTATGGGAATTATATCAAGCAACCTACTGGCATCATAACATGAGGGAATCCCACAACTTGCATCCTCTAACACAAGGAATTATATCAAGCAACCTACTGGCATCATAACATGAGGGAATCCTCATGTTAGTCATGTTACTTAATGCATCCCTGGAAAGTGCTCAGATCTTGCAGTGATGAGTGTGGTATCAGACTAGAATGAATAACGGTGGGAGCCTTTAAACAGTTCAGGAAACATACGTTGACATTTTCATTATTATTATTTATTTGTATTATGGCAGCACCTATGAGCCCCCGTCATAGGCCAGGACCCCAATGTGCTAGGCAAAATATTGAATAGATGCTCATTGATTGAGAACCATCCATCCTGGTGCATTGAATGAGGCAGGGGTCCTACAGAAAAAAACAGCATGTGATGATAAGTATGAGACATTACGTATCACAATGCCTCTGCACAAGGGGGCTGAACTGAGATTGCAGAAGCAGCCTTAATTCTGGCATGTCCTAATATTTGAGTGCTTGACAAAAGAATGTTATTTTAACATAGTTTTTGTGTGTGTGGATAATAAATAAAATAATAATAGTAATAATAATAATAATTCCCTGTTACCACATTTATTACTTGCTTGGTCTGGAGTCTAAACTTCCCATGTCACTTACAAGGCAATTCAGCAGATCTTATGCAACTGCAGTGAACGTGGCTATAAATAAAACTGTAGCATTGATATTATTCTGCATTATGAACATGGGAACTGACTGACAATAAAAATCAAGACTGATTAACTCCAGGGCCTAATGGCTGCGTGGCAGCTGCTGCCAGAAATCAATGCATTAGGTCAGTAAAAAGCAATCTGCCGATTTTCCCTGTGAAAACTCTCTGAGGCAGAGCTGTGTTGTGCTCCCTGTTTTTGTGCTTTAAAGAGCTGTCATTTCTATAGTAAATTAAACGGAAAGCCAAAACGGAGGAGAAAGCATCTGACATCACCTAAGGAACCACAGAGCTAAACTGTTTACAGAATTCCTTACCAGGGCGCATGATGAATTCACCTTGGCATTGGCCCAAAATAATAGTTTTAATACACTTTAATTAAGATTGAATTTCATGTGCCCTGAAAGCACAGACCCAAACACCATCTTCCTTGCCAGAAACACCTAAAGGGAAGGAAATCTCTGCAAAATACCTTTCCCCAAGATCATTCTATCAGGTGCATGGGGTTTGCCATCTATTTTAGATTCTTCTATGGCTTCCAACCACTGTGGTATCTGAGCACTTTCCAACACCCCTGTAAGGTAGGGCAGTGCTGTTATCCCCATTGTACGGATGGAGAACTGAGGCACAGAGAAACTAAGGCCCAGATCCTCAAACATACTTAGGCTCCTAATAGCCATTGATTTAATTCTTCAAGTGAAATCCATGGAAGTTAGGAGCCTGGCTCTAGGGAAGTAATACTCAGCCTGGAGCTTCAGGAAACTCTTCAGGGCCCCCACATCTGGCTGTTTGATCATAGCTCCTCTTCAGTTCTTCCACAAGTCTGTGGAGCAGGCTGAGGACAGGGTCCACAACAAAATGAACATAGTGGCTCCCTAGGACTACACCTAGGACACAGGGACGGAGGGAGAGATGGAGAGACCTCCCCCAATAGCCAGGAAAGGGAGAGGAGGCACGGAAAGACTGGAGGCCAGAAGTGGGAGGAAACAGGATGCACGAAGCCAAAAATAATTCCATCTTATTGATGTGATGTTGTTTTCCTCATGGTTGCCTTAACATCCACACAATGAGACATGATGACACACATCATGATGGAAATAAGGCCATTGCAATAGATTCGTTTGTAGCTCTGTTCAATGACAATGTGGCCTGTTGCTCTAGGGGTTTTGCTTTTCCAGGCTACTTGGATGATGTCTGCTCACTCCCAACCCAGTCATTCTGTGGGGAAAAGTATGTTCTTACAGTATTTACAATCAACAAGCGAATCCTGGTATACACACAATGACCAAGATTTTCAAAAGTGACTAGCAATTTTGGCAGCCTTAAGTTTTGAGTGCCTAATTTGAGGCCTGGTTTTGTGCTGACCGCACACACTCCCTGTAGCGAGGCAGTGTGGCTCCCCGCCGCCCGCTGGCCAGGGGAGTGGCCGGACGTGCCCGGCGCCAGCTGGCCAGGGGAGTGGCCGGACGTGCCCCGCGCCAGCTGGCCAGGGGAGTGGCCGGCCGGCCGCTTGTCCACTGTCCCGAGGAACCCATGGTGCTGGACCCCCCGGAGAACACTGCGGGGACCCAGGCACCAGAAGGAGGAGAGTTGTTAGGAAGTAGCCTGGGGACAGCAACCCTAGTCTGGCTGTAACTCTGCCAGAACCCATGTCAGTGTGTTGTGGTCAGGATCCCCACTGACCCAGCAGCGGGTCGTTTGCTGCTGCTAGGGCCCCGGGCTGGGACGCAGTGGAGTGGGTGGGCCTGTGTCCCCCCTGCCACCCAACTCATGGGTGGTAGTCTCCCCCTCTTCCAGGTCCTTGGAGGCCTGGGCTAATTTAAACATGCTGTGTTGCTCAGCCCCTGCCTGAGGGCCTGAGCTACTGACTATTTGGTGCCCCGCCCTGACTCAGGGCCCGGACCTACGGTACTCATTCCAGTTACTGCAAGGGCTGCCGAGGGAGACTCCGGTGGCTGGACAAATTCCCCAGAGTTAACCGCATGTAGCGAGCCAGTGTGGCTCCCTGCCACCCCGGAGAGGGTCGAGCCCCGGCATAGCCCCTTTACACTCCCTGAAAATCAGTCTCCTCGAAGGTGTGTCAACTTGGGCACCCAAAAATTTAGTCTGCTGAAATCGCTAGTCACTTTAAAAAAACTAGCGTGTGCTTTTAATATGTAACAATTTCCTGCAGGTGCTTATACGGGGAGCTTTTCAAAGGCACTTGGGTGCCCCAGCAATTCCCCCATTCCCACCTCCCCCTCACACATCTAGACTCATCTCCATGATTATTCTTCTTCTCCTGTTTCCTTTGGCTGTGGCAAAGCCAATCAGCTAATACAAATCTCTATTCCACAGGAGAAATTACCCTGAGAAGGGAGGGAAATCATTTCCCAGACTGTGTCCCACCCTAAAAGATGAAGAGGAGGCAGTGTGCAGGTGAGGGATGGCTCTGCCCAAATGGACCAGACACCATTTTGCTTCAGAATTAATTTTAAGAGGAGAAGGGTCTCATGACTGAGGTTGTTGCTCTTGGTGAGGCAATCTATACCCTCCCTTTTTGTTCAGTCTGTGTGTGCTGCTCCTGCATAGAAGTTCTCCTCAACTCTTTAATGAAAAACTCTTCTTTCAAAATGCCCTTTGCTTTAACTAGATAATTGAAATGCAATGTGTTCTCTCGGTCTTCCTGTACATATCCTGACAGCCAATTTATTCCTTCTGCCTCTAATACTGGGAACATCTCATAAGATCACATCTGTTACAGTCCCATATCAGTTGAATTAAAGAATTTAAAACTTCAGTAAGACCTGGAGTGAGAAACTTGCACTGGATAATTTGTAATTTTCTGCACGGTAACAGTTATATTTTCTTCCCTGAACATTTGCCAGTAAACAGCACGATCAGAGACTGCTAAGCTTTAGGAACTCACTTTTTGGCAACTAATGTGCTATTTTTTTTTAATCCTTTCTCATCCTAATCTATGCACCACACAATGTAGCTGTTGCCTTTACTTGTACATGTAATCAGCACAGCTTTTATCATTAAGTACCAATAACAGGAAAGCTAATTCGAGATAAATTACTTATAGATCAGATCAAAGAGAGAACCCTATTTTAGATCACTCTTTTTTGTCATGCCTCAGATTAGATTTCACCTGAAAACAAAGGGAAATCATACACAAGCTACTGAAAAGACACCAGCTTCTTCTGCATATTTGGACACTGTTTTATTAGTTTCACAGCACCACTGTACAGTCTGTGTTTTGTAGACAGATATACACTGGGAGCAACCACTTGGGTGGCACATGGGTAGAATTATTTCATTTCTGCCAAAGTATCACAAGTGCAAATTTCAGTACCTCGCTCTGCTTCTCAAAACAGGTAGGTCTTTGTATTAACTGTGTAGCGTCCAATGCACAACCCAGTGAGGAACGCAGAACAGTAACTAAACCTGGTAATGAGAAGGGGTGGCATCAGAGTTGTTCTTTAGGTGCCAGTCCTACAATTTGGTGTGTGTGTGTGGTGAGGTTTCAGGGCTTTAGCCCCACAGGGGTTGGGGTCACACCGGCGCTCTGGGCTTCAGCCCATTGGGGGAGCGTGGGTGCCAGGGCTCTGAGCTTCAGCCATGGGGCCCTGCAGACCCCTGAAACTGGCTCTCGCCTAGGGTTGCCAACTTTGTGATTGCAGAAAACCTTGCCCCACCCCCTGCCCTGCCCCTTCCCCAAGGCCCCCTGCTCACTTCATTCCCCCTCAGCACTCACTCTCCCCCACCCTCGCTCACTCTCACCAGACTGGGGCAGGAGGTTGGGGTTCGGGAGGGGGTGAGGGCTCCAGCTGGGGGTGCAGGCTCTGGGGTGGGGCCAGAGATGAGGGATTTGGGGTGCAGGATGGGCTCTGGGCTGGGGGGTAGTGGCGAGGGGTTCAGAGTGTGGGAGGGGACTCCAGGCTGAGGCAGGGGGTTGGGGCGCAGGAGGAGGTTTGAGGTGCGGGCTCTGGCCAGGTGGCGCTTACCTCAGGTGAATCCTGGGAAGCGACCAACATGTCCAGCTCATAGGCAGAGGCGTGGTGCGGGGACAGAGTGTGGAGTCTCCCTGGACATCCATGTGCCTAGGGGCCGCAGGGACACCCCAGCCACTTCTGGGAGCTGCACAGAGCCAGGGCAGGCAGGGAGCCTGCCTTAGCCCTGCGGCGCTACCGATCGGACTTTTAATGGCCCGGTTGGCGGTGCTGACAGAGCCACCAGGGTCCCTTTTTGACCGGGCATTCCGATCAAAAACCGGATGCCTGGCAACCCTACTCTCACGCCCTCCGCCCTGAGGCGTTTGAAACTATTTACTGGAGCTCCGCTCTGGACAGCTCTGGATGAATTTGAGTTTGGGGTCAGCAGTTCTCACACTGTGGCATATGAGTAAAATCCATGGGCAGCAGCCACCTAGACCTGTCACAGATGCCAAGGTTTATGCAGCTCCCAGCCCTGCCCCTACCGCTGCTTGGGGAAGAGTACATGGGATAGAAAAATCAGTGACTCTCTTCTTCTGAGAATCGCAGTTGGCGCTGTACAAAACTTGCCAGCTTTGGACAACCAGGCCTAGAGAAACAACCAGTCTGGCTAGGAAGCAGGTATAATGCTAGGGCTGGCCGGAGAATAAAAGTTACGTTTTGCAAAGAATGTTGAGATTTGGGAATTTGGTTTTTATTCTGCCTCGGAACCATACTGAGATCTTCTGAAAATTGTTACGACAAAATACAGTGGAAAGACTCAGCCACAATAGCCAATAGCCCAGTATAAAACTGACCCATGGAGACCCACATTTAAATCCTGAAACGATGAAGTGAGCTGTAGCTCACGAAAGCTTATGCTCAAATAAATTGGTTAGTTTCTAAGGTGCCACAAGTACTCCTTTTCTTTTTGCGAATACAGACTAACACGGCTGTTACTCTGAAACCATTTAAATCCTGCTCTTCTTGATTTGGAGCAGGGACATGAATCTAGGCTTTCCATATGCCAAGTGAGTGCTGTAACCACTGGGCTACTGGCTGTGGTGGGGGGATGTAACGCATGCCCACAAAGGGTTAAACATCCTGCAGGATAAATAACTCAAATTCAACCCTTAAAGACATATGAGCAGATAATGTTTGTGTATTTACATACATATGGGTAGTGGTCAACAATGTAATCAACAGTCCCTCTCTATGCTGTATTCTGTTAATTCAGAGATCAAAAGAACATCCGAGCATTTAACTGAATTGTAAACACTGTATTCCTCTCTCTTTGAAACGTATAGCAAATCATCTGTAAATGGTGGTGGAACAGGCAATTGCCTTATGTTAATTCATGTAGCTAAGTACTGGTGATGGACCTACTTCAAAATCACCCTAATTACCTATTGTAAGCCAAGGGACTCCGACTTGTCAAAGAAGGCTTGAAATTGTATAAAAGATCCTTGGGTCCCAATCCTTTTAATCTCAGATCTGCTTGAGGTTTCATGCAGGGGAAGCCTAAGCCACAAGGACTGAGATCCCAGTTCTGACTGGACTGCCCAGAAATATAAACATTGGACTATAGCCTGTGGACTATTTCTGAAAGAACTCTTTGCGACTACAAAGCTCACCATCTCTGCTATGAATCTGAACCTCAGGAATTTAACTCATATCTGTATGTATACTGATCTTTTAACCATGCTTTCTCTCTTTTCTTTTTTTAATAAATTTTAGTTTAGTTAATAAGAATTGGCTGAGAGCGTGGATTTGGGAGAGATCTGGAATATTCATTAACCTGGGTGGTAATGTGTCCGATCCTTTGTGATTGGTAGAACCTTTTCTTTTATATGATGAAATAAGATTTTCAGTAATCTTCATCATTCTTGACATGGGTATCTGGGTGGAGGCTTGAGGCTAGGTTACTTTAAGGGAACTGTGTTGTTGGCTTCTGTGCAACCAGTGAGGTAATAAAGAAGCTGTTTTGTGCTGGCTTGGTAAATCTAAGTATTGAAAATATCCACCAGCTTCCGGGAATGTCTGCCCCATACTCTGCAGTTCACTCTAATTGAGGACCTCAGATGGTGCCCCCCCGGGACTCTGGTCACAGGGGGTCTCTCTCTCTTTCATTCTCTTCAACCCTTTCACTCTACCCCCACATATACTGCACCTGAGAAATTTTCCTGATGAAAGGCTCATAAAAATGATACATTTCTGTGAAATGTAGATGAATCTGCATTTTCCGATGAAAAAAATGTTTCAACAAAAATGCCCAATCAGCTCTAGTCTACACAACACAGGTGTTTTCATAGCAACTTCCTACTGTGTTGGAATGTTCTTAAATACACTCAGCTGTCCACAAAGAGTGCTTAACCTGGACAGATATGCAGAGGATGAAACATGGATTAGAGCTATTGTACGAAGCCTGACAATCAGACTTATATTTTTAGTTGGCATTAGCATTTTAAAAATAGCACAGAAATCCACCAAGGGCAGAGAGGAAAACAGAGCTTGAAATAACGCAAGACTATCCCAAGGTAAAGGGTGTGTCGCCCTCTCTCACCTACGTCAAAGTTGTGCTCATCTGAGTTTGCAGGTTTTTTCACTAGTACTTGATAATGGCTCTCAAAGGAGACTCTCAGAACACTTCACAAATGTTAATTAACTATGCTCTTCAATGTCCAGACAGGGCGGAAAGCATTATATATCCACTTTACAGCTACCTACACTGAGGCACAGGGGCCCACATTCTCAAAAGTATTCAGGCTCCTAACTTCCTCTGAAATCTGTGTAACTTGGGACACTACCTTTGAGGATCTGGAAAACCTAAGTCCCTTGACCAATGTCATGTAGCATGTCAAAACCAAGACTAGAACCTAGGAGTCCACACTCTCAGTTGCCTGCTATAACCACACAGCCTTCCTTTGCCAGCTCAGGAACAGAAAGGAGAAGCTTGCTGCCCTAAGTGGCATATAGCCCTGTTGCAATGGTACCCGTGGGGCTTTAGAGGGGCACAGGAATCACCCCTGGAAAACTCTGCCCCAGCTACACCTCTGCCTCCTTCAGCACACTCCTGACCCACAACAGAATGTCCCTGGCATCTGGGGCTACTGGGGAAGCAGGGCAGATCTGGCTCTGCGTCTAGAATTGAGGCTCTGTCCACTGTGGGTATTCCTGGGGAGGGCCACAGGCCTCCTCTGCTGCTCCTTTGTGTCAGAAGGGGGCCCCAATGCAGCAATGGAATTCAGCAATCAGAGGCATCCTGCTGGGAGAACTGGTTCCCATCACTTAAAGGAAGGAGAAGAAAAAGACCATTCAGGGAATACAGCTATGTGCCCTCTCTAGGGCCCTCAAGGAATGACTGTGAGGGGCTCGGCAAATTAACTGGAGAAACACATGCCTTGGTGTCAGGGTTCCTTCCCCACTCTGAACTCTAGGGTACAGATGTGGGGACCCCCATGAAAGACCCCCTAAGCTTATTCTTACCAGCTTAGGTTAAAATCTTCCCCAAGGTACAAACTTTGCCTTGTCCTCGAACAGTATGCTGCCACCACCAAGCGTTTTAGACAAAGAACAGGGAAAGAGACCACTTGGAGACATCTAACCCCAAAATATCCCCCCAAGCCCTATACATCCCCTTTTCTGGGGAGGCTTGAGAATAATATCCTAACCAATTGGTTACAAAATCATCAAAGACCCAAACTCCTGGATCTTGGAACAATGGAAAAATCAGTCAGGTTCTTAAAAGAAGGATTTTATTTAAAAAAAAAAAAAAAGGTAAAAATCATCTCTGTAAAATCAGGATGGAAAATACTTTACAGGGTATTCAGATTCAAAACACAGAGGATCCCCCCTCTGGGCAAAACCTTAAAGTTACAGAAAACAGGAATAAACCTCCCTCTTAACACAGGGAAAATTCACATAAAACAAAAGATAAACTAATCTGCCTTGCCTGGTTTACCTAGACTGGTTGCAATATTGGAGACTTGGATTAGGATGGGTTGGAGAAGATGGATTTCTGTCTGGCCTCTCTCAGTCCCAAGAGAGAACAAGCACGTAAGCAAAGAGCACAAACAAAATCCTTCCTGCCCCCCCCAGATTTGAAAGTATCTTGTCCCCTTATTGGTCCTTTGGGTCAGGTGCCAGCCAGGTTAGCTGAGCTTCTTAACCCTTTACAGGTAACAGGATGTTGCCTCTGGCTAGGAGAGATTTTATAGCATTGTATACAAAGGGGGTTACCCTTCCCTTTATATTTATGACACTTGGAAACATGTCTTGGTAAAGTCAGGCTCTCTATACCAGGCTCCAAACTTACTGGACTATGCCTGGTGCTGCTTGCACTCTGAATGACTAAGGAATAGTGTCATTTCCCCTTCTTACTGCTGAAAAGAAAAATTAGGTATCTGTTGAAAAATAACTTCTCACTCAAATTCCAGATGCATTTAACTAAATGAAAAAGGTCCCTTTGCGCACCAAAGCTTTAATTACATTATTACTTCTGAATATTTTATTTTCAACTATTTCAAGACCCAAACCTTTTTCTTTAACCAAAGAACATACTAATTTTAAACACATTGGCCGTGCTGTCTCACTGGTGTGACTACAGTTCTCAGATACTTTGCAGTCCTCATGAACTCCTGGGGCCTGAGTTTCCATTGCGATCTGGCTATTCTGCAGCACTCCAGTGACACAAACACTCCATAAAGCCAGTGTAAACTCCCAGAGGTATAGTGACACCTCCATAAAACATAGGGGCGTGGTCAGAGAAATGATATTGTGCAGATCCCCAGCTGCCAGAATGGCCTTTTGTGCTATTAAAAAGATCGGAGGTCTGGAAAACATATCTTCCAATGGAGAGAATGCAGGGGCTCCATCTATTTAGCTCATTGAAGAGAAAGGTTAAGAGGCAACTTGACAACAGTCTGGAAGTACCAATGCAGGGAGATGGTCTATGATATTAAGGGGCTCTTTAGTCTTGCATATAAAACCATAACCATAAACATAACAAGAGTCAGTGGGTGGAAAGGGGAAAGGATGCCTGCAGTAAACTGACATGTCAAGAGTCCACAGTTTGCACCATTCGTTGTTCTCTCAGATCAAGATATGGATACGGGCCTGGAAGGTTCCCTGAACAACTTTCTTCGCTCTTCAAAGAAAGAGTCTGTAAGTCCCCCTCACCCAACAGGGGTTTTCCTACAAATTCAATCCACGTATAGATTCATATTGCACCAGTCACCATGGTGTCACAGTGCCTTTTCTTTTGTTGTCTTCCATTTCATCTGCCCTTTCCAACCAGAGCCCTCCTGTGCTAGCACCTCAGTGTATTCCCTCTTAGGTCATGACTGACTTTGTTCCTTCTAGCCCACCCCCTCCTTGGAGAACCCTCAGAAAACCCAATGTTTCTCACTAAAGCGGGACTGAACAGTTCCTCCCTGTCCTGGAGCTATCCCCTCATCCTGTGGTGAGAGGCAGCCGCTACCTCAGTTTCTCTGCCTACCTATGCTTCAATTTCCTCCTGAGCTGCTAGGGAAGATTAATTGCACCCTCTGGTTAGCTTAGGAATGTCCTCTCCTTGTAGGATAAGGGAAAGTCCAAACAAAACACAATGACACCTTTGCCCTCCCCAAGCCGCAATCCTCTTGCCTGTGTGCATGCAGCCGTCTCCTTTGGATACAGGAAATGAAGGCGGGCCCTTCTGTGATCCCCAAACAATAAGCCAGTACCCATGTTGGACTCAGGCCCATACTGCTGCTCTTCTCCCAGGCTTTTTGGGTAGGGAACCTCTTAAAGGGACATCACAACTTCACCTTGGCTTGCACAGATTCCAGTTTCCTTGAAATCAAAGATTCTTAACAAGTTCTCTGTTGGGGAAACTAACCTTTCTAAAGAGCCTGGGGCTCTTAAGCACAGCAGGGCTTGAAGTAGTCATAAGGTCTGTACCTGCTCTCCCTACCTCCAAGAAAAGTACCAACTGCTCCACAGAATTTATACCGGCCTCCAAATTTGAACAGCCCTTAAAAGGTGTTAAATACGTTTCAGTTGCTTAAAAATCCACTTAATTAGCAAGATAACACAAAGCCTCTAATACTAATCTTTGTATGATTGTTTTGGTATGAGTCTCTCTTCCCCCCCCCGCGAAATCCTCCCATATCCAAAACCTGAGAGCTTTTTAGGAACAGCATGGGAACGAAAGGTGTTTTAATTTGATTTCTCGTTGTTCTCTGCCAGTTGTGCATGGATCAGATGAGATAATCAGGTCCCTGGTACACACAGGGGAAGTGTCATGTTTCATGTGTACCCACAGAGCTAGCTCATCCTTTTACTATATTCAGCAGTAACGCAAGGAACCTACAGGCCGGTATCCTGTGAGACATTGGCTTATTCATGATAGCATAAGTAAAATAGGCCTATCACCCTTAACATAATAAAATGGCTCGACAGTTATCCTAGATTTTGGGGAACTGGGAATAGCTTGCTCAAGAATGGGAACTGGTATGTAACCACAGGAACACTGAACTGATACTGGGCTTGGATATTTTACGATAGAATCATTGACAGAGGTTTAATCATAAACTTGCTTTAGCAACAGGTGATGTATATGATAATGGGCATACAGGCACTAATATGTTAACCTATAGGATAAGTGCACCCCAATATTATGAGGGAGAGGAAGTTAGATTTGCACATGGAAGGCTGGGCCTCTGAATTACTGATGATAGTGCCCAGGCACTATTATAGGCCGAGCCACCATGTGGCGTGGAATAGCTTTCCATCATTGACCCGTCAGATCTTCATTGTTATCTACCACCAACCTTTGGGTGTTGGGGTTCTGGACCATCAGACTCATTTGGCATGCCAGAAACAGGCATGTCTCTCACCACCAGGTCCCAAAGGAAGGGTGTGAGTAAAATATAAGTATATGAGCATACGGAGAGGATGACACCAAAGATATCCCTAATACTGCATTACTGCTATTTGTTTATGTGGTTTGGAGTTGTCTTGTGTTTATTAATTGTGTTAATAATAGTGGCTAAGGCTTGGCTTTGCCCTCAGTGTGACTGTCTTTGCCAGACAGCCCGGGGCTCCCTATAAGATATTGAACTTGTTAGTTTTAATTCTGTGGAGCCTGATTCAGGGACAAGAACCCTAGTGCCTCCAGCTCATTAAATTAGTATAAATTGGCAATTGATACAATTATTATTAACCATTCAAAAGGATCAGGCAACACATGGCACACACACGGTTAGATAAAAGTTAGATAAAAACATAAATACTCTGGCTGGAAGGTTGCCAGAACCACCTGATCAACATCCTATACAGCAATCAGGGAAAGATTAAGAATGAGCTCTCAAAACTGGATACTCTCATAAAGAACCAACCTTCCACACAAACTTCCTCATGGCTGGACTTTACAAAAACTTTACTTTACAAAAACTAGACAAGCCATTTACAACACACACTTTGCTTCTCTACAAAAGAAAAAGGACACTAAACTATCTAAATTACTACATGCTACAAGGGGCCACAACAGTGGTTCCCTTAACTCTCCCAGCAATATAGTTAATCTATCCAGCTATATTCTTAGCCCAGCAGAAGAATCTGTCCTATCTCGGGGCCTCTCCTTCTGCCCCTCCACCTCCATGAACATGATATAGTTCTGTGGTGACCTAGAATCCTATTTTCGACATCTCCGACTCAAGGAATATTTCCAAAATACCTCTGAACAACATACTGACCCACAGAGACCTTCCTACCAAGACTACAAAAAGAAGGATTCTGGGTGGACTCCTCCTGAAGGTCGAAACAACAGACTGGACTTCTACACAGAGTGCTTCCGTCGATGTGCATAGGCTGAAATTGTGGAAAAGCAGCATCACTTGCCCCATAACCTCAGCCATGCAGAACACAGTGCCATCCACAGCCTCAGAAACAACTCTGACATCATAATCAAAAAGGCTGACAAAGGAGGTGCTGTCATCATCATGAATAGGTCGGAATATGAACAAGAGGCTGCTAGGCAGCTCTCCAACACCACATTCTACAAGCCATTACCCTCTGATCCCACCGCGTGTTACCAAAAGAAACTACACCATCTGCTCAAGAAACTCCCTGAAAAAGCACAAGAACAAATCCGCACAGACACACCCCTAGAATCCCGACCAGGGGTATTCTATCTGCTACCCAAAATCCATAAACCTGGAAATCCTGGACGCCCCATCATCTCAGGCATTGGCACCCTGACAGCAGGATTGTCTGACTCCCTCCTCAGGACCTAGGCTACCAGCACTCCTAGCTATATTTGAGACACCACTGACTTCTTGAGGAAACTACAATCCATCAGTGATCTTCCTGAAAACACCATCCTGGCCACTATGGTTGCAGAAGCCCTCTACACCAACATTCCACACAAAGATGGACTACAAGCCATCAGGAACAGTATCCCCGATAATATCATGGCAAACCTGATGGCTGAACTTTGTGACTTTGTCCTCACCCATAACTATTTCACATTTGGGGAGAATGTATACCTTCAGATCAGTGGCACTGCTATGGGTACCCGCATGGCCCCACAGTATGCCAACATTTTTATGGCTGACTTAGAACAACGCTTCCTCAGCTCTCATCCCCTAATGCCCCTACTCTACTTGCACTACATTGATGACATCTTCATCATCTGGACCCATGGAAAAGAAGCCCTTGAGGAATTCCACCATGATTTCAACAATTTCCATCCCACCATCAACCTCAGCCTGGTCCAGTCCACACAAGAGATCCACTTCCCGGACACTACAGTGCTAATAAACGATGGTCACATAAACAGCACCCTATACTGGAAACTTACTGACCGCTATACTTACCTACATGCCTCCCGCTTTCATCCAGACCACACCACATGATCCATTGTCTACAGCCAAGCTCTACTATACAACTGCATTTGCTCCAACCCCTCAGACAGAGACAAACACCTACAGGATCTCTATCAAGTGTTCTTACAACTACAGTACCCACCTGCTAAAGTGAAGAAACAGATTGACAGAGCCAGAAGAGTCCCCAGAAGTTACCTACTACAGGACAGGCCCAACAAAGAAAATAACAGAACGGAATAACACTAGCCATCACCTTCAGCCCCCAACTAAAACCTCTCCAGCACATCATCAAGGATCTACAACCTATCCTGAAGGACGACCCATCACTCTCACAGATCTTGGGAGACAGGCCAGTCCTTGCTTACAGACAGCCCCCCAACCTGAAGCAAATACTCACCAGCAACCACACACCACACAACAGAACCACTAACCCAGGAACCTATCCCTGCAACAAAGCCCGTTGCCAACTGTGTCCACATATCTATTCAGGGGACACCATCATAGGGCCTAATCACATCACCTATACTATCAGAGGCTCATTCACCTGCACATCTACCAATGTGATATCATGTGCCAGCAATGCCCCTCTGCCATGTACATTGGTCAAACCCGACAGTCTATACACAAAAGAATAAATGGACACAAATCAGACGTCAGGAATTATAACATTCAAAAACGAGTCGGAGAACACTTCAATCTCTCTGGTCACTCGATTACAGACCTGAAAGTGGCAATTCTTCAACAAAAACACTTCAGAAACAGACTCCAATGAGAGACTGTTGAATTGGGATTAATTTGCAAACTGGATACAATTCACTTAGGCTTGAATAAAGACTGGGAGTGGATGGGTCATTACACAAAGTAAAACTATTTCCCGCTCCCCCTCTCCCCATTGTTCCTCACCCGTTCTTGTCAACTGCTGGAAATGGCCCACCTTGATTAGCACTACAAAAGGTTTTTTTTCTCTCCTGCTGGTAATAGCTCACCTTACCTGATCACTCTCCTTACAGTGTGTACGGTAACACCCATTGTTTCATGTTCTCTGTGTATATAAAATCTCCCCACTGCATTTTCCATGGCATGCATCCGATGAAGTGAGCTGTAGCTTACGAAAGCTTATGCTCAAATAAATTTATTTGTCTCTAAGGTGCCACAAGTCCTCCTGTTCTTTTTAAAGAAGTTTGTAAAGTTTAATAGTCATTTGATGGTTAATACAACAGTGCTACAACTAACAGGGCTATTAAAAAAAATCAGCCACACAGCACAGGATTGTTCTGAACTCTGGTTTCAGCAATTTAACAGACAAACAGGACTGAGTTGAAAAATTGGGTTTAATCAACTAACATGAGAACGAATGAAATGAGATGATAATTGCACACATAGTTGACTGGTTTTGCATAGCTCACCTCAGGGACAGCAGTGTGGTTGAGAGGACACAATTAACTAAACAAAACCACAGGCACAAATGATGAAGGAACATTGCACCCATCCATGCAGATGCCTAGAAAAAACTGCCTGGCAGTGTGCGTCTGAAGCCAAACCATCCCCTCCTCCAGCCCGCGGGCTGTGTGCTGTTGTGCAAATCCTTTCCTCAAGCACTGCTTCTCTTATCTATTGACAGACAGGTACAAATTATACCTATAGAACTGCACAGCTCCCCAGTACGGGAGGAAATGAAGCCTCTGGGCCACAGCCAGCTAAATGATTTACATGATACCCCTCCAGCAAGAACTCATCCAAATAGCCAATTTCTTTTATTTATATGCGACACCCGAAACATCAGTAGGGCAGCTGCAGGAGTGACATGGTTTCTAGGGTTTCTTTGCATAGGCCTCAATGCAGCAGTCCATTCCTATTCAGCAAAAAGCATGTAGGCATGTACTTTAATGCTTGACAAAATTTGGACTTTAAAGCTCTAATTTGCTCCTCACTCTAAGAATCAAGCCAAATAAACCCCATGATTTTTCCTGCTACTGGCTGCTCTCTGGGAGATTTTATTTTTCATCTCCTCCCCTGCCCCTCTTAGAAAGCTCTGTCAGCCATTATGCAAAGGGAGCGTTTCCTCTTTTTCAAGCGTTTCCTCTTTTTCAAGGAATGACTGAGATTCCTCAATTTTGTTTGTATACATGGCATTCAATTTAACCGACTAGACATTTCGACCCTTAAAATATAGTGGGCTCAAAGGGGCACATGAATAGTTACTGCACATTTTATAGTGGACAGGAATTTGGTCCCAATTCAACAAAGCACATCCTTAATTTTAGTCACTACAGTAGTTAACAGAACTACTCCTGTGCTTAAGTGCTTTCCTGTACTGGAGCCTTAAAGATGACAGAACATACCCAATGTAGGACCAAAGTTTGCAGCTCTCAGTGAAGTCAGTGGAAGCCATGGATGTTAAGAAAAGGACAAATTTGGCGCTCTAGTTGCAGATACTTTGTGCAGGGATTGTACTCTAAGGGTATGTCTACACTGCAGTTAAACACCTGCAGCTGGCCCATGTCAGCTGACTTGAGCTCCTGGAGCTTGGACTGCAGGGCTATAAAACTGCAGTGTAGACGTCGGGGCTTGGGCTGTAGCTAGGGTTGCCAACCCTCCAGCATTGTCCTGGAGTCTCTCGTCTGATGAAACCTCCAGGAATACATCCAACCAAAGTTGGCAACCCTAGCTGGACCCCAAGCTCTGAGACCCACTGGGGGAGGAAGGTCCCAGGGGCTGGCTGTCTACACTGCTATTCTATAGCCCTTCAGCCCGAGTCAGGTGACACAGGCCAGCCGTGGGGGTTTAACTGCAGTGTAGATAAACCCTAAGGCTTTCAGATACATTCATTTTGCACAGGAGAGGTTATAGTTACTGGAGATGTCTATATGCCAATTAATCACAGTTGTAAGCAACAGCTGTTTATCTCCAACACCAAAACTCCCCTGGTAGCAGAAGAATTACTTTCAAAATTTGTGACTGGATAATGGTAAGTAGTTAAGCTGTGATATAAACTGATCACACAGTCATTCACAAGGGGGTTTAAGTGCCAAACAGATAGTACTGAATTGTAATGATAAATGTCGGGGTTTAATTTACTTGTGATGCTAATGCCAAAAGCCAGGCTCAAACTGCACTTTGTGGAGTGAGTGGAAGCCCTGCCAATTCACAGCCGGTTTTCAGACAGCTTAGCCTGCATAAGAAGTACTGTGCGAGTTCCTTGTTATTTTTGAATCAGTTGTAAATACCAGTGTCATATAGCGGCACACAGTTCAGTGAATTCTTTGTGCAGGCTTTCAGGTGTCAAACACCTGGTCCATGAGCCAATGCCAGCCTGCTTTGGCCCAGACAGCACACTCAGAATCTGCAGACTAGAGGCATGTCTATACAGCTCACAGCAGTGCGCCTCCAGGACTGGGTCGACAGGCTTGGGAAAGCAGGTCTTGTCCTACCACACTAAAAATAGCTGTGTCGATGTTGCAGCTCAGGCTGGACCTTGGACAATGAAGCTCACCCCACCCCCTAGGCTTCAGAACTCCAGCCACAACTTCAAAGTGCTGTCTGCACAACTACGCTTAGGGCAGTAATGCAAGCCGCAAGAGCCAGAGCCTGTCAGCCTGGGTGGGGAGGGTCACTGGATGTGCAGATGTGTCCTAAGCTTTCATTTTCTTAAAAAAAGGGAAAAAAAGGAGATTTCTGGCCCTCATGATTGCAAATGAAAACAAAAACAGAGTATTACCAATTTAGTCTTGTCTTCCTGAGTCTGCAGACAGCTGGAAAAAATGACTGAGACAGGTGAACTCCCTCACCCCATCCCCATTCATCTTATCAGTGTTAACGCTAAATTGTTAGGTGGCCTTGAGGGTAAGATACTGGAATAGGATGCAGAAGACCCCCGTTCTGTTCTGCACTCTATCACAGAGCTACTGTGTGCCCTTAGGCAGGTCATTTCATATTTCTCTCTACCTCTGTTTCCTCTCCCTTCCTTTGTCTGTCTTGTCTATTTAGATTATAGGCTCTTTGGCACAAGAACTGTGTTTGACAGTTTGCGTGATGCCTAGCACAATGGGCCCCGGATATTAATGGGGTGTCTTGGTGCTACCATAACACAAATAATAAATACTGTATGGCCATGCGGAGATGCTCTATGGAAATGCTGTAAAAATTGAGTTAATTATGAAAGACAAACAATCACAGAATGATTTGTTCCCTTTTGGAGATGGAGAGAATCTTGTGGCCAAGCAGAATTTAGGATGACAGTTTTCACTTGGTAAGGAAAGCAGCTGGGTGGAGCATTTTGACTCTGAGCTCTCTGTGGCAGGGGCTGTCTTTGTGTAATGTTTGTACAGTGCCTGGTACACTGGCCCCCATCACTGATCAGCACTAGCCTTTGGCACTACTGCTGTAGAAACAAGGAGAAGAGTATTTGCAGATTCAGTGCCATCCATCATTTCCAGTCTAAATTGGACCCTGTTAAAAACAAATACTTGTGAGCTCCCAGGGCTTGCTCTAAAGCCAATTGGAGTAAATAAGGGTCTATTGATTTCAGTGTGCTTTGAAGCAGGCCCATGTGGTAAATTGTTCACTCAGCACTGGTCTAACTCTACTCCCCTTGAATCTATTGGCCATTTTGCTATTGATTTCAAGGGAGGAGAATTAGGCTAATAGGAGTTTTACTACTGACTTCAATGAGAGCAGAGTTAGATGAATGCTGAGTGCTTGTGAAAATCTCACCCTTCATCTTTCATCTCTGTCTGATTTCCATTCGTTAACCTGAAATTCTATCCCAGCTCTATCCCCAAGTGCGACAGCTGCCTTGCAGGGTAAAACAAGCGAAAGGTTATTGAGCTAGCTTCTGTTTAAAGCTCCTGAGTAATAATGTTCTGAAAACAGGATGGGGAAAGGGCCAGGAGATAAACAAGGAAATGGAGAGAATTAAAAAGATGCAATTCTGATATTTTTTTAAAACCTGCACATTATAAAATGATGAAAACCAGAGACTTTGAGCATGAGGTAACTTCCCCCAGCATCCTGCTTTCTAAAAATATCAGTGGTGTCTTCTTTTCCACCTTACTAAAAGACTGATGTCAGGGCCTTTGCTTAGGTCAACAGCTACACTGCTTCCATTTGTCTACTGTCTGTTTTCCTCCACATGACCACAGATGCTGTTATCAATGATAACCAGAATCACAGGGCTGTATCAAGGTCCTGAACGTTGCAGTCTTCAGGGCAGTGAGGGAAGAGGAGGAGAGAATTTCCAGAAGTTTGCAATCTATCCAACTTAGAAAAGTAGAAGCTTGTTTTTCACAGAGAAAATTCAGACCAACAGCAAAAATATTTTCTTTCCAGCTATGACTGTTTGCTGTATGATCTTGTATCTAGGGCCTCAGTTCAGGAAATCATTTAAGCATATGCTAAGTCATTTGCTTAGAGTTAAGTAAATGCTTAAGTGATTTCCTGGATTGTGACCTGGATGTTTATAGCAGAGTTCTCTACATCCCACTATCATATGGTTAATCATTGCTCTCTGCTACTGTACCAGCATCTCAGCCAGGATGCATTTTGTTGGTCCTAAACTTGTCCTCACTAAAAAATTAGGCATTGTTAGAACATGACCTTAAGGTGTTAACTAACATGAGGTTAAACAGGACATGAACATCTTATGGAGGACAGGAGCCACACAGAGGGGTTTTCCCCCCTCTTGTGGGAAGATTATTAAGGTTTCAGCAGATTAACTGGCTAGGAGAAATTCAAATCAGAGTTGTACTACAGGCAATGAACTACAAAGACTAATGGGAAGTGTACCAGGAGGATGGTTTCCTCCTGTTGCACATATTCACCCACATGCTGCTCTTTATCAGCTAGCTGTAAATCAAATGGCAGAGCTCTTCTCGGTTGACCATTTCACAAAGTCATTAGCTAGTCAGATTTTTTTAAAAAATTAAGATACTTAATGGGAAGCAGCATTGTCTGCTGTCCAGAGCACAGAACTGAACATTAGGAGACTTAGGGTCAAGTTCCAGCTCTGCCACTGACTTACTATGTGGCTAAGGGCAAGGCACTCAACACGCATTGGTCAATGTGTCTTCTTGATTAACAAGATGCCTAGGATCAACGGTGCCAAGATGATATTTTTTTGTCTTGTGGGCTGGCTATGGCAACATCTCCACATTGCTAACAGGATCACAGGTACAATCTGGCAACTTGCTATTATCACATCACCAGTTTAACAGACTGATCATAGGAGATACTGAGTGCCCTAAACTCCCATTAACTTCAGTAAGAGTTGATGACATCCATATCTCAGCACGTAATAGTTTAGACAGAGGTCTATAAAATCATGAATGGAAAGGATAAAGTGAATAGGAAAGTGTTATTTACTCCTTCACGTAACACAAGGACCAGGGTCACTCAATGAAATTAATAGGCAGCAGGTTTAAAACAAACAGAAAGAAGTACTTCTTCACATAACACAACATCAAACTGTGGAACTCATTGCTGGGGATGCTGTGAAGCCCACAAGTATAACAGGGTTCAAAAAAGAACTAGATAAGTTCATGGAGGATAGGCCCATTAATGACTATTAGTCAAGATGGTCAGGGATGCAACTGCGTGCTCTGGGTGTTCCTAAAACTCTGACTACTAGAAGCTGAGACTGGATGACAGGGGATGGATCACTCAATAATTGCCCTGTTCTGTTCACACCCTCTGAAGCATCTCACAATGACCACTGTCGGAAGACAGGATACTGGGCTAGATGGTCCATTGAGCTGACCCATTCTTATATTCTTAGTCTCATGTGGACTGTAATACTTTGGTCTAACTTCAGTTGTTGGGTTTAGTGTGCAGGTGCTGGTGGCCTGTGACACACAGGAGGTCAGACTAGATGATCTGGTGGTCCCTCCTGGCCTTAAACTTCATGAATTGGGTCCTAAGTAGGGTTATCCAGTGGACAGGACACTGGACTGGGACCTATGCTATTCCTGTCTCTGCCACGGACTTGCTGTGTGACCTGGGGCAAGTCACTTCCCTTCTCTGTGCCTCTGCTTCCCCTTCCCCACTTAATCTATCTTGTGTGTTGAGGCTGTACATTCTTTGGGGCTTCTCTCTTACTGTGACTAGCACAGTGGGGCCCGATCTCAGTTGAGGCACCTAGGTGCTTCCATAATATAAATAATAATGGTGGCATTAAGTACAGGCTTGCCATCTTAAATCCTGCCTGTTTATGATGACTTGTCAAATATCTTTCTAAATATCAGGTTTTGGTGTATGTGTGAATTTCTGAACAAAACTGAGATTTGGTTCAAAGAAAAAAATCTTTTCTCAGTAATCTGGAGCTCTCTCTTAAAGATATGCTGTAAATTCAATCCCATGCTATTGGGCTCCACAGTGTTCACAGATGTAGCATCAGGAAGAGCAATTCCTTGCACTGCGTTGTGTGGGGTTGTAAGGCATTTGACTTAGAATTTGGCTTCATGGACGAAAAAACACTCTTGGAACCTGCTCTAAAGGACTTTGAACAGGTTTTAGGCATCATCTCTTTACAATCAATTGGCCAACTGATCTAACGAATAGGATTGGCTCTGAAGGAGGCCAATTCCAGGACCGAATTTGCCAGCAGTCACTAGAACGGCATACAAGGAATAAAAGCAAATTTAACGGGACACACAAAGAGGGTGGAGCGATTGACCAGTACTTTAATTACCAGACCTGAGCTAAGAAACCAGGGGCACCCTTACCATGGCAAGATTTTTCACTAATGCTCCATCTGATAACGTTTTTTTTAAACCTTGTTTGAACCAAAGTTTAGCCATGTGCTATGTTACTAAATAACCAAAAATGTCCTTTGCCACT
This sequence comes from Lepidochelys olivacea, assembly GCF_965140295.1. NCBI lineage: Eukaryota > Metazoa > Chordata > Testudines > Cheloniidae > Lepidochelys > Lepidochelys olivacea. The sequence continues at coordinate 132,318,282 of NC_140415.1, forward strand.
GAACTGACCAGGCTAATTGGATGTACATAATCCTTCTTCCCAGTTACATTATTGGGTAATCAATGCACAATTTTGTACTTTGAGGCAGGACACTCATAAAAATAATCTTGTTTGCCAATATTGGTGATGATTGATTTAATACGTCCTGGAACCATATAAATAATTTTCATCTTGGTTTTCCCGCTAACAGATGTAAACATGTTGGTACAAGTGATACTAAGTGTCATAGGAGAAGGAATATACTTCAAGGAACACATTGTAAACTAGAGTCTTTAATATTCTATTACTGATTTGCATCAAATCTCCCATAATACTTCAAAAAAGTTATTTTTTTTCACGTGACAATGAAATGATCATCCTAAAATTCATCAATTTTAAGGCCAGAAGGGAACATTACATCATCAGAATGGGATTAATTATTTAACCTCTCCCTTTTCACATGCCCCAAATATTTATAGCTATTTATAGCTATACAAGTGGTGACTGCTAAGCATCAAGTCACATAGCAACCCCAGACTTTCCTGGTGGTGTGTGAATAGGAGTGGTCTCAGGTTTTGTTGGCAGAGAAGTGGCTCAGCGTTGGTGTTGAGTTCAATGGGAGTTGTGGGGGTGGAGCAGCGACAGGATCCAGCCCTTAACTAGCTGTGTGTCTTCTATATACTGGTTCTTATACTGTATTCATCACCATAGTATCTATGCCATGCACACCCGTTTACATCCCTCTTCATGGGCCCAGTCAATGGGAGCTTTGCTGTTGTCAAAGAGAGAAGGATCGGGCTTTTAGGCCCCTTTCCTGCACACACTTATGCAAGGAAGTAACTCTAGGTACAAGAGGAGTCACAAGGAACTCAATGGGACTAACCTGGTGAATAATGTTGTTTGCACACGTGTTTGCAACGGTGTTGTCGTAGTGCTCACCTACAGACTTAGAAATGGAAACACCAACTGCACACGCTCAAAGTGCAATTTTAAAAGGTCATTATCTATCTTGAATCAAAACCAGCTTTGCTTTTCAAATTCAGTCATTCCGAAGTCTATTAGGACCATGGCAAGTTTGAGACTTTTTCTTCTGTAGCCCTGTCTAAAAAAAAACCTGTCATTTTTTCCAGTAAAAAAAAAATGTACCTTTTCCCCCCGCCAGCTGATGGATTTGGAAATGTGTGAAATGACTTCACTCAATCCTTAAAAAAGGGGTGACTTTCTAGCAGAGACCCTGCGGGCCTGGGTAATTTCAGCCAAAAACGGATAGTTTGGTAAAGTACATATGCATGAACACAAAGATAGTAGTAACACCTTTGTGACTTTAACTGCAGTGTGTAGTTGGGGCTACCATTCATAGACTTAAGGCCAGAAGGGACTATTATGATCATCTAGTCTGACCTCCTGCATAAGACAAGTCAGAGAAACTCACCCAATAATAGGTTTCAGAGTAACAGCCGTGTTAGTCTGTATTCGCAAAAAGAAAAGGAGTACTTGTGGCACCTTAGAGACTAACCAATTCATTAGAGCATGAGCTTTCGTGAGCTACAGCTCACTTCCTCAGATGCATATCGTGGAAACTGCAGCAGGCTTTATATATACACAGAGAATATGAAACAATACCTATTCCCACCCCACTGTCCTGCTGGTAATAGCTTATCTAAAGTGATCATCAGGTGGGCCATTTCCAGCACAAATCCAGGTTTTCTCACCCTCCACCCCCCCACACAAATTCACTCTCCTGCTGGTGATAGCCCATCCAAAGTGACAACTCTTTACACAATGTGCATGACAATCAAGTTGGGCTATTTCCTGCACAAATCCAGGTTTTCTCACATCCCCCCAACCCCCATACACACACAAACTCACTCTCCTGCTGGTAATAGCTGGTAATAGCTCATCCAAACTGACCACTCTTCAAGTTAAAATCCAAGTTAAACCAGAACAGTTTGTGTTTTGTCTGTTCAACATAAATACGGGGCCCTCTCAACTTTCACTGATGAAATTTGTTCATATCAGAAATTCAGGATCCTGTAACAGAGGGTGAAACGGGAGAGCTATTGATATGGAAGGAAGGAATTCCACATTATTTTCAGATGCCTGCATGAATAATTTGTGTCCCTCCCTCTGGCACACATCTCACGTCACTGATTCGTATGCCTTTCACTAGTGTAATGGAAGATTTCAGAGAACAGTCATTGGCCATTTAGGGCTAGGTTGTGCGCTTCAGATACAGTCCTGCATTAACGTTGGAACAGAGCTACACCAACCCAGGCAGCAGACCAGGAAGAAGTCTGCCTCGGAGTGAATGCCTCCCAGAGCTCCCCAGTACACAGAGGTGGCATGTCTACTGCTGCTTTGATTGTGAGCTCTTTGGGGCAGGGTCTCTCTTTTGTTATGTGTTTTACAGCTACCGCAATGGGGCTCTGATCCATGATTGAGACCCCATGTACTGTAATGCAAATGAATATATAATAATAATACACTCCTTTGAGGGGGACTGTGACAGGGTGTACCTACGCCGCACCAGTAGGGTTAACTGTGCTTTGTGGGCTAAGGAAGCCCCTCCCCTCCGACCATGCTGGGCATGCTCAGCCTGGAGGCGGAGTATAAAAGGAAGCAGCCCAGCTCAGTCTAGGTGGTCTGCTGAAGGGAGAGGACACAGACTGCAGGCTATCCCCAGGGAGTGGCTGCAGGCCCTGACCCCAGGAACAAGGCACACAGAGGCCCAGATGGACACCAGACTGCCTGATGAGCCCCCGGGAGAGACTGTGCCGGTGGGAGCTAGGCCATTGGAGGACCCCAGAGACCTGGGGGAAACGTGGTGCTTTGCTGAGGGAGAAAGGGGAGGAAGCAGCCCAGGGGACTTAGAATCTTCTCTGGTGAGTGAAAGGGGGAACCGGTCCGTGTGTTTTGGGAGGATCCCTGCTGACTCGGTGGTGAGCACCCCCACAACTGTCAGGGCCCTGGGCTGGGACTCAGAGGAGCAGGGAGGGCCCAAGTCCCCCTCCCCGGGGCACCACACTCGCCTCAATGGTGTCCCACTACCCCAACGGGCCAATAGACCACACAATCCCACAGAGGTGGGCTACCCCAGTGACTCCATCCACTGGGCTGCGCTGCCCTGTGTGGAAGGGCCGCTTACCGACCCTGGCCACTGGGCCATACTACCAAATTTGTAGTCAGTGTCACAAACATAGGACCTGACAAACTGCTATTCAGTTCTTTTTCCCTTCTTCACCCCATACGTGACCCAGTCTCCATGATGAGGTATACCTACCCCACTACAGGGACCAGGGTATTCTTGAGCTCTTCTCATCCTCTTTGGGATACTATGTGCCTCAAGAGGTGAGGTGGGGGGAAGAGAGATAAGGAATAGTGCCGGAGCATCACAACCAGGACTTGAGCTGTGGTTGGAGCCAGAGTCAGCATCACAGTGTCAAGCCAAGGGTCAGAGCCAGAGTTGGAGTTCAGGGCAGAGTTCAGGAACCATGCAGGGAAGCAGAAACCAGGGACAAGTCAGGACAGCAGGGCTCAGGTGTCAGATGAGAAGTCAGTCTGATGAAACAGCCAGCGACAAATTCACCAGGTAGCAGAGACAACTTCCTGTACCGCCTTCTGTATTAAGTAGCACAGCTGGATCAATCATTAGGCCCAAGTGTTCCTCCAGCCAGGACAATCATGGGCAGTGTCTCTGGTAGGGCCAGGACTCCATTAGCTATTCAGCCCACTAGTTAGTAATAAGCAGGATGCAAAGGTTGCCTGGGGATCTATGTACCTGGGTTCAAGACCCAGGGACCACATACAGAGTAGCCACAACACATCCTGAAACTCAGGACTGCAATCTGCTTAAGACAGAGAAGGGTCAATACACTAATAGCCCTAAATAAATACTGATTTGTTTTTAAAAGTGCCATAAATCTTGCTTAACCTCTAAAGCTATGTTTTTTTATTAGCAGTCATTTTATCAACACACAATACAATCAGAATCTGGTCACATTTATTTAAAGTTATTTTAATAAATGGCTTATAAAGGGTTAATAAATGATTAATAGATGTTATAAGCATACTACAGATATTAGTAGGTTACAGATGGTTATAACACACAGTGCTAGAAGGTGATATATAGGATCAGAAGCAACCTATTGACCTGCTGGGCTCAATTAATTAATTGACTGTTTATTAAAAATGTCTATTAATCATTTATTAACTCCTTTTAAATGATTTTTAAATGGAATTGTAACAATGTGCAGCCCAGTGTCCTGCTGAACCTAAATTAAATATGAGCGGGGAACACAATTCAGTTTAAAGCATCACTACATTCTTCTCTGCATTTGCCCACTCTCTCGCTGACTAAGTTCTGAAAGTATGTCATTTTTGTCCCACTTTCAATAAAACAGGCCTACAGTTTACTAACATCTGTTTCTGTATTCTTAAGTCGCTGATTTTAACTAACACCTCAGTAAACTGGAGGAAATTTGGATTTAGCAATATTTTCATGTGTTTTTCCCCCTCCCCTCTGGAGGACAGCCTAAGGTCTCCCGTTGCTTCACAGTGTAAAACTAATAACAAATTAAGGGTCCACAGAGGAAATAAACCAGGATGTTTAAATCTTGTATGGAAGAGTATGGGCTCGTGCTCCCATTGGAATCAATTTATGGTTTGCCATTGGCTTCAAAGGAAGCAGCATTAAGCTAAAAATACATTTGAAGCTTTCAAATTAAAAATTTCTCTGCTCCAGATGACATACATATGCTGAAGTTTAACAGGTCCAAGAAACGGAAAGTCAGATATTGCTGTAATAATACACCAGTGGTACAATAGAGGAGGACAGTTTTACGTGCCAGGGTACTGTTGTAAACAAAAGAGTGTTAAAGGTTTAAAACTGCAGGAAAATAAGTGTAGACCAAAGTGCCAGATAATGTGTTCAGACTGCTTGTTTTTGTTCCTGTTAAAAACAAAAATCCATTCTGGCCAGCAGTTGTAAAAGTGGCATAATCAAGAGACAGGGGTGGCTCTACCAATTTTGCTGCCCCAAGCAGTTGCTGCCGAATTGCTGCCGCGCCCGGAAGAGCGGCGGAGCTGCCGCCGACTTGCCGTCGCGGGACACGGACTGTCGCCTCATTCTGAATGCCACCCCAAGCACCTGCTTGGAAAGCTGGTGCCTGGAGCCAGCCCTGTCAAGAGACAAAGCCGAAAGCCAATGGTACCCCTACAGACTGGATTTCCTTGTGCTGCTGGGAAGCAAACATAGAATCATAGAATATCAGGGTTGGAAGGGACCTCAGGAGGTCATCTAGTCCAACCCCCTGCTCAAAGCAGGACCGATCCCCAACTAAATCATCCCAGCCAGGGCTTTATCAAGCCTGACCTTAAAAACTTCTAAGGAAGGAGATTCCACCACCTCCCTAGGTAACGCATTCCAGTGTTTCACCACCCTCCTAGTGAAAAAGTTTTTCCTAATATCCAACCTAGACCTCCCCCACTGCAACTTGAATTGCAACATGTCAGAATTGTGAGCACCCAGAGGCACAGAGTGAGCACTACCTCCGTGGAAAGGAAAGGAGGCTGAGGATCATCTGATGGTGTGAACTGTTGCACTACACTGACTTATATCAATTGAGACTCTGCCTCACTATGAAAGGGCTTGAGCAGCAGATCAAAGCAACTGTTCAGTGCTTTAGATGACAGAAAAGATCATCCTGGATTATTGTTTGTATTACAGTAGCACTTAAGGGCCCACACCATGGATCATAGCCCCACTGTACTAGGCACTGGGTGATTTGGGAACTAACAATACTTAATTTGAAAGTCACAAGAAAAAGGTCTTGTAACTCGGACATATTCTGTGTTTAAAAGGCATCATATGAACAATGTAATTTGAGATGGCTGAATATTTAAAAATGTGAAACTTTGAATTTGTTTTAATTTCAGAGTGAACCTGTTGCTTGCAACACTTTTCACCATTTATTAAATCATACTCTTTATCAAAGTTGACAGCAAAATAATTTGTGATATTTTTTTGTTCACCAAAATCTTGATTTTCTGTAAACGGAAAACACTGATAACTATTTCCATAACTATTTTGAAATAGATTTCAACAAAAAATATGAAAAACTTTGTAACAAATGTTTATAGTGTTGACAGTTTTTGAAAAAATGGTAGGTCTTGAAAATAGGCTGTATATTTTGACAAAAAATATATGGGGGAAAAAAATTAAACAAAAAAATAAAAAAAATTAAAACAATGAAACAAAACATAACGACATGCACAAGATGGAAATATCTATAAATAACAACATTCAGCATTCATTATTTGCAAAACCTGGAGGAAAAACAAACCCTGAACCTGTACAGGTCATGCAGGGAATCAGTTATTAATTAAAGTGATTAAATAGATAAATAAGTGAGAACATAACCTATGAGTATTAGGGACTAATATATTAAGCTATAGAAGTATGCAATAGTTTCATGTATGACTAGACAATCATTTTTTCCAACCATTTCTATTAGTCTTTTTTTTCCCATTAATGCAGTAGCAGAAAGCTCACTAAGCCTGCATGTGTGAGAAGGAAGAATTGCAGATTCACATTGTCTCAAAATAACTCTTTTGGTGACTAACATGGTTACTGCAATCCATTTCTTAATATTAACTTGTAAGACCAACTCGTCCGGCACCTCTCAAATACACAAGTTTGGAGAAGGAATGATAGTGACACACCATTTTTGAGAGAGCCCCAAATATGGTGTTCCAGAACACATGCATTTTTGGACAGGTATAGAGGAGGTGCAACAGGTTGGCATGTGGTTCTTTGGCAACATCCAGCAAATGTTGGATATACAATCTAGATTTAAACAAAGTCCAGGAGTACCTGTTTAATATCTTGTTCTGGAAGAATCGCAAGGATAAGGAACTTGAAGTATCTTCACATTAAGCCAGATATCCTCCCAGGTTTCTGTCACAGTAAGGCTAACTCCTTTTCCCCAATTTCTTTGAGACTGAGATTGAAAGGGTACCACAAAGCATTAAGCCACCTGTAAGTACTTTCTACAAAATGACTTTTGTTTCCATTTTTCTTAACATAGACTCCAAGAAGTGAAAAAGGTGAAATGGATAAGTTGTCCCCTATCCTCACATGAATCCGTGAGCATAGCTGCTGAAAAAGAGAATTCTGAGACAGCAGTAGCTGATATTAAACATGTAACTGAAGGAGGCCAGTCTATCATCCTGTAATATATCTTTAATTTTTGTTAATCAGTTTTCTGTCCAAATTGTTTTACACAAGAAGTTGGCCTTGATCCTGAGGCCTGGGTTATCCCACAGTGGTATGAGAAAAGAATTAGTAATTGTCTTAATGGGTTGCAGGATGACCATGTAGATGCAAAGATTGGATTTTTCCTTAAGGATGTGGGTAACCTCTTAAAGTATATAAAAGAAGAGAGAGAATCAAATGGCATAGCTAAGCTTTTTTTCAATCTCAATTCAAGCTGGTGTGCATACAGAGCAAGTAGGATGCATATGGAATGCTAGATGATGATGATGATACTAATTTTGAAACCCCAGACCTCCAGTTGCCCAGGATTTTTAAGGGTCTTGTGTGACAAGTGAGGTTGTTTTTTATCACACATAAATTGCATGATAAGTGTATTTATTAGAGCAAAGGAGAGACCTTGAAAGGCAACAAGCTAATGGTATAAGTCAGTCTCTGGTAGATAGTCATTTTGGCTATTTCTAGTCTCCACAGTTAGGATACATTCTTGGAAATATCTTTTAAGAAATAAATGCATATTTATAGAAACTATTTTGGGAAGATTAGGACAAATCTTAACAGCTAAATAAGTTATTTCCTAGCATATCTGAAATGGAAAATGTGGGAACTGAGAAGGATCTGATCTTTTGGATACATCCACGGCTTGTGATTTATTCCTGTTAATACAAAAACCAGAGATTTCCCAAAAATATCAGCTACATTCAATAATGATGGGATTGAGGATAGATTCTTCAACAGTACAAAAATGCCATCAGCATATAAACTGATTTTCTATTCTTCCCTGTTCATAGCTGCACCTTCAATGGCTGACTGCTGACGTATGCACATTGCCAGTGGGTCATGAGAGATTAAAAATGAGGGGCAAGAGGGAACAGCCCTGTTGAGTCCCTCTTTCTTGTTGAAATGGGGGAGAAATAATTCCTTTAGTTGATAGTGAAGCAAGGGGAGAGTTGTATAATACACTGACCTATTCAGAAATATTGGTTCAAATCAACTTCTCTTAGGACTGCCATTAGACAAGGAAATACAATCCTATCAAAGGCTTTCTCTACATCTAGCTATGGAGGGAACATCTGAGCTTGCTGGATCAAGTGAGCAGGGCCAGCCCACAACATTTTGGTACGGGGGGGGGGGAGCTCAAATGACGCCCCCATGCCCCCTCGCTTGGGCCAAAACTTTGAAAGGTCTCAATTCTGCCTTCTTCCTGTTCTACTCCTCTCCTGGTACTGCTCTGCTACCTACCCCAATAAAGGAGAACTAACAACTTAAAATGCCTTGTTCAAAACTTTTAAGTAATACTTAACTTTCAAACACCTGAACAGCAAATGTAACTTTTCTTGTCTGCATAGTAAACACGGGCATTTTTATCTGTTTGAATAATCAAAGTGGTGTTTTCTGTGCCTTCTTGGTTGCAAAGATTTTAACTGCTTCCTAAAGGTCCACAGTCTGGGCCAGCTCATGCTCTATTGTGATGGCTGCTAGGCTAACCAGCCTCTCCTGTGTCATTGTGGAGAGTAGATGTGTTTTTATTAACATCAGCTTAGAGAAGCTGCATTCTCCACTGGCAGCTGTTACAGGAAGTGTTAGAAGTATGCACAGAGCAACAAAAGCATTTGGAAAGAGGGTGGTCATCTTATTTGTGCGCACATATTCCAGAATAGCCTTTGGAGTTGATCCTGCTGAGTGAAATGTATCTTGAAAGGGCTTTCAGTTCATCACCTAAATCACTTGCATCAATATCCCACGTCATCATGTGTCAACACTGTCTCTAGTGCCCTGCATTGCTAGTATAGGTCTTCTTCAGGTATAGTGAGGAGTTTTGGAATATGAATACAACATCCCAAATATACTGCTGTGTTCCTTGAGCTGCATGAAATGTTCTTCAACTGACTGTATTGCACAATCTAGCACCTGATTAAAGAATTCAACTTTGAATTGTTTGGGGTCTCTTATAGGATTATCCCATGCCTCGTAATCAAAATATCTTCTTCTTTGGTGACTCTTGTATTCTTGAATGGGTGGGAAAACAGCTTCAGTGTGAAGTTCCTCTGCCAACTTATGTGCACTCTTCAGAACGTTTTGAAATCCCTCATCTGACTGGTAAGACTGTAGGTATGACTTTGCTTTGTCCAGTTGTTCATTGCTCCAGATATATCAAGGTCAACATCTTGGAGTCTCTTGCTTACAACATTTATTTCAAACAGTATGTCACGCCACAACACTAAGCCACACAGAAATGTGAAGTTATGTATGTTTCTGGTGATTCCATTTCTCTCTGCCACTGTTCTCCCACAAACAGTTCCTGTCATAGCATTATCCTCCATAATGGCAACTATGGCATCATCTGTCTTCCCAATTTGGTGTGTGATAGGCTTTATTGCCTCCACTCGACTTTCCCATCGTGTGGCACTCAGTGATTTCAGTGTCAAGGAGGATGTTCCCAGATGTTGCTTCAAAATTTCCCATCGATGAGTTGATGCAGAGAAAAATACATAGATGCTTTGAATTACATTAAAAAATTCAGCACCCTCACTAGAAGCTGATGCTGCATCACTGAGCACCAAGTTCAATGAATGAGAACTGCATGGGACAAAAAAAGCTCGAGGGTTTAACTCTTGGATCCTCTGTTCTTTCCTCTCATGTTGGCACCATTATTGTACCCTGACCTCTCATGTCAGCTACCGCAATTCCCGTCTCTTCCAGCTTTTTAAGAAGCACATTTGTCATACCAGCTCCTGTAGTATCATCAATGTCAATAAATTCTAGAAAATGCTCTCTGACAGTCACCGTTGCAGGGACATTTTCACTATGTTCTGTTAAAAAACGCACCTTTAAAGTAATTTGTTCCCTATGGCTGATGTCAGGTGTGCAGTCCAGAATAACAGAGTAATATCTTGCTGACTTCAGATCTGCCACAACCTTCTGTTTGGTTTCAGAGTAGCAGCCATGTTAGTTTGTATTCGCAAAAAGAAAAGGAGGACTTGTGGCACCTTTGAGACTAACAAATTTATTTGAGCATAAGCTTTCGTGAGCTACAGCTCACTTCATCGGATGCATTCAGTGGAAAATACAGTGAGGAGATTTATATACACACAGAACATGAAAAAATGGGTGTTATCATACACACTGTAAGGAGAGTGATCACTTAAGATGAGCTATTACCAGCAGGAGAGCGGGGCGGGGTGGGGAGGAGAAAACCTTTTGTAGTGATAATGAAGGTGGGCCATTTCCAGCAGTTAACAAGAATGTCTGAGGAACAATGATCTCATTTTGAATTGTTTTCCCAAAGTAGTGGTGTGTGTACATTTCTTGGGTGGTGACTCTTCTTAGATGCTCCTGGAGTACAGCATCAAACTCAGCCATCAGCTCCACAATTTTAAGGGTGTTTCCATTGTTTGGCACATAGCTGATCTGAAGTGCCACGCAGTGCTAGGTTTTGGGTAGCAAGCATTCTCACAATGGCAATGAGCCTTTTCAGAACATTTTGCCAGTAAAGAGACTCTGATGCAATCTTCTCTTGATGTTGATCATCTATGGTGGCTTTTAACCTTAGTCTCATCTCAAGCTCTTTCCACCTATGGAATGCTCTCTGGTGATTTGCTGTCTTTTCATGGCATGCCAGATATCTAGCCAGATTTTTCCAGTTCTTTGTTCCTGTAGAACCCAATGTGGCTTGAACATTAGACTGGAAGAGTTTGCAACAAAAACAGTATGCAGCATTCTGGGTTTTTGAGTACATAAGTCATGGCTTCTCGACTTTGTCAGCATTGGGGATTTCACACCAGTAATGTGCTGGATGGAAACTTCTATTTTAATTGTCTTTGGGGAACATGAAGTTTTTCACTTGCTGTGGCCCATGCAGTACAAGGAAGTCCCTCAGACTACTGCTCAAGTGGGTCCACAGTCCTAGATCATCTAGACTTAAGGAACTAAACTCAGCAGAAGCTGTTTCTTGCAGCTCCACCACAGTCTTCTCTGATCTACACTTTTCTTCAGGAATGTGCATGGCTACATCCATTTGAGATGGAGATATGGATGCTGCAGTAGCTGCCAGGTCACCAGCACTCTGACTAACTGGAAGATCAGGCATCTCCTCACCACTCACATCCTCACTGGGGCCGGAAGGCTCACCGTGAACATTTGTGTCTATGTATCTCAGGAGAGCTCCTTCCTCCTTAGATAGAACAGCTTCCTTTGCTTTCTTTCTTTTTCTGAATGCTGCCCCAGAGGGGCGTTTTCTTCTTTCACTCATGACTGCTGTTCTGTGCCAGCTATAGTGGCTCTGAACACTCAATTGAAGGGGACAAATAAGCAGGCTGGTAGCAGGGCCTGAGTGAGGGAAGATATCAGCGTCTTAAGGGCCTAAGAGTAGCAGCCGTGTTAGTCTGTATCCCCAAAAAGAAAAGAAGGACTTCTGGCACCTTAGAGACTAACAAATTTATGCTCAAATAAATTTGTTAGTCTCTAAGGTGCCACAAGTCCTCCTTTTCTTCTTAAGGGCCTAACTGGCTCCTACTACTTCAGTAGACTGCCTGTTCTCCTCAAGTGGGTTCAGAGAAGCAGCAGGAAAGAGGAAGCTCCCTGAGAAGCTGGTGTTAATCAGTCCAGCTCCTGGGGGTGCTAGAGAGGTACATAAGAGGCTCCTCCTCCTCTCTCTCCCTGCAGCTCCTGCTGCTTTCTGTTATTCCCTCTCCCCTTTTCTCCTGCCTGCCTGTTCTGTCTCTTGTGCCTTCCTTCCTGCAGCACTGCACTCCACCATCTCTGTGCATCTCGAGCAGAGAGAATCCAGATGCACCTGCAGCAGACACAATTTTCTACACTCTGGGTCCTAGTGGCGCCCCCCACCCCCCCACACTCTGGCACCTGAGGCGGCCACCTCAGTTCGCCTCATGATAAGGCCAGCCCTGCGAGTGAGCGACTTTTCTTGTATTATTAGCTGTCAATCTTCCTTTAATGAAACCAACTGATTTATGTGTATAATTGTTGGGATGATGGTGTTCAGTCCGGTCACTAAAATTTTTGTAATCTGGGTTCAATAGAGAGATAGGGCGGAAGTCACCACAATTGCGACCATCTTTGTTCTTCTTGAATAACAAAGAAATTACAGTAGTTCTCTTGTCACAAGATGCCTCTTTTTTGGAATGTTTCAGTGAAGACCTTTGAAAGAATAGAAGACAACTGATTATAAATTCTTTTGTTGCAATCTTCCGGAATCCATATGTTTTATAGCCTGTACCATCTCTTGTATTGTGAAAGTGTTGTCCATAAACATCACTTGTTCTGAAGTCAGAGCATTAAAACGTAGGCCTTCGACAAAATGCTCAAATGTATTAGAGCCAAGTGGGTTGTCTGATTTATATAAATCTTGATAGAACTGCTTACACTAATTATTTATATCTATTGGTTCACGGATAGCACTCCTGTCATCTTGTAATAAGGAAGATATATTGTTGTTGGCTAGTTCCATCTTAAGTCTCCTGGCAAGTAGTTCAACTGCTTTATCTCCACATTCATAATATCTTTGTTTGACCTTGTTGACTGTAATTTTGACTTGGCTGGATAAGCATTTGGTATTCATTAGAGAATGTAAGAGGTTTTCATTATTTGGGTTAGTCTTGTGTGTTCTCTGTAACTCGTGTTTCCTTGACCAGACAGGCTAGTAACTTGAGTCTCTGTCTCTTCTTTTGGGAGGTACACTTTATGAATTCACCCCTTACAGTAGCTTGCAGAGCTTCCCAGGAGGTGCCATATAAGTGTAAGGGGACTGTTGGCCCCTTACTAACATTCAGTGGGGGTGTTTTGGTTGGCTAGCTTCCAGTACTAAAAAGGAGGAAGGGTCGATGGGGAATCAGGACCCTGAGACTGACAGCCCCCAGGAACAATGGGGAGAGGCCAATGCTCCAGGTCAGCCTGAATGAAAGGGTGGGCAGGCTAATCAGGGAGTCAGGAGGCCAGGGAGGTCCTGTCCTCCATGTGAGCTGGATTTGCCTGGGTCAGACAGAGTGGGGCCAGGCTAAGGAGAAAGCAGGGGCCCAAGCTGTGCTGAGGAGCAGAGCTGTAGCCCCAAAGCCAGAGGCACAGCCCAGAGAGAGCAGACTTGCCCTGGGAGGAGAGCTGCAGCAACCAGAGCCAGAGGGGCCAGAAAAGCAGCCCAGGAAGCAAGTCAGTGCTGAGAGCAGAGTCACAGAAGCAGCCTGCAGAGCAGACCTGTTCTGGGAGCAGAGCTGTAGCAACCAGAGGCAGAGGGGCCAAAGAAGCAGCCCAGGGAGCTGGAGGCAGAGCAGCAGCAGCAGTCCTGAGACAGAGTGGTGCAGCTGGGGCTGGATCAGTCTGGAGCTGGGTGCGGTGAGCAGCAGTGGAGACTGAGGGGGACCCTGGGCAGCGGGCCCAGCACAGGGAGACGCCTCAGCCAAGGGGCTCTGCAGGTCAAGCTTGGATCATAACCCCAACAGGGCATGGGCGATACTGGGAAGAAGGGTCCTACCACTTAGAGCCTGAGAGCGTGTGGCCACCACCAGAGCAAGTGTCCAACCCACAGCATCCCTACAGCACAGCCAGGGCCTGAGAAGAAGGCCTGGGACTTACAAGGAACAGACTGTGAACTGCCCGGACGTTCCAGAGACACTGTTTGTGATGTTCCCTGCCACAGAGCAGGTTGATGTGTTTCCTTTAACCTTTCCCATTTTTCCTTATTCTTTTTAAAATTAATTGTTGATTAAACAACTTGCATTTGCTTTAACTTGTATGTAATGGTCAGTGGGTCAGAGAAGTGCCCAGTGCAGAGAGAGTACCCTGGAGTGGGGACACCCTAGGCCCTGTCCTAGGTGACCACAGCAGGGTTGGGGGTTGAGCCCCCCAGGAATCCTGGGCCAAGCCTTGTTGGAGTTATGAGGACTCTGCCAGACAGGACAGTGGAAGGGGAGTCCTCAAGGGTAGGGAGGCCACTGGGTAAAGGAAGTGGGAGCGAGGACTCAGATCCTTTCGCTAGCCCACTTTACCGGGGTAGTGCAGAAACCAGGAAAGTTTCCCACAAGAGCGGGACTATTCCCCCGCTTACATAAGGTAACTGGGGCTCATTTTCTTGTATGAAGTCAGAGGCGACTGAATAAGCTGTAGAACAGAATTTTTTGTATCCTTTAGTAGCCGAGTGAATCTGAAAAATTTTAACCATCTCTAGTCAGATATTTCAGCTATAACTGACAAGAGCAGTTCATAAAGGAGAACAGGTTTAAAGAAAATCAGTCAGATCTTTAGACTATAGTACTGATACATCTTTTACAAATTATGACCTGAAATCATACATAAATATTTAAACAGAGTAGTAAATTCTCAGTTATACATAATTACAAAAACATTTGTCTGGGCAGGATTTTGCCTTAATGTGTAAATCATGCTTTCCATGATTTGCATTGTTTTGAAGAATATCTATTGCTTTTAAATGGTAGTATTATTTTAAAAAAAACTTTCTAAGGGGCAATTTCTTAATTGAGAACTAAAGCACTAGTAAAAGGTTTGCTCACAGGAACAAGGTGCAGGGACTTCTCTCCTGCCTCCTGCAGGCTGGGGTCAGTGTATACGCAGAGCTAGACTGAGGCTTCTACTTCTGGGTATTTAGGGCTTGATCCTGCACCACAGAAGTCCAGGGGACTTTAATGTCAGCACAGTTAGGTCAGTGAGAGTTTTGCTATTGATTTCAGCAGAATCAGACCTAGGTTAATAGGTGTTTTGCCGTGGTCTTCAATGGGAGCAGGATCAGTATTTGTTTATTGCATCTACCCATAATCTGTTCCCAGCTACTACCTCTTTGGCTGGCTGGTCTGTGCCTCCCAGGGAGACATGAGGCCAACCAGGGCTGCTCCTCAAGGAGCTAGTGGGGTATCAGCTCCATATGGCTGGGTAGGAGGAGGGTACCTGCAGCAACTCTCCCCTTTAGTTCATCTCCAGTGTTGGGGAGCATCTCAAAAGGGCCACTTTGGCTAGACCTCCCTCCTATGTGGCTGAATTGTAATTTGAGATGTCCATTTGCCTTATCGAAGATTGATATGTCTGTCTAGTCTAGTGTCCCTTGAGTTATTATCTATATTTAATAGGTAAGGGTAACAACTGTTGTAAATGCTTATACTCGTGTATGGGTCAACTATTTCTAGTTTTCAGCCTAACATCTTTATTGCTACTAGGGGACACATTTTTGAGACAATGAAAGCGGCAACGACATTAGCCATATTGGAGGATCACCCTCAGAAAGGAAAAGCCCTTGCAGCAATGTCTGAAGCTTCAAACACTTTGTCTTTTGTAGGAAAAAGCAAATTAATGCAAGAAACGATGACAACCAAGCTCCAATCGTGGCAAAGGGCCATCCGGACTGGATCTGAGAACCTGACCGCTTTGGTTCTACTGGTGGTTCTAGTCTTCCAGAGTAGAAGGATATGATGATAGCAAGTGTTCATTCAGCGTGGCCCTGGTTTTCACAGGTGCGAAGCACTCACAGCTTCAGCTGAAGTCAAAGGGAACTGCAGGCGTTCAGGCTCTGTTGTCTCCTATGAGACAGAGCTGTTGTACAGCTATACAGGAACATTAACTCATCTCTGCAAATTTACTTCCTTATTCATTTTAAACAGCCTAGTTTTGAAGATGTTCTTATGCTAATATTCAGCTGCTAAAAATGGACATGTTCTTGCTTCTTTGTTAATGAAATGTGATTGTGTGCCAATCTGCAAAGGGTGCAATCTAAAATCTCTCTCTTCAACAATCCTAAAACAACCATTACCTGACCACCTCACAATCCTTAACATATTTATCTTCACAGCACCCCTTCAAGGGAGGAAACTGCTGTTATCACCATTGTACAGAGGGGAAACTGAAGCACAGAGAGGCAAAGTGACTTGCCCAGGGTCACACTATTGTGGACTGGGATGTTGGCAGTCTGGCCTAGTAGACAGAGCAGGAGTCAGGTCTAGTGGGCAAAGCAGACATCTAGGTTGGGGAACAAAGCTGAGGGTCAGCATAAGAATCAACTGCCAGTTACCAGACCCTGGGGTCAAGCCAAAGTCAGAGGCCAGAGTTGGAAACAGGACTGGTAAGGGCAGGAGCTGGAGGAGAGGCCAGGATCAAGCACGGAGCAGGAGCACAGTGGGAACAGGAGCAGAGCAGGAATTAGGAACAGGGGTGGGTGCAGGAGGCCGCACAAGTAGAGTCCAATGCAGCCACAACAGGAAACAACCTTGTTGCTCAGCCAACTTCCCGTGCCTCCTTCTGGCTTCAGGGGCATGGCTGGAGCAATCAGTGGAGCCTGGGCCATCCTCCAATCCGGGCTCCCCTGGGTGGGGCCTTGGTTGAGGCTGTCCTCCTACTAGTTTTTCCGCCCCCAGGTTTCAGCAGACTTTGGGTGGAGGCCAGGATGCAGGATGCTGAAAGACCTGGGACGTCACACACACACAAGAAGTCTATGGGTGAGCAGAGAATTGAACCCAGACTCTGGAGACCCAGAACAGCACCCATGCCCCTGGCCTATCCCAAACCTTTTTACACAGCAGGGAGTGTAAATCTAAAAGCTTGTACAGGTATTTCTGAAAGAGTGGGAAACCACTGTTCCATTTAGCTAAACAGGATCTATTCTTTCAAATGTTGAGCCATAACATTCACACACTCTCCCATTATTTGAATGCCATGCCAGGTGCATGCCTGGACATGAAAGATCTGAGAATGGGCAACTTTTAAAAGGTGAAATACAATCAACTGTCTAATCTGGCACGCTATACTTCCTATTGATGTACTTCAGAAGTGTATGAACAGACGGGGTCTCTTGTACCATATCTGCTCAAGAGGTCCTTTAAATGTCAAGCT
Source organism: Lepidochelys olivacea (assembly GCF_965140295.1). Lineage (NCBI taxonomy): Eukaryota > Metazoa > Chordata > Testudines > Cheloniidae > Lepidochelys > Lepidochelys olivacea. Next base: position 132,335,374 of record NC_140415.1, read on the forward strand.
CTCCAGATACACACTCCTACTCATATTTACAGTATTTCTGGGAAAGCAGTGGTGTGCTGTGACATTTTAGTAAGGCCTGCAATTCTACACTTACATGCCGTATGGGGTTGTGAGGTCAAGCTGTGCAGAGGATCCCTTTTTATTCTCCATAATGGCATCCTCTGTGTGCATCTGGGGGCTGGATGGAATCATTGCATGGGCACAGCCGGTCCTGAGGCATACAATGCATGCCAAAGCTCAGCTGAGGTGGTTCCTAGACCCGAGTTAGTCGGGACTTGTTTTCATGTTGGATTTGGTGATTTCAATGTTACTGCCATCCAGCATGATGAGGTGGCCCTCTTGTCACTGAAAGGCCAAATTACATGAAATGGAATAAACAACAATAATGCTGTGTTAAGTCTCTCTGTGCCTCACCAGCACATTGGAGATAGCTACACCTTCACCAGGGAAAGCAGAAACTTCATTTTGTTTCCAGATGAAAGCATAGAAATTGCAGAATGTTGAAAAATACAGCAAAATTTGTAGACCTTTACTCCATTGGACTTGCTGGTTTTCTTAGCACATGTAATTTTTTCCTGTTGATGTACAGGCCTTTTTTTGGAGAATGTTGCTGTGTGTTCCATTGAGGGAATTACAGTTTCTATAATCCCAGTCCCACAGCCTGCCTGAGTTCCCTGCCGAATACAGTCATGTCAAAAAGGGGGCGGAGCGTCACACTCTCTCCTAGCTCAAACAGCTGATGTCAGATCATACTTTAATAAGAAAAAATTTAGAATCTTTTCAACTTTTTTATTTTTGGCAAGCTCAAAAACTTGTCTCGCTCACCAATGGAAGTTGGTCCCATAATAGATATTACTGAGACATTTGGGACCAAATAGATGACGACGATGAGAAATGGGCAACTCTAATTCTGGCGTTTCCTGACTTTTCAGTGCATGGCTTTGCAAACTTTATTGTCTTACAATAGTTTTTTCTTTGCCTGTTTATGTAAAGCATTCTTCGGTTTCACTAGTGGTTGGTATTAAACACACACACACACACATATATATATATGTATGAATATTGCCTCTAGCAAATAGGAAAATGGAGCTTGAGCTCAGGTGCTTTGATGAAGGTAGGGCCTGAAGGTAAAAGCTTTAAGGGCCACTGACTTAGAGCAGCCATGAGGCTGCTGTAAGTGGCACTAGGGGACCAGACTGGTGCAGGATTTTCAAAAATAGGTCAAATGTAAAAAATGTGTATAAGCCTATAAGTCTGTGTGTGTGCGCGTGTGTTCATCTTGTCAAAAGTGTGTTATTTAGTTTTGTTTTAAAAGCTTCTCTCTCATGCTGATCAAAAGAGGAGGGACTGCATATCCAAATTGCCATATGCAGTGAAATAGATTAAACCTTGTGAACTCTATAGCTAGGGGCTTGATAAAATGTGAAATATTTTAGGCTTCACCATAGTTCTTCACTGATAGCCTTGAATCACTAGACTACAAAGACAATAGCTACATAGAATACTACAGTTCAAGAGCATTTGAATAAACATCCTGTCCATTTACCATGGTGTTCAATTTTCTGGGTTTCCATAAGCTTTTGGAAGTTACCGCAGCTCTGAATTATTACATAATTTTTCCTCAAGCCAGCTCTTAGGCCCATCTGTTCTTATGTCCATCCTCATTCAGCAAAACATGTACTTAAGTCTTAATGAAGTCCAGGTGATTTTCTGAATAGGAATGGACTGCTGAATCAGGGGCTGAGTGATCTAGTAGATCATTACCAGAGATAAAACAAAGATATCTAATGCAAGAATGTTTCAACGTTCTTTTTAGAAACTCTTTAGATATTGGCATCTATTCAACCGTGCCCTCAGTCCTGACTCCTGCCAGCCCTCTGTGTTGAGCTCCCACTGATATGAACAAGTGATCTGGACATTGGGTTTACAGCTTTGGGCCTCATAGACAATGCTCTCTATGAGTTCATTGAGCGCAGAATGTCAAAGAGAACATTTTGCTTTCGTAGGGCCCAATCTCAATACCCTTGATCTTGTGAGTGGTACTACTGTCATCAGTAGGGCTACTTACAGAGTGAACTGCTCCTAGGTGTGACTAAAGGGATCAGAACCTGGCTAGGGTTACCATACGTCCGTATTTTCCCAGACACGTCCGGCTTTTTGATTCTTAAATCGCCATCCAGGAGGAATTTTTAAATATCTAAAAACGTCCGGGATTTTGCCACATCAGTCGGGACGCCCTTTGTCCCAATATCGGGGACCGCTCACCTCACCGCGCGCAACAAAGTCCCGGGGCTGGCGGTGCTCCCTGGGGCAGCTCCTGGCACCCGCCCGCCGGCAGGAGCCTGCAGTGTGGGCGGCCCCTAGGCACAGAGGCAGAGGGGGTCTCCGCATGCTGCACCGGCTCCCTCCTGCCAAATCAGAGCTGTGGGGGCGGGGCATGCAGGCACTGGCAGCGGGCAGAGAGCCCTCGGCCAACCTGACCAGAAGCCAGAGGGACCTGCCGGATGGCTCCCGGGAGCCGCCCCAGGTAAGCACCGCAGGGACTCCCCACCTCGCCCCCCAGCAGGTCCCTCTGGCTCTTAGGGTCGGGTCCCAGGGGAGGCGGAGGGCTCCCTGCGAGCTGCTGGCGCCTGCAAGCCCCGCTCCATGGCTCTGGCAGCTCCCATTGGCACTTTTCCCAGCCAATGGGAGCCACGGAGCTCGCACTTGTGGTGGGTGCAGCAGGTGGAGACCCCTCAGCTGTCTCTGATCCGAGGAGCCAGAGGGACCTGCGGCAGGAGGGAAGAGTAGCCGAGCGGGGGGGGGGGGCGTGAAGAGGAGAGCGGCGAGGGAGCCATCAGCAGCAGGTGGGGTCCAATGGGGCAGGGAGGGGGACGGGGTTGGAATGGGGGTGGGGAAGGGGTGGATTTGGGGCGGGGTGGGGCGCGAGCAAATACCTTCCCCCATGGAGTGTCCTCTTTTTTGAATATTCAAATATGGTAACAATAAACCTGGCGCATACTTTCGCTCGCTTGCTCACTCACCCCATCCTTTCCTGGGGACTGCGCCTGGATGGGTTGGAAAGGCAAAGACCCTGGTAGGGCCACCAGAGCCCAACGGGTCAAAGGGTAGAGACCAGATGAAAAGCAGCCCACTAGTACTCCAGGTTGGGTGTTGAGCGAGGCCAACAGCCTATCCTCATGCAATCACAGTGTTTCAATTTGAAGCTTCCAGAGAAATCAGCCCCAAAGTGAAACACTGCGACTGCATGATAATATCACAAGGGTTGATAACACTGCAGACTTTGGGGAGATCCCCTACACTGAGGGTGAGCTCAATCTTCATTCAGCATTAGTTAGGCATGAAGAAACAGAATTAAACGGTGTGTTTGCAAAACTGCAAAAAAATTGGTACATTGTTATAATTCAAACCTAACAGCTCAATCATAGAATCATAGAATATTATGGTTGGGAGAGACCTCAGGAGGTCATATATGAACACTGGGCCTAGTGGAAATCTCCCTAGTATTATAAGTAGGGAACTTGGCATCCCTGACAATAGGTATCTTCTGAAAATGACCTGTGTTACGTTACCTGTAGGAGGAGTCTATACAGGAGTCTACACATTATAAATATTGTAGTGCTGTGTGTCTGGGAAATATAGATAACTGACGAGCATTTATGACTTTCTAACAGGCAGCCTATGCAATACAATAGAACTGCTGACATCAGCGAGAAGGATCGGCAGAAATAGCCCATATGGCCCAGCATTCCATCGCTGTTCCTGGAGGACACCTATATATCAGACACTTGGAATGAAGTTTATTACAGTTTTGCAGACATTTTAACTTTTTAAATCAAGCCCTTGGATTACACAGACTTCTCTCAGCAAATATAATGGTCTAATCCAGGGGTCGGTAACCTTTCAGAAGTGGTGTGCCGAGTCTTCATTTATTCATTCTAATTTAAGGTTTCGTGTGCCAGTCATACATTTTAACCTTTTTAGATGGTCTCTTTCTATAAGTCTATAATATATAACTAAACTATTGTTGTATGTAAAGTAAATAAGATTTTTAAAATGTTTAAGAAACTTCATTTAAAATTAAATTAAAATGCAGAGCCCCTGGACCAGGGGCCAGGACCCCAGGCCGGCAGCAGAGTCCCCCGGACCGGTGGCCGGGATCCGGGGCCGGCAGCAGGCTGAGCAGGGCCGGCAGACGGAACCCCAGCTGGCAGGGGGCCGGCGGCCAGTACCCTAGGCCAGCAGCGGAGCCCCTGGACCGGTGTTAAGGACCCAGGCAGTGTGAGAGCCACTGAAAATCAGCTCATGTGCCGCCTTTGGCACGTGTGCCATAGGTTACCTACTCCTGGTCTAATCCAAATAGAAATCTGATAGTTTGTGAATGTGATGCAGTGTTTAAAATCTCTGGGAGTGGCTGGGTCATTACACATATTAAATCTATTTTCCCATGTTAAGTATCGTCACACCTTCTTGTCAACTGTCTAAATGGGCCATCTTGATTATCACTACAAAAGTTTTTTTTTCTCCTGCTGATAATAGCTCATCTTAATTAATTAGCCTCTTAGTTTGTATGGCAACTTCCAACTTCTGTGTGTGTGTGTGTGTGTGTGTGTATATATATATATATATCTTCTTACTATATGTTCCATTCTATGCATCTGATGAAGTGGGCTGTAGTCCATGAAAGCTTATGCGCTAATAAATTCGTTAGTCTCTAAGGTGCCACAAGTACTCCTGTTCTTTTTGTGGATACAGACAAACACGGCTGCTACTCTGAAACCTATCAATTGCAGCTCTTCTCTAGGGCAGCATGCAGTTCCTGGCACGCTGGGCTTCCTACCACTCTCTGGGAATTCCCAGACTCTCAGAGCAAAACTTCCAGGCCTCCTGCTCTGGTGGGAACTCCCAGGGTCTAGGAACCACCTCAGCTGAGCCTTGGGAACTCTCTATCAGTCTCATTAGCTGCCAGCCAGTCACCTAGGGATTTAATTACTCCCAGTTTGGCCTTAGGTACATTTAGAAAAATGGAGGGTTTTCACTTAATTAAATGTGAAATCATATGATATAGTCAGTCCATCATCCCCTGTGCTGTGGAACGGGATACTTCATTCTCTTTATTTTACAATGCCCTAGAATGCCTCATGATCAACGTGCTGCAGAGTTGTGTTTTCTGCTCTGTAGAATTACTACGACAGACTCAGAGGTTGTGGCAGCCAGTTAGGAAGCTGCTTGGGCTGCTAGCACCTTGGTCAGTGTGGGAGGTAATTTGCAACTGTGGGATAAACAACATATTAGCTCAATGTCTCTGATAAAACAATCCTCCCTGACATGCCATTGAAATGGTAATTGTTCCTTTTCAAAGACAGCACTTCATTAAGGTGAATGGGAGTAGTTCACACGGCGCAGCTCTATTGATTCCGTCTGTATGCAGACTCAGGCAGACGTCACCATGTTTATGCTTGGTTCATGTTGCTAAGGTTGTCTTCACAATCAAAAGGGCTGGAAACATAGTTTTAAAAAAGAAATCTGAACTTAGGTTCTGGAAGGATAATTCTGCACCTACAGTGGATTCTGTGATAAGTTTCATAGCTGTAAATCATGGAATATATGGGGCACTAACTATCTTTTCTAAATACTATATTTCCTCTTCAGATATTCTGGACAAAATCCTAGAGACCCTATAAGGAGATTCCTCTGGGAGTGCCAAAAGCAGCAGAGCTGGTGAATTTCCACGGTGCGGTGATCCGTATTCCCTGTGTGTGCAGGGGTGGTGCAGCGGCAGAATGGGAGGGTGAGGAGCAGCCCTTGTAAATCTGCTATTATGTGGCATATACCCCAACCGTACCCTCTCAAGAAAGGGGTCAGCAACCAAGGTGGTTACTGCTGTCCTGACTGTGAAGCAGCTCCCTGGCCACTCTGTGACCTTTAGGAGGGGACCCCTACGCACATACACACAACTTCCACAAACCCTCCGCAGCACACAGTAGGGTTGCCGGTGGCTTCTGTATCCGGGTGCCATTTAGGGTTGCCAGGTGCTCGGTTTTCAACCGGAAAGTCCTGTTGAAAGCGGGACCTGGTAGTGTCTGATCAGATGTACTGACTGGACACCAAAAGCCTGGTTACTGCAGGGTAGGGGGAGGCATCAGGTCATTAATCCGCACCAGTCCCTGCTCAACTGGGGCCGCCTTCTACCTGCAGGCAGGCTCCTTGTCAGGCAACAGCAGGTCCTGTCCCGGCCCCAGAGCAGAGGGAGCCCAGCTGGTGGGGGAGGCAAGAGGTGGATAGGATTCAGAGAGTAATGGGGGGATAGTAGCAAGCGATGGGGGCGGGGCCTTGGGCAGAAAAGGTGGAGAAGGGGCAGAGTCTGTGGGAAGAGGCAGAGTGGGGGTGGGGCCTTAGGGGTCTGGTTATCAGCAATTAGAAAGGTGGCAACCCTAGCACACAGGCTTACAGAGTAGGTTGCACTTTCCCCCTCACCCCCAGAGTAGAGACGCTGCATTCCTGAATGTCTGCGTGTAATGCACACGGAATGTCCAATACCGGAACAAGGGCAGCAGCCCTACTTGCACAGTCAGTAGCTGATGCGGCTTTTGCACCCAGTCAGCCCCGTGATGCTCTGCCCTGCACTGTGTAAAGTCTTCCACTCTCCTGACATTCCTAGCGGGGTGGGGTGGGGGAGGGTTATCAGTTTGGTTTCCTCTCCTGCTCACAGTGATAGAAAGAACATCTCCACATTTCCTCCACCCACTGAGAGCGCTAAAGGGATGACTGTGAAAGGTCAAGCAAATCTAGCTCTACACCCTTCCTTTTCAAGAAAATCACCAGAGCAAATATTTCACAACCGAGGCCTGGTTTATTTTACAAATAATTACACCTACACGAGATAACTCGCTGGGTCAATGCTCTGGAATTTTGCATGTTTACAAATGGCATTGTTCTTGATCGCTCATTACACAACTCGTTTTATGATGTTGCCAAGAACAAAAGAAAAATCAGCCCAAGAAGCAACACGCTTTGATTTGTTTCTTATCATCTGCTACTATCCAGAAGGATCTGAATAACAAGGGGAGCTAGTTTTCTTTGCAGCAGATAGAATATATAGCATATAATAGATGCAGGCAGCATGGCCCCTCACAACTGAGCTCTGTGCCAGTCCACACAGAAAAACAGGCACCAGTTGCATCCTTGGCTTTTCTCTACACACTAAATATGTTTAAATCCTACCAAAGCTTTTCAAACTCAGCATCATGTTGTCCTTCTCAATCAATTCCTCCCCAACACCAGTAAAGCTATGCATGTATTCTGTTCCCCAAGCCCATCCTCTGTCGAGGCCCAAACCTCTGTCGCTGAAAGGAAAGGGAAAACATGGGTTTTGCATGGCACATGGAAGAGGGTGGGCATTGGCCTATGCAAACTACCAGATGGCAAGTTCCAGAGCTGAGATCGCCCATTAAGAGTGACCTTCTGCCTGCCTCCAAGAATGCAGTCAGAGCTGTCTCTGTAGGTTACAACTGCCTCCGCTGTGCTTGGGGGTGGGCAGTCCCAGAGAAACCACACAGAAATATCGAAATGGACAACACTCTGCTAACGTCTCATCAGTATAAAAGGCAGAGTTCACGATAAGATTAACAGTGTTCCTAGTTAATTTAACCATTTAATACAAGACAACATTATGTATAGTTCTATACGTTGTGATAGACCCAGGCCAGTTGGGTACAGCAGAGTAGCCTTATTGGGATCCACTGATAAAGGATTTCCCCCCCCAGCCTAAGAGGGGGGTCCACAGGACCTGGAAAACCAAATAATTACGGGGGACAACTAATGAACAACAGGGACAGGAGTGCGGTCAAAGGGTGAAACGCAGAGAACTGGACGGGGACACCGAGCAGAGGACCCTGTACAGCGCCCACTGCTCCTCGAAGGCGTCAAAGGAGTCAGTGGACGCTGCCCAGAGGAACTCTGCCCGGAGGCGTGAACGGACGGAGGATCGGAAATAGGCCCCACAGTCACAGGAGACTCCATGGGCCAACCTCCTTACCCTGATTTTATAGATGGCCACTTTAGCCAGGGCCAGGAGGAGGTTGACCAGGAGGTCCCGTGACTTAGTGGGGTCACGGACAGGGAGTGCATAAATAAGGGGGTGAGGGGAAAAGTGCAACCAAAATCTTAACAAAATATTCGCGAGGAGCCGGAATAGGGGCTGCAACCTGGCACACTCCAGGTATACATGCGCCAGGGTTTCCCTCACGCTGCAAAAGGGGCAGGTGTCCGGGATTGGGGTGCACCGCGCCAATTACATGCCCGTGCTAACGGCCCCGTGAAGGAGCCGCCAACTGATATCCCCGGCGGGCCTCGGGACCAGGGTGGAATAGAGGTTGGCCCACTGGGGCTCCTCGCCCTCTAGAGGTGGCAGGAGGTCCCGCCACTTTGTGTCTGGGCAGGACGCGAGGATGAGGATGTGAAGGGTGGGGAGCACGAGCAGGTATAGAAGTTTCCTTGGCACGGTCTGGAACTGGACCGGCTGCAGCTCACGTAGCTGGCTCACGGTGAAGGGGTGGGGGGGGTAGGTCGGGTCCACGGGGCAGGGGCCAGATGAAAATGTCCGGAGGGCCTGGGGTGTGAGCAGAGTAGCAGAAGGCAGGTATACTGGCCACTGGATTAACAATTTTCTGTTCCCTGACTGACCAGAGCAGGGGCTGCTCCAGGCTAATGAGAACACCTGACTGCAATTAACCTGCAAAGAGTCAGGTGAGGCCATTAAGCTAATGTGACCACCTGACTCTAATTAAGGCCCCTCTGATAATATAAAAGGGCTCACTCCAGTCAGGCAGAGAGGAGTGGAAATGCAGCTGAAGGGCTGGTTAATGAAGACACCCTCAAGTCATTAGTAAGGGAGCCCTAAAGTAAGGGTGAAGAAGGGAGAAGCAGGAGAGCTGTGGGGAAGTGGCCCAGGGAAATGTAGCAACTCTGGCAGTGAAAGGTTGGCTGCCAACAGCTGCTACCATTAGGATCCCTGGGCCGGAACCCGGAGTAGAGGGTGGGCCTGGGTTCCCCCCAACCCACCACTACAGAAAGACCTCCTGGAAGGGGAAAACAGGCCCCTGTCAGGACAGGAGGCTAAACTGTTTTGGCATGAGGCCGTAGGAGCAACAAAGACTGTGGGAATTCTCTCACCAACCTCCATTGCTGGCTTATGATGAAAAGGGCTCAGTAGACTGTATCCCTGGCCCTAGAGAGAGACGGGCTACATGGAGGGTTGCAGTGAGCCTCTGAAGCTAGCATAAACTGCCTGGAAGCGCGGGACCCACGGGGACAAGGTCAGAGCTCTGCCACAACATATATATGCTCACACACACAATCAGAGCCTCTATTGGACGATCCGAAGGGAATATCCATTGTGTTGTCTTACATGACTTACACACATCCTTGAGTCATTACATGGGAGCACAGGACCACGTGTCTATGCTGAGCTGCCAGAAGAAAAAATGTTAAAGAAACCAAAGAATTGTTAAATTCTGTAATTCAGTTAGTTTCACCCAGGGTGAGTTGTTTCTACTTTGCACACACTTTCAGGTGCCTAGATCAGTTATATGATTTATATCATTGTAATCAAACCCTTGTCTACACTAGGGTTTGCCAGCATAGCTATCCCAGGAAACCCCGTTAGAGTAGATACAGCTTATACCAGCAAAAGAACTCTCTTCCTGGTATAGCTTATTCTGGTTCCCCAAACAGAATAAGCTACAGCTGCTTTTGCCAGTATAGCTGTGTCTACACTAGGGCTTTTCCCAGGGGAGGTGTCAGTTAGGGGTGTGATTTTTTCTAACTGATGTAGCTAAGACGGCAAAACTTTTTAAGTGTAGACCAGGCCTGACATTTGTTCAGCAATCTGAGACTTTTGCAGGTTAGTGGCCAAGCAGAAAATACAATCCAGACCTCCTGATTCCCAGCCCAGTGCGCTACCATCTGGACTGCCTCTCCCGTTGGAACCTGTGCAGCGTCCTATCAGTGCAGAATGTTATCACCATGATCAAGTCAGCCTTCCTGCAGTGAAGTTATGAAAACACTTTCAACTGTTTCCTTCTCCTGCTGCAGCATGAACACCGGCGCCCCATAGCTCCCATTAAGTTTTGTCCCTTTCCAGTTCCTGACAGTTCCTGTCCATTCAGTCAGGGCCTGTGAGCGTTAAGGAGGATTCCCTGGCTACTCTTACAAGCCTCCCATGGCAGAGGGGGAAGGATGACTCAATCACTGAAGCTGATCACTAATTCACCCCACCGCTCCCGATGTACACGGCAAGCAGTGTCTGTCACTATCAGTGCCTTCAGAGAGGGATGTGTGCTTCTTGCAACACAGCTGCACACATCATAGACGAGGAGGAGCAAAAGGAAGTTTATCAACACACACACCACACCAGGTACCGCTGTGAGCAGAGCCGCAGCTCTTCCTTCTGCCCGTTGTCAAAGCGACTACACTGAACAAAACTTTGCAGGGGGTTTTTGGGGCTGATGCACAGGTTTAGGGACATGCCGACTTTCCCGTCCATGTTTTTCCCTTAATTGTGCCACGTTGGGGGACTCATGCCCGCTCTCCCTCCTCCAAGACACCTCTCCCTCCCATTTGGGCTCAAAAAATAAATGCCTGGTGTAAAAGCCAGTCTTCATTTTCCTCCTTCCGACTTCCAACCCAAGAGTAAAATGAGTAAGTTATGAGTGCTGATTTGATGGCCTGAAGGGATACTATCGACTTGACACCTGGACGTAAGGCAGCCAATCAAAGTGTGCTCATTAGAGCTAATCTCCTTTCTTCTGTCTGTTGAAGTACAGTATGTACGAGGCCCCTTTACTGTAGTACCTGAGTGCCTCACAATCTATTCCTCTTCACAGCACTCCCTGTGTGGTAGGGAAGTGTCATTATCCCCACTTTGCAGATGGGGAACTGGTGCCCAGAGAGCCTGCCTGGGCGTGTCTGGTGAAACAAAACCTGACGCTGGGTTTCCAGAGTCTCAGGCTAGCACTCTGCCCCTGGATCAGTCTTACTTTGCCTGTTTCAGCAACAAGAGCCAGTAGGGGAGGAAGTGGGACAGACGGGGGCACGCTCAGTAACATGGCCTTTACACCGTGTTCATACTGCACAGTGTCCCTTCTTTAAACAGAAAATGCATTAATGTACTCCAGTTAGCTAAAGACGGGGATGGAAAACAGAGCTTTCAGAGAGTGTAGGGAACCTCTCTACATTAGAATGAGAGAAGAAAGTCTCAGGGACTTTCAGGATTTCAGGCACATACAGAGCGTGACCTCATGGAAAAGCATCAGCCCCATAATGAGGAACTGGAGGCTGTATAAACTGCACTCCCTGCATTTTCTCCCTTCTGTTACTGCTGTCTGGGGGTGGGGGTGGGGGGGATATACCATGTCCCAGCAATATTAAATCAGGACTGAGTCATCGGTGGCTTCAAAGGAGTGAGGCTGACACATCACTGAAGGGATGAGGAAGTGTTCTGAGTGTTAAGGGACCAGAGAAGTAAGTGAAGCTGAAACAAGTCCAGACAGGTGAAGAGAGAGTACTCGGAAGAATAAGGAAGCTGTGGCCGTCGTTCTCAGCCTTCCTGGTACATATGTCAGACGCCTTAAGATCCTGAACTGATCACCAGATGAGAAATCCAACTAGAATCATAGAATATCAGGGTTGGAAGGGACCTCAGGAGGTCATCTAGTCCAACCGCCTGCTCAAAGCAGGCACGATCCCCAAATTTTTTTTGCCCCAGATCCCTAAATGGCCCCCTCAAGGATTGAACTCACAACCCTGGGTTTAGCAGGCCAATGCTCAAACCACTGAGCTATCCCTCCCCATTAACTAGAGGTGGGAGAGCACACATGTCAGAAGAACTGATCAAACTTGAGCAGGCCACAGGGGAACCAAGGCTAGCATGCACAGCTAGTTGTGATGGCCAGGAGACAAGCAGCCTAGGATGGCAGTAACGGCTGGAAGTCCTGGAGTGATGGACAAAGTACTGATCTGTGGATGGGGGAAAGAAAACTGAAATGGATTTTGAGGTTTGGATTTTCAAAGAAGCCTAAAGGAATTAGGTATCAAACTTGCATTGGCTTTAGGGTTCTTTGGTACCTCCGATATCTGTGCTCTTCTAGCTCCAATAGGATTTCTCATCTGGTTAGCAGTTTGATGCACATCTGAAGGTTCTCCATATACACACGGGAAGGCTGAGAGTGACTGACAACAGATTCCTTATTCCTTTGGATGCCTCTGAAAATCCCAGCCTGGAATTTTAATTCAGAAAATCCAGTCTCCTTGGTTTATTTTATTAGAACGTTGTCCTAATTTAGCCAAGGACTTTTACCAAACTATTCCTCTGATGCTTGAAAGCTGTGTATCAAGCAGTACTGGAATACAGCATAAACTGTCAGTTTAAACACAACTCTGTGCCTTGCCTGCCCAAGGAGAAGCGACTGATCATATATTTCAAAGACAGAGGGGTCAAACAGAGGGGTTTTCTGCCAAGCATCTTGTTCATGTCACAATTAGGACATTTCATTGTTAATAAGGATCAGAACTTATTTACGATGCTGTCAGCTGAAAAAGGTTGCAACCATGAGGTGTAAATTTCAGGATTTTGCAAGATCCTGCTGGGTTTTGTAAGATTTTTTGGGAAATTTTGCAAAGTTTCTACAGAACAAAATCACTTCACAGAGCACCTGATGGATTACCATATTTTTGGACTGATGAAACTGTATGAGATGCACAAATAATGATTTTATAGCAAAGTCATTATAAAAGAACTGCGTTTGCTATGCAAACTAACCTAAAGGTGATGAATATGCATTTTTACCTCTCAACGTGATACCTGCATTAGGTGCTGAGCACTGGAAAATCTGGCCACTTGTTTTGGTGCCTACTTGGAAGCTAAGCCCTTGGAACCTGGCTCTGAGCTTTTTGGAAAGTCTAAAGTGATCAGTCTAATTTAGGGACCAGCCTTGCAAACATTCATTACCCCTTGCTGCACACAGAGCCAGAATGGAAACTTGAGTTTCTTAAGACAATTGACACAGGTAACTACATCTTCATTATGCAAAAGAGCTTGAGATTCAACCTGGAAATGGAACAAATGTCTGTCCAGCATATATTATATGCATTCTGAGCTGGAATAGATCAGTGCTTGATAGTTCACCATGGAGGTAAGTAAAAAGGGCCATTCAGAGATGTCACAGATCCGATAGAACCTTTGTTGGTTTAGTTACAATAGCTCTTGGCATCAAGGGCTCTTGCCAGATGGGCTATTTCCAATCAAGTGTTAATTTAGCAATGCAGACACACTTAGCAGACGCTACTTGCTAAAATACACAAGTGATGCGGAGTCTATTACTATTACTGAGCTGAAGGCATACAGTATATTTTATTGTGGAGCTCAGCTGGCACTTAAAGGCACAGAATGATGGCTATGCAGTATAGTTGTATCAGTCCCAGGATATTAGAGAGACAAGGTGGGCGATGTAATATCTTTTATTGGACCAACTTCGATGGCTAGTGATTTATAAGATGGGCCATCCCCGCGGTTTATTATATTATTGTTATTACTCGGCATTGATTGCTACCAGCTCTGTATTATTCTAATGTTGAATACTTCATCTCATCTATATCAAGATAAACCTGCTGGGCTAGTCATTGTTGCTAAGCATTTTCCCTGCCTGGTAAATCTGCGCACAGTCAATACCCTATTAGTACTCAGTGCACTGAAAACAAAAAGAAGCAATGAAATCTATACTGCAAACCAGTGCTGCCAAAGTACAGCATGTCTGCTCATAATCCTTTCTGAAGGTGTCCTACTACTAAAAGGTGGAACAGCAGGTTCCGGGGACATAGGGCATGAGTGACAGATACAGTCATAGAGCAATTACGATATTTTACATTAGCAAGACTGCAGAGCTTCCCAGAATTGTTAACACAGAGCCAATGAGATAAGTGCATGTGCCTCTCCACCACCTCTCTATATTCACACTCAAGAGGTGGCTAAGAGGACCAGCTCTCACTTGCAGTACCTTCAAATCTCACGAGAGCCCTGGCTGGGGGTATGAAAAGGATCAAGATCGGAGGGTTTTCTAAAAGGTACTGCCTGTGTCATACAGGAGGTCAGCCTAGATGACCACAATGATCCCTTGTGGCCTTACAATCTGAGAGACACAGACTTGCCTAGTTCGAGCACCATGCAGGACAACTGCCCCAAAAATATATTTCTATCCTGGCAGACGGCATTTCAGGAACTAAACCTTTATAACACTCCCTAAACTTGCCCCCAGTAGTAGGGAGTTGTAAAAGTGATAGTTTCATGTCTTGTAGGAGACAGTGGATGACTGAGAAACTCCTAAGAAAATTGGTTGCTATTTGAATCATTCCGGTATTTTAATGAAATGTTTACATTTTAAAAATTTGATGCTCTTTTAAGTTTAGAACGAACATATAATGTTTAAGGGCGACCACTCCCTGGCTGCTGGTGGGCAAAAAAGTATAAAGAGAATGTCTTTCCTCAATGTGTGATAATTGCTTACTTATCTACCAACATCTGTTCTCAATGGGAGCTCTCAAGTGCTGAGCACTGCTGAAAAAAATCTGGGCATTTATTTAGGAGCCTGATTTCAGTGTGGTTGGTGTCACGGTGTTTGGAGTGGCTTATGACCATAAGTACCTACCTCAGGGCAGACTGTTACAAACAGGGCAGACACTCCAAACTGGTAGTATGTTCTATAATTAGATTTCACCGAACCAGTGACAAATATGAACTCTTGGATCACTATAAGATCTTTTTATACACTCAAAGCATGAGAAAAAAAAAAGATCTTCTACACTTTCCACAGTATAAAGAAAAGGAGTACTTGTGGCACCTTAGAGACTAACCAATTTATTTGAGCATGAGCTTTCGTGAGCTACAGCTCACTTCATCAGTATGCATCCGATGAAGTGAGCTTTAGCTCACAAAAGCTTATGCTCAAATAAATTGGTTAGTCTCTAAGGTGCCACAAGTTCTCCTTTTCTTTTTGCAAATACAGACTAACACGGCTGTTACTCTGAAACCAGTCTTACCATGGAGTCACAGACAGTTCCCTTGGACTTGCCAGTCTATCTTGTCACCCACGCAAGCTGGCCTTAGAAAAAAATGGTCACTTACACCAAAAATCACAAAATATTCAGGTTGCTGCCAGTCCCACGAGACCAGTCACTTACCCCAGATCAATTGGTACCCTAGATCTTACACCAAAGACGATGTCTGTAGCCAATTCTGTAATAAACTAACTAAAGGTTTATTAACTAGGAAAAAGGAATAAGAGTATTATTTACAGCTTAAAGCAAGCAAACATATACACAACAAATGAGTTGCAATCTAAATCCTAAGAGTGACAGAGTTGTAGTGATCTGTCAATTCAAAATGTCTTTCAGCAGATGTCTTTCAGCTGAACCTGAGGTAATCCCTGGGGATCTCTGCCTTCGTTTAATGTCTTTAGCCCTGTGAGAGTTCAAATAGCAAAGAGATGTAAAATTTTCACATCAACTATTTTTATTTCCCTCTTTCAGTATTCAGACAGGATGGGATGAGGCCTTCTGCACATACTTCTCCATGGGTGAATGGGGCAATTAACAAAGCTTTTGTCTTATAATGGCCCACTTAATTTTTGATAGTCCTCCTGGATGGACAGGCAAGGACAATTCCTATGCCTGGGTTCACAATCTCAGAGCAAACACTTTCAAAGTTATAAAGCAAAATGTATATATTTCCTTGTAGCCTGGAATACAGACCTTACAAATGAGCTTAATGCAGGCAGCAACTTACAAGCATTCCATAGAGTCTAAACACCAAATAGATTCTTATAAAACTGATACCTATTTGAACAACACTAATATACAGGTGAGCTGGTTTGGGTTCCAGCTAGAAGTTGGTCAGTTCTTAGCTAACGCCTAAGGCCTTCACCAGAGCTGGTACTTGGTTTAACCAGCATCATAGTTGGGTGCTGAGCCCCTTTGGAAATTTGAGCACAACCACATATTGGGTTGTGCATCGGGTGGTAGAAGCATAGGAACATGGTTTTAGTCTTTTAAAAATGTTAAAGAATTGCCACATGGCCAGGCTGATGATGCGTTAGAAATGTAACTTGCTCTTCATCTTCATTTTTATCTCCAGGATTTCTCGACTTTAATGTTGTAGTAACAGTTACGAAAGCTTATGCCCAAATACATTTGTTAGTCTCTAAGGTGCCACAAGTCCTCCTTTTCAGTTTGTATACAGTCTGTTAATAAGAGTGTCATGTACTTTGTGGAGTGTATGAACGAAAGGCACTGTATAAATACAAAGTCATTATACTCCTCACTCACTACAAAGGGAAAACCGGTATGAGTCCAACTGCACCAACCCCAGCAAGGAGCCCCTCCATCAGGAAGTTTCCTCACATATATGAACTGGAATGTCTGAACAATAAGGAAGATGCAATGACAAGAATTCCTCTGGACACTGATCAGTAGTGACCACAGCTCCTGTCTAATCTGCACTGGGAGATTTTCAGATGACAGGAAATCTGCTGTTAACCAGATTCAGATATCAAAGATTCGCAAAACACCCCTGAAAACCCATCACTTCTTCAGCTTTCCTCATTTCCTCTTTCACCCGCATGAAATAAGACACTGTTTTCCTGAGTTCGTCTTTTAAAGTAATCACACACCACAATGTATTGCATCAAACCAGCATGAGTGAGCTACTCTGTGTGTAGAGATTTCCCAAACACTGTATTTCCTAACTTTTTCTGAATATTTTATCATGTATTCCCAGTTGTTCCAGCCATTAAAATAGCTAACCATTTTCCCTTCCTTTTTAAAAAAAAACTATTACGATACTGACCCGCTACTCAACATATTACAATACTTGTTATCCTTCCTCAGAGACTATGGAAAAGTGGATGAAAAGTGACGACCTAGTTTTCCTATGGGAGATAGTAGGGGACTTCGCTGTAATCTCATCTTTGTCTTAACACCTCCTGTTGTGTTTCACAAACTAGGTGCATAGATAACACCCTTAACATGTGAAGATAGGGAGGTAGTGTGACCTAGTGGATAGTGCCTTGGACTAACAGACAAATATTCTATTATTGTCTCTACCACTGATCTGCTGTATACACCTTTGCCTGCTTAGGTGTAAGCTCTTCAGGGCAGTCACTTTCTATATATTTGTACCATGCTTAGCACAATGAGACCCCAATCTCAGAAGAGGCTGTAAATCCTACCATAATATAAATAGCATTCGTCCTTATGAAGTAGTAAGTACTATGTCTAGAATACGACAGGGTGGAGACGGCGGTACACATAGGTGTGGACAGACACACGAGTGCACCGTTTTACTGCACACATGGCATTCATCATAGCTATTACGATTGTGGTTATAAAAGAATGTACTGTAAGAGAGAGAAAAATAGAGTCCTCAACCTGTCAGGGCTCAGGAAAGGTCTGAGGGGGCAGATCAGTCACAGTGATACGTGGTGTGAATTTTTCAGCATTTGGATATGACTGAGTAAATGACATTCTTCTTGTTTGCCGAGTCTCCTTTTGAATTTCAAAAGATGCAGTCATTCTAGTGACTAGCCCTGAGGCTCTCGTTAACAGAAAACCACCATGTGCACCACAAAGACCTCTTTGCACATTTAGGATGTGTAGTAACTAGAGTTGCAACAAAACCAGAGTGAAGTAAGATGGCTATTCTGGAAACTTGAAAGCAAGACTTCCTGACAATCCTTTGACTGTCCGATTGGTCCCTTAAACGTGAAGCCAGCTACTGTGATCAAACCGAAACTTATAAAGTACAAACTAACTACTTGTATAGCAGTCTGGATGTGAGATTCAGTCTGATTGGTGAAAGAAGCACAGGGACTGTCTCTGTGCTTGTTCAGCACCTCGCACAATGGAGTCCTAGTCCAGGAGTTGGGCTCCTAGGCACCAGGGGAATATCAATAATACTGGTAGTGCTCTCAGGCACATCCTGAACAAGGGGTGGTGCGTAAGGAGGCACAGTGCAGAGACATGGCTCTGAGTCACACACAATCCCTTCCCTGCTTTCCCCTTGTTCCAAGGGTTAGCGATTTGCTGCTAGCTAATCCCAAGAGCAATGTATGCCACACATGCCACTGCATTGCTTCATGTACACTAGGTTCTGTGCTGGGGGAGTGGAGCCAAGGCACTGCCTATTCCCCTGTGTTTGGTATTAGTTGCTCCCCAGGGCCAAATTCTGATATCATTACATTCACTGAACAGCCCCTTACTCCACAAGCAGTCCCCCTGAAATCAGTGTGAGGGAGGGTGTCAAAATCTGGCCCTCTGTGACTACAGCATATATTTTTCCTGTGCCTGCCTGCTTCATTTCCTGGGATAAAGGTATAGATCTTCTCCCCAGCCATCCCTTTTCCTTGGTGGCCACCGGGTCCTTCCAGTTATGGCCTTTGCTCTCTCAAGGCCTTATCTACCCGCCACTGAAATCAATGGAAAGACCTTCACTGACTTCAACCAATCTGGATCAAGCCCTGAGTCCTAAAATACTGCACTCCCAGCCATCGCCCTCTGACTATTGCTGCTGTCTCCTCTTTCACCCTCCCCTTTCTTATCACAGAACTATGGCACAAGAGGGTTAGAAGGGACTGCAAGGGCCATCTAGTCTAGCCCCCTGCCAAGGTCTAAACCTCTCAGACAGATGGCTATCCAGCCTCCTTTTGAAAACCTCCAGCGAAGGAGATCCCATGACCTCCCTAGGCAGTCTGTTCCACTCTCCCACTGTTCTTACAGTTAGGAAGTTTTTCCTGAGATATAATATAAATCTGCTATGCTGTAGTTTGAAGCCATCCCCCTGTGGCAAGAGAGAAAAATGTGTCTCCATCTTTTTTATGGCAGCCTTTCCAGTATTTGAAGACTGCTATTTATCCCCAGTTATTGCCTCCAGGGGAGGTTTTAATGTGGCTCCTGGTACTAAAGGAAGAAGCTCATGTTTTCACTTGATCACATTACTAAGTTTGGGTTATTTTGCGATTTAAGGTACGTCTATATCTCGAGCTGGAGGTGCAACTTCCAGCTCAAGGAGACATACCCATGCTAGCTCTGATCAAGCTGCCAGGCATGTATTTGGGGTGGCTAGCCTCAGCTGCCAATCACACAGCCATGGCTTCGTTCTATTTTTAGCATGGTAGCTCAATTAGAGCTAGAGTGGGTATGTCTTCTCAAGCTGGAATTTAGAACATAAGAACATAGGAACGGCCATACGCAGTCAGACCAATGGTCCATCTAGCCCAGTATCCTGTCTTCCAACAGTGGCCAATGCCAGGTGCCCCAGAGGGAATGAATAGAACAGGTAATCATCAAGTGTCCCATTCCCTGTCGCCCATTCCCAGCTTCTGGCAAACAGGGTACAGACACCATCCCTGCCCATCCTGGCTAATAGCCATTGATGGACCTATGCGCCATGAAATTTATCTAGTTCTTTTTTGAACCCTGTTATTATCTTGGCCTTCACAACATCCCCTGGCAAAGAGTTCCACAGGTTGACTGTGCGTTGTGTGAAGAAATACTTCCTTTTGTTTGTTTTAAACCTGCTGCCTATTAATTTCATTTGGTGACCCCTAGTTTGTGTGTTATGGAAGGAGTAAATAACACTTCCTTATTTACTTTCTCCACACCAGTCATGATTTTATAGATCTCTATCATATCCCCCCTCAGTTGTTTCTTTTCCAAGCTGAAAAGTCCCAGTCTCATTAATCTCTCCTTGTTTATACTTCCAGCTCGAAGTGTAGATGTACTCTTAGAGGCACAATGTCCCCAGTTAAGAGGAGTACTTAATCACTTGCTTAACTCCCATTGAAGCTAAGAAAATGCTTGAAGTTAAGGATGTGCTTAAATGCTTTGCCAAAGGGCAATCCCAGCCTCGACTGGATTTGTCTTTGCAGTATTTTCACTCTAAAACATCCATGATAGGTGAAGTTGTGGAACCACGACAGTTTCAGAGCTGAGCTCCGTCACACACTGTGCACGTTGTTATGGCCAAGTTGTTATGGCCCAAATGAGCTGATAAACCCTGAAACGAGGGGTTTACAAAAGGGACAGCTGACATCCCCTCAGCTATAAGGTAGCGTATCACTATAATTATACGCGTCCCACTGACAGATATTACTTGTGGATAGGTGTTTGATAAGTTGCTCAGCTAAGCTCCTAATCGCCGTCTGCAGCCACACTACTTTCAATACTGAACAAAGCTCTTGGCCAACAAATATACATTTGGAGGCAGCACTGAAACAACTAGCATCCGTTTTCATTCCAGGGTTTCAGCATGTCCTTTGTTCTTAAGTTCAAATGCCTACTTTAACTAGAGACCAGGTAGGTGAGGTAATATCTTATGCTGGGCCAACTTCTGTGGGTGGGAGATACAAGCTTGAGAGCCGCACAATGCTCCAACACCACCACAAACATTTTAACTAGGGCCGAGAGAAACGTTCGCAAAGAAACTTGAAGCTACAAGATATTAGCATAGCTTCAAATTGGGTTACAAGCTCAAGACTCCAACTGTGTGAGCTGAAAGATTCCCTCTGGTTTGCAGGCCTTTCAAATAAACATGGGCCCAGTGTCAAGATGCTTTCTGGGTTGGCATCTGTTGGGACTGGGCCAAATTATTATCAATTACAGTGACTAATATGAATGAATGTAGTAAGCGTGGTTTGGTGTGGCTTGGGATGTCAAAACTTGCTAGAGGATTCTGGGAGCAGGATTTTCTTAGCATCAGACAGTTGGCGTGGAAATTTACTGAGAGCGCTGCCAGTGAACTTGAATGGTTAATTGAGGCTCTATCTGTGTGTGTGTTTCAACATGAGACTTTGAAACATGTCAGCCAATTGACCAGCTCACAAAGTAAAGAAAACGCAAAAAACTCGTGATCAATGGGCTTGGTACAGATTGACCTGGGTCAAAATAACCCCTTTTGGATGATACAAAGCTAAGAGCTCAAGTGAATGGTTGATGAGAGGATAAACATCAACTGATCTTTGGACTGTCTCCGTTTTGCAGTCCCTTCTGAAATATTAATTAAAGAAAACCAGTAATGAATGCCCACACTGCATATTTCTGGGATATGTGACTCCTTTGAGGACAAAAGGTATAAATGCTAAACAAAGTTAGTTAGTTAGTTAGTTAGTTCCCCAATTAAGATCTGAAGAGGTCTCTGATGCTGTAAGACAAAGGGTCTCAGGGTAGCCAAGACCCTGCTACGAGGGACTTTTGTAGGACTTTTGAACCAGAGGGCCTTAAGATAACCAAGACCCTGCTTCAGATGACATTTGACAGACCAATTTTCATAGTAGCAGCCGTATTAGTCTGTATTCGCAAAAAGAAAAAAGAAAAGGAGGACTTGTGGCACCTTAGAGACTAACCAATGTATTTGAGCATGAGCTTTCGTGAGCTACAGCTCACTTCATCGGATGCATTCCGATGAAGCTTATAAATTGGTTAGTCTCTAAGGTGCCACAAGTACTCTTTTTCTTTTTTCATTTGACAGACCAAGTACCTGAGAGGGGAAAAGAAGAGAAGAAAAGAAGTCTCCGTCTAGGACCGGTAGCTATACCTGCTTTGTTTGCCAATCAGGATACTGTATAAGGCCAACATAGTTACTGAGGGTTTATGCCTGGGGAATTGAGGCTTATTAGGGAGATGTGTGATTCTTTCTCAAATAAACTGCTGAGCAAATTGAGCAAATTGAATTTGAATTTTCACTGGTACCGGTAACAATCTGCCCAGCTGTGGGCCTTTAAAGATCCGTTTCAACAGCATCCGAATCATGTAAAATTTGCAAGCTTGTCTGAATTTGACACGTGGTTGGTTTGCACTTGGAGCAAAACATGGGAGTGCAAACCCAGCCTGAGTATATTCCAACAGGCCCTTGCCGCACCAAAGCCTGCAGCTCCCCCCATTTCTAATGGAAGAAGGTTACTTTACCAATTGATGTATTGGTGGCTGGGGGCATATGGTTCTTTAATGGTAATGTAGAGGTTTGTGCTCCGGGATCATCCCAGACACTGCTGCAAGCAGGAGATGATTTTTAAGAGCGCTCAGCACCCAGCAGTTCCCACTGGGACTCTTTTCCTCTGGCTCAGCACCCAGTTCACTGAGCTCTTTTGAGAACCCAGGCTTCTCTTTTGGTGCCTAATGGAAGCTAAGCTCTTTTGCAAATCTGGCCCACAGTGCTGACATTTAAGGATTGCCAGCTTTAGAGAGACTTGTCCTATGGGATTCAAAACAAAGTTGCATCACAGCATGGCAGCACTGGATTATGCTGCAAAATTACAATCTCATCATATTATGTCCCATACAGAGTTCCCCTGCCTGAGTTAAATTTGGGAATTTTTAATGACGTGAGAGCTAGTCTGCATAGATGCAGTAGTCTGCAAAACACCACCCTAAGAGTCTCCGAAATGTGGTTGCCAGTAAACTAGAGCACAGACATTTTACAGATTTTAGTAGATGGCTATAAGCTTTTATTTGCAGTTGCATATTGCGGCTGAAGAAAGAAATTTGTGTGTACACAGCTCCCTCATAAAGAATCTGTTGTCTGCCTGCAGGAAGGTGCATGAACATTTTCTGGGCTGGGTTTATTTTTATTTAATATGTAATGATGAGCTCACTGCTGGTCTTGGAGCAGTAAGCGCTGAAATATTCATTAAGATATAACAGAGATGGGGAGGGTGTCAAATTGAGCATTGCCTATTTGAAAAGCTTTGAAGGTTTTGAACAACCTCCAACCAATCTTGTTTTCCCATGTATAATTGTACAGCTAATTTGGAATCAAAGGCGAGCTCACCTTCCTCTCAGAAAGGGGAGGCTCACTGCAGAGATTTTCCGAGTTCATTTGGACAGCTGGCGTAGTGGAGAATTACTCGCCCACTCTGGAACAAGGAAAAGGGAGTCAGGCCCCCAAACTGTATATTGCCCCCAACTCCCCAGAGTGGAATGCACTACGGAAGTCCAACACACTGCCTGCATCTCTGTTATTTGTGGAGCTGATCAAAACGAGGCATTTCCCTGGGTGTATTGTAAAGTGATGCCTGATCAAAGATAGAAATTAGAAATCTGGAACAATGTGTTTTAGGAAGAATATTAATTCAGGAAAAGAGAAATCTCCTGGGGGTGTGGGTGGGGTGCTCATCCTACATCAAACAAAGTCTTCCCTGCCCAACCCATGTTTTGGACTGACTAGGAGACTGCTTGGATGCGAAGGGGTAAAGGCAGCCTGTGGTGGCTCAGAGCTCCCCGAAAGAGGGGAAGGAATTAATATGACTTTTCTAAGCAATTTTTGATATTGAGGGACAGATCCTCAGCTGGTACATTGGTATGTCTCTCTCCACTGGTTTCAGTGACATGATGGCAGTTTACACAAGTTTTAAGGGAGGCAGTGTGTCCTAATAAACTGAGCACTGGACTGGGACTCAAGAAATATGTGTTCAAGTCCCAGCTCTGCCACTAGCCTGCTGGGTGACCTTGAGCAAGTAACATCTCCTCCTTGCACCTCAGTTCTCCCATCTGTAAAATGGGGACAATGACACTGACCTCCTTTGTAAAGTGCTTTGAGATCTAAGGATCAAAAGCACTAAATAAGAGCTATTCTTATTAAGGATCTGATGCTAGCTATGTTACTAGCCGCTGACTTTTCACAGTCACGTGCACAAGTATCCAGCTGAACTGGGGCAGTAACTGTGATTGTGGGGGTTGAAAATACTGGAAGGTGGCAGAGCTGGTCACAATGACACAGACACAGCACACTGTCATGGTTGTGCCTTTAGTTACGGTCTCGTTTGGAACACATGAGTAAGTTTGCTCACTGATATTTTCAAGCTGCTGCTGTGCAGTGCGGGTTGTAGTCTTATCAGTGATCACAAGTTCAGTGGGGTTTTTTGTTTTTTTGCAGGGAGCATTAATTTTGGGATACATTGGACAGCTCTTCCACACTCTGTCCCTCCCTTCCCCATCCCTGAATGCCCCCTGCACCAGTGTGTGTGGGAGGGAATGGCAAAGATTACCTTAAGCTTTTATGATGCCAAAAGGGGTCACACAATTTAAGGCCAGAAGGGACCAGTATGATCTTTTTACCATCTCCTGCATAACACAGGCCTTGTAATGTCACCCAGTAATTCCTGCATCAAGCCCAACTCATGGCTGAACTAGAGCACGTCTCTTGCAAAGACATTCAGTCTCAATTTAAAGGCTCCAAGAGATGAGAGACTCCATCACAGCCCTGGCAATCTGTTCCAAGGGTTCATTACCCGCACTTTTACACATCTGAATCTTAGGGCCTGCCAACATGGAGAAGTTATTCTTCAGTAAGGTCAGGTGTGTGTGACTTTACAATGCTACAGCTATTGCAGAATAACTCCCCATCTGGACACACTTATTTTGGTGTAAGAATGTCTACATGCGACTCTATTCTGCAATAGGTCTTCTCGTCAATTTCTCCTTGTAGATAAGCCCTTAACTCCAGTTTCCTTGTTTCTGATTTCCCCTTCCAGCCATTCGTTTTACCGGGGCCGGGATTCTGATTTCACTGGAATGCTACTGGAGAACGACAGTCTCCGTGTAAGACTGCAGAGAAACAGTTGATTGAAGGGAGTAGAATTTGGGATATTATACAGGATGCTTTACAAAGGACTGTGGATAGTGGGGCTGAGATTTTCAAAGCTGCTCAGCAGATATGGAGCCTGATTTTCATCAATTTCAGTGGGAGCTGGGTGTCTCCATCCCACGGTATGGCAGCTTTGAAAACCTCAACCTATACCAAACAAGTGTGTTCTAGAAAGTGAAATTGCAGTGCACAGAAGAGACACATTTGGATGGCAGCCACTGTTAATGTGCACATTTATAATATCACTCCATTTGAATTACCATAAGCTTTGGAAATGAGATTGTCAGTACATTTAGTAAGGATGATCTCACATGCATTGTCACTGTGCTATGACACAGATGCAAACATTTCAAGCCTTTTCCCTTAAAAATAACTGTAATTTAACAATTCAGATGCAGTCCATACTTCCCCAGGCTAGGGATCAACCTCAAATCATTTACTGTCGCTCAAGTGTCTGCAGCATCAGCTCAGAATGTGAATTATGGGGGGGGGGGGGGGAAGGGGGGAGGAGGTGCAGAAAGGGAATGAAATCAAAATGTCTTTCCTGGCTGAAAAGGCTCTGAATGCCTGGTAAGTGACATTACTGGATTTGTTTTGGGTAATATCTGCGCTTTAAGACAGCAATTATGCCAGCTCCCTGGGATGACAGGCTTTTCAGTTTGGAAATGCAGGAAGAATATCAGGCTTAAATGTTGCTGTAAACATTTCTCCCCAGCAATTTCTTTTTAGTTATCTTTAGCATAGAGAGCAATTTGCAGGCAGACAGCTCCTCTGGGTGAAATTCACCCTGGTCATGAAGGGCCAATCCAAAGCTATCTATCTGCACACCTTAAGCTCTCCATAAGCTCTACATTAGGGGGATCCCTACTGAGA
Organism: Lepidochelys olivacea; assembly: GCF_965140295.1. Taxonomy (NCBI): domain Eukaryota; kingdom Metazoa; phylum Chordata; order Testudines; family Cheloniidae; genus Lepidochelys; species Lepidochelys olivacea. The sequence goes on from NC_140415.1 coordinate 132,360,935, forward strand.
GGACTCACTGAGAGGATTCCTATGCACCCATTATGCATGACAGAAAAGTCCACTGTGCTGTCTGAGGCCTCTTGGGGTAGCCTACATAGCATTTGACAGCTCCAAGACACCTTACACTCATTAGAGTTGGTGAATTTGGGAGTATCTTTGGAGTGAAGATGACAAATACTGAGTAGTGCAACGTGACATGAAGAAACTAGAAAACCATCAAAAGGAAGAAGCTTGGAGCACTGAGGTACTAAGGAGAGATGGTGAAGTTGACACTGCAGGGAAAGGCTCCAGGCATCCTGGAAAGAGAGGTTCAGCAAGCACAAGGATTGGCCCAACATGGCAAAGACGATCTTCAGTTCTGACGAGCTTGATGATAATAATATTCATCTTCAATGGCTGCTTATCCCATTACAACAAACTAGAGATCTTCCAGTGTATTTCTTGTTGACCATTTGACCCGTTAGCCTCCCATTCTGTTTTTTAATTTTCCTCATTTTACTTGAAAAATTAAATCCAGAAGCTAACTCACGGGTACAAACCAATAAACACAAGATGAAAACATTAGGGAAGAAAATATTCTGAGAATATTCTAAGGGCATCTGCTACTAAGAAAACAGCTTCTTTGGTGTTCAAAATAGCAACCACATGGCAGTCCATCTTTGTGAATGTTGCAAGACATGTGGCTCTCTCAGAACCTACAAGAGCTCACCAGGCTCAGAATTTTAACCAAGGATGAAGGTGTTTTGTGTATACGTTTATTAACATCTAGAGCCATGATACTACAAGAGTGATTAGTGGCTTTTGATGCCCAGTCTGAGCACTTGCCTTCTGAAAATCAGACCCCCTTTAAATTGTTATAAGTTTGGCAACTAATAATTGAGGTACCTGAAATCACTGGTCACTTTCAAACATCTTGGCTTTATCTTTGAGCCCTACAATCTTTAGGTCTTGTTGGGTTTGTTTTGCTTTTAAATGTGTTGGAACACAGTAGTTTTGCTAAGGTGAAACCCAGATGAACTGTAACATTTAAATTGCAGAAATACCTGTTAAATCAGTGTAAACTGTACAGCAGTCCAAACCAAATCTATAATACTCAGATATGGATCCCTCTATGGTTATTTCCCCAGATCTGACACAGACTTCTCTTAATGTCCCTCTAACTCAGTTTACCCATCTTTAAAAAGGGAGATTTTTATCATTAAAGTGACAACATCAACTTGAAATATAGTTCAACTGGACAAAAGAGTGAAAAGCAGCGTAAGGTACTAAACCTGCCTCTGTGGTCATTCATTCTACTTCTCAATACTTCAGAGTCCATGATTACAATGTTTAACAGTCTGAATGGACTAGTATAGCACTCAGGATAAGACAACAAGTTCAGGTAGCTCCACCCACAGAGCCCCTTTAATACAGTCACAAATAATTTACTTTTCTCTCTCATGGCGTACAGCCAACATCTTCCCCCCTCACACTTCAGCAGCAATTATTTACTCCCCTTACTGGTCTCCATCCCTTCCTCACCTGTGTACCTCATGAAGACTTGTCTTTGCTCATAACATAGGGTGACTGGGTTTTGGCCCTACTTATTTCTTGAGAACCAAGATACACCCACATCGGGTTACACCCTGACCAATAAAATTGCTGTAAACCCCCTTTACATTTACTTTCCATATATCCCATGTATATTTCCCCAGTAATCTCTCCTGAGTCATCTCATGGAGGATAGGTCCATCAATGGCTATTAGCCAGGATGGGCAGGGATGGCGTCCTTAACCTCTGTTTGCCAGAAGCTGGGAATGGGCAACAGGGAATGGGTCACTTGATGATTCCCTGTTCTGTTGATTCCCTCTGGGGCACCTGGCATTGGCCACTGTCAGAAGACAGGATACTGGGTTAGATGGACCTTTGGTCTGACCCAGTATGGCCCCTCTTATGTTCTTATCAAAGAATCATATTGTGCTGCCAAGAGGCTCTCAACCCCTCAGATAGCTAATGAATTCCTATGAAGCTGTGAGCCCTCTGCTTAGTAGCACCCAATCTGCTGGAGAAATTAGTCTCTCACTCAGGTAGTTAAGTCTCCCAGGACAGTTATCTTCCATGTCCTAACTGCCCTTTCACTGCAACTCCCGGCTTCCTCCACTGCTCAATGCTTTTAACACACACCTCCAGGGCACCTACAGACATTTTACCCCAATCTGTCGAAAAGTTATTCAAATAGATTTGATTCCATTACTGGGTAACCTCATTGCTTTACTAACAGATACCAGAATGTTCTCCTGTCCAAACAGCACTACCCCTCTCCTTCCCAACTCCCGAGGACCAGCCCAGCTCTCCATCTCACCAGATTTCCATACCTCTGGCTTCTCCTGACCAGCTGATCTGGCTCTAATGCAAACAGATTCCTTACCCAGAAGGAAATCTGGCAGCACCTGTGCTGGTTTATACTGAGAGGACAATCTGGGAAAAGGCAGAACTGCTACAATGAATCTGTCTCGTTTAAGTTCCTGGGTGGTAAATTGCTGAGATACTGCTCTGTTTCTTCACACAAACACTTACACACCTGGAGGTCTTCTGAGAATAATTCTTCTGGGAGCTTAGCCACACTTAATGCTTCGATTGTGTCAAGCCACATGTAGCCATTAATAGCCAGCTAAATCAAACCTACGGCAGCACTTGACACCTAACTTAGTGAGTTGGTACAGAGGACCCATTACTCAGAGACATCACTTAAGTTTATTGCAACTTTACTGCCTAGCTGCCACAAAGTGGCGTGCAAAGGAACTACTGAACATGGGCAGGTGCATACACTTGGGGCAGGGGATGGGAACAAACAAGCAGCTGTTACTGTAAATCTACATACGTTATAAAGCCTTGACATTTAGTACCCAGTTGACTTCTAAATTACGGTGCTCGTTGTGCAACAGTTAATGCTAATACACTGCACTGACAGAGACGCCGCCGGAGGGTCTCGTGGCTCTTTGCAAACAGAAACTGAACAAGCTTCACAGAGCAGGTTCCATTCATAGATTCCAAGGCCGGAAGGGCCCATTGTGATCAGCTAGTCTGACCTGCTGGACCACGCAGGCAATAGGACAGGGGTGGCCAACCACAGCCTGAGAAGGAGCCAGAATTTACCAATGGACATTGCCAAAGAGCCACAGCAATACGTCAGCAGCCCCCCATCAGCTCCCCCCACCCTGCTCCCAGCGCCTCCCACCCACCGGCAGCCCCGCAGATCAGCTCCCCGCACCTCCCAATCAGCTGTTTCGTGGCGTGCAGGAGGCTCTGGGGGGGAGGGGGAGGAGCAAGGGCACGGCAGGCTCAGGGGAGGGGGCGGGAAGGGGTGGAGTGGGGGCAGGGCCTGGAGCAGAGCCAGGGGTTGAGCAGTGAGCACCCCCCAGCACATTGGAAAGTTGGTGCCTGGAGCTCCAGCCCCGGAGTCGGTTCCTAGACAAGGAGCCGCATCTTAACTTCTGAAGAGCCGCACGAGGCTCCGGAGCCCCAGGTTGGCCACCGCTGCACCAGGACATCCCCAAAACAATTCCTGTTTGACCTAGAGCAGATCTTTTAGAAAAACATCCAGCCAGTGATGGAGAATCCACCATGACCCTTCCCCCGCCCGTTTTATGGATCAAATTCTCTGCTGATGTAACTCCATTGAACTCACTAGCATTATGACAGCAGACCATTTTGAATGTTTGTAAGGGAATGCTGGAGTTCTGATCTAGTGGACAGCATAGGGAATGGGGAATCAAGGCAACCTGGGCTCTAGTCCTGGCTCTGCTTTTAATCTGCGGTGTGACCTTGACTCAGACATTCCCCCTCTCTTGGTTCTGCTTCCCCTTCTACTCTTTGTCTGTTTACACCAGAAGCTCTTTGGGGGAGAAATGCATTGGTTTGGCATCTAGCACAACAGGGCACTGATCTGAGTTGGGGCACTCCAGGCACTACCCCAATAATAATAATAATAAAAAATCCGATGCACCCAGAACTCTATTAATAATTCTGTTGACCTACTATCAGGGTTCAAGGACCTTCGCAGCATACAAGATCTCAATGGGAGATTTTTTTTTAAACCTTAAGTTAGCTTTCAACCCATGTCACAGACTTTAATGCAAAAAGGTGAAGTGCACAGAAAAGCATATCAGTGGGGAAAGGTGTGAAGGTGACTGGAAGCAAACTGAAGTGCTCTTGTACAGGACAAAAAATGTACCAATTCATTTGAATTTTTGGAACTAGGCTGATGTCAGCTACACTTCCCAATGGAAACTGTCAGCAAAGAGTCATGCATGTCAGGCAAAATCAGTTTTCTGTCTGGCATAACCAATAACACAATCCACAATAAAGACACTTTGTTTTGAAAATCAGCTTTTCTGCACGTCTCCGATTGACTATGCGATCATCCAACTTCCCTCTATAGGTGCAATGCCCAGTTTGCATAACAGCATCTCAGTGATACCATCTGCTTTTCATTTTATTTTAGGAAACCAAAATACATTACCTCACGCAGAACATAGTACCCTCAGATTAAGGCAATGTGTAAAATATTCAAGAGCCTCTAAGTGACTTAGGAGCGTAAATTCCATTTTCACAAGGGATTTAAGCACTTGGGAGTCTCAAGGCTTGTCTACATGGTGCCTTAGTCTGCACCAGCTGGGTGTAAATTCTAACCTGCACTAACACGCTGTGGCCTGCAGGGACCTTGCTGGTGCTCACTAAGAGCTCACTAGTGTGCATTACTGCAGTTCTGTTTCAAACAATACTATATTAATGTGCATTAGGCACCTTTCAGAGAGTGCAGGGATGGGGCACCAGGTGCAGAGGGTTCTGAGTTACTACAGAAAATTCTTTCCCAGGTGTCTGGCTGCTGAGTCTTGCCCCAAACCACTTGGCTCCATTACCAGATTGGTTTTATTAAAGTGTTCTCAAATTCAATCACCACAAGCCATTGTGTGAAAACAGAGACAAACCACACCATTCCCAACCACTTAGGGGATGCATAGACTCAGAGTTTAAGGCCAGAAGGGACCCTGTAGGGGGGCAGTTACCCCGCTCCTAAGAGAGATAGCCTAAGGCTAGGCTGACTGGGGAAGCAGCCACAGCTGGGGCCACGCCCCAATCAGGCCACAGCTGGCCTTAGAAAAGGGTAGCTAGCTAGGCCCTTAGGCAATCTCTCTCTAGCTGTGGAAAGAGGTGGACCTGGCTGCCTGGGAGCTCAGGGAATGGAGCAGTGCTGGGGCGCTCAGGCCTGGCAATCTCCCAGGCCGCAGCCTGATAGAAAGGCCAAAGCAGGTATTGAGGGTACAGTGGCGTAGCCTGGGGTTAGGCAAAGGCAGCAGGTCCAAACCCTCCTTGCTGATGAGTGATTTACAGACTGCAGTCTGCCCCAGTGAGCGGGGGCTAGATGCTGACTGGCAGTAGCCACTGAGGCAAGTTGGGGATACAGGGTTGGGGGTTCCCCTGGGAAAGGAGACCCAGAGTGTGGGGACACTGCCAGGGGGCAGCACCCCAAGGCAAAGGGGCACTGGGGTCTGGGAGGGACACAGGGGCCAGCAGCAAGTGAGATGGTAACAGGATAGGTTGGATGTTATCACTTTATTGCCAGGACCATTTACAATTGATAGCTCAGAATCTGGAGCTAAATTCTGCTCTCCTTTATACCCATGTAAAACTGGAATAGTCCAGTTTCTTCAGAGGAGTAACTCTGGATTGACACCACTGTCAACAGGAGCAGTGTGAGCTTGTTTTCTATTTCACCATCCATAATGCTTACATTTTATAGCCCTGTCCGTCAAACTTGATCCTCCTCCCTTGGGAGGCGGGAGGAAGAAGGCATGCCATGGGCATAAAGATCATTTCTCCCTGCAGTGCACGCAAGACTCTGATGAAGGCAGAGATTCCCTTCATCAGGCCAGCAGTGAGTTCATTGGTTTCTTTTTTCCTACCCCGATGAAAGCATTATAGTACTGACAGGGCAAGGAAAGCCAATAATCAGGTCTGACATTCCTTAGTTTGTACAAGGCAGGAGCGCTAAGTTCCCATTCTGGTTTCTAGCCTAACAAAGGCAGTTGACTCAAAACACATTAGTACAGCAACCCAGCACGTTGGGATCTGGTCTGTGCTGGGGCTCTGAATCACTATGGTAATACAAATAATAAAATAATATTAACAACCATCTCCTGAGGGACCAGAATGCACTGTTTTGGTTTTAAATCCACATAATAATGGCATGCTGAATAAAACAGAGATTGATCAGCACTGACAAAGGCATTCTGTCCTAGTGCTAATCTTCTTACCTAATATAAATGCAGGAATCATAGAATATCAGGGTTGGAAGGGACCCCAGAAGGTCATCTAGTCCAACCCCCTGCTCAAAGCAGGACCAATTCCCAGTTAAATCATCCCAGCCAGGGCTTTGTCAAGCCTGACCTTAAAAACCTCTAAGGAAGGAGATTCTACCACCTCCCTAGGTAACGCATTCCAGTGTTTCACCACCCTCCTAGTGAAAAAGTTTTTCCTAATATCCAATCTAAACCTCCCCCACTGCAACTTGAGACCATTACTCCTCGTTCTGTCATCTGCTACCATTGAGAACAGTCTAGAGCCATCCTCTTTGGAACCCCCTTTCAGGTAGTTGAAAGCAGCTATCAAATCCCCCCTCATTCTTCTCTTCTGCAGGCTAAACAATCCCAGCTCCCTCAGCCTCTCCTACTCAACTGAATCAACTGCTGCTGACAGTGTAATAGTTATTTGTATAACTAGCACCTAGAGACCCGCACTGAGATCAGGGCCCCATTATGCTAGGCTCTGCACAAACACATAGGGAGAGCCTGTACGTTCCAAGCAGGCAAGACGGACGGAGGAGTAGGCCAAAGAGGCAGAGAGAGAGAAGTGATTTGTCTGAGGACATGCAGCAGGTCAATAGCAGAGCTGGGAATAGAACCTCAGCCTCTTGAGTCCCAGTCCAGCACCTTACTGGCTGGAGGTTTGATTGTGCTTAACAAATAGGGGTGTTGACAGAATCTACACTAAAGGACACCGTCTGCCAAGATCGCAGTTACCGACTGCATGTCTGACCAGCTGCAGGAGGTGACAGTGTTGCTCTATGTGAAGCAATCAGGGCTTCAGAGCATTTTTTCTCACCGCTGTAAGGCATGGGACTATCATAGAATGTTGTTCTTCTATTACACCAGAAACTAATGTTGACACTACAGAAGACTCCTTTCCAGCCTGCAGGGGATAGCACAGAGTCCTAAAATTCAGCTTTAAAATTTAGATTCCTTGAATGCACAAGTTTAAGGTTCCAGTTCAGCAAAGTACGTAAGTGGACGACTTCAATTTCCTTAAAGTTTTTCATGTGAAATAAAATCTTAAGCAGATCTGTAGAGAACAGTCAACATTCTCCTCGCGTAATGCAGGAGGGAAACAGAGCCTTCTAGGGAATGAAGAAGTGTAGATCTCTTAAAGTGTAGTGGTTTATCACAGTCTATGAACATTGTGTTGAGGGAATTGCGGGGCCAATTGTTAGAGCACTAGTCTGGGGCTTGGGAGACTGGAGATCAAGTCCCTACTCTGCTATAGACTCCTTAGTGTGACCTTGGGAAAGTCACTTAGCCTCTGTGTGTCTCGATCTGTGCAAAGGGGATAATGCCCTTCCCACCCTCCCAAGTGTGTTGTGAGGGTGAATACACTATAGAGTGGGAGGCGCCCAGACACTGACAGTAATGGCGATCATGTTCTACTACATTCTTCATAGGAACCAGAATGACTGAACAAGGATGATTTCCGGGAGCAGTGGAAGGAATGCCAACGTGGGGAGGAGGAGGGAAATGGCATTATGACCCCACGTGCCAGGTTACGATGCCACTCGCTCAAATTCAGCCAGTCATGACGGAAGGGCAGACAGGCCAAATCTGAGTGAATGGTGTTGCGACCTAGCACACGGGGGTCACCATGTCTCTCATATTGGCCTGCCCTCCTCACCGCCCCCCATTATGATAACAGAGAAAGGGCTCCACGTTTATGCCACCCAGCTCTAGTCAGGGACCAAAGGGGGGGAACTTTGCCGCCCCCCCTTCTTTGTGCCCCTGCTGAGTTCAGGCTCTCAAAAGTGAGCGAACAAAGGAGGGCCCTTTGCCCTCCCCCCACACCTGGTGCTTCGGATGATTTCTTACTGGGTCTTCTTCAGCCTTTACTGAGATGACGAGAACCCTCTTTCATGCAGCTTGTTCCAAGAGACATTTCTGAGGAGACAACTTTGCCACTGAGAATCTCTCTGCAGAAGTCACAGACGCTGCTTTCAAAACAACTTGGCGGTGAGCACACGTAGTATTGTCTCGGACAGAAATCTGATGTGGGTGGAGGCATGAAATCCTTGCAGGCTGAGGGAAGCACAGACACACCTCCTGGGTGGAAAAACTAAGCAGAAAGAAGGAAGACATTCTGGGGAGTGGGTAGGAGAACAAAGCAGTGCAATCTTTAAAGTAAGTTCCTTGATTCTTGAGATAAACTTTTATCCATTACACTGGCTCAGAGGTATCATTTGTCATGGTGACAATCGAATGACATCTTCCATCTTTGAGGCTATTTGACTTCATCACAGATTTTGACAGCTACATGGTTCTGGAGACAGCACTTGTCAGACGATGTCATCGTACCTCTCCAGATCTTTTCTACAGAGATCTGAGAGTAGCAATTTAATGAAAGTTCACAGAGAAATCAGGAAAGTGATGGGGAGGGAACCTCCATAACTCTGGATTTTTGGTCATTGCTTTGTTATAATCTAGCCCCGTGTAGATTTTCATTCTGTAACTAGCCATTTGAAACCTGTAGTTTTTATTGAAATCTTCAAGTCTTAGCAGGGCTTTTTTTGTTTGGTTAGTTTTGGTATAGTCCTTTTCTTGACAGAAACCTAAACATTCAACTACTGCTCCTGGGAATTCCCTAACTGTTGAAATGAATTTAGAGTCATAGAGTTTAAGGCCAGAAAGGAGCACAAGATCACCTGGTCTGACCTCCTGTACAGCACAGGCCACCAACACCACCAAGCACTCACACACTAATCCCACCAACTGAAATAGGACCAAACAATTACAGCTCCTGGAAGACTGGACTATTGGGTCCTGAAGGCAGAGAACAGGAGAGACTGCGGTGCACCAAAACCCAAGGCCCCCACAGGGGGATGGAAATGATTAAGTGAGATATACCCAAATAAACCTCATAAGTGACCCACCTCCTCATGCTGCAGAGGAAGGCAAAACCCTCCTGAGGTCACTGCCAACCTGAGCTGGGACATGTGGCATGAGGGAAGAACCAGCCAGCCAAGCACCTGAGAGAATGCTCAGTGCCACTTGAGAATCCCGGCCCGCTCTCCCCAGTGTCTCATCTCCAGCTGTGAACGTCCCTGATGCTTCAGAGGAAGGAGATAGAAACCTCTCAAGCCCCAGAACACATGGAGAGTGGGAATCCCTTCCTGACCCCGGCAGGAGGCTGCCAAAACTCAAAAGTATGAGCTTTTAGGAATGTAAAAGGAAGCAGAAGTGAGCCCCAGGGCTGCAGCACCTGTCCCCTACCATCACAAGTGACCCTGTCCTACCATCACACTCAAATGTGTCCAGCATTCTCTCAAAACTAATTGTTTGCCCTCACACCTCCTGTTGGGAGGCTGTTCCAGAACCTCACCCCTCTGAGGATTAGAAACCTCCTTACTTCCAGCCTGAATTTGTTCATGGCCAGTTCATATCAGTTTGTTCTTATACCAACATCCTCCTTTAGCTTAAAGAGCTCTTCACCTTCTTGGGTATTGCCCCCTTCATGTATTTATAGACAGCAGTCAGATGCTCCCTCAGCCTTCTTTTTGCTAGACTAAACAAGCAAAGTTCTTCTGGTCTTCCAAGATTATCCAAAATTCTTCCTCTCTTCCCCCAGATTATCGAAGTAAGTCTTCCCTGCACCTGTTCCAGTTTAAATTCATCTTTCTTGAACATGGGTGACCAGAATTGTACACAGTCTCCCAGATGAGGTCTTACCAGTGTCTTGTACAGTGGCTTTAATAGGTCTCTAGCTCTTTAACTGAACGACCAGGAATTGGTTAAAATAGCATGCACTTCCTCCAGGACAAATGGACTGTTACAGCTTCAGGACTGTACAGTCCGAGGAGAATAATTTTAGGAAGAAAAGTTTCAGTCCAGTCGGCTCGTATACTGTAAGCTCTTCAGGCCCATATTTCCACTGGGAACTACCTGGCACAGAGCACTTTTGAAAATCTGGCCCTATATGTCCTATACTGCACCCCTGTGGTACATACACAAGCTGTTGGTTATCAGGAAGCTTATCAAATAACTCTGCCATTACCACTAGGGAAACAACTGCGGGCTGCCTGTATGCAAGATTACTTTACATCTCCATACTACACTTCATGCCCTCGCACACAGCATCACCCTAGGTCATTTATAGATTTTAAAGCCAGAAGGGACCCTCAATATGATCATCTAGTTTGACCTTCTGCATAAAATAGGCCAGAGATTCCACCCAATAAATGTGCTCAGCCTCAAAAGTTCACTGCCCAAGTTTTCTAATTAGCAGCTACAATATCATTACGCAGCCATTGTGGGGCAATATGATAAATATGGAACAGGGAAAATGTGGTGGCTGATTGGGTTATATTACGGATCTTTCATAGGTTAGTACAGTACCATGAGATTTATTTTTAAATAACTCCTATTCCCTGAGCATTATGCCAGCATAAAACCAGAGTCTGCCAAAGCCGGTTCTTAAGCCCATGTAACAGCTGCTCCCTTTGTACAGAACACAACCAACTTCTTAGCTTAAGGGTATGTCTACACTACAAAATCACGTTGAATTTATAGAAGTCAGTTTTTTAGAAATCGGTTTTATATATTCAAGTGTGTGTGTCCCCACAGAAAATGCTCTGAGTGCATTAAGTGCATTAACTCAGCGGAGTGCTTCCACAGTACCGAGGCTAGAGTCGACTTCCGGAGCGTTGCACTGTGGCTAGCTATCCCACAGTTCCCGCAGTCTCCGCTGCCCATTGCAATTCTGGGTTGAGATCCCAATGCCTGATGGGGCTAAAACATTGTCGCGGGTGGTTCTGGGTACATATCGTCAGGCCCCCGTTCCCTCCCTCCCTCTGTGAAAGCAAGGGCAGACAATCATTTCGCACCTTTTTTCCTGAGTTACCTGTGCAGATGCCATACCACGGCAAGCATGGAGCCCGCTCAGGTAACCGTCACCATATGTCTCCTGGGTGCTGGCAGACACGGTACTGCATTGCCACACAGCAGCAGCAACCCATTGCCTTGTGGCAGCAGACGGTACAGTACGACTGGTAGCTGTCATCGTCTTGTCCGAGGTGCGCCTGGGCAGACATGGGCGCAGGGACTAAATATGGAGTGACTCGACCAGGTTATTCTCTTTAGTCCTGCAGTCAGTCCTATTGAACCATCTTATGGTGAGCAGGCAGGCGATACGGATTGCTAGCAGTCCTATTGCATCATCTTCTGCCGGGCAGCCATGAGATGTGGATGGCATGCAGTCCTTCTGCACCGTCTGCTGCCAGCCAAAGATGTAGAAGATAGATGGAGTAGATCAAAACAAGAAATAGACCAGATTTGTTTTGTACTCATTTGCTTCCCCCCTCTCCCCCATCTAGGGGACTCATTCCTCTAGGTCACACTGCAGTCACTCACAGAGAAGGTGCAGCAAGGTAAATCTAGCCATGTATCAATCAGAGGCCAGACTAACCTCATTGTTCCAATAAGAACAATAACCTAGGTGCACCATTTCTTATTGGAACCCTCCGTGAAGTCCTGCCTGAAATACTCCTTGATGTAAAGCCACCTCCTTTGTTGATTTTAGCTCCCTGAAGCCAACCCTGTAAGCCATGTCGTCAGTCGCCCCTCCCTCCGTCAGAGCAACGGCAGACAATTGTTCCGCGCCTTTTTTCTGTGTGGATGCCATACCAAGGCAAGCATGGAGGCCGCTCAGCTCACTTTGGCAATTAGGAGCACATTAAACACCACACGCATTATCCAGCAGTATATGCAGCACCAGAACCTGGCAGAGCGATACCGGGTGAGGAGGCGACATCAGCGTGGTCACATGAGTGATCAGGACATGGACACAGATTTCTCTGAAAGCATGGGCCCTGCCAATGCATGCATCATGGTGCTAATGGGGCAGGTTCATGCTGTGGAACGCCGATTCTGAGCTCGGGAAACAAGCACAGACTGGTGTGATGGCATAGTGTTGCAGGTCTGGGACGATTCCCAGTGGCTGCGAAACTTTCGCATGCGTAGGGGCACTTTCATGGAACTTTGTGACTTGCTTTCCCCTGCCCTGAAGCGCATGAATACCAAGATGAGAGCAGCCCTCACAGTTGAGAAGCGAGTGGCGATAGCCCTGTGGAATCTTGCAATGCCAGACAGCTACCGGTCAGTTGGGAATCAATTTGGAGTGGGCAAATCTACTGTTGGAGCTGCTGTGATGCAAGTAGCCCACGCAATCAAAGATCTGCTGATATCAAGGGTAGTGACCCTGGGAAATGTGCAGGTCATAGTGGATGGCTTTGCTGCAATGGGATTCCCTAACTGTGGTGGGGCCATAGACGGAATCCATATCCCTATCTTGGCACCGGAGCACCAAGCTGGCGAGTACATAAACCGCCAGGGGTACTTTTCAATAGTGCTGCAAGCTCTGGTGGATCACAAGGGACATTTCACCAACATCAACGTGGGATGGCCGGGAAAGGTACATGACGCTCGCATCTTCAGGAACTCTGGTCTGTTTCAAAAGCTGCAGGAAGGGACTTTATTCCCAGACCAGAAAATAACTGTTGGGGACGTTGAAATGCCTATAGTTATCCTTGGGGACCCAGCCTACCCCTTAATGCCATGGCTAATGAAGCCGTACACAGGCAGCCTGGACAGTAGTCAGGAGCTGTTCAACTACAGGCTGAGCAAGTGCAGAATGGTGGTAGAATGTGCATTTGGACGTTTAAAGGCACGCTGGCGCAGTTTACTGACTCGCTTAGACCTCAGAGAAACCAATATTCCCACTGTTATTACTGCTTGCTGTGTGCTCCACAATATCTGTGAGAGTAAGGGGGAGACGTTTATGGCAGGGTGGGAGCTTGAGGCAAATCGCCTGGCTGCTGGTTATGTGCAGCCAGACACCAGGGCGGTTAGAAGAGCACAGGAGGGCGCGGTACGCATCAGAGAAGCTTTGAAAACCAGTTTCATGACTGGCCAGGCTACGGTGTGAAAGTTCTGTTTGTTTCTCCTTGATGAAACCCCCCGCCCCTTGGTTCACTCTACTTCCCTGCAAGCTAACCACCCTCCCCTCCTCCCTTTAATCATTGCTTGCAGAGGCAATAAAGTCATTGTTGCTTCACATTCATGCATTCTTTATTCATTCATCACACAAATAGGGGGATGACTACTAAGGTAGCCCAGGAGAGGTGGTGGAGGAGGGAAGGAAAATGCCACACAGCACTTTAAAAGTTTACAACTTTAAAATTTATTGAATGCCAGCCTTCTTTTTTTTGGGCAATCCTCTGTGGCGGAGTGGCTGGTTGGCCGGTGGCCCCCCTACCGCGTTCTTGGGTGTCTGGGTGTGGAGGCTATGGAACTTGGGGAGGAGGGCGGTTGGTTACACAGGGGCTGTAGTGGAAGTCTGTGCTCCAGCTGCCTTTGCTGCAGCTCAGCCATACACTAGAGCATACTGGTTTGGTCCTCCAGCAGCCTCAGCATTGAATCCTGCCTCCTCTCATCATGCTGCCACCACATTTGAGCTTCAGCCCTGTCTTCAGCCCGCCACTTACTCTCTTCAGCCCGCCACCTCTCATCCCGGTCATTTTGTGCTTTCCTGCACTCTGACATTATTTGCCTCCACGCATTCGTCTGTGCTCTGTCAGTGTGGGAGGACAGCATGAGCTCAGAGAACATTTCATCACGAGTGTTTTTTTTTCTTTCTAATCTTCACTAGCCTCTGGGAAGGAGAAGATCCTGTGATCATTGAAACACATGCAGCTGGTGGAGAAAAAAAAAGGGACAGCGGTATTTAAAAAGACACATTTTATAAAACAGTGGTTACACTCTTTCAGGGTAAACCTTGCTGTTAACATTACATACATAGCACATGTGCTTTCGTTACAAGGTCGCATTTTGCCTCCCCCCACCACGTGGCTACCCCCTCAACCCTCCCCCTCCCCGTGGCTAACAGCGGGGAACATTTCTGTTCAGCCACAGGTAAACAGCCCAGCAGGAACGGGCTCCTCTGAGTGTCCCCTGAAGAAAAGCACCCTATTTCAACCTGGTGACCATGAATGATATCTCAGTCTCCTGGGGATAACACAGAGAGATAAAGAACGGATGTTGTTTGAACGCCAGCAAACATACACTGCAATGCTTTGTTGTACAATGATTCCCGAGTACGTGTTACTGGCCTGGAGTGGTAAAGTGTCCTACCATGGAGGACGCAATAAGGCTGTCCTCCCCAGAAACCTTTTGCAAAGGCTTTGGGAGTACATCCAGGAGAGCCGCGAATGCCAGGGCAAAGTAATCCTTTCACATGATTGCTTTTAAACCATGTATAGTATTTTAAAAGGTACACTCACCGGAGGTCCCTTCTCCACCTGCCGGGTCCAGGAAGCAGCCTTGGGTGGGTTCGGGGGGTACTGGCTCCAGGTCCAGGATGAGAAACAGTTCCTGGCTGTCGGGAAAACCAGTTTCTCCGCTTGCTTGCTGTGAGCCATCTACAACCTCATCATCATCATCTTCTTCGTCCCCAAAACCTGCTTCCGTGTTGCCTCCATCTCCATTGAAGGAGTCAAACAACACGGCTGGGGTAGTGGTGGCTGAACCCCCTAAAATGGCATGCAGCTCATTATAGAAGCGGTATGTTTGGGGCTCTGATCCGGAGCGGCCATTCGCCTCTCTGGTTTTCTGGTAGGCTTGCCTCAGCTCCTTAAGTTTCACGTGGCACTGCTTCAGGTCCCTGTTATGGGCTCTGTCCTTTATGCCCTGGGAGATTTTGACAAAGGTTTTGGCATTTCGAAAACTGGAACGGAGTTCTTATAGCATGGATTCCTCTCCCCATACAGCGATCAGATTCCATACCTCTCGTTCAGTCCATGCTGGAGCTCTTTTGCAATTCTGGGACTCCATCATGCTCACCTCTGCTGATGAGCTCTGCATGGTCACCTGCAGCTTGCCACGCTGGCCAAACAGGAAATGAGATTAAAAAGTTCGCGGTTCTTTTCCTGTCTACCTGGCCAGTGCATCTGAGTTGAGAGCGCTGTCCAGAGCGGTCACAATGGAGTACTCTGGGATAGCTCCCGGAGGCCAATACCGTTGAATTGTGTCCATAGTACCCCAAATTCGACCCGGCAAGGCCAATTTAAGCGCAAATCCACTTGTCAGGGGTGGAGTAAGGAAATCGATTTTAAGAGCCTTTTAAGTCGAAATCAAGGGCTTCATCGTGTGGACGGGTGCAGGTTTACATCGATTTAACGCTGCTAAATTCGACCTAAAGTCCTAGTGTAGACCAGGGCTAATTCTATTCTATTCTCCTGGAGTTTCACATCAAGTACTCTGTACTCAGCCTGACTCACTAGTCATGGCAGAGGACACATACTGTCTTGCAGGAGATAAGTTAATTTAAAAATCGCTGTAGTACACAGCAAATTCTGCAAATAAAAATATGAAGGGGTTATTCAGCAACAAATAACTTGGATTTAATAGTTCCCCTTTTTTCAGAGGTCCCAAGGAAAGCCAAGTGCAGACCCTCCACCATGCACTTTGTTGGTTCTATTTCACTCCTCACTAGCAAACACTAGAGCTGGAAGACAGGTGATGGCAGCCTGACTTTAAAGGGAAGCTATTACTATTTATTTTTTGTTTTAGCACCTAGCAACCTGAATTGAGTAGGGTCCCATTGTGCTTAGATGCTGTACAAGCACATAGCAAGAGACAGCCCCTGCCCTGAAAAGCTAACCATCTAAACAGACAAGGCAGACATAGGATAAAAGGGGAAACTGAGGCACAGAGTGGGGAAATGACCCAAGCACATATAGCAGGCAGTAAATAGAACCCAGCTCTCTGAACTCCTAGATCACACTATCCCCTAAATCAGTGGTTCTCAACCAGGGGTATGTATACCCCTGGGGGTATCCAGAGGTTTTCCGGGGGTACATCGACTCATCTAGCTACTTGCCTAGTTTTACAACAGGCTACATAAAAAGCACTAGTGAAGTCAGTACCAACTAAAATTTCATAGAGACAATGATTTGTTTATACTGCTCTATATACTATACACTGAAATGTAGGTACAATATTTATATGGTAAAAATGAGAAAGTTAAGCAACTTTTAAATAACAATGCACTGTGACACTTTTTTATGTTTGTCTGATTTTGAAAGCAAGTAGTTTTCTTGTGAGGTGAAACTTGAGGGTACGCCAGGCAAATCAGACTCCTGAAAGGGGTACAGTCGTCTGGAAAAGTTGTGAACCACTGCCCTAGATCACAGTGCTTTTCAAGCTAAGCCCCAGTTGTACACGATCGAAAAAAGAATACTGGGGAATTCCTTCATTCCTCCATCCCCAGAAGGTACTTGACATTTTCCTGATTAAACATTAAAATCTGAACCAAAGTATTTGTTTAGATGTTAGGCCATGCCTAGATTATTTTAGATCTCCACCCCATCCCCAGTGCTTAGCTGTCCCATTTCTACAGTCAATAGAAAAATATCTTTATTAGATCCTTCTTAGTTATGCCTCAGCTGACAACCATCATAATGAAAACACAAACAATGATGAATGCTTAAACCTCGGACTTTCACACTAGCTGGAAAACAACATTGCCAACTCTCAGGATTTCATTGCGAAGCTGAGATATTTAATGTGTTTCTTAAAGCCACAGCTCTTGGAGGCATGTGATCAGGTGAGATGCCCAGCTTTCATTTAAAAAAAAAAGTGTCTAGCCTTCCTAGTGTGGAGAAAAGCCTCCCCTCATAAGTCATGTGCCTCAGCCCCTCAATCATTTTCATTGCCCTCCACTGGACTCTTTCCAATTTGTCCACATCTTTTCTGTAGTGGGGGGCTCAAAACTGGATGCAGTACTCCAGATGTGGCCTCACCAGTGCTGAAGAGAGGGCAATCGCTTTCCTCCATCTGCTGGCAAGGCTCCTACTAATGCAGCCCAATATGCCTCTAGCCTTCTTGGCAACAAGGGCACACTGTTGACTTATGTCCAGCTTCTCATTCACTGTAACCCCCAGGTCCTTTTCTGCAGAACTGCTGCTTAGCCAGTCGGTCCCTAATCTGTAGCAGTGCATGGGATTCTTCCGTCCTAAGTGCACTTGTCCTTGTTGAACCTCATCAGATTTCTTTTAATCCAATCCTCTAATTTGTCTAGGTCACTCTGGACCCTATTCCTACTCCCCAGCATATCTGCCTCTCCCCCCAGCTTAGTGTCATCTGCAAACTTTCTGAGGGTGCAATCCATCCCATCCTCCAGATCATTAATGAGGATGTTGAAAGAAACTGGTCCCAGGATCAACCCCTGTGTTAAGATCCAACACAGAGTACATCTTCTATTCCTAACACTCCTGAGAAGTTTCTGGAGATATTTAAAAAACCCAGTGAATCTCAGCTGGCACTAGGCTTAACACACTTTTGAGGAATCTTGAAAAGGGCTGGGAACTTGAGTTCTTTGTGCTTTTGGGTCTGTTTGCTTCTAATTTCAGCCTTTGTGTTAGCCTGAGATGCTTATTCTGGAACTTTAAAAAAGCCTTGAAGAAAAAAACTCTTGCTTAAGGACTACTTTGGTATTCCAGCAAGAGCTCATGGGGAATAGTCCAGCTCGACTGCAAAATAATCCTTCAGAAATATGCAGCTCATTAGAACACAGTTGTCTCACAGAAAACCCTCAGAACAGTTATTTAGGTAAGAGCTCCTACAAACA
Organism: Lepidochelys olivacea; assembly: GCF_965140295.1. Classification (NCBI taxonomy): domain Eukaryota; kingdom Metazoa; phylum Chordata; order Testudines; family Cheloniidae; genus Lepidochelys; species Lepidochelys olivacea. The sequence goes on from NC_140415.1 coordinate 132,378,908, forward strand.
CTGATAAGAGTCATGCAGCTATCCCTGAAGACTCTTCCCATTGTGTTTATGTCCTAGATTACCTTGTCATCGTTTACCACTGATTTCAGTCTGTCATTCAGCTGACAGCTCAGAGACTGTTGGCTCTTAAGTCTCTCTTAATACCTGCTTCTGTCTCTATTTTTGGAATCATTATCTGGTTTTAGGACAGCTCCTCAACAGTGTGAAAGGAGACCAAGAGCTCCTGCGTTCTCCAAATAAAAAAAACCCCAAACCAAATGACAAAAAAGCCTGGTTGTAGAAAGGGCCATAGCTTTTCAGTGTGAGTGGGGAAGGTGTTGCACCTGTCTGTCTACACTGTTACACTTGCATCAATGCAACCCCCGAGGGTCCATGGGTAGCACTAGGATAAGATGGGGATAGCATCAGTCTGACTTATCAAGGTAAGTCTATAACAGCATTGCCAATTCTCATGATTGCATCGTAAGTCCCATAGTACTGGATGCTCTTGTTAAAGCCCCAAGAGATTACAGGAGAATTTCAGCTTTTGTTTGTAAAAAAGTTTCTAGTTTTTGTGGCTGCGGAGCGAAGGTTGAAGTGAATGCACCCTAAAGACTCATCAACCAGAAGAACCCCCCCTTATTATTATTATTATTTTAAATCTCATGATTTTGGTGGCCTGACTCATGATTTCTGAAGGCTTGGGGTTGGCTAACACTGCAAGTCAGTACCAATCGAATTACCTCAGTGCACTTATATCAGGGGTTGGCAACCTTCAGCACACGGCCTGTCAGGGTAATCTGCTGGCGGCTCGCGAGATATTTTGTTTCCATTGACCATCCGCAGGCACGGCCTCCTGCAGCTCCAATTGGCCAGGACAAGCTCAACATAGTCAGGAAAGACTAATACATTGATACATGGAATTCAGGTCACAGTTATCATTTGCAGCCTATCTCAAAACAAGATTGCTTGGATTTTTCTGTCGTACATTAAAAACTTCTGCCACCTCCCCTACCACCTTCAACTACACTTAGCCCTGGTCTACACTACAAGTTGAGGTCGAATTTAGCAGCGTTAAATTGATTTAACCCGGCACCCATCCACACGACGAAGACCTTTTTTTTTTACTTAAAGGCCTCCTAAAATCGATTTCCTTACTCCACCCCCGACAAGAGGATTAGCGCTGAAATCTGACTTGCTGGGTCGAATTTGGGGTACTGTGGATGAAATTAGATGGTATTGGCCTCCGGGACATATCCCAGAGTGCTCCACTGTGACCGCTCTGGACAGCACTCTCAACTCAGATGCACTGGCCAGGTAGACAGGAAAAGACCCGCAAAATTTTGAATATAATTTCCTGTTTGGCCAGCGTGGCAAGCTGCAGGTGAGTGCAGAGCTTATCAGCAGAGGAGACCATGATGGAGTCCCAGAATCGCAAAAGAGCGCCAGCATGGACCGAACAGGAGGTACGGGATCTGATCGCTGTATGGGGAGAGGAATCCGTGCTATCAGAACTCCGTTCCAGTTTTCGAAATGCCAAAACCTTTGTCAAAATCTCCCAGGGCATGAAGGACAGAGGCCATAACAGGGACCCGAAGCAGTGCCGCGTGAAACTTAAGGAGCTGAGGCAAGCCTATCAGAAAACCAGAGAGGCAAACGGCCGCTCCGGGTCAGAGCCCCAAACATGCTGCTTCTATGATGAGCTGCATGCCATTTTAGGGGGTTCAGCCACCACTACCCCAGCCGTGTTGTTTGACTCCTTCAATGGAGATGGAGGCAACATGGAAGCAGGTTTTGGGGACGAAGAAGATAGCTCACCGCAAGCAAGCGGAGAAACCGGTTTTTCCAACAGACAGGAACTGTTTCTCACCCTGGACCTGGAGCCAGTACCCCCCAAACCCACCCAAGGCTGCCTCCCGGACTTGCCAGGCAGAGAAGGGACATCTGGTGAGTGTACATTTTTAAATAGTATACATGGTTTAAAAGCAAGCATGTTTAATGATTAATTTGCCCTGGCATTTGCGGCCAGTACAGCTACTGGAAAAGTCTGTTAACGTGTTTGGGGATGGAGCAGAAATCCTCCAGGGACATCTCCATAAAGCTCTCCTGGATGTACTCCCGAAGCCTTTGCAAAAGGTTTCTGGGGAGGACAGCCTTATTCCGTCCACCATGGTAGGACACTTTACCACGCCAGGCCAGTAGCACGTAGTCGGGAATCATTGCAGAACAAAGCATATGTTTGCTGGCGTTCAAACAACATCCGTTCTTTATCTCTCTGTGTTATCCTCAGGAGAGAGATATCATTCATGGTCACCTGGTTGAAATAGGGTGCTTTTCTTAAGGGGACATTCAGAGGTGGCCATTCCTGTTGGGCTGTTTGCCTGTGGCTGAACAGAAATGTTCCCCGCTGTTAGCCATGGGGAGGAGGGAGGGGTGAGGGGTTAGCCATGTGGTGGGGGGAGGCAAAATGCGACCTTTTAACGAAAGCACATGTGCTATGTATGTAATGTTAACAGTAAGGTTTACCATGAAAGAGTGTACCCATTGTTCTATAAAATGTGTCTTTTTAAATACCACTGTCCCTTTTTTTCCCCTCCACCAGCTGCATGTGTTTCAAGGATCACAGGATCTTCTCCTTCCCGGAGTCTAGCAAAGATTAGAAGGCAAAAAAAATGCACTCATGATGAAATGTTCTCTGAGCTCATGCTGTCCTCCCACACTGACAGCACACATGAATGCGTGGAGGCAGACAATGTCAGAGTGCAGGAAAGCACAAAATAACCTGGAGGAGAGGTGGTGGGCTGAAGAGAGGGCTGAAGCTGAAAGGTGGTGGCAGAGTGATGAGAGGAGTCAGGATTCAATGCTGAGGCTGCTGGAGGATCAAACTAATATGCTCCAGCATATGGTTGAGCTGCAGGAAAGGCAGCAGGAGCACAGACTGCCGCTACAGGCCCTGTGTAACCAACCGCCCTCTTCCCCAAGTTCCATAGCCTCCTCACCCAGACGCCCAAGAACACGGTGGGGGGGGCCTCCAGCCTCCCAGCCGCTCCACCGCAGAGGACTGCCCAAGCAACAGAAGGCTTGCAATCAATAAGTTTTAAACTTTTGAAGTGCTGTTTGGCCTTGTCCTTCCCTCCTCCACCACCCTTCCCGGTGCTTCCCTACTCCACCACCCCTACTGGGCTACCTTGGCAGTTATCCCCCTATTTGTGTAATGAATTAATAAAGAATGCATGAATGTGAAGCAACAATGACTTTATTGCCTCTGCAAGTGGTGATTGAAGGGAGGAGGGGAGGATGGTTAGTTTACAGGGAAGTAAAGTGAACCAAGGCAGGGGTTCATCAAGGAGAAACAAACAGAACTTTCACACCGTAGCGTGGCCAGTCATTAAACTGGTTTCCAAAGCTTCTCTGATGCACACCGCGCTCTCCTGTACTCTACAAACCACCTGGGTGTCTGGCTGCGCGTAACCAGCAGCCTGGCAATTTGCCTCAACCTCCCACCCTGCCATAAACGTCTCCCCCTTACTCTCACAGACATTTTGGAGCGCACAGCAAGCAGTAATAACAGAGAGAATATAGGTTTCGCTAAGGTCTAACTGAGTCAGTAAACTGTGCCAGCACGCTTTTAAACGTCCAAATGCACATTCTACCACCATTCTGCACTTGCTCAGCTTGCAGTTGAACAGCTCCTGACTACTTTCCAGACTGCCTGTGTACGGCTTCATGAGCCATGGCATTAAGGGGTAGGCTGGGTCCCCAAGGATAACTATAGGCATTTCAACGTCCCCAACGGTTATTTTCTGGTCTGGGAATAAAGTCCCTTCCTGCAGCTTTTGAAACAGACCAGAGTTCCTGAAGATGCGAGCGTCATGTACCTTTCCCGGCCATCCCACGTTGATGTTGGTGAAACATCCCTTCTGATCCACCAGAGCTTGCAGCACTATTGAAAAGTACCCCTGGCGGTTTATGTACTCGCTGGCTTGGTGCTCCGGTGCCAAGATAGGGATATGGATTCCGTCTATGGCCCTACCACAGTTAGGGAATCCCATTGCAGCAAAGCCATCCACTATGACCTGCACATTTCCCAGGGTCACTACCCTTGATATCAGTAGATCTTTGATTGCGTTTGCTACTTGCATCACAGCAACCCCCACAGCAGATTTGCCCACTCCAAATTGATTCCCAACTGACCGGTAGCTGTCTGGCGTTGCAAGCTTCCACAGGGCTATTGCCACTCACTTGTGAAGTGTGAGGGCTGCTTTCATCTTGGTATTCTTGCATCTCAGGGCAGGGGAAAGCAAGTCACAAAGTTCCATGGAAGTGCCCCTACGCATGCGAAAGTTTCGCAGCCACTGGGAATCGTCCCAGACCTGCAACACTATGCCGTCCCACCAGTCTGTGCTTGTTTCCCGAGCCCAGAATCGGCGTTCCATCGCATGAACCTGCCCCAGTAGCACCGTGATGGCCAGAGCCTGTGCTTTGAGAGAAGTCTGTGTCCATGTCCTCATCACTCTCGTCACTGTGCTGATGTCGCCTACTCGTCCGGTTTTGCTTTGCTAGGTTCTGATGCTGCATATACTGCTGGATAATGTGCGTGGTGTTTAATGTGCTCCTAATTGCAAAAGTGATATGAGCAGACTCCATGCTTGCTGGGGTATGGCATCTGCACAGAAAAAAGGAGCAATTGTCTGCCGTTGCTCTGACGGAGGGAGGGGCGACTGACGACATGTCTTACAGGGTTGGCTTACAGGGAATTAAAATCAACAAAGGGGGCGGCTTTACATCAAAGAGAAACAAAAACAACTGTCACCACAGAATGTTCCCCTCAAGGATTGAACTCAAAACCCTGGGTTTAGCAGGCCAATGCTCAACCCAATGGTCAACCCACTGAGCTATCCCTTCCCCCAGTATTTCACGCAGGACTGATTCTCCATTAAACTTTTCAAGGTGCCCCTGACAGACCTCACTGAAACGATTGTTGGCCATTGATTTCACGGAGGGAGGGAGAGGGGAGCAAATGAATACAAAACAAATCTGGTGTATTTCTTGTTTTGATCCACACCGTCTATCTTTTACATCTTTGGCTGGCAGCAGACGGTGCAGTAGGACTGCTAGCCATCCTCATCTCCTGCCTGCTCACCATAAAATGGTGCAATAGGACTGCCGGCAGGACTAAAGACAATGATCTGGTCGAGTCACTCCTATTTTAGTCCCTGCACCCATGTCTGCCCAGGCGCTCCTGACCAACCTTACCGAGGTGGCCAGGAGCACTTCGGGCATGATGACGATGGTTATTAGGCCTATTGCACCGTCTGCTGTCACAAGACAATGTGTTGCTGCTGTGTAGCGATGCAGTACCGCGTCTGCCAGCACCCAGGAGATGTACCATGACAGTGAGCTGAGCGGGCTCCATGCTTGCCGTGGTATGGCGTCTGCACAGGTAACTCGGGAAAAAAGGCACAAAACGATTGTCTGCCATTGCTTTCACAGAGGGAGGAAGGGCATGACGACATGTACCCAGAACCACCTGAGACAATGTTTTTGCCCCATTAGGCATTGGGATCTCAACCCAGAATTCCAGTGGGCGGTGGAGGAACTGTGGGATAGCTACCCACAGTGCAACATTCCAGAAGTCGACCCTAGCCTCGGTACTGTGGAAGCACTCCGCCGAGTTAATGCACTTAATGCACTTAGAGCATTTTGTGTGGGGACACACACAGTCGACTATATAAAAACAATTTCTAAAAAAAGACTTCTATAAATTTCACCTAATTTCGTAGTGTAGACATACCCTTACAAAGGATGGGCCAAATTCAACCCTGGTGTAATTCCACTGAAGTAAAAGGAAACACGCTGCTCTTTGTGCTTCCCCATCTGTTTGTATCCACTTGTCTCTTGCCTTATGTGTAGATTGTAATCTCTTTGTGGGTTGGACCGTCTTTTTGTTCTGTTTACATGGCAACTAGCACAATGGACTCCTGGGCCACACTGCAATAATAAATAGTAATAATCTCAGCCAACCCACTCTATGAAGGTGACCAGGACCCTGTATAACAAGCAAAAACAGATTAAAATGCAATAAAAATACTAGAACACACAATAGGTGGTTGTAATTTTTCTGCACCAGAAGTTGTTTTTCTATAAAATTAAGTAGAAATGCAAAGGTTAAGATCCCCAAATCAATGTTAACTTTACCATGTTAAGTTTTTTTGGTGGTATGGTGAGGCTTGCAGGTGACACGTATGTTAAAGTATATGAGCCTATGCTAGCCTTATGGCCTGAGGAACAGGCCTATTTTGTTCTCAGATCACCAACTAATTGATCCCTTTACCTTGATTTTATTTTCTTGGCTACTGTTTCAATCTACGTGCACTTTACACTCCCTTCAAAGTTATGTTCTGAATTTTAGATTCAAAACAACCACCCATGCTCAAAATGAAACTCAGCCAAACCTGCTTTATTTTCCTGGGCTCAGGACCAACCAAGCAAAACTGTTAAGAAGGTTCACAGGTTCTCAGCCTAAGCCCATAAATTCTTCTCAGGAATCTGTGCAGATGCAGACATTGCTTGAAACTTGGCCTAGGTTTGCCTGAAATGCTGCCCAGGGTTTACTGGAAAGTTTCATGAAACTGAGTGAATCTGAGTTAAGTTTCAGATTTGCAAGAAAACGGAAACCAGAGAAAAAAGGTAGCATCACGTAAGTTGAGCATGGTTCCTTGTTGACTGTCTATACCGCTAGTGCCATCTGCTGGCTGAAACATGTACTACACTTCTTTTGGTGATACATGGAGAAGTCCACAATGGAGCTTGCTAGGCTGGCTAGCTGTTTAGAAGCAGCTAGTGAAGATCCAGTAGCCTATACACACAGCACCAAGACAGATAAAAATCAATGATGTTTTTAAAATGGGCAGTTTAAAAAAAAATTAACTGGATTTTTAAAATTTAAAATACAGGTTTTTTAAATAAACCTATTTAAAATTAAATTTGAAATTATGACAACCTCTGTTAAGGCCTAAATTTACTACAATCTACTAAAATAATTTAAATTAATTTAAAAAATAATAGTAAGCAGTACATATTTGCTGCCAAGTTTTAAAGAAACTCAAACCACCGAATTTGTAGAAGTCACAGGCTAAGCACCTGGAATCATAGTTTATTCAAGTCTTAACATAGCTTTTGAACTGTCTGCAGGTGCAGACCGAATATTTTTTTCTTTTCAGTTTATTCAACTAATTCAGTTCGATGAGTAGTTCATTCAAAGACGAGAAACCAACTGGGAGTTGAAAAAGCAGGAGAGCTTGTTTTCCTCTTAAAATTTATGAATAAAAATGGAGGAGTGAGAGGATGAGATCTACTAGTTCTAAAATCTTGAAGGATGTCAAAAGCAGAAAGAACCTGTTCAATTCATTAATATAATTATAATATTATAATTAATATAATCTGATGAGGTTCAATAAGGATAAGTGCAGGGTCCTGCACTTAGGACGGAAGAACCCAATGCACAGCTACAGACTAGGGACCGAATGGCTAGGCAGCAGTTCTGCAGAAAAGGACCTAGGGGTGACAGTGGACGAGAAGCTGGATATGAGTCAGCAGTGTGCCCTTGTTGCCAAGAAGGCCAATGGCATTTTGGGATGTATAAGTAGGGGCATAGCGAGCAGATCGAGGGACGTGATCGTTCCCCTCTATTCGACATTGGTGAGGCCTCATCTGGAGTACTGTGTCCAGTTTTGGGCCCCACACTTCAAGAAGGATGTGGATAAATTGGAGAGAGTCCAGCGAAGGGCAACAAAAATTATTAGGGGACTGGAACACATGAGTTATGAGGAGAGGCTGAGGGAGCTGGGATTGTTTAGCTTGCAGAAGAGAAGAATGAGGGGGGATTTGATAGCTGCTTTCAACTACCTGAAAGGGGGTTCCAAAGAGGATGGCTCTAGACTGTTCTCAATGGTAGCAGATGACAGAACGAGGAGTAATGGTCTCAAGTTGCAGTGGGGGAGGTTTAGATTGGATATTAGGAAAAACTTTTTCACTAGGAGGGTGGTGAAACACTGGAATGCGTTACCTAGGGAGGTGGTAGAATCTCCTTCCTTAGAGGTTTTTAAGGTCAGGCTTGACAAAGCCCTGGCTGGGATGATTTAACTGGGAATTGGTCCTGCTTTGAGCAGGGGGTTGGACTAGATGACCTTCTGGGGTCCCTTCCAACCCTGATATTCTATGATTCTATGATTCTATGAATTCCTTTGTTTAATAAATCATATTTTTAAAAATATATTTTGATAAGCTTTTGTTCTTATGTATCCAGCACATTTATGATAGTTTTATTCAACTAATAAAAAAATTTAAAATGCTGGGTTTGTGCTTTTTAATTGAATTTCAGTTTCTATTCTAAATGTAACATGACACAACTCACACCTAAAAATTAATCATCTGGAAAGTAAGAAATGACCATTTCCTAACATAATAAAAATGTAAAAATTAAGAGTTTGAGTAAATGTAAGTTAAGCTATATATCACTGCTTACATAAATGTAACTAGATATATAGTGTGTCCTCCAGGTTATCAAAAAAAAAAGTACCAAATCTAGTGTAAAGGCTATATTTAGTTGCAAATCAAGATATTTTAACGGGTACCAATCAATGACAATCAACTCTTCTTTAGGAACATAAGAAGTAAAAAGACAAAAAAATAAAATAGGCAATTTAAATCAAGGTTTCATGCTTGCTGATTTAAACCATGACTGAAATCAGTGATTTAAATCACTTTGATTTAAGTCAATCCACCTTGCACAGTGCCCATCTCCAAGTTGAAAGTGAAATGCACATTTTCATTGTGAAAAGTCTTTGAACATTGGTTATACTCAGATGTGCTCTCTGGACTGAAAAAAAAACAACAACCCTTAGACATGCTGATAAACAAGCCAGGAGTATTTACAATATATATTTGCAGAGTAAATTCACACTGGTGGCTAGAAGTTGTGTGGGGGATTTAACAGCTCCGGTGATGCAAATCCTATGAATCAGCTGCGTGTGTTAGACAGTACTGAGTTCATGTGTGAGACAAGGCTAACCATGATTCTGTACAGCTTTTTTCATACTTTTACTGATCTGCAAAACTCAGTCACTCAAAATGGCCTTGGCCTTACACCGAAGCCTTTCCTGACGGCTAAAAGAGATAACAAATGGTAATGAGCAGCATTGTATCACCTTGAAGTCATTCCATGGAGAGCTCACTATGGGAACTGTGCCAGAAAAGGGGATGACGGGGGAGGGAGAAATGGACCAGCACGTGATCTTGGCTTAAGACATCACTGTCTTTTCAGTGCTTTAGTGCCTCTGAAGTTGCTTAGCCAAATGCAAAGCCTAGATAGCTTGACAAAGAAATATTTGAAGAGCTATCAAGAAGTAAAGAGAAGATCTGGCAGCTACAGGGGGTGTTTACTATGATTTTCTGAACATTTCTCCCTAATGTTTGTTAGTCGTATTGGCTACAATTTGCAAAAAACCCTAAGCGGCTTAGGAGCATCCATTCCAGCTTCAGAAGTGGCAGGCACTTAAGAGCCTGTTTCACAGAAGTGCAATAGAACTCAAGTTCCTAAGTCACTTTGGAAAATGGGACTTTTGAAAATATTCACCCAAGGTCTTTGTTCTGTGATTCTGGTTTCATCTCTGCCCGGGTTCCAGGATCTCCCCTGCCTGCCAAGGACTTTCCACGTGGAATTCAAGGTGTTATTCATCTATAGAGCAGAGCTTCGATGGTTTAGTACTAGTTACCCAAGAGACTGGCCAGTCTTGCAGTGCCATAATACAACTGATGTGACCTGTTAGACTTCCAATATAAAAAGACAAGAAGATCCAATTAATGCATGAATTGGGGCTTGATTCATTTTTGCATTGACTTCAATGAGCTTTGGATAAGGCCCCCATTCATTCATTAATTGGACCTTGTTTCTTTCTTCCAGTTATACTTTACTGGAAGCCTAACTAGCCCTGACTATTGGTGCCCCATATGTACAACTCTACACCGTTGTTAATTAATTTATTATTAATTAGCTGTGACACAAAGCTATAGAAAATTATTTGCCCCTCAGGGAGGATGCCCTGCACAGCAGATTCCCCCGGTCTGCAGCAAGTGACCTTCAGCTGACATGTCTGAACAAATTACACCAGTTGTAGTATGGTAGATTGCTTCCCCCTGGGCCCACCAGAGCCTTCTTTGTGACCTTTCAAGGCATGCTGCAAAGCCCATCTCGTTTTGCAGGATTGTGGGGAAGGGTTGGGCTAAGGTTTGGGTTTGAGAGAATGGGTAGTCTTTTGGCTAAGGCATCAGGTGGGACTCAGGAGATTTCAGGCTCTGCCATGGACTTCTGGTGTGACCTTAGTTTCTCTGGAACTCCGTTCCTCATCTGTAAAATGGGGACACTTCTACCTCCTTTCTCTCACCCTTTGTCTTGCATATTTATCATGTAACCACTTCCAGGCTGGGACTGACTCCTATTATGTATTTGTACAGCATTAAGCACTGATCCCGGTTGAGCCTATGCACTACCAGAATACAAATTAAATAAACCCATATTATTATTATGTGCACTATTTCCTGGGGGGTAAAAAGATGGACTGAGCAGTCCTTTATATTGTATCATTATTGATATCATGCATTTTAAATCATGTAATGGGCGCTCAGAGCATAGGATGGATACCTATAGATTGCAATAAATAGATAACACAAAGATTCACAATAAAAGATAACACAATGCTTTTAATAATTCTAATATTAACAAGTCTATTCACTTCTTTTCTATAGTACTTATAGCCAAGATGCTAAGCTGGCGTAAGTTGGCTGATTTACACCAGCTAAGAATGCTTCCCAGCATTATTTTAAGTGGCATTGTATTTTATTATTAGAAATGGGCTTTCATAGTCCCCCTTCCTTAAGTTCCACAAATAATTGAAGACAAAACTCTTTCCTGACATGAAATGACCTCCAGGGCAAGTGCATTTTAACAGTTAATTTCACTGCTGAATAGTTGAAAGAGCAGCAAGAATCGAACAGTTCTAGAACCTAATATATTATGTGCTTATGATGCAAGGTGTCAGGAATCACCTTCATGCTTCATGATCAAAGATACACGAAAGTGAAGTGCCTGATGCCCACTAGACCACTAAATGGAACCACATAGGACAGATCTATCAATCGTCGGTTAGCCTTTTCTTGCTTCCATTCCTGGCTGAAAACAGTATTAAAGCCCAGGTTTTATGGACTGTTTAAAACCCATTCTCCTTCCATGTGCTGGCCTTGCCCAGTAGGCACCCTTGCAACAATTGGAAGTAAGTAAACTGATATTCAGGAGCCATCAAATCAAGATTTCTTCCCTCTTTGGGAGAAAAGAAGTGGTCTAGATGTGTTTCTTTACTCAGCCTTGTCGGAACGACTCAAGGAGTGAGGACAATAAGTAGACATTTTAGAAGGAGAATAATCATGTAAAACTACGACACTGCAGGCTCAATCTGATATTAAGAAAAAAGAAAAGGAGTACTTGTGGCACCTTAGAGACTCCACAAGTACTCCTTTTCTTTTTGCAAATACAGACTAACACGGCTGTTACTCTGAAACCTGATATTAAGAATATCCCATTTCTTTCCCTGAAAAGATCTTGCCAAATTTATTTGTCATAAGTGGCTGGCATTGGCTTAATTGGCACAAATTGTCAGCAGCCTTGTGTCTCAGCCAGTAAAGAACAATATACCTTTGTAGTCACAGGGCACCCATAATCAAGGATAGCAGGTCATTCAATAAAATATAACTATAAACATATCTTAAGTTTTAAAAGTCAACAAGGCCTAATGAAAGAATGAATTAGGGCCTGATCCAAATCCCATTGAAGTCAATTAGAGAGTTCCCTTGAGGCCATTGGGCTCTGCATCAGTACTTTAGGGTAGGAGAAAGAACCCAAGAGCTCAAATGAAGGAAAGCAGAAATTAAAAAGGAAACTAAGAGCCTGTAGCTCCGATGCAAAGGATGCCAGAGGTGTACCCTGCAATGTGCGAAGCAGGAGACCACCCAGCTCACTGATCCTTGACAGGGAAGGCCCTCTCTTGGGCCCAGGCTCTATGGGCCCTTCATTACTTAGCTGTCTTAAAGCCCAGTGACCTTTCTGTGTCCAGTTCCCAGCACTAGACAGCCCTCTACCAGTCTGCAGATGACACCAGGTAGCTTCTCCCCTTCTCAAGATTATTATAGGGAGAGAAAGATCAGCAGTTCTAACCACCACAACAGGACATAAGGCAGAAAATTATTCCCAGGCAGTTCAGTCCTACGTTATTTAAGACTTTAAATATTGACAGTAAAAATCAAAAGTGCGTTCACTGGACAATAGGTAGCTATTGGTAGTTTTTGCCACTGGCACATGCATCTTGCTTTGTACAATGCACTATGTATTCCACCCACCTAGAATCTTGAGGGAGAAACCCGATCCGTCATGTAACTTGGTGAGAGTAAACGACAGGTATTGAAATACAGCTCTAGTTATGGTGGTATTTATTCATCAACACTTTGGAAAATATATATGACATATTTTACAAAATGGTCCAAGAAACAAATGAGTATATCCATCCATAACCCACATTCCTTGAATGCAGAAACTAGCCCTGAATGACAATAGAATTCATGGAAAATGCCCTAACTGGTGTGAGGTTAATTCAGTTCCTTTCTCAGCATAGATTGTGGCTTTTAGCCTCAGCTTGGCACTGGGGGCAGAGCAGAGCCTCAGGAAGATATGAGCCCTACCAGCGCTCACCCAAGACACTGCAGGGAGAATAAATTTGCTACACTCCATTAAATGGATGCAACAGACTGCTCCTATACAGAGGAGGGGGAGGAGGTTATGACAGAGCCATGACTCTACCCACTTGCTGCCCTTCCCCCTTTACTGTGAGTTGCTCCCAAAGGGGCTTTGTAGGTTACCTTTCACACGTATTACAGGAACGACCCCTTTGCTTACATTTGGAATTTGTAGCCAGCGTTTCCCTGCAGCAAAGTGAATGCCACAGGAGTGATGTGCTTTTGAAGTAAAACTACCTACACACACCAAAAGCAAGGCTAAAAATGCAGTGACCTGAAAGGTGCAAGGGACCATCTTATAGCTGGGGAACAGGTTTGTATAAAATACATGGCTGGTGGCAGTTTAAAGGAAAAGCACAGTCATATCAAGGCACCAGTCAGAGGCCTGAAGTGGGGTGAGAATCCTCACCAGCAGGATCAGGATTCTCCGAGGGCCCAGGGAGAATTCAGGAGTGATCTGTGGGAAGACTGGTGTTTATTAATTCAACACAGAGTCATTTAAGTCATCAGGACAGTTTCATTCATTATTCAGGGTGCTGTAGGTCAAGTTTTATTGCTGGGCAGGCACACGTATTATGACTGGCAGTTAGATGATGTAGCAGACCTTGAAGAGATCACTGAATGGATGTAGCAGTTTTTATTGATGTGGCGCAATACTCTTCAAATGGGGACTATGGCAGTGTGGCTAGGGTGCTGGTTTGGAGTTCTGGGATCTATTCCTAGTTCTGGCACTGACCTACTGTGTGACCTTGGGCAAATCCCTTCACCGCTCCGTAACTGTTTCTCCCCCAGCCTTTGTCTATGTAACTTCTTCAGGGCAGGGACAGTTTATTTTACAATATGTGCCTAGCACAACAGAGTGTCTAGGTGCTATTGCAAAAATAAAACTACCCACTTTCAAAAACTGTGCTTAATGATTTTTAATGTTCAATGTAGAAAAAGGGTCCTTATAGCTTATAAACAGTCCAATACAAAGGACAGTGAGCTATTCACATCTGACACCAGATCTTCAGCTCGTATGAACTGGCATAAGTTCCAATGGCTTCAATAGAGCTACAATTTACGTCAGCTGGGGATCTGGTGTCAGGGAGTTTAAATGCATTGAGACAAATCCATGCTTGTGTTTACTCCAGGGATGAATTCTGACCAACATGCATATGCACATATAACTACTGATGGGGAGGGGGAGTAGTTTTCAAAAGAATTTAGCATCCATTGATAAGAGCCAGAGCTTCAGAAGAGTTCAGCCCAGCATAGATCCAAACATGCTGAGCTCTTTGAAAATCCGACCTAGGCTGTCTGATCTCCTCTCCCAATGATTAAGTTAATCTCCTGGTTTTCAGAGGAGCAGGGGAGGAGGAGGCATTTGATTGTCTCACAGGTCCATCACAACCCAAGTTGTAAACATATATTTCTAATCAAAGACACATTGAGTATAAAACGTTTACAAGTAACATCAGCTCATCGCCCTTGTCCCCCTTCCCCGCCGCCCCGTGTGCCAGGCAGCTTTTCAACTAAGTGCAGCAACAACTCGGAGACAGCCGCAGCTGACATGAGACATGTGCCTGAAGGAGGCCAGTCTCGCACCCTGTACGATTGCTGTAATACGATACCTGTTCAATCGCTGTAATTTTTGTTAATCCTCTTTCTATCCAAATTGTCTTATGTATGGAGCTGGCCTTGACCCTGAGGCCCAGGTTATCCCACGGTGGTACAAGAAGAGAATTAGTAAGATCGGATGCTGTAATTGTCTTAACACATTGCAGGATGACTTATGTAGATACAAAGATTGGATTTTTCCTTAAAGACTGTGGGTAGATCATAGAATCGTAGAATCTCAGGGTGGGAAGGGACCTCTGGAGGTCATCTAGTCCAATCCCCTGCTCAAAGCAGGACCGATCCCCAACTAAATCATCCCAGCCGGGGCTTTGTCAAGCCTGACCTTAAAAACCTCTAAGGAAGGAGATTCCACCACCTCCCAGGGTAACGCATTCCCGTGCTTCACCACCCTCCTAGTGAAAAAGTTTTTCCTAATATCCAACTTAGACCTCCCCCACTGCAACTTGAGACCATTACTCCTCGTTCTGTCATCCGCTACCACTGAGAACAGTCGAGAGCCATCCTCTTTGGAACCCCCTTTCAGGTAGCTGAAAGCAGCTTTCAAATCCCCCCTCATTCTTCTCTTCTGCAGACTAAATAATCCCAATTTCCTCAGCCTCTCCTCATAACTCATGTGTTCCAGTCCCCTAATCATTTTTATTGCCCTTGGCTGGACTCTTTCCAATTTTTCCACATCCTTCTTGTAGTGTGAGGCCCAAAACTGGACGCGGTACTCCAGATGAGGCCTCACTAATGCCGAATGGAGGAGAATGATCACGTCCCTCAATCTGCTGGCAATGCTCCTACTTATACAGCCCAAAATGCTGTTAGCCTTCTTGGCAACAAGGGCACACTGTTGACTCATGTCCAGCTTCTCGTCCACTGTAACCCCTAGGTCCTTTTCTGTAGAACTGCTGCCTAGCTGTTCGGTCCCTAGGCTATAGCAGTGCATGGGATTCTTCCGTCCTAAGTGCAGAACTCTGCACTTGTCCTGTATGTAAGGTATATAAAAGAAGAGAGAGAGAACCAAATGATGTAGCTAAGCTTTTTTCAAACTCAAACCAGGCTGGGGTGCCTACAGAGCAAGTAGGATGAACTTGGAATGCTAAATAATAACGGCAACCCCATGCCTCCAGTTACCCAGGATTTTTAAGGCTTTTGTGTGACAAGTGAGGGTATTTTTTTTATCACATATAAATTGTATGATAAGCCTATTTATTTGAGCAAAGAGCAAAGGAGAGACCTTGAAAGGCAACAAACTATTGGATGCCCTGATATCCTTGATTATGCATGCCCTGTGAATACAAATGCATATTGCTCTTTACTGGTAGGGACACAAGGCTGCTGAGAATTTGTTCCAATTACACCAATGCCAGTCTCTTAGCCCCTCTGTAGCTACCCTGGAGCAGCTGCTGCTCTCCGGCTGCCCAGCTCTGAAGGCAGAGTGGAGAGAGTGGCAGCTGCTGGCTGAGCACCCAGCTCTGCCACCAGCAGGGGACTAGGGGGCCAAAGAGAAGCCCCTGGCTCATATCCCCACCCACCGGGGCGTACTGCCCAGGGCAGGTGGAGGGTCCAGAGGCTCCCCACAGTGGCCTGGACTGACCTGCTCCAGCCTGGGCTACTGGGCCCACCCCCACAGTCGCTGCTCTCCGGGGGCTCTGCTGGCCCCGGAGCTGAGTCCCCCTGGCTGGGCAGCTGTTACCATCTGTGAACAGCCGAATGGTGTTGGGGAGCTGAGAGCAGCCTCAGCCCTTGGGCCCTGGGCACCTGCCGGAGGAGACGGGGGAGCATCGCAGCTGCCCGCACCATGACACCTGCCAGTGCAGCAGCCGCCCTGCACTGCCCGGCTCCAGCTTCTGCCTCCACCCTGGCCAGCGGGTAGGGCTTGGGGGGCAGAGAGGAGGAGGCGGGGCGGGCACTTACCTGAAGAGGAGCAGCAAGTGGGGCCACGGAGAAAGGAGGAGCCTCATGGTGAGGGGGACGGCCCCCCAGTTTTCTGTCTAGCCCACCTTAGCCTCCCCACCAGGAAGAGGGTGGCACAAGTGGCTCTTTAACGTGTCTCCTGTGGCTCTTGGCAGCACATGATATAAAAACACGGTCTGATTTAATTACCTAGTGTAAATTATTAACCCATCCGGAGGCTGTTACTATGCTATTAACCAATTGTAATTGATAAAATAATAACACCCGGTCAATCATTTTGCTGTGAGAATAACTAAATATAGATATAGATACATACTAAATATTTCCCTGTCACGCTGTTTAAATATGAATATCTAGTACTACAGTCCATGAAACAATGAATTCACGCTCCCGCGGCTCCTTTGGGGAATGCTGATCGCTAACTTGGCTCCCGAGCCACTGGGGTCTGAGTATCACTGCTCTATGCATTGCAGTCCTTTACAGTTGCTGTCACTGCTCAGTTCCAAAGGCGATCAACAGCAGAGTTCAGCTCAGCTGGTTATTTGCTCGGAGGCTTCTATAAGTGAACGTTACCATCTCTACAAGGATACATAGGAAACAAACTGATTTTTAAACTTTATGCTTTTCATGATGAAAAAAACATTCTAATTTTGGTCAAATCTGGTCTCAGTCTTTTAAGTGTCTGCCAAGCTTGAGAGGGGGTCTTGCAAAATCTTGTGGAGCCTGCTAAATCCACAGTGAAGGTGGATGGGTACTTGATGCTGTCATGTTGGTCCCCCTCAAGATTTGCTTTATATCATTGAATGCAGCCCTATTTTTGCTAAGCTCAGTTGAGAAGTCAGGAAAAAGAGAAATGTTGTGGGCTTCGGACATCAGGGTATCAGCTTTTATGGCAGCATTCTTTATCATTGAACTTCAGCAGCTTGGGCTGATGGGTCTGGGCTTGCCAGACTCCTGCCTTCTAGTACCAGGCATTCAATGAGCCCTTTCAATATCTAACGGGGGCAGCTCAGGATCCAATTTAAGTATGTAGCGAGCAGCTTCTGAGGAAAGCTGATACAATCCTCCCGGTCTACACCCTCAGCAATGCCCAAGAGGCGAAGGGTGTTTCTTCGATGTCTCTTTTCAAAGTCATCCTGTTTTTCTTCCAGTTTGCCTTTTCTAAGCTTTAAGGAGGCAGTTTCTTCTTTAATTTCTCTGGTTTCAATGGCAGCCTTTTGTAGCTCATTCTCCAAGTGAGCCAGTCGGGATTTTATATCACATACATCTTTAGAGAGGCCACAAACATCTTTTGAGATGGAATCCAGTCGGCCTGTGAGGAATTCTTTCGGTGCCGCAATATCCTGGCCTAGGTTCTGCTGTGGCCTTGCGGTCTCCCCCGCAATAAAACAGCCATGGCTGGCCCATGTCAGCTCACTCAGACTTGGGCTACAGGGCTATAAAGCTGCAGTGTAGATGTTCGGGTTCAGGCTGGAGCTCAGGCTCTGGGACCTTGTAAGGGGGTAAGAGTCCCATGGGCCAGCCAGGGGTGTTTGACTGCAGTGTAGACATGCCCTAACGCATTCTACCTTCACTGCACTGTAAGCCCGGCATTTGAACTCAGGCTCAAGCCTAACCCCCCTCCATCTACACCTGAATCACCTGAACACAGGGCTCAGACTCAAGGACCCAGGAGCAATGGGGGTGGAGAGTCTGAGCCTGAATCAAGCCAGGACCCAGGGTTAAAACCCTATTGCTTTGCAGTGTAGATACAGCCCCACTGACATGTGCTCTGGGAGTCTGCCAAAAGTATTCCACAATACTACAGCCAACTTTCTTTGTCCCCTGAACAGTAAAGTTTGGCAGCAGTCAAGTTTATTGTACGATTGGCTACAAGCGTGATCTTTGGTGTGACATCTAAATTGCAACTGACCTGGGGTAAGTGACTGGTCCTTTTGGACTGGGAGTAACCTGAATATTGCAATTTTGCACAAAGGAAAACTTACCTGGGTGGCAAGACAGAGCGCAGTACCCAAGGGGATGGTCTGTGATGCCATCTTAAGGCTTTTACACTGCTTGAGCAGTTTACACTTGATAACTGGTTGGTGAAATCTAAGTATAGAACTTACAGCCAATCTGGAGGGGTTTGTGCCTTGGTTCTTAACAGTCTCCCCTGAGGTTGGTACTCATGTTCTTGAGCCAATGCAGGACAGCTTGAAAATATTCTCCTGCTTTGGTACCCCCTCTCCCCTTGTGTCATCATTTAGACTTGTGCCAAATAGCGTGTAAACCCTGCTAAATCAGAATGGCAGCACTTTGAACAGGTGTAAAATGACAACTCCTGTACAAAGCAGGAGCGAATCTGTTAGTTTGAAAACCTGGTTTCACTGAAGTCAATGGCAAAGCTTCTGCTGACTTCAGTGGGGCCAGGATTTCACCTTTTCCATTTATGGTGGTAAAATGACATTCTTTGTTTCCGGTTGTAAGGGGATGAGAAACATAATTGTAACCGTTCTTCCAGGTGGAGCCAGCAGCAACCAGGGCCGGGTTCAATATCTAGGGGTTCCTTTCCATTGATACAACACAGAACCAGCTCGAGCCCCCACCCAGTAACCTGGGAAAATTACAAACCACCCCTGGGCCCCTCTGAGAGGCAATACTTCCCCACTTGCAAGCACTGAGTCTGAGTGTAGAAAAGATACTTTTAATACAAGAAGGGAAGTAACTCGGCATTAATTTGGGAAAACACCACAAACAGGGTTCATAAACACAAACCATGAGCAAAAGACCCACCCCCAAGTAGGTTGGGCAACGTCCTTTTCCCCTCAGGTTCTTAAGTCCGGCAACCCAAAAATCCCTTTCATGTGCCTGACCCTTCTCTGCACCCCACTCACAGTTGCTGTCCTTGGTCAGTGCAGACCCAGAGTTCAGAGGTGCATCTGCAGAGTTCACCTCCCATCCTTGGTGGAGGGGTGGTGGTAAAGAGGCACGTTACTCGCACCTTACCGCTTGGGCATTCACTCGCTGCCCTGCTGGCTGCTCCTCTCCACCAGCTGCCCGTCTGGCCACTCGCCACACCTCTCCAGACACCAGAAGGCCATCATCCAAACACTGACCCAGTCTCACCTTGCTTAGCTTGCCAGAGCTGACAGATCATTTCATTTGGTGGCTTCACTGCACGCTGGTTACCTTCTCTCTTGTTAATGATGTTGTCATGCCCTTAATGCCCTGTAGGAAGAGTTGCTCCCAAGACTCAGTTAGACAAGTAGTAGAAACACACCAACCATCTGAGATCTGCAATAGCTGTCTATCAGCAGTCTCTCCAAATACAGTCATTTCTCCAATTCTATACCAATTCTCACTGGTGGTTCTGTACTGTCAACTGTACTGGTTCTCTGAGCAACATGGGTGAGAAACCCAGTAGTGCTCTGTGCTGGCCTAACTCTGTTCTCCCTGAAGTCAATGGAAGCAGAATCAGGCCAATGCCAAGCATCTCACTCTCTATTCCTATGTTTCCCTATGTTTACCCTCTAGGTAATTTAGACTTTTTATACATTTATTTTACGCCACTTACTAGTGAGCCTCTCTCATTAAAAGGGACAATGGCTGCCTAGGGCATAGTATGGTTAGGCACTGCTCAGACGTTCCATGCACATCTTTGCCTGTCCAACTCAAACCCCTGCCGCAAGACCTTTGCTGGGGCCAGCCCTTGGCCTCTCCCACGCAGAACTGGCAATAAGTTGTGTGTTAATGTTTTTCTATGTAGACAGAAGGGTTTAAGCATGAGGTCACCAAACTCATTTTGATTTGTGGTCTAAGCCAGGATTCAAATCCTGGTCTCCAGCAGTAAATGGATGCCAGTTCAATGCCCCAAAACCCTATGGGTACTTTGTACCTCAGACACTTAAAACACTGTTGCACAGAGACAGTATTTCTCAACCTCAGCATGAATCAATGCCACGCAGCGGTACGCAACATTTCACAGAAAACCATCCCTTGCAATCACAGTGTGTAACAGAATGACACAAATGCTACTATTCATTATTCCCACACAAAAAGCCTTCATTAACCTATGTGTTAACCTGGCAAACTTATCCATTTGGTAATTTTGTAGCTTCTCTGATTACTGCAGGATACTGGAACTGTAGCAAGACAGGAACAAATTACAACAAAGATGAGGTTCCTCACTTCGAGCAGTAATTGCAGTTCTTTGAGATGTGTGTGCCTATGGGTGCTTCTCTTCAAGTGGCTTCCAAGGAGGAGGGAGTGTCCAAACAGAGTCCAGAACCAAAAATAGTACTGCAGAACCAAGTGTGGCATCGGATCTGAGTACATGGATCAGGGCATAATGTTTCAAATATCATAGAATATCAGGGTTGGAAGGGACCTCAGGGGGTCATCTAGTCCAACCCCCTGCCCAAAGCAGGACCAATCCCCAATTTTTGCCCCAGATCCCTAAATGGCCCCCTCAAAGATCGAACTCACAACCCTGGGTTTAGCAGGCCAACGCTCAAACCACTGAGCTCTCCCTCCTCCTAAATGTATGTATTGAAGCCCATGCAGCAGCCCCACATATGTCAGATACTGACACATTCTTAAGCAATGCCATAGATGTTGCCTGTGATTTGGTTGAATGTGTTAGCAGTCTTTTGGGGGTTGGGGGAGAGTAAATGTAGCATTGTAAGTGATAATACATCCAGATATCCATCTCAATAGTCTCTAACCAGAGATCGTGGACGCCTTGGATCTATCCTTGAAGGAAATGAGGAGCTTAGGTAACTTTCTAAATTGCTTGAGCCTAAGTAGAAAGCCAATATCCTTCTAACAGCCAGGGTATGGAAACAGAGAAACTGTTGGTTTCTGTTTGTATCTTTTTACAAATTGTGGGCCAGATGCTGAGCTCCTGACTCATGCTGGGTAGCAGTAACGCAGTGTAAATGCAGCAGATTCAGGTGCTATGTTTGCAGGAAGAGGAGGTTTCATTGCAGGGTTAGTGTTTCCATTTCATCTCCATTCAAAGATATCACCTTCCCATAGCACCGCACTGTTTCACTAAACTATTTGTTCTGCAAAACAACACAGCTCTAACCTTATAATACTTGCCTAGCTGCGGCAGATTCATCGGTCGCTGCCATTATAACACTGAATTTTAGTATCTTTAGCTGGATTGTAGAGAAAGCAGCTCTCAACATTCACTGTCAGAACTACCATGTGAGTCGCCCCAGCAAAGGAAGAGAAGTGTTCATATAAGCAGTACCTCTTCCCACACAGAGAATCGCCTCCACTGGTCCATGGCCAAAATCCTTAGTCAGCTCAGGTCTCTCACTTGGTAGTGAGATGTGTTACACAGCTGCCAGCACACTAACCTTTGTCTGACTGATGATAGTGTATTAGGTTAAGAAGAAACCCGATGAAGAAGAGAGGCGGAGGCTGCAAAAGGCACAGGAAAACCCACCCAGAGGACATAAACATGAGTTGACCTTCAGCTATAAAAATAATGTTCAAAAGAAATAAATCGTCCTTGGATCACTGCAAACCAGGATAATCTTTTCTTAAAATTTCCCCATTTCCACAAGGAGGAATAATAATAATAATAAATTCCCTTCAGGATCCTTAAAGTTTGACAGGTGGATAATTCTTAGCAGGAGAATTAATTGCAGCTAGAGGATACTGTATAAAAGGGTCACTAATCACTATGAATTTTCAGTACTCAGAAGGTCCAACCCTATCCCAATCCAAGTCACAGCAGACAGTTTTCTCACAAGTATTTCTTAGTCAATTTCTCTGCACTTCCACTCCGGGGCCCATACAGGCCTACAATTAACAGATTCAGTTCTGTGGACCAGTTTGTATCAAAGGTTAAATTAGTTTCACCCTTTGCTCTCAAGGGCCTGATTGGAAAGCCTATTGAAGTCAATGAGAGTATTTTCATTGACTCCAGAGGGCTTTGGATCAAGCCCTGACGTTGGCACTTGTATGAGACCATACCGTATTACTCTGACACAAAACAGAACAGGGAAGCTAGATATACTAATAATAATTCAGATCCTGCAGCTCAGATCATGGGGAGAGCCAAGCTACCACAAAGACAGATTTTGTCCCTGTTACCCACTAACTATAGAAACATTTGGGGCACAATGACCTGGCTTAGCCCAGATAGCAAACATAGCCTTTCTGGATTTGTGATGTACATATGGCATGGGATTTTCCAGAACACTTAGCATTTGCCAAACTCCACTCCCACTGAAGTGAGAGTTTTACCAGTGATGTCAATAGTGTTAGGTCAATGTTGAGTGCTTTGGACAATCCCAGCCCTCCAATGTACCTTCAGTACAGTTGTCACTGGCAAATTGGTGGGCTGGATTCTCCATGATGGCTGGGTCTGAGTCTAGGAACAGCACTTGTAAGTGCAAGCAGGTAGGCTGCAAACCACTAACAGGAGACCAGTGGAGGTCTGTTTTGTCTGTTCTCAGCCGATAATAAAGTGAATGAAGTGTCAGTTCAGTGTCATTCTGGCATAGCCAATAGTAAGTGCCACATTTTCACGGCAAAACCAGCTCTTATGCACTCTGATCTTCCAGTGGACTCAATGTCCGTTAAACACAAAGTGCATGGTATTTTGCTACTCACACCTTTCGACAGCTTAAAGCACTTTGTCTGATTTGACTAGTCTGCTGTGAATCCAGGGATGCTGCTTATCATCTCACAGTGTCAACGTATCCAGCTGGAATTCAGAACCATAGAGTGTAAAAGTAATTTCCATCCCGTCTCCACGGCTATAATTCTTAAGGCACTTATCAAATCAAGGTCTGTATCACTCTGAGTTATAAAAGTGTCCAGTAAATGCTCCCGCCATCTGATCTGGTTCAGCAAATGCAACATTTGGCAATGATGTGTGTGCTGAGCAGCTGCCGCAGGTGCTGTAAATCAATGCAGGGTGCCTGTGTTCCACGGGGGGCTGAAGCCTTCCCAGCAGATCATCTGCACAGATTTCTGGGTAGCAACGTTGCCTTATGAACACACACTACTGGTATCCGGTTCCCCTTCATTGACTGAATGTGAGTTGTTCAGCAAAGGAAATGCATCCTGCACTGGGGACAGATTTGCAAGAAAACTGAAGTGTAATGTAAGACAGAGTACAATGCAGGTCATTGTAAGAAATTTCTAAAGAAAAAACATTGGGAAGAAGAGAGAAGATTTAGCACGTCTATAAATATAAACACACCCTTTTTTACACGATGAAAAAAAAATACCCCAAAGAAATATTTTAGTTTGAGAGAAGGACAGATTACAAAACATTCCTGGTGAGTCTATTTAAACTCTCATTCTTCCAAGCAGAGATAAATGCTATGTATTCAGTGCACACAAAGGATGCCTGTTGAGTTCCTTATTCAGCAGCGAGCTCTAATGTCTAAGGCTAGTGGAGATTAAGGGCCCAATTTATACCATTTTTATTAACTTCAGAGCTCAGCACCTCTGCAAATAAGCCCTTAAGGGCCTGATTCAGATCTTGCACTGTTAGATTTCAGTGGAGCTATTTGAAAAAATTTTTCCCACCACAAGATTTTCACAAAATAATTGGAAAATGCCTTCCCTCCCGACACACCATGGATTTTCTCAGCAGCTGGAATCAGGAGTGGCATCTGAAATGGACAATTATCCTAGTATAAAGTGGGTGTGAGTGAAAAGAGAATCAAGCCTAGAAGCTGCTGGCAAAGCAGGATAGTGGGTTTCGTAGAGTTTTAACTCCGTAGTGGAATGTTATATGGTATTAAGGCAAATGTCTTACATGAGCCTACATCTGGCGTTCCCATCCCTGAGATGAAACTCAGAGCCACCGTGCATTTATCATGCACCTTTCGCCATCTCACCATTAATCCATCTGCACCCAGACTGCTGGAAAGGACAGAGTCATATGTTTCCATTGGGGGATGTGCTTCCTGCCCTGAAAAGTCTTGAGGCACCAGAATTTTGAAAAAGCCACATTACAATGTTTAGTGAAACTCTTTGGGAGTTTCTAGAGCTTGTCTACATGGGGAAGTTTTACTCATTATATTGGTATAGTTATACCAGTATAACCCCATTTGGGTTCTCTAATTCTGGTAAAAAAGTAGGTTTTTTTCACTTTGGTTAAACCTCTTCCCAAGTGATAAGAGCTAAACCACGTAAAAAGTTATTTTTATAGTGGAATAAGAGTTTTCACACGAAGGGTTATACTAGAATATTGGTTTAAATTCCCACCTTACCTTACCCTGGTATGACTTTCCCACATAGACAAGGCCTAAAATGTATGTTTATTCCCCCTTTCCCTCTAAATCCTACCCAGTTCCCCTCAGGGAACACATGGGCTCAGATAAGAGAGCCTCACTGTAGGGGTGATCTCTCCAAGACATTTCAAAGATACAGTTTTACTGAATATCATGTGATGTATCCGGAATTCAAGACAGGCCGGGGTGGCAGAAGAGGTATGATTGGCACTCCTTTGGGATGACATGTGTGACTCTCTTGTGAATGACTGAGCTATGCAGGTCATCCCAAACGAATGACTCAAGAGTTGGGCTCTATTCTGTTCTCTGCCACTGACCTGCTGTCTGACCTTGAGCAAGTCACTACTCCTCTCTGTCTGTTTCCTCTCTCGCTCTTTGTCGGTCATGTCTATTTAGACTGAAGGCCATCTCTCACTGTGGGCAAGTAGAGTGTCTAGCGCAGAGGTGGGCAAACTATGGTCCACAGGCCACATCCGGCCCGCAGAACCGTCCTGCCCTGGCCCTTGAGCTCCCGGCTGGGGTGGCTCGCCTTCGGCCCCTCCCCCGCAGCCTCAGCTCACCGCAGCTCACCATGCCGCCAGCGCTCTGGGCGGCGTGGCTGTCTCTGGCCAGGCCGCGCAGCTACAAGCCCCTGCTGCTCTGAGCGGCATGGTAAAGGGGTGGGGAGCGGGGGGGTTGGATAAGGGGCAAAGGGTTCCTGGGGGCATTCAGAGGACAGGGGGCGGTTGGATAGGCGTGGGAGTTCCAGGGGGCGGCGGTCAGGGGACAGGGACCGGGGGGGTTAGATAGGCGTGGGAGTCCGGGGGGGGGCTGTCAGGGGGCGGGGGTGTGGATAGGGATTGGGGCAGTCAGGGGACAGGGAGCAAGGGGTTGGATAAGGGGTGGGGTCCCAGGGGCACGGTTAGGGGCGGGGGTCCCGGAAGGGGGCAGTCAGGTGACAAGGAGTAGGGGGGGAGTTGGATGGGTCGGGGGTTCTGAGGGGGGCAGTCAGGGGGCAGGGGCCAGTCTATTTGGGAACACAGCCTTCCCTACCCGGCCCTCCATATATTTTCGCAACCCCGACGTGGCCCTCAGGCCAAAAAGTTTGCCCACCCCTGGTCTAGCGTAATGGGACCATGATCTTGGGTGGGGCCTTTGATGCTTCTGTAATACAAGTAAATGGTAATAATGAATTTGCCAATCTTTACATTACATAAGAGTACAAGAACAGGCATCCTGGGTCAGACCAATGGTCCATCTAGCCCAGTACCCTGCCTCTGACAGTGGCCAGTGCCAGGTGCCCCGGAGGGAATAAATAGAACAGGGAGATAATTGAGTCATCCATCCCTATCACCTAGTCCCAGCTTCCAGGAGTTGGAGGTTTAGGGATCTGCAGCCCTGCCCTTCTTGGCTAATAGCCATTGATGGACCTATCCTCCATGAACATATCTCATTTTTTAAAGAACCAATTACAATTTTATCCTTCACAGCATCCTCTGGCAATGAGTTCCACAGTGACTGTGCATTGTGTGAAGTAGTACTTCCCTTACTTTATTTTAAATCTGCTGCCTATTAATTTCATCAGGTGAACCCTAGTTCTTGTGTTATGTGAAGGAGTAAATAACACTTCCTTATTTGCTTTCTCCACACGAGTCATGATTTTACAGACCTCAATCATTTCCTACCACTCCCTTTAGTTGTCTCTTTTCTAAGCTGAACGGTCCCAGTCTTCTTAATCTCTCCTCATACAGAAGCTGTTCCATAACCCTAATCATTTTTGTTGCCATTCTCTGCATCTTTTTCTATTCTAATTGATCTTTTTTGAGATGGGATGACCAGATCAGTATTCAAGGTGTGGGTGTATCATGGGTTTATACAGTGACATTATAGTATCTTCTGTTTTATCATCTCTCCATTTCCTAAAGGTTCCCAGCATTCTGATCGCTTTTTGACTGCTGCTGCACATTGAGTGGAAGTGTTCAGAGAACTATCCACAATGACTCCAAGATCTCTTTCTTGAGTGCTAACAGCTAAGTTAGATCCCATCATTTTGTACGTATAGTTGGGATTATGTGTTCCAATGTGTATCACTTTGCATTTTTCAGAGTAACAGCCGTGTTAGTCTGTATTCGCAAAAAGAAAAGGAGGACTTGTGGCACCTTAGAGACTAACCAATTTATTTGAGCATAAGTTTTCGTGAGCTACAGCTCACTTCATCGGATGCATTGAATTTCATCTGTCACTTTGTTGCCCAGTCACCCAGTTTAGTGAAATCCCTTTGTAACTCTTTACAGTAAACTTTGGACTTAACTATCTTGACTAATTTTGTATCGTCTGCTAACTTTGCCACCTCACCATTCACCCCTTTTTCCAGATCATTTATGAACATGTTGAACAGCAGATGTCCCCACTATTTACCTCTCTTCATTGTGAAAACTGAGCATTTATTCATATACTTTATTTCCTACATTTTAACCTGTTATTGATCCATGAGAGTACCTTCCCTCTTATCCTATGACAGATTACTTTGCTTTAGGACCTTTGGTAAGGGACTTTGTCAAAGGCTTTCTTGAAAGTCCAAGTACACTCTATCCATTGGATCACCTTTGTCCACATGGTTGCAGACTCCCTCAAATAATTCTACTAGATTGGTGACACATCATCTTCATTGGGTTGACTCTTACCCAACATATTGTGCTTATCTATGTCTGATCATTCTGTTCTTTACTATAGCTTCAACCAATTTACCTGGTACTGAAGTTAGGCATACCAGCCTGCAATTACCAACAACATCCCTGGAAAGCGAGAGGGGAAGGGAACAGAGAGGAGCGAGCAGGGGCAGGGCCTCAGGGTCAAGGGGCAGCGTGGGAGGGTGGGGCTATGGTTCGGACGCCAGTGACCTCCCCACTTTTAGGAAGCTTCTGTCGCTCCTGACAGCAATCATTTATCTTGTCTAGAAATTTTCATCTCTGCATCCCTTCCTGAGGGGACATACACCCAGTCAATACGGGGATAGTTGAAATCCCCCATTATTATGGCATTTTCTGCCTTTGCAGCCGCTCTAATCTCCCTGAGCATTTCACAATCCCTGTCGCCATCCTGCTCATACAGTATATTCCTTCTGCTGTACTCTTTGATTCATTTAAGATTCTTTATTATATTTGACTCTATGCTCCACCTGACCAGTGTGACCTACTCTATCATTCCTATACACTTTATACCCTGATATTACTGTGTTCCGTTGATTATCCTCATTCTACCAAGTTTCCGTGATGCCTATTGCATCAATATTCTCATGTAGTGACAACCACTCTAGTTCACCCATCTTAGTATTGAGACTTCTGACATTTGTATATAAGCACTTGCATATTTTGTCAATATTCAGTTGCTTGCCTTCATATGTTGTATTTAAATGGGACTCTTATGTTTGACCTCAATAGCTCCTCCCTGTAGTTTACCAAATTCTTCTCTATTCTCTTTAGTAGGATACAGAATTTCCCTTTAATAAATTCATCCCTAAGAGATGTTTCCATCCAAATCGGGTGCTCCTCCACACCTGCTGGCTCTCCCCCAACCCTTAGTTTAAAAAATCCTCTACAACCTTTTAAATTTTACATGCCATTAGTCTGGTTCCGTTTTGGTCTGGTTCCATTTTGGTTCCGGCCTTCCTGTATAGGATTCCCCAAAGGCTCCCCAGTTCCCAATAAACCTGAAACACTTCTCCCTATACCTTCGTCTCTCTCATCCACGCATTGAGACTCTGCAGTTCTGCCTGTCTTTCTGGCCCTGCACGTGGAACTGGAAGCATTTCAAAGAATGCTGCCATGGAGGTCCTGGACTTTAATCTCTTACCTAGCATGATACATTTGGCCTCCAGGACCTCTCTCCTACCTTTCCCTATGTCATCGGTACCTACATGTACCACGACCACTGGCTCCTCCCCAGCACTGTGCATAAGTCTGTCTAGATGTCTCATGAGATCTGCAATCTTGCACCAGGCAAGTAATTTACCATGTGGTTCTCCCAGCCATCACAAACCCAACTCTCTATATTTCTAATGCTCAAATCCCTCATTACTATTACCTGTCCCTTCCTAATAACAAAGACCCCATCCCACAGAGTGGTACCCTGCATGCAAGAGGATGCCATGACATGATCTGGGAGGAGGGTACAAACTATGGGATTGTTTCCCTACACCAAAGAATGATGTTCTCCTTCCCCAAGACTTTCATCCTCCTCACCAGCACTCAGGCTGTCAGACTTTGGCTGCTCTCCTGTGTCCCTGCAAGTCTGTCTCCCTTAGCTCCTCCAGTTCAGCCACTCTGACCTCAAGAGCCAGCACTGCGTCTCTGAGGGCCATCAGCTTCTTCCACGCATGCACACACATGCCACCTGTCCACGTGCAATGTGCTGGAGAGCCTCCCCTCTGCTGCTGGACTTCTGCCTGCATCATTTTTATTCCTGCAGGGTTGGGGGGTGCGGGGGGGGGCTAAGTTTAGGATATATTTGTTAGGTGTATCTGCCTCTCACATTCCCTCTCTAAACGCCCTTTGAAAAACTCCCCTGTTTGCTAGCTCCTTTAGCCACTTAGCAACTGGCTTTTTAAACCTCTGTCGTCTTTAAGTTAGTCCCCCCTCCCTTGTCAAGGGATTCTCAAGGGGGTTCAGAGGAATCAAAAGGATAGCAAACTAAAGCCCCATTAGTAAGTTAAAATAGGCAGCGAGATACTGGGGAGCCCAGAGCATTCATATATGCCCGAAATGGACTCTGGAAAGCCACATGTCATGATGTAGATAAGATACCATTGATATGAACACATCATGTAACCAAAAGAGATTCATTGAAACTTGGAGGAAAAGGACTTTTTAGGAAATAATTTCCCTCCCTCAGCAAACAGCCACACACTAAGAATACAGGAACCAAATTGTCAAGTAACAGAAAGCATAAATACTTTTGAGAGTGGGGTGGGAGGTAGGAAAGATATTGAAGCTCAAAAAAGACCCATCCAGATGCTGACAAAATGAACTAATTGCATTCTGACAACTGCTTAAGCGCTTATCAATGCATACCACACTCTTTCTACAAAGGTAGGAAGTTAAAACGTATGGAAGCTTTGAAGTGATGCAGCACATAATTCAGGAAATCCTAAATAAAATGTCAGAAGTTGAGGTGATAATTAGAGTACATTTCTTATCCACCCCAACACTTGTTTCAAAAGCAAAGGCACACATTTTTTTATTCCCTGGGTTTTTCTGATATTTTTGACAGTATTGGAATTGTTTCTGCATCTTCAGCAATGCAGTTAAATCTCATCTGTAGCCACAGAGATAATGTCATGTAGAAAAATAATTGTCAGAACTTATTAGAGAGGTATAAAGGTCAAATGCATATAATCATGTAAATTAAAAGGGTCACAGGACTTGAATCATATTTACACTGTAATTAACATGTGACATCATGTTTAAAATACATGCCCTTTTCTAAATCCATTCAATTTGGTATATACCAAATTTGGTATATCCATTTGGTATATCAGCTATGCCTATTTAAATGAAATGAAAGTTAAGAGTGTCTTTATTCACATTTACTAAACTTGCACACATGGAAGGGCTGTACAATCACACCCTCTGTTATTAGGAATAGAGAAATTGTCATACTAGATAGAGCTGGGTGAAATTTTTCATCTGAAACACTTTTTGACAAAAAAAATGCAGATTTGGTAACACAGAAGTGCTTTGTGAGTTTATGTCTGTTTCACCCCCACTGTGTAAATAAAACACCCAAAAATTTCATTTTGACATTTTCAAAACAAGTTATTTCCATTTTTGATTTGAAATGACTTTTATATTAGAAATTCCCTTCAGTTTTATTAAAAACATTTTAAAAAGTCAAAATTGGAAACAAAATGTTTCATTTCGGGTCAAACAAAACAGGGAGACCCTTTAGTGGACAATAGAATTGCCAAAAAGAGAAGTCATTTCCTAATTCCATCTGTTTGTGTTTGATGTATGTCCTGAAGATCAGTTTTACGTCTCATTTTTATATCTATTTTCTATATTTCACGTACCTGTGGATGTTCTTATGTTTTCAGTCCTTCATGGAACCCTGCTAACTGCTGACATCAATATTGTGTGGCAATGAGTTCCACAAATGAATTATGCATTGCACAAAATCATTTTTATCATTTTTCCTTTTTGCCTTTCAGTTTTGTTGATGGTCCCCCTCTTCTTGTATTCTGAAAAGTGATTGACAGGGGAGCCTGACTTGCTTTCTCAACACCTTTCTTTAGATACCTCTACCATGGCCCCTGCTTCTCATCTTCTCTCTAAACAAAACAGTCACAATCCTTTTGGTCTCTCTTCACATATATCTCTTCAAGCCTCTAACCATTTTTGTTGCCTGTCTCTGAACCACCCTGTACCTTTGCTATATCATTTATGAGATGGGCTGACCAGAACTCAACAACAATATAATAACAAAACTTAGTTTTCATCAGTAGATCTCAAAATGCTTCACAATCTTTAACGTATTCAAGAAGAGGGTGACCCATAGCTTTATATAAAGACATTATTATATTTTCAGTGTTATTTCTCTCCCATTCCTTATGTGTCTTAACATTTTGTTTACTTTGTTGGACTATCGCTGAACATTGAGTTGTCCACAAGGACAACCAGGGCCTTTTTTTCTGAGCAGGTACAGTTAATTGAGAACCGGACCCTACTCCTTGGTGCTGCCATTATTTTTATTACTTTCTTCTCCCCAGCAGCATTATACCTAAACAAAACTTACTGAAAGACAAAACATTTAGGAACTTGACTATAAACTACATAAAAAAGATGTTGTCAAGGTTCCTTCCCCACTCTGAACTCTAGGGTACAGATGTGGGGACCTACATGAAAGACCCCCTACACTTATTCTTACCAGCTTAGGTTAAAAACTTCCCCAAGGTACAAACTTTGCCTTGTCCTTGAACCGTATGCTGCCACCACCAACCATGTTAAACAAAGAACAGGGAAAGAGCCCACTTGGAGACGTCTTCCCCCAAAATATCCCCCCAAGCCCTATACCCCCTTTTCTGGGGAAGGCTTGATAGAAATCCTCACCAATTTGTACAGGTGAACACAGACCCAAACCCTTGGATCTTAAGAACATTGAAAAAGCAATCAGGTTCTTAAAAGAAGAATTTTAATTAAAGAAAAGATAAAAGAATCACCTCTGTAAAATCAGGATGGTAAATACCTTACAGGGTAATCAGATTCAAAACATAGAGAATCCCTCTAGGCAAAACCTTAAGTTACAAAAAGACACAAAAACAGGAATATACATTCCACCCAGCACAGCTTATTTTACCGGCCATTAAACAAAAGGAAATCTAATGCATTTCTAGCTAGATTACCTACTAACTAACAGAAGTTCTGAAACTGCATTCCTGACCTGTTCCCGGCAAAAGCATCACACAGACAGACAGACCCTTTGTTTCCCCTCCTCCAGCTTTGGAAGTATCTTGTCCCCTCATTGGTCATTTTGGTCAGGTGCCAGCGAGGTTATCTTAGCTTCTTAACCCTTTACAGGTGAAAGCGTTTTGCCTCTGGCCAGGAGGGATTTTATAGCACTGTATACAGAAAGGTGGTTACCCTTCCCTTTATTTTTATGACAGATGTTAATACACCATTATGGTTGATGTTTTAAGACGCAATTCAGGAAATTGTTACATTTCTCAGTGCAACCATAACTGAGCAGACTTGTCCACAATGGGCCTGCTCCTGCCTCCATTAAAAGCAGTGGGAATTATGGCACAGAATTTAATGGAAACAGGCTTAGGCCCAGTGTACTATGGGTAAAAAATTCAAAAGTGCCTAACGGCTTACCAACACAGGATGTTAGTGCAAAGCAAGCCAGGATGGGAATCGACAGTGCACTAACTTGCTGCGCAGTAATATCCCATTGTGGTCACGGCTACAGCGCAGTGAAAGGCCATATCTACATTTCAGCAGTGCCGCTGTGGTGCTGTAGCATAAACGCATGCTACAGCAACTAAAGGGCTTTTTCCATCACAGTAACTCCACTTCCCCAAGCAACAATAGCTAGGTTGATGGAAGCCTTTGTCCGCTGACCTAGTTGTGTCTACACTGGGGATTTAGGTCAACATAGCTATGGTGCTCAAGTGTAGACTAATTCAAAGGCCTAGCGTGTGCTTTGATATACTTCCATTTCAAACAACAGGAACGTTAAATAGCACTATGGAACTTTTAGCGTGCTTTGGCAGTGTCCACACGGGACATTACTGCCCAACACGCTTGTGTGCCATACGTTCACACCCTGGCTCACCATTCACTAACACCCTGTGTCGACAAACCCTACATTTCTTTTGAAAATGCCACGGAGGTGCTTTTGAAAAATTAAACTTAAGTCTCAGTGAAAATCATCCTTATTCAGAATTAAGTTCATTCACAGGTTTACTGCCTTTTTTCATTGGAATCCTTTGAGTTTTCTGAGAGGGAGAAAGCCTCTTACAATGTCATTACAGCAGACAGACTGCTATTGTCCATGTTCATTCGGCACCAATTCAGCAAAGTATTGAGGCATGGGCAAAGCCTTAACTTTAAGCATGTATTTAAGCCCACGTGTGATGGGGTCCTCAGTGGGTTGAGGAGCTAATGGTTAGCGCCCACTTGGTCATGAGGCAGTGGTAGGAGAACCTGGGCCTGCTCACTCCACCAGTCTCCGACCCCGAGCCCTAGGAAGGTCAGCAGCGTATGGCCTCCAGGACGGGCCCTCTGAGCTACCTTCCCTGGATTGCTTTCTACAACTGCTTCCCTCCCTCAGCTTCTGGTCCCAGACAAGGGGAAAAGAAAAAACCAAACCAAACTGCCAGCCCTGTCTGGGCTCTGCATACTGTCCTGTTCCTTCAGGGAGGCACCTCCAGCCCCTTTTGGCAGTAGCCTGCCAGGCCCAATACTGTCCTTTAACCCTTTCCGTCCCAGGGTGGGGTTCGTATACCCCATGACACCATGCCTGTTCAGCTAGGATTTAAGCACATGCTTAAAATTCCAGACTAAAAGGGCAATTTTTTTAATGTTATAAACATCTGGTAATTGGATTTTGTAACAAAAGTGTGTCTAAAATGCTCTAATGAGAAAAAATAGATCCAAGCCAGCATCAATTAGGTCCCATATTCATGTGATCTTCATTTGTTTGTTACAATTAGCTCTCTGTTTTCATCATGGCTCAATTTGGTGATATGAGGGTCTCACCCCAATTCAAATTCAGAAATGGCTGGAATATCCCAACAGGAAGTAGTATGCACAGCGGGAGTTTCACTGCCATTAGCAGGTGGAAGATTAAGGTTATTTTCTATTAGACTTTATATAAACTTAATTATTTTTAATGGCTCAAAATCAAGAACTAAAACCAGCTAATTAATGGCAAGCACAAACTTGCCTATCTGAGTCCCATATGGGGCCATTATATCATTTCATCACAGAGATTGCCTTCGAATATGAAAACAATTACAAAGAATAGCCTGCAGTCTCTGATATACCCAGCTACTGGTGTAGTCCCAAAAGTTGGGAAGGGGCAGCCCTGGCGCCAATAGGCTCAAGGCATCCAGCGAATGCACTGACTCTATTGAAACACACAGGTCTGCTCTCCCTTGCAGTGAATCCCCCACCATGGTGCCCACAGGGGTGAATCTGTCCCTTCATCTCACTGCAGCCACCGACAAGTATCAATCTCAACAATTGCTATTGAGCACCATGTGGTTTTCAGTAGCAGCTCCACCGGCCAGTATTTCTATTCCCACAGCTTAGCTGGATAGTTTAGACTGACAGCTCTAGCAATCATCTTCTTTTCTCAGACTGTATTTTAGAGCACATAAAACATTTATGGAACATGGCCACTGAGACTCATCAAGTATTCAGAGCAAGGCCCAAGCTTTCACGGGAGTAACTGAGCAAATGATCAGGGGAAAGCTGCTGCTCTTTTGAGTTCCAGATTCTTATGGTACTACAACATTGCCTGGGCATAACACACAACTTTGGAGGTACAGGTATTCTGAGGGCTATTTTCCTAGTCATCACCTTCAAATATTTCCCACAGTTCCCAACAATGCCACTTTGGCCCAAATCTCAATGGACAATGAATTATGTGCATGCAGGGAAAGAACATAAACAAGTAATTTGCCAATACACTACTTTCCAGATCACAAAGATGTGGGAGTGGGGGTGGGGTCTCAGCTTGGGGCAGTTTTTGTGTACCCTTAAACTCTCTTTCCATGTGATATCGGGTTAGTCAATGAGATGCAAGGACTGCAGACCCACACCCTACTTTGTGTAATGTACCCACTGAAATAGGTGCCTCTTCGTGCAGATTCTGACCCAAACAGTCATACTGGTGGAAAAGCATCCAAAAGAGCGAGACGTATTTTTCACCATATCACCAAATACCTTTCCAACAGACAAGAGTTAGAAGCAACACGCACAACATGAAGAACTCAAACGTCTGTGCTAGTCTGCAACGTTTACTGTCCCCTGCAAGTTCTGCGATAGCGGGACTGGCTGCCCTTCCCTTGTATTTATGCCTTTGCTCCCCCTGGGTGCTGTCTGCTGATTTTCTTTTTCTCCTCTTCTGTTCTAGTCTCTGGATTATTATGTGGTGACAATGGAGATTGGGTCAAGGTGTGGAGTGTCCAGATTTCTGAGAGCGACTATTTATGTTTCAGGACAGATGGTTTCCAACTGGGACGTATGCTCGGCAGGTTCTGCAGAACCACTATACTGTGCTGCATCGGTCCTGAGCTCATTTGACTCCTCACTGTCCTGCTTCTTGCCATGCTTCTGGTTAGGTGTGTGACCAGCCTTCCTGCTAATATCACCCAAAGTGTCTCTGCAAATCACAAGGGACATTGCCTCTTTCCTGCTCTCTACACACAACTCACAGCTACTTGAGTTGCACCTATCAGTCTAGGTCAGTGCTTATATGGCCCCCAATACTTAGTGTTTGAGCACTTCTATAGCAGCCTTACTTACATAAGTTACATTTTAGCAATGATATGTAGCACGAGTGAAGCGTTTACTTTTTACATGTATTATGCTTCATATATGTAGTATTTCATACTATTTTATAATATGAATAAAACACATTTTAAAAATGAAAAATCGAAAATTACAGCTAGCTGGGACATGCTAATTACGGACTACTTTAGTTTTTACTATGCAACTTGAAGCTATTGAAATTGATCCATCACCATTTCCATAATTGCAAACAGTACCAAGACATAAAATGTTGAGTGTGCACCAATCATATTTTAGTGCTCAGCACTTCAGCTGTTAATGAGTCGGAATGTATTTGTCACAGCATGCTATGATGAACTAATGACTAATCCAATATTCCAGATTTCAGAGCCGTTGCTTCTTTCACATGATTAAATCTGCAAGATGCAGAGGCTCACGTCTGTTGAATGACACTGCATGTAGCACGGAAGTTTTTTATTCAGGGTATGCGGCACTTCCTTTCATCCACACTAGGGTGGGAAATATGTAAATTACCTATGTAAAAAAAAACCAGAACCTTGTACTGCAAACCCTTATATCATGTGCAGTACTTACTAGAAACAATTGTTCCACTGGTTCTTGTGGGACTATTCATGGCAATTAATGATTTCTACCAGTCATATGTATTTGTATATATCAATGTATGTTTGCAGACAACAGCAATCAGTGCAGTCTCCTGTTTCTCCAGTGTTCCTTCTCAACTCTGCAGTGTCTAACTGTGATGCTGACACATGCTGTGGGGATATCTATGTTATAAATTGCATGGCCATGCGATAGACTGCACCTTTGATGGTCTCAACTGCTTCCCCTCCTCCACCAGGATTACTTCCAACATTCCAAGCCTCTGAGCAGCTGCAAATAGCCAGTATTTCTTAATCAAACCACCAGCCATAAGATTGTTTCCTTCCCACCTAAAAAACTAGGAATTTCTACACCCCCACCCCAAATTACAACAGCCTGAAGCATAGAATGAGCAGTCTGTCCTAGCCCAGTGCCCAATTTATGGTCCCACAGCTTCCAAATATTCACACATAGAAATGGGCACTTTATACTAATGGAAAGGGGGAATTTCTAATTCTTGCTTCAAAGCTCTTGATGATCTGGAAATATCAACATCTGATACTGTGGCATTATTGGAGGAAGAGCTATTTTAGAGGTTTCTATAATTTCATGGTTATAACTATAATGATCCATACAGTGATAATCAGGAGAGGGAGACAATGTGTGATGGTGTATTATAAATGTTAAAAAAGCTTGGGGTAGCTGCATCACAAACATGTCCCAGTCAAACTCTTAGTTCACAGTAGCCCATCAATGTATTCCTTAGATGCCACATATTTTACAGAAAAGCTATTTTAGAAATCATAGAATCACAGAAATATAGGGCTGGAAGGGACTTTGAGAGGTCATGTAGTCCAGCCCCCTGCACTGAGACAGGATTGAGTAAACCTACACAATCCGTGACAGGTGTTTCTCTAACCTGCACTTAAAAATCTCCGGTGAGGGAGATTCCACAACCACCCTTGGAAGCCTATTCCAGTGCTTCACTCTCCTTGTAGTTAGAAAGTTTTTTCCTCATATCTAATCTAAATCCCCTTGCTGCAGATTAAGCCAATTATTTCTTATCCTACCTTCAGTGTTCATGGAGAACAATTGATCACAGTCCTCTTTCTAAAAGCCCTTAGTATATCTGAAGGCTAACATCAGGTCCTCCCTCAGTCTTCTTTTCTCAAGATTAAAAATGATCAGGTTTTTTTTACCCCTTCCTCATAGTTCAGATTTCTAAACCTTTCATCATTTTTTGTTCTTGTTGTTGCTTTCCTTTGGACTCTCCCCAGTGTGTCCATATTTCCCCTTTCTAATCTTTTCTGATGCAGAGTTTTTAATATTGTCTGGATACCATTTTCATATGCTTTGTATTGTGTCTTTTGCTCTTTAAATTGCAAAACCAATATGAAGTAACTACATGGGCAAAGTTGGGTGCCAAATAACCACGTCTACTAAATATACACAGACATGCCAGACCTAGCCATACACAGACCGCTGCTCCGACTGGTTTTTTGTGGCTTCTAACATATAGAACACAGTGAGCATCACTAGAGGACTCACAAAATATTTAAAGGGATACTATCTTATTCCTGAACACTTCACCTCCACATTGGACTTAAAGGAAATATATATATATATATATATATACACATATACACACGTCTCTACACATATACACACACTCACATGAGTATGAGGCCTCCAATTTGGAGAAATGATGGTAATTTAATGTAACTGGTTCTATTTTTGGATTTTACCTAAGAAAATGTCATATGTTCCAGGAAGGCAACTTCATTCCATACGTATCTACTCGCATCAGCTGCTCTGTTTATCATGGTTTTAATATGAGTGTTCATCAGTTTAAAACATATTGTGTCTGAAATCAAAACATGGCATCAGAAATCTGTCACTGTAACCATAAATTCTTATCTAAAGTGAGACAAGTAGACCTATAATTAACGACTCTTCAAAATATACCATGCATGTCAACATATGCTGAGGCACAGTGAGCTCCACTGGATCGGGCAAGCATTGCACTGGATTTAGGGGACGTCGGTTTTATTCCCAGCTCTGCCGATGTCCTGGTGTGCGACCTTGGGCAAGTCAATTCACCTCTCTGTGCCTGTTTCCCCTCTCACCCTTTGTCCATCTTGTCTATTTAGACCGTAAGCTCCTCGGGGCAGAGCCTCTCTCTTACTCTATGTCTGTACAGTTCCTAGCACAATGGAGCCTTGATCTGCCAAGTCCAAAACATGTTAAATAATCTTGCCCCATTTCAGATCTTGGCATTGTGTCATTAGTCTTCTTGCATTTGGAAGCTAGGAAACAGACTTAAATTAACATATCTGAGCCTGGTTCATTTGCAGATACTCTATGGATTTTGCATTCTTTACAGCTATCTAGCAATAATATGGCATAGAATCTTCAAACATTTTCCATTTAAACTGAAATAGACTTCCACTATTACCATTCATGTTTTCACTATTTTTCCCATGGCTTCTCCATCTGCAGCTCAGGCAGAATTCAGAATTTATGCACCTATCTTCACAGAAGGGATGTGGCCAGCAAGAAAAGGGTAGGCTGAAAGTGTTCAGTAAAATAAGACCTTTTTTTTTTGACACCTATAATCCAAAAACTAGTGCTTTAAGGTAGTGATGGATGTACTAACTATAGGTGATATTACAATGAAAATCGTATTTTACACAAATAAATCTGTGTCAGTAAACCCTTTGTATGTCATCATAATTTATATTTTTAGCCATTTTACCGTTATCCTTGAAAAATATGCTGAAAGGCAGGCAGGTATAGTTAGGGCAGAAGAGCATATCTGGAGTAGAAACACGGGGTTTTAATGATAGAGTTAAGTTTTAAAGAAGGCATCATACGTTGAAGACAACTTGATCGGTCATTACCCTTTCTGTAATAATAATAATAATACTTAGAGCTGGTCAAAAATTTTTCAGAGGGAACAGTCTTTTGTTGGATAATGTGCATTCAACAAAATCAAAATGTGCTGCGGAAAGTATCGATTTTGATAAAATTTCATGTAGACAAAACTCAAAATGATCCATTTTGACTTTTTCCTTTTGAAACAACTTTTTCATCACCATACCATCCCCTCCATCACCTCACTCAATAACCACTTAGAGCTAGATTGTCACAGACCTCACTCTGCCATGCGGGGAGATAGGCTAAGGCCCCCATTACTGCCTGGTTTAGATTACAGCTCTGAAAGGTAGAGTAGGACCATTGCCTGACAAGCCTCATCACAACCAAGTTGTCAGGGAAAGGGTGGAGAGTGGGAGGAGCTTCGGGTCTGCTCCAGTAGTTCACTGAGCACACAAGCTGCTCCAAGAGAAGTGAGAAGTTACTTACTCCATTTTAGGGAGGAATTAGGATTCGGAGCCACAATCTGCTCTCTGGTGTGCTCCGCAGGGTAGGACAGCTATGCATTACCCCTTACTCAGAGCAGACTGGCAGGTTCCAATGTAGCCATCAGATCTGAATGGCAGCAGTAGATGTTTGCTGAATAAGGACTGAGTCCAAAGCCAGGCTCTCCAGACTGGGCCCTGCGTGGGGGAGGGAAGAGTGCAGAGGTGGGGGAGTAGATGCTGTGTACGAATGGAACAGCAGTATATGTAGGAGTGGAGAGGTACATAGTACATGAGGAGCAGGTGATAAGCATGTGATGGTGAGGGAGGAGGCACCCCAATGACTTTTATTATTGATTTGTCTTTTTAACCAACAATATGAAGCAAATTCAGAAAACAGCTTATAGAAGTATGTATAAACACGGATACGGTATGAAACACACTAGAAATATTCAGACTCAGGGGAATCAGGTAAAAACCCTACAAAGAGCTACTCTAGGGAAGTTATAATAAACAAAAAGAGATGGTTGGAAAATGTTTTTTACCCAGCAGGAAATTCACACTAAAACAGAAATATTTTAGTTTTAATTGAAAATTAAAACACATCTTCACTCTAAACCAACTACTAGAGCGTTCACGGGAATACAAGTTCCCTTTGTGCATTGCCTTCATGGACTATGGGAAGGCGTTCGACAGAGTAGGGACTAACACTGTCCTTGAAGCTCTTTCAGAACAGGGCATCCGCGTGAAATATATCACATTACTAAAGGAAGCGAACTCTGGCTGCAGCACGGACATATCGCTGTTTGATACTCCCCTCCGAATCCCCATCAAGAAAGGTGTGAAACAAGGAGATACAGTTTCACCAAAATTATTCACAGCCTGTCTTGAATTGGTTTTTCAATGAGCAGACTTGAAAGGTGGGATTAATATCAACGGCGAGCGGCTAAACCATCTCAAGTTCACAGATGATATAGTGCTGATAGCCAAAAATACAACCCAGCTTGAGAGAATGCTTAAAGAACTGAAAGCGAAAAATAGTCAAGTTGGATTAAAAATGAACCGGTCGAAAACGAAATACATGAGATCAGATGTTCTGCCAAGAACCCAAATAACTCTTGGACGAGAACTGATCCAAGAGGTTGATAAATACACAGGTTTATTTGGGCCAGGAAGTCAACATGCACCACGATCAGAAAGGCAAACTGTCGTGCAGAAAAAAAGCTGGATGGTGCACATTCAGTTACATCAAGGACATCCTCCAAAGAAAGATCAGCAAAACAACTTGTGTGAATCTTTTTAACTCGACCGTGCTTCCAGCAATGTTATATGGCAGCAAAACATGGTTGCTGACAAAGATGGAAGAATATCAACTGTATGTCACACAGAGGGCGATGGAACGAATGTTTTTGGGCATTTTACTCTGTGATCACATCCCCAACGAAATAATTAGGCAGCAGTCTGGAGTGCGAGACGTTGTTGTTGAAAGCAGGCTCAGCAATATGCAGTGGGTGGGACATGTGGCCCAACTCAGCGACAACAGAGGGACCGCAGCTATATCCGAGTGGTATCCGCAAAAACAGAAACAGCCACGCAGTCAGCCTTCAAAGAGGTGGGATGATTTCCTAACAAGGAGATATGGACAAGCATGGCAAAGGATGGTCCAAAGCGAGAGAAGATTGGAAGACGTTTTGTGATCGGCTCAGTCTCAACTGATGAAAGACCAATAGTCTACGCAATTGAAAATTTGTTTAGAAAAAGTAGACTTGTAAAAAACCAAAACTTCTGTTTTCAACTTTCCGGTAAAAAAAATCAAAACTGTCTGAGAAAAGCAGACAATTTCTGTGAAATTTTTAATTTAGTTCAAACCCAATTGTCCATCAAAAAGAAGCTTTGATGGAAATGTTTTAACCTGCCTTATAAATGAGCTATTTACAAAAGAAATTCTGTCCAGTATAAAATCGAACATGGGTCCTACATCTTCTTAAGAGCCATGCTGGCATGTGCTTATTCACTGTGCGCAGTTCTTCCTCAGGTGAATCATAGAATCATAGAATATCAGGGTTGGAAGGGATCCCAGAAGGTCATCTAGTCCAACCCCCTGCTCGAAGCAGGACCAATTCCCAGTTAAATCATCCCAGCCAGGGCTTTGTGAAGTTCTATGGCAGAATGAGGCCCTGTGGAGCTGATCTTTATATTACTAACACATCAGGTGTGAGCTACCAATGATATTTCTAGCTCTGATGGGAAGTGAGATATCAGACTTTAAAAGCATCCAACTGACTCAGATTACCAGCTGGTCTTTTTACCACCCATCGCTTCATTTCCAACTTGGTTTAATGACTACTCACTTAGAACCAAAAAAGCTAAAATCTAACCTTTTTTCTTATTATTTATCTAAAAGAGCTGGTATGCTGCTTTTCAAATGGGTTTTCATTTACTCTTACGCTAGCAGTTCATGAGATATTGGTCAATAAAGTCACAGCAATACTAAAGTGAGGGGAAAGAGCAAGGTACTGATGAGGATGACGCTTCTCAAGTTTTGTCCTTCCTAAGGACATTAGTTTCTCCATTTAGCTTTAATGAGCTCTGTGTATCAGGTTTTGCATTGCTCCAGCTGTGTAAAGCATCCAGAGATGGGATGGATCTGGCCCTCTGATGATTCCTCCAGGTAGTAGCTCCACACTAACCCCTTTCTAGAGGGCATGACTGAGGAAGAAGGCTCCAGCCAAGGTGCCCAAGCACTCAGGCAAGCTTCCAGAATAGCCCCTTGTGGCCACAGACAGCTGGGCACAAGTTTCAGCCTCAGGACCGGAGCACCTGGGACACGGAGTTTTACCTCACATTGTGTCGAACTATTCAGTAGTTTTACAAAGATAACATTCAGCGATGATACACTTGAAAAATTACGTGTAGACTACCACCTGGGCCTGATCCTGAGAGCTTCTAAACAGCTGCAGCCCCTATGGGAAGGGAGCTACGCCTGGGTTAGGACTGTAGGACCAGCCCCACAGCTTTCCGTGGCAAGTTTATTATATCTTTGTGCTAGTACAGGGAAACGCTTGCAATCACACATATGCACACCAGAGATTTGTATACATTCCATGTGAGTGCCTTTGTGCTTCTATTTGCTGCTTTTTTTATCATTGTTACCCACTCCACATAAAGTGCTTTCCTCATGGGGAGCTAATGAGGCTTTTGCAGCTTGCAATCCCCGCACTATCCCAGTGCCATGCAGCTTCCATCTGTTACCATAGCTGATTAATTATAGCCGCATTATATTTTCACCTAGCAATATACTTGGTAGGAAAGACAACATGATTATAATACTTAGCATTTACAGAGTGCTTTACATGTTCAAAGCACTTTACAAACACCATCTAATTAATTAAACAAAAGACATCCTTCATCCTGCTGATATCACAGATAGGCATAGTTTATGGAAAAAATGAAGAGAACCTTATGTATTCTGACCGAGGAAATGCAGGAGAGAACACACAATAAATACTACATTATGTAAAATGTATTTGAATTGATACTCAAGATCGAAAGGGCCCTCATTTTCAGAGGGCAAGTTCTCAGCACTTTATGAAAGTCAACTTCCTCCCTTTAAAGTGTGTCAAGTTGGGCACCTAAAACAGCTAGTCACACTGGAAAGGCTTGGGCCATTGATCCCAAGACTTTTTGGTTCACCCAATCAATCACCTTTCCCCGAATCCTCAGGGTGGCCCTGCTGCTCTTTTTCAGCTTTGTGACAGATGTAAACCGTTTCCACGACTCGGCTTTAACACAGGGAGATATTTCTGAGTCTTAGAGTAAGGCTTCATGAGCTACCTTTGCTCCGCTTGCATGTACCCTGCACCCTGCAGCTGAACTCGTTAGTTTTGAACATTCTCAACAGCACAGTAGTAAATGACAGACCAGAAAGATTCTTTTGCCAAAACCTGAAGGAAAATGACTACTGTCAGAAGTGCCAGTATTACTTGAAAGTTATCATTACAGTCTTCATGATGCTTGTGGGGTTTGCCAATCCCAAAGGGACAAGCCAAATCTTTCTCTCAAACTAATGTGCTTCAAAGCTGCACATGCAGGTGGGTCACCACCATCATCATCAGATGGTTCCTTTCAGAAAGGCTATTATTAGATTTTATGGCCAAGACAGGCATCTATAATCATCTAGTCTCATTTCCTGCATAACACAGGCCGTAGAATTTTACACAGGGATTCCTCATTGAACCCAATAATTTATGGCTGAACTAGAGCATGTCCCAAGTCTCCTTACACTAAATCAGTCATCAGCTTTTTTTTTTACCTAAAAAACAAGAGTCAATCCATTTTAAAGGTGAACACTGCAAAGAGTTTAATTGCATCAGGAAATACTTACACAAGATTCAGTGGCTAAGGTTTTTGACCTTGATTGTTCATCGAGGACATTTCACCACCAGTTTGCTTATCTTTAATCTGCTGAACAGACACAAGCATTCAAAGATAAGAGATTTACCTGTGACAGTAAATCCTTGATTACTAAAGCAATGATTGAAAATCCATTAGTGAACAAGCTCTGGTCCGACTGCTGTATTTCTTGTGTTTTACTCCTGTACTGCTCATAGAATTACTGAAGAGGACACCCTGAAAGGGGCACCAATTTTAGCTGGACTGGCAGACTTGTCCAAATCTCCAGGACTTGATTTTGATCACATTAATTGCTGATATTTTAGCAATACCCAGTCAGAGTTTTTGATTCATAAACTGAGTGTCAGCTTCCATTCTTTGCATATGGCCCAGTTCCCAAATTCCCTGACACACTACAGAGGATAAAGAAATCGGCTCCTAAAGTCACTCTTCCAATTGAGGAATACATTTTCAGCATGCTGGATGTGGAACCTGGTACCTCTCTCCAAATTTACTACAGATACACCATACACCAGCCTGGAAATATACCTTCACAGCTGTTCACCTACCAATGCTATTACTGGCCAGCAAGCCTGGTGACTGATCTGGCATATCTGAGCGCACAGGGCCATGCATTCTGATTAGTACAGTGGCACATGGTGGTAAGTTAACACATTTTCACTGTACCTAAACTTTTGTAACAATGTAAGAGAGCTGTAGTGATTCCATGAATTACTCGAGAAAGCACCATCTGTTCACCACTGTGTTACTCCAGATTTGCAATGACGTAACTCCATTGATTTCAATGGAATTACACAAGCATAAAATTGGAGTAATGAGTGGTGAAATCAGGCACTGGACATTTTTCCACCTGCAACAATCGAGTTCATCGCAATTTTTGTAGTAAATACAGGGAATTACACCAAAACAGCATTATCAGCATCCACTTTAAATGGTACTCATCGTATAAAGAAATATGA
Source organism: Lepidochelys olivacea (assembly GCF_965140295.1). NCBI lineage: Eukaryota > Metazoa > Chordata > Testudines > Cheloniidae > Lepidochelys > Lepidochelys olivacea. The sequence continues at coordinate 132,423,820 of NC_140415.1, forward strand.
AATAAAAATGGAAAGACCATTATTACAAAATGAGAATCAAATGAAAGTGAGGCCTCATAAACATTTGTACAGAACCTGCGTGATGTTAAACACACACCTGACAAGAAAAGAGATCCGATACTGGAGAGTGAATTCTTTCTCTAGCCGCCTACTTGTTTTCAGTGGGCTGGTATTAAAAGTGCATAAACAGAAGGTAATGTTAATACACTGCCATTGTGAAACATTTTCAGAGCTGAACAATAGGATTTAACACACTGAACCTGCAAACACTTTTACGTTCAAATACTTCCCTTATTTCAGGTATCAAAGCACCTTGCCATTTTTAACGTATTTACTCTGCCAACACCCCGTGACGCAGAGCAGTGCTATTATCCCCATTCTACAGGGAGACTAAGTGACTGCCCCAAGGTCACACAGGAAGCCTATAACAGGCCAGGGAATTGAACCTGGTTCTCCTATAGCCCAAGCTAATATCCTAACCACTGGGCCATTCTTCCTTGCTAAAGAACTTTACTCGGGTAATTAGTAGTACTGATTTCACAGAAGCTACTTGCAAATGTTTGTTTGTTTTGAGGGAAGAAATCCCACTTTCTCTCATTTTAATTTTTTTTCTGGTGGGGGAAAAAGGGGATGGGGAAGAGGTGGAACTCAAAGTGACAGAAAGTGTGAGGAAACAAAACATTTTCACCTTTCCCCCATTTTTCCAATGGGGGGAAAGTTTAAGTGGGTCTTCCCCAAAATTTTGACATAAGCATTTGTAAGAGCAACAGACCCAGGTTGTCGGTGGGCAGGATTGAAACTGGGACCTTTGAAGCTAAATGCATGAGCCTCTACTGCATGAGCTAAAAGCCACATACCTATTAGCTAATGCTGTATGGCAGACTCATTAATCTCTCTCCAAGTGGTCTCCATGCTGCTAGATGGGACTGAACATCACACCCAGGAAGTGTGCGGGTTACATATTTTCAAAAATGTTTGTAGAAATTTTTGTTGAAAAATTTCACTGGAAGAAAAAATGAAATGAAAATGTCAATTAGTACTGCTGCTTTCACTGGCTCTGCTTTCATGAGCTAACTTATTCATGTGCCTAAATATTTGCAGAATCAGGGTCTAATACCTTGCTTCACCCATGATTTGTCACTGTTCCCCCGTAAAACCAAAATGACTGCAGTCTGAGAGGCAAAAGTCTTGAGCTGCTGGCTCAGGCTCTCCATCACTCATTTCACATGACCAGTAGGCACTAGTCATAGAACATCAGAGTTGGAAGGGACCTCAAGAGGTCATCTTAGTTCAACCCCCTGCTCAAAGCAGGACCAATCCGCATTTTTGGCCTCAGATCCCTAAATGGCCCCCTCATGGATTAAACTCACAACCCTGGGTTTAGCAGGCCACTGCTCAAACCACTGAGCTATCCCTCCCCCCGCTAATGCTAAACTGTGTACAGAAACTAACATGTGAGTAGGGTTTAAACTTGCCTCATAAATAATTATCTAACCCTTTGCACTTACTATAGGGCTTTTTATACAATGGTCTCAAAAAGCTCCACAGATGTTTGTGGTTACAAATTGGAATGTTTCCTCAAAGGGAACTCTAGCTTCCATGTTACCTATAAACTCAAGGCTAGTGAAAAAGCCACAGTTCAGCCAAATAATAATTAAATGTGGCTCTTCGCTCCCCTCCCATGCTGTGTAAAATGTGCTTTTAGGCCCCAATCCTGTAGCCCTTCTCCATACAGAACGGACAGTGCATTCAGTGAATGATGCACATGTGGAAGAGCTACATGTCTGAATCCAATAGGTAGGGCTAGGGTTGGTGATGGAGCACCAGTCCCAGTCTTTCCCGAGGGATTAAACTGATTGCAGCTCTTTTTGGCAGAGCTGGACAAAAAATGCTAAGCATACTTAGTAAAAAAACTGGTAAAAAATGAAAAGTTTTTTGTTTCCTTCAACATTTTGCACAAAGCTTCTAGTTTTGCAATGAAAAATTTCTAACTACACATTCTTATTTCATTTTTATTGGAGAAATCCCTCTTTCTAAGATTTTAATTTTTTTCTGGTGGGAAAAAGCAGGGGAAAGGAGGTTGCAGTAAAAGTGAAAGTGTGGTGAAAAGAACCCTCTTTACCTTTTCCTCACTTTTCTAGGAGGGAGATTTGAAAAAAAGGGTAAGTGGGATTTCCCCCCACAATTTGGAAATAAACATTTCTAAAAATGTTTGAGGAAATTTTTATTGAGAAATTTTGTTGGATAGAAAAAATAAAATGAAAATTATTTTTTGCAAAAAAAATGTGGTTGTGATTAGAACCCCCATTTTCAGCCAAAAAAAATATTACAAAAATGTTGACCAACTCTATACCCAGGTTAACTGGGTTGGTCTAGGTACATGGTGTGACAAAGTTCCTCCTCTGCCTTGGTGGGCCCTGCGCTTACTGGCGGATTTGCTCGCCTCAGAGATTCACGGCAGCCCTCAGTTTGGCCACTTTTGCTAGTGGCTCAAACCTGCCGTTCACTCAGCTAACCTCATCACTGGCCAGCATGGGGAAAAGGAAGGAGAACAATCCCCACAGTCTCTGCTGGTCCACCTAGTGGGTCGGGGGACAGGCCAGGGACCTTCTCCTCTGGTGGGACCCACAGTCCAGGTCAACTCCTCCTGTATCCAATAGGGAGTTGGAGGAATGGGGGGAACCCGGGCCCGCCCTCTACTCCAGGTTCCAGCCCAGGGCCCTGTGCATCACAGCTGTCTATAGTGTTTTGTGTAACACCTGTGTGACAGCTACAACTCCCTGGGCTACTTCCCCATGGCCTCCTCCCAACACCTTCTGTATCCTCACCACAGGACCTTCCTCCTGATGCCAGATAGCGCTTGTACTCCTCAGTCCTCCAGCAGCACACCCTCTCACTCTCAGCTCCTTGCGCACCCCTCACTGACTGAAGTGAAGTCCTTTTTAAACCAGGTGCCCTGATTAGCCTGTCTTAATTGATTCTAGCAGCTTCTTAATTGGCTCCAGGTGTCCTAATTAGCCTGTCTGCCTTAATTGGTTCCAGCAAGTTCCTGATTGTTCTGGAACTGCCCCTGTTACCTTACCTAGGGAAAAGGGACCTGTTTAACCTGGGGCTAATATATCTGCCTTCTATCACTCTCCTGTAGCCATCTGGCCCGACCCTGTCGCAATGGTTAACCTGACCTGTTTCTAAAAGTTATGAAATATTATTTATCTGAAGCAATGACAAAAATTATTAAAAGGGAGAGAAAAATTTTAAAATGATTTTAGCAGATAATAGACTCATAGAATATTAGGGTTGGACGGGACCTCAGGAGGTCATCTAGTCCAATCCCCTACTCAAAGCAGGAGCAACACCAACTAAATCATCTCAGCCAAGGCTTTGTCAAGCCAGGCACTAAAAACCTCTAAAGATGGAGATTCCACCACCTCCCTATGTAATCCATTCCAGTGCTTCACCACCCTCCTAGTGAAATAGTGTTTCCTAATATCCAACCTAGATCCCGCACTGCAATTTGAGACCATTGCTCCTTGTTTGGTCATCTGTCACCACTGAGAACTAGCTCCATCCTCTTTCCCTCTTCAGGTAGTTATAGACTCATAGACATTAAGGTCAGAAGGGACCATTATGATCATCTAGTCTGACCTCCTGCACAATTAAGGCCACAGAATCTCCCCCACCCACTCCTGCAATAACCTCTCACCTATGTCTGAGCTATTGAAGTCCTCAAATCATGGTTTAAAGACTCCAAGTCGAAGGCTACTATCAAATCCCCCCTCACTCTTCTCTTCTGCAGACTAAATAACCCCAGTTCCCTCAGCCTCTCCTCGTAAGTCATGTGCCCCAGCCCCCTAGATGTGAGAAGCATCTCAAGACAGTGGATCTTAATTTTTAAATAGACAATGAAGCCAAGAGCAGTTGAGCAACACTTTAAATTGATACCTTATCAGATAGGAGAATTTTTGTTCAAAGGCCATTATCATAATCTACACCAGGTGGCAGATTACATCAACTCAAGAAACTGCATGGCACATATGGAACTGTATCCAAGTTGCACAAGATTATGTGGGAAACCAGGCATTATTTCTTTGTGAGATTTAACACTCTGCTGCAAGCCCTAAAATGTGCCTAGTGCAGTGGCAGAACTGCCTGGGCAATAGCATGTCAGGGATTGGAAACAGAAAGCATTTGTCCATTTAGCAATGCCACTGTAATACAAATTCTGTTTAGAAAAGCATCAACTCCACATCTGAAGACAATGTTATGTGAAGGTGGAGCACCTACTTTGGGCCCCTGCCCTGTACTTGGACCCAAGCAAACAGGTTATTGCACCCCTGCCCAGCTCCAGTCCCTTCAGGATTGGGGCCTTGGACATTAAGGGCAAGACTGTGCCGTGTAGGGTTAGATCGTGCAAGGCGGTGAGCGCTCGGACCAAGCACAGCACTCAGGTGGCGTGTGCTTAACTTTAATCATGTGAGTAGTCCTGCAAGTCTCAAGGTGCAGCCCTGCACTGGAGGCACTATGAAGCCATACCACCTTAGGGATACGCTAGAGGGATTGGGTCTTGGGGGGCAAAAAACCCGTGCACACAGGGGTTGCATGGACTGCAGCCTATCCGGGGATTTCTCTAGCCCCAACTTACTGTTGTATTAGAGACCCTCACAATCCTTAGTGTATTTATCTTTACAACGCCCCTGTGAGGCAGGGCAGTGCTATTAAACTCATTGTACAGGCAAGAAACTGAGGCACAGAGAGACTTGCCCAAGGTCACACAGGAAGTCCGGTAGAGCAGGCAATATAAGCCATGCCCCTCCACCCTAATCACTGGACCAGCCTTACTAGCGTACCTAACCCATTCCAGGCAATGCAAAGAGGTAAGGACTGGGGCCATGGCCTCCTACCTACCCCTTCCTTTCCACTTTAGGAGAACGTGCACCTCCAGGGACACATGGAGGGAACAGCTCCTGTTCTCAGACTGCTAATGCCCCTTGTCCTTGTGCAAGCTGCAAAAGGCTGGCTGCTTGACCCTCCTCCCCCCCAGGACCTAGGCCTGCTGATGACATGCCCTAACACGCCAAATGTTCTGTGTTGCTTCACTGGGCCAGCTCCTCAGCTGGCGCAGCCCCATCTCTGGTCAAAACACAAAAAACCAGCTGGGACCCTTATAAAGCCCCCAAGTTTTCTATTTTGAGAGTTCCCATTGCTGCTAACTGCCTCTCTACTTTCATATGCGGTGCGTTAGCCTGAATCTTTGCTTTCCAAGTATTTTTCCTTCCATGACAAAAAGATAAAAAGAGGAGAAGAATTAGGCTCCCTGATGCCTTTTGGGCCATAGCTGACACTGAAAAGACAGCAGTTGACAACCCAAATTTAGAAACAATCGTTAACGTTAAACTAGTCTATGTTGGCCTAGACTGTAATCTTTGGGGAAGGAGCCACCTTTGTTTTGTGTGTGTATACAGTGCCTTAGCACAATGGGGCACCAGCCATTGAGCTTCTAGGCCGTACAAATAATAAATAAAAGTAATGTACAATAGTGAAACTATTGAAAGAAGTAGGATTTAATGTATGACTTGCGGACAAAATTTGACCCAATATATTCTAAGTGTGAAATTCTTTCTTAAAGCTCCTTCCCCTGCAAACTGATGATGTGTGATCAATAATAGAATTGCTAGCATTTGTTTGACTAAACTCTACCCTACGTCCCTGTAAAAAGCTGGAATTGAGTAAATCACTGATTCTTTGATTTTCGGTCTGGTTTGCTGGTTTTATCTTAAAATCAACAAGAATATTAAAATAATCACAAGAGTTAAATTTTATTCTTTGAATGCATGAATGGAAAGAGAGATGCACAGACTGTGGAGTTATATTAAATCAAAGTGTTATATTAAATGATCAGAGAGAGACTTTACATTTTTCAGTTAAGGACTTTTGTCCCCTCTGAAAGATTTTCAACTAAGCAGTAATTTCAATCGTTACTTACACTAACGAAAAATAAGTGAACACAACATGAGTTATATGCATCCTGATCTGAAGGTAGAAGCACATAACGGAAGGCAAAGTCAAAAGTCTGAATGTTGACCTGGATAAAAACAAAGAACTATTGTGGTTATAATACTTAATTTTCATAGATTGCAAAGTAAAGGAGGATCATTCTGTTCATTTAGTCTGACTTCCCGTGTAACACAGCTTCACTCAGCGATTCCTGCATCAATCCCAAGAGCTGAGATTTTCTGGTTTATTCCAAATGTTTTCTTCATATGAAACTTCATGTACTTTTATTTTCTTTAGTGTTCCCTCCTCTTCCAGATACTAATGCAGTACACATCTCCACTTCTGGCAGTCACTGTATCCATGGACATGGCACATTGCCATTGTGGTGATTAAGATAAAGCATGCTTAAAACGTGAGCTAATTACCCAGCAAAGATTCATATACTGGTATTTCCCCTGTTTACATGACTCATCTCTCCTGCGTCACATGACATAGAAGCATGGAGAACAGAACTCACATTCAACATCCTGGTATGTTTACACTGCAGCTGGGAGTGACCCTTCCAACCCAGGCAGACCAGTCTGGCACTAGATTTGCTCCACCTAGAGTTCTAGAAATAGTATTCAGTAGATTAATTCACTGTGGTTTGCTGCAGAACTAAAACAGAACTCAAAACACAATGCCTCAGACTCTGAGATTAAGAAAACAATGTGTCTCTCATCCTCAAATAAAACTTTTCATTTAAATAAAGAGTTTACTCTTGTAGACTTAGAACTATTAGCCTATAAATATTTACATTTAATAATTGGGGCACACCATTTGCAGCGCATACACTCAGCTTCCTCCTTTTCTCCTGTTTTTGTTTTTGTCATACTTCCCTGTGTTCTGAAACATATTCTGATTCAGATTTTCATTTTCTTCCTATTTTAGCGTGTCAGATCTCTAAACCGTTATCGGCTAACAACTTGAAATGCATATGTGGTGGGCCTGAGATTCATCAGTACGTTCAGTTCCGCACGCACTTCAGAGCTTGTCTGCGTGCCTGTTTGTTTATTGTGTGACTCTTATCTAAACTAATTTATAGCCTTGCTTCAACATGCAGCTTTGCATATACACACAGACCAAGGTATTATTGTAATACATGTCTCTCCTGCAATGAATTGTATTTCCTAATAAAACAAGTTATTTTTTATACATTTGAACGATACAAAAGTCAGATGAAAATCAGGAAAAAACGAGTAATATTATTGTAAAACTCGGGATATTTTCTGTAAAACTCGGTTTAAACTGAAAGCGAAGGGGCTTATAGATAGGCTACTGGCATGGGAGTCAGAAGACCTGGGTTCAGATCCTTAATCTGCCACTGACCTGCTCGGTGACCTTGGGTCACTTCTGTTTCCCCTCCCACCCTTTGTCTGTCTTGTCTATTTATAGTGTAAACTCTTTGGGACCAGGACAGCCTCTCGCTATGTGTTTGTACAGCACCTAGCACAATGGGACATCTGGGCACAACTACAATTCAAATAAATAATGACCTCACACCTCCTCTAAAGTAGGAGAAGTGAAATGTGATTTTATAAGCATATGAAAAGTTTGAAGTGGGAAGGTGTGATAGGTAATATTGTGGATTAGGGGTTTTATTTAAAACCCTCACATTTTTCAACATTCTAACCCTGACTTCACTAGATCTGAACTTTAATCATTAAAACAGGCTCCAATATGTTCACTCCTGACCCGTGCATTCACACAAAGAATCTTGGGAAGTCACTGGCCAACCACGTAAACTGGCAACCCTGAAGCATGCAGGTGTTTCCACCTTACAGCCAAGAGAGGTGCATCTTTGCAAACTGTACCCTGAAGACTTAGTGCAGTCAGAAGCCATGCCATTCAATAATGATGTCCTATTGTTTGGCTGCATAATATGAGATAAAATTAGCAATGCTCTTTAATTAGGGGTCCCCTCAGTGTTTAGATGATAAATCCTCACATCAGGTGCAAACCTGACAGAGCATATCTCAGACCAAATAAGATTATTTTACCATTCAAATCAGTTTGACTGTTGGAATTCTCTCTCTCCCAAGTTCCATTGATACATACCAATACCAAGGCCATCAGCCAACGAGTCCCTGCAATACTAGGGCCAGAATTCAAGACCACACTATTTCAAAACACTTAGCTCTACTTGTGAGCAAAAGTAGCAACCCCACCGCATTGGTCAGCATAGGCTACATTAGCTCTGGATGCTTTCTTGACTCCTACAACTAATAACCTAGAAAACCAATCCAGCTCACTTTGCTGATTGTGATGCTTTAAGAATATTCAGTCCAATTTGAAAAAACTGCTCCTGAATAGTCACAATTTGTACATTACATAAAGATTTTTAAAGCCACTGCCTTGCATGGCTAATCAGGAAAACTATAGAAGTCCTCTAGGTTGAAATGGAATTTCATTTACTGTGAGTCACATCATTGTGTTATTGGTCCCTGAGAGCTATTAACATACAGGCAGTACAAAATCGTGGCAAATGGTATAATGTGCAAATATCCGTGCAAGTCCCAGAACAACGCTGGCCCTGATGCTATTGCAGTCACAGATGAATTTGCCAAATTGATCTGAATGAAATTTTGAATTAAAAACCCTAAAATGATGCCTGGTTTAAGCCTTAAGTTTTTAAGGGCTCAGCACCGATAACCGGAGCTCCATTTCCCAACGCTCAGCTTCCATTTAAGCATCTAAATAAAGACCAGGTTTTCAAGACAGCTCAGCACCCAATGTGCACCCCTTTTGAAAATCTGCCCAAGTATTTTAATACAATTGTTTATGCCTGAATTCACATCTCTTTGATTCAGTTTTAATCCCCACAAACATAGTTTGTAATGGAAACAGCAAGAAAGCTATAAAGATTCTTTTGGACCCTCTGGGGAAGATCCTCAGCTGGTATAAACGGTGATAGCGACAATTCACAGCATGTGAGGATGGACCTCTCATACCCTCACATGTTAAAAGAAAGCTTAAAAGCACATTTAACCTGCCTGGGACCAAACTGAGTCCCACTGTATACCCCACACCACTGCATTATGTTCAATAGGATTAAACAGGACATAAATCAGTGTACAATTTAACTCTTATGGCCAAGTTCAGCCATGGCGTAAGACCCTGCAGCACTTTTTGACGTCAGTGGATCAGCACAATGTACCCCAGCCCAGAAAGTGCCTGCCCACGGTAAAACCAGCTGGGAGGGACCATAAGGGGAAGAAAACCCTGTGAGGTTCATCCTGTGGAGTTTTTAAGAAATTTCTCTACTGGAGAGGGAGTTGTCTAGCTTGCTCAAGACTAGAGGTAAAGCCACAGTTGGTCCCTTTATATTTTCCACAATCATTCACAATTGCAATTGCCACTTTGGATATACAGATTTGCTGATACACACATTGGTTGTCTCCCAGCACCACATTCGACATGTATTTACCAATAAGTATGCTCCACTCCAAAGCCGCTCTTTGCTGTAACCTGTCCACCATGCTTCTACATGTTAGGCATCCTGGCTGGGGGATGTCAGTCTGAATCCCACTCACTGTCTGCCTTTAAAGGACAGTGCTTTTCTTTTCCTGTCATTCCCCCATATCCAATCTGAATTACTGACCAATTAACACTGATCTGACACAGTCCAGTTCTCCCCTCAGATACACCATTACATCTCACTGAAATCACAGTTGGCTGTGCGTGCTTTTACCAGGGTAGGTTTGAGCAGCTGAGTTAAAAAGAAACGTATAGTGCAACAAAGTAACAAACTCATTCTTATAACGGGGAAGGGGACAGCAAAACTTTCAATACTTCTTTCAGTCCAAAGAATTGCCAAACCCACCTGCATTTTTATTCAAAAGTTCTCCTCAACATGTATCTGTGGGTAAATTTTCATAAGTGCCCAATTGACTTTCAGTGTGGTTTAGGGCAGTGGCTCGCAACCTTTCTAGACTACTGTACCCCTTTCAGGAGTCTGATTTGTCTGGCATACCCTCAAGTTTCACCTCACTTAAAAACTACTTGCTTACAAAATCAGGCATAAAAATACAAAAGTGTCACTATTACTGAAGATTTGCTTTCTCATTTTTACCAGATAATTATCAAATAAATCAACTGGAATATATATATTGTACCTACATTTCAGTGTATAGTACACACAGCAGCATAAACAAGTCATTGTCAGTATGAAATTTTAGTTTGTACTGATTTCGCTGGTACTTTTTATGTAGCCTCTTGTAAAACTAGGCAAACATCTAGATGAGTTGATGTATCCCTTGGGAGACTTCTGCGTACCCCCAGGGGTACATGTGCCCCTTGTTGAGAACCACTGATTTAGGGTCTTAAGTCACCTGGGTGCTTTAGAAAATTTTACCCTGTTGTGGGTTTTAGTTTTTTATTTACAATTTTCGACATAATCTGAGGGCCTGTCTCCATGAGGAGTTACCCTAGGATAGCTATTCCTGATTAACTTCATGTATTGACGCTCTTATTACAGAATAAGTGTGTTTTATTCAATATTAGATTAATCCTGAATTATATCCTGAATACTTCCCCCACCCCACATGAATTTCAGGTTATTCATTTTCAGCACAAGCCAGTTACAGGTCCAATGAGCATCAGTTACTGCAAAGCCATTTGCTTTCACACAGTTAAGTGAATCAAAGAAGCTTTTTAAGGTCTTAAATGTAAAGTGACTGAAGGTCTAGAGGTTCTCTGCTTCGCTCTGGTTTTCAGGAGCTCAGCAGACTTACTGCACAACTGTCTACGCAGAGCATGTCTTTTCATTGATCCCATAAAAGCATTTGCTGAGCTCTGACATAAGTGCAAATGACTCAAGAACTAAAAACGGGAAATCCTTTGTGACAACTCAGTAATCACTAGGGAGGTGTCATGCTTTCACAGCTCAAGGTACAGAAACGGAAATATGTGCCATGCTGCTGTAACAGTATTAAGGCATGCAGAACTGAGAAACAAGAACACTCAAAGATCCAGCCACCAACTGCCAATGGAGGCTCCAATCCTGTGATGATACCATGCGCTGGACTGCGACGTATGTACAGAGCGACACTCAAGTCAATGGTGGCTGCATGTGTCCTCCTGTCTAGATCACAAAGCAAGGCTGGGGCATACATATGTTCTTCCTCAGCTCTGTGTGCTGTAATGTTGTAAGGTAAATGGCGGCTGTGATTGCAGAGCCATTGGCCATTATCTTTGAAAACTCGTGGCGAACGGGGGAAGTCCCGGATGACTGGAAAAAGGCTAATGTAGTGCCAATCTTTAAAAAAGGGAAGAAGGAGGATCCTGGGAACTACAGGCCAGTCAGCCTCACTTCAGTCCCCGGAAAAATCATGGAGCAGGTCCTCAAAGAATCAATCCTGAAGCACTTACATGGGAGGAAAGTGATCAGGAACAGTCAGCATGGATTCACCAAGGGAAGGTCATGGCTGACTAATCTAATCGCCTTCTATGATGAGATTACTGGTTCTGTGGATGAAGGGAAAGCAGTGGATGTATTGTATCTTGACTTTAGCAAAGCTTTTGACATGGTTTCCCACAGTATTCTTGTCAGCAAGTTAAAGAAGTATGGGCTGGATGAATGCACTATAAGGTGGGTAGAAAGTTGGCTAGATTGTCGGGCTCAACGGGTAGTGATCAATGGCTCCATGTCTAGTTGGCAGCCGATGTCAAGTGGAGTGCCCCAAGGGTCGGTCCTGGGGCCGGTTTTGTTCAATATCTTCATAAATGATCTGGAGGGTGGTGTGGATTGCACTCTCAGAAAATTTGCAGATGATACTAAACTGGGAGGAGTGGTAGATACGCTGGAGGGCAGGGATAGGATACAGAGGGACCTAGAGAAATTGGAGGATTGGGCCAAAAGAAATCTGATGAGGTTCAATAAGGATAAGTGCAGGGTCCTGCACTTAGGACGGAAGAACCCAATGCACAGCTACAGACTAGGGACCGAATGGCTTGGCAGCAGTTCTGCGGAAAAGGACCTAGGGGTGACAGTGTGGACGAGAAGCTGGATATGAGTCAGCAGTGTGCCCTTGTTGCCAAGAAGGCCAATGGCATTTTGGGCTGTATAAGTAGGGGCATAGCGAGCAGATCAAGGGACGTGATCGTCCCGCTCTATTCGACATTGGTGAGGCCTCACCTGGAGTACTGTGTCCGGTTTTGGGCCCCACACTACAAGAAGGATGTGGATAAATTGGAAAGAGTCCAGCGAAGGGCAACAAAAATGATTAGAGGTCTGGAACACATGACTTATGAGGAGAGGCTGAGGGAACTGGGATCGTTTAGTCTGCGGAAGAGAAGAATGAGGGGGGATTTGATAGCTGCTTTCAACTACCTGAGAGGTGGTTCCAGAGAGGATGGTTCTAGACTATTCTCAGTGGTGGAAGAGGACAGGACAAGGAGTAATGGTCTCAAGTTGTAGTGGGGGAGGTTTAGGTTGGATATTAGGAAAAACTTTTTCACTAGGAGGGTGGTGAAACACTGGAATGCGTTGCCTAGGGAGGTGGTGGAATCTCCTTCCTTAGAAGTTTTTAAGGTCAGGCTTGACAAAGCCCTGGCTGGGATGATTTAATTGGGGATGGGTCCTGCTTTTGAGCAGGGGGTTGGACTAGATGACCTCCTGAGGTCCCTTCCAACCCTGATATTCTATGATTCTATGAATAGTAGCAGCCTACGGTGAAGCAAGGAGATTCTCTTTCCCAAGAATCAGGCAGGCACAGACAATACTGAAGGGGTTTATTTCTCGGTACTGGGAAGACTGATAAACTGCTTCGAAAGTGTGGAGTTACAGTGACCAATTATATACCTTTCTCTTATCACTTAACTTGCGTTTATCACTTAATTTGCATTTATCTTGTTCTTACAGAGACAAACATTGTTTCACAGACAGAGAACGCAATGAACATGACAATGACAGGAACAGAACATACGCATCAAAACTCTTTTGATTACATTGATTATCTATAACTGCCCTTTAGGCGAAGGGGTTGGGGGGAGTGAGAGTTTACAGATATCCAGAGGGCTGTGAAGGGAGGACTTGTTCTGTTCTAAGAGCCGAGTTGCTAGGCAGACATTTAACCATATAAGTTTATCAAGCGTTTACAGTTGCCAGTGTCCTTGAGCTTCTGGTGTTCCTGCTTGTTAGTTACGTGGGTTTCTGTCTCACTGCTAACTACATTTTTAACTCTTGCCTAACACTACAAATCACAACAGCTTTTTAAAATGTTGTTTATTCAAATGTTTAAACTGTTCAGCTCACAATATCTCTAAGGGCCTGATCCAAAGCCCATCCAAGTCAATGGGAGCCCTTCAGTGGGCTTTCAATCCAACCCTAATCCATGTCCAAAATCCACTAAAAACAAACTTCAGAAAAGTGTCAAAAGGATCTCACCACTCATCTCATTGCAGTAACAACTCCAACTTAATACTCTTCCCTACTCAGTTTCCTCTGCCTACCCTGGGCAGTCCTAGCAGGATAGACACATTGCAGCATGCCCTGAAGTTTACTAAGGCTCTGATTCAGGAAATCATCCCTGTTCAGGACAGTATTTAAGCCCCACTGAAATCCATGGGACTTAACCATATGCTTAAAATTGACCAGACAATTAAGTATTTTCCTGAATCTGGGCTCTGGCACACCAAGAGGGAAGCATGTTCCAAAGTGAAGGATGTTAACTGAAGACACCCTGTCAGCAAGTAACTGTCCCTTTTATACTGCAGGGGCCTGCCGCTCTGCCACAGTATACATGCAGAGACTGTCAGAGGAAAACACCAGGTTAGCATTGTCAATGAGCACGTACAATCAAATAATTATTGCATCGTACCTCGGCTGAGGGGTAGCAGACTTCATCTAAGGATACTTCACAAAAATTAATTAGTCCTGGCACTCCCCTTCTAAAGTAAATAAGTAGAAAACCCACTTTACAAACAGGAAAACACAGGCCCAGAGGTTTTATATGACTTGTACAAAGCCATCCCGCTGGTCAGTGGCACAGCGAAGGATAGGACCCAAAATTCCTGACCCCCATCCTCCTTTCTGTATTAGTGAAAAATATATTTAGTTGAAATAAAAGATTCTGTTAATTCAAGATGCCTGGATTAGTCATGACACCACAGTGCTCTGACTAAGTCAGTTTCCAGAGATCAGATGAAGTTTCGGCAGGCTATTTTAAAGTTGCTGGGTTTTTTTTCTTTTCCAATTATGGCCAATTTTTACAAATCTTTACCATACGAACACCAAAAATACAATGTTAACCATTACAAAACTCAGCACTCTTTGTTGGGAGAATCATTAAAAACAACACAGTCTAGGAAAAACTGTTGCTGGGTATTTTGTCAAACTGAAAGCTAATTCTGTCTTTATTCAAATTACCTAATCAAAGCCAGTACATTATACTTAGCAATATTTTAAAAAATCCTCAATTGCAATTTGTGTGGGCAAATATTGACTAAATGGTAACAAAATATCTAAGTATCTCTTCATCCTCTATTTTCCTGTACATCTACTGGGTGCATTCACGTCTCTATAACAATAACCTCCCATTCCAACAGTTACAGCTGATAGTTCCTAGTCTAGCACAGTGATGTCCAACCTTCCTAGCCTGAGCTTGACCCACATTACATAATGGGCCACAATCAATACTTGGGGAGAGATTCTCTGGGGCTTGCACACTGCAAAGGGAGCACAACTTTTTCCATCCTCCCAGCCCCATGCAAATCCCTTGCTTGTGAGCTGTAGCTCACGAAAGCTCATGCTCAAATAAATTGGTTAGTCTCTAAGGTGCCACAAGTACTCCTTTTCTTTTTGCAAATACAGACTAACACGGCTGCTACTCTGAAACCTTGGAGGGTGGGGAGTTTCCACTGGGCTTAAGGCTAACATATGTGGCTTCCACACCACCTCCTTCACAGCCCTGGCATGGGGAACTGGCTGGAGTATGTTGCACTCTGGTTATCCCCAGCTGACATATGGGGATAGGCAACTGGCACAAGTTAGAGCAGCCCCCAGGCCGCTGCTCTGGGGCCAGGGCAGAGATTCAGAGAGCCATAACTGGCTGTTGGTTCTCAGTGTGTGCTCCTTTCCCTCTCTCCTGTGCTGACTTGGGTGTCTGCACAAGGGAGAAGAGCCATAGTTTGCTAGGGTCTCCCATAGGCTCAGATTGAGTTGAAGTCCCTATCCTGCCCTTCCTGTGGCTCCCCCAGCCCATCAGGCACACTCCATACCTGATGACCATAGGGATGAGGCCAATTCATACACTTTAGTTTAAATAACTCAGGGTGCTGCTCAGAGGGGCACATGTTCAATTATAATCAAAGACT
The DNA here is from genome assembly GCF_965140295.1 of Lepidochelys olivacea. Classification (NCBI taxonomy): domain Eukaryota; kingdom Metazoa; phylum Chordata; order Testudines; family Cheloniidae; genus Lepidochelys; species Lepidochelys olivacea. The sequence goes on from NC_140415.1 coordinate 132,439,168, forward strand.
GACCTTAATACCGTTGTCCTCAAGGGCTACAATTTGGAGGGCCACAGGCTGTGTATCCCTGGTGTGATAGCTACTGAATGATGGGAGATTAATTCTTTATTCCCTCAGGTGAAACCTTTTCCACTAGACCATTAAATCAGCAACTATTCCTCCCATAATGAACCATCCAACTTAATACTGAGGACTAAATAATATGCATGTATACTTAATTATCCATATTTATTATGATAAAAAGGCCCCAGCAGGCTTACCAAAGAGCCATTTAATAATCAATGCCCAACAATTCACTTTTGTTTTCTTAATAAATTGTATCTCCTGCCAATAGTTGAATTATGCTTCTTATAATGGGAGTTTACAGGCCTCTGTGGAGCCAGAAGACTGTTAGTGCCAGCAAGGAAGGTAAGAAAGTAAGCAAGAGAAACCAAAAAAAGGCAAGGTAAGCAAGAGGATGTAAGGACAGTGGTATGGGAGAGGACACACAACCAGCTGCAGTGCCCATGGGAGTGAAATAGGGCATGACAATGAGGATCTAGCTGGGAATAGCTACAGAGAGCCAGAGGGGAGGATGGATGAACTGCTTGTAAGAGGTGAACAGAGAGATGCTAGAAGGAGAATGACGAGGACGTGAGATAAGGGCTAGAGCTGAAAGGTAGCCGCAGGCTGCAGAAATCCTTTGACAAATGGAGCTCCGGGAATTCTGTTTTCCCATTGGGCATGCTGCTAAAGCATCCCTTCAGGGTTATAAATGAGCAAATAATGGGGCTAGCTTTGTTTAAATGGAACAAGCATTCTCTTGTCTTGATATTTAATGCCTTCTGCACTTTGAAAAGTGCATTGGTTCAATATACTAAATCTATCATATACCGCTACAGTCCTTTCCTTTCCTGATTTGTACATGATGCTATTATGCCATGACACGCCTGCAGCATGCCTCTGTTTGGACCACTCTGACATGATACGAGGTGCTCAGACATGATGATGGACAATAAAATATACTTTTATTTTAAAATAATAAATGTAGGGTCCTTTTTCATTTGCCTTCTGATGCATGAAACTTCAGGTGCGTGTTTTCAAATGTTTCTCCCCAACCAAGAGGGCAAGAAACTTACTTTATTTAAAAAAAAAAAAAGCAAATATTCTCACATAAGTAACATGACTCCAAGAGCTGGGTATTAAGAAAAACATCAGCGACTGTGGGACTCATGATGAAAGTGCAAGAACTGGCTTGGAATTACCCCTTTCCTTCCATTACCTGACATGCATGTCTCTTGTCAACTGTTCTTACTGTTGTAATTACACTAAGAACACAAAATTCTGTGAGGCTTAAAACAGAACAAAAAAGAAGCATGAACAAAAAACACAAACCCTTTGAATCCTCATTGATCATGAGCTGGTAATAAGACCCAGTCACTGAGGATGTTACTTTTATATGCAGATCTATAAACTCTGGTCCCCTATCCTGAGTCACAAAAGAGTTATTAGAGGCATGTCTCCGTAATCTGTATTTTGAAACGGTTTTCTCTTGGGATTAGTTAATTGAAAAGACCCTATGCATTAAAATTAAAGGGAGAAATGACACAGAAGTCTTGTTAGTCACATATCCTGCGGCTATTGTAATTCCCTCCGTTGGCTCGCTTGTCCGCGTTTTAATATGTCCGTGTTGCTCATGCTTGATTGCTATGACTATTGTGATGCTTAAATTTCATCACTGTAGGACTATGTGCTCAGGAGGCTCTGGTATGCAAAATTACCTGGTCCATTCCGCAGACTTTTCATTAATGCTGACAAAGATTATTACTGAACAGTGAAAATCATACTCACTAAATGAGTTAATTCTTTTTCTGGACATTAAATCTGGTTTATTTCATTTTTCTCCTGTGCAATACTGCTTCTTATTCTTAAGTTTTTGAGCAATATTTGTTGGCACAATTTCTATAGTGGTAGCTGAAAACTTAATAAATAAAAATCAGTTTTTAGAAACCATCTTTTACAAAGTGCAGAAAACCCCATTTGAAGAGAGTGCGTGCCCCATCAGAACCCAAAATTCTGATCTGAGATCTGTAGTGCACATTTTGACATCAGTGGTAATCCTGTATATGTAGGGTGAGCTGCATGCAAGAATGGAGATTCACTGGAGTGATCTGAGGACAGAAATTTGCACTTAATACTGTGTGTGTTGTAGGATGGGACTGTCAGAAGTGCACAATGGTGACTTAACTCAGCTCCCACTGAAGTTGGTGGAAGTTTAACCATTCTCTCCAATGAGAGCAGAGCTAGGCTGATGCTTAGTGCTTCTGAAAATCCCCCCTGTAATTCTCACACATTGTACAGTTCAGAGATGCCGCCGGTTACTTTGCCGTTAACCCAAGAGATAATGAATGAAATTGTGAGTTATCCGTAGGAATAGGCAAGCGATTTAAGTCAAAATAATGGAGTCCTACCTCTTTGTCAAAACCTCTGCTCATTTTAAAGAACTGAATTTGAACAGCGTCTTTCCTGAGCCTCTGAAATGTTTGGATATGGCTTTGTTATGATTTATGTGAATGGGACTTTTGTAATGAATGAACCCCACAAGGGCTCTCTTTATATTTGGGAAGATGCTTTGGACTATTTCTCCTCAGAAGAAGGGTAACTGAAGCAGGCACACCTGTCATGCCACAGCCTGCTGCAGGAGGGCACTCTGAGGGAGGGGGAACGGACTATCCTATAGCTGGGAGTAGCCCCACCACACCACACCACAGACACCAGGCTGCCTCTGAACATGCTGGAGTCACTCTGCATGGAAAGATGACATTAGAGAAGAAGAGGCAGGGCAGGGGAGGGGTGGTGGGTTACAGAGGGGGAGAGGGCTGAGTGGGGAGAGTGGCCACAGGGACCTCCTCAAACTGCTGGGTAACTTGAACCAACTTCCAAGATGCTAAATGAACTATCTGTGTGTCTCATCATTGCCTCAAGCCTTAAGTTGAAGTGTATAAAATACTAAGTTAAAAATTCATGTAATTATACTTGTCTCATCTTTAGTTAAGCCTATCCCAGAAACATGGGCTTTTCTTTCTGAAGTCTCATAAAAAATATAATAGCTTCTCTCTTTTTTTCATTCTGGCTTTTTAAAAAGCCACATAAAAACAAGTGGTAAAGTCCTATATAATCAAATTGGCTGATATGAAGACACCAAGCCAGCCCAGCCCTAGAGAGATGCTTTCTCATAAATACCTCTCAGAAAATAACATCTGGCGAGAAGGATAGCTCAGTGGTTTGAGCATTGGCCTGCTAAACCCAGGGTTGTGAGTTCAATCCTTGAGGGGGCCATTTAGGGATTTGGGCCAAAAATTGCGGATTGGCCCTGCTTTGAGCAGGGGGTGGGACTAGATGACCTCCTGAGGTCCTTTCCAACCCTGATATTCTGTGATTCTATGTGAAACTGGAAAAGCATCAGTCTCTTTCTGCTGTTTGAAGAGAACTTTAAGGGTTTCCTAGAAGCTAATTGACAACTACAAGAAATAAATCTGGTTGTCTTAAACAGAATTCCTACTCTGAGCTCTTTCCAGCAAATAATTGACTCGTCTGCAAAAGGCTTTGAGAGGCAGTGACGAACAGAATGTGGTAGAAATGGAAATGTGAATCCAGTGCTATGTAAAGATCTGTTAGGAATGGCTCTGACTGCTAAATGAGAAACAAGAAGACTAGAAAAATAAAAACGGAGGCCAGGTTTTTTTTATCAGTGTGAGGGTTAGACTCTAGTAAAGCATTGAATAATCCTTTCTTGGGTTAAAGCTTACCTATGGGGTACCTCTGGTTTTAAAGTTTTTTTTTGACTTATATTGCTTGAAAATTAAGAGCTTTGGAAAACATACCCAAGCAATTTATTTAATTATACTTTGCATTTTAACCTAACTACAGTCAACAAAGAGTGAAATCAACGCACAGTTTATCTTTGTGCTTAAGCCAGTTGGAATAGCTGCCTTTTGTGACTACACACAAAAAGAATTGTTGTTAGTGATAGGGAAGAAGGTTTGTGTTTGGGGAGTGGACCGCTTGTGGATACAAATAAATGAACCACCATTCTACTAATTATGCCAGTTTTGAAGAACACATGAAGCTATTCTCTGATGCTCTCCATACAGTCTCAGATAATACCTTTGAAGTGGGCTCTGTACATGTGTGGGGGTAATCTTTGATGCAGGCTGTGCTGGAGAAAAAGCTTTAATTAGTTTTGCTCTCATATTTCTGTTGCTTTTTCTTAATTTTGTTTATATTGGGTATTACACTCTTGATTTCTTGCTCATTCTTTGGAAAATAATGTTCTAGATATTGAGTATTTTAGTTCTAATAGCCCATTACTACAAGACAGGCCATCGTAGCTGTGATGTGGTTCTTCACACCTGAATCTGCCGCTGGAAAAACTGAGAGGACAAACTTAGGATGGAGCTGGCAACACGTCAAGTAAATTCAACCATTGGGACCAGGAATCAATACCCAGTAGCATTCCTGCACTGTCTAACACCATGTGGGAGCCCTGTACCTCAGGAGGCCAGGGAAGCTCCAGACTTATCTGTAATGCTCCTCAAGCGGTCAATGATATGAACACAACCTGAGGTTTGTTAACAGAGTTATCCATTTTCCTACCTTTGCAGGTTAAAAGCACATCTTCACAGGAACAAGAGCTTCTGAATGGGAAAAGGAGTGCCGCACACGACAAATGCTAGTTGTGTCGCTTATTGCACTCTTGGAAGGTGCTCCGACAGTCTGGCGATGGAAGAGGCATAAGAACCTGAATAGACCAGACTCATCTGGATGTTTAAAACGTATATAAAGATTGGACTTTACTGACACACTTTCAGTAGCAAGGGACAAGTATCCAACAATGTGCTACTTTTGGAAATGTCTCACTCGAATTTCACTGCAATACTGAACATTTACTGTACTAAACGTTTACTGAACTACTTTCCTATGCGTAAGTACGGAATCAACCGCATCCACTGAAGACTTGGCCTGAATGACTCGCTGCACTGAATCTGATAGTGTACTTCACTAGTAAAACAAATGCAATCAATTCTTCATATATTGCCATGGTAGGTCTTTATGGTGCAATCATCTTCACTACACCAAACACTTGCACCTTTACACACCATCTCTGTGGGCCTGCATGGCCCAAGATGGGCTATTGCTATAATGATCAAAGCTACATACGCCATCCATGCACAACTCCTCGCATCCTCCCTGTGGCTCTATGCAATGCTAGATTGTTTATAATTGTTAGAGATTATTGAAAAGTAGATATTTTCTTCCGAAAACAAACATGAACAAAACATTTTAATTTAAAATTTTTGCACAGGAAAATTTCAAACAAAACTTTCAATTCAAAATGGAAATTGTAAAGTCAACTTTCAAACACCAAGAATTTTTAAACTTTTGAAATCCTGAATATTGTTTCCCCTTTTTAACCACTAATTCCACGAGAATTTCTACCTTGTCTCTCCAATATCCTGAGCCCAAAATGGCTACAACAAAATTACATTCTAAAATGAATGTCTTTTTAAAACTTTTCTCCAGTTTTGGAAAAGATACAGTTGGCAAAAGGAAAACTTAATTAAGAAACCACCATCAACAACAAAAAAGCCCAAAGCCCCAAACAAACAGAGACATCCTTAACTACTTTGTAGTCAATGGTAAAGGAGACAGGAGGTGGGGGAAAACAAATCCTAATTTTTTTTTGACATTTAAAAAAATTGAAACAAATGTCCCCTGAAATAAACAAAAATTTTCATTTTATTTTGAATTTCCCCACTGAAAAACATCATTATAAACACCATTTGTCCCATGAAAAATTAATCTTTTAATGAACTCTCATTTTTGAGTGGGGTTTTTCTTTTTGTAATAAAATTTCAACCAGCTCTAATGTTTGGCATTCTACTACTATTAGGTGACTTTATGAAAATGAAGGGCATGTGTTTGTGTGTGTATAACTTTTTTTTAAAAATTCCAGTAATAGCTCCAGTAGTCTAGTGTGAGGCATGTGATAGGAACTAAGTAGTTTTTTAGAATTTAGATTCTTGTCCTTTACAGGTTTTAAACCCAACCTGGAAAAACTGGCTGCTATTTTGTTGTCTTCCCCCTTGCTCCCCCATTTTTAATTTGCAGCTGCATGCCCATTACTCCGCAACCTTAGCAGGTGGGTAGGAAGGGGGCAAAGAAAGGCAGGCAGGAGGCAGACCCCGACCCCAATGGGCCAGCCAGAACTGCTAAGTCAGTAGGAGGCGGAGAATACAAGGCTTTCTGTCAAAGGCTGCAGCAAGCTACTTCCCTTGACGATCATAGAAATAACTGAAACTGAATCATAACTTTACTCCAGGGCTCCCCCTGGGGCAAAGTAACTACCTGCTGCCTCTTCCCATGGCTGATCCTAAAGACACAATTTATCCCTCAGACAAGAAATTCAAGGCTGGATTCTATCACCCTTACTCATGTTGGATAGTACCCATCCCCCAAGTGTACCTTATTTTGAGAGACATCACTCATTTTGCTCCCAAAATTACCCATATTCCACACAAATTTGGTGAGGCCTCACGTCTATTGTCAAAAATGTCTTTTCCTGGAGCTAAGGACCTAAAGTTAATCACCCCGACGGTGTAAATCTCAGAGCATCTTCAGTTCCCTGTGTAACATTGCACTCCACATGCTTTGTGAAAATATGCTTATGAGTGTGAATGTGATGTAACTGGGATATGCTTTATGCAAAAGGTCTCTTGTAAGGTATCATTACAAAGCTTATGATCTACTGACCGTGTTCATCCCATTTGTTTGCGTGTATCATTTCTAGGTCTGGAGTTAGGAGAATAAGACATAAACTTGTATCACTAATGTAAACATATTAAGTGGAAGCCATTAAGGGTGCTCCAGAATCAATGAGCTGTCAATGGCTCTGTTTACCTACAAACCTTCCTGTTTAAGTGTGGGCCAGTCCAGGAAGAAAGGAGGCTGGGGTCTCACAGGACATGTGACCATGTCACATGATACTGGAATCCATCTTAAATCTGGTACTTTTCCATTTAGAAGGAGGAGTGGGACCCAGAGAGACAAAAGATTCCCACCTTGTGCCAAAGCTATAAAGGGTTGGAGCAGGACAAAGTGGGGCCAGTCATGAGAAAGCCCCTGCTTACCACCTGAGATGGCTGCTGGAACTAACAAGGACTGTACAAGGGGAAAGGATTGGGCCCAGACTAGGAAGGAGTCTAGTCTGTGAAAGAAGCTAATTGGAACATCTCTGAGGGTGAGATATTACCTGTAATCAGTTTCTTAATGTTTTAGGCTTAGACTTGTGTGTTTTGTTTTATTTTGCTTGGTGACATTGTTCTGTCAGTTATTACTTGAAACCACTTAAATCCTATTTTTTATACTTAATAAAATCACTTCTGTTTGTTAATAAGCCTAGAGTAAGTGATCAATACCTGGGGGGAGCAAGCAGCTGTGCATATTACTCTATCAGTGATATAGAGGGCGAACAATTTATGAATTTACCCAGTATAAGCTTTATACAGAGTAAAACAGATTTATTTGGGGTTTGGGTCCCATTGGGAACTGGGTGTCTGGGTGCTGGAGAGGTAACCTGCTGAGCTGTTTTTGGTTAAAGTCTGTAGCTCTGGGGGCATGGCCCAGACCCTGGATCTATGTTGCAGCAGGCTAGCATGTCTGGCTCAACAAGGCAGGGTTCTGGAGTCCCAAGCTGGCAGGGAAAACGGGCTCAGATGTAATTTCAGCACATCAGGTGACAGTCCCAAGGGGATCTCTGTGACCGAACTTGTCACACCCTGTAGGAATAATGTATGCTTCCCCCTCACTGAGAGTCTGCATCACATATTGCATCCCAAATTTGGGCCTCAGCAGCTTGAGAAATATGGCAGCAGCTTACTCCATGTGTTGTTCTGTCAATTACAATGAGACTGCTCATGGGGCAAAGTACTATTCAACATGAGACAAACTGTCAGAACCTGGCCCCTTGAAAGCAAGTTACCTTCCAGAGCATTGACATAAAATGTTTTATTTATCAGCTAACGGCTAGATTTTGACTCTGCATGCTCACATGGCAGCAAAAGGGGGTGTAGGAATCCCATTTATGTCCCTGCACAGGCTTCCTGGACCTTAGGTTTGGGTATGCAGAAGCAAACCAGCACTGCATGCCCACTTAATCCCTTCCTAGATCAGACGGATGGAAAAAGTGGAGACTTGACTCTCAGAACTTCAATGCACCAGCCACCAGAGCTGAGTGGAGATGGCAGCACGCTTGTTATTTGCTGCTGGCATGAGCCATCTTTTCCTGGGGCAGTACAGCAGATGTCTTGCCTAGTACTATCAGCTGTTGGGATGGCTGCCATCTTGGCTGGCAATAGGGATTGAATTAGGGACCTCCAGAGCTGGAAGCCTCTATAGTCTGTTAAAGAGCCAGGATCTCAAACTAAGAAGTGAAAGAGAATCACATTCTCAGTGGATTGGGCACTGACCCACACACACTGACTAGTGGGTTACACCGTCCTTGGGACATAAGGGCACTAAGTGTTGATTTTGAGATCCAAGTTACCTAAGCATCACTAGCCCTCCTGCCCCATATACTGAACGCTGGCAGCACTTAAACAAAGAACACACTGAGATAGTATTACTACCCCCCCCCCAACCCTGGTATTGTAATTCCTGTCACTCAATAGAAGTATAAACAACAGTGTTCCGAGAAACAACCAGAAAATACCAGGGTCCTGGATTTTGCAGCAGGTGGCATCTGCCAAGTAATTCTAGTGCTATTGTGACCTACGGCTTTGCTCTTTGCCAGTGCAGCTGATGCTGTTGGACAGAGCATGACTAGTGTTTATATCGGAGTAGACCATCTGGAAACACAATCAGAATCCACAGTCTTAGGGGATTACTGAAACCAGCAGAGCACGAAAGGAAGATTTGTGCCCACAGCTATTTGGTTCTGTCATGAACTTAGCTCTGTGCAGCAATAATTTTGACCCTTTAATGTGACTAAATCAAGTACAGGTGCCAGTTCAGTCTGCCACCACAAAAGTAAGACACTGTACAGCAGCAGGTGTCCGCACAACTTAAAGCCTTGTGTGTGCTATAAAATCTACACAGAGTTGCCAAAATATCGTGTATCCCATTAATTACAGACACAAATTCTTGTAAATTTATCTTACTTGCAAAGTAAAATATTGAAAAATCTAGTTTAGTTTTGGTTGCACTCAAAGCTTTTGCCCCAGCTATTGGCTTTTCAATCAAAGTGCTGCTTTTTTATATCGAGTGTCAACCTCCTCTTAAAAAATGGTCTGTGCCTGGAATAAAATGTGACGTTTACACACACAAGCAGTCTCACTGGGGTCAGAGGGACTAGTCTCAGTGCATAAAGTTAAGCGTGTGCTTACATCTTTGCAAGATGGGGGACTCGCATAAGAAAAATAACAGGTCATATTGTGCATCAGTTTTTAAGCAGAATGCCCCATTGAGCTCTGTGGGATGTTCTGCTTTTAATAAAAGGCACAATTTGACGCAGTTGTATTTCCTTACCCAAAGTACTGATCTTACAAATATTTAAGCATGTGCTTAACTTTATGCACAGTAACTAGTCCCATTGATCTCAGTAAGACTATGTGTGTAAAGCTAAGCATGTGTATAAGGCCATGTCTACACTACAAAATTATGTCGACCTAAATTGTATTGGCATACAGCCACTGCAGTTATTACACTGCCTGTGCGTGTGTGTGTACAGTACGCTCCTTGTGTTGGTTGTGCACGTCCTCACCAAGAGCACTTATACAATGCAGAATGAGTGCACTGTGGGTAGGTATCCCACTGTGCAACTTGCCACCATCCAGTGCAGGGTGTTTTGGGAAGATTTGGCAATGCCTCATGGGGCTGAAATGGGTCACTCAGGGATGACTGGGAGCATTGAGTCAACTTCCCGTAATGCAGTGTTCTCCATCCCATAATTTCATCTGCATCCCATAATATTTCACACCTCTTTTCAAAGAGGTTGCATGCATAGGGCACCTGATCCTGCAGTATTTGCAGAGCCACAAGAGAAGCTGCTTGGACCATGATGATTCCTTGGAGGCTAGATTGCTGTGGAACATAGAAAGAAACAATTTAAGGTTGTTGGTGTTCAAGGAGCAGCTGGAGATGGTGGAGTGCTTGCTCTGGGCCTGAGAAACAAGCACTGACTGGTGGAATCACATCGTAATGCAGCAAGAAAAGGAGTAATAGTGGCACCTTAGAGACTAACCAATTTATTTGAGCATAAGCTTTCGTGACCTACAGCTCACTTCATCGTAATGCAGGTTTGGGATGACAAGCAGTGGCTACAGAACTTTTGGATGTGCAAGGCCACCTTCCTGGACCTGTGTGCCGAACTCGCCCCAGCCCTCTCATGCAGGGACACCAAAATGAGAGCTGCACTGATAGTGGAGAAGTGAGTGGTGATTGCACTGTGGAAACCTGCAATGTCGATTGCTACTGGTCAGTCAGGAATCAATTTGGAGTCAGGAAATCTACCCCAAGGCCTGTTGTCATGCAAGTGTGCGGGGCCATTAATTGCCTCCTGCTATGCAGGACTGTGATTCTGGGCAATGTGCAGGACATAGTGGATGGTTTTGCAGCAATGGGTTTCCCAGACTGAGGTGGGGCAATAGATGGCACATATATCCCTATTTTGGCAGCAGTCATCTTGCCACAGAGTACATCAACAGAGAAGGCTACTTTTCTATGGTAATGCAAGTGCTTTACCAACATCAGTGTGGACTGGACAGGGAAGGTATATGACACATGCATCTTTAAGAACACAGGACTGTTTGGAAAGCTGCAAGCAGGGACTTTCTTTCCCAACCAGCAGATTACCATTGGGAATGTTGAAATGCAAATAGTGATCCTGAGAGATCCAGCCTACCCCTTGCTCCCATGGCTATGAAGCCATACATCGGCCACCTCGACAGCACCAAGGAGCGGTTCAACTACAGGCTCAGCAGGTGCAGAATTACACTTGAATGTGCCTTTGGTCGTTTGAAGGGTCGCTGGTGTTGTTTACTTACAAGATTGGACCTTGGTGAAAAAAATATCCCAGTGGTTATAACTGCCCGCTCTGTTCTCCATACAAAGGGGGAAAGGTTTCTGACCGGATGGAGGGCAGAGGTGGTGTGGCTGTCTGATGAATTTGAACAGCCAGATACTAAGTCTACTAGAAGAGTTCAATTCAGAGCTATGCAGCTCAGGGAGGCTTTGAAAGAGCATTTTAATTGTGAGACAGAATAGTGCATGTTGCTATAGTGTGTTCTACATGGCCATGCTCTTTTGCAGCCCGGTATGAATCTTGTGGTAAGTTTTGAGTATGTAGGAATACAACATCGTCAATGCACTTAAAAATATTGTCTGTGAATGATGTTATGGGTTCTGTGACAAAATGAAGTAACAGGAAATCGGTTGGTATCGTAACTGCTCAGCATCAGACAGCATATGTTATGAACTAATAAAGAAGAATTTTGTTCCAAAAATAGAATTTTATTTGGTAACATGAACCAGGCAATTAAAAAACCATTTAAAAACTTAATAAAGAAAAGGAACAGAAGTTATAAGGGGGAAAGAACACACATTTTCAGGTACACATACACCAACCAGGGCTTTCACAAGTCAGTTGTATGTGAAGCTGTGATTGCCTTTAATGTCCCCCTAGGTGCACTGACCCCTGATGCCACGTGGGATGTTGTGGGTGGTATAACAGGTCCCCCCCTGGGGTGCCACCTGGAACTGGGGTACCACTCAGCCCCCCTGACCTTCCACCCTGGGCTCCCTTTACACCGTACTGCTGTGACAAGTTGCCCAGCCCACATATAGATAGAAACACACCCAGCTGAAGTTACATGTGTGGGAAGGCTCCAGCTAGGGAATGTCCCAGCTACTCAGGCACGTACCTCCTCTGGAGTGTAACCGCCAAATTACACCAACTTGCACTGCACAGGGAACTGTATAGCATAAACGCATGAAATTCGCTCCCACCCTCAATGTGGAGAGGAATACACAACAGCTTTCTGCCCCGAGTTATGACTCCCACACTGGTTTTAAACGAAGCAAAAACAAGTTTATTAACTACAACAAAAAAGATTTTAAGTGATTATAAGGGATAGCAAACTGATCAAAGCAGATTACCTAGCAAATAAACAAAAACACAATCTAAGCTTAATATGCTAAAGAGATTGGATATGAATAGCAGATCCTCACTCTAATTGATGGTACAAGCCGGCTGCAGATTCTTAAGGGGCAAGCTGCACTTGCTTACAGCTTGAAATCCCCAGGTGTTCCATTCACAGGTTAAAAATCCTTTTAGCCTGGGTCCAGCACTTCATAGATAGATTCATAGATATTAAGGTCAGAAGGGACCATTATGATCATCTAGTCCGACCTCCTGCACAATGCAGGCCACAGAATCTCACCCATGTCTGAGCTATAGAAGTCCTCAAATCATGGTTTAAAGACTTCCAGGTGCAGAGAATCCTCCAGCAAGTGACCCATGCCCCACGCTGCATAGGAAGGCAAAAAACCCCCAGGGCCTCTTCCAATCTGCCCTGGAGGAAAATTCTTTTCCGACCCCAAATATGGCGATCAGCTGAACCCTGAGCATGTGGGCAAGACTCACCAGCCAGATACCCAGGAAAGAATTCTCTGTAGTAACTCAGATCCCACCCCATCTAAAATTCCATCACAGGCCATTGGGCCTATTTACCATGAATAGTTAAAGACCAATTAATTGCCAAAATCATATTATCCCATCATACCTTCTCCTTCATAAACTTATCAAGTTTCATCTTGAAGCCAGATAGGTCTTTTGCCCCCACTGCTTCCCTTGGAAGGCTGTTCCAGAACTTCACTCCTCTGATGGTTAGAAACATTTGTCTAATTTCAAGTCTAAACTTCCTGATGGCCAGTTTATATCCATTTGTTCTTGTGTCCACATTGGTACTGAGCTTAAATAATTCCTCTCCCTCTCTGGTATTTATCCCTCTGATATATTTATAGAGAGCAATCATATCTCCCCTCAGCCTTCTTTTGGTTAGGCTAAACAAGCCAAGCTCCTTGAGTCTCCTTTCATAAGACAGGTTTTCCATTCCTCGGCTCATCCTAGTAGCCCTTCTCTGTACCTGTTCCAGTTTGGATTCATCTTTCTTAAACATGGGAGACCAGAACTGCACACAGTGTTCCAGATGAGGTCTCACCAGTGCCTTGTATAACGGTACTAACACCTTCTTATCTCTACTGGAAATACCTCGCCTGATGCATCCCAAGACCACATTAGCTTTTTCACAGCCATATCACATTGGCGGCTTATAGTCATCCTGTGGTCAACCAATACTCCAAGATCCTTCTCCTCCTCCATTACTTCTAATTGATGCGTCCCCAGCTTATAACTAAAATCTTGTTATTAATCCCTAAATGCATGACCTTACACTTCTCACTATTAAATTTCATCCTATTACTATTACTCCAGTTTACAAGGTCATCCAGATCCTCCTGTATGATATCCTGGTCCCTCTCTAAATTGGCAATACCTCCCAGCTTTGTATCATCCGCAAACTTTATTAGCACTCCCCCACTTTTTGTGCTGAGATCAGTAATAAAAAGATTAAATAAGATTGGTCCCCACACCGATCCCTGAGGAACTCCACTGGTAACTTCCCTCCAGCCTGACAGTTCACCTTTCAGTATGACCCGCTGTAGTCTCCCCTTTAACCAATTTCTTATCCAGCTTTCAATTTTCATATTGATCCCCATCTTTTCCAATTTAACTAATAATTCCTCATGTGGGAAAAGCCTTACTGAAATCTAGGTAAATTAGATCCACTGTGTTTCCTTTGTCTAAAAAATCTGTTACTTTCTCAAAGAAGGAGATCAGGTTGGTTTGGCATGATCTACCTTTTGTAAAACCATGTTGTATTTTGTCCCATTTACCATTGACCTCAATGTCCTTAACTACTTTCTTATACAAAATTTTTTCCAAGACCTTGCATACTACAGATGTCAAACTAACAGGCTGGTAGTTACCCAGATCATCTTTTTTTCCCTTTCTTAAAAATAGGAACTATGTTAGTAATTCTCCAGTCATACAGTACAACCCCTGAGTTTACAGATTCATTAAAAATTCTTGCTAATGGGCTTGCAATTTCATGTGCCAGTTCCTTTAATATTCTTGGATGAAGATTATCTGGGCCCCCCGATTTAGTCCCATTAAGCTGTTCAAGTTTCGCTTCTACCTTGGATGCGGTAATATCTACCTCATTCTCATTTGTCATGCTACCAGTATCCCTAAGATCCTCATTAGCCTCATTAAAGACTGAGGCAAAGTATTTGTTTAGATATTGGGCCATGCCTAGATCATCCTTAACCTCCACTCCATCCTCAGTGTTTAGCGGTCCCCTTCTTCTTTCTTTGTTTTCTTCTTATTTATATGGCTATAGAACCTTTTACTATTGGTTTTAATTCCCTTTGCAAGGTCCAACTCTACTTGACTTTTAGCCTGTCTCACTTTATCCCTCCATGTACTGACCTCAACAAGGTAGCTTTCCTTGCTGATGCTTCCCATCTTCCACTCCCTGTATGCTTTCAGCTTTTTCTTAATCACCTCTCTGAGATGCTTACTCATCCAGCTTGGTCTACAACTCCTGCCTATGAATTTTTTCCCCTTTCTTGGGATGCAGGCTTCCGATAGCTTCTGCAGCTTTGACTTGAAGTAATGCCAGGCCTCCTCCGCCTTTAGATCCATAAGTTCTTCAGTCCAATGCACTTCCCTAACTAATTTCCTTAATTTTTGAAAGTCAGCCCTTTTGAAATCAAAAACCCTAGTTGCAGATTTATTTTTGTTTATCCTTCCATTCAGTTTGAACTGAATTAGCTCATGATCACTTGAACCAAGGTTGTCCCCTACAACCATTTCTTCTATGAGGTCCTCACTACTCACCAAAACCATATCTAAAATGGCATCCCCTCTTGTTGGTTCAGCAACTACTTGATGAAGGAATCCATCAGCTATCGCATCTAGGAAAATCTGAGCCCTATTATTATTACTAGCACTTGTCCTCCAGTCTATATCTGGGAAGTTAAAGTCTCCCATGATCACGCAGTTTCCATTAGTATTTACTTCATTAAAAACATTAAAGAGGGCTCTATCCATATCCAAATTAGATCCCGGCGGTCTATAGCACACCCCAAGCACTATCACGGGTGGGGCTCTAGTAGTTTTCTTCCCCAATGTGATTTTTGCACAGACGGACCCTGTCTTATCCATTCCGTCGCTTCTTATTTCTTTACATTCTATCTCATCATTGATATACAGTGCTACTCCACCACCTTTGCCTTTATTTCTGTCTTTCCTAAACAGCACATTCCCTTCAATAGCTGTAGTCCAGTCATGACGACTATTCCACCATGTTTCTGTTCTCCCTAGAATAGCTGGTTTCACTTCCTGCACCAGTAGCTCTAGTTCCTCCATTTTGTTACCTAGGCTCCTCGCATTGGTGTACAAACATCTTAATTTTTGCTGTTTGGCCTCGCTCACATTCTTTACCCAATTAGGCATGGCCATTCTACCGCCAGTATCACCTATTAGACTGTTACCACACTGCCCTTCCTCCTTATGTCCATTCTCCTACTCATGGCTGTATCCTTTCTTACTTTGTTTTCTTCCCTCTCAATGTTAAAATCCAGCGTGGAGATTACCTGGACATCTCCCAACCATCTCCCCCAGATTCCTAGTTTAAAGCTCTCTTAATCAGTTGTGCCAGCCTCCATCCTAGAAGACTATTTCCTTCCCTCAGATGAAGTCCATCCCGAGAGAACTGTCCTCTGTCCATGAATGCTTCCCAGTGGCAATACATCCCAAAGCCCTCCTCATAGCACAACTGCCTGAGCCATCTGTTGAAAGTCATTATCTTGTCACACCTTTGTTCAGGCAGAATCCCACCGAAGATCACCTGAGCCTCAATTTCCTTAAGTGTCTTCCCCAGCCTGGCATAGTCTCCCTTGATATGTTCCAGCGAGAATCTACCGGTATCATTTGTTCCCACATGAAGGACAATCAGTGGATTCTTTCCCGCTCCCTTTAGGATCCTCTTCAACCTCAGGTCCACATCCCATATCTTAGCACCTGGAAGACAGCACACCTTTCTATTCTCTGGATCAGCTCTGGTTACAGACCTGTCTATTCTTCTCAGTAAGGAGTCCCCGATCACGTAGACCTGCCTTTTCCTGGTGCAATTCTCTGGTCTATCCCCTGTTCCCTCTGGCTGCAAGTTCTTTCCATTCCTATTCTCCCTTGTAATCCTCTTCAACCCATCCTGTATCCTCCTGGGGATCATATTTGGTGTAGTCTCCATTGACTCTTCCCCTTTTCCTATAGGACTAGCCGCTCTTCTCTTCTTCCTTGCCCTTCCACCTTCAGTGACCACCTGCTGAGCCCCTTCTTCATTTTTCAATCCTGGAAACCTGTTCTTGAGCTCTATTTCTCCTTCAGTAGCCCATCTTTTCCTCTGCCTGGTTCTCTTAGTCACATGCTTCCACTGTCCATTTTCTTCACCCAGCAGTCTCCCCTCAGAGTTCTTCGGTCCTGCTTCCATCTGCAAGTCTGAGCTTTTTCCTTCAACTGCCTCATGTCTTTGCTCCTTAATCTGCTCGAACCCCCTTCTAAACTCAACCAGACTTTCCACCTGCATCTCCAATCCTCGGATCTTTTCTTCCATCAGCTCTATCAGGCGGCACTTCACGCAGACAGAATTCTTTCCAGGTACCCCCTCCAGGATCATGTACATACCGCAGCTTCCACATCCAGTCATCTTCATTGTGTCTTCCACTACTTGGGTCACTCCCACTGCTGCCTCTGTATCTGTCATAGCCTTCCCACCTAAACCCTGTTAATCTGGGAAACAAACCACTCCAAAACACCAGCACCCACAGCAAAAACAAAACCCAAACGAGCACCTCAATACAAACTCCCCTTTCAAACTCCCACTCAAACTCCCCTGTTTACAGCTCTGCTTGCTGGCTCCTGTGCTGCTGCGGCTGTTGGAGGAGAAGTTCAGTCTTCGTTCCTCAGGTGTTATCAGGAGTCTTTTTGCGTGGGAAGTCAGTGAAGAACTATGATGATGTCATTCCCGCTGCCTTATATAGCTTTTGCATATGGCAGGAATACTTTTGTCAAAGCTTGATTCCCACGCCAGCCAGTGGAAAAATACTGATATCCCAAGATGGAGTCCAGTACCAGGTGACCTGGTCACATGTCCCTCTAGTGTCATAGCAGCCATTACTCAGAGGTTGTCTGCAGCTTCCTCAGGATGTCTCCCCAGGTGTGACATAAGCTTCTTCTAAGGCCTATTGTTTTCTCTAATGGCCCTTCCCCACCCAGCTTTTCAGAATGAAAGCATCTTGCCAAGTGGGCATTCCCTAGGTGTGAACACATTTGTAATACACATATATAGTCAATATTCCTAATTTCAGATACAAAAATGATACATGTATACAAATAGGATAATCATATTTAGTAAATCAGAACCTTTCCAATGACAGCTCACATGGCTTATCTTGCATCAAATACATCACAATTATGCCATAATCATATCATAATAATATCACTGTGAAGAATATGGGGTGCAGTGTCAAAGGAAGGTTGGGATATTGAGTTCTCTATGGGCTGCAGAAGGAGGGAAGCACAGGATTGCTGAACCTGCAGGTCCACCAGAGTCTGCAGCATATTTGTTTGCTGTCTGAGAAGTGTAAGCATCTCCTGTTGCACATCATTCTCCTTTTCTGGTGCCTTTTTCCTCTCCACTCTATCCCTGGCCAGGCGGTCCGTGAGGGTGTTGCTCCAGGCCTTGGTATTGTTCTCTGATGCAACACTGGCTTGCAGGGTCTCCTGGAACATGTCATCCCAAGTAATCTTCTTTCTCCTTCTTATCTGGCTCAGTCATTCTGTGGGTGTCGAGGGGGAGAACCTGAACGCCACAGTGGCAGCAGCTGTAGATACAACACACAGAGGTACCACTGTCAGTGTATTCACAACGGAAATGAAAACTTAGGATTGTGAGCTCACTCCCCTTGGTCCCCAAAAGTTGCAAACACTACATCCTCACTTCTCCTTGGGACTGATAGAGCATGGTAGCAGTCACAACACCAGCCAGGTGAGTATGGCCCTAAGGTTTGGGTTGGGGAAATGAGGGGGGGAATAGCTCACAGGCATGAGTATGTGCAGATAGGGCAATGGCACTGAATATTGGCACCATTTTCCACCGGCTGTGGTGATTTTAGCTGATATCTCACTCCTGAGGTAACAGAGGCAAGAGAGAGCACAGCTGCTGCTAGTGGCCCGATGCTGCCCAGGCCCATATGCTGCCAGCCTGTGCACTGCAATGGTACCTGCTGAAGTAATTGCTGAGTGATGTGGGAAAGTGTCCTACCGTGGTGGGTAGATTCCTTCCCCTGCATTAGGCTCATTTGACCTTGACTGTTGGGACTGAATGGACTGCAGTGGGGTCAAAAACATGTCCGGGCTTACTGGATCCCCCAGTCACCTGTCCCCCACACTCCTCCTCCTCTTTCTCATCCACCTCCTCCTTCTCCCTGTTCACAACAGGGATCTGTGACTCAGGCTCCTCCAAAGTGTCAATGGCGCTCTTGCATGGCGGTGGTCTCTTCACCAAGGATGGCATGCAGCTCTTTGTAAATGCAGCAGGCCTGTGGCTCCACACCAGATCAACTGTTGGCCTCCCTGGTCTTCTGGTACACGTGCCACAGCTCTTTTTCTTTCCGCTGGTCCCTGTCGTAGCCCTTCTCCTGCATCCCCTGAGCAATCTGCTTGTAGATGTCTACTTTTCTATGGCTGGATTGGACCTGTGCCTGCACTTCCTCTTCTCCCCACAGGATCAGGAGATCCAACACCTCCTGTGTACTTCAGGCAGGAGCACGCCTGGAACATGTAACCGGCATGGTCAGCTGGGCAGTTACACCCAACAATGGGGAGCTGCTAGGTGTGTTCACCATGCAAAACAAATTTCAAAAATTTGCAGGGCTTTAAAGAGGAGGGGCAGTTTCCTATCCCTGTGCAGCAGAGTTCACAACTGTGACCAGAGTGATCAGTGTGAGGCATTGTGGGATAGCTCCTGGAGGCCAGTAATAATCAACATAAATAGCACAGTGTCGGCACTGATATTGTGTTGACCTAACTACATCAACCCTGAGTCTATGACACTAGGAAAGGTGTTGTTATTAAGTCGGCATAACGGGGCAGATATGTCAGCAGGAACAATATTTAAGTGTAGACCCATCCACAGCTAGATCAAAGCAAGTTGCCCTTGGTCGACCTAACTGTGTAGTGTAGACTAGGCCTAAGTCTTTTCAGGAATGGAGACTTATCGAATAGGAAAGATTATATTCATTTGATGTCAAGTACTTTTTCCCTTGAACTTAAATTACTTGGGGTTGTTCCATTTTCTGATGGGGTGGGGAGGGTAAAGAATTTCCATTTTACAGCAATGTAAAAAAAGGAAAGCTGTAGTTCTTTACTAGGTAGGCCAAAGAAAATGACAGACCATATGGGAAAGTGGTGGCTACTGAAAGGTGCTATGTTATTTGTGTAGAGCCATTCATATTAACCACTGCAAAATAACATGAGGAAAGGGAATCAAATAACTTGATTTTTTTGTATTTGTAGCCAGTCATTTTAAGAGCAATGTCAATATTTCTGAGTGTTTAAACAAATGCTAACACACATACACAAGCTGAGATTTGCAGCGTTATCTAAGGGATTTTGTACACCCAATTTCCAAAAAACAAATGCAAACTGGGCATCCAAATTCCCTTGATATCTTCAAAAATCTTAGCTATAGCATATCCATAAAATGTATTCAATATATTAAAAACAACACAGATTCAATGGGGAGAGAAAGGAAAAAAGAAGCTATTGTAGTCAATATTTGTAGGGCACGCAGATGCCACACTGATGAGGATGGTATAAAAAACTTAGTTAAAGATAAAAGAATCTTATTCTTAATTTCTTCTTTGGTGAGGTTTTCTTCCTAACTGCCCTTATCATCATTTAGCCAGTGGGTTCTAAGGTCTTCTTTGTGACGAATGTGACTGAGGAGTTTCAGCAGGACCACCATACCAACTAAAGCTTTCTTGACTCATTCACCATAAAAGAAAATCATCCATTATTCTGATAGATAAAATATGCTTATAAGAACCTAAGAATGCCCACACTGGGCCAGACCAAAGGTCTATTTAACCCAGTATCCTGTCTTCTGGTAGTGCCCAATGCCAGATGCGTCAGAGGGAACAAACAGAACAGGACAATTATCAAGTGATCCATCCCCTGTTGTCCAGTCCCTGCTTCTGACAGAGTTAGGGACACCCAGAGCACACATGTGTCCCTGACCATCTTGGCTAATAGCCATTGATGGACCTATCCTCCAACTTATCTAATTCTTTTTTGAACGCCATTATACTTTTGGCCTTCACAATATCCCCTGGCAATGAGTTCCACAGGTTGACTGTGTGTTATGTGAAGCAGTACTTCCTTATGTTTGTTTTAAACCTTCAGCCTATTAATTTCATTGGGTTGCCCTGGTTCTTGTGTTATGTGAAGGGGTAAATAACACTTCCCTATACACTTTCTCCACACCAGACATGATTTTATAGACTTCTGTCATATCCCCACTTTAGTTATCTCTGTTCTAAACTGAACAGTCCCAGTCTTTTAAATCTCTCTTCACATGAAAGCTGTTCCATACCCCTAATCATTTTTGTTGCTCTTCTCTGTATTTTCCCTACTTCTAATATATCTTTATTGAGATGTGTAGAGCCTTGAATACAGTTCTGGTGGAGGGACAAGAACTGCATTCAGTATTTAAGGTGGGAGCATATCATGGATTTATACAGTGGCATCATGATATTTACTGTCTTATTTTCTATCTCTTTCCAAATGGTTCCTAACATTGTTCGCTTTTTTTGACTGACACTGCACACTGAGCTGATGTTTTTCAGAGAACTATCCATGATGACTCCCAGATCTCTTTCTTAAGTGGTAACAGCTAAGTCAGACCCCATCATTTTGTATGCACAGTTGGAGTTATGTTTTCCAATGTGCATTACTTTGCATTTATCAACACTGAATTTCATCTGCCATTTTGTTGCTCAGTCACCCAGTTTTGTGAGATTCCTTTGTAACTCTTTGCAGTCCGCTTTGGACTTAACGATCTTGAGTAATTTTGTATTGTCTGCAAACTTTTCCACCTCACTGTTCCCCCTTTTTCCAAATCATTTACGAATCTGTTGAACAGCACCCTGTATATATTCTTTGGGGGACATCACTATTTATCTCTCCCCACTGTAAAAACTGACCATTTATTTCTACCCTTTGTTTCCTACCTTTTAACAGTTACTGATGAGACAACATTCCCTCTTATCCCATGACTGCTTAGTTTCCTTAGGAGCCTTTAGTGAGGGACCTTATCAAAGGCTTTCTGAAAGTCTAAATACACTATCAACTGGATCACGCTTGTCCACATGCTTATTGACACCCTCAGAGAAGTTGTATAGATTGGTGAGGCATGATTTCCCTTTGCAAAATCCGTGTTGACTCCTCCCCAACATATCGTGTTATATGTTTGATAATTCTGGTTTTTTTTAATAGAGTTTCAACCAATTTGCCTGGTACTGAAGTTAGGCTTACCAGCCTGCACGTGACATGATTGCATCTGGAGCCTTTTTAAAAAATTGGCATTGCATTAGCTATCCTCCAGTCGTCTGATACAGACGTTGATTTAAATGATAGGTTACATACCAGAGTTGGTAGTTCTGCAGTTTCATATTTGAGTTCCTTCAGACCTCTTGGGTGGATCCCATCTGGTCCTGGTGACTTCTTACTGTTTAGTTTATAATTTATAACTTCACAAGATCATCTACTACCCCTTCTTTTTAAAAAAAAGTAGATATCAGAATACCTTTGTTAAAGAATATATATATATTTTAGTTATATTAGGACAAAACCAAATCTGTATTGCTTCAGTGCATGGAATCAGATTTGTATTTTAAGGAGTGACCTACACTGTAACCTAATGCCCTAATCTGATTCTTCATTCGTCGTGCCATTGTGCGTATTTCCATCCCTGAGCCTGCCCTGCAGCAAAGATGTAACATGGATTCGATAAGCTAACCTGGTCTGATACTGCACTCTATCAAATAAATATTACAATTGTCCTTCCATTACTTATTTGCGTAGTACAAAGGGAAGCAATTGTAAGTAAATCTCTTGTACAGTCAGAATGGCTTTAATCTGGCCTAAAAAGAACTAACTGCAGATGGTTTGTCTGGAAAGTACAGACCAGAGCTATGTAATCATGATCTGGTAGCTTACAAATAGTATTATATCAAATAAATTAGAATTAAAGACAAACCAAAGAAGTTGGACAACATAGATAAATGTTAATGGCTTGTATAATCCACTCACATGGACATACCAGATACCCTGCTTAATGCATTTGTACCTACGCTCCAGTGGGCATCTACTCCCCAGTGCAGTCTCCCCCTTCATATTAAATCATTCCCACTCCATTACTATGAGGTAAAAACTTTAGCTGCATGTATACAACAAAAAGATGAGAAGAGAATGAACTACTCCCCAGAACAATAGACTAGATTGTGCCCTTTCACGTGAGAATCTGCAGGAGGGAGGAAAACCTACATTATACGACAGTAGAACTTCAGAGTTACAAACTAACCAGTCAACCTCACACCTCATTTGGAACTGGAAATATGCAATCAGGCAGCAGCAGAGATAAAAAAAAAAAAAAAAAAAAAAAAGCAAATACAGTACAGGACTTTCTTAAATGTAAACTACTAAAAACATAAACGAGATTTTTAAAAAAAATTGACAAGGTAAGGAACCTGTTTCTGTGCTTGTTTCTTATAAATTAAGATGGCTAAAAGCAGCGTTTTTCTTCTGCATAGTAAAGTTTCAAAACTGTATAAACTCAATATTCAGTTGTAAACTTTTGAAAGAACATCCGTAATGTTTTGTTCAGAGTTACGAACAACTTCCATTCCCAAGGTGTTTGTAGCTCTGATGTTCTACTGTCTCAGGGGGTTGGAGTTGGCAGCTCACTGCAAACCCTTCCATTCATATCTCTACTATATTAGCTGCAGAAGCACGCTTTCTAACTCAAGTACGCTCTCAGCTCCCAACATGTACCACTATAAAAGGGGCCATTGCGGCCTGATGCCTCATATTAAGATGGTCCTCTTTGAATGCATTGTAAAAATGATGCTCTAAAAGGTCCATTGTGCCTGGTGATACTGATACCCTTCCAGACCATGCTGCAGCCCTCAGTGTAGTGGTGATGTCCTTTGCAGTGGTATCTCAGGAACGGGACAAATCTGAGACCTGTGCCTGTGTAAGCAAACTGTTGGGGTATCTATAAGATAAGATCTTGCTGCTCCAAGCACTGATCCTTGTATTTGACTCTCCATGACATGTATATCTTTTAGCTTGTATGGGGTCTAATAACTCATGTTCCATGGTTAACATGTTTTAAAAATAGAGGCCTAAAGTGAGGCTCAAGGCCATATTCAGGCACCTAAATAAGTGGAATGGTTTTCAAATGGCTCTAACTGGTACCGCACTACTTCTGCATGAATTACACGTGTCATCAAGCTCTGAATCTGTTCAGATAGTCCTGGACTCTGCATGCTGTGCTGTGCTCTCCCTCTACTGTTTGCTGTTACTCAGTGACTGTGATGGATGGATCCAAGCATTTGAGCTCTCAACTGTTCTGATGTACCAAGCCTTCAACCTTTTCAAAACAGACTCTCCACTGATTTGCCACTGGTTTGGGAACTCTTCAAGAACCATTCCATCTTGTGGCTAACCTGTCTCTGCCAAACTTGCTGGCAGGTTCTACCACCTTTTCATGCTGGCTGTATCTATTTAAGTTTTGACTGAGTTGCTGGTAAACTTGGCATCCCTAATCTCAATTGCTCTTAGCTGTTCTTCCTTTTCAATGGAGAAAGCATTTATTAAAACAAGATGTGATGGGGGCTGGGCAGCATAGTGGTCAGCACATCCGAATTCTGGCCCTGTGCCTCTCTGCCAAGGCAGTAGAGGTGCCTGTTCCTGATCCTGAACTGTGAATCTTCTGCTCTCCACCCACACCTAGGCTTCTGTCCTTAAGAGGGTGTAATAGGAGGACCCAGGCCCTCCCCGTCCACCAGGTCCCAGCCCAGGGTCCTGTAGGAAGTGACACTGGCAGGGTTCTCCCTGCAGTGAGTCCAAATCTGCTGAACTGGGCAACTTCCTACCTATATGTCCCTTCAGTTTGGGGTCTGGCCCCTACAGTCCAAACAGTCACTCATTTAATGCAAAAACAGTCCTAAGGAGCAGGGCCCTGCAGGTTCTCAAAGACAGAAGGTGGGGCATGAATCATAGAATATGATTCTATGTTTCTATAGAATCATAGATTACAGTTGGAAGAGACCTCAGGAGGTTATCTAGTCCAACCCCCTGCTCAAAACACGACCAACCCCAATTAAATCATCCCAGCCAGGGCTCTGTCAAGCCAGGCCTTAAAAATCTCTAAGGTAGGAGATTCCACCACCTCCCTAAGTAACCCATTTTAGTGCTTCACCACACTCCTAGTAAAATAGTGTTTCCTAATATCCAACCTAGACCTCCCCCACTGCAATCTGAGACCATTGCTCCTTGTTCTGTCATCTGCCACCACTGAGAACAGCCTAGATCCATTCTCTTTGGAACCCTACTTCAGGTAGTTGAAGTCTGTTATCAAATCTCCCCTCACTCCTCTCTTCTGCAGACAAAATAAGCCCAGTTCCCTCGGCCGCTCCTCATAAGTCATGTACCCTAGCCCCTGAATAATTTTCGTTGTCCTCCGCTTGACTCTCTCCAATTTGTCCACATCCCTTCTGTAGTGGGGGGACCAAAACTGGAGACGGTAGTCCAGGTGTGGCCTCACCAGTGCAGAATAGAAGGGAATAATCACTTTCCTTGATCTGCTGGCAATACTCCTCCTAATGCAGCCCAATATGCCGTTAGCCTTCTTGGCAACAAGAACACACTGTTGACTCATATCCACCTTCTTGTCCACTGTAACCCCTAGGTCCTTTTCTGCAGAAACCCAGCCAGTCCCCAGCCTGTAGCAGTGCATGGGATTCTTCCATCCTAAGCGCAGGATTCTGTACTTGTCCTTGTTGAACCTCATCAGATTTCTTTTGGCCCAATCCTCCAATTTGTCTTGGTCACTCTGGACACTATCCCTACCGTCCAGCATATCTACCTCTCCCCCAGTTTAGTGTCATCTGCAAACTTGCTGAGGGTGCAATCCACACCATCCTCCAGATCATTTATGAAGATGTTGAACAAAACTGGCCCTAGGACCAACCCCTGGGGCATTCCACTTGATACCGGCTGCCAATTAGACACTGAGCCATTGACACTACCCATTGAGCCTGACAATCTAGCCAGCTTTCTATCCACTTTATAGTCCATTCATCCAATCCAATTAACTTGCTGGCAAGAATACTGTGGGAGACCGTATCAAAAGCTTTGCTAATCTCAAGGTATATCACATCCATTGCTTTCCCCATATCCACCGAGCCAGTTATCTCATCATAGGAGGCAATCAAGTTGGTCAGTCATGACTTGCCCTTGGTGAAGCCATGTTGACTGTTCCTGATCATCTTCCTCTCCTTCAAGTGCTTCAAAATGGATTCCTTGACGACCTACTCCATGATTTTTCCAGGGACTATGGTAAGGCTGACCGGTCTGTAGTTCCCTGGATTTTCCTTCTCCCCTTTTTAAAAGATGGGTACTATATTTGCCCTTTTCCAATCATCTGGGACCTCCCCCGATCACCATGAGTTTTCAAAGATAATGGCCAATGGCTCTACAATTACATCAGCCAACCCCCTCAGCAGCTTAGGATGCAGTGCATCCAGCCCCATGGACTTGTGCATGTCCAGCTTTTCTAAATAGTCCTTAACCTGTTCTTTCACCACTGAGGGATGCTCAACTCTGCCCTACTGTGCTGCCCAGTGCAGCAGACTGGGAGCTGACTTTGTCTGTGAAGACTGAGGCAAAAAAAAAAACACTGAGTACTTCAGCTTTTCCTACAACATCTGTCACTAGGTTGCCTCCTCCATTCAGTAAGGGTCCCACACTTTCCCTGATCTTCTTGTTGCTAACATACCTATAGAAACCCTTCTTGTTACCCTTCACATCCCTTGCTAGCTGCAAATCCAGTTGTGCTTTGGCCTTCCTGATTACACCCCTGCATGCTCTAGCAATATTTTTATATTCCTCCTGAGTCATCTGTCCAAGTTTCCACTTCTTGTAAGTTTCCTTTTTGTGTTTAAGCTCACCAAAGATTTCTCTGTTAAGCCAAGCTGGTCACCTGCCATATTTGTCATTCTTTTTGCACATCAGGATGGTTTCTTCCTGTGCCCTCAATAAGGCTTCTTTAAAATACAGCCAGCTCTCCTGGACTCCTCTCCCCATCATATTAACCTCCCACGGGATCCTACCCATCGGTTCCCTGAGGGAGTCAAAGTCTGCTTTTCTATAGCTGGAGAAGCATGGTTGGAGAAGGCTCTGCCTGGCACCTTACCTGCTCTGTGATCCTCTCTCTGGCTCAATCCTCCATCTGGCTTCCTTGCAAAGGGTTCCTCTCTCCAGCAGCCTGTCCACTGCCCTTTGCCTGGGCTGCTGAGCCCCTTTTTACCAGCTCCTCCAGTTGGAACATGCTCGGCAGGCTCTGAAGGGCGTGGGTAACTTCAGATCCAGTGTGAGGTTTGTATACCCCACCACACAAGGCTTTTAGATGGTAACCTGGATCCCAGTAAGATGACCAAGGATTTGTGGTAAGTCTTAATAGCAAAGTCCAGACATATCCTTTTCTATCTGACCACATCGACATTCCCTATTTGTCAGGCTTGTTGAAATGAAGGCCACCAGGCACTAATCTTCTCATGGGTTGTAGCTGGGACATGACTAAGAGCTTGTAGGATGCAAGTTAAACCTTTTCTCTTGTATCTTGAAGCCTAGACATGACCACCTTGGGGCAACACTTCCTTTAGGATCTACAGAAACCTTAAACTTGTTTGGTTTTTTGATGGTAAGTATACTGTTATTCCTGTCAATTGGTGTCTGAATTTGCACAACATCTAATTACTCCAGCCAGTCAAGTTCACTTTTCACTTGGTTTCCAAGGTCCAATGGGATGGTACATGGTGTATTTTTACACCCTGTTTTATAGGCAAGTAATACACGTGTTTGGGCATCTGCATTTACAGACTGCAGTTCAACGCAAGTACAAATGGAACCTACTCTTCCATTATTTCAAATTCTTAGTGATACTTGTTCTTTATACAGACATACAAAGGGGCTTTACCCAAGGGTCTCATTTTGTGTCCACTACATGAAATGAGCTTAGTTTTGAATTTTGGTACCTGGCATTCAGTAATATTTTCCATACGTTTGCTGTGTTCACATTACATGCAGCTCCAGGATCTGTTTTGAAATTCACTTTTTCTTCATTTCCAATGTCACAAACAAATCTGTTACAGATCTTTTCTCTGTAGATTTATTAAAGAACCCAACCAAACCCCCTGTTTTATAAATTCCCCTCAGAGATTTATCCTCCATCTGTATGATCAAAATATTTGCCCTCATCATTTGTATGACATGACAGCCCTTGTGCTTTACATTTTGTTGCACTTGCCTGCACATTTTATTACAAACAAATTTGGTCCCTGCCATTTGTTTACTACTGAATTTTGTCTTTATGGTTTGTGCATTTTAATTAGATTCATCTTAGTTCTTTCTCTACTTATTAACACTTTCATTTGAGAAGCTTTTCACTAGAAATATCCAATATTCTTTACAATGTCAAATTCATTTCTCAGAATAACTTTGCATTGATCTGATCTTTAGTTATACTTCAAATAATTTGATTCTCTAATCCAGCTAAAAGCAGTTGTCATTATTGTTATTATTTATTATTTGTATAATCATACTGTATAGGAGTCTCAGTCATGGGTAGGGACCTACCACAGACCTACGGCTGTGAAAAACGTGTCATGGACCATGAAATCTGGTCTCCACCGTGAAATCTGGTCTTTTGTGTACTTTTACCCTATGCTATACAGATTTCAGAGGGGAGACCAGCATTCCTTAAACTGGGGGTCCCAACCCAAAATAGGGTTGTGTGGGGAGGGAGGAAGTTGCAAGATTATTGTAGAGGGGTCATGGTATTGCCACCCTTACTTCTGCACTGCCGTCAGAGCTGGGTGGCTGAAAAGCCGCAGCTGCTGGCCAGGCACCTAGCTGTGAAGGCAGCATTGCCAGCAGCAGTGCAGAAGAAAGAATGGCAATATGCGGCTGGAGAGCGGCGGCTGCTTGATGATGGCCCAGCTCTGAAAGCAGCAGCACAGAAGTAAGGGTGGCAATACCATGACCCCCCTACAATAACCTTGAGGACCCCCCCCCACAGACACACTGCTCCCTTTTGAGTCAGGACCCCTACAGTTACGACACAGTGAAATTTCAGATTTAAATATCTGAAATCATGAAATTTATTATTTTAAAAATCCTATGATGATGAAATTGACCAAAATGGACCGTGAATTTGGTAGAGCCCTAGTCCTGGGTTAGGACTCCATTCTTAGGTGCTGTACAAACACAGGACAATAAGATGGTCTCTAACCTAGGGAGTTTACAGTAAAGTTTATTTCCAAGACCTAGTCACCAGGATTAGGGTTACCAAAGGCACACTATAAGGGTCAATATCCATTGATACCAAAGGTTACTCTTACACTCTGTCTCTTCACTTGGAAATTCCTACGGAACTTAGCAACGTACATCAGCGGGCTTAATCATCTTTGGTTAACCCAGAGCTTTAGTGAACCTGACCTCAGTTAAACAGGGAGGACCTGTATTCCATCTCTAGTTGGTGGCAGAAGCAGTAATTTGACTTCCTGTCTATATTATTTTAGGGCATACAACACTAATAAGATTTTTTAAATACATAAATGAAAATTTGTAAATCTCACCAAAATACAAATAAGCAAATTAATTGTCTATCATTCTTCATTAGATTCTAAGACAATATGACAGCTACATATTCAAAGTTCACTGTGTGCTAGCCAAGATCTTCAGAAACGATTAGTGATTTTAGGTGTCTCAATGTTTGTGCTCAACTTGAGACCCCTTAAAGAGGGCTGATTTGCAGAGGGTGGCTGCACAGAACTTTCTGCAAATCAGGTCCCTTGAGGGTGCTTCTATTTAGGTACCCAAAATCATGAATTAATTTTGAAAATTCAATAGTGAATTGTATGGTCAGCGATGATTTTTCTCAGGAGTAGTTAGATGGTTAAGAAAATTGTTAATTTTCTGTCTATCACTCTGACACTTCCCATGTGGGAAGAAAAAAGGCATCTCGCTAAATCATGACACATTAAATAAGAGTCAACCGCAAAAATTGTATTTTGATGCCATGTATTGCGAAGTCCATATGAACAAAGAATTGAGTCAACTGAAAATGGCAACTTTTATTTATTTTCTTTAACTTTAATAGGGAGAAAAACAATAAACAAGTGATATTTGTGCAGTAAGAATTCTACCTTGGGAAGTGATATATTTAGAAAGATTTTTTTTCCCCTCAAAAATGTTCCCTGTGGCATGGTTACAAGTGAAAGAGTTTCTGTTGAGCTTAGCTGAAAAATGAATACATAAGCATGCAATATTTTAGCAGGTAGAGTTCAAGGGTAGTGCAGCACTCACGGAAAAGTGATTTTCTTTCTTTATTTTTCTTTTTGTCTTTCTTTAAAAAATACCTCAATTCTCTTGCCTCCAGTGAGTAACACACATTTTTGGGTTAGAAATATGCTGAGAAACTCCAAACTGGGACTGTTTTATCAGGTAAAAATATTGTGTTCCCAGTTCTAACAAGTCGTGTATCTGTTCAACTTTCAAAATAAAGTAAAGGGAAGAGTCTCGTAAAGGAGGGGGTAAAAAGTGGCAAAAGATGTTTAACTGGATAATGAAAACATCCACTGATTCAGAAAAAAACCCCACTTTTTTATGTCTTAAGCCAATCACTCACCCATCTGGGGTGAGTGATTTTTATTTTTTGCTTTAAAAGCTTCTTGATTTTAATTTCTATTCCCCAAAACTCTGTCAGATTAATATTTTGCACATAACTGGTTTTCAATTGCAATCAGACAAGATCATGAGCTGGTCATCTCATTCCAAGATCTGAACAAAATATAGCGTTCAGACTACAAGCCCTATGATTAGAATTGTGTTATTTAACTGGAGGCTTCTTCCGGGTGATAATTAAAGCAGAAGATAATCATATAAAGAAAAAAATCAATGGGCATGATTCTGACCTGATTTACAGGCATGCAAATACAGTGATTTCAGCAGAGTTACTCTTGATTTACACAGGGGTAACTGAAAGCAGAATAATTCTCTGTCTGTTCCATGAAACCAGATTAATTAAAATATCCCACTGTAAGATGAGTAAGCTTTCTTCCACTGGCAAATAAGTAACTATTAAATCTAATATCTGTCCCATAC
Organism: Lepidochelys olivacea; assembly: GCF_965140295.1. Lineage (NCBI taxonomy): Eukaryota > Metazoa > Chordata > Testudines > Cheloniidae > Lepidochelys > Lepidochelys olivacea. The sequence continues at coordinate 132,469,829 of NC_140415.1, forward strand.
AGTAGAATAAACTCCAGGTAATCTATTGAATTGTAATTGGTGAATTAACTTTCTTGTATTATAGTTAAAAAATAAACAATGCTAGAGAGTAGAATATTAGATTATAAATGGTTTCAGTCTGACAATAATTTATATCGCATAAAGGCAACATTCCTTGATAATCCAATTGCTCTCCATTGATTTCAAGTCTTATAGTTACGGTGCAAGAATTCGACTTATAATTAAACAAGAAAATTTCAATCACTTGACACCATTGGCCACAAGCTGCCACAAAACATTAGCCCCATCCCATTTATGGTATATTCCTTTTAGTTTGAGGATTTACTTTTGGCAGCCTTTTAAGCAGAATCCCTTTAAAGATAATGGTAGCAATAGACTGCAGCTTTTTAATGATCCGTGAGCATTTCTTTGGTTATGTGTGTTTACAGTCTTTTCTCTAAATAAGATGGCTTTTAGCAAGTCTATATGTGTATTTGCATGTAAGGGGAAAATCTGTATCCCTCCTAATTGTTAATGCAGACTGGAAATCACTTTAGATAAGCTATTACCAGCAGGACAGTGGGGTGGGAATAGGTATTGTTTCATATTCTCTGTGTATATATAAAGCCTGCTGCAGTTTCCACGATATGCATCTGAGGAAGTGAGCTGTAGCTCACGAAAGCTTATGCTCTAATAAATTGGTTAGTCTCTAAGGTGCCACAAGTCCTCCTTTTCTTTTTGCAAATACAGACTAACACGGCTGCTACTCTGAAACTACATATAAGGTGAGCCTAGACAATTTAGGATTCTAGTTTAGGCTATCTAGCTTAGGTGTTACTATGGCCCCATTACCAAAGTATCTGAGCACCTCACAATCTTTAATTATACCCTCACAGCCCCTCTGTTGTGGGGGAAGCACTATTATATTTACAGATAAGGAAACTGGAGCACAGGCAGATTACATGACTGTCCCAAGATCACATAGGAAGTCTGTGGCAGGGCATTCTCACTTACATTCTAAATTCAAAGGAGAATGGGATTTGATTTTTATTGACTGGCCTCTTGGTTGTGGAAAGAAGCTGGAACAGAAATAGGCATAACGGCAGAAAAGACAGCCCAGAAAACAAAGTTGATACAAGATGATCAGTAAAGAGCAAAAGTGGAGGTGGTTCCAGAATGAAAGAACGTTTGATACAATGGCACAGAACCTCCACATCGTCTGGATGTGCAACTCCTCGACTTTCATCTGACGCAGTCAATGAAGGGATCAAACTGTCTTCGCCAAGTAATACTGTGTGTCCGCTGTACATGTTTTGCCCCGGTGAGGGGTAAAGAAGGAACCGGTTTATATTTTGTAGCATAGTTACAAGCCAGGACTGCTTGGCCGGGTTTGAAAACTCCATTTCTGGCTCCTATTCCTTGTCAATGTACTATACTTGTGCCTCTTGCTCTGATGCCATCTTTCAGGGTTCAGTAAGTCAAAACAGATACCCAGCTGCTGTCCAAATACTAGAAGTGACGAAGCCCTTTGCAGGGGCTGGTGCTATTATTTTGATAAGATAATAAGCTAGCAGGCATTTATGAACTACTTATTTTACTTGTGAAGAATAATAAAGCTTGTTTATTTATACCTTGCAAGATGAGGGACTTTATTCTTACAGGACATATTCTGGGAAGTAATGACTCTGAAAAGGACTTAGGGGTCATGGTAAACCAAGTGAATGGGAGTTCCCAACATGATCCTGTGGCAAAAAGGACTAACAAGATACTTTTATTATTGAATTACAGTAGCATCGGAAGGCTCCTCATAGTGCCAGGCACTGTAAAAACAAAGAGTAAGAAACAGTCTTTGCTTACAGTCTAAATAGACAAGATAAAAGGAGCGGAAATGATTTGTCCACAATCACACAGCAAGTTAGGAGCAGAGCAGGCCTAGTACCTCGTTCTGGTGTCCATTTAAAAAGGGATGTTTAGAAAAACTGAAAAAGGTTCAGAGAAGAGCTATGTATCAGAGCTTCATAGTCTTGAAAATATGTCTTATACTGTGAGAATAAAGGAACTTGATTTATTTAGCTTATTGAAGAGAAAATTAAGAGGTAACTTAATCACTGTCTCTAAGTACCTGCACAAAGAGACAATATTGGTTTGAGAGGGAATTTTTAGTTTAGCAAAGGCCTAACAAGATCACAAGTTCAAGTCAGCAAAGTACAGCACTGGAATAATGATGAAGGTAGTTAACTCTGTAAATAGTCTGCATCCAAAGAAATGGGTATTCACACACAAAAGCTTATGCTCCAACACGTCTGTTAGTCTATAAGGTGCCACAGGACTCTTTGCTGCTTTCACAGATCCATACTAACATGGCTACCCCTCTGATACTCTGCAAATACATTAGCTGTGAATGTGTTAGATTCTCTATCACTTGGAGTCTTTAAAACAAGATCAGATGGCTCACTGAAAAAGATGTTCAACCCTACCTTAATGGGCTAGCTACAGGAATGACATTCTCTGGCCTGTGTTATACAGGTCAGCCTAGGTTATCATTATGGTCCTGTCTGTTCTTAAAATCTATTGGTCTATTGGAAAATATTGAGTCTCTTCTAATCTCTTGGAGACTGGATGGAATGGTGCTGATTGGATCTGATGCTCACCATTAATCTCCATAAAAGTATGAACTCATCAGTTATAAACAGGGTTCATTGTCACTTATCAGGTGGTCTGATGGACCATAACGGCTGAGCATTGCACACAGTCTCTAGATAGCACATTCAGTAGTGGGCATCAAGCAGATCTGGCTTCAAGACCTATCTGCCTTCAAGATTAAACTCAATAAGTTTATGGAGGAGATGGTATGATGTGATAACGTGATTTTGGCAATTAACTGATCTTTAACTATTCATGGTAAATAGGCCCAATGGCCTGTGATAGGATGTTAGATGGGGTGAGATCTGAGTTACTACAGAGAATTTTTTCCTGGGTATCTGGCTGGTGAGTCTTGCCCATATGCTCAGGGTTAGCTGATTGCCATATTTGTGGTCGGGAAGGAATTTTCCTCCAGGGCAGATTGGAAGAGGCCCTGGGGGGGTTTCGCCTTCCTCTGTAGCATGGGGCATGGATCACTTGCTGGAGGATTCTCTGTACCTTGAAGTCTTTAAACCATGATTTAAGGACTTCAATAGCTCAGACATAGGTGAGAGGTTTATTGCAGGAGTGGGTAGGTGAGATTCTGTGGCCTGCATTGTGCAGGAGGTCAGACTAGATGATCATAATGGTCCCTTCTGACCTTAATATCTGCGAGTCTATGAGATCTCTGGCTGCTTCTAGTAAGTAATGTGGTCTTGCCACATTACTAACAGTCTCTCCTGCCTGCCTGTTTGCTTGAAAGTCTTGCTTCCATGTGCACTTTTGTAGATGTATTCAGAACATTTGTAATCCCCTTGCAACAATGGTAAAAGAAATGGTGGTTTCCACATCTCTCTAGTTGTGAGCAGCGGCTTGGAGACCATGCACTGTGTAAACGACGCACAAGCATGCTGCAAAGGGTGTTGTGTAACACAGCTGTTAGCAAGCTCCTTTTAAGAATGCCACAAACTGTGAAACCACTTCCCCTTCTCTTCTTGGTTTTCTTCTATGAACACAGAATCTCTTGGCAGTTACCCACAGTCTCAGAGTGCAATGTGACTAAGTTCTTGCCCAGTATCTGTATTGATTTTTGTTCCAAATCTATCTAGTTGTATCACAATGTGCAACAGAGTAAAAATTTACTCCCCAGTCAACCCAGGAATGGGGGTGTGAGCTGGTGCTCTGGTGTGACATTTGCAACTACAGAGCACTCATATTGTTCAATGCAGGAGCTCCACTGTCCCACAGGTCTTGTTACAGACACCAGCCTGAGGAATTTTATTTAAATAAACCAGTGTCTTCACAGCACTTCCATGTCTCTACTGCTCCCTCTCAGGTCTGTTCAGCTGCCTCCCAGTGAAGTTTCCTTGTCCACTGCTATGGACAGTTCTACTTTTCTCTTTCAGCTTTTATCTCTTTTTTTCTTTCTGTATTGTTTACAACTGACACACTCCTTCCCCCTTTAAGAACTTTCTTCTCTCTCTTGGGATCTTCTCTCTCTCATTCCAGCATCTGGCTGGCTTTTGGGAATACACACAGTTCAGCCAAATACACTGGTTTCGGCTTACCAGATCCTTCTGTAGCTAGGAAATTGAATCTTTACCCTGCAGTTGTTCTCTCTCTTTCTCTATAAGCTTCCCAGTTGTCTTGTGGCAGTTTTCCTTATGCTGAAGTCAAGGTTGATTTGTCATCCTCAACACCGCAGCTACATTAGGAATTTAAATAGACTCCCAAATAAATTAAACAACAAAAACCAGCTGCAGAACAGCACCTATTCTGTGTTGCCCATAGGAAGTAAGTTAATGATTATAGAGAGGCTGTGTTGCCCAATGGATAGGCCACAGGCATCAGATTCTGGAGATGTGTGTTCTGTTACTGGCTCTGCCTGTGGCTTTTGGCAAAACACTTTGACTTCCTATGCCTTTGTTTCCCTCCTTCCTTTTGCCTGTCTTGTCTCTTAAATTGCACATTCTTCAAGGCTGGGACTGTCTCTCATGTGTTTGTACAGGAGACCTGATCTCAGCTGGGGCCTCGGCATGCTTCTGTGCTATAAATAATAATAATCTTCATTTAAAGAAAACAATTTTAATTATAAATGTGTGTAAAGTGAGTAACAATGTGATCATATTTTTATACCTCTTAATCTTCTTCACCCTCGTTAAGAGCTGCATATAAAGAGCTGCACCTAGGGAACCATATTACCTTGCACAACAACCTTTATTGGTCCTTCCAAACCAATGAATAGTGCTGCATATCCCCTCCCCCCTTTTATTAAGGCAAAGTTACAATAAAACATTACAATGCTGCATTGTTCATTACTTATTACTTACTCAGAATCAGGTTCATAGTCAAAGAACCTGGCTAAATATTCTGGCTTGCTGTCTGGAGAGCCCTCCTCCTTTAAATATGCACTAAAGGGTGACCAAATTTCTAAATACCTAGCCTCTCTTGTGGGCGTACTTGGTATGAAAGCTTTTCCATTACCAGGTCAGTCCATATGTTACTATAGCACATTTACTTTGACCAGACATCCTGATATTATTCGGACCATCTGGATATTAGAAGCTTTATCTTATGTATGCAACTATACCTGCCTAAGTTCTCTGTAAGCTGCGCGCCCCTCCCCGGGCCCCACCTAGCCCGGTCCCCAACCTGTTGCGGGAGGGGCACCCTTCCCCCGGCCCCAACTCCACCTGTGGCCCAGACCTGCCGTGGCCAGGGTGGCACAGCCCAGACTGGATCCAGGCACAGCCAGGGCAGCCCTCCCCCAGGCCAGACCGAGGCATGGCTGGAGCGGCCCTCCCCTGGATAGGACCTGCTGGGCTGGGGGAGGGGTGCCTATCCTGCAGCCCCAACCCCAGAGCTTCCGTGGCCGGGAGAGACACCTTTCCCCCCCACCCAGGTGCTAGATCTCAGTTTGGCAGTCATCAGCCTGGAGCTTTCTCCTACTCTACTGACCCTGCCCAGCACTGCTCTGTCCATGATGCTCCAGCCCTCTAAGCATCCAGCCCTCCTCCCTTGCCTTTCAGGGAGTGACTGCCCCCTCCTCTGCTCAGCAGCTTCTTCTTATATGGGCCAGCCTGGCCCTGATTGGCTGTTCCAATAAAGCTTCTCCTGATTGGCTGGCAATATATGCCTTTTCCTCAATGGGTGCCTCCCGCACAACCTCCCCAGGGTGGCTTCAACCCCTTATCTACCAGTGAGGGGCAGCTGCCCTGTGACAGTACCTACAGGGCTTGCCCCTGAGCTCATGGTACATCTGGCGCACTACCAAGAGATCTGCAAAGATCTGGTGTCCCACAGGACTCCAGTAGCTCCTCAGCTGGAGCCTACCTGCACCATGAAGAATACCAACATGTCGATGTGCACAACACTTTGAAAAATCACAGAACAGCAGAAGTGGAAGGGACCTCAAGAGGTCATCTAGTCCAGCCCTCATGCTGAGGCAAGATTAATGTAAAATGCTCAGAGTTATTACTATGCCACATGGCTTTCTGCAGTCCAGATGCTCAGTGCAGAAGTTGTTATTGCCCAATCCAAAGACCAGCAAAGTCAATCAAAAGATTCCCAGTGCCTTCAATGAGCTTAGGACCAAGTCTTGAGTCTTTTCATCATTCCTTAGTCTCATAAATAAGAAAAGAACTTCTTGTAGACTGGCTTGCCCACCTAACTTCACTGAGGTTTTACAAGTCTTCCATAAAGGGATAAATGTTGAGTGTTTATAACTGCCAAGGTGATTAAAGGAGGAGTTACAAATTTTCAGTAAGACACACACACATCTCATTTTCAAAATTGTTTTTCCCCAAATAGCATAATTTAGTCACAACAACAGGAATATAAATATGTTTTTGTTTTAAAAATGTCTAGGATAGAAAATTAACTGAAGGACCAACGGAAATCTTGATCTCATCCAAAATCATCAGCAGACACTCCTTCACTGCCAGCCATGGAAACAAACACTTCTAACAAGCCCTGTGAGATACCCTGCTTGCAAGCTACGGGGCTGCAGACTTCTGAGCACCACTGCGAAGTAAGCCCTAGCTTCTGAATGGAGATGGGAATGGTAGAAATTAATCATGTAAAGTAGGCAGTTTATTTTATTCTCCTCAGATGACCCTTAACAACCTCAAGCTAATGAAAGATGCCAGCGACAATTATTGGGAAACAGCTTCTTTGGAGTGCTGGCATCAGTCACCCTCAGCTGTGGGGGCTCAGACTAATAACAATCAAGCACGGAAGTTTATAAAACACAGGGGCGGTACATAATATTTCATCCTGCCTCTGCTGTAATGTCCAAAACACCGACATACAGAAAATGATATAGTTAAAAAATAACAGAGTAAAAGCCAGAAGAGGCATTCCATGATGAAATAGCTTTGGAGAAGCTTATGATAAAGATTCATTTTTGATAAGTAAGCAAACTCCAAGCCTCATACACAGCGGGTCTCTACCTATAACGTGCTAGGCCTTGATGGGGACCCTGAAGAACTGAGACGTAAATTCATCAATAGGTTCCAGGTGCTTTGTGTTGCAATAGCACCACAAAAATAGCCATAAATTGGTTTTACTGGTTGGTTAAGACCAGGAACTGCCAGACCAGATCAGACCAGGAATCCATCTACTCTAGTAGCCTGCCAGAAGGCTGACAGAAGCTAGTGCAAGTCTAAGGAACCCCGTAGTTCTATTCTCCTGCATTCTTATACAGGGCTCATCACCGTAGTATCTGAGCACTTTCCAGCTGTGTATTAAACAATATGACTAACATCTGTCATAGATTGTTTGTTCTTCCATCCTCTTCCCAGAGGGAGAAGTGTGTGCAGTGGCATGTCTTGTGTCGGTAGGGTTTTTTGGCAGTTGTAGGATAACCTCCTCCTGAGAAATTTCCACTAACATAATGATGTTGACAGCATTGAGGACAGTTCTTATTTGGAGGAGGGGAAGAGGGGAAGAACATATATGCTTCCTGGACTAAATCCTGTTTAATGTGTTTACACAAAACTCCCAGATCTACAGAAATTAGACCTGCATTAGAGGGGATCCCAAACTGTTCTGAGTCCCGAGAAGAGAACACATTTAGCTTAAATCATTTTGTTTGTTTCCTTTTTGCTTTTTTTCGTATTATCTACAAAAGAACATATCTGGCTAGAGCTTCCTTTGGGGTAAATCAGCAGCACTGCATTTAAATCAACGGAAGACACACAGAAACAGGAGCCGGTCCAAACTGCAGTGGTCTGTCTCCTTAGACGTGGATTAGGGATTTGTGGGGGCCTGGGCCAGAGCAAGTGGGGAACGCTCCACACCCCTTCTGCCTAAATCCACCCCCAACCCCACCCCAGCGCTCCTCCCAGGGAAATGGGACCGGGGCATGGAGGCTTACCCAGCTCCCCGCCTGGTGCTCCTCCCAGGGAGTGGGTTCGGGGCCCGGGGCCCATTTTTCCAGGGTCCCCCAATTGGCTGGGACCCTTGGGCATGGGCACCATTGGCCCAGTGGCTAATCCGCCACTGTGTCTCCTAAAAGGAAAACAGGTAAACACAAATACATCACACTGGTCCTCAGCAAACTATATACTGTATCTGATCCAATTGAAAGTTTTCAAAGGGCCAGAGCCCAAGTGCACAAAAGACTGCCTCTCCCTCCCTAGTTGGCAGATATGATGCACTAGTCACTACCTAGAACAAAACCCCACTGAAACTGGAGACAACGCATTCTCTATGAAAGGTGCCCTGCTGCAGGAGATCTGGATGCACTTACATCTTGTCTTGTTTCAAGCATAACGTAAGCTTCCTCTCACTGCAGTGGTCTTTCCTTAGATCAGGTGATCGGACAGACAAAAGTGCCTGTATCTGATGACTGGATAAATAATTATTTGCAAAACATAAAGAGAGAGAGAAGAGCTACAAAGTCCCCACTTGGATTTCCTTAACACATTCTTACATTTTATTTAAACACAGAAAGAAGATTTGAAACCTCCAGAGACCAAAGTACAGTCTCTCCAACTTCCCACCTCTCTAGCACATTCTCAACACAGCTCTGTTTTCAGCAGTGATCTGGCTACTCTTTGGCAGACCTCTATCTCCAGGCTAATGGAACAATGTGTCATCAGGAATACAGTAGTTCAAATGGACTCTTGCATTATCTATTATTTATACATTCTATTCCCTCAAGATTGTTAGTCAATGTCTTTTAGCAATATTCAAATACACGACTGAGTCACAAAATGCAAGCATCTCCTGCTCTTTCTCCCTCTTCTCTATCGTACTTTTCATGAGCTCTACAATCCTGCAGTACAGCAGATCTAATATACTGCCCCAGCCTGTCTAATTGCTTTCTAATGTCTTTTTCTTGTGGAGTATTTACAATTTGCATACCCACAATTATGGTGGACAAATTATACCTGCAAACCACCAATTATCTGAACTGCTAGAGTTGTACCAGGGTGACGCTATTCATATGCATGAAGGTTACAGCTGAAATGTGTGTGTTTGGAATGTAGACAGGAAACCAAAATGTTCTGGCCATTTATAAATCTAGATCTTTTAACACTTTAGAGGTGCATGCATCAAAGATGATCTGGTAAAGCCAGGTTATGAAATGATTATGATGACAGGCAAAACACACCACAACATGCATAACGTGAGCACGGGGCTGTAAGATGAGCTGGAAGAGTCAAGAGGAAATGGAGTGAGCAGTATCACCAAACAGGTGGGAAAGAAATTGGCTGGGCAGTATTAGTGACCTGACAGCAAAGAGAATGGCTTGCGAGTGAAGAGACAGAGTTTAGAAAGGTGATTAGTAGATGTAGTGAGGTCCTATGGCTAGGGCATTGCACCGTGACTAAAGAGCACAGGGGGTCTATTCCCAGCTCTGCCACTGACCTGCTGTGTGACTTCAGGCAAGTCAGTTGTGCTCTCGCTGCTTGTTTCCTTTCCCTTTGCCTGTTTAGACTGTAAGGGACAGATCCACAAAGGTATTTAGGTACCAATGAAATCAATGGATGCTTGGCACCTAAATACTGTTGTGGATCAATGAATGAATCAATTCAAATCAATGGAAGTGAAGAGCCTAAATACATTTGAGGATCTGGGTCTATGCTCTTTGGCACAGGGACTGTTTCTTACCACGTGTTTGCCCAGCACCTGGTGTAGTGGGGCCATGATGTCAGTTACAATCTCTAGGCACCACCTTCATATAAATCATAATAAAAAGCAGAAAGGTCTATGTCAATTTAGGACTTGGCCCAGAGCTTCCTTTGTTCCCTCTGAGAGCCTGAGTGAGCATTCAGTCTCCAGCTGCTTCTCTTTATGCTCTCAAGCCTACGTGAGGGCTAAGTAGGGAGTTAACTCTTCACTTGCCAGTACTCAGGCAGCTCCTCCGCACCCTGTAAATGCTGTGCAGAGGGAAGTGGATTTTAGACTGAACTGGGATATAGCCGGAGCAACACTTCTGTTTGAGTTTTTTTATGTAACAAAACCTCTTTTGTATGTGTTGTAACCTGTGTACTCAAATTCTCCTGAATAAAGCATTCCATGGTGAAGGGCTTTGAGCCACCTGCTCCACTCCATTATCATACAATGAATAATTTTTGCCTAGTATTTCAACTCTGCTTCCATACTACCTCAGCTTTACTACGGAATCCACCTGTCCATGAGTGTAGGGCATTCAGGGGCACATGGATCGTAAAATGATGGAAGATCCTAGATAAGAGGCAGAATTAAGGCTAGAGGAACATCTTGGTGGACAGTTCACATGCTCCAGGAAAATACTGACAGATGTGCAGAGAGGAAGGTAGTGAGGGTTTCCTGAATAGCTCTTTACAGTTGAAGGATGCGGGAGAGAAGCCAACCAACTAGCTGCCCTCTACAGAGTTCTGGAAAGGAGGGGAGGGGAATGTTGTACATTGGTTGACACCCTTGCAGGGGACCAAACCAGGGAAGACAGGATCCAGACTTTGTTGGAGTAGGTGCATTCTTGGAGCCAGTAGATCAGAGTGAGTTCCATTGTTTTCTTACTGAACTTCTCCAAATTTGGAGGCAACTGCTGGTTTGAGTTTTGCTTGAATTGGGGAATACATCAACACAAAATGTAATGCAAAACTGGTGGGGTGAAATGTGAGCTAAACTTGTGTGCTGAAACCCAGGGGAACTGGAATAGGCAGCCTTTGCACAGCTTTAGTTGGAAAGAACAAACTATTTGTATTTCTGCTGTTGTCCCAAGTGGTGAAATCATGATTATTCTGTATGAGAAACTGTGCTACTTCCCATAAAAACCTACCCTAAACTATTGATATTCCTTTGTCTAACCTTTGGTCACAGAATAATCTAACCCATTCTAATCTTACTCTGTCTTTGCTGTGGCGACACTGAAATCATTCATTGCCCAAAAAACCACCACCAAATCAATGTGCCGCGTCAGCTAGTTCTTAAAATATTTCCACTTCACCATTCAAACGGAGAGTAAACAAAGACGCATCTCCTGTGAATGGAGATCTTCAACAGAACTTCTCCGTCCAGCCCAGCTTTTTTACAAATACAGGAGTCAAATTACATCAAATGTTAGAGCAAACTGATGACAGTGATTATGAGCGCGTACATGCATTGTTGCTGCATTTGTGTGGAAAGGGGTAGAGGGAATAGGCCCTGACAACATTCTCGTCATTTTCAACAGCTGAGATAGGGTTAGCCCTTTTCTCATTTCGTGAGTGAGACCCCATTTAAAAGCAGAGCTATGTTCAGGGCAACACTCTGCTCCCCTGCACAAAGTCCTTTGAGAAAGGGGAAGAAGAATCTTTTCCCCGGTGCTGATAAAGCACGAACACAGCCACAATTACGGCCCGTGGAATGTAGGAGTAGCTGCTGAACCCGTACGTTCAGGACTTTGAGGGCCTTCAATTTGTAGGCCCCTTAAACTACGGCAGGTGGAAAATTTTCTGATGAAACATCTTTTTGACAGAGTACGGTGTTTTTGTACAAAAAAAGGATTTTCATAGAAAGACCAAAAGTTTTTGTGTCCTTGGTTTTTCAATGAAAACCTGAAACATTCTGGAGAATGTTTAGGCAGAAATGAAAAAAATGTCATTGAAATACTTTGTGGGAAAATATAATTGAATTCAATGGGACAAGTCACATGCTTAAAATTAAGCTTGTGCATAAGTCTTTGAGAGATTGGGACCCAGGTGACTTGCCCAAAGTCACACAAGAAACAGTTAGCAAATCCATGAATTAAAATTAAAGTCTCTTGAGTCCTAGAAGTTAGTGCATTAAACACAAGACCATCCTTCCTGTATGGTGGCTTAGTTTTTGTGCTGTTTGCATAATTAACAGGCATAGTACTTTCTCAATGTCCAAACAACTTTAGTTACTCAGCACTATACAGTATAAGAAATGTACCGACAAACACTCAGGGGTGATATTCAGTTTTAAAATTCTCTCTGATATCACCAGTTTGTTTTCTTTCATGTCCCATATACTGAGTCATATTTTTCTAATTTGACGGACTGACAATCTAAATATATTATAGTCTCCTTTTGGTGTAAGAGAAGGGTTTATTACATTTCTTCTGATGTTTTCCACTTATTCACACTAGAAAATAAAATTTAAAATGAAAATAAATGTATAGTCTGTTTCTGTGGTGATTTGAGATGCTAATTAGCGACTAATACACTGTTCATTATTCTGACCAATTACATAATCACTGCACACTATATAAACACAACCTCAAAAGAAACCATCTTTTTATAATGTCTTATATCATTGCTAAACAGATGAATTTGATCAAGGAATACTGCTTTAGGGGTGTAAATAGGGTAATTAATATGTTTAGTTTGTACTTGCTCTGTGGTCTATAAACCTATCAGGAACAGATTTCATATGTACACTGTTTCACTTATTTCTTCATAAACTATATAGAGAAAGAAAGGAAGGAGTAAGAAAAGACCTAAATGGAAAATGTAATAGACTCATGTGATCTTCAGGGCAGGGATTGTCTTTTCTTAATGTTTGTACAACGCCCAGCACAATGGGATCCCAATCCCTATTGGGGCCTTTGAGCACTACATAAATGTAACCCTTCTGCCCGTCAGAGTTGGCAGCAACAAGGGCCGGGTTCAATATCTAGGGGATCCATTCCAATAACACAATGCAAACTGGCTCGAGCCCCAACCCAGTGATCTGGGACAAATATATACCACCCCTGCTGGGCGCCTCCAAGAGGCAATACTTCCCTTCTCGCAAGCACAGAGTCTGAGTGTAGCAAAAAGCCTTTTAATAACAGAGAAAAACAATGTGGCATTATGTTGGGGAAACACCACCAACAGGATTCATAACACAACCCATGAGCAAAAAAGCAAGCAAATTGGGGCGTGCCCTTTCCCTTTGGTTCTTGAGTCCAGCAACCGCAAATCACCCAAAGTCCCAAAAGTCCAATGGCCCAAAAGTCTCTGTCCCTGGTCAGGGCAGCCCCAGAGTTCAAAAGTTTATCTGCAGGACTTTACCTCCCAACCTGGGTGGAGATGGGGGCGGGGGTAAGAGGCACCTTACATGATCTGAAGCTGACCGCCCCACAGCTCCACTCCACCAGCCACCCCACGAACCGCTTCGCTCAGCTCCGCTCTGCGGCCCACAAGCGGCTCCCGCCATCCCACAAACTGCTCCACCAGCTGGTCCACAAACTGCTCCGCGTCCCACCAGCAGCTCCCGCCGTCCTATGAACTGCTCCACCAGCCATCCTGCAAACTGCTCCACAATAGATCTTCAGGCTCCCCCACTACTTAACACAACACTCAGTGATTTCAGCTCTTAGTCAGTTCAGCTCTTTGGTGAATTCAGCTTATAGTAGGGGAGTCTCAGTGCTGGTCCACCATTAGCCCAAAGTGAGCTCAGCGGCCTGTAACTAGGCTTCTAATGAAATCAAAATTAGCTCTGATATTCCACAGTGGAGAGAGGAGGAAGTGCAATCAGCATGTAAGGCCCTCACCAAGGGGCCCATATCACCAAGTATTAATACTTGTCCCCAGCCTATCTCAATTCACAGAGTTTTGGAACCCATGACCCTTGCCTAGCGAGTGCTACTTAGTTGATGGTGAGTCCCTCCATCATAACAAAAAGCCAAGTACAGTTCCAAGCACAGTTCCCATAATCAGGGTAATAATAATTTATTCTTCCTGCCCCAATAACAGAGACACTGGGGATCCCACAGCAGCCAAAGTGACCATTTGGGCAGCTATGGCCTCATTCTAGGCGGGGTGGGTGTGCCTATGCAAATGAGATCGACCCATGAAGTTCTTTTCCACAACTTGCCACACCTCACCACCAGATGTCAGGGTGGAGCTCATCCTGACACTGCTTACATAAATATAAAAACACATATCATATAAACCATATCTATTTACACATTCTTAATGTGCTTATTATTACGTATAGACAACACCTGATGTGTTTTCTCCACAGTGCTTTATCGGGTCTGCATTCCCATGGGGTTGGGGTTAACTTTATGGCCAGATTCTCAGACAGCACAAAGCACAAAGCGAATTTAGGCCCTGATTTGGCAGCCTGTCCTTATTTATCCAAGTGAGCCAGTACTTAAAGTTAACTTAAAGCATGCGCTTAACTCCCATTGATCACAGTGGGAGTTGAGCATGTGCTAAAATTAAGCATTCAGAAATGTTTTACTGAATTCAGGCTTCAGCACAGCTGTGGATTTCCCTGTTGAAGGGGAATCTTCAGCAGGCATATGGCTGACTACAAGAGTGCTAAGCCACCCAACTCCCCCCTGCCTTCCCCCAGGAAAACTGGTGTTCCAGAGCATAGGCATGGGGGAGGGGATGGAGGGAGCAGGAGTAGAATGCAATGCCCCTTGGCAATCCTGCATAGCAAAATAGCTCTTTGGGAGCCACTATCTGCTGACACAAGTTAGAACAGCCCTGACATTATGCTGAGGCCCATTCAGTCCCCAGCAGCCCTGAGGAGGTGAAACGGTGGAGCAAAGACATCTGTGCCCCGCTGCCCCCTATGCCCAGATGCACCAAGCTCTGCTCTGGCATTCTGGGAGATGTAGCCCTCTGCTTTGCACTTGCTCTCAATGATAATCACATCTGCCAACCTGCCATGACTTGGCAGGAAACAAAGGATTTTAGTGTGACCTCATAAAGGAACTAAAAATGAAAAGCATCTGGAGCTGTAAGGAATGTAATGAGAGCTGATCAGTGCCAATCTGTTTGAAAGGGTCTATTTAAATAAAATGCATATTGTTGTGTACGGTCATTTGTTGATCCTTTCCCATCCCCTAACACGCTATTTGAATTATACGTGGGTGAGTTATGTTTCTTGTGTATGAGGCATCTGAGCGTGATTCATTGACCCTGTAGCCTAGGTAGAAAGAAAAGCATTGTTACTACTTTCAGTGGGCAGAATGATATTCGCTAAAAAGTGCTAGGTTTTGTCCTGTATGCCATGACATAGGAGCACTGTTACCTACACCTTGGTCCCAAACCCACGCAGCGTGAGAAAAGAAGATCCCATATGGTACCATCCGTTTGTTGCATGTTTGTACAGTGCATAGCGCATTGGGGTCCTGGTCCACCACTGGGCTTTTAAGAGTTGTGCTAATATAAATAATATGATAGCTTCAGACAGGATTTTGAAAGGACCCTAAGGCTGCCATTTGAACCAAGCACACAACTTCTTTAAGTTCCATCCTATGGGTTTAATTCACATAGGATTTGCACCAAACTGGGGGACAAAAGTTATTACTCACTCAAGCCTCACCCACAAATCAAGATCCACCCATTTGAGTCACCAGAACAACACTCCACCCCCAGCAGATCTTCATAATATTATCACCTGCTTCATTTCTTGTGCGCTCCGATCATCAGGGAGCAATACTGACTTTTGAAGCATTACCGTCACATTTCAGGGATGTGACGGAAAGGGTATTACAGCTCCAAGCGTTACTAACAATATGGTGTTCTGCTACCTGATTTTCGAAAGGAGTTTATATTATTGCTTTTTAAAGATTATGGCTCTTCTAAAGATCATTATTAACATCTTAAACGTATAGCTTTTAAGTCCAAAAGGGACCATTATGATCATCTAATCAGACCTCCTTCTTAACACAGGCCAAAGGATGCCACCTCTGTAGACAGCTGATGCTGAGATTTTTTTTTTTTTTTAAAAAGCCTTCTTATACATATTTCTAAAATTCAGAAATGACCCATGAAACCCATCAGCATTAATACCTCTGTATAATGACAGGTCTCAGAGTAGCATCCGTGTTCGTCTGTATTCGCAAAAAGAAAAGGAGTACTTGTGGCACCTTAGAGACTAACAAAGTACTCCTTTTCTTTTTGCAAATACCTCTGTATACAGTAATCCTTACAGTAAATCGGAAAATCTAGTTAAAGACAATCATCCTTCTCTTTAATAAACCAGGATAATAGGCCTGAATCCCTAGATTTTCTGTTTCATAAGGATCCTGGGGATTTGGCTACTTCAGGCATCCAGAGCTGGCTTATTGCCTAAGTAATTTGGAATCAAGTTTGTACCATAATATGCTAGAGAGCAGGAAATTACAGAAAAAAACCTTTCCTGAATTTCTGTACCATCTCATCTATTCCTACAAAGATGGAACATCAGTTAGTTCCTTCATTCTCTTAAAAACTATGGCACTACACCAAGTGACTGAGACCCACGTTTTGAAAGGTATTTAGGCATTGCTGTGCTCAGCGTTGCAAAACCTAACTGATTTAGGAGCCTTCATTTTATTTTCAAAAGTGATTTAGCAATATAGGGAGCCAAAATCCAATTGATTCATTTGCAAAAGTGATTTAAGCACTTAGGAGACTTAGGCTCCTAAATCAGTTAGGTGTTGTAATGCTGAGCACAGCAATGCCTAAATACCTTTCAAAAGCTGGGCCTGAGAAAATGAATCACTTATTTAGAGCATGTGATTGTGCAACAATCTATGGAAGAGACTTTATCATTAACTTTGCTTTTAATGATACCCTAACTAGAAGGGTATTGGATACCTACACTGAGCTGAATACTGAATGGTGTGAGATGACATGTGGTTGAAACCTAATTGCAAGTTGAATAGCGGGTAGAGGAATAAATTATACAGACTGGTGTGTTGTAGTTGATCATTTGAGGTTAGACTGTGCAACCCTTAGTTGCCCAACTACTCCCACAGAGTTCAATGGATCTACTTATGTAAGTACTCACCAACTTAAGTGTTGCAAAAGCTAGTTCCCTTAGGTCTCAATTCAGCAAAGCACTTAAGCATATGCTTAACTTTAAGCACATATTTAAACACCATTCCTATTCAAGAAAGGCAAGTAAGCACTTACTTAACTCTAAGCACTTACTTAAGTCTTTCAGAAGGTGCTTAAGTACTTTCCTGATGTGAGGTCTAAGTGTTTTGCTGAACAGGACTGGTCTGCTGAATTGGGACCCAAATGAATTAGGGTATTAATAATAAAATAAAATAAAATAACAAGATATTAAATAGAGCATTTAATCTTTAGATCTCAAAGCACTTTACAAACCTGTATTTTACAAATGGAGAAACTGAGGAACAGGAAGATGAAATGACTTTCCAAAGGTCACCCGGCAGGCCA
Organism: Lepidochelys olivacea; assembly: GCF_965140295.1. Classification (NCBI taxonomy): domain Eukaryota; kingdom Metazoa; phylum Chordata; order Testudines; family Cheloniidae; genus Lepidochelys; species Lepidochelys olivacea. The sequence goes on from NC_140415.1 coordinate 132,487,039, forward strand.
GTGTTGGAGCCAAGAATAGAAAACCAGGTCTCCTGAGTCTCATTCCAGAGCCATATCCAATTATGACACACTACCTGAAATAATTTCTGTCATTAAATAGAGAAAAGGCCTCCTCACCTCACAAACTAAACATATTAATGATCCCAATATATTTGTTAGTGACTGTTATTGCCACTGTAACATATTATAGAACTCACAACACACAGAACTGTTCACAATTAGAGGTGTAATACAATTTATTATGCACTAATATTATTAACCTCAGACTATCTATAGACCTGTCTTCCAAACCACAAATGTGGTGTCAAACCATGTGTGATAAATGCTATTTTTCACCTTTTACCACAGCACTTGCCCTCTGCCCACTGATCCACTTCCCACAGGAGTTATTCTAACATTTCAAACCTCTGAGCAGCTTTACAAAAAGCTGCTTTTTTCATTTTAAACCAACCTGCCCCAAAAATGTGTCCTTCTTTCTCCCATAAAGTTGTATACTCTACAAGCCAATGGGCACTGAATGAGGAGGAGCTCCTATGCAGAGGGAACTGGAACATTTATCCAAACTTCCCAAATCTCTGAACTCAAAGGGCTTGAATAATATAGGGCCTGTTGAAATCAAGATCTGTTTGATGATTTTTAGTAAAGTAAAATCAAAACCACCACCTAGTCTGGGAACATATCAGAGAGCCAACCTGGGCACAAATTTGCTTTGTTTGTCGATAACCACATTTGCCTTCCATGCTAGGTAAGTGGCAGTCAGGTGTATGTTCTGAAATACTGCCCAGTTCCACATGCAAATGGTCTGTTTGTTGAGGAAGACTTAATTGCTTGGAATTAAGAATAGGGATTCTAATTGGAATCAGAATAGGGATTCCAGGGATACCAGGTCTCTGAATAGCTGTAGAACAGGCAGGACTGTGCTGATCTCAAGTGTGTTTGCCACATATGGATTTTTAATTCCTAAACAGACCAAGTATCCTGTGCATGGAACCAGAGTATGTAGGTCCCCTGTCCCATGCAGGATGGATGTGTCTATGATTACACTATTTGGTATGCAACAATTTCGAAGTCTTTTCATAACTGTGAATTGTCCCTATTCTGCTAACAAAACAGTACAATTTGGAGGGAACCCATCACCCAAATATGGTGGATGAGTCTTTGGGTGACTTGTGACTACAGATGGTAAAAAATTTTGGCTTGAAAACTAGTGGGTTCTGGAGGTGTTTTTTGAAAATGGAAATGTGAAAATGATTTTCCTTAAATTTAATCTAATTACTTTTAATTTCTCCAAACCAGAGACCCCATGCCCAACATGCCTGGCTCACAGAAGAAATGAATATAATTTTTGAAAAATGTTATCCAAAATATACGTGTTAAGGCACTTGCATGGCTGAAATAGACAAAATGGGGTCTGATGACATCTGGCTGAAAGAACAAACTTCAAATCTGTTTTTGTTTGTTTTTCCTGCACTCCATGGCCTATAGCATATGAGTGTGCCAAAAATCAATATTCCACTCAAAAGGAAAACTGAAATTAATTGGGTGAATCAGCATTGAGTGACTTATTATAGCAGGTGTATTATATTTGACATCTTTAAATACATGATTCATCTTCACTTTAAAAAAAATTCATTACAAAGTCCTTCTACTGATAAGTAGGGATATATTAAGTTATAAACCAGTTTTTACAACATTTGCTAGATAGAAAGAATGCTCGAGTTCTAACAAATATCAGTCATACGTTAGCAGTGGTTGTTTAATATCATAGCCAATACAACTAACATTCTTCTACATCTTAAACTGCAAATGTTTCTACTCAACCCAACTCAGGCCTCATAACTTTGAAACTCAGATATAAGGAAGTCTATATAACGAATAATATTAATTGAACTGCACTAAGATGCCTTATTTTTCTCATGGAAGTACAGGATCTCTTTTATACCATAGTTTTATATCACTTCCTTACAGCCACATAAATGATTGTGCTGACAGAGATTACCTATAATATTATAGAACTGTATGACATTTGCAAATAAAAAGCAGAGAATATAGACAGGCACAGTGGAGAAATCAAATCTATTGAGCATGAAAGATCTCTGCTCTCCAAGACTATGGTAAGAATTTTATCCTTATATGAAGCAGCATAACTTTGTATTAATCCTTTCATCCAGTTGTTTCTGCTAGGCCTGGAGGGGAAAATTGTGCATAACATGAATCCTATGGGCCTAAATGTAAGATATAACTGCAAATTTGTCATTTAAATTTAGCAAGACATTCAAACTATGGTAAATCAGCATAGTAGTTAATCATCTAGTCCCTGATTCAGCTAAATATTTTAGCCTTAAGCGTATTCTCAAGTCCCAGTGCTTTCAATACACACATGCCTATACATTATAATTGCATTTGGAGGAAATAAAGAAAAAAGATGTTAAGGAAAAGCTTAGCAGATGCACCCAAAAAGCAGCAAGTTAATAGATTTTGGAATTCAAAGCAAATGCATGGATGAGGTTTTTTTTAAACAATACAGTGACAGCAACGAATGAACCCCTCTCGCCCAAAGTGTTTCTTTTTGTAATGACTACTTGTAGAGATTATCATCACTGCTATTGTTAACGGTGGCATTATTTTTAAGTGTTCTACATCAAGCCATCTTTGCACTAATAACATCAGTATTGTCAATATCTTACAATGATGCACAGCCTCATATAATAAAAACAGCCCATGGTGGCTAAAATTTCAAATCTGGATGCCTAAAGTTAGGCATGTAAGCCCAGAATTTGTTGGTTAACTAGCCTGATTTTCAGGGGTACTAATGAACAGCCACAACTTTTAATTTGAGGAGATGTGCAGTCAGGGAATATGTCCCTGGTCTAGGAATCTGGAGATCTGGATTATTTTTCCAGCTTTGCTGTGTGACACTGGGTGAGTCACTTTGATGGTCTCTGCCTCGGTTATTCTGCATGGGAAGAATCCCAGGTACCGCTACAGACTGGGGACTGACTGGCTAGGCAGCAGTTCTGCAGAAAAGGACCTGGGGATTACAGTGGCTGAGAAGCTGGATATGAGTCAGCAGTGTGCCCTTGTTGCCAAGAAGGCTAACGGCATATTGGGCTGCATTAGTAGGAGCATTGCCAGCAGATCGAGGGAAGTGATTATTCCCCTCTCTTTGGCACTGGTGAGGCCAAATCTGGAGTACTGTGTCCAGTTTTGGGGCCCCCACTACAGAAAGGGTGTGCACAAATTGGAGAGAGTCCAGCAGCAGGCAACGAAAATGATTAGGGGGCTGGGGCACATGACTTATGAGGAGAGGCTGAGGGAACTGGTGTTATTTAGTCTGCAGAAGAGAAGAGTGAGGGGGGATTTGATAGCAGCCTTCAACTACCTGAAAGGGGGTTCCAAAGGGGATGGAGCTGGGCTGTTCTCAGTGGTGTCAGATGACAGAACAAGGAGCAATGGTCTCAAGTTGCAGTGGGGGAGGTCTAGGTTGGATATTAGGAAACACTATTTCACTAGGAGGGTGGTGAAGCACTGGAATGGGTTACCTAGGGAGGCGGAATCTCCATCCTTAGAGATTTTCAAGGCCCATTTGACAAAGCCCTGGCTGGGATGATTTAGCTGGTGTTGGTCCTGCTTTGAGCTGGGGGTTGGACTAGAGGACCTCCTGAGGTCTCTTCCAACCCTAATCTTCTTTGATTCTATGATTCTCATCTGTAAAATAGGGATAATAGCATTTACCTTCCCTTGTAAAGTGCTCGGATATTGATGGATAAAAAGCATTGCATGAAAGCTAAGTGCTATTATAGAATGGTCACTTTGGATGAGCTATTACCAGCAGGATAGTGAGTTTGTGTGTGTGGTTTTTGGGAGGGGGGTGAGGGGGTGAGAGAACCTGGATTTGTGCAGGAAATGGCCCAACTTGATTATCATGCACATTGTGTAAAGAGTTGTCACTTTGGATGGGCTATCACCAGCAGGAGAGTGAATTTGTGTGGGGGGGGTGGAGGGTGAGAAAACCTGAATTTGTGCTGGAAATGGCCCAACCTGATGATCACTTTAGATAAGCTATTACCAGCAGGACAGTGGGGTGGGAGGAGGTATTGTTTCATATTCTCTGTGTATATATAAAGTCTGCTGCAGTTTCCACGGTATGCATCCGATGAAGTGAGCTGTAGCTCACGAAAGCTCATGCTCAAATAAATTGGTTAGTCTCTAAGGTGCCACAAGTACTCCTTTTCTTTTTGCGAATACAGACTAACACGGCTGTTTCTCTGAAATCTCTCTACAGCAGAATGTTTAACATCATTAAATATTGGAAAACACATGAAGTACTTTCTTTGGACAGTATCAAAAGAACACTAATTGGCAGACCAGCATTCAGAAGCAGATCCAAGACTGGAGAGCGCATAGTGCAATCAATTTTTAAGCAGAACATCTGCTTGATTTCAGCTGGGAGCTCTGCTTAAAAAAATCAATTTCAGAACATGGACCTATGATGGTGAGAAGTTTTATAGGAAAGAGGGTTAGCTTCACACCAATGGTGTCAGCTCCAGATGAAAGCAGTAATTTACCTTTCTGATAAGGTCATGGAAAAGTTGTACAATGATGGGGGAGGGCTGCAGTATGTATTAAAGAAAGAAGAGGGGAAGATCTTAAAAAAAAAGAAACAGAACAAATGTATTTCCTAACCTCCTCCTGGATTTATTTATTTATTTATTTATAATCATGATTCATTTGGAAGCATTTTCAAACTGTGTATAATTAACACAGTAGCATATATCTGAATGTGCGGGGTGGTCTCTGATGAGCATATTGTTATAGTGAGGGACTGGTAGTTCCTGCTAGAGTTAAGAGGTTTCCCTTATTATTATTTGTGTTCCAATAGTGCCCAGAAGGCCTCAACCAAGATTAGTACCCCATTATGCTAGGTCTTCACAAACATATAGTGAGGGATAGTCCCTGCCTTGAAGAGTTTAGAATCTAAATAGACAAGACAGACAAAGGATGGGAGGAAAAACATAGGCACAGAGGAAATGCCTAAAGTCATTCAGTAAGTTAGTAGCAAAGCTAGGAATCGAACCCAGGTTCTGAGCCCACACCCTAGCTACTCAGCCGTACTATCTTATGATGCTGCCCTTTGTTTTTCCTGATTATATTTTTAAGAAAGATCCTCTTTTGGACTTGAATCTTTCATGTTTGTTCCTTGCTGAAAGACAAAGTCTGGGAATGATCTCTTCTGCCATTCTCGAGTATTTAAGAGTGAAAAATATACACTTCCCCTGTTAAGATGTTAAGGAAATATTAAGATACTCTTTTGGTCACAACAAACTCAAAAATGGCTAAAGTATACAATGTGGAATTGTCAGCATGTCTGCTTGTCAACAAGAATTAGGTCCTGGTTTTATTTGTAAAGAAAATCTAAATAAATAATGAATTATAAGGATTTGAAAATTGGGCGTGGCACTTGTAGGAAGTGTACTAATTTATGACAGTTAAAAAGCCAGCATGTGTCAGCAGTTACCAGGTGGTGTTTTCTGAGATAGCTTAAACCTAAGTTATCTCAGAAAACACCAAGGCTTAGGGCATGTCTATACTATAAGCTTAAGTCAACCTATGTTAGGTCAACTTACTACCATTGCAGTACTGCAGTGGTTCATCTCCACATGGCCATTTTTGTGTTGGTGGTGTGCATCCTCACCAGAAGTGCTTCCACCAACTTAAAAGCGGCAGTGTAGGGGGCTGAGAGCCCACATGCAGCTCCCCGCCAGGAACCTGGCTGCTCCCTGGAGCTCCCCCCTGGCACAGCCATGCTCCCAATGGGGAGCAAGGAACTGAGAGCCCAGGGGGGCAGCCGGTATTCCATCAGGGAGATCCACGCCCATAGTCCGGTCAACTGCCATGCTCCTGGCGGGGAGCTGAGAAGCCCGGTGCAGCTGCCCCGTTCTCCAGCTCGGAGTGGGGAGCCAGGACCCCAGGGGTCAGCAAGGCTCCAAGTGGGGAGTAGAGAGCTTGGGTGGCAGCCTGGATTGGAGCGGAGACCAGGCAGTAGCCCAGGTAGGAGTCGGCTTTCTTGTCAATTTCATGGCTCCAGCAGAGCGTTGCTCTAACTACACCAACATAAGCCCTCTGCCTCCCGTGGAGGTGGAGTTATGATGTTGGTGTAGTAGGACACTTACATCCTCGGTAGTGTGTACACAGACATAATTAGGTTGACGTAAGCTGCCTTACATTGACATAATGCTGTAGCGTAGACAAAGCCTTAGAGAGGAGACAAAAGTGGTAACTTTGTGGTACCTGCCACCTAATGCTGACTTATTAAAGGTGACCTCTGCAAGTCTGGCAGCAGAGGGAAACACGGTATTAGTGATGTCCCTTGGTTACATAGGAGTTGATTGACAGTGAGATACTATTGCACAATGACAAGGATTGGAATGATATCATGCTATTAAATACAATGCAAGTTCCTCTTCTCAGGGAGAATATCAATGCTAAATGCTTAGATATCTTTGCACTCTGATTTTACAAAATAGAATACACACAAAATTCACAAAGTAAATGCAGAAGGGAATGCTACGGTGTCATACAACATCCTCAGAGGTCCTGGGAAAGTACAAAATTGAAAGACTTCTAAGCAATGGCAGATACTTGACGCAAGCTATTTTAAAGACATACCTCTCAAATTCTGGCTCTTGCTGTGTTAGGAAAATACCAGATATAATTAAATTAAACAGAAACAAATACATTAATTTCGACAGTCATGAAGTATTCCTTCACTATCACACTTAAACATGCGCTTTATAGTCCATCCCTGTTAAGGAAAGCACTTAAGCATGTGTTTAACTTTAAACCCGTGCTTAGGTCCCTCAATGACATTAAGCACATGCTTAAAATTAAGCATGCACCTAAATGCACTTCCTGAGCAGGGGATGATTTTCTCCACCACCGGCCCTTTTTAGAACAAGATTAGATGTTTTTCTAAAAGATCTGCTGAAACAGGAATTATTTTAAGGCAGTCCTATGGCCTGTGTTATGCGGGAGGTCAGACTAGGTGATCACGGTGGTCCCTGCTGCCTTAGAAGCTGTGAACACAGGCCCAGGACAGACCTGTGGTGTCTAGGGAGCAGTGCCGTGCACCTAACAAGGGCCCAGAAGTCCATCCTCACAGATCCAGCTGCAGGGTCAGAGCTATGGCTGCAGAAACAAATAATATCTTATAGGCATGTGGTTCACAAGGATGAAATAATTTGAAGTGAAAAGCCCTTCTGTCTGTATTAGATTAACAACCAAAACTGTCTGAGGAAACATGATGTAAACCAGATGAGCAGATTTTTTAAAAAATCATTCCTGTATCAATTACTGTGACAGTAGATATATGTATTGTAAAACCTCGGACTTCTGAGTGGAAATCAGTAAAGCCTGAAAACAAAGGGCCTTGCACAGACTGCCTCATTCTGCTGTATGCTCTTATCTTGTCCTAGCAGATAGCTGCATGCGCTTTGGATGGATGTGGCTGCCAGTATTGGCTCCTGCAGAACACTTACTCCTCTAGAGCAATTCTCTTGGCAAAAACATGATAAATAGAACTAGTGATCTCAGATGACCTTCATTTCTCCACATCAGACAGCTGAGATCTGACAAAAATAACCTTCCGTGACCTCAGGTGGAAAGGACACATTTGAGATTTTATTTTTTCTGTACTCAACCAGATTTCAAGATTCTAGCTCAACGGGAAGATAAAAATGAATAGTGCTGTTCAACTGGTGAGTGACCCGTTACATGCGTCTGTGTAAGTTTTAGGTACCTGATGCTTTCTGTATAGGTTCTCACATACGAAAACAGCTTGTGATTTGTGACAGAGGATTTGGTATTTGTCAATAACTCGTATTTCACAGCAGGTGATGATTGGTAAAAGGAAATTTACAGAAAAATCCCATCTTCAGCTTTGAGGGGTGTAGACAGACTGAGCTAACACCTATAGTCAGGAACAATGGATATGAAAGTTGGAATTCAGTCACCATGACTTCTGATGGTGGGAGGTTTACAGACAACTGTGGTGTGTATGTAGCTTCACAGAACTCTAGGGGATACTGTTTGACACAGAGGTGGGGGTTGTGTGGTATAATGATACTCCAGAATCACTGGACAAAAAGCTTTTATGAAAGTCAGTGGATAAGAGAATGAATTCTAGAAACCTCTGTGATCACCCTGGGTCCAGCAGGCTTGAAAATGAGGTCATAGAATCATAGAAGATTAGGGTTGGAAGAGACCTCAGGAGGTCATCTTGACCAACCCCCTGCTCAAAGCAGGACCAATCTCCAATTAAATCAGGGGTCTCAAACACGCGGCCCACAGGGTTATTTCCTGCAGCCCGCCAAGCTCCCTGCCCTCCCCCCGCACCCTGCTGGAGTTATTTCCCACAGGCCACCAAGCTTGCCTCCACCCCCACCCACCACGCCGCATCCCTGCTCCTCTGTCTACCTCCAGGCGCTTCCCGCCACCAAACAGCTGTTTGGTGGTGCATAGCGCTTTCCAGAAGGGAGGGGGGAGGAGCGGGGAGCTGCGCTCTCAGGGGAGGAAGCGGAGAAGAGGCGGGGCAGGGGTGGGGATTTGGGAAGGGGTTGGAATAAGGGCGGGAAAGGGCTAGGAAGAGGCAGGGCAGGGGCAGGGCCTCATGGAAGGGGTGGAGTGGGGGCGGGGGCAGTAGGGAGGGTGTCAGGCCAATGTAGTCTTCATGTGGCCCTTGTGGTGATTCGAGTTTGAGATCCCTGAACTAAATCATCCTGGCCAAGGCTTTCTCAAGCCAGGCCTTAAAAAAGGTCCTGGAAGACTAAAGGGAAGTTCTGCCATTTTTCACCCTGGATTCTGATCTGTGGATGCTTAAATTCCAGCTGGCACTTCTTAAGAGTTTAGCCTCTGGAGACTGCCTGGAAGACACAGTGAATGAGAATGTCTCCCAGCCAGCCTGGCTCTACTCCTATGTGAGCTGACCTCATCAACTTTGTGCATCACTTCCCCCACTCTGATTTTGGGGGCTTACAGTCCACATTCCACTAGTAGAAACTGAGTTATAAATGAAGCCCTTTATCAGAATTTACAGTGTGTACAGTCACAGGAGTGGGGCTGGGCAGACTCAGAGAGAGTTTGTGGAAGATGGCAGATTTATTTTTCCCTGTTCATATTGAGAAATTGTTTTCTCCCAGTCACGTTACATAAAATTTCTCTTTCATGGAAAGAAGTGGTGCTTGTACAAAGACTTCAGAGATATTACCTGAGGCCTAATTGACTGTTTACTTCAGGTGGAATTGCATGTCAGATCTTAGGGGGTGTTCACGCCCCTCACATTTAAAAAGAAATCAGCGTGGTTCTCAAAAAGCAGTTTTATAACTAGTTTAATGTAGTTTCATAGGTTTTTATTCAGATTGTCATATGGAAATTTTAAGAAAGATGTCTGTTCAAATGCTAGAAATGGGCTATGTACTGCTTGCTATGTACTGCTAGTTGGGAACTGGTCCTGCTTTGAGCAGGGGGTTGGACTAGATGACCTCCTGAGGTCCCTTCCAACCCTGATATTCTATGATTCTATGAATTAGAGGCATTTCTACTGAGGGTAAGGCACAATGCATTATGATATAATGGACATATTGCCAAGGAAATGGTTTTCCTTTCCATAACTGGTCAAAAAGTTTCATGCAAAAAATGTTTTAACATAAGAACGGCCATACTGGGTCAGATCAAAGGTCCATCTAGCCCAGTATCCTGTCTTACGACAGTGGCCAATGCTAGGTACCCCAGAGGGAATGAACAGAACAGGTAATCATCAAGTGATCCATCCCATCGCCCATTCCGAGCTTTTGGCAAACAGAGGCTAGGGACATCATCCCTGCCCATCCTGGCTAATAGCCATTGATGGACCTATCCTCCATTAATTTATCTAATTCTTTTCTGAACCCTGTTATGGTCTTAGCCTTCACAACATCCTCTGGCAAGAAGTTCCACAGGTTGACTGGGCGTTGTGTGAAAAAATACTTCCTGCTGTTATTAATTTCATTCGGTAGCCCCTAGTTCTTGCATTATAAGAAGGAGTAAATAACACTTCCTTCACACCAGTCATGATTTTAAAGACCTCTATCATATCCCCCCTTGGTCATCTCATTTCCAAGCTGAAAAGTCCCAATCTTATTAATCTTTCCTCATACAGCAGACATTCCATACCCCTAATCATTTTTGTTGCCGTTTTCTGAACCTTTTCCAAGTCTAATATATCTTTTTTGAGATGGGGCGACCACATCTGCATGCAGTATTCAAGATGTGGGTGTACCATGGATTTATATAGAGAAGTGGTTCCCAAACTTGTTCCGCCGCTTGTACAGGGAAAGCCCCTGGCGGGCCGGGCCAGTTTGTTTACCTGCCGCATCCGCAGGTTTGGGCGATTGCGGCTCCCAGTGGCCGTGGTTCGCTGCTCCAGGCCAATGGGACCTGCTGGAAGCGGTGCGGGCTGGGAGACGTACTGACCGCCGCTTCCAGCAACTCCCATTGGCCTGGAGCAAAAAATCTGATGAGGTTCAACAAGGACAAGTGCAGAGTCCTGCACTTAGGACGGAAGAATCCCATGCACCGCTACAGAGTAGGGACCCACAGGGTAGGCAGCAGTTCTGCAGAAAAGGACCTAGGAGTCACAGTGGACGAGAAGCTGGATATGAGTCAACAGTGTGCCCTTGTTGCCAAGAAGGCCAATGGCCTTTTGGGATGTATCAAGTAGGGGTACTGCCAGCAGATCGAGGGACGTGATCATTCCCCTCTATTCAACACTGGTGAGGCCTCATCTGGAGTACTGTGTCCAGTTTTGGGCCCCACACTACAAGAAGGATGTGGAAAAATTGGAAAACGTCCAGCGGAGGGCAACAAAAATTATTAGGGGACTGGAGCACATGACTTATGAGCAGACGCTGAGGGAACTGGGATTGTTTAGTCTGTGGAAGAAAAGAATGAGGGGGGATTTGATAGCTGCTTTCAACTACCTGAAAGGGGGTTCCAAAGAGGATGGATCTAGACTGTTCTCAGTGGTAGCTGATGACAGAACAAGGAGTAATGGTCTCAAGTTGCAGTGGGGAAGGTTTAGGTTGGCTATTAGGAAAAACTTTTTCACTAGAAGGGTGGTGAAGCACTGGAATGCGTTACCTAGGGAGGCGGTGGAATCTCCTTCCTTAGAAGTTTTTAAGGTCAGGCTTGACAGAGCCCTGGCTGGGATGATTTAGTTGGGGATTGGTCCTGCTTTGAGCAGGGGGCTGAACTAGATGACCTCCTGAGGTCCCTTCCAACCCTGATATTCTATGATTCTATGATCTCACATCCCATCTTGCAGAAAACATATCTTAATTATGCCATGTTCATATCATAACAATATTTCTATGAAGAATATGGAGTGTAACATCATAATAAGTAGCTATACAGGGAAAAGTGATTTGATCCTAGAGAACTCGCTATATGTAGAAATAAGCTGCAGCATTTTAAGTGAGCTCCCATCCTTAGAACAGCTTGCCAAGGGATGTGATGGAATCTCCATCACTTTGAGTCTTTAAATGGAAATTGGATGTCTCTCTACAAGATGCACTCTAAATCAACCCCAATAGTGATCATTTATGAAGTAGGGAAGAATAATTCTCTCGAACACAGGAATCACTGCATGAAATCCTATGTCCTGTGCTATTCAGGAGGTCAGACTAAGGTTAGCATTTTCAAAAGGGCTTACGTGATTTAGGAGCCTAACTCCCACTTTCCAAAAGTGACTTAGGCACATAGAAGGGACTTAGGTGTTTTGGGAAGTTTTACCCCAGATGATCATAAAGGTCCCTTGGGTCATAAATATTTAAGCATCTATTAATCATTAGTGTTCCCCTCCCCCCGAGAATAAATAATGTAAAAGCATGATTCATTGCTAACACCAAAGATCAGCTTTTTGATAAACTGCTGCAGCTTGCAGCATTGCACCGAATGAATACATATCAATCCATAGTTCTCTGGCACCTATGTCCTTACGCCAGGGTCTATTAAAGTTGTGAATTAAGCACTGTGCCACCCTAGCAGATGCACATGAATAGGGGCACCCAATAGACCATGAAGGCACATCAGCGGTGTAGGATGCTGGAATTTCTCTCCACTACAGATTGTCTATACCTATATCACATTTATAGGAAGGGCTTTTTCCCACTCTAAACAAGCTCAACTTAGAAACAGCCTTTGTTTTTCAGAAAGGGCCTTTTTTATCCAACTTTGGAGCTGAACTGATTGAGGCACAAGCGGGTCACTTGTCTTGCCTGAAGCCACGGATATTCTAGGCACCCTCATGGTTTTTTCAATAATATAATAATAAATAATAATAAAAGGCTTCTCTAGTCACTTAAGCTAATTGGGTTTTTGTTCCTTTGAAGTATTCCTTTCCCACACTCTGCTAAAAGCAAAGAACACCTCTGAAATGGAGGTTAATCAATAGCCCTACATTTCTGTGATTCTGTGTGATGTGCCAACATGCAAACCATGTTAAGTTGGAGTGAAATTCACCCCTGTGCAGAGGGCTAGCTCATATTAATGCCATATTTTGAGGGCTAACACATGTTGGCTTTGTGAAAAATGAGCAATTTCACTGATACAAGATCATCCACCTAAAAAGGAAAAATGGCCAGGCACCCCTATGAATAACTGAAGCAACAGTGTTATTGTTACACCCAAGGCTACACAAAGAGTAAAGAGGAGCCACCAAAGAACATGGCATGAGAGTGCCTAGAATATCCTTGTCAATAGAATAGCCAGTAGCAGAAGTGAAATAAACAACCAGGTTTATTTAAGTTATTTAGCCAAGAGAGTGCCTAAAAACTGATCTGTTCTAGAGTTAGATCCTAGTGGATGGGGGGAAAGAAAATAAAGTAGGGAAGTAAATACGTGGCCTGCTTCTTTTCTTCATGGTTTCTCTTATCCTATAGGGTCATCTGGAAGTATTAAAGGGATTATAAAAGAATGTAGGCCTGATTTCCTCTGGGTAACGCCAGTTTTACACCACTGACTTTTGATGATACTTAGGCCCCTCTGTGCCAGTTACTTCTCCAACTGGGACTTAGATGCTTTTGAAAAAATCATCCATTTTGTTCATCTCCAGCAAACAGTCCCTGTGCTAGGAGAGCGGGTTTCCCCATTTCTTATTGCTTTTTATTTCCAAGTCTCCCCTCCCCAGTGTGGCAACATGAGCACTTTGACCTCATCTTTCATAGAATCATACAATATTAGGGTTGGAATAGACCTCAGGAGGTCATCTAGTACAATCCCCAGTTCAAAGCAGAAACAAAACCAACTAAACCATCCCAGCCAAGACTTTGTCAAGACGGGCCTTAAAAACCTCTAAGGAAGGAGATTCCACCACCTCCCTAGGTAACCCATTCCAGTGCTTCACCACCCTCCTAGTGAAATAATGTTTCTTAATATCCAACCTAAACCTCCCCCCTGCAACTTGAGACTATTGCTTCTTGTTCTGTCATCTGACACCACTGAGAACAGCCGAGCTCCAACCTCTTTGGAACCCCCACTTCAGGTAGCTGAAGGCTGCTATCAAATCCCCCCTCACGCTTCTCTACTGCAGACTAAACAAGCCCAGTTCCCTCAGCCTCTCCTCGTAAATCATGTGCCCCAGCCCCCTAATCATTTTTGTTGCCCTCTGCTTGACTCTCTCCAATTTGTCCACATCCCTTCTGTAGTGGGGGGACCAATACTCCAGATGTGGCCTCACCAGTGCCGAATAGAGGGGAATAATCACTTCCCTCGATCTGCTTACAATGCTCCTACTAATACAGCCCAATATGCCGTTGGTCATCTTTGCAACAAGGGCACACTGCTGACTCATATCTCAGCCACTGTAATCCCCAGGTCCTTTTCTGCAAAACTGCTGCTTAGCCAGTCGTTCCCCAGCCTATAGCGGTGCATGGGATTCTTCTGTCCTACGTGCAGTACTCTGCACTTGTCCTTGTTGAACCTCAACAGATTTCTTTTGTCCCAATCCTCCAATTTGTCTAGGGTCACTCTGGACTCTATCCCTACCCTCCAGCGTATCTACTTCTCCCCCCAGCCTAGTGTCATCTGCAAACTTGCTGAGGGTGCAATCCATCCCATCCTCCAGATCATTGATAAAGATGTTGAACAAAACCGGCCCCAGGACTGACCCCCTTTATACCGATAGCTTTATACCACTGCCAACTAGACATCAAGCTGTTGATCACTACCCATTCAGCCCGACAACCTAGCCAGCTTTCTATCCACTTTATAGTCCATTCATCCAGCCCATACTTTTTAAACTTCATCTAACTAGCTAGCATAGCTATGGCTTTAAGGCACCATAACATTGGCCGTTAAGTGTAAAGGCTTCTTTGAGGGGTTTTCTGCTATAAACAGGGATAAAAATCTGACATCTGGTAATTTTTGTTCATATTGCAAAGGGAGGTTGAGTCCGTACGAGCAATAAAAGAAAAATGTGCGGAGAAACAAAGCACAGAGGGTATTGCTTGGAAGCCAGGAGCTAGCAGTAGGAGTGGAGCTGTGTGAATCAAAGCGTTTTCAACGTGCTGGCAATTCTGGGAAACCATTGTTTGGGATGAACTCAAAAGAAAATTCTCAACATTTTCAGCAAGCTGAGAAGTAAAAAAAAAGTCATTTCAGGTTGAACAAAATGTTTCATTTCAACAAGATCCAAACATTTTGTTTCAATGTTAACCATTTTGAAATGGTTTTGCTTGATTTTTGAAATAAAAGAAATTTCTAAATGAAAAGTCATTTTAACCGAAAAATATCTAAAGAGAAAACATTTAGATTTTTTCAATTTTTTTTTTTTTTACAGTGAAACTATTGAGCGAAACAACATGAATTGTGAAATGTTTCAGTGTCTCTGAATCTGTGTTTTTCACTGAAAAATGGCTGGAAAATTTTGCCCACCTCTAGTCTGGAGTAAGTAAGAGTATTTAATAAAGTTGCGAAGCAGCTGTTAGGCTTTCGCAGCAGTTACTCAGACTGGCCAATCCTGAGCAAATATTCAGAGTACATTTGATCAGTGGCCAAAGATTTGGGACAGTTTAATATTTTCACAACCGCAAATGACATCCATAGCAAGACCCCTGCATTACAACAGTTTTCTTAACCATTTAGTAGATATAGAATAAATGAATTCTGTTCTGCTGGGCCTGCATATAATTTCATTGGCAGCTGCTGGATTCCTTCCCCTTGGTATTTATCCACTGAGGGGCATGGGTGTTAGAGTCCTTTCTTCTCCTTCTGACCCCTTTTATCCCATCATTGATGGCTAACATTAAAAAGAACAAAAGATGGAACTTTTCTGGCAAATTCCTTGTTATTTTTAAAATACTTCCCAATGGTCAAACTACAATCACTGTTATTAGTGTTAGTAATAAAGAATATCAACAGAACTGGGTGCATTTGTGGGATATATGAAATGCGTTTAAGCTACCAAGAGGGTCACTAATTTTGGATGCCTCCATTTTTGGATGCCCTGTTTATGACACAGAGGCCCTCATCACCAGAGGTGCTGAAGGTCTCTAGCTTCCATTGACTGAAACTGGAGATGTGGGACCTCAGCATCTCTAGAGATCAAATCCTAGGAGTCTCAAGCTGGGCTGAGGTTGCCAAAATTAATAGACACACTTGAAATGTTTGCCTTTAAAACAAGGTTGTTTTGTTTTTAAATATATCTCCTTTGTTGCAGAACTCTTTTTTTCTGTGAAAGACGAAAATATCAACTTATAAATTTTCCTTACTTGGGAAACAGTCACCATTTCTCATGATTTTATTGTGAGTCTTGTGATAGTTGTTTTTCTTAAAGCCCCAACTCCTGAAGTCAAGTGATTCCATGAGAATCTCAGCTTTCACTATGAAAAGCATACGTTTCTAGCCATTGTGGTTATGGCTAAATGCTTGATCACATGACTCAAGTATAACCTACACACTTTGGAACACAAATAAAAATCCCCACATGTATATTTTTTGAAAGTCTCATGATTTTAAAGCCTATTTTTTTTTCTCTGAGTGGTTCTGATTCATGATTTTTGAATGCTTGGGGTTGGCAATACTGGGGATATGAGTAAGAGTCACAGGACTGGGCCTATATAACTCAGTTCAGCACAACATTTATGCATAAGTTCAATTTCCACAGCTCATTAATGCATGTGGTTTAAGCAGATGTATCAAGTTAAGCACACTCAAGTGTTTTTTTTTCTGAATTGGGCCATCTCCACTTCTTTCCAGTCAAATGCTCTTCCTCCAGCTTTGCTCAGGTAGCGGGAATACATTTTTCCCTTTCTAAACTGAATTGTAATTCCTTTGGTCACTATCCCCACCCTCACTCTTGCTCTTGCATTTGTCTCTCTCTCTGAGCACCTAATCCATTTATACCACTGTTTCTGAAGTAGTGTGAAGCACTTGCATTTTCCCATCTCTGACCCACCTCTATTAAAAAGGAATACTGCTAGTATTCGGATCTTTTCCCTGTCACAGATACAAGGACTGCTAGGTCACTATGCAGGAATGAAAAGAGATTGAAAATGCTGCAAGAATCTCAAGTCCAGCAGAGCTCTATTACAGAAATTCATTGATCCAGTGACATGGGCCAGTACCAACACACAAGGCCATTGTGCCTTGGCTCTCTGTGGAGCTGCTCCTAGTCTCACCACCAGGTCTCAACAGCCCGGTTAAACAGGCTGAGTGATGGGGAGATTCCCCTCACTCCCCAGCTGCAGAGTAGTATCAGACCCACGTTTTAGCCTCTAATGCACCCACGGGAGAGAAGAGCTGTTTGATGTGTAACATCACAGCCCCACTAGTCTCACTCCCTCTCCTCCCCAACTCCGAAGCACATTTTAGAGACAAGACACCCCCACTCAGAGCAGAGCTCTGTAATGCAAAGAGAGTATGTTTGGAAGTTCCTGTGCCCATGGGGAGGGGGCAGGATTTGCCCCTACTTATCTATCACTCCCACTCCCTTTTCCTTACTGAGAAATTTGCTTCAACTATTGTGGACGTTGCTCTAGGAAAAAGCTGCTAAGAATAGAAAATAACACAAGTACAGCTCCTAGGCAGACATTTTTCAGTAGAAAATATCAGCAGGGTGGGACAAATTCATCCCTGGTGTAACTCCTTTGACTTCCATGGATTTACTTCAGGAAGATATTGAGCACAATATATCTAATAATGCAAAGAATTAAGTGTCTGTGGATAAAGGGCAGTTTAAAAAATTCCTCCAATTTTCAAGAGAACTAAAAATAAAATATTGAATCTATTATATTCATTCCTGTTAAAAAATGAACAGCCTAGATTACAAAGACGATAGACTTTATATTCTTCTTTGCGCAGTCACGTACACTGGGACAAATTGGATGCAAGATGTGACCATTCTGACTGGGCAATGTTTTTGCAACAATTTTGCACTGATATAAATGACTGCACATGCACAGTGGAGAATCTGTCTCTAGAGCTCTGTAACGAGCTAAGTTAGTTCATATCTGGATGGTGAAAGACTTTAAAAGCCAGGTTCCAAAGTACTCAAACCCCAGCAGTTCCTACTGTTGAAAACCTGGTCACTCCATTGAGGTTCGTCTTTTGAAAAATATGACCAAAAGTTTTATATCATCACACCAGATATAATGCGATATTTTCTTTACTTTTTTATTATAATAATGTAGGTTTTTAATTTACACAAGGCCCTCATGTCCTCCCTCCCACCACTTTAATGCTCCCTGCTAAGGTGCTGTATTGCTGAGGTCCAGGACTCAGAGTAGTCTTCCTCTTTGTGACTCCGCCCTTCAGCCAGGTCACTTAGTTCTCCCCTTCTGGGAGGCTGTCAATGTCTCTCTGGACAACCTGTCCCTCTACCGTTCCGGGTGGTCCTCTTTCTATGTCCAAAGCTGTGCCCCTTCCCCAGTGGCTGGTAGGGAAACCCAGGTCTGGCCTTGGCTTCTAGTCTGGGTTCCAGCCCAGGGACCCTATGTTCTGCAACTATGGCCTACTTACTCCCAGACCTGGTTGCTACTTCCCTAGGTTTTGTCCTACTTCCTCCTGTCCTCTAGCACCTCTGGGTTTAGTGCTTATCCGAGCTTCCTCCAGTCCCCATAGCTACTTCCCTCTTTAGCTTCTTGACAGACCCTGTAATCTCTAATAAACCTCCCTTCTGTCAGGAAGTGACCGCAAACTATTTCCCCCTGCAACCCCCTTCTGTTCTCTGCTTCTTAGCTTCCTAGATGCCCCACCTGTTCCCGCTCAGGTGAGCTTCATCCTTAATTAAGCATTACTGATCCCTGGCTCCCCTCCAGGCGCAGCCTATGCCGTTAATTGGCCCATCTAGCCTATCTTAACCCCTTCAGGACTGGTGTGAGGTGAACACCCCATCACAGGCCCCAGAAACAAGCTCCACATATGCTTTTTGTCCCTTTTCCCAGGGCCTAATTTATTGACATAAAACTCAAAACAAAATGACAAGTTTCAGAGTAGCAGCCGTGTTAGTCTGTATTCGCAAAAAGAAAAGGAGTACTTGTGGCACCTTAGAGACTAACAAACACAGTCTTCGGGGTTCTCTTCTCCCATTTCCCCCTTGAGTCTACTCTCTGTAGGTCTTCCCTACCTTGGTAGGCCATGTGCAGCCCTACCATTTTGGAGTCCTTCTGCTCCCATGAAGTATGCTCTTCCTGACCCTCACCCTCAACTCCAGATCTAGCTTCCAGGCCCAGGCCCAAACCCTCCCCTGGTCAATGACCTCCTATAGAAACTTCCTGTTCTCTGCAACTTCTGCCACAGTTTCCTCCTCCTCCTATTCCCTGATCCCAGCTGATGTTTTAGGGACCAGTTGCCCTCAAGGAGGCCGCATCAAGAGGCTGTTACTGAGGCACAAGCGGGCTTTAAAAGGCCCAGTCCACCCTGTAACAAGAACACTGTGCCTTAGTACTTTGAACTCAGGTCCATCCAGTTCTAATAGGCTCTGATTCAGGAAAGCACTTAAAGCTGTGCTTAAGTGTCACTGAAGTCAATAGGACTATTTCGCTAGGAGGGTGGTGAAGCACTGGAATGGGTTACTTAGGGAGGTGGTGGAATCACCATCCTTAGAGGTTTTTAAGGCCCGGCTTGACAAAGCCCTGGCTGGGATGATTTAGTTGGGGACTGGTCCTGCTTTAAGCAGGGGATTGGACTAAACGGCCTCATGAGGTCTCTTCCAACTCTAATATTCTATGATTCTAGGACATGCTTCAATATAAGCATATGCTTAAAGTTAATCATGTGCTCAAGTGCTTTGCTGAATCGGGTCCACTGAGTGTGAGCGATCCAGTTTTCAGCACAAGATTGACTACATTACTTAGTTATAGAACCCTGCACAAAATGACTGTTAAACTTCTTCAGGCAATCTCTGCTGAACCTCTATGGCATGCCAGCAAAGGGGAGGCTTTGTTTATTTCCACTGCTGAAAAAACAACTTTAAAAAGAAAACATTTGTCATTGTGATGCTCTTGCAAGAGAGAAGGTGCAGCGCTAATCTCTTATTGGCATCTCATCGTGCTAAAAGAATTTATCAGGTTTAATTCCTCTGACAGGTGGTACAGATTTAGAACAACAGTATGGAATTTGATAGGCTCTCCTGCAGGTAGCTTAATCAATGTAATCTCCTGAGGCAACAAATACACTGCTCTTCATCACAGCCTGCTCTACAATCTTTTGTCTTACCTTCCTTGTTATTTTATAGGCAAGAAAATTGAGAGACTTAAGAAAAGAGCATTTAAAACCTTTTGCAGGAAAATATTTTACCTCCCAAGTTCTCTATTTAACTCCCCAAGACACTGAAACGGCTGGAATTAATACTCAGCTGTATTTCCTCAGAATAAAAATAATGCTGTAGGAAAACACAGACCCATCATATATGAGACATAAGAATGGGGTCAGAACATTACCCTACATGGTATTATCTGCGTAGTGAAACATAGAATCATAGAAGATTAGGGTTGGAAGAGACCTCAGGAGGTCCTCTAGTCCAACCCCCTGCTCAAAGCATGACTAACCCCAATTAAATCATCCCAGCCTGGGTTTTGTCAAGCCGGGCCTTAAAAACCTCTAAGGATGGAGATTCCACCACCTCCCTAGGTAACCCATTCCAGTGCTCCACCACCCTCCTAGTGAAATAGTGTTTCCTAATATCCAACCTAGACCTCCCCACTGCAACTTGAGACCATTGCTCCTTGTTCTGTCATCTGACACCACTGAAAACAGCCCAGCTCCATCCTCTTTGAAACCCCACTTCCGGAAGTTGAAGGCTGTTATCAAATCCCCCCTCACTCTTCTTTTCTGCAGACTAAATAAGCCCAATTCCCTCAGCCTCTCCTCATAAGTCATCTGTCCCAGCCCCCTAATCAATTTCGTTGCCCTCCGCTGGACTCTCTCCAATTTGTCCTCATCCTGTCTATAGCGGTGGGGACCAAAACTGGACTCAATACTCCAGATGTGGCCTCACCAGTGCCGAATAGAGGGGATTAATCACTTCCCTCGATCTGCTGACAATGCTCCTATTAATGCAGCTCAATATGCCATTAGCCTTCTTGGCAACAAGGGCACACTGCTGACTCAGATCCAGCTTCTCACCCACTGTAATCCCTAGGTCCTTTTCTGCAGAACTGCTGCTTAGCCAGTCGGTCCCCAGCCTGTAGCGGTGCAAGGGATTCTTCTGTCCTAAGTGCAGTACTCTGCACTTGTCCTTGTTGAACCTCATCAGATTTGTTTTGTCCCAATCCTCCAATTTGTCTAGGTCACTCTGGACCCTATCCCTATCCTCCAGCATATCTACCTCTCCCCACAGCTTAGTGTCATCGGGGGACTTACTGAAGGTGCAATCAATCCCATCATCCAGATCATTAATGAAGATGTTGAACAAAACCAGCCCCAGGACCGACCACTGGAGCATTCTGCTTGATACCGGATGGCGATTAGACATCGAGCCGTTGATCACTACCCATTGAGCCCAACAAGCTAGCCAGCTTTCTATCCACCTTATAGTCCATTCATCCAATCCATACTTTTTTAAATTGCTGGAAAGAATACTGTGGGAGACCGTAACAAAAGCTTTGCTAATCTCAAGGTATATCATGCCCACCACTTTCCCCATATCCACAGAGCCAGTTACCTCATCATAGGAGGCAATCAGGTTGGTCAGTCATGACTTGCCTTTGGTGAATCCATGGTGACTGTTCCTGATCATCTTCCTCTCCTTCAAGTGCTTCAAAATGGATTCCTTGAGGACCTACTCCATGATTTTTCCAGGAACTGAGGTGAGGCTGACCGGTCTGTAGTTCCCCAGACTCTCCTTCTTCCCTTTTGTAAATATGGGCACTATATTTGCCTTTTTCCAATTGTCCAGGACCTCCCCCGATCACCACGAGTTTTCAAAGATAATGGCCAATGGCTCTGCAATGACATCAGCCAACTCCCTCAGCACCTCAGGATGCAGTGCATCCAGCCCCATGGACTTGTGCATGTCCAGCTTTTCTAAATAGTCCTGAACCTGTTCTTTCACCATTGAGGGCTGCTCACCTCCTTCCCATACTGTACTGCCCAGTGCAGCAGTCTGGGAGCTGACCTTGTCTGTGAAGACTGAGGCAAAAAAAGCATCTAGTACTTCAGCTTTTTCCATATCATCTGTCACTAGGTTGCCTCCTCCATTCAGTAAGGGTCCCACACTTTCCCTGACCACCTTCTTGTTGCTAACATACCTGTACAAACCCTTCTCGTTATCCTTCACATCCTTTGCTAGGTGCAACTCCAGTTGTGTTTTGGCCTTCCTGATTACACTTCCTTCCTGCATGCTTGAGTAATATTTTTATACTCCTGCCTAGCCATCTGTCCAAATTTCCACTTCTTGTAAGCTTCCTTTTTGTGTTTAAGCTCACCGAAGGTTTCACTGTTAGGCCAAGCTGGTCGCCTGCCATATTTGCTATTCTTTCTGCACATTAGGATGGTTTGTTCCTGCGCCCTCAATAAGGCTTCTTTCAAATACAGCCAGCTCTCCTGGACTCCTTTCCCCCTCATATTAGCCACCCAGGAGATCCTGCCCATCAATTCCCTGACAGAGTCAAAGTCTGCTTTTCTGAAGTCCAGGGTCTGTATTCTGCTGCTCTCCTTTCTTCCTTTTTTCAGGATCCTGAACTCAACCATCTCATGGTCACTGCTGCACAGGTTGCCACCCACTTCTACTTCCCCTACCAGTTCTTCCCTGTTTGTGAGCAGTGGGTCAAGAGAAATATGGCCCCTAGTTGGTTCCCCCAGCACTTGTACCAAGAAGTTGTCCCAACACTCTCCAAAAACATCCTGGATTGTCTGTGCACTGCTGTATTGCTCTCCCAGCAGATGTCAGGGTGATTGAAGTCCCCTGTAAGACCCAGGGCCTGTGATCTGGAAACTTCTGTTATTGTCCGAAGAAAGCCTCATCTACCTCATTCTTCTGGTCCAGTGGTCTATAGCAGATGCCCACCGTGACACCACTCTTGTTGCTCTCGCCTCTAAACTTAACCCAAAGACTCTCAACAGGCTTTTCTCCAGTTTCATACTGGAGCTCTGAGCAATCATACTGTTCTCTTACTTACAGTACAACTCCTCCACCTTTCCTCCCCTGCCTGTCCTTCCTGAACAGTTTATACCCATCCATGACAGTGCTCCAATAATGTGAGTTTTCCCAACAAGTCTCTGTTATTCCAATCATATCATAGTTCCTTGACTGTGCCAGGACTTCCAATTTTTCCTGCTTGTTTCCCAGGCTTCTTGCATTCGTGTACAGGCACCTAAGATAACTAGCTGATAGCCCTGATTTCTCATTATTCAGGAAACCTCCCCTGTTGCACCCTCCTCCTTGTGTTTTCTCCCAGTATCCCATTTCCCCACTTACTTCAGGGTTTATGTTTCCATACCGCGAACCTAGTTTAAAGCCCTCCTTGTTAGGTTAGCAAGCCTGCGAAGATGCTCTTCTCTCTCTTCATTAGGTGGATCCCATCTCTCCCTGGCAATTCTTCTTTCTGGAACAACATCCCATGGTCGAAGAATCCAAAGCCCGTTCTCCAACACCAGCTGCGTAACCACGCATTTACTTCCAAAATTCGATGATCCCTACCTGGGCCTTTTCCTTCAACAGGGAGGATGGACGAGAACACAACTTGTGCTTCAAACTCCTTTATCCTTCTTCCCAGAGCCACATAGTCTGCAGTGACCCATTCAAGATCATTCTTGGCAGTATCATGGGTGCCTACATGGAAAAGTAGGAAGGGATAGGGGTCCGAGGGCTTGATCCGTCTTGGCAGACACTCTGTCACATCCTGAACGGTTGCTCCAGGCAAGCAGCACACTTCTCGAGTTTCCCAGTCTGGACGGCAGATGAATGACTCCGTCCTCCTTAGGAGGCAGTCCCTGATCACCACCACCTGTCTCCTTCTCTTGGGAGTGGTGATCATGGAACCCCCATCCCAAGGACAATGCATCCAATGCCTTCCGGTCGATGGGGTCTCCTTCTGATCCCTTCCCTCAGAAGACTCTTCCAAACCATTCTCCGCCATAGCACCAGTGAATAGAGCCTGAAAACAGTTTCTTACCTCTATCTGCTTTGTGGGTACATGGGTTCTCCTCTTTCTTCTGCTGGAGGTCACATGCTGCCAGTTTTCTTCCTTGTTCTGCACTGTCCTCTCTGATTATTCAGCATGCGGTGCCTG
This sequence comes from Lepidochelys olivacea, assembly GCF_965140295.1. Classification (NCBI taxonomy): domain Eukaryota; kingdom Metazoa; phylum Chordata; order Testudines; family Cheloniidae; genus Lepidochelys; species Lepidochelys olivacea. The sequence continues at coordinate 132,510,804 of NC_140415.1, forward strand.
CAGTAACAAATGCTGACTTCTATCCAGAAAGTCTTCATTTTCTCTGATGCAATGCAGGGTGGTGATACTTGGGTCTCTAGTTCTTTAACCTTCTCTTCCAATATGGAGACCAGCTTATGCTTCATACAGACGAAGTCATTTCTATCCTCTGGGAGAAGGACAAACATGGCACATCCTGTGCAGATCACAACAGCTGATAGCTCACTATCCATATTGTCTTCCTTCTAAGAGCCTCTTCAGATATTGTATTTACTGCTCACAGAAGCCTGAAAGGCAAAAACTCTGTGGGAACTCCCCCCAGGTGAACTCCCAGGCAAACTCCCTCTGTTTGCTTCTCCTCTGTTCGCAGCTCAGTGGGCAGAAGATTCTGTAAGGTGTCCCTTATGAAGTTTCCTCTGTGCTCCTCCTTAGTGGATCAGGCCCCCCTAGAAGAAAGCAAAGATCTGGCCCACAAACTCCATGGATATCCCAAGATCCACAGGAATACAGGACCATCTGCACAGAGGGCCAGTACCTCAACAGCCACCCTTCCAGTGGTGCCAATTAAAGAGAGCAGGGGAAGGGGAGCAGCAAGGTTTTTGCACTTCCTCAGAATTCCATAGGCCATGAAGCTGGGGCGGGGGGCATGGCCTGACCACTTTTAAGCAGTGGTCCCAAACTAAATCAGCAGGGCTGCGGCTGGAGCAGTCCAGAGTGTCGCTCTGGCTCCATGGTCACAATGCTGCTGAAGTTTGGCCCGGCTGCCACTTCATATAAACGTAGGGGTGGCCAGGTCAAACAGTGCTGACACCTGGTGCACAGGATATTCCTGGGGGAATTCTGCACCAAAAAATAAAAATTCTGCTTACAATATTTTTTAATTCTGCAAAATTCTGCATATTTTATTTGTCAAAATAACGCAATATAATCACACAGGTTTTAATTATTTTGGTAATTTATTTAAATTACAGTACAATGGATGGAGAATGGGAATGTGTCTGGGCTGCACAGACACACAGAGCACTGCTGCCAGGGGGAACGCTGCCTCCTCACTACTGAGTGTCTGCACCAGACGCATCCCGAGAAATCGGGGGGGGGGGGAGACATGACCCCCCAGGAACCTTTCATTTGTGCCCCCAACACACACACACACACACACACACACTAGCCCCAGCTAGAGCACAGGACTGAGCCGTAGGTTTAAGAAGAAAAAACCCAATAAATGTGAGGGCAGTAAAAATATCAAATGAACTTCTACACTGGAAAAGGAAAGCACCCCTCCCAATTTACCCTATGGGGTTTAATCTCACCTCAGTCACCAAGACCAGTGAGATCAGAGACAACCTAAGGAATACCGTTTAGTTATAACATGCAGAGAAAAAGCAAAGGGGGAAACAGCAAAACATTTAAACACAAAAACGCTCCTAAAAAAAAAAAAAGGATTTCAGCTGCAACAGCCTTAAAAATGTATGATTAGCTAAATATTTGATGAGGTGTTACTGAGACAGGCCATCCGTTCCTTAGGAATTATAGTGCTCATGTGTGCAGAACATCTTAGCACAGTAAACACCCATTTCTTTTGTTTTCAATTGGAATTTTATTCTGGTACACTTTTGGAAAGCAGATGAAAAGTTCAGGCAAGATGAGCACACAAGAACAACTCTGTTCTATCCAGAGCCCTCTCTTTCATTTCAAATGAACTGTCTCCAATCACTTAAAATCAGTGCTGCCAACTGAATGGAATACCTGTAATGCTGAGGTGGAAGTGCTCTATGAAAACACTAAGGGAAAGCACCCCTGTTTAAGTGCTAAGATGTTTGTAACTTTACTGTCCATTTCATGGCTATATCATTGCATTATTATGGTCTAAAAATGCCTCTCTCTCTCATTGATCAAGTTCTGCATGAAATTATAAATTATAAAATGGCTTGTACAAACCTCTCAGTAATATGTCACCACAATGAGCACACAATTAATATTTATACAACTGTAGCTAAAAGTGCAACATGACTCTCAAAAAGTTTTAAATACATAGAAAAATTAGCTAACTACAACCTGTAGAAATGACTTGAAAGGCAACAAAATCCAAATAAGAGAAAAGGAAAGGAATCAGAATAAAATCAAGGGGAGACTCACACTCTTCCCAACAGACTTTTTGAAATCAGCATTGTTTCATATTTGAGTTTGTCACACAGCATGCTGTGCAGGGACCAGGCATCTGGAGAGGACCATGGTTGAAACTAATTGATTTCTCCATGAAGACAAATAGATGGCAAATCTTTACTATACATTCCTAGAATCTAGTACATGCATTCATTCTAAAGTCTTCCCACGTCAGAGATGTGTCTAATAAGATGGCATGGTCACAAGCCAGAGACAGTGTGGTCCAGTGCATAGGATACTAGACGGGGAGCTGGGGTCTATTTCCAGCTCTGCCACTGACCTGCTGTGTGATCTTAGGCAAGTCATTTCCACTCCCCGTCTTGTCTATTTGGACTCCAACTATTAGGAGGAGGGACAGCTGCTCGCTATATGCTTACAGGGTGCCTAGCACAGTGGGCCCTGTAGGTGTTACCATAATGCAAAACAGTAATTAGTGGTATTAAGAGAGAGAAAAAGTTCACACAGCAGAAGACGACTCCCAAGAAAAGATCATATGCACAATGCAAACATGAAGATACAAACTTGAAAGTAAATTAAAGCTGACCAAATACTAGAGGGATTCTTTAAAAATTAGCATACACAGCACTTCATGGTATGTGAATCTCAGTAAATGTAAAGTAAATATTTACTTCTAAAATCATTCAGCCTCCTGACTGAGAATCATTGTATTTGCCAAATGAATCTAACGCTGTATAACATTACAGATTAAATAAATAGCAGAAGGTGAATCTCATTTGCAGTTTATTATTATTGATGGCAGAGTGAAGGAATTACCTTCGCATGTATTATAAAGAAGCTGTGTGGTCTAGGGGATAGGGCACTAGAGAACTAGTTCTGCGTCTACCAACCCATCACATTCCCCTCTCCTGCTTTGTCTCTCTGGTCTATTTAGATGGTAAGGTCTTCAGGGCAGGGATTGTCTCTTACTATCTGTATGTACAATTCATAGATTCCAAGGCCAGAAGGGATCATTGTGATTAGTCTGACCTCCTTTATAACACACAAGAATGGCCATACTGGGTCAGACCAATGGTCCATCTAGCCCAGTATCCTGTCTTCCAACAAGAAAAGGAGGACTTGTGGCACCTTAGAGACTAACCAATTTATTAATAAATAAATATTTATAAATAAATAAATAAAATAAATAAATTTATTAATAAATAAATAAATAATTATATAATAAATTGGTTAGTCTCTAAGGTGCCACAAGTCCTCCTTTTCTTTTTGCGAATACAGACTAACACGGCTGTTACTCTGAAACCTGTCTTCCAACAGTGGCCCGTGCCAGATGCTTCAGAGGGAATGAATACAACAGGGCAACTTCAAGTGATCAATCTTCTGTTGTTTGATCCCAGCTTCTAGCAGTAGAACTTTCATACAGGCCACAGAACTTCCCCAAAATAATTCCTAGAACAGATCTTTTAGAAAAAAACATCCAATCTTGATTTAAAAATTCCCAGCGATTGAGAACCCACTGTGATCCTCTGTAAGTTGCTCTGTAAGTTGCTCCAGTGGTTACTGTCACTGTTAAAAATGTATGCCTTATTTCCAGTCTGAAACCTCATGGAGCCCTAATCTTGGTTGGGATTTTTAAGCTGCTATTGTAATATAAATAAATAATACTGTGGTAGAAAGAGAACAAACATAGGCCTTCACCTAGTCCTGTAATTATATCCATGTGGAGAGACCCCCACATTTATAGGGGGCCCTTTTGAAGTCAGTGAGCTCTGTCTGCGTGGATTAGATTGCATGATCAGGGCCAGAGAAGTTCTCTAATTTTCTCTGATGCTTCCAGATGAACCTTCCCTAAACACAAGCTCACACAGCGAAAACGACATGTGGCCTGGGCTGATGAGCCAGCCAGCCAGCCAACTTCTTTCCCTGACCATTGCAAAGCTCACTGCTGGGCTACTGAAAACCATTCTGAATTACATAACATATAATAATTTGCTGCTGGGAGACAACAACCATGCATAATGGCACATGAATATTTAACAGCTTTGTAAGTTGCAGTGCAAATGGCTATTTTTGCCATGTAGAATATGATACTTCTATAGCTCTACATCCCACTATAATGTCTCCACTGCTATCCACATCCATGACTTTGGCATCCACAGCCTCCCTTGGCATCAGGAGAGTGAATCCTAAAGACATCAGCCGCCCTGCGACATACTGGGTGGGATTTTCAACAGTACTCATTAACCTAATTTTGCTCCCATGGAAGTCAGTGGGAGTTTTACCCCTGTGGTTAGTGGTTTGGAAAATCTTGCCTACTAGCCATGGACTGGGTATTCAGAAACACTCCTATTGAAGTCAATGTTCAATGCCTCTGAAAATCAGGCCAATCTGTTTGTGTTCTGTAACCCATACTCTCTGGGCAACTTCTTAGCGTACCCGCAATGTGCCTCCGGTGGCATATGACCAGGGTTCACCACTGGATTTGGTCCGCTGGTTGCATCATTAACTTCCCTGGCCTGGGCTAGGCACTGACTGGGGGCGCAATATGAATGCTGATCCATGCCCTCATCTCTGGGCATTATGGAGCAGATCACAAGTTATGGAAATGACTTTAGGGTAAAAATATGCAATTCAAGAAAACACTGACTTTCTTAGCACTGTGTGTCATTACAAGCAAGAACGTGTTTTGGGCAAACACTTGATTTTGTTTATTAAAATACTTTAGTGTGTGATCTGAAATGCTCCTCTTCTGTAAAGATGCTTTGATGATACAAAAAAACAGATAGCCACCCAGCAATCATTAGTGTAGGGCTTGACCTTGCATTCCTTAAGCAGCCAGAATCCTCAGAGGGCAATGGAAGTTTGGAGTGCTGAGAGAAGGCAGGACTGGGCTCCTCCATTTGGAGAGTAACACATAACCCTGCTACTCTTTTAACTGACTTGTTACTAATAACTTTTCACAGAGAACAGTGTATGGCAGAGCTAGTATAATGCATGTGTAAACAGCCAGGCACAGATGAAAGCCCCTTTGCATAGGATCTCCACCAGTGGGGAATTCCCGGGTGGAATAGATGCAGCTCTGCTGGCTCCATGCCACTCTCTCTCCGATGCTTGGTGTAGGGAACATTGCCAGAAGAGCCCAGGTGAGATCAAAGAACCCCTGCATTCCAGCAATCCTCAGCAGCCAGAACAGTGCAGGGTGGTATAAATTAGTATAAATTAGGGAAGAATTAGTAGGGGAAGCAAAAGTGGATGGGAATCTGGGAGGCAGTGACCATGAGTTGGTCGAGTTCAGGATCCTGACACAGGGAAGAAAGATAAGCAGCAGAATACGGACCCTGGACTTCAGGAAAGCAGATTTCGACTCCCTCAGGAAACTGATGGGTAGGATCCCCTGGAGGAATAACATGAGGGGGAAAGGAGTCCAGGAGAGCTGGCTGTATTTCAAGGAATCCCTATTGAGGTTACAGGGACAAACCATCCCGATGGGTCGAAAGAATAGTAAATATGGCAGGCGACCAGCTTGGCTTAACAGTGAAATCTTTGCGGATCTTAAACATAAAAAAGAAGCTTACAAGAAGTGGAAGATTGGACAAATAACCAGGGAAGAGTATAAAAATATTGCTCGGGCATGTAGGAATGAAATCAGGAAGGCCAAATCTCACCTGGAGCTGCAGCTAGCAAGATATGTTAAGAGCAACAAGAAGGGTTTCTTCACATATGTTGGCAACAAAAAGAAAGCCAAGGAAAGTGTGGGCCCCTTACTGAATGAGGGAGGCAACCTAGTGACAGAGGATGTGGAAAAAGCTAATGTACTCAATGCTTTTTTTGCCTCTGTCTTCACGAACAAGGTCAGCTCCCAGACTGCTGCGCTGGGCATCACAGCATGGGGAGTAGGTGGCCAGCCCTCTGTGGAGAAAGAAGTGGTTAGGGACTATTTAGAAAAGCTGGACGTGCACAAGTCCATGGGGCCGGATGCGTTGCATCTGAGAGTGCTAAAGGAGTTGGCGGCTGTGATTGCAGAGCCATTGGCCATTATCTTTGAAAACTCGTGGAGATCGGAGAAAGTCCCAGATGACTGGAAAAAGGCTAATGTAGTGCCCATCTTTAAAAAAGGGAAGAAGGAGGATCCTGGGAACTACAGGCCAGTCAGCCTCACCTCAGTCCCTGGAAAAATCATGTAGCAGGTCCTCAAGGAATCAATCCTGAAGTACTTACATGAGAGGAAAGTGATCAGGAACAGTCAGCATGGATTCACCAAGGGAAAGTCATGCCTGACTAATCTAATTGCCTTCTATGATGAGATTACTGGTTCTGTGGATGAAGGGAAAGCAGTGGATGTATTGTTTCTTGACTTTAGCAAAGCTTTTGACATGGTCTCCCACAGTATTCTTGTCAGCAAGTTAAAGAAGTATGGGCTGGATGAATGCACTATAAGGTGGGTAGAAAGTTGGCTAGATTGTCGGGCTCAACGGGTAGTGATCAATGGCTCCATGTCTAGTTGGCAGCCGGTATCAAGTGGAGTGCCCCAAGGGTCGGTCCTGGGGCCGGTTTTGTTCAATATCTTCATAAATGATCTGGAGGATGGTGTGGATTGCACTCTCAGCAAATTTGCGGATAATACTAAACTAGGAGGAGTGGTAGATACGCTGGAGGGCAGGGATAGGATACAGAGGGACCTAGACAAATTGGAGGATTGGGCCAAAAGAAATCTGATGAGGTTCAATAAGGATAAGTGCAGGGTCCTGCACTTAGGACGGAAGAACCCAATGCACAGCTACAGACTAGGGACCGAATGGCTAGGCAGCAGTTCTGCGGAAAAGGACCTAGGGGTGACAGTGGACGAGAAGCTGGATATGAGTCAGCAGTGTGCCCTTGTTGCCAAGAAGGCCAATGGCACTTTGGGATGTATAAGTAGGGGCATAGCGAGCAGATCGAGGGACGTGATCGTTCCCCTCTATTCGACATTGGTGAGGCCTCATCTGGAGTACTGTGTCCAGTTTTGGGCCCCACACTACAAGAAGGATGTGGATAAATTGGAGAGAGTCCAGCGAAGGGCAACAAAAATGATTAGGGGTCTGGAACACATGAGTTATGAGGAGAGGCTGAGGGAGCTGGGATTGTTTAGCCTGCAGAAGAGAAGAATGAGGGGGGATTTGATAGCTGCTTTCAACTACCTGAAAGGGGGTTCCAAAGAGGATGGCTCTAGACTGTTCTCAATGGTAGCAGATGACAGAACGAGGAGTAATGGTCTCAAGTTGCAGTGGGGGAGGTTTAGATTGGATATTAGGAAAAACTTTTTCACTAAGAGGGTGGTGAAACACTAGAATGCGTTACCTAGGGAGGTGGTAGAATCTCCTTCCTTAGAGGTTTTTAAGGTCAGGCTTGACAAAGCCCTGGCTGGGATGATTTAACTGGGAATTGGTCCTGCTTTGAGCAGGGGGTTGGACTAGATGACCTTCTGGGGTCCCTTCCAACCCTGATATTCTATGATTCTATGATTCGTCTGGAGTACTGTGTCCAGTTTTGGGCCTCACACTACAAGAAGGATGTGGAAAAACTGGAGAGAGTCCAGCGGAGGGCAACAAAAATTATTAGGGGACTGGAACACATGACTTATGAGCAGACGCTGAGGGAGCTGGGATTGTTTAGCCTGCAGAAGAGAAGAATGAGGGGGGATTTGATAGCTGCTTTCAACTACCTGAGAGGTGGTTCCAAAGAGGATGGTTCTAGACTATTCTCAGTGGTAGAAGATGACAGAAGGAGGAGTAATGGTCTCAAGCTGCAGTGGGGGAGGTTTAGGTTGGATATTAGGAAAAACTTTTTCACTAGGAGGGTGGTGCAACACTGGAATGCGTTACCTAGGGAGGTGGTAGAATCTCCTTCCTTAGAGGTCTTTAAGGTCAGGCTTGACAAACCCCTGGCTGGGATGATTTAACTGGGGATTGGTCCTGCTTTGAGCAGGGGGTTGGACTAGATGACCTCCTGAGGTCCCTTCCAACCCTGATATTCTGTGATTCTATGAATTAGGGTACTCTAAACTAGACGCAGGATTGGAGAGATGCACTTGTCTCCTTGACACCCAGAGCTTCTCGGCATAGTTGAGAATCTGGGATTGAATGTATTCAGTTTTATAGTCATTTCCTTGGAAAACTGAAACATATGGCTCCAGAAAATACCCAGGCCCAAAGCATCCCTGGATTCTGATGTCAGCTCTAGAACAGGGGCAGGCAAACTTTTTGGCCTGACGGCCACATTGGGTTTCCAAAATTGTATGGAGGGCTGGTTAGGGGAGGCTGTGTCTCCCCAGACAGCCAGGCGTGGCCCGGCCCCCGCCTCCTATTCGACCCCCCCATCCTGCTTCTCGCCCCCTGACGGCGTGGCCTGGCCCCCTGCCCCATCCAACACCGCCCCCCCTGTTCCTGACGGCTCCCCCCGGGACTCCTGCCCCATCCACCACCCCCAGGCCCCGTACCCCTGACTGCCCCCTGCTGCCCCATCCAACCCCCCCCCGCCGTTCCTGACTGCCCCCCCCGGGACCTGTGCCCCATCCAACCCCCCTGTTCCCCGCCCTCTGACTGCCCTGACCCCTATCCACACCCCCAACCCCTGACCACACCCCTGAACTCTCCTGCCCTCTATCCAACCCCCCATGCCCCCTTACTGCGCCACCCAGAGCACCGGGTCAGGCCACGGCTCTGCAACTGCGCTGCTTGGCCGCCCAGAGCCTTGCGCCGGCAGCGCAGTAAGCTGAGGCTGTGGGGGTGGGGGACAGCAGGGGAGGGGCTGGGGATGAGCCCCCCAGGCCAGGAGCCTAGGGCTGGGCAGGAGGGTCCTGCGGGCCGGATGTGGCCTGCGGGCTGTAGTTTGCCCACCTCTGCTCTAGAATCTAAGCTTTCCTATTTTAAATTTGACATTTCTTGCTTTTTTATCGTGACTTCAGTAGGAGCATATTTAGTGACAGACAGAACAAACAGAACTAGACAGCTCCATGACTCCTTACTGGCTTGTCTCCTTACTGCTCTCATAGCCGTATCAAGAAACTTGATTAATTTCTTCCCTTTTAACATTTTTGTAATAAAGATTTTATTCCCAGAATGAAATTACAGCCTAATGTTCCTAATATCCCAAATATTTTGAATACATTTGATGTAAACAGTTCAAAGTGACCTAGAAATTCAAAAAAGAAACAATACCTGGAGAAAACTGGTTTTTAAAAGGTATCACACCTGGCTGGGTATTATTTCCTGAAAAACACTGTGGGGTTTTTCCGGAGTGCTAACAAATGTAGGTCCTGACCCTGCGTGTGACCAACTTTACACGCTGTGCGAATCCTGGACACTGGCAGCACATAGAAGTTAAGCACACACATAAATCTCTACAGGATTGGGGCACTAGCAATATGAGGGGTCACAATTCTCATTGGTGTCAACAACATACTTCCACTGACTCTAATGGAGCTACACTAATTTATACCGTCTGAGACTCTCACATTTATTGGCAGACATACTCAAAGCAATTCAGGGTTGTGCCCCAGGGAATTCAGAAGAGACATTTATTTCATAATAAAAAGACCTTAAACCACTTAAGTGATAGAACTTGAGCGTGTGTTAACTAGGCTGTGACATTCGGCTGTGTACCCTCCTATATCACAATCCTATTAATCCCATAATTAACACTCGCCGGGTAGCAGAAAAGAAAAGGCACTGCACAAGTCTATGAACACAGATGGGAAATATTGATGATCACTGGTCAGTAGCAATCAGTAACAAAAGCTGATCATTACTGCCCTATATTCTAGCACTACAGACATTCAGTTAAGAATACTCAGCTTGCATCCCTTATTCACCTTCTTCTGCAGCATAGGCCACTTGCTAGGATCATCTGGGTATATCTCAGTGCCCTACCATTGCAGGGGCTTTGAGCATTAGTGTATCTCAGTCCCTTCTGTTCTCTGCTTGTGGCACACATTATTTTAGTCTCCCAGGGACTGCAATACTTTAGTCTAATCCTGGTTTTGGGGATGGTGTGCAGGTGGCTGGGTCGTGTTGGTGGCCTGTGATATACAGGAGGTCAGACTACATCTGGTGGTCCCTTCTGGCCTTATACACTAACTCTGTCAGATCCCCAATGAAATTAACAATACAAATTTAAAGCAAATCAGCATAAATATCTAATAAGATATACCTTATTCTGTCATCACGATGTGCTGCATCATCACAGTGGAAACAGGCACTCTGGCAATGGCAATTGATGGTGCACTGTGATAACAGTGGTGCTTCATCAGCTGGCAATCATGCTATTAGTGTGCCATACGAACATGAGAACGGCCAGACTGGGTCAGACCAACGGTCCATCTAGCCCGGTATCCGGTCTTCCGACAGTGGCCAGCGTCAGGGGCCCCAGAGGGAATGAACAGAACAGGGAATCATCCAGTAATCCATTCCCTGTCGCCCATTCCCAGCTTCCGGCAAACAGAGGCTAGGGACACTTTAGGGTATGCTTTTGCATCTCTGGCCATTCTGGCTAATAGCCATTGATGGACCTGTCCTCCTTGAATTTATCTAGTTCTTTTCTGAACCCTGTTATAGTCTTGGCCTTCACAACATCCTCTGGCAAAGAGTTCCACAGGTGGGCTGTGTGTTGTGTGAAGAAATACTTCCCTTTGTTTATTTTAAAACTGCTGCCTATTAATTTCATTGGGTGACCCCTAGTTCTTGTATCATGAGAAGGGGTAAATAACACTTCCTTATTTACTTTCTCCACACTGGTCATGATTTTACTGACCTCTAGTATATCCCCCCTTAGTCGTCTCTTTTCCAAGCTGAAAAGCCCCCGTCTTACTAATTGCTCCTCATATGGAAGCCATTCCATTCCGCTAATCATTTTTGTTGCCCTTTTCTGTACCTTTTCCAATGTATTTTTTTTGAGATGGAGCGACCACATCTGCATGCAGTATTCAAGATGTGGGCGTACCATGGATTTGTATAGAAGCAATATGATATTTTCTGTGTTATTATCTATCCCTTTCTTAATGATTCCCAACATTCTGTTTGCTTTTTTGACTGACGCTGCACATTGAGTGGATGTTTTCAGAGAATTATCCACAATGACTCCAAGGTCTCTTTCTTGAGTGAAAACAGCTAAAATTTTATATGTATAGTTGGGATTATGTTTTCCAATATGCATTACTTTGCATTTATCTGCAGGAGCAATACGGTCAAATCACTCACCGCTTTTTCCCTAAACAGCACATTATTACTATAAAATATACATCTATACTGTTATGTTTTATGTCATACACATGGAGAAGTTAGATAAAAAACATCAAATACTCTTGCAGCATAACACTACTTTATTTCTTACAATCCAGAACATCACCACATATTAACCAAAAACACACACACAGAGAAAGTAGGCTGCTCCACAAGGCAAATAGACACAACACAACCCACTCTGTTCTAGACTGGTTTTCCAGACCCACTCTGATCACACACTTCCCTACATAGCCCCCAAGTCTGCAAGCAGGACCAGGAAACTTCCCCACTCTTAAAGTGATAACTTGCAATTCATACACAATCTTCAATACACCACATATACAACATACCTGTATATTATTATGGCTTTTATTAAAATTAAGACTGCAGCCATTCTCTAGTTCTTTTTAAAGAAAGCATTAAAGGAGAAAACAAGGTTTTGTGCAGTTACATGACTTAAAAATAGCAAAACGGTATACAAATGAAGACATTTTAAGTCTAATGATTAAGAAGTCTAATAGTGGAGGTTGCTGAAAGTTTGATACTTTTATTTATTTTATATATTTATTGCTGAACTGATGTTTTTAATTTGCAAAACAAAACAAGAAAAAAGGAAAGAAGGAAAGAAGATGGGGAGTAGATGGCCAGCCCTCTGTGGAGAAAGAGGTGGTTAGGGACTATTTAGAAAAGCTAGACGTGCACAAGTCCATGGGGCCGGACGAGTTGCATCCGAGAGTGCTGAAGGAATTGGCGGCTGTGATTGCAGAGCCATTGGCCATTATCTTTGAAAACTCATGGCGATCGGGGGAAGTCCCAGATGACTGGAAAAAGGCTAATGTAGTGCCAATCTTTAAAAAAGGGAAGAAGGAGGATCCTGGGTACTACAGGCCAGTCAGCCTCACCTCAGTCCCCGGAAAAATCATGGAGCAGGTCCTCAAGGAATCAATCCTGAAGCACTTACATGAGAGGAAAGTGATCAGGAACAGTCAGCACGGATTCACCAAGGGAAGGTCATGCCTGACTAATCTAATCGCCTTCTATGATGAGATTACTGGTTCTGTGGATGAAGGGAAAGCAGTGGATGTATTGTTTCTTGACTTTAGCAAAGCTTTTGACATGGTCTCCCACAGTATTCTTGTCAGCAAGTTAAAGAAGTATGGGCTGGATGAATGCACTATAAGGTGGGTAGAAAGTTGGCTAGATTGTCGGGCTCAACGGGTAGTGATCAATGGCTCCATGTCTAGTTGGCAGCTGGTGTCAAGTGGGGTGCCCCAGGGGTCGGTTTTGTTCAATATCTTCATAAATGATCTGGAGGATGGTGTAGATTGCACTCTCAGCAAATTTGCGGATGATACTAAACTAGGAGGAGTGGTAGATACACTGGAGGGCAGGGATAGGATACAGAGGGACCTACACAAATTGGAGGATTGGGCCAAAAGAAATCTGATGAGGTTCAATAAGGATAAGAGCAGGGTCCTGAATTTAGGGCGGAAGAACCCAATGCACAGCTACAGACTAGGGACCAAATGGCTTGGCAGCAGTTCTGTGGAAAAGAACCTAGGGGTGACAGTGGACGAGAAGCTGCATATGAGTCAGCAGTGTGCCCTTGTTGCCAAGAAGGCTAATGGCATTTTGGGATGTATAAGTAGGGGCATAGCGAGCAGATCGAGGGACGTGATCGTTCCCCTCTATTCGACATTGGTGAGGCCTCATCTGGAGTACTGTGTCCAGTTTTGGGCCCCACACTACAAGAAGGATGTGGATAAATTGGAGAGAGTCCAGCGAAGGGCAACAAAAATGATTAGGGGTCTAGAACACATGACTTATGAGGAGAAGCTGAGGGAACTGGGATTGTTTAGTCTGCAGAAGAGAAGAATGAGGGGGGATTTGATAGCTGCTTTCAACTACCTGAGAGGTGGTTCCAGAGAGGATGGTTCTAGACTGTTCTCAGTGGTAGAAGAGGACGGGACAAGGAGTAATGTCTCAAGTTGCAGTGGGGGAGGTCTAGGTTGGATATTAGGAAAAACCTTTTCACTAGGAGAGTGGTGAAACACTGGAATGCGTTACCTAGGGAGGTGGTAGAATCTCCTTCCTTAGAAGTTTTTAAGGTCAGGCTTGACAAAGCCCCGGCTGGAATGATTTAGTTGGGGATTGGTCCTGCTTTGAGCAGGGGGTTGGACTAGATGACCTCCTGAAGTCCCTTCCAACCCTGATATTCTATGAGTCTAGGATTCTATGAAAGGAGAGAAGGGCCAACCACTGACCTGGTGTAAATTGCTGTAGCTCCACCGACTCCAGTGGAGTTATAGCAATTTACACCAGGTCAGAGTCTGGTCCCAAGTGTCCCAAGCGCATGTGCCAAAAACCTGACTGATCTGAGGTTTCAAGCCCCCAGATGTGGTTTGAATGGAAATGCTGACTGACACTGATCTCTACCAACCCAACTGGTGGGCCCTGGTACAAAACAGAAACATTTGTGCATTTCAGAATGATGTCTTATAAAATCAGCACATCTGTGTGCAGTAACTGAATTTATGAGATACACGGTGACCTGAGATTGCACTACTGAGATCACAATGGAGTTGTAACTGGTGCTAATCACTACCTTTACCTGAAGAGGCCAGAAGCTTGCTGCAGTTATCTGAATTCATGGTCCTTTGATTTAGCTAACAATATCTGCTGAGTTGTTTTCTGTTGTCCTTTTTATTTTTGGGGGGGAGGGTTTGTAATGGTGCTCTTTGAAATATCCCATCTCTGGTTTAACCAACCATGTAGTCAGTTTCATTAATTCTAAGGAGAATTAGGATACCAAATCCCTTACACAGCTTTGAAAATCTCACCCCAGATTGCCTCTCACTCTCCTGGAAGGGATTGCTATTGCCATTTTAACACCTACAACCACCTGAAACAAAAAGGTGTGGGTTTAAATACGTTTTAATCCTCAGTCATTTAATGAATGTCTTAAATATTTGTGATACGTGTACGTTAGACATTTGCGATGACATGTTATGCAACCATCGCGGCAATCTCTCTCTGAATAAGTGCTTGAGTTCAGTCTCCTTGGAGACAACTGTGTATCCTGCAGAAAAATCAAGTCTCGCGATTCCCATTTGGCTTCAAGATTTATTCTTTATGAAAGCTCAGCCTCTGCTTTCTGTCACAACTAACTGGAGACCTTTTGTTTTATGACTTTTATGCACCTGTAACAAAGCATAATATGTGCACTTGCCATCTTTTGTCTGAAGGTACATCTAGACTGCCATCAGAGGTGTGACTGCAGCTCAGACGGGCATACCCAGGCTCGTTGCCATCTAGCTAACATACCTAGACAGAGCACGGAAGCCCCAGTGGCCCAGCCTCAGTGTAGGCTAGCAACGCAAATACATACCCAGGGTTCCAGGTCCTGGGCTTGCACTGCAATACCCAAAAGTTATTAAACAGTTTTTCTAGAAAACATTTCACTCAAATCTTATGGAGAAGATGTTTTGTAAGAGATGAAGAGGATTCTCAAAAGAAGACTGTAGCATTTCTACCAGTCAAGGCTCAATCCTGCAAGGTGCTGAGCACTCTTCTCTAGGTGGATATCAACTGGGTATGTCTACACTGCATTGTAAACCTGGGTCTGTGGGACCTATGCTTGTAGATTTGGTGTTTCCAAGCCTGCACTTGAGCATCCACACTCCACTGTAGAGCTGGGTTTACAATTGCTGGACCTAGGTCTCACAACCATACTAACATGTTTGTACTGCACTGCACGGACCTTCTGACTCAGGTCAGTGGCTGGAGCTGCATCCACACTGCAAAATGAGAGAACTGTACCTCCCTGAGGTCACAACCTCTTGCCCCTCCCCAACAACAGAAGTTCCCCTAGGGTTAGGTGGCTTTGCATCACTGTAAACCAATGACTAAATGCCACAGTTTGGCTCTGAAAATATTGTTGATCATATGAAGAAAGTCTGAGAAGTTAGGGGTTTGGGTTTTTTTTTCATTCTCCTCGGTTTTTGTATTAGAAATGCAGGTCTTCTCCGTCTTGCTTTTCCTGGGCTATTCTATGGACCACTGGAGAACTTATAGGATCATGACATCAGAGAACTTATGAAAGTGAAACCTGATTAATTAAGAAGGAAATGATTGTTACTCAGGCTGCTCTTTCTATCTGGGTACTTAGTATGACTTTGATTAGCCCTGGTGAATCAGAGGAGAAGTGGCAGGAAGCCAGTTGTGGCCCTGGAACAAGTTAGAATAGCTGGGGGGCTTCTGTAGCTTGTGCCTGCTGACAACAGTCCCACAAGAATTGTCCACTAGCTGAGCATAGCTGTAGTACATTGTATTCAAGCCCCTCCTTTCTGCCACTGCCCACCCCTGACACAAACCCTGTGCTGGGAACTTATGGGGAAGGCAGCATGGGAAGATCTAAGCCTATGCCAAGGGAATTACCACCTTATTGCCTTCTATGATGAGATAACTAGCATTGAGGATGTGGGGAAAGTAGTGGATGTGATATATCTTGACTTTAGCAAAGTTTTTGATGCGGCTTCCCACAGTATTCTTGCCAGCAAGTTAAAGAAGTATGGATTGGATGAATGGACCATAAGGTGGACAGAAAGCTGGCTAGATTGTCAGGCTCAATGGGTAGTGATCGATGGCTCGATCTCTAGTTGGTAGCCGGTATCAAGCAGAGTGCCCCGGGGTCAGTCCTGGGGCCGGTTTTGTTCAACATCTTCATTAATGATCTGGATGATGGGATTAATTGCACCCTCAGCAGTTCGCAGATGACACTAAGCTGGGGGGAGAGAGACAGATACGCTGGAGAGTAGGGATAGGGTCCAGAGTGACCTAGACAAATAGGAGGATTAGGCCAAAAGAAATCTGATGAGGTTCAACAATGACACGTGCAGAGTCCTGCACTTAGGCAGGAAGACTCCCATGCACCGCTACAGGCTGGGGATCGACTGGCTCAGCAGCAGTTCTGCAGAAAAGGACCTAGGGGTTACAGTGGACGAGAAGCTGGATACGAGTCAACAGTGTTGTTGAGGTCTCTAGTTACAGCCAGAATAAAAATTAATTAGAATTAGGGCTGTCAAGCAACTAAAAATATTAATTGTGATGAATCGTGCGATTAATTGCACTGTTAAACAATAATAGAATACCATTTATTTAAATATTTTTGGATGTTTTCTACATTTTCAAATAAATTGATTTCAATTACAACACAAAATACAAAGTGTATAGTGCTCAATTTATATTTATTTTTTATTACAAGTACTTGCACTGTAAAAAAACAAAAGAAATAGTATTTTTCAATTCACCTAATACAAGTACTATAGTGCAATCTCTTTATCATGAAAGTTGAACTTACAAATGTAGAATTATGTACAAAAATAACTGCATTCAAAAATAAAACAATGTAAAATGTTAGAGCCTGCAAGTCCACTCAGTCCTACTTCAGCCAATCGCTCAGACAAACAAGTTTGGTTAAATATTGCAGGAGATAATGCTGCCCACTTCTTGTTTACAACGTCACCTGAAAGTGAGAACAGTCATTCATATGGCTCTGTTGTAGCTGGTGGCGCAAGATGTTTATGTACCAGATGCACTAAAGATTCATATGCTTCAATCACCATTCCAGAGGACATGCGTCCATGCTGATGACGGGTTCTGCTCGATAACGATCCAAAGCAGAGTGGACGGACGCATGATCATTTTCATCATCTGAGTCAGAAGTTGATTTTCTTTTTTGGTGCTTCGGGTTCTGTAGTTTCTGTATCTGAGTGTTGCTCTTTTAAGTCTTCTGAAAGCATGCTCCACACCTCGTCCCTCTCAGATTTTGGAGGGCACTTCAGATTCTTAAACGTTGGGTCGAGTGCTGTAGCTACTTTTAGAAATCTCACATTGGCACCTTCTTTGCATTGTGTCAAATCTGCTGTGAAAGTGTTCTTAAAACGAACATGGGCTGGGTCATCATCTGAGACTGCTATGACATGAAATATATGGCAGAATGCAGGTAAATTAGAACAGGAGACATATAATTCTCCCCCAAGGAGTTCAGTCACCAATGTAATTAACGCATTATTTTTTTAATGAGCATCATCAGCATGGAAGCATGTCCTCTGGAATGGTGGCCGAAGAATGAAGGGGCATACAAACGTTTAGAATATCTGGCATGTAAATAACTTGCAACACCGGCTACAAAAGTGCCATGCGAATGCCTCTTCTCACTTTCAGGTGACATTGTAAACAAGAAATCGTGCAGCATTATCGCCTGCAAATTTTAACCAAACTTGTTTGTCTGAGCGATTGGCTGAGGTAGGACTGATTGGACTTGTAGGCTCTAAAGTTTTACATTGTTTTATTTTTGAATGCAGTTATTTTTGTACATAATTCTACATTTGTAAGTTCAACTTTCATGAAAATGGGATTGCTCTACAGTACCTGTATGAGGTGAATTGAAAAATACGACTTCTTTTGTACAGTGTAAATATTTGTATTTGAGCACTGTACACGTTGTAGTCTCTGTTGTGACTGAAATCAATATATTTGAAAATGCAGAAAACATTCAAAAATATTTAATAATTGTCAATTGTTTAACAGTGTGATTAATTGTGATTAATTTTTTTTAATCACAATTAATTTTTTTGAGTTAATCGCATGAGTTAACTGCAATTAATTGACAGCCCTAATTAGAATACATGTACTGTAGGGGGGAAATAACCCTTGTGCCTACTGTCTTGGACCTGATCCTGCTTACACCGAAATACACAAGTGCCAAAACTCCCATTGAGCCAAATAGGAACACGATGAGACCCTAAAATTAGACTAGATGGTGACTATCAGTCAGATGGCAAATTGTATGATGGCTATTTCCCAAATGCCAAGACATGACGTTTATGGTTTGGGGATTAAAGAAAACATGTAAACATGAGAAATGAAAAAGGTCAAAATAATGATAATTGGGGCTATAAAGAGTTAATTTTTCTATTGGCCTCATGGAGGGCTCAAGTCAATGGAAAAATATCCATTATCTTTATTGCTGTGGGATCATGCCCAGAACCCTGAAGCTAAGGTTTCCAGAGTAGTAAGATTCTAAAGCAAATGTGTATGGCGAGTTGAGCTTGGTCCACTGTGTAGAGCAAGCCACATAATGAAATCATCAGCACTAATCTGGCACATTTGATCAGTCTGCCTGTTCTTGAATTAATTTATGAATTTAGGACTCTAGGAGTGTGATCTTTACACCAACAGCACTCAGAAAGTGAATGTTCCCTGTAACTTTCTTGAGTGGAATAGGACTGTGGTAAGCAGCCAGATCTTCTTCATATTTACTGGTTTTAACATCACAGACTTAGGCCTCAATTCGGGAAAGCTGCTCTATTCAAGAAGGGCATTTAAGTACATGCTTAACTTTAAAGCTTATGCTAAAGTCCCACTGAAGTCATTGAAAACAAACATTCAGAAACAGAAGAAAAAAGGTAAGTGAACATGACAAATACTAATTGCTCAGTTCAGAACATTCCATTCCTTGTATTATTTATAGTCAAGATGGCTGGAGAAGGGCAAACATAATGCTATTTTTAAAATGGGACACAAAGAGGACCGGGGGAATTATATGCCAGTCAACCTAATTTCTATACCTGTAAAGATACTGAAACAAATTATTAAATAATCAATTTATAGCCACGTAGAGAAGACTAAGGTTATAATAACCAGCATGGATTTGTCAAGAACAAATCATGCCAAACCAAACATAATTTCCTTCTCTGGCAGGGTTATTGACCCAGTGGATAGGGAGGAAGTGGCAGACATTATATATGTTAATTTTAGTAAGGCTTTTGACAGTCCCATATGACATTCTCATGAGCAAACTAGGGAAATGTGGTCTAGATGAAATTACTGTGAAGTGTGTGCTCAACTGGTTGAAAGACTACTCAAAGAATACAATAACTCCTCACTTAAAGTCGTCCCAGTTAACATTGTTTTGTTGTTACGCTGCTGATCAATTAAGGAACATGCTCGTTTAAAGTTGCGCCATGCTCCCTTATAATGTGGTTTGGCAGCCGCCTGCTTTGTCCACTGCTTGCCGGAAGAGCAGCCCGTTGGAGCTAGCTGGTGGGGGCTTGGAACCAGGGTGCACCAGCAGCCCCCCTATCAGCTCCCCTAAGTTCCCTGTACAACAGCTGCCCAGCAGGCTATAAATTGCCGGCAGTTCAGCTGTCCCTTCCCCCACTGCCATGTGCTGCTCCTGCCCTCTGCCTTGGAGCTGTTCCCAGGAGCCTCCTGCTTGCTGTGCAGGGAGTGGGGGGGAGAAGTGTGGGGGAGCTAATGTCAGGATATCCCCCTCCCCCCTGCTCCTGCACCCTGCTTACCCCATCTCCATAGAGCGGTGGGGGGAGACAAGACAGGGTTTAGGACAGAGGGAGCACCCGCTGTCTCAACTTTCTGATGTATTTAAAAAGGCAATGTACTTAGAGTGCGGTCAGTGTGCTTAAAGGGGCAATGCGCATCTCTCTCTCACACACACAGGGTGTGTGTCTCTGTCTGCCATGCTGTCTCCCCCCCCTCCATTCGTGCTGTCTTGTAGAGTGTGAGGCTACATTAATAACAATGTGTTAGCCCTTGAGGGCTCAGCCGAGTGCTAGTTCATCATTTAGCAGTAAGGCATTCCCTGGGAAATATCCCACCCTCTTCCACCCTCTGACTTCACCATCTCAACTAAGCTTCACAATCATCATCGCTGTGTACAGTATTAAATTGTTTAAAACTTATACTGAGTATACATATATCTATCTATCTATATATATATATAAAATATAGACTTTCGTCTGGTGAAAAAAATTTCCCTGGAACCTAATCCCCGCCCCCCCATTTACATTAATTCTTATGGGGAAATTGGATTTGCTTAACATAGTTTTGCTTAAAGTCGCATAAGAACATAACTACAACGTTAAGCAAGGAGTTACGGAGTTATCAATAATCTGCTGTCAAACTGGGAGGATGTATCATAGAATATCAGGGTTGGAAGGGACCTCAGGAGGTCATCTAGTCCAACCCCCTGCTCAAAACAGGACCAATCCCCAATTTTTGCCCCAGATCCCTAAATAGCCCCCTCAAGGATTGAACTCACAACCCTGGGTTTAGCAGGCCAATGCACAAACCACTGAGCTATCCCTCCCCCCAAGAATCAGTCCTAGGTCCAGTACTATTCAAGATTTTCTTTACTGACTTGCATTATGGAGTGGAGATTATGTTTATAAAATGTGTGCATGACACCAAGCTGGAAGGAGTTGCAAGTACTTTGGAGGACAGGATTAGGAATTATCTTGGGGAAGTTCTATGGCCTGTGTTATAGAACATAGATCAGACTAGATGATCACAATGGTTCCTTCAGGCCTTGTAATCTATGAATCTATGAAGAGTCCTCAAATATGTTAAGGGCTGTTGTGAAGAGACCGTGATCAGTTGTTCTCCATGACCACTGAAGGTAGGACAAGTGGTAAGAGATTTAATTAGCAGCAAGAGAGATTTAGATGAGATATTAGGAAAACCTCTCTGACTATAAGGGTAGTTAAGTCCCTGAACAGGTTCCCCAGGGAGGTTATAGGACCCCCATCTCAGGAAGTGTTTAAGAAAAAGTTGGGCGAACACCAGTCAGGGATGGCCTACGGTTACTTGTTCCTGCTTCGGTGCAAGAGGCCAACTTGATGACTTCTTGAGGTACATTTCCATGAGTCTATGATATGTCAGGGCTAGACTAGGCACAAGTGGAGAGAGAACACGTTCTAGTGATTGTGAGATCACGCCCCAAACCAAAATGGGGCCGATACTGAATTGACTTCACTTTTACACTGGCTGAATTCCATTCACTTCAGCGCAGTTACTCACAATTTGCACCAGTGTAAGTGACACTAAAATAAGGTCCAATTACTTTTTTCTTTCTCTGAGGTTAAGCATTTAATATCTTTCCAAAGTACTTGAAACATTGCTGTTACTTGCTGTCATGGTTTCCGCTTGCTTCTGTGATCAGAGGCAGATTATTTTATGTCATTTACCTGCATCAAAGAACAGAAAATAACTCTGTTTTCTTTTTTGGAGACAAGCACATATTTAATTTTTCATGTGGAATTCTCTTCAGACATGTACTGTTTTCTCCTGTGTTGAGCTGCCCGTAACAGGGCATAAATGGTATGAGCTGAATATCCATCTGGAGAGGTTTCTATTCCCTTGCAATTAACTATAACAGTTCCAGGGCTATGCCAGAAGCCAGCTTTTCTCCCTATGTGCAAGTTGTTGAGGATGCAATGTGTGTTTTAAATTGTTCTTTGTCAGCACACATATAGGTCTCAGATAAGGCCTGCATCCCCCAAAATAAAACTAATTTGATTAAAGATGCATTTGGTTTGGCATAAGACTTTGAAAAAAAAAAAAAGAACGACAGTTAAAAACCATCAGAGGATACCCAGGCACATCAGAGCTAATGCTTATAAGTGGGATCATACGGGTCCCCAGCACAGAAGTGTGCCTAGCCTTCAAACTGATTTCATCTGACCTTGTTTCTAGGTTTGCTCCTCTATTCTGTGCACAGAGAGGGTTTGATAAATAATTACATATGATATGTCAATATTTAAGTCAAATGGAAACACAGAGATTTGGGACATACCTAAGAAGACTCAATCTTGAGATAAACATTTTATATTTACTCTCTAAAACTGCAACATTTGTGGTGGTGGATTTTCCCCCTCCCATTAAATACGGACACTGAACGCTTTGATTGCTTTGGGCAGCTGTGAGAGTACAGCATATGAAAGGATTAGAATAGGAAGTATGACTAGTATTCCATGTTTATGTACATACACACACTTTCCTCACCCAACGGCATGCATTGGAGGGGGAAAGGTTTCAAAGTTCATTCTGAAAAATGCAATTTTTACAGAATTAATGATAGATAAATGTGAATGAAAATTACCAGTAATAAATGTGGACGCTTCTAAACATTGCACTATCTGAATCCAATGCACTGCTTTTAATATTCCAAGAGAGCTTTTTCTTTAACACAGCAGAGCGAGTTCTGCATTTCCTGGACCAAACTCAACATTCCATTTCCTCTTAATGAAAAAGTGAGAGTTATGGATTTGTAGGGGTTTTTTATACGCTAGTGAAATATGCTATTACTGATATTGCAGCCCAGATTAAATTTTGTTTTTCTGGAAAAAATCAAAATGTGTGATTGACTGATCCAATGTATGAAGCCATCTCAAACATTTTGATATATTTTAAAATATTTAATATAAAATTCACCTTGCATAAAGGTAAGCAGAAGGTGTTTTGACTCACAACAAGAGCTGCATGGGAACTGAAATTTCCATTTTGCAAGAATTTCTGCAATTTTGAAATATGTTTTGTTCCAGAATAGAACAAAACAAAAATCAAAAATTTTCCACAAAATTATATTCTGAAAAATAAATTCATTTTGCATCAATCAAAATAATTTGTTTAGATAAAATTGAACAATCTGTTCCAGTTTTTACTTCTTCTTTTTTTTTTTTTTTTTGCTTTATGAAAGTGTTTTATATATAAAACAATTCATTTTCTTTCAAAAAGTCATAGCAAAACCAAAATGTCAAAATAGGATGATTCAGCACTACTGAAATTCTTTCATTTTGAGGTGGCGGGGTTATACAAAATTTTGTCAAAATTGAGGCTTTTCAATGTTGATAACAAAGGCATTCTTCATCAAAAAACATTTTAATGAAAACATTCCAGCTCACTCATCATCCAGCCAGCTCTACTCACAATACCTATAGGGCCAGACTGTGGCCCCGCCTACACAACCCACACAAGGACAAACATTCCCTCCCCTCCCACCATACACACACACACAGACACCAGCTTGATCTCCTCCATTTCTACTGCAAGCTTGGTGGTAAGACCAGGGGTTGCATGCTCAGTATTTCCCCCTTTCTCCTATGCAGTGGGGACAGGGAGAAATGGGCAGACCCATGGCTCCACCTCCCCAACATGCAGGCCACACTCATCTATGTTGATGATGAAAGCAGTAGCACAATACTACTCCCCAGAGTAAAGGGGGGGGGGTAGGGAAGGCAACCTGTGTGAGCCACAATTCATTTCTTGGGCTCCTTCTGAGGTAGCACAGTTCTGTGTCATCTCTTATGGCATTGTCTAAACTGCAATCAGAGATGTGACTGCAGCACATATAGACATACCTGAGCTAGCTTTAATCTAGCAGTGAAGCCAGGGCAGTCTGGGGAGCAGCACAGGCTAGCCACCTGAGTACATATCCAAGGTCCTGAGAGGGCTTGTACAGCCCATGCTGCAGTGGCTTCACTGCTATTGTTATTTGAGCAAGCTAGAAGAGACCTCTCACGTCACTGTGGATATACCCTTAGACACTGATAGGACCAAATGTTCAAGCTAACCCAGAGAGTCCTATGAACAGCATTGCCAAGATAGCTAACATTTTAGCAACCTACAGGCCAAGTCACGCCATCTGATCTACGTGTGAAACTCAAGGACAGAAAAACTCAAGGACAGAAAAACGGGGAGAGTATCTGTATAGCTCTCACAGCAGTTCAAAGACAAATCTTTACCAGCTGATCCTGCAGAAACTTACACACATGCTTAACTCTGCAGATTGTGTGTCATTTCATTGACTTCAATAGGACCACTCACAGTGCTGGAAATTAAGCATCTGTATCAGTCTTTTCAGGACTGGGGACGTAAGCTCAGATCCTCAAAGGTATTTAGACACTGTGACAGGCTCAGGCCAGATGGCTATAGGAGAGTGATAAAAGGCAGATATATTAGCCCCAGGTTAAGCAGGTCCCTTTTCCCTGGGTAAGGTAACAGAGGCAGTTCCAGAACAATCAGGAACTTGCTGGAACCAATTAAGGCAGACAGGTTAATTAGGACACCTGGAGCCAATTAAGAAGCTGTTAGAATCAATTAAGGCAGGCTAATCAGGGCACCTGGTTTAAAAAGGACTTCACTTCAGTCAGGGTGGAGTGCGCAAGAAGCTGAGAGAGAGAGGGCGTGCTGCTGGAGGACTGAGGAGTACAAATGCTATCTGGCATCAGGAGGAAGGTCCTGTGGTGAGGATACAGAAGGTGTTGGGAGGAGGCCATGGGGAAGTTGCCCAGGGAGCTGTAGCTGTCACACAGGTGTTACACAAAACACTATAGACAGCTGTGATACACAGGGCCCTGGGCCAGAACCTGGAGCAGAGGGTGGGCCTGGGTTCCCCCCATCCCTCCGACTCCCTATTGGATACAGGAGGAGTTGACCTGGACTGTGGGTCCCATCAGAGGGGAAGGTCCCTGGCCTGTCCCCCGACCCACTTGGTGGACCAGCAGAGATTGAGGGGATTGTTCTCCTTCCTTTTCCCCATGTTGGCCAGTGATGAGGTTAGCTGACTGAACGGCAGATTTGAGCCACTAGCAAAAGTGGCCAAACTGAGGGCTACCGTGAATCTCTGAGGCAAGCAAATCTGCCAATAAGCGCAGGACCCACCAAGGCAGGACCCACCAAGGCAGAGGAGGAACTTTGTCACAACACCTAACGTCACTTCTTTGTAAGGACCAACTGGGAATAAGAGCATAACTATACATGCAAGACAGAGAAATGGGGCTACATTCTGCTTTCCATTCCGCCTCCCCAGTTCCACTGACTTCACAGTGGCATGACAGGTGTTATTAAAAAGTAGTTTGGTCTGTGATGTCTTTCAGCAGAGGAGCATTGGGGCTTGATAGCTTTTTAAGTGTTTTATTTATTAAAGGCTAATTATGCATTTGGATGTGCAAGTGAATCAATAAGTGAAGTCACTGGGAACTACATACCTGTCTGAGGGCAGAATTCCACCCCCCACCCCCCAAAAAAAGATCCTCCCACATACTTTCTTGTAATTTATTTGTAAACACATGGAACGAGAGCTATGAGTAAGTCAACAGCTTCAGTTTGCCAAGACCTGACAAATGGGACAACTTTGTTCCTTACCTGGAAATTCTTGTTTACATACCTATTAAGGCTGAAAGTCAAGAAGTCCGGAGATTCTATGCTAAGTGATGCATTGAATTTCATATTTAATTGTTCTGCTTAGCTCATTTGAATATCTGTCTTTATGCAAGTTGTTTTGGCTTCTTCTCCTATTCCCAGCTCTCAGCACATCATGAATTGCTTTGCTACAGTTGCAAACATGCTATAAAAGTCAGCAACAATAATAATTTCACTAGACATTTAGGTGCCTGGTGAAACTGATGTATAAATACAAGCTAAGTTAAACGCTTGGGTTTATGAATTTAAGTGTTTTTAGTCACTGAAAAACTGATGGGGTCTCCAGTGAGCACTGGAAGCAAGGAGCTCAGACATGACAATGTGGTGGGGTTGAGGGAAAATGCATTAAAAAAAAAAAGTCACGTTATCTCCGCAGGATTCCCAGGCAGGAGAAGCCTGGAACATTCTAGTTCTTTCAGGAAGAGATTCACCCTCTCTCTCTGGGCAACAAGACCCCATGCCCTGCTTCCTGAACACTGGATCATTAGGCCATTTCCAGACCCTGCTGTGCTATTGTTGTCAGCTATTCCTTGCTGATGCTCCTCTCCCCACAGCCTCAGCTCCCACTGGTACATACAGGTAGAGTGACGTGTTCTGTCCCAGTACACCCTTCTGAAGTCATCCCTGACCATTTAGCATGAGTCTCATGATACTTGGTGCTTTTCTTAAAGCCCCAGCTCTTGGATTCATGTGAACATAGCTGCACCCATCCTCATTTTCTTATAGTTTTGTAACAAAATTCTGACAGGGAGAATTTTATGATGCTCAGAGGATCTCTGCATGCGAGCAAAGCTGCATGCCTCCTAGCAAATTACTCCCCCTCATAATGCAGTCTCATATCTGCCCATGGGTGTACACCGGCATTAGGCAGAAAAGCAACACAGTCATGCGTTCTGCTACAGCGTATACTTATAAAATGTACACTGATTCTGCCGTCATCCAAGCATCCTTCCCATGAGTGATCCACCTATTACTCATGTCTGAAGTAGTGTCATCCTTAAGAGGAGCATATTTAGGTTCCAGTAGGGCATGTGGAGGTTGCCTGAATCCCCACCAGACCATTTGGGTGGCTCAGAGTCCTTCCCGTTTGTGGCTCACAAGGGATTCTCTAAACAAAACAAAGAAACTAATTTTTTCCCTCTCCCTCCGCTGCAAGAGGGAGAATCAGAGTAAGAGAAAAAGACAAAGGTGGTGTCTCCCAGGCAGTCACCCCTTTGGGGTTCAGCATATCTGCCTGTTCTAGTGTCCTTGATCAGGGTTAGGGTCTGCCTCCAGCCACTCCTTTTGGTAACCTCTGCTTTATACCGGATCCATTCAGTCTCAGGGGCAGCAGGGTCTGCAACCGCAACTCCTGGCCACTGCAGGTGGCAGGGGTGAGCCCTGCAGCTCCCCACGGCCGCTCCCGGGCACCACAGGCAGCCAGGAGGAACCCCGCTGCTCCCTGCCCCTGCAGGCATCAGGGCTACCAGCCACTGTGGGGCAGGGGGAACCTGGTGGCGGGGGGGATCCCCACTGCTCCCAGCCACTGTGGTTGGCAGGGGGGTTCCTCACTGCTCCCATAGCTGCACAGGGTACCCATTTTTTCATGGGTATTTTTAGTAAAAGTCAAGGATAGGTCACAGACTTCAGTGAATTTTTCGTTATTGCCCATGACCTGTCCATGGCTTTTACTAAAAGTGTCCATGACAGAACTTAGCCTTAGTAACGAGCACTGATGAGCGGGAGATATGGCTGGCTTGTCATCTTGCACGACACACAGTATTTGCAGAAGGCAATATTCATAGCAAATGATGGAAGTGGTCTGCTTCACAAGTGGCAGACTAGTTGGTGATTGCAGACATAAGCAACTCTAATGTGTGGCCAGTTTTTTTGGTACCACAAAAGTCACAAGATTAGGACAAAATTGCAGCAAAACTGTCATAACACTTACTGAAAATCGGGAAAGGAGCAAGGTTGTTTTAGTTTAATAACTGCACTTGTGGATGGCATGAGATAGAGCCTGCTTCTATTAATTCTTTCTTTCACATTGGCTTAGCAATAGGGCTGGTCAAAAAATTTCCATTGAAACATTTTTGCATGGAAAAATGGATTTTTGATTAAACAAACATTTTTGCTAAAAGTGTTGACTTCCTCAAAATTTTTCACTTTTTTCAGAAAGTCAAAAATCCCCAAACTGAAAAACTTTGGAGAAATTTTGGTGAAAATTTGGGCTTTCTGCACTTTCCAGCCAAACATTTCAGATGCCCGATACTGGGGAAAAAAAATCCATTTGGGGCGGTTTTCCGTTTTTTAATGAAATACTAAAATATTCCAAATGAAAAAAAAAATCTGACCATCTCTATTTAGCAAATGTCTTGACAGGGACTTGAATTATATGGCTTTCGCTGTGAAATTTGTTTCAAATTTTATTTGTGATGGAAGCCAAAGTACTAAAGGTTATCTAGTCAACAGGAAGATTTTAGATGATCAGATTCTCTTTACAGTTGCAAATATATTTGTACACAAACGTTGTCTGCCAGACCCCTATCACCAAAGGCTACAGAGGGAGAAATAGTCTATCTAGCATATGAAATAACTTGCCCTCCTGGAATGGATTCAAGTCAGTTGATTTTCAGATGCTAGATACTGAATAAGGTGGAGGGATGCTTGTTGAAAATACTCTCTTTTGGTCAAATCATGGCCCATTTGTAGGTCCAACAGCTGAAATTCAGGAGCCAAGAATATGTGAGAGGATGGAAGAATCACACACAGCATTGATTAAGGATTTAAAAGATCACAACAACCTTCACTTCAGCCAATTTTGAGATTAGAGAGTAGGCAGAATGTTGTACTTGTAACAAAACATGCCATGGGGGTCTGCTATATCCATTCAACATGGGGAAGTTGTCTACTGCATGTGAAACAGTAACAGGCGACACTTACTCCAAGTCTGGAGGAGTTGGTTTTATTTTATCTCCAGAGTAAGTATGCTCCTTTAGACTTAGCTAAAATAAATATCACGAGCCAAAATTGTGAGCTCAGATGTGCATGTTCTGCTTCTAGTGACCTGGCAAGTTCAAAGAGGAACTAAAAAAAACCAAACCTCTACTAACAGATAGTTCCAATGTGTTGCTAACCCAGGTCAGTCCAACCAACTGCAAGACCAGGAAGGTAAATAACAGTGATTCAAAGTAAGAATTTTCATCATAATTGATACTGTGGGATAGTGTTTCATAGCACTGGATAGGGATTAGCTGTGACTTAAAGTCAACTTGCTTTACACATAAATGTGTCTTGACTTCTAAAACTTCTCCATCGTCGATCAATGATTTTGCTGTTACTGTAAAAACATACAGTACTGAAAGCAATTTTTTCCAAGACAAAAGATATGAGCATTAGTGCATAAGGGAAAATGTCTAAATCTTGTCACTTTTCAAAGATCAGGCCTTTTCTGTCTCTCCTGACTGCCAAAGCTCTTGGTCCATGCCTTTATCTCTTGTACATTATCATCTTCACCTCTCTGACCTTGGTACCTGCAACCTTGCCCCCTTCAAATTGATTCAAAACACTCCTTCAGTGTGATTATCTTGCTGGCTCAGTGACCTAACCACATCACTCTCCTACTCATGTTTCTCCACTGGCTCCTCCTTGTCCACTACACCAAACACACGCTTCTTGTCTTCACTTTTACAACCCTTCACTATTTAGCCCTGCCCTGCCTATCAGACCTACGATTTCAAAATCGCAATATCAACCTCCATCTTCTCTCTGCTAACAATACCAGCCTTTATTGCCTGCTTGCACATTTTCCCCACAAGCACCTTTGAGCTATCTCCTTTGCTGCTTCTGATACATTGGGGAAACCTGTCCAAATCCATGAAGCTACCATATTATCCACTTAACACTCCACTCTGCCATGATGCATCAGAAAACTGCCATCCACAAACAGCAAAGCAGGTGGTGAGATGTTCGCTATTTATTACACATAACGTGTTCAGTTTTATTTTACTGCTACTTCATCCCACTAACCCATTCCCTCATCCCTTGCTGTTACTTTCATCTCTTGTGTCTTGGCACAGTCCTTCACTGTGAGTTCTCTGGGGCAGTGTCACGGGGTGCTGTCCATTTGCGGGGGGGAGAAGGCCCCCCTGCTTCACCACTGCAGGGTTGATACACCCTATCACACAGTCGTCAAGATTCTCAGCTGGGTCAGACAAATACAATCAGGGACTCTGGCCCTCTGAGCGGTCAGAGCCAAGGAACAATCTGTAGGCCCTCATCTCCTGCCTGGGGTAAACAATAGCAAATAGAGGTTTCAGCCCCCTGGGTGGGGCACAGCAGAGCAAACAGACAGTCTATAGCTAGGGCATCCAGCAGTAATGCCCACCTGCCAGTGCGGGTTGGAAGGTAGGGGAACCCGGGCCCACCCTTCTCCACCGGGTTCCAACCCAGGGCCCTGTGGAGCCAGCAACCTCCCAGGATTCATGTATTGGCTCACAATACATTCCCTGGGTCATTTCCTCCCTTAAGTCCACTTCAGGCTTGTGCTCTCTGGGCAGCGGCTTTGCATCCCCCTCAGTCTCCACAGCTGGTGTGCCCTCTGTAGCCTGGTCAGGATCCCTGCCTCAGCAGTCTGGGCGGCTGACCATTCCTTGGCAGGAGCTGGCCGCATACATCCATCCTCCTCCTCGGTCAGCCCAGACTGAGCTGACCAGCTTCCTTTTACCGGCTTTCTCCACATGCAGCATAGGCAAGGGGGCGTGGCCTCTGGGGCCCAAAGGGACTGGTTACCCCCACTTGCCCAGAGCAGGGTTGATAAACCCCGTCACAGGCAGGTATGGAGTTATTTATATGTTTATGCAGCACTTAGCACAACAGGACCCTGATCTTTGTTTGGAGCCTCTAGGTGCTGCCACAGCACAAATACTAAAGGATTCAGGAGCCATTATCATTAATTAATATTACGATGTCCCCAAAATAAAACCTCCATTTTCAAAAACCTGGCATTATTTACCTAAACCCACCTTTCTGGTGACTACAGTCAACATCTTTGCAATTGCTACCTGATCACGTTACGGCTTTGTTCTGTGTTTCATGCAGAAACCTCCCATCTGAGACAAAATGATGAGAAAGAACCGGGCTGCACTGCCTGCTCGAATATTGAATATTGATTGCCAGGGCTGAGAAGAATAGTCAAAATTGTGTTTGGGAAAGAAAAGCCAATGGGATCAGGGATACAGCTTTGATCTAAAATTAACAGAACTAATTTCATGAGTGGTTTTGACAATGTATTACAGTTAAATATAGACCAAGATCCTGATTCAATTTTACATTAGCTTGATATTTCCAAGAGCTTAACTGTAGAGCAAACTATTTTGCCATCTTGCCCAGCAATTAAGTCCTCATCGATAGGGATGACTGCCAAACTGACCAAGCCAGTTCTACTGGTACCCTAAAGGCAGTGCTGAAATTAACATTTGTTCCTTTCTTAAAATTAAATTTTATTGCAATCTACTGTTCTGCTTTTTAATTCTTCCTGTCTGTGTCTGAAAGACTCAGTATCAGAACAGCAGTGCTAATGGTTACCATATCAGAATCAGTCTGGCCATTCTCTGCAATATACATCCAAACCATTTTATTCTGTGCAGACAGAAACATAGCTGTAAACAAGAGAGCACTAAGATGGCAGGGCTGCCTGTATAGTGAAGAAGACCTTGCACATGTTTGGAAACAGACCTATGAGAGCAGCTCTGCCAACCAGACTGAAACCTGCTTTACACTGGCATGTGTGGGACTGGTCAAGTCTTCTGTAACTAGAAGAAACCAATTTTCAGACAAGATGGTGGCAGTGGTTGTTTGAGCGCAGGCTCCCGACTGTGCACCTTGCAGGTTTGTTGCCCACTTGAGCCAATCTTTCACTTTTTCATTTTGATTTGGCTATAGTTGAAGGAAGGGGGCGGGGTTCTCTGCACTGAACAGTTGACATGTGGGTGTCCTCTCTGCAGCTGGATACAGCTGGGAGAGTTGAGGAAGGTGAAAATGTCTCCTTTCACAACGAGATACAGAGGTGGGGTATCCCTCCTCTGGCTGGTCACATTTGCGGGGAGAGCCTGCGTGTGTGACATACACCCGAGTATAGCTGCGGAAAGGAGAAGGGGAATGCCCCCTTCTCCGTGGCAAGATAAATGGGTGGTGAGGGATGCAGGTGAGGCTCCCCAGTGTCGGAGTGTAGTTGGTGGGACACTGGGTAAAGTGGTTTCCCCTTTCATGGCTGGATTCTTCTCCCTACCCAGCCCATGGCTCGATATTGTTGTTGGGAAGGAAGTTGCAAGAAACCGTGCATGGGAATGAGACCTGGGAACATATATTCTGGTCATGCTAGCAGCTGTGTTATAATGCTCATGTGGGGTTGGGGTTTCCATGCCAGGACACAACTTGGCAGGGTTGCTAGCATGGACTAACCATGTGGCCAAAGTGGATTCCATGCTTCTGCTCCTTTAGAACTAAATTCTCACCAGGTGGCCAGAAAGAAGAAAAACCCCCTTACTCTTATTGATTAGTACCTTCCTTTATGAATAGTCCCACTGAACCATTGTGAGTAAGGGTGATACAATCCGTTTCCATACAACTTTGAGATGTGTGTCATGCTAATTGGAGGGGCCAAGAGCAAACCCTACATTACAGTTAAGAAAATACTTAAAAAAATAAGTGGCAAAACAACTCCTTCTTTGCTACACACACCAGCATACGTTCCAGTCAGACTGTTAACAGAGGCTAGTGCCTGATGACTGAGAGAAAGGTAGGAAAAAACTCATCATGCATCTTGTGAACTCTGAGTGCTGTGCATGAAAAACATTATTTATTATTTTAGCTTACATGATTAATATATTATTTGTGGTCATAACATTTTCATAGAATCATAGAATATCAGGGTTGGAAGGGACCTCAGGAGGTCATCTAGTCCAACCCCCTGCTCAAAGCAGGACCAAGCCCCAACTAAATCATCCCAGCCAGGGCTTTGTCAAGCCTGACCTTAAAAATATCTAAGGAAAGAGATTCCGCCACCTCCCTAGGTAACGCATTCCAGTGCTTCACCACTCTCCTAGTGAAAAATGTTTTCCTAATATCCAGCCTAAACCTCCCCCACTGCAACTTAAGACCATTACTCCTTGTTCTGTCATCAGCTACCACTGAGAACAGTCGAGAGCCATCCTCTTTGGAACCCCCTTTCAGGTAGCTGAAAGCAGCTATCAAATCCCCCCTCATTCTTCTCTTCCGCAGACTAAACAATCCCAGTTCCCTCAGCCTCTCCTCAGAAGTCATGTGTTCCAGTCCCCTAACCATTTTTGTTGCCCTCCACTGGACTCTTTCCAATTTTTCCACATTCTTCTTGTAGTGTGGGGCCCAAAACTGGACACAGTACTCCAGATGAGGCCTCACCAATGTCGAATAGAGGGGAACGATCACGTCCCTCGATCTGCTGACAATGCCCCTATTTATCAGCCCAAAATGCCATTGGCCTTCTTGGCAACAAGGGCACACTGTTGACTCATATCCAGCTTCTCGTCCACTGTCACCCCTAGGTCCTTTTCTGCAGAACTGCTGCCTAGCCATTCGGTCCCTAGTCTGTAGCGGTGCATGGGATTCTTCCGTCCTAAGTGCAGGACTTTGCACTTGTCCTCGTTGAACCTTATCAGATTTCTTTTGGCCCAATCCTCTAATTTGTCTAGGGCCCTCTGTATCCTATCCCTACCCTCCAGCGTATCTACCTCTCCTCCCAGTTTAGTGTCATCTGCAAACTTGCTGAAGGTGCAATCCACACCATCCTCCAGATCATTTATGAAGCTATTGAACAAAACTGGCCCCAGGACCGACTCTTGGGGCACTCCACTTGATACCGGCTGCCAACTAGACATGGAGCCATTGATCACTACCCATTGAGCCCGACAATCTAGCCAACTTTCTATCCACCTTATAGTCCATTCATCCAGCCCATACTTCTTTAACTTGCTGGCAAGAATACTGTGGGAGACCGTGTCAAAAGCTTTGCTAAAGTCAAGGAACTTTCCATTGCTTTTCCCTCATCCACAGAGGCAGTTATCTCACCATAGGAGGCAATCAGGTTGGTCAGGCATGACTTGCCCTTGGTGAATCCATACTGACTGTTCCTGATCACTTTCCTCTCCTCTAAGTGATTCAGAATTGATTCCTTGAGGACCTGCTCCATAATTTTTCCAGGGACTGTGGTGAGGCTGTCTGGCCTGTAGTTCCCAGGATCCTCCTTCTTCCCTTTTTTAAAGATTGGCACTACATTAACCTTTTTCCAGTCGTCCGGGACTTCCCCCCATCGCCATGAGTTTTCAAAGATAATGGCCAATGGTTCTGCAAATCACATCCGCCAACTCCTTTAGCACTCTCGAATGCAGCGCATCTGGCCCCATGGACTTGTGCTCGTCCAGCTTTTCTAAAAAAAAAGGGAGTACTTGTGGCACCCTGAGCATGTGGGCATGACCCACCAGCCAGACACCTGGGAAAACAGTCTCAGGAGTAACTGAGAGCCCTCCCCATCTAGTGTCTTGTCTCCGGCCTTCGGAGATATTTGCTACTGGCAGTTGCCAATGGGTTACGTGCCACTGAAGGAGATCAGGTTGGTCTGGCACAATCTACCTTTTTTAAAACCACGTTATATCTTATCCCAATTACCATTCACTTCTATGTCCTTAACAATTTTCTCTTTCAAAATTTGTTCCAAGACCTTGCACACAATTGACATCAAACTAACAGGCCTGTAGTTTCCTGGATCACATGTTTTCCTTTCTTAAATATAGGAACTATATTAGCAATTCTCCAGTCATAGGGTACAACCCCCAGGTTTACAAATTCATTAAAAATCCTTGCTATTGGCCTTGCAATTTCATGTGCCCGTTCCTTTAATATTCTAGGATAGAGATTATCCAGACCCTCCCGATTTAGTCCCATTAAGCTGTTTGAGTTTGACTTCCACCTCAAATGTGGTAATTTCCTTCCCTTTAGCCACCCCGCTACTACTCCTAAGATCTTCATTAGCCTCATTGAAAACTGAGGCAAAGTATTTGTTTAGGTACTGGGTCATGCCTAAATAATCCTTAATCTCCACCCCATCCTCAGTGTTTAGCAGTCCTACTTCTTCTTTCCTTGTTTTCTTCTTATTTATATGGCTATAGCACCTTCTACTATTGGTTTTAATTCCTTTTGCAAGATCCGACTCTACTTGGCTTTTGGCAGGTCTCACTTTATCGCTACACTTTGTGTCCTCCAAGAGATAGCTTTCCATTCTGATCCCTTCCATCTTCCATTCTGTGTAGGCATTCTGCTTTCTCTTAATCACCTGTTTGAGATGTTTGCTCATGCAGCTTGGTCTGCAACCCTTCCCTATGAATTTTTTCTCCTTGCTTGGGATGCAGGCTTCAGATAGCTTCTGCAACTTTGACTTAAAGTAATTCCAAGCCTCCTCCACATTCAGATCCTTGAGTTCTTTGGTCCAGGCCACTTCCTAAACTAATTCCTTTAATTTTTAAAGTTAGCAATTTTGAAATCAGAGACCCTTGTTGCAAATCTATTTTTGTTTATCCTTCCATTTAGTTTAAGCTGAATTAACCCATGATCACTCGAACCAAGGTTGTCCCCTACAACCAGTTCTTCTATGAGATCCTCACTACTCAACACTACCAAATCTAAAATGGCATCACCTCTTGTTGGTTCAGCAACTATTTGTTGAAGAAATCTGTCAGATATCACATCCAGGAAAATCTGGGCCCTTGTATTATTAGTAAAAAGAAAAGGAGTACTTGTGGCACCTTAGAGACTAACCAATTTATTAGAGCATGAGCTTTCGTGAGCTACAGCTCACTTCATCAGATGCATATCGTGGAAACTGCAGCAGACTTTATATATACACAGAGAATATGAACCAATACCTCCTCCCACCCCACTGTCCTGCTGGTAATAGCTTATCTAAAGTGATCATCAGGTGGGCCATTTCCAGCACAAATCCAGGTTTTCTCACCCTCCACCCCCCCACACAAATTCACTCTCCTGCTGGTGATAGCCCATCCAAAGTGACAACTCTTTACACAATGTGCATGACAATCAAGTTGGGCTATTTCCTGCACAAATCCAGGTTTTCTCACATCCCCCCCACCCCCATACACACACAAACTCACTCTCCTGCTGGTAATAGCTCATCCAAACTGACCACTCTTCAAGTTTAAATCCAAGTTAAACCAGAACATCTGGGGGGGCGGGTAGGAAAAAACAAGAGGAAACAGGCTACCTTGCATAATGACTTAGCCACTCCCAGTCTCTACTTAAGCCTAAATTAATAGTATCCAATTTGCAAATGAATTCCAATTCAGCAGTTTCTCGCTGGAGTCTGGATTTGAAGTTTTTTTGTTTTAAGATAGCGACCTTCATGTCTGTGATTGCGTGACCAGAGAGATTGAAGTGTTCTCCGACTGGTTTATGAATGTTATAATTCTTGACATCTGATTTGTGTCCATTTATTCTTTTACTTCAAATCCAGACTCCAGCGAGAAACTGCTGAATTGGAATTCATTTGCAAATTGGATACTATTAATTTAGGCTTAAATAGAGACTTGGAGTGGCTAAGTCATTATGCAAGGTAGCCTGTTTCCTCTTGTTTTTTCCTACCCCCCCCCCCCAGATGTTCTGGTTTAACTTGGATTTAAACTTGAAGAGTGGTCAGTTTGGATGAGCTATTACCAGCAGGAGAGTGAGTTTGTGTGTGTATGGGGGTGGGGGGGATGTGAGAAAACCTGGATTTGTGCAGGAAATAGCCCAACTTGATTGTCATGCACATTGTGTAAAGAGTTGTCACTTTGGATGGGCTATCACCAGCAGGAGAGTGAATTTGTGTGGGGGGGTGGAGGGTGAGAAAACCTGGATTTGTGCTGGAAATGGCCCACCTGATGATCACTTTAGATAAGCTATTACCAGCAGGACAGTGGGGTGGGAGGAGGTATTGGTTTATATTCTCTGTGTATATATAAAGTCTGCTGCAGTTTCCACGATATGCATCTGATGAAGTGAGCTGTAGCTCACGAAAGCTTATGCTCTAATAAATTGGTTAGTCTCTAAGGTGCCACAAGTACTCGTTTTCTTTTTGCGAATACAGACTAACACGGCTGTTACTCTGAAACCTGTATTATTAGTAACACTTGTCCTCCAATCTATAGCTAGGAAGCTAAAGTCTCCCATAATCACACAATTCCCAGTACTATTTATTTAATTAAAAACAGTAAGAGGTCTCTATCCATATCCAAATCAGATCCTGGTGGTCTGTAGCACACCCTAAGTACTATATTAGGGGAACCTCTAGTAGCTTTCTTCCCCAAAGTGATTGTGGCCCAAACAGACTCTGTCTTATCCATTCCATCACTTCTCATTTCTTTACAGTCTACCACATCATTAATACACAATACTGCTCTACCACCTTTGCTTTTATTTCTGTCTTTCCTGAACCTGCACATACCCTTCAATACCTGTACTCCAGTCATGACGACTATTCTACCATGTTTCTGTTATCCCTATAATATCTGGCTTCACTTCCTGCACGAGTAGCTTTAGTTCCTCCATTCTGTTACCCATGCTCCTTGCATAGGTGTACAAACATCTTAACTATTGTTGCCTGGCTTCGCCCACATTCCTCATCCGATTGAGTACAGTCATTCTACTGTCAGTATCACCCATCTGACTGGTATCAGCACTATCCTTCCTCTTAATGTCCATTCTTCTACCCACTGCTGTTCCTTTCTCCATTGCTGTATCCATTCTTACTTGATTTTCCTCCCTCTCAATGTTAAAATCAGGCATGGAGATTACATGAGTATCTCCAATGATCTCCCCTGAGTTCCTAGTTTAAAGCTCTTTTAAAGAGTTGTGTCAGCCTCCATCCCAGAAGTCTGTTTCCCTCCCAACTCAGGTGGAGTCCATCCCATGAGACCTGTCCTGCCACCGAATGCCTTCCAGTGCTCAAACGTTCATTTAGGACGAAATCCTATCAATGGTAGTTTTACCAACAACTTTGCTACAGTCAAGTTTTCACCTTCTTTGTTCACATTATACTAGTGTTTTTCAATGATAGTAAAATTATTCATTTCAGTAAGTACCATGTAACCAATGCTAGATGTAATAAACTCTTGTAAAGAGTCTTTATTTTAAAATGAATTAGCAAGATCTCAGTTTCACAATCTACAAAGAAAAAATGGACGATCTACAATATAGCCATCATTTTGAAACAGTAAGAACATAACAGCCATACAAGGTTACACGAAAGGTCCATCTAGCCCAGTATCCTTCCAATACAGCCAGGTGCCCCAGAGGAAATGAATAGAACAGGTAATCACCAAGTGATCCATCCCCTGTCACCCATTCCCACCTCTGGCAAACAGAGGCTAGGAACACTTCAGAGCATGGTTGTGAATCACTGTCCATCCTGGCTAATAGCCATTGATGGACCTGTCCTCCATGAACTTATCTAGTTCTCTTTTGAACCCTGTTATAGTCTTGGCCTTCACAACACCCTCTGGCAAAGCGTTCCACAGGCTGACTGTGCATTATGTGAAAATATACTTCCTTTTGTTTGTTTTAAACCTGCTGCCTATTAATTTAATTTGGTGACCCCTGGTTCTTGTGTTAGGAGAAGGAATAAATAACACTTTCTTATTAAATTTTCTCCACAACAGTCATAATTTTATAGACCTCTATCATATCCCCCCTTAGTTGTCTCTTTTCCACGCTGAAAAGTCCCAGTCTTATTATTCGCTCCTCATATGGAAGCCATTCCATACCCCTAATCATTTGTGTTGCCCTTTTCTGAACCTTTTCCAATTCCAATATATCTTTTTTGAGATGGGGCGACCACATCTGCATGCAGTATTCAAGGTGTGGGCATACCATAGATTTATATAGAAGCAATATGATATTATCTGTCTTATTATCTATCTCTTTCTTAATGATTCCCAACATTCCGTACTCATTTTTGATTGTCGCTTCACATTGAGTGGATGTTTTCAGAGAACTATCCACAATGACTCCAAGATCTCTTTTTTGAGTGGTAACAGCTAATTTAGACCCCATCATTTTATATGTATAGTTGGGATTATGTTTTCCAATGTGCATTACTTTTCATTTATCATTATTAAATTTCATCTGCCAT
Source organism: Lepidochelys olivacea (assembly GCF_965140295.1). Classification (NCBI taxonomy): domain Eukaryota; kingdom Metazoa; phylum Chordata; order Testudines; family Cheloniidae; genus Lepidochelys; species Lepidochelys olivacea. The sequence continues at coordinate 132,549,417 of NC_140415.1, forward strand.
TTTGTTGCACAGTCACCCAGTTTTGAGAGATCCTTTTCTAGCTCTTCGCAGTCTGCTTGGGACTTAACTATCTTGAGTAGTTTTGTATCATCTGCAGATTTTACTGTTTACCCTCACTGTTTACCCTTTTTCCAGATCATTTATGAATATTTGAATAGGACTGGTCCCAGTACAGACCCCTGAGGGACATCACTATTTACCTCTCTCCATTCTGAAAACTTACCATTTATTCTTACCCTTTGTTTCCTATCTTTTAACCAGTTACCAATCCATGACAGGATCTTCACTCTTATCCCATGACAGCTTACTTTGGTGATGGACCTTGTCAAAGGTTTTCTGAAAATCAAAGTATACTATATCCACTGGATCGCGCTTGTTGACCCCCTCAGAGAATTTTAGTAGATTGTAAGACATGATTTCCCTTTACAAAAACCATGTTGACTCTTCCCCAACAAATTATGTTCATCTATGTGTCTGATAATTTTGTTCTTTACTATAGTTTCAACCAAATTTCCTGGTACTGAAGTCGGGCTTACTGGCCAGTAATTGCCAGGATCACCTCTGGAGCCCTTTTTAAAAATTGGCATCACATTAGCTATCCTCCAGTAATTTGGTACAGAAGCTGATTTAAATGATAGGTTACAGACTACAGTTAGTAGTTCCGCAATTTCACATTTGAGTTCCTTCAGAACTCTTGGGTGAATCCCATCTGGTCCTGGTAACTTATTACTGTTTAATTTATCAATTTGTTCCGAAAACCCCCACTAATGACACTTCAATTTGAGACAGCTCCTCAGATTTGTCGCCTAAAAAGAATGGCTCAGGTTTGGGAATTTACCTCACATCCTCAGCCGTGAAGAGCAATGCAAAGAGTTCATTTCATTTCTTCACAATGGTGTTATCTTCCTTGAGTGCTCCTTTAGCATCTCGATCGTCCAGTGGCCCCACTGGTTGTTTAGCAGGCTTCCTGCTTCTGATGTACTTAAAAGAAATTTTGCTTTTACTTTTTGAGTCTTCGGCTACCTGTTCTTCAAATTCTTTTTTGGCCTTCCTAATTATATTCTTATGCTTCATTTGCCAGTGTTTATGCTCCTTTCTATTTTCCTCACTAGGATTTAACTTCCACTTTTTAAAGGATGCCTTTTTGCCTCTCACTGCTTCTTTTACTTTGTTTAGCCACGGTCGCACTTTTTTGGTTCTCTTACTATGTTTTTTAATTTGGGGTATACATTTAAGTTGAGCTTCTATTATGGTGTCTTTAAAAAGTTTCCATGCAGTTTGCAGGGATTTCACTTTTTGCGCTGTACCTTTCAATTTCTGTTTAACTAGCTTCCTCATTTTTGTGTAGTCCCCTTCTGAAATTAAAAGCTGCAGTGTTGGGCTGCTGTGATGTTTTCCCTGCCAAAGGGATGTTAATTTAATTATATTATGGTCTCCATTACCAAGCGGTCCAGCTATATTCATCTCTTGGACCTGATCCTGTGCTCCATGTAAGACTAAATCAAGAATTGCTGCTCCTCTTGTGGGTTCCAGGACTAGCTGCTCCAAGAAGCAGTCATGTAAGGGGTCAAGAGCAGAGTAACAAGTAAAACATGTAGATTCAGTGGGCCTCATCCTCATTTATACTAAGGCTCCTTTACATGACTATGGCAAGTGTGAAAAGGCTTTAAAATGAGAGTAAGTAATTTATTCCGATTGTAAGGCCTCTGTACACAGAATGGTGTAATGGGGCCACAGCATAAATGAGAATCAGACCCAAAAAGTTCAGGACTCGCTTGTATCGCTGCAAAATTAGTTTGGTTATAAATGCTGAGCGACAGAGGCAGCAATAAAGCAGTCAGGGCAAAAAGCATCTGACAATTCCAATAAATGATGATAAATTGTGATGTAGAATAGCAGGTCTCTAAGCTGCTGGTTTCAAAGACGTGTATTTTAAGGATAATTTTCCCTGAGCTGCATACTTGGAGAAGAGGTGTTTTGACTGAGCACCATTCTTGACAAAAAAATAATGTTGATATTACCTTATTGAGAGTGAGAATTGAAATTTATTTCACTTCTAAGCAAAATATACCTCCCTGGTGGCAATTTTTTCTCTTCTTTATGTAAGAGTGTTCTTGTGATCCAAGGTATATCTTCAATAAGCTAGCTTGGAAGGCTTTTTCCATTACTGCATTATGAAGTTTTTAAAGGTATCTAGTCAAATAATTGCTTAATTGGCAAAGCATTCCAAACCATCTCAGACACAGGATGGACTGGAAAAGCGTTCTTTACAACAGGCTATGCAAGTTTGTAATCTCTTTGTATTAGGAGAAGGATGAGCAGCTTTCCCCCCTCCTTGCTATTCTTTTATGTCAGGTCATCAAAATTAATTTCATTAAAGTAGAAGTCATAATATCCTGCAAGATATGGATAATGAGCCCTACGTGTGTAGCCACACAGGGAACTCACATGAGCTGGGGAGAGGTGATGTAGTGCAGTGGATAGAACAATAGGCTAACATCCAGGCCAGCTGGGTGCCGTGACACCCACCTGCTGTGTGCAAATCAGTTCATCTCCGTTTTCCCTCCCACCCTCTGTCTGACTTATTTATTCAGATTGTAAACTCTCTGAGACTGGGGCTGTCACTTACCATGTGTGTGTACAGCACCTAGCACATTGGGGCCCAAGTCTTAGTTGGGGCTGCTAAGTGCTACTGTAATGTTAATAATAAATGATTCCCGCAAATAATGGTATTGACTTCAGTGGGAATATTCACAAACAGTATTTGGCATATAAATATCACCTGCATTTGAACAGATCCAATTTTGTTCCAGTTGGATCCTCTAGTGCTAACGTAGTACAAACAACAACAGTGGAAGGTGTTTTTATGCAGCAGTTGCAGAACTGTGTCCAATTCAAATACAAAAACAATTCACTTATGCTGTACATAGAGATAATAATAGGGAGCAGGGGTAAAACTAAATCTGAGGTTTCAAAATTGTCATTATTAAAAAATGCTCATATCCCATTTTACTGGTGATCAATGAAACAATAATGCCAGTTCTGGATGAAAGAAAGAGAAATTTTAAAAAGTTTTTGCATGGAGTAAATCCCCAAATTAGCCTTAACCAGATCATTTATTTTCTCTGCAATAGCATGTACACCAATCCTTCATGACAGAGCTATGTGGGGACTGAGGCAATTTTCACTTATCAGCCTCAGCCATCCCATATGAAAGGGCCCTCATTACAACATTCCTGCCAGAAAAAATATTTCTGGTGTTATACTCATCATAATAGACACTTTCTTTTCTCCTTCAGTGTGTCCATTAATCAGTCAGCAAGGAATAATAAAATAGCAGTCACCATTAAAAAGTAAACATTTACTTCAACACACCCCAATTGCGTTGTTATAATTAGAACGGGAAAGAGCTACAGTGTTTTGGATACCTTTGAACAGTAATGGTGGGTAAAAACTGACTTGTTACTGACTAACACTGTATAAAAAACAACATACACAGGGAGGCAAGTAATTAAGCTACATAAACCAAGATCAGTTAAGGATATGAAAGTAAAAATTACATCTTCCATTATTAGCTTGAATTTTATCACATACCAAAACACTACATTAAAATAACACCAAAGTCAACACTCAACAGTTAGAAAATGTCAGAATTAAGGTTGCCCATGAAGCTTCATAAAATGAATTGTCTGGGGTAAAATGAGAGGAAATCCTGTTGGCTCCAAAGTATGTTGCAGAAGGTCACCACTTAAATCTCGAGAATGATAATTTCCATGCAAATCTGCATGCTTTCTTGTAGAAATATTCATATCTTTCTCCATCATGGGGCACTCTCTTTCCTCTCCCATTACCTGTGTCTTCATTATAAATTATAAAGTACAGTATAAAATAGATTGGAAGAGATATTCTTCTTGTGGTGTATGATGTTTCACTCCATATTCTTTATGAAGATATGCTTATGATATGAATATGACATAACTGAGATATACTTTATGCAAGATGGCTCATGTAAGATATCATTGGAAAGTTTGTGATTTACTGAATGTGATTATCTAATCTGTATGCCTGTATCATTTCTGTATCTGAAGTTAGGAATATTAACTACGTATCTGTATTTCAAATGTGTTACTTTGGGTGTCAACCCCAACCAGCCTTTCAGGTACAACAATGGAAAAGCCAGACAGGGCTAATGGGCCATTAGCAGAAACAATGGACTGTGAAAGAGCTTAGTCTTTCTGTGGACTCTGGAGACAGCCTACAAGCAATGGCTGCAACAGCCATGCAGAGATATGGGTCCAAGTCACCTGGCACTGGATACTCCTCCTCCTCTTTTTGGAATGCCACTGGTTTTCCACTAGAAGACAAAGGGTTCCCGCCTTACACAAGAGCTATATAAAGCAGGGAAGTGACATCATCATGGTGCTCCTCTGCCTCCCCACCCAAAGAGACACTGAAAAACACCTGGAAAAAGAAGAACTGAACTGGGGAGGAAGGACTGAGCCCAAGCTGGAAGGGCATCCAGCTTGTGAGTAATACTAACTGAGGTTTCAAGCTGGGGACCAGTGCATCTGCCTTTCAAGATATTCCTCTGGACAAAACCATTGTCAATAAAGATGTGTTCAGGGACCCTGCACTAAAACGCAAGGCAAGGCGCGAAGCCAAGGTGAAATTTGAGGAAAGATACAAAACTGGCAAGAATAAGTGGTTCTTCCAGAAGCTGCGATTCTAAACTTGTAACATGGCTGCATCAACAAACGTTTATTAAAAAACCAAAAAACAAAAACAAAAAAAGACTTTATGTAATCTCTTTCCAACAATCTCTAGGGTGAGAAATGCTATTTGTAACCAATTTCTGTAGTGAAACTAGATTAGTTTGCATCAACTGCTGGAAATGGCCCACCTTGATTATCACTACAAAAGGTTCTCCCTCCTTCCCCCCCCCCCCGCACCCCGGCTCTCCTGCTGGTAATAGCTCACCTTAAGTGATCACTCTCCTTACAGTGTGTATGGTTAACACCCATTGTTTCATGTTCTCTATGTATATAAATCTCCCCACTGTATTTTCCACTGAATGGATCCGATGAAGTGAGCTGTAGCTCACGAAAGCTTATGCTCAAATAAATTGGTTAGTCTCTAAGGTGCCACAAGTCCTCCTTTTCTTTTTGCGAATACAGACTAACACGGCAGCTACTCTGAAACCTTTCATTTGCTTAGTAATCTATGTTCTGTCTGCTATCTCTTATAGTCACTTAAAATCCATCTTTGGTAGTTAATAAACTTATTTCTTGTTTATAATAAAACCCAGTTTATGCAATTTCTAACTGAGGCGGGCAGTGGGGCGAGAAGTTGTGCCTATCTTCCTGCACATTGAGGGAGGAGGCAGATTTCATAATGTACCTTTGGGTCTGCACTCCAAGGGAGGTGGACGCCTGTGTGCTGGGGCAAGTCCCTTAAGCTGAGCCTTCCCAAAACTGATCTCTGTGTCTGTTTCTTTCTGCAGTTGGGTGCGGCCTTGCCTGTATGTTTGCTGGAGGAGACAAAATATCCTGGCTCAGCAAGACAGGTAGAAAGGGTGACCAGACTGGCGTAACAGGCTCAGTGGTATCTCAGCACATCAGGTGGCATCCTAAGGGATCCAACCCATCACATGGTATATTGAAAATAAGTTCAAATTGTGATATATCAGTTTAAATCGCAGGGATTTTCCTGGTCCTGACTGCAGGCAGGGGGCTCTATAGGGTAGCATGGGATCAGAGTCAGTCTGGAGACAGGTTTCAGAGTAACAGCCATTTTAGTCTGTATTCGCAAAAAGAAAAGGAGTACTTGTGGCACCTTAGAGACTAACCAATTTATCTGAACATAAACTTTCGTGAGCTACAGCTCACTTCATCGGATGCATACTGTGGAAAATACAGAAGATGTTTTTATACACACAGACCACGAAAAAATGGGTGTTTATCACTACAAAATGTTTTCTCTTCCCCCACCCCACTCTCCTGCTGGTAATAGCTTATCTAAAGTGATCACTCTCCTTACAATGTGTATGATAATCAAGGTGGGCCATTTCCAGCACAAATCCAGGGTTTAACAAGAATGTCTGAGGAACAGTAAGGGGGGAGGAATAAACAAGGGGAAATAGGTTACTTTTTATAATAAATCAACCATTCCTAGTCTCTGTTCAAGCCTAAGTTAATTGTATCCAATTTGCAAATGAATTCCAATTCAGCAGTCTCTTGTTGGAGTTTGTTTTCGAAGTTTTTTTGTTGAAGGATAGTCACTTTGAGATCAGAAATCGAGTGACCAGAGAGATTGAAGCGTTCTCTGACTGGTTTATGAATGTTATAATTCTTGACATCTGATTTGTGTCCATTTATTCTTTTACATAGAGACTGTCCAGTTTGACCAATGTACATGGCAGAGGGGCATTGCTGGCACATGATGGCATAGAATCATAGAATCATAGAATATCAGGGTTGGAAGGGACCCCAGAAGGTCATCTAGTCCAACCCCCTGCTCGAAACAGGACCAATTCCCAGTTAAATCATCCCAGCCAGGGCTTTGTCAAGCCTGACCTTAAAAACCTCTAAGGAAGGAGATTCTACCACCTCCCTAGGTAACGCATTCTAGTGTTTCGCCACCCTCTTAGTGAAAAAGTTTTTCCTAATATCCAATCTAAACCTCCCCCACTGCAACTTGAGACCATTACTCCTCGTTCTGTCATCTGCTACCATTGAGAACAGTCTAGAGCCATCCTCTTTGGAACCCCCTTTCAGGTAGTTGAAAGCAGCTATCAAATCCCCCCTCATTCTTCTCTTCTGCAGGCTAAACAATCCCAGCTCCCTCAGCCTCTCCTCATAACTCATGTGTTCCAGACCCCTAATCATTTTTGTTGCCCTTCGCTGGACTCTCTCCAATTTATCCACATCCTTCTTGTAGTGTGGGGCCCAAAACTGGACACAGTACTCCAGATGAGGCCTCACCAATGTCGAATAGAGGGGAACGATCACGTCCCTCGATCTGCTCGCTATGCCCCTACTTATACATCCCAAAGTGCCATTGGCCTTCTTGGCAACAAGGGCACACTGCTGACTCATATCCAGCTTCTCGTCCACTGTCACCCCTAGGTCCTTTTCCGCAGAACTGCTGCCTAGCCATTCGGTCCCTAGTCTGTAGCTGTGCATTGGGTTCTTCCGTCCTAAGTGCGGGACCCTGCACTTATCCTTATTGAACCTCATCAGATTTCTTTTGGCCCAATCCTCCAATTTGTCTAGGTCCTTCTGTATCCTATCCCTCCCCTCCAGCGTATCTACCACTCCTCCCAGTTTAGTATCATCCGCAAATTTGCTGAGAGTGCAATCCACACCATCCTCCAGATCATTTATGAAGATATTGAACAAAACCGGCCCCAGGACCGACCCTTGGGGCACTCCACTTGATACCGACTGCCAACTAGACATGGAGCCATTGATCACTACCCATTGAGCCCGACAATCTAGCCAACTTTCTACCCACCTTATAGTGCATTCATCCAGCCCATACTTCCTTAACTTGCTGACAAGAATACTGTGGGAGACCGTGTCAAAAGCTTTGCTAAAGTCAAGAAACAATACATCCACTGCTTTCCCTTCATCCACAGAACCAGTAATCTCATCATAAAAGGCGATTAGATTAGTCAGGCATGACCTTCCCTTGGTGAATCCATGCTGGCTGTTCCTGATCACTTTCCTCTCATGCAAGTGCTTCAGGATTGATTCTTTGAGGACCTGCTCCATGATCTTTCCAGGGACTGAGGTGAGGCTGACTGGCCTGTAGTTCCCAGGATCCTCCTTCTTCCCTTTTTTAAAGATTGGCACTACAATCTTAGCCTTTTTCCAGTCATCCGGGACTTCCCCGGTTCGCCACGAGTTTTCAAAGATAATGGCCAATGGCTCTGCAATCACAGCCGCCAATTCCTTCAGCACTCTCGGATGCAACTCGTCCGGCCCCATGGACTTGTGCACGTCCAGCTTTTCTAAATAGTCCCTAACCACCTCTATCTCCACAGAGGGCTGGCCATCTCTTCCCCATTTTGTGATGCCCAGCGCAGCAGTCTGCTCCGACCTTGTTAGTGAAAACAGAGGCAAAAAAAGCATTGAGTACATTAGCTTTTTCCACATCCTCTGTCACTAGGTTGCCTCCCTCATTCAGTAAGGGGCCCACACTTTCCTTGGCTTTCTTCTTGTTGCCAACATACCTGAAGAAACCCTTCTTGTTACTCTTAACATCTCTGGCTAGCTGCAGCTCCAGGTGCGATTTGGCCCTCCTGATATCATTCCTACATGCCCGAGCAATATTTTTATACTCTTCCCTGGTCATATATCCAACCTTCCACTTCTTGTAAGCTTCTTTTTTATGTTTAAGATCCGCTAGGATTTCACCATTAAGCCAAGCTGGTCGCCTGCCATATTTTCTATTCTTTCGACTCATTGGGATGGTTTGTCCCTGTAACCTCAACAGGGATTCCTTGAAATACAGCCAGCTCTCCTGGACTCCTTTCCCCTTCAAGTTAGTCCCCCAGGGGATCCTGGCCATCTGTTCCCTGAGGGAGTCGAAGTCTGCTTTCCTGAAGTCCAGGGTCCGTATCCTGTTGCTTACCTTTCTTCCCTGCGTCAGGATCCTGAACTCAACCAACTCATGGTCACTGCCTCCCAGATTCCCATCCACTTTTGCTTCCCCCACTAATTCTACCCGGTTTGTGAGCAGCAGGTCAAGAAAAGCGCCCCCCCAGTTGGCTCCTCTAGCACTTGCGCCAGGAAATTGTCCCCTACGCTTTCCAAAAACTTCCTGGATTGTCTATGCACCGCTGTATTGCTCTCCCAGCAGATATCAGGAAAATTAAAGTCACACATGAGAATCAGGGCATGCGATCTAGTAGCTTCCGTGAGCTGCCGGAAGAAAGCCTCATCTACCTCATCCCCCTGGTCCGGTGGTCTATAGCAGACTCCCACCACTACATCACTCTTGTTGCACACACTTCTAAACTTAATCCAGAGACACTCAGATTTTTCTGCAGTTTCGTACCGGAGCTCTGAGCAGTCATACTGCTCCCTTACATACAGTGCTACTCCCCCACCTTTTCTGCCCTGCCTGTCCTTCCTGAACAGTTTATAACCATCCATGACAGTACTCCAGTCATGTGAGTTATCCCACCAAGTCTCTGTTATTCCGATCACGTCATAGTTCCTTGACATCACCAGGACCTCCAGTTCTCCCTGCTTGTTTCCAAGGCTTTGTGCATTTGTATATAAGCACTTGAGATAACCTGTTGATCGCCCCTCATTCCCAGTATGAGGCAGGAGCCCTCCCCTCACAGACATTCCTGCCTGTGCTTCCTCCCGGTATCCCACTTTCCCACTTACCTCAGGGCTTTGGTCTCCTTCCCCCGGTGAACCTAGTTTAAAGCCCTCCTCACTAGGTTAGCCAGCATATATCACATTGGTAGATGTGCAGGTGAACGAGCCTCTGATAGTGTGGCTGATGTTATTAGGCCCTGTGATGGTGTCCCCTGAATAGATATGTGGGCACAATTGGCAACGGGCTTTGTTGCAAGGATAGGTTCCTGGGTTAGTGGTTCTGTTGTGTGGTGTGTGGTTGCTGGTGAATATTTGCTTCAGGTTGGGGGGCTGTCTGTAGTCAAGGACTGTCCTGTCTCCCAAGATTTGAGAGTGTTGGGTCGTCCTTCAGGATAGGTTGTAGATCCTTGATAATGCGTTGGAGGGGTTTTAGTTGGGGGCTGAAGGTGATGGCTACTGGCGTTCTGTTATTTTCTTTGTTAGGCCTGTCCTGTAGTAGGTGACTTCTGGGAACTCTTCTGGCTCTATCAATCTGTTTCTTCACTTCCGCAGGTGGATACTGTAGTTGTAAGAATGCTTGATAGAGATCTTGTAGGTGTTTGTCTCTGTCTGAGGGGTTGGAGCAAATGCGGTTGTATCGCAGAGCTTGGCTGTAGACAATGGATCGTGTGGTGTGGTCAGGGTGAAAGCTGGAGGCATGTAGGTAGGAATAGCAGTCTGGAGACAGACAGCCTAGAGCAAGGTGGGGTGAGTTGTGCATCGCTGTTTTTAGGGAGCAGCCTGCTTTGTCTCTCTCTGTTTTGGGATTCTGTGTATTATCATTCTGAATTCTCAGAAATAAAGTAGTGGTACACTGCTAACTTCCAGAAAGAGTAATTTTTGTTGTATCTAGCTTCTCTGTTTGTATGCTGTGAAATACAACACTGCTCAGAATATCTTCTTTTGACAAGGTTCTTCTTTTGAATAGCCAAGCTAACATATTTAGGCTGGGAGATTTTTCAGTGCAATGGGCCCCAGACAATCTTGTCTCTTCATAAGAGGAAGAAGTGCTAATGTTGCTATAGGTGTTGAAAACAGGAGCCAGCCTGGCCAGTTTGGCATTTTCAGTATAACCTGTGTCCTGCATTTTTATTTTCTGCAGTGTTCTCATCAGAACAAACAGCAGCGGGAGGGAAGAAGTGTATATTAAATGTTTTGACCTAACCTGCAACATGGCATTCCTCCCTAGACTTCTGCTGTACTGTTCTAGAATGCTAAAAAAAGATGCTTTTTGTGTTCCTAGCGATTTCAAAGAGATGTACTTATAGGTGTCCTTTCATCTGTGTGATCCAATCCAACATCTCCTAGTACAGAGCCCACTCTCCCTAATGAAAACCAGTCCATTTACATATTAACATCACATTTTATATGTCTGGCTTTTAGCAAATTAAAGATGTTTCACTGCATACAGATACAATTTTATTTCTTTTTGATGAAGTGACAGTGCTCTAGTTTTCCTTAGTTCATCTATGGGCCATGATAAGTTTGTCATGTTATATGCCATTAGCAGCACATGGTATTGTTCCAACTAGCTCTGAAGGGATATGTGGTCTTGGTGTATTGCTGTTAGCTCTAAGAAATAGATGCATATTTACTGATGCTCATTTTCTTTTTCTTTTTGATTCCTGATTCCATCTCATGAAAAATATTGCAAGCGAAATGGGCCTGAATCAAATCCCAGATCTCAGCACCTCTGAATTTTGAAGGGTTCAAAAATCTAGATCCAATTTTTGTGGCTTGGACTCATCCTTTCAACATGTTAATCAGTGCCTCTGCTGTTTGTATGTAATGGAACTTGAAAGGCGGTCTCCTTTAGCAGGGTGGGACAGATGCAGTGATGGTGTAAGTGATGGTGTAAACTACATATCAGGCTTAATTTGGATCAGTGGGTGTGAAAAATTAGCCCAATTTAGAACCATTTGTCATTCCGTGTCAGCAAAATTCAGCCCTGGCACAAACAGGTGCTACAGCTCATACTACAGCTAACTTCGGCCCTGGCATTTTTTGGAACAGAGTGGGATTAAGGCAAACAAGGCCCTCTCCTTTAACTTTTATCCTCCTGCTACATGATTTTCATGCTACACATTCCATTTTGCCTTCATGGGGCCAGTTTCTGATCTCAGTTGCACCAGTTAAATCTGGACTAACTTACTGCTTTATTGTAATTACTCCAGATTTATACTGGTGTAAATGAGAACAGAATCTGGCCCCACTGGTGTATAAATTACTCTAATTTCGCACACCCTCTGAATCCCAAATTGGTTCATTTTACATAACTGAACCTCTTATGACAAATTTACACCCACCAGGTAGCTTACATTACCATTTACACATCACTGTCAAATTTGGTTTATGGACTTCCATGGAAAGATGCACACACAAGCTACATGTGTCTGAATTTGATCATACAGCCCTCATTAGCTGCCAATTCAATGACTGGGCCACTGAATTTGGAACTGCAAGGTCATTACCCTTGGTGCCCATTGTGTTTCAAAATATGAAGGATGCACATGTACATTCTTGCTCATAGTACTACATCCAGACTGATTACCATAACTCCAGGAAACAGCAGACTTTGCACGAGTATCTCTGGTGTCACATCTTGGAGATTTGTAACTCTTTCTTGTGGAAGAAATGCCCCCTAGACCATTGCCTTGCAGAACACGTGATGTATTCCATTACGATGCAATCAGGCTACTTTTGCTTTTGTAGATAATAAATCTGGGATTCTTTAACTCCAGGATTCTTTCATGTGTTGCTTTGATGGCAAATTTCCCTAGAGCTGGTTCTTATCAAGATGTTGTCTAAGTAAGGAAAAAGATTTACACTCCGTGATCTTACAATCACTGTTACCACTCTGAGGATCTTGGTAAATGCCCCCTGTGCTGTTGTGGGGCCATAGTGAAAATTCTTATGTAGAAATTGTATGCAAACTAACCATTCTTCCTGTGCAAGTCTGGTGCCAGTCCGAGATAGAAAAATGTTAACATACCATGATAGGTCTTGATCCTGCAAAGTGCTTGGCACTTTGCCCCAATCCAACCAAGCACTTACATACGTACTTAACTTTAAGCATGTGAGTAACCCCACTGACTTAAAATTAAGCATGTGTTTAAGTGCTTGGCTAGATCAGGGTCAGAGTGCTCGTTCACTTGCAGAATCCAGCCCACAGATAACCTTAACTACAATACATGCTAACACCAGGTTTGCAGTAGCCTTGAAAATAGTCATGATGAAATTCTGAAGTATTCTAAGAAAAATCAATATATTTTACTTCAATTATTTTCACATAAACAGGAATTGTTCCAAGAAAAATATTTTGCAACATGTGCCAATCAGGTATATTACAAGGTTAAAAACAAGTTTAAAATCAAATTATGTGATGTTTAAAGTACTGTATTTAGACTTTCGTTTCAAAAACTGACATCTGGTTTAGGCAAACACATTCTAATCTGCCAAATGTGATCTTATATCTTTCAATAAGACCAAGGATACAAACAAAAATGGAAAGGCTCAACAATAGAAAGAGGTTTTTTATTTTTTTAATACTGAAAGGCTTCTGGGGAAACATAAATTGGAGAGGGGGAGGAAGAAGTACTGCATGCTAGATGGGGACTCATGCAAGCACCAGGTTAAATGACTCAGCCTTTGGCACCCCTTAAACTGAATCTAAGCTTTCATTTAAAAAAATAGTCAATTTCTGGCTTCTTTCCTTAATGAACCTTGAAATCATAAACCAACATAAACCAATTGTTTAGGGATGAAGGGCATGTGCAGCTGTGCTGTGCTTCTGCAGCAGGTGGGTTAGACTAATACAGCATTACCAGCTTGCACCAAAATCAGGACTCTTGCAATACTTAATGACTCCAGAAGCTGAGAATTTAAGAAGAAAACATTAAGTACCAAATATCTGGAATGAAGTGTGCCATAATTCTGCAGGTGTTTTAATTGAGTACTTGGATTATACGGTCTTCTCTTAGTGAAGACTATGCTCTAGCCTGTCTGGAAATCTCACCTTGTCCTGTTTGTCAAACTGATAGACTGTTTAAAATCACGATTCTCTGTTCCTAGATAGGGGAACAGTGCTGATAACTCTCACAATCTTATGGTGAGTTTGACCATCTTTGTGTTTTTCTTAGAAGCCTAGCTCCTGTTATCATGTAATTACATGAGAATCTTAGCTTTTGTTTTTAAAAAAATAAGTTTCTAGGCTTCTTAGTTGCTAAGAAAATTTTGAACAAATGACCTATAAAGACTCTAAAAGCTCAGAAGGCAGATAAAAAGAACCCAATTTATTATTTTTTTAAATGTCATGACTTTTAAACCAATCTTCGGATTATTGGGGAGGCCTGACTTGTGATCTTTGAACACTCAAAGTTGTCAAAACTGCTCTTAAACCGAATCAATTACAGTTGGTGTGCATCCTAAAGAGACATCTTGATGACTCTCCCCAGCTGCCTGGCACCAGCCCAAATGCACAGCGGTGTGACCATAATGGCCAGGAATTAGTGAAGTTTAAGGTTGGTGGAGCAACAAAAACTTTATTTGCAGGCCCACCAAAAAATGCTCTGGCTGCTTTTGCTTGTTAGCATATTCAGCCCACCCTTAGACTGGGACGGAGCTGGCAGCGGTTCACTGAGAAAGCTTCAGGCCATGGGCATGCTCACCATTACCACAGCCACTGTAACGATAAGACCTAGCTCCCCGTAACCTGCCACCATTGCATCTAGGCTAGGGCACATGCGATATACTCCTTGTAGTCCCCACACCTCCGCCTCAACTGCTGCAATGGCAATGCACATGAAGGGGCCAAGCCGCTGCAGCATTAGCAGCAATCCTGCAGCCAATGAGTAATTAATTAAGAACATTTTAACGTATTTCCAGAGAGAGAACCTACATTTCATTGTGTATACATTTCTGACTTCTACAGTCTCTAGCTTTTAAGATTGAGGGGCCTGAAAAATCATGAGACTAAAAATATCAACTGCCGTTGAGGGACCGTTTTTAACTCATTAGAACTCATAAACCGATTAACAGATTTACCGGAAAACCCTCAGAAAATTCGATCTTTACTCACGGATTGTGTGCTGCATGTATGGAGAAGGATACACCACACTTTTCATGCAATACAAAGTTTGAATCCTTGCTTTAAATGCAAAAACGGAGCCCAGCCTTACCGCCACTCTTCCATCATGCAACATTTTAATGGCCTACGGTTGGTCATCGAATCACCAGTAAATTATCTTATGACAATAAACACATGAAACGAAATGACATAAAACTGCTCTGTGGTTTATAGACAGGTCTTTCACAGTTTGTCTTACAATTGCCCCTCTTTACCTGCAGTTCTTCTCTACATAAGGAGACATTTACAGTGCACAGGAACAAGAAAGTTTTACTGGTCCTAAAAAACTAGGAACAATGCTGCATATTCTTGACACCATCTATGGGCACCTGATCTATTAACTCGCTATTTACGTATATACCAAACATCTCTCATTTTTTAGAGTACTCCTGTGACATATGCAATCAAGACAATATTGACTAGATTTTCTATTTACTGTATCCTTTGGAAAAGCAGATGACATTTTCTTTGCTACGGGAGGGACTTTCTTTATATTAAATATTTTTGAGTGGTAATCTTTCAAAATCAAACTATGAATTGCACCCCACATGAACATGACCCCAAACTGTAAGAGGACACTATGGGAAATAGGTTAAAGAGCAAAGTGAGTAATGCACAAGGGAGACAAGGTGGGTGAGTAATATCTTTTGGTAACAAGCTCTTTCACCCACAGAAATTGGTGCAATAAAAGATATTACCTCACACACACCCCTCCTGCCCATCTCTCCAATATCCTGGGACCAGCAATGGCTACAACACTGTAAATAAAAAACAAGGTTCTTTTTGCAGTGCTTGTTATGTCCTGCCATTGATGCTTTTGGTATCTGGCTGCATAGTAACCTAATTTCAAAATGGAACAAATTAACAGAATTAAACAGAAGGGAACAATAGGTCATATTAAGCCATTAAATTAATGGAGCTACAGTGAAGGAGTTAAAGGCAAGAACAGTACATTAATCACTCATCGGTATTTACAACAAAAAACCAGAGTCCCTGAGGAAGCTGCTGGTGGTAACTGAAGAATGTGGAAACAAGAGAATCAGCAAAGCCTGACAATCCCTATCTATGTATTTGAGAGATAAAGCTAGGGTTAAGATAATCCACTCTGGAAAAAAGTAATGACTGAGATAGATCTGACCTAATACCTCCTTGTTATTTACTAACTATATCCCAGTTTTCAATTTTATTTAGGCAGATGTCATATAATTGGAAACCTCTAACGCTTCTCAGACAAACAGTAATGCCAAAGAATTATGATAAAAAATTACAAAATTAACAAGGAGCCTAGTTACGTGATAAATAATAATAATGGGAAAAGAAACGCTCAGCATGCCGCTGTATTTTAAGTGAAAGGTTTGTGCTTCTAGGAATCTCTTCACTGCTGAATGTCTTCCTTTTTTTATGATTCTCTTTAGTCTGGGTTACAAGAGACTTCCAGTGGCAAAAGCCTGCAGTGCTTGGCAGTCTTTGCTACGCTGCAGCCCTGCTAGCGCTGATCACTAACATAGCAAGAGAAAGGAAGAGAGTTGGAAAAGGTCACTCCTCTTATTTTCCTTATCCATTCTTAGTTTACTTCTCATTCAGTGGAACAGTGTAGAACTGATGGTTAAATTAGTTAAAAGTCAGATTCTTCCCTGAAAAAAATGGTATTGTATGGCTCCATGTTTATTGCGCTGTACAATTCCATGCCAAGTCTCCTCCCTTTAAAACAAGAATGTACTATTTTCCAAATGCCAGCTCTTCAAACTCACGGTGTTCACAGGAGCTGCAGACAGCACTGAAAAATCAAACCAGTTAAGCAACTACACATTTTAAACTTGAGGCTACTACCTTTGAAAATATTGGCCCATTGCCTCAAATACACAGATGATGCTCATGGGCCACGTACTTAAAAGTGACGAGCCCCAGCAGGTCCCCTGAAAAACATCAGCGGTTGCTGTGTGGGGAGCACTTTTGAAATCCTGGCCCCAACAATACATCTCCTTCTCCTTAAGTACAATTCACACCATTCCCCAGCTTTCCCCATGCCTGAAGGAAATCAGCTCCTGGACCAAGCTCTCCATGGGCTGGGACTGAGTTACCTCAGAGACTGCTTCTCCCTCCAGAGCCACCGGAGGTAGCCATCGCCTACAGGATCAATGAAACTCACAATAGTTAGAAGTAAAACACACAGAATTTTTGGCAGAATGTGGAACTAGCTGGCAGGAGAATTGAGGACAATGAGTTTGATCTGAACACCTTTAAGACAAAATACAAGACCTCTTTTGATATCGCCTTCCCATAATACACACTCGCCGACACCCATCAAACATACCCACCCACCACTTTATCTGCTTTCACAGTTGTGGAGACATGGAGGAAAAAAACCATAAAGGGACAAGAAGAGTTAAATGAAGTTCTGACCAATCTTTCCTACCTCTAGGAAGAACAATAGAAGAGACATATCTGGTCTCTGTTTAGACATTCATAAAGACCGTTTAATTTTGCCTAGCACTCGAACACCACAGAGAAGGATGTGACCTACACACACAGATCTTAAGTATTTGGAAACACATAAAAATGTCATTGTCAAGTAAACTCACAATGTAAAAATTGTCAACATCCTAGAGTACATGTCTGGTTTTATCCATGAGATAATAGCTGGATGCAAGCAGAATACACTCACTTCAATCAACTCTTTCAGACTTTAAATTTGAGGCCACTTCAACAACGCACTCAACAGTAGATTGACAGGTTTTGAGGCATTGTGATAATCTAGTCTGAGCTCCTGCATAGCACATCCCACAGAACTTCACCCAGTGATTTCTCATTGAGCCCAATAACTTGTGGTTAAATGAGAGTATAGCTTTTAAAAAGACATTTAGTCTTGATTTAAAGACTTCAAGTGATGGATAATCCATTACATCTGCTAGTAATTTGTTGCAATGATTAATTATCCTTACTGCTATTTTTACTTTGAGCTTTTTTAGCTTCAACTTCCTAGATTGAATATTTCTAAATTAAAAAGTCCTTTATTACCAGAAATCTTCTCTCTGTGAAAGTACTCTTAGATCATGATTAAATCACTTCTTTACCTTATAGAAGAGAAGGTTAGTAGACTAAGGTTCTTCAGTCTCTCATTATAAACCATGTTTCCAGCCCTCAAGATATTCTTGTAGCTACTTCCAATTTTTCAACATCCTTTTTAAAATATTCACACCAGAACTGGATACATTATTCCAGTATTTGTTTCACCAATACTGTCTGGAGAAGTAATATCAGCTCCCTACTCCTACTCAATATTCCTCTATTTATACTTCCACTGTAAATGTCTTTGTGGTAGGGACTGTCTTTTTTGTTCTGTGTTTATACAGTGCCTGGCACAATCGGGTCATGGCCCATGACTGGGGCACCCAGACATTACAATGATGATGATCATCATCATCATCATTTTAGGATGACATTAGCCCTTTTAGTCACAGCATCATACCGGGCGGGAGCTCATGTTTCATTGGTTGTCTACTATGACCCCTGAATACAGTCCCTCCTGCCTGTAAATATAGCCTACATTTTCTGTTCCTAGATGTGACTTTGCATGTGGCTGTATTCAAATGCGTAGTGTTTGGCTGCACACAGCTTAAAGTGATCTAAGTCCCTATGTATCAGTGATCTGTCCTTGTAATTATTTATCATTCCACCAATATTTGTGTCATCTGCGAAATTTATCAGCAATGATTTTTTGTTTCTTACTGATTATTGATAAAAAAATATTGAAAAATGTTGGTCTGAGGACTGATTGTTTTATAACCCCACGAGAAGTTCCACCCTCCATCATTGATGATTCCCACATGAACAAGTAGGGTTTGAGATCTATCAGTTAGGTATTAAATGGATTAAAAACTATGTGCTACATTGCTTTAGTGTAGTGCTATTTTTAACAGAATGTCATGAAAGGTTAAGTTAAATGCCTTACAAAAGTCTAAAAATATTATGTCAACACGATTACTTTTATCAACCAAACTTGTAACTTCATCAAAGAGCAACACTGGGTTAATTCGACAGAACCTATTTTCCATGAACCCATTCCGACTGGCATTAATTATATTTCCATCCTTTATTTCTTTACTGATCAATTCCTGTATCAACTTTTTAATTATTTTGCCGGGGATCAAAATTAGACTAATCGAGTCTGTAATTTCCCAGGTTATCCCATGTACCCTTCAAAGATCAGATTTTTATAAATAGGTCCAAGATTACCGGCATATCAGAATGGCCTGGGCAGGTATACAGCAACCTGAATCCAAACTTGCAAGCGAAGTGCAAAAACTTAGAAAAGCAGGTACACCTAATATCTAAGACCACTTTGTACATAACTTTGGTTAATGCTGAAATAGAGAACTCACAGCACATTAAAAAAAATATGGGAAGCAGAATTCCATGGTACCATAAAAGATGTCTTTCAGATAAACGTGCTTCAGAATTCACACACCACCACTGCCTCACTATCACGGAATGAATTCTAATGGAAAGTAAATACACTCTACAACATCAGCAAAACAAACTCAAGTAGCCAAAGCCCTTGCTAGAGAGAATAAAGACAACTGGGTCATAACACATACATTTTCAGAGAGTGTGCACAAAGCCAAACATTTTAGTCATACGTTAATGGAAGCTTACAAAAAACCATTTGACATACACAAAGAAATCCAGTGTGTTATGTTCTGGCAGACTCTCCCCCAAAATCTACCAAACAATAAATGAAAAGATGTATTCTGAATATTAAATAACAGCAGGAAAAATATATCACAAGAGAAAATCATACCGTTACAGTCTGGCAAAACAAAATATTGGTAAGAGAGAAACAAAGAAAAGGAGGACTTGTGGCACCTTAGAGACTAACCAATTTATTTGAGCATAAGCTTTCGTGAGCTACAGCTCACTTCATCGGATGCAGACTGTGGAAAGTGTAGAAGATCTTTTTATACACACAAAGCATGAAAAAATACCCGTATTCTTTCATGCTTTGTGTGTATAAAAAGATCTTCTACACTTTCCACGGTCTGCATCCGATGACGTGAGCTGTAGCTCACGAAAGCTTATGCTCTAATAAATTGGTTAGTCTCTAAGGTGCCACAAGTCCTCCTTTTCTTTTTGCGAATACAGACTAACACGGCTGCTACTCTGAAACCAGAGAAACAAAGCAGGTTTGAAAAGCATTGGACTTTAATCAGTGAGTTAGTTATAACCTGCAAGAAACAAAAACAAAATATAATGACCTTGAGCTACAGCTACACTGTCCTCTATCTAGAAAGAAATTAATCTCCCATAACACCTGCCTGCCCAAGGGTCTACATGCTGCACCAAACACCCATATACCTACATGTGTATAAAAACTCTACCTCAGCTTCTTCTAGATTCATCCATTTATAACAATATTTCACCAAATAGCTGTGTATAATAAATATGCATCAGTTGCCTCTGTATATTCTTATGTGGAAACACAGTATCTGTGTTCTTATCTGCATATAATAATAAAGCCTGTGTCCATACCTGGGTATTTTACGTGTATATAGAGTTACCTGTACAAACAAAAAGAAGTACTGTAAATCAAGCCTGAAGTGTTGGAAAGTCACACGCTACACAAATTTAGTATTTGATTTTTATTTTTAAATAGCTTCACTGAGATTCAAGGCTCAAGATATCGAACACACAAGCATACACTTGGAGTTGTGTTAGTTGAAACAAAGTGCAAACTGGCGGAGCTACGTCGTCATTTTTAAAGTTCAGGGACCGTTAAACCACCATGGTAGATTGATTCACTCAGGATCAGGGGGAAAGCTAGGAAGTTGTGAAACCTTAATTAAGGGAGACAAAAGGTGATCACACATCTGAAAATGGTCAGGAGACTCTTTTGAGCCTCCGAAGCAAGGTCTGGAAGTTAAATAGATTAATATGACTTTTCAAAGGGATTTTTGAAATCAATACCTCTGCACAGAAGTCAATGGTTATTCTGTATTATTAGTGCAAATATTGAGAGAAGTGATAAGAACAAATATTCCCTGCACAAAAGAGGAAGACAAGAAAAATATATTGTCCTCCTTCTATAAATATCTTTCTTATAAATGTTTGCTATGAGTCACACCCCTGAGATAATCAGCCAGGTTGAGTCACAAACAAACAAGCAAACAAAAAATTAGCCACGCGTGGCAAGGGAAACTTCTTTCTCTACATGCTCTCAAAGGCTCTGATTTAGTCAAGCATCCATAGTCAGAAAAGCATTTAAGAATGTACTTAATTTTTCGCACGCACTTAAGTCCCATGGAAATCAGATAATTAGTAGCACGAGCACTCTGATAGGCACATGCAATGCAATCGTGGGAGGAAAGGTGTGGATGCTACTTGCACCCACCAAAGGGAGGCCTTTTTGAAAATTTAGTCAATAGAGTGATTTAGTCTGCACATTCAGCTATAGTGCAGTATAGCCACAATTTTCAAACCTGCTCCTAGGATCATAATTAGGCACCTAAATAAGTTAGAATGGATAAAACTCATATTAAAAACAAACCAGTTCTGTCTTCTGTATAATTTTTTTAAAATTTTATATTTAAAAATACTCAAGGCAGTTTCCACTGATACAGGCTGCCCTTAAATTTATTATTCCTGTTCCCTTTCCCTATCTTTCTTACAATTGTCACTCCTTTGAGGAATTCTCTGCATGTACAAATGACAGGACTTTCCTCCTGATCTTTTTAACTGTTGTCAATAAATGAAAATATTCACATTTGTATAGTGGAAAAATACCCTTCAGAAGATCCCAAACAAACTGAAGGGTTGAAATCCTGATTCCATTGAAGTCAAAATCAAAACTCCCATTGACCTCAATGGGGAAAGGTTTTCACACAAGATGAACAAAGATACTTGGATGAAAAACATGAGCCAAGTTATTTTCTGCTGTACTTTATGCTTTTTCCACTTATTTTGAGGGGGGCGGGGGGATGACAATGTCCTTCTACAATTCCCTGGGCCAGATCCTGTGCTGGTGTAAATTAGTATAGCTCTGTTGAAGTCTCTGGAGCTCTGCCAGGTATGCCAGCTGACAAACTGGTTTCTGTAATTCTTACCAATGACCTGTGAAGCAGTGAAGTCCCTTCTGGTCAGATGAAAGTGGCTACTAATATCAGCCAGTAATGAGAAGAGATTTATATGAGACATTCACCTTCCAGCTTTTCTTCCTTGGCACCCATAATCCAACCAAGCTCCGGTCAAAACCCATACTGGGGTGTTTATATAACAGTGTGTTGCATGGCCAGTATGTACCTGCAAGCCATTCCCATTTTCCTCTGCTTTAGCAAATAAGGATGGGGTTTTCAAAGATACCTAGGGGATTAGGATTACCAATTCCTATTAACATTTAATAGGAACTGGGAGTCCTAAAGAAAACTGAGCATGCAAATTCCCTAGGTGGCTTTGAAAATCTCAGCACAAATGTTTAGAATAACAGCCCTCTGAAGTGTTTATTCCCCTTATGTTGCTAGGGTTCAAAATGTCTGAGAGAAAATATCTTGCTTTCCAGATGCTGATACATTTAGTAAGATTTAGGTCTGCTTAAATATGACACCCAGGGTCATTTGAACCATGTATTTATCAATGTGATGTCAAATACCTAATCTTTAACAAGTGATCTGTTCACCTTGCAAAAAGGTATCACTCTTCATATTTAATCAATCTTTTGGAAAATATTAATCATCTGAGACCCTCACAACAGCTCCACTGATACAGTAACTTTGTCATAAACATTCTGTGCCTCTGGAAAATACTCTCTAACCTATCTTTGCTCCATGTTTCTTTTATTCAAATTGATATAAAAGGAAACTCAATCACAGGATCTCATCACCAGCTGGCGGTATACTAGCAGGTTGGTAACTGATGACTTTCAGTAACCTTAACAATCATTCAGCTTACCATTAATAGAAAGGCACCATGTTTTTGCTTTTGAAGACTAGTGTTTCATAGTAAAACATAATCTCACCTTACATGAACTATATGTTGTTACTGCTGCTATTTTATGCTTTGTATATATACACCTGTTAAAATATATATATGTATTAAAAAATCGTGAAAAACCTTTGATCTAAAAAATAAAATATAAAAATGTCCCTGAATTAATATACACATAAGCCTAAAGATCCAGCAATTCAGTGTTCCAAATGTGATGGGAGAAAAATAATTTCAGAATCATGTTCATTAATATGTCACAAATGGCCACTCCATTTTCTTACCCAATTTGTGCTGGACTGTAATTATAGCTTCAAGGGCTGTTCCTGCTGTCAGGGAAAGTCAATGGAAGTTTTGCTGTTGACATCAATGGAGACACGAGCAGACCCTAATGTAAATTGGAAGTTCAAACACTTTCAAAATCCTACCTGATAAAAAAATAATGTTGCCCAATATTTTCAGGATCAGCTTGTTCCAAATATTTTAGAGTTCTAATGCAACACAACCAATGTATCTAGTAAAGCCCAAAAAACTTCCACTGATTTTCAATGGGATTTATGCATGTTTATTTAAGTCCGTGATTGAACAAAGCACTTCAAAATGTGCTTAAGGCCCCTATCCAGAAAAAGATTTATTCACATGCTTAACTTTAAATTTAGTCTCATTGCTGGGACTACTCACATGATTAAAGTCAACCATGCGCTGAAATGCTTTGCGTAATCAAGCAAAGCACCTATTGATTCCAGGGCAGCAGAATCAGGCTTTAAATGCTACAAAATTGAGCTGCTTCATTTGATCAAATTGTTTATTGAAAATTAGCCAAAAATGTGACACCTATGTTCAATGTTATTCCCACCAGTGGCAGAAAAAATTAACATGCCAGAATTTTTGTTAATAATGTCCATTGAAGACCCCAACTCTGTAACCCTTACTTATGTGATTCACTGTTGCTCACACAAGGAGCCCTACTGACCTCATGTGAGTCAATTCACTGAATAAGGGATGCAAAACCGAGCCCACGGTAATCACTAGAAATAATGGATTTTTTTTCTTTTGTTTTTTGAAATGGGAGAAGAATTCTGCCTTTGTCTTCATTTGCACATTGCTGTGAGATTAGGGCAATTACTAGTGGAGTAATTACACAAGGAGTACCAAATATTTCATTTTAGTGTAGTGGTAATATCCTGCATGTAAACTACTAGATTTAAATGGTTGATACAGCTTGTAACAAATCTGCCCCTTTACAAAATTACTATAGAAAATATTTTATATGTGAAAAATTATTATTAAAAAAACACAACTGTTATTGAAAGCTTCTCACTTATGGCAGCTGCTTTTGCAAAATATTTTAAATGACAGATATTAATACATTCTGATTTGTTCCACTGGTAGATGCAATCTAGCGTCACTACATTTTCAATAATTATATATCTTTCAGCTCTGAGAACAATAGAATTAACTGTTCTTCAGCAGTTACTAATAAGACAGCTCAGCATAGTTAAATAACAAATGTGAAAGACGAGAAGGAATGGCCTTGCAAAAGGACTGGATGTGTTTTAGACAGCTGTTGCAAAAATTAATTGAATCCATATTCACTGTTCTGAATCTGATTCCCTTCTTCTATACTACCAAATGCTCTTTTGCACAAAGGAAGTAAAAACACATACATATAACTGTTAAAAAACAGACAACTGGTCCTGATAGAAAGTAGGTGGTTTATAAAGGAATCGTAGCTGTTGCCATAAACAGACTTGTTGATATCATGATAAAAAAGATGTATTACTCTTACAGGTTTTTGAAAACTCATCATAAAAATATGTTTAAAAATAGTAAACAAATACTGTGACGACACGCATTTTGAAAATCCAGGCAATAGAAATACAGACTGTATATTACACCATCTTTGATTTCAGCAGGAATTTTGCCTGAGAAAAAAATGCAGAATGAGGACCAAATATATCTAATAAAACATAGGCATACATTTAACATAACTTTGCTTTCAGAATCTGAACACTTTCTAATGCATGTTACTGAAAAGAACCATATATTTTGAAGCCGCTGGCCTGCCCTTTCCCCGCACGTTACAAAGGGCACGTTGATGCCCTCCCTCCCCAAATTTCACACAGTCCTAATTGGCTTAAGAGCTCCCAGAACCCCTCACAGCTTATGTCAGGAACTAAAAGCGAATATGACTTTGAGTATGTTACACTTCTGTTGCTTAGAGAATGGAGATGCATGACCTTTCTGTGACCTATCTTTTCAGCCTGCTTAAAGTTGTTTCTGTGGTTGTAATTGACTGACTACTGGAAGAACAAGTTATAAAGCTGTAATGAAAACCACAAGAAAAGAGTAAGTGGATAAGAACATTATAAAAGGAAAAAACAATGAAAGGCAAACATGACAGAATATGACATTTAATAACGATTGGTTAAAGACTTGTTCTGAACCCATGTCAAAGTAGCTTGAAGCTGTTTTTATTCTTTGTCGCTGGGTAATATGAAGGATAATATGAATGGAAATGTAACTGTCTACATTTCCTGTTGGCTGACTGATCCTCAGCTGCCTAGTTAAAACCGCAAATTGTAATATAGGAAAACCACCTTGGCTATAAAGGTCCATTGAAACAATCATAATTCAGAACAAGATGAGCGACAGAGCCCCAGTACAGTACTTTTCTGTTTATGCTGCTTCTAGTCTTCGATTAATAAACCAAACTTGAGCTTGACCAGTTGATGTCTCAATTAATAAATAACCAAAAGAACCCATTATTTATAGCCTCCTCCATGGATGTGTGGGGGGTAACAATCTGGCCCATAGTATTTTGCCTTTGCCCTCATTTCTCCAGATCACATATTATTTTCTAGAGTTTGCAGATCAAGGTTCTTATGCACGCATACTTTTGTGTCATAGGTTGCTGTAGGAAACATTAATTTGCAAAGAGGATTTGAAGCGGGTTTTGACACAAGTTGCTAAATTTTTCTGTGGGTGTAACCCTTTGGAGCATAAAGCACAGTCAGTCATGAGACAGGTGTAGAGAATTTTCCACAGTCTCCATAATGAAATGATGGGGCTCTTAAAGTCTGTCCAGTAAAGTAAGAGTTTACACAAGTTAACTCTTTATAGTTTAATCTAAATTTAGGGAAGACATACACTGTGAAGACTTAAGTTTAAATATTTATTATGTAACTTGCCCATAAATTATAATCATATATGAGGGAGAGAGAGAGAAATGTCTATCGTACACTTTACATATGATACTATTTAGATTATTTAAAGTGTCATTGGAATAATGTGAATCAAACAGACTGAAGTGAAGAGAAAAACCAGATTTCAAATGTCTTTGAAATACCTGATTCCCCCTGTATTTATTCTTGTACATATATATATGATGTGTGCATATGTCCATCTGTCTATATATGTACACCTGATATAAAATATATCCTTTATACAAGAATAATGTTGATATATACATAAAAATTAGAAACTGAATATATAAAAATGAATATGGCCTCAAATCAGCAAAGCATTTAAGCATGTGAACTCTGAACAATCATTTCCAGGTAGTGATGTATATCTTCTTTCTTTAAAGAGACACATTATTAATATTATCCAGCCACAATTTGATATTTATTCATATACCCATTTAAATGAATTATTAATATAGTTTATTTTCAGTAATTCCAGGAATAGCTAAATAACAATAATAAGTACAAGGGAGGGCCAGGTATTTATATTTTAAATCTGATTTTTTTTTAACTTCAGTCTATTTGTGTAAGTGGCATTGCAATACTGTGAATCAATTTAAATAGTAAGTGGACAACATATTTAAAGTACAGGACAGATATTCATATGCTTTGCTCCTTTATTTAATTAGAAACATGTATAGGCCAGTGAGATGTACAGTGTATTATTTTGATTCTTTAGACAGGGCTGGTAACCTCACTGAAATGATTCACAGTCTTAGGGATTGTATCTAACCTCTGTGTATAACAGAGTATGTATGTAATGTCCATTAGAATAGTGTGTGTGCAACCTAGCATATAAAGAGGAAAATATACTCCCATGTGTGAGTAAACAGTAAAGCAACAATTTTTAACTCAGCTTCAAATGTGTTTTTAAATTGTTTGTATTCTAAGGGGTTTTCCCATATGACTATATTTCAGTTTTACTTAGTGAACACGGATGAGAAATTATTTTGGTGTGTACTGAATATCCACACTATAAAAAATAATAAAGTTACACTTCTCAGTAAACTAAGTGCTTCACTCACATGATGGATTTTAGACATCATGATTTGTGTGTTTAAACATAATTTTTGGTGACGACCAGCATATTACTTTGGCAAATTACATTTGTGCATATGTATATATAAACTGTTTCTATTCTTAATGCTAATCACTTAATATAGCTTTGTAAAAATCTCTTTAATGCTGAACAGAAAATCCCCACAGCAGTATTTTAATGTGAATATCTCCTTATAGTCAATATACTTTAAATGCCATTACACTTATAAAGTGCTGAATGCTATATATTATATAAATATTGAATACAGTATCTCAGAATGTATGACAAAACAGTTCTACACACAACTGACATACAGGAATACAAAGCTGATACACATTCTTATTATACTAAAAAAATTTCTCCTGTATACTGTAGACACCAATTGAAGATAGTAAAATACACTGTATGCATAATGTTTCTCTAAACGAAAGCTCACTGTTGTAATTATTATTGTTTTGTCTCTGATAATTACATGCCAATGATTTGTAAACCTTTAGAACTTCCTAAATAAATAAACAAATAAAAAATGAAATGTAAGAAGAGATGCTAGCTTTACTGATAAAATTTGGCCAAATAGAAAATCATCCTGCATACATTTAAAAAGGAAGTATATAGAGACATTCCTTAGATCATATGTAGCCCAATCCTGCAAACCCTAGGCCAGACTGTACCCCCATAATAAATGTATAGCATAATCCCACCCCTTTCCTAGACCCAGCTGGGGAGACATTCTATGGCATCTTCATGGAAGGGATGGAGGCTAGGAACGAGGGATAGATAGCCACCCACGTTGGAGGCACCACTTCATTCCCTACAAGCCCCAGGCATGTTATCTAGGAAAGATCAAACAACTTATGATGGGGAAACCCCTGTAAGGAGACCAGCCATGGTCTGGGGAATTCCCTGGTAGCAAGGCCCTGTTGAAGCCGTGTTGACAGGGAGTTGGGGGTGGGGAGTATATTGGGGGTATAGAGCCAAGGCAAAGGCACAGGGCCTCAATGAAGATGACATTAGTCTCCTGCTGATTCCTTGGGATCGGCACAGACCCAGGAGGCTCCATGTGGCTTGTCAGGTCTAAGTAGACCAACTGAATGCCACAAAATGATCCTGACTGAGCTTTCCTCCCCTGCTTAGCCCACTACGGTATGTTCTACCATGACAGACGGCAACGTGGCCACCTTACTCATGTGAGTTAGTCTTTACCTTCGAAGTCAATGGTGCAGCTTGTATGAGTAATAATTAATCATATGAGTAAAGTTCACAGAATCTGTACATGGGGATTAGGTGCCTAAATACCTTTGAGGATCTGAGTCTTAGAGACTGGAGGCCCAATCGTCAAGACACTACCCATGTGGGTAGTTCAACTGGAATGCAATACGAGCATTTACATGAACAAAGGCTACTTGGATGAGAAAGAGCAGAGTTTGGCCCCATATTAGTAAATGTCAAAAGATTTCAAGAATCAAAAGTACTTGGCATTCAGTCCTTCTTCCACTGAAGTATAGGAAAACTGCTATTGATTTCTTTGGGAACAGGATCAGAGGGAGAGAAAGCAGTGAAGTAAAAGAAAAGGACAGAGGGCCAGTTCCTCAGCTGTTATAAAACAGTATAGCACCACTAAAGTAAAAAATGGAACTATGACAATTTACATCAGCTGAGGATCTGACCCAGAGACTGAAAAACTCTGGGAAAAATCCTGGCCCCGTTGAACTTGATGGGAGTTTTGCCACTGAGTTCAGTGGAGCCAAGATTTGGCCCTCTGTTGCTTCCAAAAAGCAAGTTAAATGTCTTTAGATAATACCCCCAAATAATGTTAAATTAGCCTGACATTTTTAAACCAGTACAGATCATCATCATTTCCATACAATCACTACAGTGTATTATTTCCTGTGGTTTATTTGTATAGGGAACAAAGCCTGGGAATATCCCTCCCATCCCCTGCTAATCTTGCTGATCAGTCAGTAACTTCTTAGCCAGATAATTTATTCCCCACCTCCTCGATTTCATTATATTTCTGTGCTATGCACTGTTATTTACCAAATATATTATCACTATTTACCTCAGTCCTCTGCTTAAAGATAGTGCCAGATGTAGAGACCCTTGCATGACTGTGCCTTCTGCGCACTGTATCCATCACTAGAGAACTGAGAAAATTGTGGGGTTTTTTTTTTTTTAAGAATCAAAGACAATTACCCAAACCCTAGGAAGGCAAGACCTGAGCTCACTTCTATATGGAATACCATGTCCTTCTTTCTTCTGGATTTCAGTGCCTAGATACTGCGGGAAACAGCACCATATAAATATGCGTGAGAAAAGGAAAGGTTTCAAAAATAAGGGAACAACCCTATCTTTTTACTCTTAGGAGTAATTCCACTGAAGTGAACTGGGTTACCTACATGAGTAATTGAAGCAGCATTTGATTCCAAAGTGGCAGTTTTATTCATTCCACAGTTTACGTCTTAAGTAAATGTAAAACAGTATGTGTACCCATTAGCAGACATCACAAGGCATATTCTTAAGTTCAAATGCAGCAAGAAGGTAACCTATAATTACTTTATATTTGCCAAATTGCAGGCTGCAAACAAATACTGTAAATATACACACACATTGCATGGGTATAGACTAGAAACAGCAACAACAACAAGATCCTTGCCTGTTTTGAACTACTATGTTAATTGCTGTTTGTATCACCTTGTTTTCTCACTGATTGCTCATAGTTTTAGCTGCTTGAAGGATTCTGCAGCTACAGAATTGCGATGATTAGAAAGCATAAGCACAGAACAATGCCCAACTAAATATTTCCCATTCTGAGTACAATAATAAAACCATGCTCGCAGAGATAATATGGGTTCTATGTTTCAAGTAGCCATTGAAGGCTTGCAGAAAAAATTGACATGAAAATTTGAAACTCTTTAGACATTGATACTGTTATAATGTTCTGAATCAAAATGATCCTGGGGGTGAAGATTTACACAGTGATTCTTACCACACGAGGTTCATAGCAGTATTGACTTTCTACATGCAGTTCTCAGCTGGGCCTATTCTGTGGCTAAAACAAAATCCTTTCTGTATGTATTTAATGATATCAGAGTTGTTATTACGGAGGATTGAACAGGCATACCTTCAAACTCTACAACAGGAGAACACAAGCTGCTGTATAGTATTATTCAGCTTTTATGCTAGCTAATAAGACAGGTCCCCTGAAGAGTGTTTCCCTTGTTTTACAGTGACATCTATCAGCCAGAGCTGGGGAATCCCAACATCACTCACTCCTGCTCAGCACCACTGCGTGTGAACAGCTCCCCTCTGCACACTGGGGCAGCTTTACATTGCTCTGGTGAAAGGGAGGGAGAAGGAGAAAAAAACCAAGTCTGACTAAAAAAAAAAGTTGAAAAATACAGGAGCTAAGCTGATAAGCACCTCATCCTAGCAGCTTGGGCTCTAGCAACCATCCCTGCCCCAGCCACACAATAGAATCACCTTGAAACATTCAAATTAAAGAGGAGTGACAGACTGTAAATTACAGGTGTTATGAAACATGACCAGGTGGAGAGTGGAAAACAACCCAGTTAACCCAAACAGTTCACATTGGCTGGCCGGATCCTATAGGCTCCAGGCGAGCTTATTTGTGTCTAGAGAGCGTTGTCATGTGCAGCCATGGTAATACAGGGGCTGGGAAGAGATCTTGCCTCCTTTCTGTGAAAAGGTAATCACCGGATTGCAAGGATGATTGCAATCGGAGTAGAACAGAAAGGACCGAAATAGCCATGCTGCCCACATGGCGTAACCAAGATAGTTATCTGATCTGTCAAAGCGGAGCGGAGCAAGTCCGAGGCGGGGGGCCAACCTTGCAGACCCCTTGATTTGTAACTGGGCTCCTCTTTAATTCTTCTTCATGGCCCGAGGGCTAAAGCTCCGTCATCGCCTCTGTTTTACCAAACTCGCAACGTACAAATCGAAGCAAGACATCCAGGCTTTGACTCCCCCAAACCTCTACCCCCCGCCCCTATTTCTCGGGAGGATAGGGGAGCAGCCAAGGCCTTTACTAGGTGAAATCGACAGCTCGCCAGCACCCCAGCTTTGGTGACACTTTGAAGCCTCTCCTCACCAACTACCACTGATTTGCAAAGACAAAGCACATGCTGCTTGGCACAGAGCTCTCTCACACAGCCTCTGCCGAGCACCCCCAACTCCCGCCCAGCCCGCTGGATGGCACGAGTGGGCGTGGGGCCGGCTTACGAAGTTTCGCCCTCCCCACGCAGCTCTCTGCAGCCAGCCCCAGCAACGTGGCATGCCCCCGGGCAGCGGCCAGGGAAGCCCCCGGGGGCCGAGCGGACAGGCGGGCGCGGACCCCCCATCCCCAGCCCGCCCTCCCGGCGCACGGCGCGGCTCACTTACCACATCCCCGGCACAGCGCCCGGCTGACCTCCCGCTTGAGGTTGCGGCCGGTCTCCAGCGGCGGGGAGGACGCCTGGAAGAGCGCGGCGCCGGCGTCCAGCGGCTCCATGAAGAAGACGTAGCGGCTCTCCTCCTTCAGCCGGCCGCAGGCGGAGCCGGGCTCGCCCCGCACCCGGAGCAGCGAGTCCTTCCGCAGCCCGCCGCCCTTGCCCGCCCACACCTGGTGCACCCGCACCCGCGCCTCCCAGGGCGGGGGCGCCGGGCTGGGGCTGCCGGCCGGCGGCGGGGAGGGGGGCCCGGGCCCGGGCCCGGCCGCGGGGGGCGGCCCCGCTTCCCCCAGCCCTGCCTGGCGGGCCGCCTCCCGCGGCAGCACCTTGCCCTCGATCACCACCGCGGCGCGCCGGGCCAGCTCCTGCACCGAGCCCACGCCGGGCGGCGCGGAGGAGCACGGCGGGGCAGCCGCCAGGGCCGAGGTGCCCAGCAGCAGCAGCGGGAGCAGGAGCGGGAGCGGGAGCGGGCGGGCGGCGGCGCGGGGCGGCGAGCGCATGGTGCCCGGCCCGGCGGCGGGGGGCGGCGAGCGCATGGTGCCCGGCCCGGCGGCGGGGGGCGCCGCCGGGGGCTAGGGCAGGGGCCGGGCGGGAGACGCCGGGGAGCGGCCGCCCGGCTGCGCTGCTGCCGCCGCTGCCCGAGCCCGGCGCTGCCGCATGGAGCTGGGGAGGCGGCGGAGGTGGGGACCCGCCAGCGCTCAGGGCTCCGCCAGCCCCTCTGCCAGCCAGGCTGCGGCGCCAGGGGCCGAGGGGGGCCGGGAGGCGGGGTTGGGAGGCTCCGAGTCGCCGGAGCCGCCAGCGGCAGCCGCGGCCATGTGTTCCCTGGGCTCTGTTTACCTCCCGCGCTCGCCCTGCGCGGCCCCCGCCGCCCGGCTGTCATCGGCGGGGGTGTAGCCCTGGCTCGTCACCGGCCCTTCCTCCCCCCTGTGTGTGTGGGGCGGGGGGTGTATCCCCGGGGTGTCACCCGGCCCTTCCTCCCCCCTGTGTGTGTGTGGGGCGGGGGGTGTATCCCCAGGGTGTCACCCGGCCCTTCCTCCCCCCTGTGTGTGTGTGGGGCGGGGGGTGTATCCCCGGGGTGTCACCCGGCCCTTCCTCCCCCCTGTGTGTGTGTGGGGCGGGGGGTGTATCCCCGGGGTGTCACCCGGCCCTTCCTCCCCCCTGTGTGTGTGTGGGGCGGGGGGGGTGTATCCCCGGGGTGTCACCCGGCCCTTCCTCCCCCCTGTGTGTGTGTGGGGCGGGGGGGGTGTATCCCCGGGGTGTCACCCGGCCCTTCCTCCCCCCTGTGTGTGTGTGGGGCGGGGGGGGGTGTATCCCCGGGGTGTCACCCGGCCCTTCCTCCCCCCTGTGTGTGTGTGGGGCGGGGGGGGTGTATCCCCGGGATGTCACCCGGCCCTTCCTCCCCCCTGTGTGTGTGTGGGGCGGGGGGGGTGTATCCCCGGGGTGTCACCCGGCCCTTCCTCCCCCCTGTGTGTGTGGGGCGGGGGGGGTGTATCCCCGGGGTGTCACCCGGCCCTTCCTCCCCCCTGTGTGTGTGTGGGGCGGGGGGTGTATCCCCAGGGTGTCACCCGGCCCTTCCTCCCCCCTGTGTGTGTGGGGCGGGGGGGTGTATCCCCGGGGTGTCACCCGGCCCTTCCTCCCCCCTGTGTGTGTGTGGGGCGGGGGGGGTGTATCCCCGGGGTGTCACCCGGCCCTTCCTCCCCCCTGTGTGTGTGGGGCGGGGGGTGTATCCCCAGGGTGTCACCCGGCCCTTCCTCCCCCCTGTGTGTGTGGGGCGGGGGGGGTGTATCCCCGGGGTGTCACCCGGCCCTTCCTCCCCCCTGTGTGTGTGTGGGGCGGGGGGTGTATCCCCGGGATGTCACCCGGCCCTTCCTCCCCCCTGTGTGTGTGTGGGGCGGGGGGGGTGTATCCCCGGGGTGTCACCCGGCCCTTCCTCCCCCCTGTGTGTGTGTGGGGCGGGGGCGGTGTATCCCCGGGGTGTCACCCGGCCCTTCCTCCCCCCTGTGTGTGTGGGGCGGGGGGTGTATCCCCAGGGTGTCACCCGGCCCTTCCTCCCCCCTGTGTGTGTGTGGGGCGGGGGGGGGTGTATCCCCGGGGTGTCACCCGGCCCTTCCTCCCCCCTGTGTGTGTGGGGCGGGGGGTGTATCCCCAGGGTGTCACCCGGCCCTTCCTCCCCCCTGTGTGTGTGTGGGGCGGGGGGGGTGTATCCCCGGGGTGTCACCCGGCCCTTCCTCCCCCCTGTGTGTGTGTGGGGCGGGGGGGGTGTATCCCCGGGGTGTCACCCGGCCCTTCCTCCCCCCTGTGTGTGTGGGGCGGGGGGTGTATCCCCAGGGTGTCACCCGGCCCTTCCTCCCCCCTGTGTGTGTGTGGGGCGGGGGGTGTATCCCCAGGGTGTCACCCGGCCCTTCCTCCCCCCTGTGTGTGTGTGGGGCGGGGGGGGTGTATCCCCGGGGTGTCACCCGGCCCTTCCTCCCCCCTGTGTGTGTGGGGCGGGGGGGGTGTATCCCCGGGGTGTCACCCGGCCCTTCCTCCCCTCTGTGTGTGTGTGGGGGGGGATGTATCCCCGGGGTGTCATCCGGCCCTTCCTCCCCCCTGTGTGTGTGGGGCGGGGGGGGTGTATCCCCGGGGTGTCACCCGGCCCTTCCTCCCCCCTGTGTGTGTGTAGGGGGGGGGGGATGTATCCCCGGGGTGTCATCCGGCCCTTCCTCCCCCCTGTGTGTGTGGGGCGGGGGGGTGTATCCCCGGGGTGTCACCCGGCCCTTCCTCCCCCCTGTGTGTGTGGGGCGGGGGGTGTATCCCCAGGGTGTCACCCGGCCCTTCCTCCCCCCTGTGTGTGTGTGGGGCGGGGGGGGTGTATCCCCGGGGTGTCACCCGGCCCTTCCTCCCCCCTGTGTGTGTGGGGCGGGGGGTGTATCCCCAGGGTGTCACCCGGCCCTTCCTCCCCCCTGTGTGTGTGTGGGGCGGGGGGGGTGTATCCCCGGGGTGTCACCCGGCCCTTCCTCCCCCCTGTGTGTGTGGGGCGGGGGGTGTATCCCCAGGGTGTCACCCGGCCCTTCCTCCCCCCTGTGTGTGTGTGGGGCGGGGGGGGTGTATCCCCGGGGTGTCACCCGGCCCTTCCTCCCCGCTGTGTGTGTGTGGGGCGGGGGGGGTGTATCCCCGGGGTGTCACCCGGCCCTTCCTCCCCCCTGTGTGTGTGTGGGGCGGGGGGTGTATCCCCGGGGTGTCACCCGGCCCTTCCTCCCCCCTGTGTGTGTGTGGGGCGGGGGGTGTATCCCCGGGGTGTCACCCGGCCCTTCCTCCCCCCTGTGTGTGTGTGGGGCGGGGGGGGTGTATCCCCGGGGTGTCACCCGGCCCTTCCTCCCCCCTGTGTGTGTGTGGGGCGGGGGGTGTATCCCCGGGGTGTCACCCGGCCCTTCCTCCCCCCTGTGTGTGTGTGGGGCGGGGGGTGTATCCCCAGGGTGTCACCCGGCCCTTCCTCCCCCCTGTGTGTGTGTGGGGCGGGGGGGGTGTATCCCCGGGGTGTCACCCGGCCCTTCCTCCCCCCTGTGTGTGTGGGGCGGGGGGGGTGTATCCCCGGGGTGTCACCCGGCCCTTCCTCCCCTCTGTGTGTGTGTGGGGGGGGATGTATCCCCGGGGTGTCATCCGGCCCTTCCTCCCCCCTGTGTGTGTGGGGCGGGGGGGGTGTATCCCCGGGGTGTCACCCGGCCCTTCCTCCCCCCTGTGTGTGTGTGTGGGGGGGGGGGATGTATCCCCGGGGTGTCATCCGGCCCTTCCTCCCCCCTGTGTGTGTGGGGCGGGGGGGGTGTATCCCCGGGGTGTCACCCGGCCCTTCCTCCCCCCTGTGTGTGTGTGTGGGGGGGATGTATCCCCAGGGTGTCACCCGGCCCTTCCTCCCCCCTGTGTGTGTGTGGGGCGGGGGGGGTGTATCCCCGGGGTGTCACCCGGCCCTTCCTCCCCCCTGTGTGTGTGTGGGGCGGGGGGGGTGTATCCCCGGGGTGTCACCCGGCCCTTCCTCCCCCCTGTGTGTGTGGGGGGCGGGGGGGGGTGTATCCCCGGGGTGTCACCCGGCCCTTCCTCCCCCCTGTGTGTGTGGGGGGGGGGATGTATCCCCGGGGTGTCATCCGGCCCTTCCTCCCCCCTGTGTGTGTGGGGCGGGGGGGGTGTATCCCCGGGGTGTCCCCCGGCCCTTCCTCCCCCCTGTGTGTGTGTGTGGGGGGGGATGTATCCCCGGGGTGTCATCCGGCCCTTCCTCCCCCCTGTGTGTGTGGGGCGGGGGGGGTGTATCCCCGGGGTGTCACCCGGCCCTTCCTCCCCCCTGTGTGTGTGGGGCGGGGGGTGTATCCCCAGGGTGTCACCCGGCCCTTCCTCCCCCCTGTGTGTGTGTGGGGCGGGGGGGGTGTATCCCCGGGGTGTCACCCGGCCCTTCCTCCCCCCTCTGTGTGTGGGGCGGGGGGTGTATCCCCAGGGTGTCACCCGGCCCTTCCTCCCCCCTGTGTGTGTGTGGGGCGGGGGGGGTGTATCCCCGGGGTGTCACCCGGCCCTTCCTCCCCCCTGTGTGTGTGGGGCGGGGGGTGTATCCCCAGGGTGTCACCCGGCCCTTCCTCCCCCCTGTGTGTGTGGGGCGGGGGGTGTATCCCCAGGGTGTCACCCGGCCCTTCCTCCCCCCTGTGTGTGTGGGCCGGGGGGGGTGTATCCCCGGGGTGTCATCCGGCCCTTCCTCCCCCCTGTGTGTGTGTGGGGCGGGGGGGGTGTATCCCCGGGGTGTCACCCGGCCCTTCCTCCCCCCTGTGTGTGTGTGGGGCGGGGGGGGTGTATCCCCGGGGTGTCACCCGGCCCTTCCTCCCCCCTGTGTGTGTGTGGGGCGGGGGGGGTGTATCCCCGGGGTGTCACCCGGCCCTTCCTCCCCCCTGTGTGTGTGTGGGGCGGGGGGGGTGTATCCCCGGGGTGTCACCCGGCCCTTCCTCCCCCCTGTGTGTGTGTGGGGCGGGGGGGGTGTATCCCCGGGGTGTCACCCGGCCCTTCCTCCTCCCTGTGTGTGGGAGGGGGCGGGGGTGTATGCCCGGGGTGTCACCCAGCCCATCCTCCTCCCTGTGTGTGTGTGTGGGGGGGATGTATCCCCGGGGTGTCATCCGGCCCTTCCTCCCCCCTGTGTGTGTGGGGCGGGGGGGGTGTATCCCCGGGGTGTCACCCGGCCCTTCCTCCCCCCTGTGTGTGTGTGTGTGGGGGGGATGTATCCCCGGGGTGTCATCCGGCCCTTCCTCCCCCCTGTGTGTGTGGGGCGGGGGGGGTGTATCCCCGGGGTGTCACCCGGCCCTTCCTCCCCCCTGTGTGTGTGGGGCGGGGGGTGTATCCCCGGGGTGTCACCCGGCCCTTCCTCCCCCCTGTGTGTGTGTGGGGCGGGGGGGGTGTATCCCCGGGGTGTCACCCGGCCCTTCCTCCCCCCTGTGTGTGTGGGGCGGGGGGTGTATCCCCAGGGTGTCACCCGGCCCTTCCTCCCCCCTGTGTGTGTGTGGGGCGGGGGGGGTGTATCCCCGGGGTGTCACCCGGCCCTTCCTCCCCCCTGTGTGTGTGGGGCGGGGGGTGTATCCCCAGGGTGTCACCCGGCCCTTCCTCCCCCCTGTGTGTGTGTGGGGCGGGGGGGGGTGTATCCCCGGGGTGTCACCCGGCCCTTCCTCCCCCCTGTGTGTGTGGGGCGGGGGGTGTATCCCCAGGGTGTCACCCGGCCCTTCCTCCCCCCTGTGTGTGTGTGGGGCGGGGGGGGTGTATCCCCGGGGTGTCACCCGGCCCTTCCTCCCCGCTGTGTGTATGTGGCGCGGGGGGGGTGTATCCCCGGGGTGTCACCCGGCCCTTCCTCCCCCCTGTGTGTGTGTGGGGGGGGGATGTATCCCCAGGGTGTCACCCGGCCCTTCCTCCCCCCTGTGTGTGTGTGGGGCGGGGGGGGGTGTATCCCCGGGGTGTCACCCGGCCCTTCCTCCCCCCTGTGTGTGTGTGGGGCGGGGGGGGTGTATCCCCGGGGTGTCACCCGGCCCTTCCTCCCCCCTGTGTGTGTGGGGGGCGGGGGGGGGTGTATCCCCGGGGTGTCACCCGGCCCTTCCTCCCCCCTGTGTGTGTGTGGGGGGGGGATGTATCCCCGGGGTGTCATCCGGCCCTTCCTCCCCCCTGTGTGTGTGGGGCGGGGGGGGTGTATCCCCGGGGTGTCCCCCGGCCCTTCCTCCCCCCTGTGTGTGTGTGTGGGGGGGGATGTATCCCCGGGGTGTCACCCGGCCCTTCCTCCCCCCTGTGTGTGTGGGGCGGGGGGTGTATCCCCAGGGTGTCACCCGGCCCTTCCTCCCCCCTGTGTGTGTGTGGGGCGGGGGGGGTGTATCCCCGGGGTGTCACCCGGCCCTTCCTCCCCCCTGTGTGTGTGGGGCGGGGGGTGTATCCCCAGGGTGTCACCCGGCCCTTCCTCCCCCCTGTGTGTGTGGGGGGCGGGGGGGGTGTATCCCCGGGGTGTCACCCGGCCCTTCCTCCCCCCTGTGTGTGTGGGGCGGGGGGTGTATCCCCAGGGTGTCACCCGGCCCTTCCTCCCCCCTGTGTGTGTGGGGCGGGGGGTGTATCCCCAGGGTGTCACCCGGCCCTTCCTCCCCCCTGTGTGTGTGGGCCGGGGGGGGTGTATCCCCGGGGTGTCATCCGGCCCTTCCTCCCCCCTGTGTGTGTGTGGGGCGGGGGGGGTGTATCCCCGGGGTGTCACCCGGCCCTTCCTCCCCCCTGTGTGTGTGTGGGGCGGGGGGGGTGTATCCCCGGGGTGTCACCCGGCCCTTCCTCCCCCCTGTGTGTGTGGGGCGGGGGGTGTATCCCCAGGGTGTCACCCGGCCCTTCCTCCCCCCTGTGTGTGTGTGGGGCGGGGGGGGTGTATCCCCGGGGTGTCACCCGGCCCTTCCTCCCCTCTGTGTGTGTGTGGGGGGGGATGTATCCCCGGGGTGTCACCCGGCCCTTCCTCCCCCCTGTGTGTGTGGGGCGGGGGGTGTATCCCCAGGGTGTCACCCGGCCCTTCCTCCCCCCTGTGTGTGTGGGCCGGGGGGGGGTGTATCCCCGGGGTGTCATCCGGCCCTTCCTCCCCCCTGTGTGTGTGGGGCGGGGGGGGGGTGTATCCCCGGGGTGTCACCCGGCCCATCCTCCTCCCTGTGTGTGTGGGGCGGGGTGGGGTGTATCCCCGGGGTGTCACCCGGCCCTTCCTCCTCCCTGTGTGTGGGAGGGGGCGGGGGTGTATGCCCGGGGTGTCACCCAGCCCATCCTCCTCCCTGTGTGTGTGTGTGGGGGGGGTATATCCCTGGGGTGTCACCCGGCCCTTCCTCCTCCCTGTGTGTGTGGGGAGGAGCATCCTCCTCCTGTCACTCAGCCCCTTCCTCCACAGTGTGTATGGGGAGGGGTGTCCTCCTCCCGTCACCTGGCCTCTGCCTCCACACTGTGTGTGGGGAGGGATGTCCTCCTCCTGTCACCCAGTCCCTTCCTCTTGTGTGTGGTGGAAGCGGTGTCCTCCTACTGTCACCTGGCCCCTTCCTCCTTCGTGTGTGGGAGCTATGTGACCGGGGGTACCGTGCCCTTTGATGCCCCCTGCTGAAGGCCTTGTGGTCCTGCCAGAGCCCACCGCAGGAAAAGGAGTAATGAAGTTCGGTCCTCCAGGCCTGCCTAGCGAAGCTAAAGGGAAGTGGCCAATCAGAGTGAAGCAGTCTCAGATAAAACGAGCTGCAGGGGCTGAGTAGGTCAATTGCTAGCTGGGACCAGATGAAGGAAGAAGGACTGGAAGGCTGCAAAACTCCACTGGTAAAGAGGCTTGGGAGAGACCCTGCTCCAGCGGGAAACAGCCAGAGAACCCTGAGGTAAGGGTGAGGAGGAAGGGGCTACATGGGAAGTGGCAGAATAGCAACAGAGTTAAAGGAAGCAGTATGGGGCTTCTATTTGTAGGCTCCCTAGGTTGGGACCCTTAGTAGTGGGCAGGCCTGGGTTCCCCACAACAGGCACTGGCAGAATGGCCAAAGCCCTAAGAAGTGGGATATGTTTTGTGTAAACGCCCCAACACAGGGCTGGAATTTAAATGGCTTTAGGATGGGCCTGAAAACCTTGCAGGGGGCCAACTATCTGTTGAACTTTGTTACCCCAGGAAGAGGACCAAACTTGAACGAGTAACCAGGCTGGAGAGCTGGGGCAAGAAGAACTGATAAGGCAAAGAGTCTCCAGGGAGGAAGCCAGGGGGCACTGCTCCATACTAGGGTAGGGATGGACTTAACGCTAGCCCAGAAGGGGCTGAGAACTGATCTCAGAAATAGGGCTGCTGATACCAAACCATAGTGATAGGCCTTGTTTGTTACCCTGGAAAGAGTGTGTATGTTTGTTCACATATTGACTGTGTTTAACCTGGCTGGAAGGCTGGGTCACTGAAGACCCACCTGATGAGGTTAACAGCTGACTGGGACAGTGGGAGCAGAGAGACAGTGTGCAGGTTTGCGCCCAACTGACAGGAGGTGCTCACGCGAGGTGAGTGTCCCCTGTCACCCAACCCCTTCACTTCTCACTGTGTGTGTGTGTGAGAGAGAGAGAGAGAAGGGGAATGCCGTCACACTGGAGGAGAGGAGACTAATGAGCTCTTCTGTGTCTGTTGCGAGCTAACAAGGTGCATCTGTAAGGCTTGCTCTGCTTGTAGGCAGTGGGGGAACTTAAAAAGGGGAAAACTGACACTGGAAGGGACAGCGAACAGAGGAGGGCAGTTCCACCTCAGAGTCCACGGACTACAGAAAGAAATCAGCCAAGAGGGAGACAGCAGCAGGCCTCACTGCCCTCAAAGCTGCATGGACCAGCTGCAAAGCAGGATCCTACAAGGGGAGGGGCTTTGGAGGTAGACCCTAATAAAAGACAATAGACCCACTGATAGGCTACGTCCAAACAGCTGAATCCAAAAAGACCGCCTGAGAGACAGGTCATCTTTGCTTTCACTTGGATTCTTCTCTGTCACGAGGGAAGAAAAGAGATGACCTTTCTTTTGTCTGTCTGTTTTACTTAGAGAACCCCTCCTATCCTACAAACTGGGGGCAAAGAACATTACAAATGACTTGAAGTAGGGGCTGGAGAAGACTTGGGGAAAGCCTTATGCCCCACAGGTGATGGTGAATGTGGGCATAACTATACCTGATACAAGGAGTTTAAAATTAAAAGCCTTAGAGGGGATAGATCTCTGCTGCTCCATGCAAGATGGAACTGGATTGATGGTATAAGTGGTTAGTGGAGATGCAACAGCAGTTCCGGCATCAATTACTGCAACAGTGGACCACCCACCACCAAGTTCACAACAACAACAGCTGCTGAGAGAACTGATGGCCCAGCATCAAGAGTTTCGAAAAAATGATACAGCAGATAGTGCCAGCCCTACGCTCCCAAGGAGTTCCAGTGAGTCATGCTTCTGCTGAGGGGATTTCCCTGCCAGTACCAGGGAAACTAACCAACATGGGACTGGATGATGACCCTGAAGCCTTTTTAGTTACATTTGAAAGGGTGGCACTAGCAGAACAATGGGTTTTGATTCTGGCCCATACTTGACAGGCTGCCTGTGCTAGACCCATCATGATCTGGAATGTACAAAAGACTACAAAGTCTGTCATTTTGGACTATTGTGATATTTCCAGAGAGACCCACTGTCAACGAGTTAGAGCCAAGAGCTGCCCCAAGGGGGTGAGACACTGAATAGTAGTGGAATGGTTGAGGGACCACTGTAGGAAAGTGGCTCCATCTGGAGGAATGATCAGGGGCCCAAGTGGCCAAGACCATTGTGACAGACCGGTTTATGAAGATGTTACCTGTGAAAGGCAAGGGGTCGGAACTACAGCACTGCCTGGGAATGTTATCAGCGGTGGTGAGGCTAAGGGTGGATTTTGTAGAAGCTGAAGGAGAATCCCTCAAGGCATCGGGAGGGCAGGTGATGGAATGGTGAGAGACCTGGGAGGATGAGCCAGAATCAGTAATAATCTCTCTGCGGGGCCTGACCCCAAAGGAGTCCTCCCAGATGATCAGACCACCCCTTAGGATAGTCCAAAGGGGTTAGGCATGAATACAACACCATCAGTGGGACTGCCAGAGACTGAAACAACCGAAGCAGGACTCACAGGCCAGGGTCCTGCTACTACCCCACAACCAGCCTCACCAGCACCTTGGAAAGGTGCCGGTGACCCAAACCCATTAACAGCCTATTCCTGTGGGCAGACAGGACACAAAGGGTGAGTGCCTTCTTATAGAATGTGAATACGCCCAGGTCTGGATGGCAGAAACCTGGGTGTGGAAAGTTAATGGTACCAGGGATGGTCCAAGGGAAGAAGCTTCAAGGACTCTTGGACTCCAGCTGCAGCCAGATGGTGGTTCAGGCCTCCGTGGTGGGAGATGATGCCACTCCTATGAATACAAGCCACCCCCAGAGTATACATGGCAATGTCAAAACATACCCCAGCCACCATTTACAAATGAGAGAACATCATACTGGAGTGATAACGGTGGCCCTAACCAAATAATTGGCATACCCCATAATCCTAGGCTGAGACTGGCCCTCTTTCTGACAAGTCATTAACACATGAGCCTGGGTAGCAAGTGAGGATCTGGACCAATCATTACAACCAGTCCCCTGGAACATGGTAAGCCTTGGAGAAGCCGAAGACCCTGAGGAGGGAATGTCTCGAGAAACATGATCCAGGGGAATACAGGTACCCTCACCAGGCACCTTCTGCCTAGGCCTCAAATGCCTCCCAAAGATCACACAATGAATCCACTAGCTGCACTGGTCTGGGCCAGATAGATCAACGTTGGAGCCACCTTGCCAAGCTGCTTCAGGAGCACCTTTGCTAAAATCTTATAATCTGTATTCAAGAGGGTGAGAGAGCTCCAGTTTTCTAACAGCAATGTGTCCCCCGCTTTGCTTAGCAGCATCAACAAGCCCTCATTAAGTGATCTCTCCAACTCCTTCCTACCCAGTGCCTGATTAAACATGATTGTCAATACAAAAGCCTCTGGGAAAGTCTGGTGCAATTCACTTGTCAGCTCATTTTTACCTGGGGCCACAACTTTCTTTAAAGCTTGAATTGCTTCTAAAACTTCCTGA
This sequence comes from Lepidochelys olivacea, assembly GCF_965140295.1. Taxonomy (NCBI): domain Eukaryota; kingdom Metazoa; phylum Chordata; order Testudines; family Cheloniidae; genus Lepidochelys; species Lepidochelys olivacea. Next base: position 132,591,729 of record NC_140415.1, read on the forward strand.
CACTGAACAGGGGAGCATAAACCTTCTGCCTGTTCTACTGTAATTTTGGGAACTACTGTGGAATCCAAGAATGCCCAAACCTGAGCCATCCTTTGTAGGTGACAAATCTGAGGAATTGTCACAGATTGAAGTGTCATTAGAGGGGGTTTTGGACTTAACAGTAACAAGTCACTGGGACCAGATGGCATTCACCCAAGAGTTCTGAAAGAACTCAAATGTGAAATTGCAGAACTATTAACTATGGTTTGAAACCTGTCCTTTAAATCAGCTTCTGTACCCAATGACTGGAAGATAGCTAATATAACACCAATATTTAAAATGGCTCTAAAGGTGATCCCTGAAATTACAGACCAGGAAGTCTAACATCAGTACTGGACAAATTAGTTGAAACAATAGTAAAGAATAAAATTGTCAGACACATAGAAGAACATAAATTGTTGGGCAAAAGTCAACATGGTTTCTGTAGAGGGAAATCATGTCTTACTAATCTATTAGAGTTCTTTGAAGGGTCAACAAACATGTGGACAATGGGGATCCAGTCGACATAGTGTACTTAGATTTCCAGAAAGCTTTGACAAGGTCCTTCACCAAAGGCTCTTATGTAAATTAAGTTGTCATGGGATAAGAGGGAAGATCCTTTCATGGATTGAGAACTAGTTAAAAGACCGGGAACAAAGGGTAGGAATAAATGATAAATTTTCAGAATGGAGTGGGGTAACTAGTGGTATTCCCCAAGGGTCAGTCCTAGGACCAGTCCTATTCAACTTATTCATAAATGATCTGGAGAAAGGAGTAAACAGTGAGGTGGCAAAGTTTGCAGACGATACTCAACTGCTCAAGATGGTTAAGACCAAAGCAGACTGTGAAGAACTTCAAAAAGATCTCACAAAACTAAGTGAGTGGGCAACAAAATGACAAATGAAATTTAATGTGGATAAATGTAAAGTAATGCACATTGGAAAAAATAACCCCAACTATACATATATGATGGGGGGAGAGCTAATTTAGCTACAACTAATCACGAAAGAGATCTTGGAGTCAACATGGATAGTTCTCTGAAGACGTCCACGCAGTGTGCAGCGGCAGTCAAAAAAGCAAACGGGATGAATTAGTAGGGGAAGCTAAAGTGGATGGGAACCTGGGAGGCAGTGAGCATGAGATGGTCGAGTTCAGGATCCTGACACAGAGAAGAAAGGAGAGCAGCAGAAGATGGACCCTGGACTTCAGAAAAGCAGACTTTGACTCCCTCCGGGAACTGATGAGCAGGATCCCCTGGGAGAATAACATGAGGGGGAAAGGAGTCCAGGAGAGTTGGCTGTATTTTAAAGCATCCTTATTGAGGTTACAGGGACTGTCATAAATATAAAGGGAAGGGTAAACCCCTTTGAAAACCCTCCTGGCCAGGGGAAAGCTCCTCTCACCTGTAAAGGGTTAAAAAGCTAAAGGTAACCTCGCTGGCACCTGACCAAAATGACCAATGAGGAGACAAGATACTTTCAAAAGCTGGGAGGAGGGAGAGAAACAAAGGGTCTGTGTGTCTGTCTATATGCTGGTTTCTGCCGGGGATAGACCAGGAATGGAGTCTTAGAACTTTTAGTAAGTAATCTAGCTAGGTACGTGTTAGATTATGATTTCTTTAAATGGCTGAGAAAAGAATTGTGCTGAATAGAATAACTATTTCTGTCTGTGTATCTTTTTTGTAACTTAAGGTTTTGCCTAGAGGGGTTCTCTATGTTTTCAATCTAATTACCCTGTAAGGTATCTACCATCCTGATTTTACAGGGGGGATTTCTTTATTTCTATTTACTACTGTTTTTATTAAAAGTCTTCTTGTAAGAAAACTGAATGCTTTTTCATTGTTCTCAGATCCAAGGGTTTGGGTCTTTGGTCACCTATGCAAATTGGTGAGGCTTTTTATCCAACATTTCCCAGAAAAGGGGGGGTGCAAGTGTTGGGAGGATTGTTCATTGTTCTTAAGATCCAAGGGTCTGGGTCTGTAGTCACCTAGGCAAATTGGTGAGACTTTTTACCAAACCTTGTCCAGGAAGTGGGGTGCAAGGTTTTGGGAAGTATTCTGGGGGGAAAGACGCGTCCAAACAGCTCTTCCCCAGTAACCAGTATTAGTTTGGTGGTGGTAGCGGCCAATCCAAGGACAAAGGGTGGAATATTTTGTACCTTGGGGAAGTTTTGACCTAAGCAGGTAAAGATAAGCTTAGGAGGTTTTCATGCAGGTCCCCACATCTGTACCCTAGAGTTCAGAGTGGGGGAGGAACCTTGACAGGGACAAACCATCCCGATGTGTAGAAAGAATAGTAAATATGGTAGGCAACCAGCTTGGCTTAACAGTGAAATCCTTGCTGATCTTAAACACAAAAAAGAAGCTTACAAGAAGTGGAAGATTGGAAAAATGACCAGGGAAGAGTATAAAAATATTGCTCGGGGATGCAGGAGTGAGATCAGGAAGGCCAAATCACACCTGGAGTTGCAGCTAGCAAGAGATGTTAAGAGTAACAAGAAGGGTTTCTTCAGGTATGTTAGCAACAAGAAGAAAGTCAAGGAAAGCGTGGGCCCCTTACTGAATGAGGGAGGCAACCTAGTGACAGAGGATGTGGAAATAGCTAATGTACTCAATGCTTTTTTTGTCTCTGTCTTCACGAAGAAGGTCAGCTCCCAGACTGCTGCACTGGGCAGCACAGCATGGGGAGGAGGTGACCAGCCCTCTGTGGAGAAAAAAGTGGTTCAGGACTATTTAGAAAAGCTGGACGAGCACAAGTCCATGGGGCCGGATGCGCTGCATCCGAGAGTGCTAAAGGAGTTGGCGGATGTGATTGCAGAGCCATTGGCCATTATCTTTGAAAACTCATGGCGATCGGGGGAAGTCCCGGACGACTGGAAAAAGGACAATGTAGTGCCCATCTTTAAAAAAGGGAAGAAGGAGGATCCTGGGAACTACAGGCCAGTGAGCCTCACCTCAGTCCCTGGAAAAGTCATGGAGCAGGTCCTCAAGGAATCAATTCTGAAGCACTTAGAGGAGAGGAAAGTGATCAGGAACAGTCAGCATGGATTCACCAAGGGCAAGTCATGCCTCACTAATCTAATTGCCTTCTATGACGAGATAACTGGCTCTGTGGATGAGGGGAAAGTGGTGGACGTGTTGTTCCTTGACTTTAGCAAAGCTTTTGACACAGTCTCCCACAGTATTCTTGCCAGCAAGTTAAAGAAGTATGGGCTGGATGAATGGACTATAAGGTGGATAGAAAGTTGGCTAGATTGTCGGGCTAAACGGGTAGTGATCAGTGGCTCCAGGTCTAGTTGGCAGCCGGTATCAAGTGGAGTGCCCCAAGGTCAGTCCTCGGGCCAGTTTTGTTCAATATCTTCATAAATGATCTGGAGGATGGCGTGGATTGCACCCTCAGCAAGTTTGCAGATGACACTAAATTGGGAGGAGTGGTAGATACGCTGGAGGGTAGGGATAGGATATAAAGCGACCTAGACAAATTAGAGGGTTGGGCCAAAAGAAATCTGATGAGGTTCAACAAGGACAAGTGCAGAGTCCTGCACTTAGGACGGAAGATCCCATGCACCGCTACAGACTAGAGACCGAATGGGTTGGCAGCAGTTCTGCGGAAAAGGACCTAGGGGTGACAGTGGATGAGAAGCTGGATATGAGTCAGCAGTGTGCCCTTGTTGCCAAGAAGGCCAATGGCATTTTGGGATGTATATGTAGGGGCATTGCCAGCAGATCGAGGGATGTGATCGTCCCCCTCTATTCAACATTGGTGAGGCCTCATCTGGAGTACTGTGTCCAGTTTTGGACCCCACACTACAAGAAGGATGTGGAAAAATTGGAAAGAGTCCAGCGGAGGGCAACAAAAATTATTAGGGGTCATTCACATCCGATGAAGTGAGCTGTAGCTCACGAAAGCTCATGCTCAAATAAATTGGTTAGTCTCTAAGGTGCCACAAGTACTCCTTTTCTTTTTGCGAATACAGACTAACACGGCTGTTACTCTGAAACCTGATTAGGGGACTGGAACACATGACTTATGAGGAGAGGCTGAGGGAACTGGGATTGTTTAGTCTGCAGAAGAGAAGAATGAGGGGAGATTTGATAGCTGCTTTCAACTACCTGAAAGGGGGTTCCAAAGAGGATGGCTCTCGACTGTTCTCAGTGGTAGCGGATGACAGAACGAGGAGTAATGGTCTCAAGTTGCAGTGGGGGAAGTTTAGATTGGATAGTAGGAAAAACATTTTCACTAGGAGGGTGGTGAAACACTGGAATGCGTTACTTAGGGAGCTGATGGAATCTCCTTCCTTAGATATTTTTAAGGTCAGGCTTGACAAAGCCCTGGCTGGGATGATTTAGTTGGGGCTTGGTCCTGCTTTGAGCAGGGGGTTGGACTAGATGACCTCCTAAGGTCCCTTCCAACCCCGATATTCTATGATGTTAGGAATCATTTAAAAAGGGATAGAGACTAAAACAGAGAATATCTTATTGCCCTTGTATAAATCCATGGTATGCCCACATCTTGAATACTGCGTACAGGTGTGGTCTCCTCATCTCAAATAAGATAGACTGGCATTAGAAAAGGTTCAGAGAAGGGCAACTAAAATGATTAGGGGTTTGGAACGGGTTCCATATGAGGAGAGATTAAAGAAGGTAGGACTTTTCAGCTTGAAAAAGAGGAGACTAAGGGGGGATATGATAGAGGTATATAAAATCATGAATGGTGCAGAGAAAGTGAATAAGGAAAAATTATTTACTTGTTCCCATAATATAAGAACTAGGGGCCACCATATGAAATTAATGGGCAGCAGGTTTAAAACAAATAAAAGGAAGTTCTTCTTCACACAGTGCACAGTCAACCTGTGGAACTCCTTGCCTGAGGAGGTTGTGAAAGCTTGGACTATAACATGGTTTAAAAGAGAACTAGATAAATTCATAGAGATTAAGTCCAATAATGGCTGTTAGCCAGGATGGATAAAGAATGGTGTCCCTAGCCTCTGTTTTTCAGAGGGTGGAGATGGATGGCAGGAGAGAGATCACTCTATCATTACCTGTTAGGTTCACTCCCTCTGGGGCACCTGGCATTGGCCACTGTCAGGAGACAGGATACTGGGCTGGATGGGCCTTTGGTCTGACCCAATATGGCTGTTCTTATGCTCTCCTATCCCTTTGTACTGATATCTGCTGCTGTTGCTCTTCTGCATCAAATAATTGGCATAATAATCCTGGATCGCATCCAGCATCTCTTCAGGGTCACTAGTATACCTCCCTTCTGCATTTCTCGCACCCAGCATGTCCCTAGTCTCCTTCCTCTCATTTTTATAGGTGAAAAAGCTGGTGACAATGGTGGTTGCTCTTCCTCTAACAGCAGCTACTTTCCTTTTACTTTTATTCTTAACCCTGACATGAAGGGTGCTTATATTCTCCTCCCCATCCTGCGATTACCGCTCTTACCCCGGACTTCCAAGTCAGGGTGCTCCTGCCCTACCACCTCCTGCGTTCCTGACTGGGAAGAGGGTGTGGTCAAGGCTGGGGCTGTGAGGGGATCCTTCCCATAAAGCATGGCTGCTTGAGACTCTGCAGCTTCTCTTGATGATACAAACACAACACTTCTTTAACTCGACCAATTCCTTCTCTAGCCATTGCCTTCTCCCCTGACCTTCCTGCCTCTGCTCCACCACACAGGTCAACCTCTGCCCGTACAGCCAATACCTCTCCATTTTCTGAATCTGTCGGTCCTTGGCAAGACGCATGAAAAAATGCTTTATTTCCTCCTTCCTATTTAACCACTAACTCACCAAGGACCGATATATCCTGGTCATGGTCTCGGATTCCTTCAACTGAGCAAGGAAGTGGGGAACCCAGTTCTTTCCCCCCCTGCTTCACCTGGTCGCTGCCACTCATTACTTCCAAGTGCCTGGGATTCAACTTCCAAATGCAAAGTGACCTGCACTGAAATGATCTGAAACCTCCAGTGCAATGGTTCTAAACCTTACACAGTTCACTCCCTGCTGTATGTATTACAGTCTATTACTTCTACGCGTCCTTTCCCCCTCTAAAAAATGTACATCCACCACCCTTCCCCACCTCCTGCTTCTGGGTCGAGTCCTCCGAATCCTCCTCTTAAAAATAAAAAAATCTTTCAATTCAGCTTTTCATACTAACATATGTAACTATTTAACATCTGATCCTTTGATGCCCCTTCTGATCCGCCCCACTGCTCACACTCTCTCCTGTACCTGAACATGGGAGTTAAAGTTACATCCAAAAATAACTGTCCAGGAAGTGAAGAGATAAGGAGTAACAGTATTGTTGGAAGGTGCTCTTTCCCTCCCAAAGCTAGGGTGCCCAGAAACAGTAATAAGCCTCTACCTTGTGCCATCTGTATACTCAAAGTCCACCTTAGTGCCCAGCTGAGGGATTTTGAAGGTGTGGAATAATATACCCACACCATCGGTTTCACTGTCACCCACTGACCATACAGACCACCACCAGCCCCGCCCCCCTCCAGCTAGATCTAGCCTTTTCACAGGCAATGGGTCACAGTGTAATCTGGTTTCCTGAATCATTAACACATCCAAGTAACACTGCCACCGTCCACACCTGTGCCCTTGGTGCTCTAATACTATTCATATCCAGCGTCCCCACCATCAGAGGGTCTGGCTCCCCATCCACCCCCTGCCCATTATGCCTCTGCAGCTCATGGGGTCCTCCTGCACTGTCGGAAGATGCTATCAGGAGCGCTTACAGGATGTTTGATAGGCCTCCCCTTGGAATCTGACACTTATACATCCACATCCTCAGTGCCTCAAATATCCTTCCTCCTTCAGTTCTCTCCAAACTTGCCCCCTTCGTACCCTGTGCTTTCTTATTCATGCTTCTCAACTGTTTTCCCCATCCCCACAGCTTGTGGATAACCTGGGTGCAAGAGGAAAGACTGCCAGTGATACAGGACACCCCTTCCCCCCTCCACACACACACAACTACCTGGGGACTAAGAGTCAACAGGTGCATTTCCACTGCTGGACATGACTGATCTGCAATGGCCAAGCCAGGTGCCCCTGCGAACTGCTCCAGTCCCTTCCCCCAACCATCCCCCATCTTCTCATCCTCTTTTTCCCTTCCCCTCCTGCTGACCCACCGATACCTCCACATTTCCCTCTCCCCCCCACATTATCCACCACCGATGCCAAAGCCTCTATTGATGCAACAATATGTTCCTGCCTCCCTGGCTGGCTCCTGGGCCTCCACCTCCTCTGCCCAACTGACCAGAGGGACAAATGTGTTGCCACAAGGGGATGCTGACAGACAGAGGCCCCACATTACAGTGGCCAATTGAGGTTCTTGGCTTTAACCTCTGTGCTCAGATTCTCATGTGTAAAACAGGGATAGGAATGGCACTACCATGCCTCACAGGGGTGCTGTGAGGAAATCATTACTGTTTGCTGGGGACTAAGACACTGTCATGAGAAGAAAAGCCTATGAGGAAATTCTGTCCTGGGTTTGGGATAGTGTACAGCAAATAGTGCGTGTGGCCACTCACTGAATCACAAGGCTAAAAGAGAAATATGGAATAGCTACCCACTCAGTGAGCACGGGTTATCTTGTGCATTGAATGAGGCAGGGGTCCTGCGGAAAAAATGTATATGAAGTTAAAGACTGTCACATAATGTAAACCCACAAAAGGCCAAATTAAGGTTTTGCCGGCAATCTTAGTTCTGGTACTTTCCAACTCCTGGGTGTTTGATTTTGCAGTCTTAATATTCTTTTCAGGTAGAGTTTGTCTGTTTTTAAGGAAATGTGTAACTTTTCTGTGTGTGTGAGAGGGAGTCTCCTCTTTCTCTCTCACTCTTCTCCCCTATTCTCCACTGTTGCAGAGCAAGCACAATAACAAAAAATTCATTGAGACTCTGCCTCCACAGATCTTGGGGTTTGTGTCTGAAAAGGGGGAAGTCCTTAATACAGTTTATAATACTGAAAGTAGGTGCTTGAATAACACCTTCCCTCTGGGAATCTGCTAAGCCTCAGAGTACGCCTAGAGATCATAGAATCCTAGAATAGCAGGGTTGGAAGGGACCCCAGAAGGTCATCTAGTCCAACCCCCTGCTCAAAGCAGGACCAATTCAGATGCCTGCATAGGAGTTACAGTCTCCATTTCCACTTGTACACAAAGAGCACACGGCTACTACTCCAAGTGGGGACCTGCCATTGACTCTCTCCCTGTTTTCTTCCTTTTGTTTTCACACTAAAGTTCTTAAATACCATAAGCATGGGTGGAATTTAGTAATGTGCGAAAGGAAGTCTAATTTTACTGTGACATTACCTTCCATAATGTTTTATGGAAATATGCTTATGAGTGTGAATATAATGTAACTGGAATATGCTTTATGCAAAAGGTCTCTTGTAAGGTATCCTTACAAATCTTATAATCTACTGAGTGTGTTCATCCTATTTGTGTGCATGTATCATTCTTGTATCTGAAGCTAGAAATATGAAGTATAACTCTGAGGTCCTATTGTAATTATGCAAAGTATGGGCCACTAATGGTGGTTTAGAATCTTGATGGCTCCCACTGACTAGTACAATTGGTTGTAAATGGATCTGTTTACTTGCAAATCTTCTGGTGTGTGTGCGGGCCAGCCCTGGAAGAATGGAGGCTGGGGTCTCACAGTACATGTGAACATGTCACCTGATACTGGAATCCATCTTAAGCCTGGTGCATTTCCATTTAGAAGGAGGGTTGGGGACCCAGAGAGACAAAAGTTTCCCACCTTGTGCCAAAGATATAAAAGGGGGTGGAACAGAACAAAGGGGGCTGCCAGTCATGAGAAAACCCCTAGTTAACACCTACAATGTCTGTGGGAACTATCAAGGACTGTACCAGGGGAAGGGATTGGACCCAGACTAGGAAGGAATCTAGTCTGTGAAAGAATCTTATTGGAACATCTCTGAGGGTGAGATATTACCTGTAATCAGTTTCTTAATGTATTAGGCTTAGACTTGCGTGTTTTTACTTTATTTTTCTTTGTAACTTTTTTCTGTCTGTTATTACTTGAAACCACTTAAATCCTACTTTTTATACTTAATAAAATCACTTTTGTTTATTAATGGCCCCAGAGTAAGTGATTGCTCCCCCAAGGTATTAAACAGCTGTGCATATCTCTTTATCAGTGTTTGAGGGCGGACAATTTGAGTTTACCCTATATAAGCTTTATACAGAGTAAACCAGATTTATTTGGGGTTTGGATCCCATTGTGAGCTGGGTGTCTAGGTGCTGGAGATAGGTGACTTGCTGAGCAGTTTTTAGTTAAGTGCTAACTTTGGGGCGTGGACCAGACCTGGGTCTGTGTTGCAGCAGGCTATCATGTCTGGCTCACCAAGGCAGGGTTCTGGAGTCTCAATCTGGCAGGGAAAACTGGCTCAGAGGTAATCTCAGCATGTCAGGTGACAGTCCCAAGGGGGTCTCTATTACTGAACTTGTCACACTTACTACAGCCCTTAATAACCCATTCCATTCTTTGCCATATTGTTCTCCTGTCTCCTTTAGGACTCCTGTTTTGTTGGCTTTGCTCTTTCCTGCTTTCCCAGTGGTAGCCATTGCCTTTGTGCCTCAGAGGATATCCAGAAATGTCACGCATGGAGCTGCACAAAACTTGGCAGCTGTGTGCAGAACCCAGGAGGTGGGTGGGTGAGGGAGGATTGCACAGTGTGGATGCTGTGGGTACATTATGCTGGGCGGTGGTGGGAGGATGGCTGATGCAGGGAGAAACAGCATCAGGGGACACAGAAGGCTATACACCTACACACAGACTGACATGATCACGTTCATACACATAGGGTATGTCTATGCTGCAATGATGAGCTGTGATTGCTGCTCGTGTAGACGTAACTGAGCTAGCTTTAATCTAGCTAGCTCAGGTACTGGAGCAGCAAAGACCCAGCAGCATGGGCTTCAGTGAAGACTGTACAAGCCAGCCAAGCACACTGAGTAACCTCAGGTGGCTAGCCCATATTGCAGCCTATGCTGCCACATCCTGACTGCTCCGGTACCTGAGCTACCTACAGTAAAGGTAGCAAGAATATATCTACCCAAGATGCAATCACACCCTGTGATTGCTATATAAACACACCCTTCAATGCCTCCACACGCACGTTTTATGGTATAAGTGCGGAACACAGTTTTATGGGAGAGGAAGGGGGAGCTTTTAGGAGGAGGGAAACAACCTCATCTGTGGAGCCAGCTCCTTGTCAACCGTTATTGTGCTACAGACAGAGAAGCAGGAACGCAATTAAGTTGATTGCAAGTCCTTGCTTTGCTCAGCCAATTAAATGACCCATAATATCAGGAATAAAAAATAGCACACACATGCAATGTGGCTCAGAGCCACCCTGGAAAAAAACACTTTCCATTTTGTGACTTTTTAAAGAACAAAACAAAACTGCATTCTTATGATGTTAAAGTAACAGTTCTGCATTTAACAACCCTGCATCTAGAAATTGATTATTTAGTGCAATAGAAGTAAAACTCTCTGAATAACGCAGACAGATATCCAAATCCCCTGAGCAGTCTAAAGTGCAAGTGCATTAGATATTGTTTGACTTCATTCCCCTGATGCAAGAAGATATAGTTCAGACAGAGCACACTTGAAGTAATATTTACTTAATGTAAACTTGTTGTTTTCATAGAGGTTGAATGAAATTAAAAGAAATAGACTTAGACAAAGCTTATAAATCAAATCTGTTAAAGTGGCTCTTTGAATACGTTGTAAAAGTTTCACTAAACAGTAGCTTTACCTGAAGCGTCGGATGAAATCTCTGGCCTAGTGTTATGTGCTAGATCAGACTTGATGTTCCTATGGTCCCTTCTGGCCTCAAATGCTATGCATCTATGACATCATTTATATTTCAGTAGCACCTAGAGATCACAACCACAAGGTCCTGTTATGAGAAACAGAGAGATGGTCAAATTTTTCAACTGTCTTTTTTTTTCCATGGGGAAAACTACTTTTTGTTGAAATCAAAATGTTTAATGGAAATGTATTCATTTGAATTAAAATTTTTGTTGAAGGTTTCTCCAGTTCATAATGGAATTGCTGGAGAGAGCCTCCCCAGAATAGCCAGTAGCCCAGTGGTTAGAGCACTGACCTGGGAGACCTAGGTTTAAGTCCCTGCTCTGCCTGGTTCAAGACAGGGACTTGTACCTTTGTCTCCCACACCCCAGGTGAGTGCCCTAACCACCAGGCTATTCTGGGGTGGGGCTCTTGCTTGCACTCTCCTTTTTTCCCCCTTAAATTCAAAAGGGTTTATTTTTGTTCCTCATTGGAATAAAAGATTTGGAATCTCTAAATTTTTCACCTAATGGAATCACTTTCTGGCTAGCCCTAGAGCCGCCCTGTGTGCACACTGCGAGAGATAGCTGTTACTCCCAGTGGGTTTTCAATCTAAGTAGACACCATAGGCAAAGGATAACAGAATCACAGAGAGGCGAAGTAACTTGCCCACAATCACACAAGCAAGCCCATGGCAGAGCTGGGAAGACAATCCAGGCCTCTGGCTGTCTAACTAATGCCTCACCCACTAGATCACATTACTTCCCTCCACATGCTTTCACATTTGTGCCATCTTTTCATTGTTTACCCCTGTTACAACTAAAACTAATATATAAAAAACACATGGACGACTCTCACCATTCTCTTCTCTTTCCAAAGCTGAAATTCATCGATGTTAAACAGAGCTTGTGAAATATATCCTGCACCCAACAGCCTGTGGAATATGCCTCTTAGCTGCCTACAGAGTTTTGAATAGCAGCAGAGCAAACTGTTAAGATTCTGACCGATTTTCACTCTGCTCCAACACAGCAAAGCTGTGAGCTGCAGCAGAGGCGCTGCTGCTATCTGCCTGCAGACTTACAAGAGAGAGCTGCTTTGTTTACACTTCGTTCACTTTTCAAAGGTTGTCCTCGCAATCATGAAGACTAGGACTTTGTGTTTAAAAAACCAAAGCAAAGCCAATTTGAATTCTGCAGAAGACAATGGCACTTGGCCTGGGGGAGTAGGAATCTTTCCCAGCTGAGCAGAGTTTTCACGCCTTGATGCTTGACATTGGCTCAGTTCATATTTTTTGAACTGGATGCATAAGATCTCAGACCTTACACAATGAAGTTAGTGGGAGCTTTGCTGGAGTAAGGACTTCAGGATTGGGCACAGAATCATTCAGATCTGCCTGGGCACCTTCCAATCCATTCTGAGGATGGGGCAGTATCTAGCTGCACTGCCCCCAGAGCAGCATCAGGGACTGAACTGTGACTCTTACAAGTCCATCCCTGCTTCCCTCTTGCTCTATGGGGGAAGTATGTTGGGCAGGGATGGCCCTTTGCCTTCTGTGTGCTGGCTAAGCTGTGCTGGCCAGGACTTTGAGGAGGGCACAGGGCTACACCCATTCCCCCTCCTGCCCAATCACTCCCTGCCTGGCAGTGGCTGATATCCTTCCTGTGCAGACTCTGGCGGTGTGGATAGCCCACGTTATTAGGGTCAGGGAGCTCCTTATGCTCTCGCCATTCCCTGCATGGACCCATGATTGGGCTTATACCTGAGCCCTTAACAATTAAGAAAAAATGAATAATCTTTGCAATCTTCTGAGACCTAAATGACTCTGTGATTTGAGCAGCACAATGAGGTCTGATTCGCTCTGAAATTTTTTGTGATTGGTGACAGTGATGGTAATGTTTCTGGACAGCACAGCTTGCCTGTTTTCTGCTTTGCAGACAGTAAAATTCTAAACCTTCCCTTTATGCCACATTGCCTTTCATGTGGCAGGCATACTGCCCCAGCAGCTCACGTGGTGCTGATCTAAATCCCCTGAAATTGTCCCGATCTTACACTCATGCAGAAATCTGGCTTTTATACCAACAATGCTGCAGACCTCAGATTCGGGTGTCTTCCATTTTCAGCCTTTTCATTTATTTTAATGACTGTACACAAGATGCAATGCATGAAGTTTTCCTTTGATATAAGTGTAACCCTTCTGCCTGTCAGAGTTTTCAGCAACAAGGGTTAGGTTCAGTATCTAGGGGTTCTGTTCCAATAACGCAATGCAAAACCGCCTCGAGCCCCCACCAGTGACCTGGGACAAATATATACCACCCCCCGCCCAGGTGCCTCTAAGAGGCAATACTTCCTCTCTTGCAAGCACAGAGTCTGAGTGTAGCAAAAGCCTTTTAATAACAGAAAGAATAATAAGAAAAGGAGGACTTGTGGCACCTTAGAGACTAATGAATTTATTTGAGTATAACCTTTCGTGAGCTACAGCTCACTTCATCAGATGCATGAAGTGAGCTGTAGCTCACGAAAGCTTATGCTCAAATAAATGTTAGTCTCTAAGGTGCCTTAAGTACTCCTTTTCTTTTTGCGGATACAGACTAACACCGCTGCTACTCTGAAACTAGAAAGAAACAATGTGGCATTATGTTGGGGAAACACCACCAACAGGATGCATAACACAAACCATGAGCAAAAACCCACCCCAAGCAAATTGGGCCATGTCCTTTCCCTTTGGTTCTTGAGTGCAGCAACCCAAAAGTCACCCAAAGTCCCAAAAGTCCAGCAACCCAAAAGTCTCTGTCTCTGTCCTTGATGAGTCCAGAGTTCAAAAGTTCATCTGCAGAGTTTTAAACCCCCTCCCCAGCCTGTGTGGAAATGGGGAGGGGGGAAGGAGGTAAAGGAGCATCTTACATGCTCTAATGGCTGACTGCCTCATCTCTCCATGAGTTTCTGCTGCCACTAGCCACTCCTCTCCACCAGTCATCCAGTGAGCCACTCCACCAGCAGCTCCTCTTCAGTAGCCATCCTGCAAGCTGCTTACCAATATATCTTCAGACCCCCTACTACTTAACCCAGTACTCAGTGATTTCAGCTCATAGGAGAGGAGCCCCCATATGGGTACACCATTAGCCCAAAGTGAATTCAGCTCTGCAGTCCGTAACCTGACTCCTTGTGAAATCAAAATTAGCTCTGCTATTACACAGTGGAAAGAGAAGGTGCAGTTAGCATTTAAGCCACTCAAAAAGGGTCCATAGTACAAATGCCTATCCCCAGCCTCCCTCCTTTCACTGAGTTTTGGAACCCATGTCCCTTGCCTAGCAAGTGCTACTTAGTTGATGGTGAGTCTCTCCATCATAAGAAAAAGCCAAATACAGTTCCAGTGTCCTTGATTTACATAATCAGGATAATAACACTTTATTCTTCCGGCCCCAATAACAGAGAAACTGGGGATTCCACAGCAGCCAAAGTGACCATCTAGGCTGGGAGGGTGTGCCTATGCAAATGAGATCAGCCCCTGAAGTTCTTTTCCACAACTCACCACCAGATGTCAGGCTAGAGCTCATCCTGACTCTACTTACATAAGTATGTGCTCCTAGATTTCCCACATTTTTCCCCCAGTCTCATCTACATTAAAAATGTATGTTAATTGGCTCCACATTGCCAGCGTGTGTTCACTAATTCAATACCGAATACCATTGACCTCCTGTTGCAGTTAGGTTTTTATTATGATATTTTCAGGCCCAATTCAGCAAAGCACTTAAAAATAGTCTTAAATCCTAAGCCAGTGCTTCAGATTAAGCATACACTTAAATGCTTTGCTGATTCAGGGCCTTAGTCTGAAGCAAAAAGCAAACTATTTGCATTTCACCTTAGTAGTAAAGTTAAAAAATGCCCTGGGATAGAAGAGAAGAACAAACACATTTGCACCATGAATATAAATGCTTATTGGGTTTAATTTAATGCTCCTTTCAGGACATACATGTAGTAAGTGACTTGGATCGTGTAATGGGAATTCTTTGATCTCAGGTTTGGCTTTTATAAAATCCTCAAACTGCTTCAAGTAGTGTGCAGAACGCACTTTAAGTTTGTCTGCATTGTGTGCCAGCCAATGTGGATCAGACATACTATCCCAAATAATCTCATGTACTAGATCTTCCTCATGTTTCCTTGTGTTTGTGAATGACATGACTGTTGCAGAAATATGGAGCAATGACTTTTCTTCATGACTGTCTCCTCTAATTGAATGTGAGCCGTCATTAAAGGATGCCCTATGTTTTGACTATAGTATCTCCGCTAATAACCTCTATAGTTATATGACAAAATCAAAATGTAACCCTTCTGCCCGTCAGAGTTGGTAGTAACAAGGGCCGGGTTCAATATCTAGGGGATTCATTCCAATAACACAATGCAAACCAGCTTGAGCCCCCACCCAGTGACCTGGGACAAATATACACCACCCCTGCTGGGCGCCTCCAAGAGGCAATACTTCCCCTCTCGTAAGCACCTAGTCTGAGTGTAGCAAAAAGCCTTTTAATAACAGAGAGAAACAATGGGGCATTATGTTGGGGAAACACCACCAACAGGATTCGTAACACAACCCCGAGCAAATTGGGGCATGCCCTTTCCCTTTGGTTCTTGAGTCCAGCAACCCAAAATCACCCAAAGTCCCAAAAGTCCAATGACGCTAAAGTCTCTGTCCCTGGTCAGGGCAGCCCCAGAGTTCGAAAGTTTATCTGCAGAGCTTTACCTCCCAACCTGGGTGGAGATGGGGGGAAAGAGAGGTAAGGGGCACCTTACATGATGTGAAGCTGACCGCCCCACAGCTCCATAGGCCTTCGCTCCGCTCCGCCAGCCACCCCACAAACTGCTTCGCTCCGCTCTGCTCCGCTCCCCACAAGCAGCTCCCGCCGTCCCACAAACTGCTCCACCAGCCAGTCCACGAACTGCACCACGTCCCACAAGCAGCTCCTGCCATCCTATGAACTGCTCCACCAGCCTGTCCACAAGGCACTCCAGCCATCCCGCAAACTGCTCCACAATATATCTTCAGGCTCCCCCACTACTTAACACAATGCTCAGTGATTTCAGCTCTTAGTCAGTTCAGCTCTTTGGTGAATTCAGCTTGTAGTATGGAAGTCTCAGTGCTGGTGCACCATTAGCCCAAAGCGAGCTCAAGCAGCCTATAACCAGACTCCTAATGGAATCAAAATTAGCTCTGATATTCTACAATAGAGAGAGGAAGAAGTGCAATTAGCATGTAAGGCCCTCACCCAAGGGCCCATGCCACCAAGTATTTATTTATACTCACTCACTCACAATTCACAGAGTTTTGGAACCCATGACCCTTGCCTAGCGAGTGCTCCTTAGGTGATGGTGAGTCCCTCCGTCATAACAAAAGACCAAGTACAGTTCCAAGCACAGTTCCCATAATCAGGGTAATAACAATTTATTCTTCCTGCCCCAATAACAGAGACACTGGGGATCCCACAGCAGCCAAAGTGACCATTTGGGCAGCTATGGCCTCATTCTAGGCGGGGTGGGTGTGCCTATGCAAATGAGATCAGCCCCTGAAGTTCTTTTCCACAACTTGCCACACCTCACCACCAGATGTCAGTGTGGAGCTCATCCTGACACTGCTTACATACAGATTAGGGGTCCGATGCTATTCCCTATATGCTGCTCTGGAGCTGTATAAGGGCCACACAGGATCCACAAAGAGCCAGAGAAGAACTCCACTAGTGCAGTCGCAGCATAGTCAATTTAAGCAGCCCTAGGGTGCCTGCCCCTCCCTTCTGCAAGCCCTGGTGTAGGGGGTTTTCTGGGGCAGGCCTGCTGGCAGCAGGGGGTACAGACAAAATCTAGCCCCTAGCTTGTGTTCAGTGGCATCTTCGTCTTCTGGTCTGGATCTCTGTGGCACATTGATTTGACAGACAAGCTGGATGAAGTAATATATTTTATTGAACCAAGGTATGACCTCACCCTCCCGGGTCTCGCAAATATCCGGGGGCTGACATGGCTACAGCTAAATTGCGTACATGTTAATTTGAGGACATTTATGAGCGGGAATACTTCTCAGCTGAAGAAAAATAAGGGAAGGCCTAGTTCCAACAATATATGATTAATGTCCGGCAGGGCTGGGAGTTAAAATGTCTCTGGCACAAAAACTGGCGGTTTCATGCACGCTGCCATGAAAGAAAAATAAACTGATGCCATCGGTCACCATTTAGAATGAGGGTTAAAAAATGGCACAAAAGCTGGCGGTTTTTCTGGAATAAAAAAGTAGGTGACAATACTGTCCCATTCAGTACGTAAGCCATGCCATAACTATGGCATGAAAGGAGATCAAATAGCACATAATCCCTTGGGGAAATTTGAAAAGCAGCTGGAAAAAATTAAATGAGTAAGGAAGGGAAGGGCCAGGATACCCCAGGAAAAGCAACAATTTATCTACGAGGCCCTGTGACAGAGTGCAAACAGGTGAGCCCCGCACTCTGATCACTCTACTGTTAATTAGTTCCCCAGGAGGAAGCTGACGGGGGTAACTACCCAATCAGGCTGCCCAGCTGAGCCAATTACCCCAACAGCCATGGGCTAATAAGAGGTGGCACAAGAAGGGAGGGGAGAGGGCAGGGCTAGCCGAGCCAGGCCAGGCCAGGCCAGGCCAGGCCAGGGAGGCCTCTGTTGTCCTCAGGCCCTGGTGAGAGGGCCAAAAGCGAGCTGAATATTCTAAATAAGCAGTTGCATAGGCACTGTTAGAGGCTGATGGCAGGAACATGAAATAAAAAGGCATGGTGAAGGCACAACCATTGGAATTTGTGTAATATTTGCCAGGAGAGGAGCCATGCCCTGTGACAGTCCCTCCTAACCATGTTTAAATGTACAGAGCTCAGGGAAAGTGGTAGGTAGGATTCTGCCCCGCTGCTGCCCTATTGTGTATGTTGTTAAACGTCTTCCTTAGTTTGCAAATGCTTGTATCATTGCAGAGCAATCCCAGGTTCCCTGACGTTTGAGTGGACTGGTCAGACAAACCTTCCACCAAACGTGTGGAGTTCACAAATTCTGCCTACTATCATTGCTAAGGTTATTATTAGTGCTAGCTAAAACCTTTTGAACAAAAAGGGTCTTTTAATATCTCAAAACAATATTTTCTGCTATATAGAAAAAAAAGATATTTTGGCTCAATTTTCCATCAGGACAGTCTAGCCAATATTGTGTTTTGGGTCAACATGGATCTGTGTCCATCTGAGCTGCTGTCATGCCTCCAGAGTTCTACCTCCAGCCCTCTGACGGCTCATTCTTCCCCACGGGAGTTCCAGGAGGCCTTGTAGCAGCTCTGCCACAGGGAAAGACGGTGACGTGTCATGGCAGAAGTAGGCCAGCTAGGGAGCAGCCCCCAGTGGGGAGAATGGGGGAAGCTGGAACTAAAACTCCCACAGGGCACGGCTGTGGTTCAGGCAAATGCAGAGATGAATGCTGACCTCACCTGAAAAGAACCATTTTGATTCAGGAATGTCAAAATGTTTAATTTTGATGTGAAATGTTAAAAACAAAATATTTCAACATTTTAGAATCAATTTTTTGAACTCTGTCCCACAAAATGCTTTGCCATTTTGACATTTCATCCTGATTTGGGATGAAAACAAATGTCAAAATATAGGAATTTCTCCAGAGACAGAAATTTCATTTCTCCAGTCAGTTTGAGTTGGTTTATTTATATCCGCAAAAAGAAAAGGAGTACCTGTGGCACCTTAGAGACTAACCAATTTATTTGAGCATAAGCTTTCGTGAGCTACAGCTCACTTCATCGGATGCGTACTGTGGAAAATACAGAAGATGTTTTTATACACACAAACCATGAAAAAATGGGTGTTTATCACTACAAAAGGTTTTCTCTCCCCCCACCCTACTCTCCTGCTGGTAATAGCTTATCTAAAGTGATCACTCTCCTTACAATGTGTATGATAATCAAGGTGGGCCATTCCAGCACAAATCCAGCGTTTAACAAGAACGTCTGAGGAACAGTGGGGGGGGGGAAATAATAAACAAGGGGAAATAGGTTATTTTTTATAATGAATCAACCATTCCCAGTCTCTATTCAAGCCTAAGTTAATTGTATCCAATTTGCAAATTAATTCCAATTCAGCAGTCTCTCGCTGGAATCTGTTTTCTAAGTTTTTTTGTTGAAGGATAGTCACTTTGAGATCAGAAATCGAGTGACCAGAGAGATTGAAGTGTTCTCCGACTGGCTTATGAATGTTATAATTCTTGACATCTGATTTGTGTCCATTTATTCTTTTACGTAGAGACTGTCCAGTTTGACCAATGTACATGGCAGAGGGGCATTGCTGGCACATGATGGCATATATCACATTGGTGAATGTGCAGGTGAACAAGCCTTTGATAGTGTGGCTGATGTTATTAGGCCCTGTGATGGTGTCCCCTGAATAGATATGTGGGCACAGTTGGCAACGGGCTTTGTTGCAAGGATAGGTTCCTGGGTTAGTGGTTCTGTTGTGTGGTATGTGGTTGCTGGTGAGTATTCGCTTCAGGTTGGGGGGCTGTCTGTAGGCAAGGACTGGCCTGTCTCCCAAGATTTGTGAGAGTGTTGGGTCATCCTTCAGGATAGGATCTACAACCTACATTAAATGTGTTAACTATGCATACATTTCAATAACCATGTTTACTGATGACATGTTATATCATGACAGAATACTATTTTTCATAGGAACTATTTTGACACAACACAGCAGACATATAGGGTATCATGGCCCTAAAGGACCTCAGAAGATGCCACTGTAACCTGTATGACTTTGTCTCCCTGTAGTGGCTAGACCACAGATACAAATTTATGGATCTACAATTGCCCTTGAGCTAATAAAGCTGGCCCTTTAGCTTAATCAGCAGATACTTGTTCAGTCCCTAAAGGTGACCCAGCTACTGGTATCGTTAAAAGCAGCCACAGATATGAGGGTTTTGAACTGCAGTGGGCCACTGATGATTAGGAGGAGCTTCCCCAGCCAGCGAGAGTATGTCAGCTATGATAACCCAACCAGGGGACAAAGACAAATGGGGTTATCTGTGGAGACTGAACCTCTGAATCTAAAAGAATGAGACTTCATGGCTCTAGACAAAGGCCATCTCTCAGTTTAAAGGCAGTAGCAGGCTCACTAACCTCTTTATGGTGCAACCAATGGAAGAGGATAAAGACCCA
Source organism: Lepidochelys olivacea (assembly GCF_965140295.1). NCBI lineage: Eukaryota > Metazoa > Chordata > Testudines > Cheloniidae > Lepidochelys > Lepidochelys olivacea. The sequence continues at coordinate 132,611,767 of NC_140415.1, forward strand.
CTGGATTAGTGAGTGTTAACACTACCTACAGTCAGAGTGTACTCTGATGACAATGTTTCTTTGTACAAAGAAACATTCTCTAAATTTAAGGCAATACCCCTGCCCCCCATTTTAAAAAAAAAGAGAATCAAAACCCAACTACAACCAAGGCTGCGGGAGTAAAAAGAATGCTGGCAGAAGTCCAGGAACAGAGCAGGGGGCTATCCAGTTGTTGTACTGATCGCAGCATGTACGATTACCTGCTTTACGGGCTGGTGGTGCATGTGTATATTTAGGGCTAGGAGCTCATGGCCCTCAGACAGTACATGCTCTGGAGATGAGAGTGGCTGAACTGGAGGAGCTAAGGGAGACAGGAGTGCGGTCCCACCCCCAGTCTGACAGCCTCTCTGCTGTTGAGGAGGAAGAAAGTCTCAGGGAAGGAGACCATCAAAGTGTAGTGGAGGGAAACTCTCCCATAATAGGAACCCTCCCTGCAGATGATATCATGGTATCCTCTCGCAGTGAGGATCTCTCTCCGGGGGAGGGAACAAAGTTCCCTATAAGCTGCGTGGCAGGCTATCAAGGGTCACAGGCATGCAGGGGGGAGAGGAGTCTCTCCCCTGGCCCCGGCTCCCTGCAGTGAGAGAGGGCTGCAGGGGAGTCCTCTCTCCCTGCCACAGCCCTGGGGTAGTCTGCACCCCAAACCCCTCATCCCTTGCCCCATCCCAGAGCCCACACCTCCAGCTGGAACCCTCACTCACTGCCCCCAAACCCCTCATCCCCAGCCCAGAGCCCCCTGCTACGCTCCAACCCCACCCCCGCCACACATCACCTCCATATTGGTGCACATAAAATTCATTCTGCACATGTTTATCAAAAGTTAGAGGGAACCCCAGTTATTAGGAAGAAACAGGTAATAGTAATGGGGGATTTGATCATTAGAAATATAGACAGCTGGGTTTGTGATAAGAGGGAGAACCGCATGGTGAATTGCCTGCTGGGTGTGACAGTTGCGGATCTCTCAGGACATCTAGACAGACTTATGCACAGTGCTGGGGAGGAGCCAGTGGTCATGGTACATGTAGGTACCAATGAGATAGGAAAGGTAGGAGAGAGGTCCTGAGGCCAAATTTAGGCTGTTAGGTAAGAGATTGAAGTCCAGGACCTCCATGGCAGCTTCTCTGAAATGCTTCCAGTTCCACGTGCAGGGCTAGTTAGACAGGCAGAAAAGCAAGGTTTCAATGTGTCGATGAGACAGTGGTGTAGGGAGCAGGGGTTTAGATTTATTAGGAACTGGGGAAACTTTTGGGAAAGGGGGAGCCTATACAGGAAGGATGGGCTCCACCTAAAGCAAAACAGAACCAGATTTCATTTAGGCCATAAATGAGTTTTTCAATGGAGGGCTGGGGGAAAGCTGACAGGTGTGGAGGAGCACATGGCTCAGACAGACATCCCTCAGGGGAGAATCTATTAATGGGGATTCTCTGGACCCTAGTAGGGAGGACAGACTGGAAGATGATAAAGTACAGGTGATGCAGTTAAATGAAAAGCATAATGGCAGACAGCTAAAAAGGAACATTTTACAAGTGTATATATAAAAATGCCAAAAGTTTAAATACTAAAATGGGTGAACTTGAATGCCTTGTAGTAAGTGAGGATATTGATCTAATAGGCATCATAGAAATTTGGTGGAATAAGGATAATCAATGGACAATCAACAGTAATACCGGGGTACAAAATATATCAGAAGGACAGAACAGGTCGTGCTGAGGGGGCAGTGGCCCAATATGTGAAAGAAAGCGTAGAATCAAAAATACTAAAAATCTTTAATGAACTAAACTGTACCACAGAATCCCTTTAGCTAGAAATTCCATTCTTGAATAATAAGAATATAGTGGTAGGGGTATACTGACTACCTGAGCAGGGTGGTGATAGTGACTGAAATGCTCAGGGAGATTAGAGAGGCTATAAAAATAGAAAACGCAATAATAGTGGGAGATTTCAACAATCCCCCTATTGACTGGATACATGTCACCTCAGGATGGGATGCAGAGATAAAGTTTCTTGACACCTTAAATGACTGCTTCTTGGAGCAACTAGTCCTGGAACCCACAAGGCAAGAGGCAGTTCTTGATTTAGTCCTAAGTGGAGCACAGGATCATGTCCAAGAGGTGAATATAGCTGAACTGCTTGGTAATATCTACCTTAATATAATTAAATGTAAATCCCTGTGGGGGGAAAAACATCAAAGAAGTCCACCACAGTAGCATTTAATTTCAGAAAATGGAACTACAGAAAAAATGAAGAAGCTAGTTACATGGAAATTAAAAGGTACAGTTCCAAAAGTGAAATGCCTGCAAGCTGCATGGAAACTTTTAAAAAACACCATAATAGAGGCTCAAATTCATAGTAAGAGGCCCAAAAAAGTGCCATCATGGCTAAACAAAGTAAAAGAAGCAGTTAGAGGGGAAAAAGGGATTTTAAAAATTAGAAGTTAAATCCTGCTGAGGAAAATAGAAAGGTAATAAACTCTGGCAAATCAAAGTAAAAGTATAATTAGACAGGCCAAAAAAGAATTTGAAGAGCAGCTAGCCAAAGACTCAAAAACAGCAAAAAAATGTTTAAGTACATCAGAATCAGGAAGCCTGCTAAACAACCAGTGGGGCCATTGAGCGATTGAGATGCTAAAGGAGCACTCAAGGACGATAAGGCCATTGCAGAGAAACTAAATTAATTCTTTGTATCGGTCTTCACTGCAAAGTATGTGGGAGCAATTCCCACACTGGAGACATTCTTTTTAGGTGACAAATCTGAGGAACTGTCCCAGACTGAGGTGGCATTAGAGGAGGTTTTAGAACAGATTGATAAATGTGAAAGTAGAATGAATTATATTGAAATTATAATTCATTAAAGAAATGCTACTTGAAGGGTTTGTTGAAATATAGTTGTCAGGAAGAGAAACATTAAGGAGTGTGAGACAATGGGTCCTCAAACTAATTAACTTAGAGCTCCTATTGAGCGAGGAGATTGGTAAACGTTAGTATGCAAATAAGATATGTATGTATATTTGTCAGTTTCTGCTTCCTTTTGTCTTTTATGTTAACTTGGCTTTGGCTTAGCTGTATAAATAAGTTATCATGAGCCTCAGAGAGGGGCTCACATCTGGGTGCATTGGCAAAGCACTTTGCTAATAAACAGAGTGGTCTAACAAATTATGTGAGTCCTGAATCTGACTTTGACATAAACTAAACAGTAATAAGTCACCTGAACCTGATGAGATTCACCCAAGAGTACTGGAGGAACTGAGCTGTGAAATTTCAGAACTACTAACTGTGGTATGTAACCTGTTGCTTGTAGCAGCTTCTGTACCTGGTGATTTTAAAAAAGGGAAGGAGGAGGATCCTGGGAACTACAGGCCAGTCAGCCTCACCTCAGTCCCTGAAAAAATCATGGAGCAGGTCCTCAAGGAATCAATTCTGAAGCACTTAGAGGAGAGGAAAGTGATCAGGAACAGTCAGCATGGATTCTCCAAGGGCAAGTCATGCCCGACTAATCTAATTGCCTTCTATGACGAGATAACTGGATCTGTGGATGAGGGGAAAGCAGTGACATGTTGTTCCTTGACTTTAGCAAAGATTTTGACAGTCTCCCACAGTATTCTTGCCAGCAAGTTAAAGAAGTATGGGTTGGATGAATGGACTATAAGGTGGATAGAAAGCTGGCTAGATTGTTGGGCTCAATGGGTAGTGATCAATGGCTCCATGTCTAGTTGGCAGCCGGTATCAAGTGGAGTACCCCAAGGGTTGGTCCTGGGGCTGGTTTTGTTCAATATCTTCATTAATGATCTGGAGGATGGTGTGGATTGCACCCTCAGCAAGTTTGCAGATGACACTAAACTGGGAGGAGTGGTAGATACGCTGGAGGGTAGGGATAGGATACAGAGGGACCAAGACAAATTAGAGGATTGGGCCAAAAGAAATCTGATGAGGTTCAACAAGCACAAGTGCAGAGTCCTGCACTTAGGACGGAAGAATCCCATGCACCACTACAGAGTAGGGACTGAATGGCTAGGCAACAGATCTGCAGAAAAGGACCTAGGGGTTACAGTGGACGAGAAGCTGGATATGAGTCAACAGTGTGCCTTTGTTGCCAAGAAGGCCAATGGCATTTTGGGATGTATATGTAGGGGCATTGCCAGCAGATCGAGGGACATGATGGTTCCCCTCTATTCGACATTGGTGAGGCCTCATCTGGAGAGCTGTGTCCAGTTTTGGGTCCCACACTACAAGAATGATTAGGGAACTGGAACACATGACTTATGAGGAGAGGCTGAGGGAACTGGGGATGTTTAGTCTTCAGAAGAGAAGAATGAGGGGGGATTTGATAGCTGCTTTCAATTACCTGAAAGGGGGTTCCAAAGAGGATGGATCTAGACTGTTCTCAGTGGTGGCAGATGACAGAACGAGGAGTAATGGTCTGAAGTTGCAGTGGGGGAGGTTTAAGTTGGATATTAGGAAAACTTTTTCACTAGGAGGGTGGTGAAGCACTGGAATGCGTTACCTAGGGAGGTGATGGAATCTCCTTCCTTAAAGGTTTTTAAGGTCAGGCTTGACAAAGCCCTGGCTGGGATGATTTAGTTAGGGATTGGTCCTGCTTTGAGCAGGGGTTGGACTAGATGACCTCCTGAGGTCCCTTCCAACCCTCATATTCTATGATTCTATGACTGGAGGATAGCTAATGTGACACCAATTTTTTAAAAAGGCTCCAGAATTGATCACAGCAATTGCAGGCTGGTAAGCCTAACTTCAGTACCAGGCAAAAAGGTTGAAACTATAGCAGCAGATCTCAAACTGTGAGTTGGGACCCCAAAGTGAGTCACGACCCTGTTTTAATGGAGTTGCCAGGGCTGGCATTAGATTTGCTGTGGCCCGGGGGCTGAAGCCGAAGCCTGAGCCCCACCAACTGGGGCTGAAGCCAAAGCCCCAAAGCCTTCAGCCTTGGGTGGTTGGGCTCAGGTTACAGGCCCCTCACCTGGGGCTGAAGCCCTTGGGCTTTGCCTTCCCCATCCCCACCTCTGTTTGGGTGGCAGGGCTTGGGCGTGCTCAGGCTTTGGTCCCCCATTGTGGGGTCATGTAGCAATGTTTGTTGTCAGAAGAGGGTAATGGTGCAATGAAGTTTGAGAACCCCTGAACTATAGTAATGAACAGCATTATCAAACACATAGATGAACACGATTTGTTGGGGAAGAGTCAACATGGTTTTTGTAAAGGGAAATCATGCCTCACCAATCTACTAGAATTATTTGAGGGGGTCAACAAGCATGTGAACAAGGGGGATCCAGTGTATATAGTGTACTTGGACTTTCAGAAAGCCTTTGACAAGGTCCCTCACCAAAGTTTTTAAGCAAAGTAAGCTGTCATGGGATAAGAGGGAAGGTCCCCTCACTAATCAGTAACTTGTTAAAAGACAGAAAACAAAGGATAGGAATAAATGGTCAGTTTTCAGAATGGAGAGCGGTAAATAGTGGTTTCCCCAAGGGTCTGTACTGGGACCAGTCCTATTCAACATATTCATAAATGATCTGGAAAAAAGGGGTAAACACAGAGGTGGAAAAATTTGCAGACACCACAAAATTACTCAAGATAGTTAAGTCCAAAGGAGACTGAAGAGTTACAAAGGAATCTCACAAAACTGGGTGACTGGGCAACAAAATGGCAGATGAAATTCAACGTTAATAAATGCAAAGTAATGCACATTGGAAAACAATCCCACTGTACATACAAAATGATGGGGTCTAAATTAGCTATTAGTAGGACTCAGTGTCTGTAACAGAGGTCACGGAAGTCATGGATTCTTTGACTTTCCACAGTAATAGGAAGAGGGCCTGAATCATAAGCCCACGGATTAGAGGCCTGGTATGAGGCTTGAGGCCTGGGCTAAAGTAGTCTAAACTCTGCTGCTATAAAGCAAAGTGAAGCTGTGAGCAAGAGGCAGGCCCTGCTCACAGAATATGACAAGAACAGGGCTAATATTCCAGAAACACATATTTCTAAGTGTTGCTAGGCATAAGCATATACACGCAAATACATTCCAGAAAGGTGGTACCAGAATATCTTACTACTAAACACATTCCCCCAAAATAACAGAAACACGCTGACCCCTCTTAAGGATAAGGTCAGGACGACAGCACAATGAATAAAAACGTTTTAATTGAAACATGTACAAAGTAATGGGTGGCACCCTAATACATCAGAGGGTGGCACCCTGATATGTCAAGGGTGATAGGTCACTTTTTTGTATTGGTGTATAAAGACGTATCTCAGAGGAAGTGTCTTTGGCCAGCCAAGGGAGCAATGGAAAGTCCCACCACTCACTGAGCTCCATTGTCACGAGCCTACATGTCTTATTCTCCTCGTAGAGTCTGCCAGGGGCTCTTACCGTGCTTTGTCAGCAACACACCCGGCTGGGCGCCTTCGCTACTAAACCAAGTCTCGTGGTCTTATTGAGCAGTTCGATCGGAGCCTGCTGTATGGGCTAACTGCCAGAGCCAGTGCAGCACACAGAGAGAACACACACATGCAGCTGAACATCTGATGATATCGGTGATCCCCGCCACTAATCCGGTGAGTAAATGAGCTGTCCTCTGTAGGAATCGTGATCTAACATAAAAAACCACAAGATGAAAAACTCCCTTAACTCCTCCCAGTAAATCCCCACAAAGTTTAATAGAATATAAACAAGCTGTGTTGCTTTCAAAAAGAGTCCATATAAATTAAAAACATAATAAAAACACCATAAAATAAAATCTGTAAAGCAAAAATTGACAGGTTTCAGAGTAGCAGCCGTATTAGTCTGTATTTGCAAAAAGAAAAGGAGGACTTGTGGCACCTTAGAGACTAACCAATTTATTTGAGCATAAGCTTTCATGAGCTACAGCTCACTTCATCGGATGCATTCAGTGGAAAATACAGTGAGGAGATTTATATACACACAGACCATGTAAAAATGGATGTTTACCATACACATTGTAAGGAGAGTGATCACTTAAGATGAGCTATTACCAGCAGGAGAGTGGGGTGGGGGGCCTAATCACATCAGCCACACTATCAGAGGCTTGTTCACCTGCACATCTACCAATGTGATATATGCCATAATGTGCCAGCAATGCCCCTCTGCCATGTACATTGGCCAAACTGGACAGTCTCTACACGAAAGAATATATGGACACAAATCAGACGACAAGAATTGTAACATTCAAAAACCAGTCAGAGAACACTTCAGTCTCTTTGGTCACTCGATTACAGACCTAAAAGTGACCATTCTTCAACAAAAAAACTTCAAAAACAGACTCTAACGAGAGACTGCTGAATTGGAATTGATTTGCAAATTGGATACAATTAACTTAGGCTTGAATAGAGACTGGGAGTGGTTGAGTTATTATACAAAGTAAAACTATTTCCCCATGTTTATTCCTCCCCCCCCCCCCCCCCGCACTGTTCCTCAGACGTTCGTGTTAACTCCTGGAAATGGCCCACCTTGATTATCACTTCAAAAGGTTTTCTCTCCTCCCACCCCACTCTCCTGCTGGAAATAGCTCATCTTAAGTGATCACTCTCCTTACAATGTGTATGGTAAACATCCATTTTTACATGGTCTGTGTGTATATAAATCTCCTCACTGTATTTTCCACTGAATGCATCCGATGAAGTGAGCTGTAGCTCACGAAAGCTTATGCTCAAATAAATTGGTTAGTCTCTAAGGTGCCACAAGTACTCCTTTTCTTAAAGCTAAAATTGTGGCCTTAAAATGTAAATACTGCAAACTATAACCATGGCTGTTAAATGGTTAAGACAACATGTGACAAAATTGTGTAACAACATCCACAACTTCTGTGACTTCTGCAGTGGCCAGTGTGGCTGACCCCAGGGCCATCCAAGCATCTGGCTCTGGGACCAGCTGTAACTGCACCTCCTGAGAGACATATGTCAATTGTTTACTACACATTTTCATACCAGCTCATGTGCTCGTTCTGTGCAACCTCTTTGGATGATGACAGAATATCAGGGTTGGAAGGGACATCAGGAGGTCATCTAGTCCAACCCCCTGCTCAAAGCAGGACCAATCCCCAACTAAATCATCCCAGCCAGGGCTTTGTCAAGCCTGACCTTAAAATGCTCTAAGGATGGAGATTCCACCACCTCCCTAGGTAACGCATTCCAGTGTTTCACCACCCTCCTAGTGAACAAGTTTTTCCTAATATCCAACCTAAACCTCCCCCAATGCAACTTGAGACCATCACTCCTTGTTCTGTCATTTGCTACCACTAAGAACAGTCTAGATCCATCCTCTTTGGAACCCCCTTTCAGGTAGTTGAAAGCAGCTATCAAATCCCCCCTCATTCTTCTCTTCCACAGACTAAACAATCCCAGTTCCCTCAGCCTCTCCTCAGAAGTCATATGTTCCAGTCCCCTAATCATTTTTGTTGCCCTCCGCTGGACACTTCCCAATTTTTTCACATCCTTCTTGTAGTGTGGGGCCCAAAACTGGACACAGTACTCCAGATGAGGCCTCACCAATTTCGAATAGAGGGGAACGATCACGTCCCTTGGTCTGCTGGCAATGCCCCTATTCTTGGCAACAAGGGCACACTGTTGACTCATATCCAGCTTCTCGTCCACTGTAAGCTCTAGGTCCTTTTCTGCAGAACTGTTGCCTAGCCATTCGGTCCCTAGTCTGTAGTGGTGCATGGGAGTCTTCTGTCCTAAGTGCAGGACTCTGCACTTGTCCTTGTTGAATCTCATCAGATTTCATCACTTCCCCATTGTTTGTCTGTATGATCTCTGTCTGGTTCTTTGATTGTTTCTGTCGGTTACAAAATTAATTTACACCTTGCAAAATTAATTAAGGTGGTGGGGTAGGATTCGTTAGAGAATTTTGTTACAATATGTTGGATTGGTTAACAAAAGTTTAGTAGAATGATTGGTTCTGGTATAGCTAATCAGGGCTCAAGTTTCACTATATAAATTGGGGTCCAAAAGGAAGTTATTTGGGAACTAGCTGCAGGACACAGCTCCAAGATCAGAGCTGCTTGACCTCAACACTCTGCCAATGACACCATGCAGAAACTGGAGTCCTCCAAATGGACCTGATCCCGACTGGCCATCAAGGAAAGTTCATCTGTCTTATTGGGAGTGGTGAGCACCGTATGTGTAGCCAGGACCGGCTCCAGGCACCAGGTTCCAAGCAGATGCTTGGGGCGGCAGTCAGAAAGCGGAGGCAGAGTTTCTGCCGCGGCGGGAATTCGGTGGCAGCTTCTCCGTTCAGCCAACCACGGTGGCAATTTGGCAGCAGCTTCTCTCTCTCCTGCCAAATTGCAGGAGAAATTTGGCAGCGACAGGTTTTTTCACTGCTTGTGGCGGCAAAAACGGTAGAGCCGGCCCTGTGTGTAGCATGTGCCTTCTGGTTTTTGGAGATCGTTAATAAATAGAGGTTACGTAGTATATTACCGTGTAAGGCTCTTTCACTGGTAAAAGACCCCATAAACCTGCAAAAGATTAAGCCCTGAGTCCACAGGGAAAGGGTGTTTGCCCTGAGCCCAAGGAGGACTAGAGCCTGGAGCCCAAGGAGGGGTAAAGTTAGGTGCCTTTCGCATGGAGCCCAAGGAACTGGGTAAGGTGGGTGTCCTACAGTGTGTGAGTAACAGAATTTTTTTTGCGGGTAACAGTCTAGGAATCAGAACTTAGTTCTCAACCGGACTCCCACTGCTGGCTTTAACACTGCAGTTCGCTGCCTCTGTTTCACCATCTGCAAAAATGGGGATAATACAACATACTTTGCTACCTCCATGGGTTGTTAAAGATGAATTCAAGTTTCCAAAGCACTTTGAGAATGAAAAGTGCTATGTATTATTATGCAAACATTATAAACATTCATTTTTAAGCACCCGTTACATTGCATAAGAATAGATTTTCCCCCTTTGTTTCTCCCTTCTCACTGAAATGGAAAACATGAGGACGGACAAAACTTTTAAGACAATGGGGATTAGTGCACACACAGTCCATTTGAAGGCAGGACATTACAGCATTGGGGCCTTGGTTCAGTAGTGTTTTACCAGTTTATAATGCAAGCAAATTTTACTGTTAGCAATACTCTATTTTTATATGAAATAGTACAATACACCTTATATAATTATCAAATACATACACAGCCATTAAAACAATTGTTTTTTTCATTATGGAGAAGTAGGTTCCTGTAGGATATTATAGCTCTTCCAAACTATCCATTTGTCTATTGAACTAAAGGGGACAGAACAATGCAGTCTTAGCATTTGTCATTAAATAATTTCAAAAGGGGCTATAAAAATGCGATAGTTTTCTCTGTAACAAACATACAATTGGTTCAACGGCTGTGTGCAAGCCATGTCACTGCTCAATGCCTCAGTTTCCCCAGCTGTAAAATACTGACCTCTTTTGTAAAGTGCTTTGAGATCTATGGCTATAAAGCAGTACAGAGGAGCTAGGCCTTTAGTATTATGTTAACATTACCTTTAGCACATCAACAGAAACATTTCTATAATAGGTTCCAATGTCCTGGTTCAGCCAGGTATTTAAGCATGTGCTTTATTTTAAACAGGTGTGTAATCCTATCAAAGCCAGTGGGACCTCTCAAATGCTTGAAGTTATTCCTGTTAAGTATCTTGCTATACCAGAGCCTACATGCTGCTTGGTAGCAGCCGCAGGCTTGCAAGTTACCTTAAAAGGAATAGGGGTGCAAGAAGGAGGCAGGGCCATGACCCTGCCTTCTTCCACAATGGTCAGTGGAGAAGGCTGGCTGCTGAGGGGAGCATATTTGGGGCCCTGCCAAGGGCTCACAACAGGGGTATTCCCACTGCATGCTGGGGTAGGTCTGTGTCTCCCAGAGGAACAGTGCCTCCTGGTGCTCCCACTGAGATGGGGGCAGCATGGAGCTGCCCACCGAAAGCTGTTTGCCAAGGGCCAGATTCCGACACCCTTACTCAGAGGAGCACCTGCCTCCACGAGCGTTCTGTTGCCTTCAGTGGGACGTCCCTGGGATAAAGTACTCCTGAGCTGAGGAGTCGGGGTGTCAGAATCCAGCCACATGTGGTACAATCTGGCTCCCGAGATGGATGACAAGAAAAAGATGAATGGAGGCAAGCCACACTGACTTGTGCTGTAGAAGAATGGGAGAGGTAGTAGGGTAAGAGATTGTATTTCCAGGGTTCTTGGGGGCCGTGCACACAGAGCTGGGTGGGGGAGAATTGTAAAACAATAGAAGGATAGTATCCCCCAGCAGCTGCATTGTAAGCTTTGTTTGGTTTAAATCTGTGTGTGTTTATTAGGGTTGCCTTTCTACTCGCACAAAATTGAACACCCTTGCCCCGCCCCTTCTCCGAGGCCCCGCCCCTGCTCACTCCATCCCTGCTTCCTCTGCCGCTCACTCTCCCAACTCTCACTCACTTACTTTCACCAGGCTGGCTCAGGGGGTTGGGATGTGGGAGGGATGGCAGGGATGAAGGATTTGGGGTGCCGGAGAGGGCTCCAGGCTGGGTGGGTGGAGCTGAGGGATTCAGAGTATGGTAGGGGGCTCCGGGCTGAGGCAGGGGGTTGGGCTCTGGGATGGGGCCAGAAATGAGGGGTTCAGGGTGCTGGAGGTGGCGCCGCGTGGGGCAGGGGTTTGGGATGCAGGGGGAGGGAGAGGGCTCTGGCTGGGGGTGCAGGCTCTGGTATGGGACTGGGGATGAGGGGTTTGGCATGCAGGAGGGTGCTCCAGGCTGAGCCTGAGGGGTTTGGAGGAGGATCATGGATGCAGCAGGGGGCTGGGGTATTGGGGGGCGGGGATCAGGGGTCTAGACTGCAGATGGTGCTTACCTCAAGCAGCTCCCAGAAGCAGCAGCATGTACCCCCTCTGGCGCCTATGTAGAGGCATGGGCAGGCGGCTGTGTGCCACCCCATCTGCAGGCGCCGCCCCCGCAGCTCCCATTGGCCACGGTTCCCAGCCAATGGGAGCTGTGGAGCCCATGCTTGGGGCAGTGTGCAGAGCCCCCTGGCTGTCCCTACACATAGGAGCCGGGACATGCTGCTGCTTCTGGAAACCATGATTTAGCCCCGCTGACGGAACTTTTAATGGTCTGGTTAGCAGTGCTGACCAGAGTCCCCAGGATCCCTTTTCAACCTGGTATTCTGGCTGAAAACCAGACACCTGGCAACCCTAGTGTTTATAGCACTGGTGGACCAACCGTGGTATTATATGTATATGTATGTATACTAATGGTGATCTGTTGTACCTAGCAGTAATCTCTCAGTGGTGGTGTTGTCCCAAGTCCTGAGCAAGGGGCAGTATGGCAGTGCATTTCGCCACAGAGCAGACTCCTTTGCTGTAGGTGGGTAGCAAGCTGTAGCAGCCTGTAGCAAGGCAAAGACTCACCGGCACAGCACCCCCTGCTGGTTGTCTGGGAATTAGCTCTTTCCAGCCATCGGAGCACCCTCTGCAGGCCAGTGTCTCACCTATCACTGGCCCCTATGTCCCTGCTGGACCCTGGTGCCCCTTTACCTCAGGGTTCTGCCCCAGCAGCAACCCCCATGCTCTGGGTAGCCCCTCCCAGGGGAACCCCCAACCCTCTAAACCCACCTTGCCTCAGTGGCTACTGCCAGTCATCATCTAGCTCCCACTCACTGGGGCAGACTGTAGTGTCATGGTCAGTCATCATTGGCAAGGGGTTAGGACCTGCTGCCTCTGCCTATCCCCAGGCTGCCCCAATACCTTTTTGGGCCTTCACCGGGCTGGGGCTGCCTTTTTGCTAGCACAGCTTCCCAGACAACTAGCCCTTCCCACTCCAGGGCTAGAGTGAGACTCCTCTAACTTCTGGCCCACCAGCTCTCTTATAAGGGTCAGCTGGGCCCTGATTGAGCTGGCCACAGCTGTGGCTGCTACTCCAATCAGCCTAGCTTGGCTGTTTTAATTCCTTTTCTCAGCCGTACCCTCTCCAGGGCTGCTTTAACTATTGGCTCCCCAGGGCAGCCCTCTCCCAGGGCTGTTTTAACCTCTTCAGGGCCAGAGCAGGGCGACCACCCCACTACGCAGTCCTATACCTGGTGCAGACTACATCCCCTGGAGTGTGATACCAAGTCTCTGCTTACTTCCCCTTCCTGCCAACCTGTGTAGGAAGGGGTGTAACAGCTCCTACAGATCATGCTGTCCTCTCCTCCCCACAACCTGGGATCTAGTTAAGCAAAGGCGTGCTTTTTCCCTACTGCCACTGCAGGGGCATGTAACCAGGGTGACAATCTGGCCCTAGGTGCTAACAAATTTAACTGATTGCATCAAATCAGATGTGTCAAAACAGTTAAATAGGATCTCCCTCAACGTATCAGCCAACCACAAGACCAGAGTGACCACTTCAGCACCCCTGCCATGCGTTTGAACGCAGCTCCAGCATCATAAACCCAGAGGTACATATCAGACAGTACAAATCAGAGGTACAAATCAGCAGAACCAGTAGAACCAGCAGAACCAGTTTCGAAAAATGTCTATGCACTTAGTTCAGGTGCTACCTTGCTTTGCATAGGACACGTTCTGAAACATTAGGCTTTCGTAACACTCCTGTGTCACATTGACATTTGGAAATCAATTGGCTACAGACGCTGTAGAAACAGACTGCACAAGTAGTGGTTTTCTTGATATGGAAAACTGAATTGATAAGGTATCAGATAAGAACATAATTGACTTTTGCTGGAAATCACTTTGGTTTCCATTGACACTTCAGGCTACTTCTCATCCCTTGCCCTCCCCTCCTGCCCAATATAGCAACAAATACAATATCTGAAGATAAATCTTGATCATTAGTCGTGTCTCCACACCATGTTGACATATAGTTCAGCTTATTTCCTGTGCAATGTTTTGATTCCTTCATGCCATCAACAATAAAGCATTTTCCCCAGAGAGAAGAAATAATTTGCCTGAAAACCAATTGCATTAAGTAAAACATTCTCTCTGGCTGATATTTGTTTTCTTTCCCACTTTGATAAAATTATCCCACCAGCTGCCAGAAAAGATTTAAGCTAGTAAATTTACTGATGGAAATCCATCAACTTGAATGCACTTCCCAGTGACTGACTGTGTTGTATGTGAGAGGGGATTCAGGCCCAACGTCTTATTTTACTCTTACTCTGTTTAGCACAGGGGCCCCAGAAAGTGACCAGGCTCCTGTGCGCTGGGAGGAAAGGTGTTTTAGGGCAACAGGACAGGTTGGAATGCTGAGCATTAAGCCTTTTGTTGATCTGACAGGTCTGTATTTGTGCATTTGGTTTTTCTTCCCTAAGTGTAGCACCTCCCATTTGTCTTTGTTGAATTTCATTTTGTTGTCTATGCCCAGTTCTCCAATTTATCAAGATCCTTTTGAATTTTTGCTCTATCCAACCTCTCCCTGCCTCTCCCCACCCCGTCCCACCTCCGAGCATCTGCAAATTTGATCAATATGCTCTAGTTCTACATCTAGGTCACTAATGAAGATGTTAAATAACATCGGATCCAAAACAAATCCCTGTGGAACCCCATTTGAGACCTCCTTCCAATCTGATATCATTCCATTAATGGTTACTCTCCGTTGGTGGTTGTTTGTTTAACCAATTATGTATCCACTTAATCGTAGTTCTCTAAGCCTGCGCTTCTCCAGCTTCCTTATCAGAATGTCGTGTGGGACTATGTCAAAAGCCTGGCTCAAGTCCAGGTATATTATGTCCACTGCATTCCTCCTATCCACCAAACCACTTACCTTGTCAAAGAAGGAAATCAAGCTGGACTGGCATGACTTGTTCTTGGTAAATCCATGCTGGATGCTAGTGATCACCCCTTCAGCCTCCAGGCATACACAAACTGAATGTTTTCTACATTGCTCTAGGAGCTCCCCAGGTGTCAAGCTCAGGCTGACTGGTCTATAGTTCCCCAGCTCCTCCTTTCCCCTCTTTTTAAAGATGAGCATAATGTGAGCGCTTTGCCAGTCTTCTAGGACCTCTCCTGTCATCCATGAATTTGGAAATATTATTGCCAGTGGCTCTGCTATTTCTTCAGCTGATTCCTTCAGCCCTCAAGGATGAAGAACATCAGGCCCTGATGACTTGAATTCATTCCAATTAGTCAGAAGATCTCTGACGTGTTCGTTACTTATCCTGATCAGCAGTCCCTCCCCTTCATTGTCTATAGTAACTTTGTTAGTCATCCAGTCACGTTTTTTGTGAGAAGACTGAAGCAAAGTAGGCATTGAGGAGCTCTGCTGTCTTATCTTCCATTCATAGAATCATAGAATTATAGAATATCAGGGTTGGAAGGGACCTCAGGAGGTCATCTAGTCCAACCCCCTGCTCAAAGCAGGACCAATCCCCAACTAAATCATCCCAGCCAGGACTTTGTCAAGCCTGACCTTAAAAACTTCTAAGGAAGGAGATTCCACCACCTCCCTAGGTAACGCATTCCAGTGTTTCACCACCCTCCTAGTGAACAAGTTTTTCCTACTATCCAACCTAAACCTCCCCCACTGCAACTTGAGACCATTACTCCTTGTTCTGTCATCAGCTACCACCGAGAACAGTCTAGATCCATCCTCTTTGGAACCCCCTTTCAGGTAGTTGAAAGCAGCTATTAAATCCCCCCTCATTCTTCTCTTCCACAGACTAAACAATCCCAGTTCCCTCAGCCTCTCCTCAGAAGTCATGTGTTCCAGTCCCCTAATCATTTTTGTTGCCCTCCGCTGGACACCTTCCAATTTTTCCACATCCTTCTTGTAGTGTGGAGCCCAAAACTGGACACAGTACTCCAGATGAGGCCTCACCAATGTCGAATAGAGGGGAACGATCACGTCCCTCGATCTGCTAGCAATGCCCCTATTTATACATCCCAAAATGCCATTGGCCTTCTGGGCAACAAGGGCATACTGTTGACTCATATCCAGCTTCTCGTCCACTGTCACCCCTACGTCCTTTTCTGCAGATCTGCTGCCTAGCCATTCGGTCCCTAGTCTGTAGCAGTGCATGGGATTCTTCCGTCCTAAGTGCAGGACTCTGCACTTGTCCTTGTTGAACCTCATCAGATTTCTTTTGGCCCAATCCTCCAATTTGTCTAGGGCCCTCTGTATCCTGTCCCTACCCTCCAGAGTATATACCTCTCCTCCCAGTTTAGTGTCATCTGCAAACTTGCTGAGGGTGCAATCCATGCCATCCTCCAGATCATTTATGAAGATATTGAACAAAACTGGCCCGAAGACCAACCCTTGGGGCACTCCACTTGATACCAGCTGCCAACTAGACATGGAGCCATTGATCGCTACCCGTTGAGCCCGACAATCTAGCCAACTTTCTATCCACCTTATAGTCCATTCATCCAGCCCATACTTCTTCCCAGCTTCCCTTCTCCGTCGAGCAACAGGCCCCCACTATTCCTGGTCTTTCTTTTCTGTGTGACTTATTTGTAGAACCCCCTCCTGTGGTCTCTAACATTTCTTGCCAGTTGTAGCTCATTCCTTGCTTTGGCTTTCCTGACTTTGTCCCTCGTGCTATTCTCATGTATCTTCCTTAGTGACATGCCCCTCCTTCCATTCCCTGTATGTATCCCTTTTGGATTTTAGGTAGCTAAAAAGCTCCTCTTGCAGCCCCATTGGCCTCATATCCTTCTGCATTGGAATAACTTGATGTTGAGCCTTTAGTATTACATCTTTTACGAACTGCCAGCCCCCTTTGACTCCTTTTCTTCCTAGTGGTTTCTCCATGGGACCTTGCCTACTGTTTCCCTGAGTTGGTTGAAATCTGCCTTTTTCTGAAGTCCAGTGTCCTTGTTTTGCTGTTCTCATGTCCTCCTTTTCTTAGGATCTTGAATTCTATCAGGTCGTGATCACTTCCTCCCAAACCTGACCATCTTTGTGTTCGTAGCTACTTCATCCCTGTTGGTCAAAACCAGAAAAAAAATGGATGGCTAACTCATTGGGGAGCTGCCTGTCGAAAGCAGTGCTTGAGTGGAGAGGTGAGCATGCAGCGCATGGAATCGGAGACATGAGGATAGGTGAGGACAGTGGATGAGGTTGAGTGTGAGAGCTGCTCAGATGGTTGGAATGCTAGAAGCAGTCCTGATGGATTACTCGACGGAGGTCAGGTGAGGGGCTCAAAGCAATTCATCACATCTCTGTAACTTATCACATGGACATGACCACCTCATGTGTGGGGTCCATGGGTGTTTATTATAAGAGCATTACCAGCTAAATAGAGGGCTGGAAGGGATCTTGAGAGGTCAAGTCCAGCCCCTTGCAGTGAGGCAGGATCAAATAAACCTAGACCATCCTTGGCAGGTGTTTGTCTAGCCTGTTCTTAAAAGCCTCCAGCGAGGGGGATTCCACAACCTCCCCTGGAAGCCTATTCCAGAGCTTAAACTGCCCAAATAGTTAGAAAGTTTCCCCTAATACCTAACCTAAATCTCCCTTGCTGCAGATTAAGCCCATTACTACTTGGGAAGGGAAGAACAGTTGATCACTGCCTTCTCACAGCCTTAACATATTTGAAGACTTATCTGGTCCCCACTCAGACTTTGCAAGACTAAACATGCCCAAGTTTTTTTTAATCCTCTCCTTATTGGGCAGGTTTTCTAAATCTTTGATCACTTTTGTTGTTTTCCTCTGGACTCTCTCCCCAATTTGTCCATATCTGTCCTAAAGTGGTGGTGCCCAGAACTGGACACAGTACTCCAGCTGATTCTCACCAGCCACTATCCACAGAACTAAGAACGAGGAGTACTTGTGGCACCTTAGAGACTAACAAATTTATTTGAGCATAAGCTTTTGAGGGCTAAAATAAATTTGTTAGTCTCTAAAGTGCCACAAGTACTCCTCGTTCTTTTTGCTGATACAGACTAACACGGCTATCACTCTGAAACTTATTCACAGGACAGTTTTTAGTGCAATAATATTTGTAATGCACTGTCAGACCGTCAGATGAAAGGTGGTGTAGACGTCCAAACCATCATGTCAGGGGTCTGCACTCATCTGAGCATATGAGGATAAAGAATCCTTTACAGTGCTAATACATGTGTTCTTCTGCTTCCCAGCATTATGTATTGTCTGTGGGGAAGGAACCTTAACATGGTGGCAGCGGTGGAGGTTCCTTCCCCACTCTGAACTCTAGGGTACAGATGTGGGGACCTGCATGAAAACCTCCTGAGCTCACTTTTACCAGCTTAGGTTAAAACTTCCCCAAGGTACAAACTATTTTACCCTTTGCCCTTGGACTTTCCTTGCCACCACCAAACGTCTAACCGCGTTTCTGGGAAAGAGTTGTTTGGAAACGTCTTTCCCCCCAAAATCCTCCCAACCCTTGAACCCCACTTCCTGGGGAAGGTTTGGTAAAAATCCTCACCAATTTGCATAGGTGACCACAGACCCAAACCCTTGGATCTTAAGAACAATGAAAAAGCATTCAGTTTCTGAAAAGAAGAATTTTAATAGAAGTAAAAAGAATCACCTCTGTAAAATCAGGATGGTAAATACCTTAAAGGGTAATTAGATTCAAAACATAGAGAATCCCTTTAGGCAAAACCTTAAGTTACAAAAAGACACAAAGACAGGAATATCCATTCCTTTCAGCACAGCTTATTTTCTCAGCCATTTAAAGAAATCATAATCTAATGCATATCTAGCTAGATTATTTACTAAATTCTAAGACTCCATTCCTGTTCTGTCCCCGGCAAAAGCATCACCCAGACAGACCCAGACCCTTGTTTCCCCCCCCCCCTCCAGCTTTGAAAGTATCTTGTCTCCTCATTGGTCATTTTGGTCAGGTGCCAGCGAGGTTATCTTAGCTTCTTAACCCTTTACAGGTTAAAGGGTTTTTCCTCTGGCCAGGAGGGATTTTAAAGGTGTTTACCCTTCCCTTTATATTTATGACAGACCATGTGGGGAACAACAGCTGCTGCCACTAGGTAACTCTCCAATTATCCTGGTCCTAATTCTTCCAACCCCATTGCAGCTGTTGAACTTTGCTTCCTTGCTATTGTTCCATCCTACTCCACTCCTTAACAATAACCTACTAGGGAATAACTACCCATTTGGGCCCAGTGGGTGCACTTCTTTCCTCCCTCCTGCCAGTCACAATATCCTTATAATTTCCCCTCTGTATGTCTGGGTGAAGGGTTCATAATAAACAGTTTGTCAGATGAATTCTGTATCTTTTTTTTTCCTCTTCACAAGTGATCCAAAACAGAATATGATTTTTGTTTTAAAGACTTAGTTATTTACCAGTTCATTTCTAGGGCTGGTTGGAAAAACGTTAACAGGCGTTTTCTGTCAGACTGCAGCTCCACCGACATTGAAACACTTTGTGAATTCATGTCAAGTTTACTGAAATCTTGTTTTAGAGGGGAAAAGTGTGTGTGTGTGGCGGGGAAGCAGGGGAATGAATGTTCAACCCTATTGAAACAAGAAGTTTAGATTGTTGGAACAAAACGTTTCTATTTTTTCCTTTCAGAATGACAAAATGTAAAAAACCTAACTGAAAAGTATTAACTCTTATAAAACTTGAAAACAAAAGGTTTTGACCTGAATTTTTTTTCCAGAATCTTCTTTCGTGGAGAATTTCCAAGTTTCCGGGTTTCATTCCCAATCAGAATCCTGAAATGGAATTTCCATTCTCTACACAGCTCTACTTGTTTCTGTGAATAGTTCTTGGCTGGTTGTATTGCAGCATTTGTTGGGAATGTGATAGTCCAAATTCATGCTCTTTTGGCCCAAGTCACAAGTGTGGAAGTGGGAAACAAGCAGAGTGAAAGTAAATTAGAGGACTTACCGGTACGCTGGAGTCCTGAGCAGTGGGCGTGGCCTCAACCGGAAGAGGTGTGACCTTGACCGGAAGAGGCAGGGCCTTAAATCCCTGGGCCCTTTAAATCTTGATTTAAAGGGCCAGGGCTCCAGTTGCGGTAGTGGCAGCTGGGCACTCGGGGCCCTTTAAATCACCCCCGAGCTACCAGCTGCAGAGGTGGCTGGGAACTCCAGGGCTCGGGGGTGATTTAAAGGGCCCAGGGCTCCAGCTGCCACTACTGCAGCGGAGCCCCGGGCCCTTTAAATCACTGAGGAGCCCTGGGGGCTCCCGGCTGCACCGCTACCCCGGCGCTCTGGGCTCTGGCAGAGCTTTAAAGGGCCTGGGGCTAAGTTGTGGTAGCAGCTGCCGGAGACCCGAGCCCTTTAAATCCTCGCCTGAGCCCTGCTGCCCGAGCCCTGGGGTAGCAGTGGCCGGGCTCCGTCGGGGATTTAAAGGGCCCTGGGGCTCCAGCCACCGTTACTGCCCCAGCCCTTTAAATCCACTCCGGATCCCCAACGCCACTACCCCAGGGCTCCGGCAGCAGGGCTGAGGCGGGGATTTAAAGGGCCCCGGGGGTGGGGTAGTTGGGGCTGGAGCTTCAGGGCCCTTTATATCCCCGCCAGAGCCCCGCCGCCGCCGCTACCCCAGGGTTCGGGCAGCAGGGCTCAGGCGGGGATTTAAAGGGCCCCGGAGCTCCAGCCGCCGCTACCTCCCCGGGGCCCTTTAAATCCCCGCCTGAACCCTGCTGCCCGAACCCTGGGGTAGCGGCGGCGGCGGGGCTCTGGTGGGGATTTAAAGGGCCCTGGAGCTCCAGCCGCTGCTACTGCCCCGAGGCCCTTTAAATCCCTGCCAGAATCCCGCCGCCACTACCCCAGGGCTTCGGCAGCAGGGCTCAGGTGGAGATTTAAAAGGCTGGGGCAGTAGCAGCGGCTGGTGCTCCAGGGCCCTTTAAATACCTGCCGCAGCCCCGCCACCGCTACCCCAGGGCTTTAAATTGCCCTCTGGGAAAGCCAGTCCTGGTACGGCGCACCGGCTCTTACCGGTACGCCGTACCGGGGCGTACCGGCTTACTTTCACCTCTGGAAACAAGGAGATAATGTTGTCTTGAACACCAGGCTTGGTGTTCCCACAAGGCCTCAGAGCAGAAAAGTACCAAGATGGGGAGAAAAAAACAAAAACAAGGAATGAAAACAGTGGGGAAGGAGGAGGAAAAGAAATAGGGGAGGGTAGATGCAAAACACCAGATGAAAGGGCAAACACAAGACAAGGCAAGGAGTGAGTCCACCCCTTTGGTTAGAGAATGAGCCAGGGCCCTGGGGGGATTCACAGCTATTGCCTCTGAGTGAGTGAGGTTGCTGCTGTGTGTTCGTGGAAGGAGCTGTGTAATTGTAACCCCCACACCTCCTGGGTGTGGTATTCCAGCCCCTCTAGTGGCACCAAGACCACTTAGAAATTAATGAGTCTGCTACAGCCTTAGCTAAGAGACATGTGGCTTTTAGCTCATGCAGTAGAGGCTATGCATTGAGGTTCCAGGTTCAATCCCACCTGCTGCTGACTGGGGTCTGTCGGTGTTACACAATCACTCACTATTCCAGA
Organism: Lepidochelys olivacea; assembly: GCF_965140295.1. NCBI lineage: Eukaryota > Metazoa > Chordata > Testudines > Cheloniidae > Lepidochelys > Lepidochelys olivacea. Next base: position 132,633,189 of record NC_140415.1, read on the forward strand.
GAACTGGAGTTTTGTGCAAAATTTTCTAGCCTTTTGAAAAAAGCAGTAAGGGTGATCTGGGATATTGCAGGCTAGGGAACCTGTCACAGCTCACAGCTGGGGCATGGCCTTGTGGCTGCCTCTGGGGAATAGCTCCACCTAGTTTGACATCCCCTTCTGTCTCTGGTTCACACTGTGGCCCCTCATGCTCTAGGAGTTGCAGTGCTTCCTCTTTGTGGCTTAGGGAACTCCCTCTTGAAGCAGAGATTCAATCTCACGGTTATGGAGAAAGAATACGGCATCTCCTCCCCAAAACTACAGCCCTTTTTTTTTAGGCTTGGAATGAACACTCTGAAAACTTACAAGTAAATCCATTAACTGATTTATGCATTAAAATTAATTTTAAAAATGGGATCTTTTGCCCTGTGCCAAACCTTTTTGCCTGGACTAATCTCAGTAATGGAATAGCATAGACTCTTCAAACTGATCTGGCAATGTAAAGAAGCAGTAAACCCAGCTTAACTGGCCAGTGTGCTCCGGCTGCTTTGCCCTGCTGCAGTGGGACAGAAAGCAGCCATAGCCTACCACTGAATATGACCCTACTACAAGTTAACATGTTTTTACATCTACAGAGCATTAGAAACAGTCTCTTTGGGTTACTTGTTCATGTATGAAATCAGTAATAATTTTAAAAATCTAAGGGGCCAGACAGAAACTTAAGACAGTTATTAATGTTAAGTACATTAGGATAAAAAATACGAGCATTCAGGAAACATAGGTCTAAGGTTATATTTACAAGAAATCCAAACATATTATGGTATGGACAATGGCACTCGAACCTCAGGGCTGTTACATGTTACATTAACACACCTAAGAATTAAATGACATAAGCGTGTAAGCAAAAGCTAAAATGACAGTAACACTCTAAAATAACCAGATGAAAAGGTAGCAAAATTATATCCAAGACAATCTGCTTTGTTAAAGAAGCAATCTAAAGCAGAGGAAGAAGAAGGAATCGGAAATAGACCCTTTTTTAGCATTAAAGCTGAGGCACAAAAGTGTCATATTTGCAAATGTGTTGTTTGTAAGGAAACGGTGGTTTGGAAGAACAATTTGGCTTTGTAATAATCCCTCTGTGATCTAAATGTGTCAGTGAGAGCTCCAATTTTTATGTCTTGTCTCAGCCATTTAAAACAACTTTTTGTTTTCAATCACTAGAATATGCCAGCAAAGATTGGAATTTGCAACCATTGTTGACGGGTATATGTAGCATAGTTTTGTGCCATGACAAATCTGCAGCTGCTGTTTGAATACATATGGAAGCAAATGTTGGTGATTGTGTTTTTATACTTCTGCAAGCTCATATCCTCTTTTGTGAACTGCTTCATTCTGAATGAATTTCCCTGGAGCAAAGTCTCAGCCAAGTGCAGTATTTACATAATAAGGAGGGTATGAATGCCTCCTGGAGACTGTTTTTTTTTCTGAAGTTGTTAAAGGTGGATGGCTACCTTATTGGTTGGTGCAGAGATAAAATCATGGAAGCTTTATAATCAGAGCATGCAAGCAAAAGCAAAGTTATCATGGGCTAATTTGTACAATGATGGAGCCGCACATTCATCCTCTTAGAATCTTATTTAAAGCCATGCACATGCTCTCTTTGCTCATTTATTACATTCCACCAAAAAATGGGGTTTGCATATACCTCTGGCTTGACTTGTCTAATGCTCCCTGCTTTGGATCTAAGGCCTGGACTACACTTAAAATTGAGGTTGACATGACTACATCACTGAGGTGTCAAAAATTCATAGAATCATAGAATATCAGGGTTGGAAGGGACCTCAGGAGGTCATCTAGTCCAACCCCCTGCTCAAAGCAGGGCCAATCCCCAATTTTTGCCCCAGATCCCTAAATGGCCCCCTCAAGGATTGAACTCACAACCCTGGGTTTAGCAGGCCAATGCTCAAACCACTGAGCTCTCCCTCCCCCCAAATTCACCACTTTTGAGCACTGTAGCTATGACAACCTAAACCCCAGCATAGCTGCAGCTAGCTCAATGGAAGAATGCTTCTGGTGACCTAGCTACTCTTGCTCAGTGAGGTGGTGTTCCTTCACAGACAGAAAAGCCCCTTTTGTTGGTGTAGACTGTGGCTACATGACAGGGTTATGCTGGCATAACTATATGGTGCCATAGCTATGCCTGTATAGTCCCTGTAGTGGAAACATACTGTGACGCACCCTGTATTCGCACCCTATTGTCGTAATTGTTGTACAAGGCATGCCTTGTGCGGTACCATCTGAAAACCTGTAACTTGCTGATCAGTAATATCATGGTAAAATGCAAGTAGCAACATTAGGGGTAAAGTTATGGACACGAGCTGAAATCATGACTGAAGTGTGTTTACCAGACAAGTCTGGGGAGTGGCTAAATCAGTTTCTCAATGACAAAGGGCAAGCTGATGCCCCAGCCAGGTGTCAAAGTTGATGGGCCATCACCTATCTAGTGGCCATTCTTTGGCATGGAAGAGGGGAAGGGACAAAGATTTGCATGTTAGCAAAGAAACAGCATTAGGTCTCCTTCTTCCTCCAGACCCACTGTTTCTTGGTTCTCAGCTGGAAATGCTTTTCAAAGAGGGACTGAAACTATAAAAAAGGAGGGGAAAACACCCCAAGACACCCCTCCTCTTGCTCTCTCTCTTTCTCTCACTCCTTGCACTTGAGAAGACCAAGGAAGCAGCCCTGCACTGTGTGGGAGGGGTCCTGACCTGAAAGTTTGGTCAGTAATGCTGATGGAAGCATGTGGTGAGAAACTTTACTTTGAATCTAATATAGTTTGTTAAACGAGGCACTAGAAAGCATTTTTGTCTTTATTTTCTTGTAACTTTCTTTAACTTTTTTCTTCTCACTTTTATGTCACATTGCTTGTACTCACTTAAAATCTATCTTTGTAGTTAATAAATTTGTTTTATTGTTTTATCTAATCCAGTGTGTTTAAGCTAAAGTGTCTGAGTAACTTCATGTAGGGTGGCAAGTTATGTTTATATTATTCCCTTAATGGAGTAACAGCCTTAGTATTATAACAAAAATGAGTTTATTAAATACAAAAGGTAAATTTTAAGTGATTATAAGGGATAGCAACCAGAACAAAGCAGATTACTGAGCAAATAAAACAAAACACGCAAGCTAAGCTTAATACGCTCAAGAAACAGGTTACAAAATTTAATTTCTCACCCTAGATGTTGTTTTAGGCAAGTTGCAGAGTTTCTGTAGCTCAGAGTTCCAGTTATTTCTCTTTAGAGACTGGACCCCTGTCTCAGCCTGGACTCCATCCTGCCTTTCCCTTCAGGTGTTTTTAGCAGTCTTCCTTCCTGGACAGGCAATGGAGGAAAGTCCTGAATGTCTTCCTTCCTTAAATAGAATTTACATAAGGTGGGAAGCCTTTGTTTCCAGTGGAAAAGTACCAGCAGTGTCCATGGTGGTATTTTGTACCAGGTGACATTATCACATTATCTTGCAGTGTCAGGGCAACCATGAAACAAGGTTTATTTGCAAGGTCCACAGGAAGGAACTCCCGGGAAGATGGGAGATCCACATCTTCAAAGACTCATTGTCTTTTCCTAATGGCTCATTAAGTCTGATTGCTTACTGTCTGGTGGGCGTTTCCCAAGCACGTACCCACACAGTTGTAGTTGTTACATAGACAATATTCCCAACTTCAGATACAGAAATGATACATGTATACAAATTGGATGAACATTGGATGAACATTGGATGAACATACCCTTTCCAATGATATCTCATGTCCAATCTTGCATAAAACATACCTGAGTTGTGCCATATTCATATCCGAACAATATTTCTGTGAAGAATATGGAGTGTAATGTCACAATGATTCTGTGCCTGCTGTAATATAGTCAAAGGCTTATAGGAACAGCAAGTGGCTTTTGAGTATTTTTTAATCTTAAAATGTAATTATATGAAAACTAGTAATTTTGTATCTAGAATAGTATTGCTAATGTATGAACTACATGTTACTAGACAAACACCATAAAAGTGGAGAGAGAGAAATCATTCCTTTCGTTTTTCTGGTTAAAATTGTTTGTTTGGCGCAGTAGGACCTTTGACCTTGTATAGCACATCTGTCAGGGATCAAGCTCATTGCAGGCTATAAGCTGAACCTGAATTCGGCCCCCTTGTTCTCTCTTGAAACATGGCCTCTCTTTATAAATTATTTGTCACATATGACTTCAACTGAACTCTAATATAAGTATACATGTTGGATGCCATACAGCTAGTGGGACTATTCCCAGGGTTAACTTTAAGCATGTCCTTAAGTGTGGTGTTGGACTGGCACCTAAGTCTGGACTCTTCTCATGATTAGGGCAATCACAAATGGCACACCTCTCATGCTTCTTTGTGTAACAGGGTGGTTTGCCCATGGATGGAAGAGCCTGGGGCTAAGCCAGCCCTGACTGCAGGACAAGCTACACCTGGGTTGAATCAGGTGAGCTAATATAAAAGGCAGCAGGAAGCGGAAGTGGGGGACTAGCTGAGGGGGAGAATGTGTATGGCAGCACAGAGAGGGGTGTGGCCTGGCAGCTTCAGGCACAGCTTAGGATCACCAGACGTCTGTTCTTTGACCAGAATGCCCGGTCGAAAATGGACCCTGGTGGCTCCAGTCAGCACCTCTGACCGGGCTATTCAAAGTCTAGTTGGCAGTGCAGCAGTGCTAAGGCAGGCTCCCTGCCTGCCCTGGCTCTGTGCAGCTCCATAGAAGTGGACAGCATGTCCGGCCTCTAAGTTCAGGGTCGATCAGGGTAGCTCCATGAGCTGCCCCCAGTGCCAGAAATGCAGCTCCCATTGGCCAGGAACTGTGGCCAATGGGAGCTGCAGGGGCAGCGCCTGTGGGTGTGGGCAGCGCGAACAGTGCAGAGCCACCTGGTTGCGCCTCCACCTAGGGCCAGACATGCTAGCTGTTTCTAGGAGCAGTGTGCAGCCAGGGCAGGCAGGGAGGCTGCCTTAGCCCCACTGTGCCAATGACTGGGAGCTTCCTGAGGTAAGCGCTGCCTGGCCGGAGCTCAAACCCCCACCTGCACCTCAACCCCCTGCCCCAGGTCAGAACCCCCTCCCACACCCTAACTCCCTCCCAGACCCAGCACCCCCACCTGCACCCCAAGCCTCTGCCCCAGCCCTGAGCCCCCTCCTGCACCCCAAACTCCTCATCCCCAGAGCCACGGCAGAGCCCACACCCCCAGCTGGAGCCCTCACCCCCTCTTGCATCCCAACCCCCTGCCCCAGCCCAGTGAAAGTGAGTGAGGGCGGGGCAGAGCGAGTGATGGAGGGAGCGGGGCTGGAGTGAGTGGGAGGCAGGGACTCTGTGATAAATGAAGGCTGGGGGGAGCTCCCTTTTATGGACACCCAGACAGCCAGTTAGCTAGAAAATCCCTCTTGGTAGCTGTTCTCTACTTCCTTTATCTGTAAAGGGTTAAAAAGTCTGACTGCATGCATAGGTAAAAGGAATTGAGTGGGCACCTGGTTAAAAGAGCCAATGGGAAGTCTAGAACTTTTTAAAATTGAAACAAGACTCCCCTTTGGTCTGTCTGTTGTTGCTCTCCGGAGAGAGGGGACAGGGCAGGACAGGGCTGGAACTATGCTGCAAAAAGCTTTAAGCCAGGTCTGAAAAATCATTAAATCATACTTAAAACTGACTTATTTGAAACCCCAGACATGTAAGTAGACCAGGAAATGTCTAGAAAGACACGGTTAGGGTTATTTCTTTTATTTCTTTAGGGCTTGTGGACTCCTCTGTGCTAACACCCAAATGCTTTTGTTTTGCTTGTAACCTTTAAGCTGGACCTCAAGAAAACCATTCTTGATGCTTAATTATTACATTTCCTCTTTTTAAGTCTAGTAATAGCCTAAGTTCCAGACGTATTTTCTTTCTTTTTGTTTTTAATAAAATGTACCTTTTTTTAAAGAACAGGATTGGGTTTTTTCTGTCCTAAGAGGTTTGTGCAGATGTTGTTTAATTAGCTGGAGGCAACAGCTGAGTTCATTTGTTTTCTTTCTCAGCTCTTCCCCTGAGGTGGGGGTGAAAGGGCTTGAGGGCACCCCACAGGGAGGAATTCCCAAATCTGCCTTCCTGGGTCCAAAGGGGTTTTTTGCACTTGGGTAGTGGCAGCATCTGCCCATCCATGGTCAGAGAGAAGCTGTGACCTTGGGAGTTTAATACCAGCCTGGAGTGGCCAGTATTAATTTTTAGAATCCTTGTGGGTCCCCACCTTCTGCACTCGAAGTGCCAGAGTGGGGAATCAGCCTTGACAGCCTCAGAGAAGGGACGAGGCAGAGGCGAGGCCTTGGGGAAGGGGTGGGACAGGGCAAGGGTGTTCGGTTTTATGCAATTAGAAAGTTGGCAACCCTAGCACAACTGCTTAAGATGCTGGACTTTGTGTTGAGCACTATTTGGGTGATTTTGCTATTAAGGACTGAGGTTTGTGTGAACCTTGTCTGCCATTAAACCGCCCTGAGGAAGGAGTGCTATGACCATCAGGAGTGCTTAAGGGGCCTGTAAGAAGAGGTTGTTAGGGCAGGGGGCCTGTAAAGCAACCCCTGGCCACAAGGGGATGCTCAATGAGTGGCCACACCACTACAGAGTGCTTGGCCCTGTTTGAAGTCAATGGCAAAACTCCCCTTGGCTTGATAGGACCAGGGTTTCACCCCATGACATTAAACTTTTGGGACATGCTGTGAATGGGTAGGACACTAGTGGTTGAAGAGTGTGCCATGTGAGCTTCAGGAAAGGTTCCCTAAAAGCTGGACTGCACAGAAAGTGCAGCGAGCAGGACAAAACAACTTAAGAACAAAACTGCAGCCATAGCAAGAACCAACCCTGTGGCCTCCTGGTTAGAACTCAGATCTCCTCCCCTCCTCCAGACACATACAGAGATCATTACAGTGGGAGAATGCAATCCAGTTAGATGGTAAAGGATTGGCTCTGATCTAGCAGCCCTTATAGGTCACTGTTATCACCAGCTATGGAAAGACAGAAGTTATTTTGGGTATAAAGCAATTCTTGTGACCTTCAGCTGAATTTTTAAACTACCTTTCCATGACTTTCTCTCTTCACCAGGACTGGCATGGGACAGTCCCTAACCATGAACATAGTAAAGGTTTCATTTGTGGTCTTTTTCTTAGCAGCAGCATGAGAAAATCTCTTAACTCAGTTTCTTTGCAGCCTTGGCCTGCAAGCTGGACAGCGGAATGAGAGATCATCTAGTCGAATTATAGACAACAACTGGCCATGCTAACTGCAGCAGTCCTCGTTGCTCACGTGAACAGAAGTACTGTCAGTGTGTCTGTCCCCTTAGCAGCACCACGAGTCCGGAAGGAGGTTCCTTTCACCCTGTCCTTCACTGAGCACCTGTGCAAAGCCAGGCACAATTCAAACCACCAGACTCATGCTCTTACTTTGCTTACTATTCAATAGCATTCTAGACAGTGTTACATAGGTGGGAGGTAGTGGATAAGACGCTGGGCTGTGACTTGGGAGACCTGGATTCTTCTTTCTGGCTCAGCCCCAGGCAAGTCCTTTCACTCTGTTTCCCCTCCCGCCTATTCTTTGTCCATCTTGTTTCATTCGATTGTTAACTCTGTGCTGCTGGGACTGTCTCTGTGTTCAGCACAATGGCACTCTGATCCCAGCTGGGGCCTCTAGAGGCTACTTTCACAATAATATTTCTGTACCTGATCCTTACTAAGGCTTTATTAGACTGCACCAAATAAAAATAATCACAAAACTGTTAAACCAAAAGCCCTTTTATCACAGGAGGCAAGTTTCCAAAGTGCCTGGGGGTGCTTGACACCTGGCTCTGCCCCAGGCCCCACTGCTTCCCCCAGGACCCCACCCCCTCTTCCCACAGCCTCTCCACCCCTGCCCTGCCTCTTCCTGCCCCATTCTGCCCCCTCCCCTGAGTGTGCCATATCCTCGCTCCTCCCTCATACCCCCCAGAGCCTCCTGCATTCTGCAAAACAGCTGATCATGATGGGCAGGAGGCACTGGGGGGAGGGGTTGGTGCTGATAGGGAGCCTGCAAATGGGTGCTCAGCACCCATCATTTTTTACCTATGGGTGCTCTAGCCCCAGAGCGCCCACGGAGTCATTGCTTATGCCTGTTATCCTACAGACGTAAGGCACAACCATAATGGCATGATTCCCGCACTGAAATGCTTTTCCAGGCAATACTACACAGCACGAGGGCTTGGACCTACTAGGAAAAGTCCCATTAAAAGCAGCATCCTGTTCACTTTAAGGGGTCTTAGATACTTATTCAAAACATTTGCAGAGGTAAACACTCTCCCCTGCACAGTAACAGCGCCTGAATGTTTCAAGCCTACCTGTGGTAATGGATGCCAATTTGCATTTCAGCTTGGCAGAACAGCAGCAAGAAGCCAGACTTAACGGATAGGTGAATGAGTGGGTTGTGGCCTAAGGGGTCTCTTCCATTTCTAATTTCTGTTCTCACACAAAACACTTAATTGATATGGTGTTACACTGGGGAAACTTTATTTCCCCACACCACAGCAAACACTTTAAAGCATACGTGAAGGCAATATTCACACCTGACGCAATATCAGTCTCCAGGCACTGGTATGACAACGGTAGAGAACCACAGAGACCGAAGAGTCAGTTCCCCCTAACACGAACGAGACGCTCTAAGGAAAAACAAGCATTACCCGTAAAGCTATCTGTCTCACTGCAGAGCTTTACTCCAGTACCTTCCCCTACCCCCCACTTTGCCAGACTTCTGGCTGCAATTATAAAGAAACAGCATGTATATCCTGACCTGGACTGGCTGTGAAATAAACCAGCACCAGGACACTAAATACATTCTCCATCATGCTCACTTTCCAGTCACTGCGACTAGCCCCCGCAATGCACACGTCAGAGAAACCAACATCGCATGCTGCACTGCACAGCCGTAACTCCACCCTTCCAATACTATTTTATTTATTTTGCAGATGCAGCCATTGCAGGGACTGCTGCACTGTGGGGAGGCCACCCCTCTTTCTAGTAGCCCCTGGAATGAGAATTGTGAGAGGAGACCTTCCCCATTGTGGGGCACAAGGACCCAGGGGATTCTGCCCCCTTCATATAGCCTTGAGGGAAAATTGTAAGGAGGAACCAGCCAGAGAGCAGAGATTCCAGCCAGTAGGGACAGGAGCAGAGACCTTCAGAGAACTTTCTGCAGTTTTGACTGGACTTTCTCGGCCCTGTGCTGATTGGCTGTTTGTTCCAACCCTCCCTCTCCCTTGGTCTCTTCACTTCAGCTTCACCACACACCTGCCCTTTTTACCCTCTTCTGCCCTCCCCCCTTCACCTGCCTTCCTTTCAATGTCTCCTCTCCCTGTACTTTTCTTTCCACCACTCCCAGAACTAAAATGATTCTTGCTACCATCCCACTGAGTACTCTGCTTGTGTGTTACACCCTGCGCCCTGCCCTGCGTTTGTCTTGTCTGTTTAGATGGCAAGCTCCTTGGAGCAGGGACCATCTGCTCCTCTTTTTGTACAGCGACTAGCGCAATGGGGGCCCATTCTTGGCTAGTCCTTAGGCACTACTGTAATAAATATAATTTTACTCATTTAATGACAACTGTAATACTGGTGTAATGAAATTACAGTCTTAGCAACTCCTCTGTGTCTCTGGACTGTATGAGCCATGTTAATTCTCTGAGTTCAAGCTCAGTATAACCCCTCCTGGTTTAGTTTGATGGCTTTGACTTTGCTTGCAGCTAATATGTAAATTGAAGTAAACCCACTTTCCTTTTGTTGCCGGCACCCAGTGCCGAGAGGCTGAACAACAGCTTGAGTTGGTTTGTTATTTGGTGTGCTGCACCCAATAATTACCAGATTTTCAGCATAACTGCTATATGTGCCTCCAGGCAGGGGGGCCAAAAACACTTAGGCCTAGTACGCAAAGCTGCTGCAAGTGCCTCCAAGCAAAAGGGGGGGGCCAAGAACACCGGGGCCTAGTGCAAGGGGGCTTCATTGACACTCGTGGTCTTTTATTCCCTTAAGTTACCTAGTGGCCATGCCCCAGTGTCCCCAACACTTTGTTTAGGATAAAACTGTTTATCACCTTTACCTGGGGAGATGGTGGAATCTCCTTCCTTAGAGGTTTTTAAGGTCAGGCTTGACTAATATGTAAATTGAAGTAAACACACTTTCCTTTGTTTAGGATAGAACTGTTTATCACCTTTACCTAGGGAGGTGGTGGAATCTCTTTCCTTAGAGGTTTTTAAGGTCAGGCTTGACAAAGCCCTGGCTGGGATGATTTAGTTGGGGATTGGTCCTGCTTTGAGCAGGGGGCTGGACTAGATGACCATCTGAGGTCTCTTCCAACCCTGATATCCTATGATTCTATGGTAGTGTATAGGGTGTGAATGCAGGGGTGCCTATGGTCACAGGGCTAAAGCTGGAACATCACACAAGCCTGTTGGTTTTATAAGCTGCAGGGCCAAAAGACTCAGGGGGCTGGAGCTGTCTGCTCCCTTTATAGGGGTGAAAGGAGATTATTATTATTATTACTGTACTCATGAAAGGACATCAGAATTATGAGGTTATGTGTTGGGTGAGGGTCATCCTGACTGTGTGGCCAGTGGACTCTGGTTTGTCAATGAAATTGATGCTCAACAGAAAACAGGAAAACGGTGTGATTTTTGGAAACCAGGTGTCTTTTCCCAAGGAGTAGGGTCTGCCTGCCTACATTCTGGGATGTATTAGCAGGAGTGTTGTAAGCAAGACATGAGAAGGAATTCTTCTGCTCTACTCTGCGCCGATTAGGCCTCAACTGGAGTATTGTGTCCAGCTCTGGGTGCCACATTTCAGGAAAGATGTGGACAAATTAAAGAAAGTCCAGAGGAGAGCAATAAAAATGATTCAAGCTCTAGAAAACATGACTTATGAAGGAAGATTGAAAAAATTGGGTCTGTTTAGTCTGGAGAAGAGAAGAAAGTACATAAAAAGTTGTTACAAGGAGGAAGGAGAAAAAATGCTCTCTTTAACCTCTGAGGAAAGGACAAGAAGCAATGGAAGCTCAAAAGGAGCTTCAGAAATAAGTGACTGCTCTGAGGACCTCATGATCTAAATAGTATGCACATGGCAAGCGAGTTTCCTAAAGACACCGCAAAGTGGGGGAGGGGAGAGGTCCCATGCGGTTCTGGAGTAAGGCGCGGATGCAGGTCAATGATTCTCCCGCCAGAACTGATCCATGGGGTTTTATCCACTTGTTTCCTCAATGGACTCCCTGTATTTCCAGGCGAAGGGAAGGTCCGAGCAGATCTGTCACGGGTGAGGCGATGCTCCCAGGGGTGAGATGTGTCCGTTCTGAAGGAGGTGGGGGGGCCCCTTGAGTCAAGGACCCATTGGGCGAGGTGCTGTACAAGCCCACAGTGAGACAGCGTCCCAGTCCTGAAAAGGTTACAAACAAAGGGGATGCCTACGCTGCCATCAGAGGTGTGACTGCAGCCCGTGGAGGCAGCTCGGCAGCACAGGCTCCGTGCACTGCCCGCGGCACTGGGTGCTTACTCAGGGGCCAGCCCATGCTGCCCTGGCTTCCCTGCTGTGGGACATGAGCTAGCTGGATTATGTCTCCATGTGCTGCAATTACACCTCTGACCTTAGGGGAGACATACCCTCAGGAGTCCACGCAGGGGAGTAGGGGGATGCTTTACACTCTCTTACTCTCCTGCCTGAGGGTGTAGGATTGTGCCTTAAATAGTTCATGCATATTATCCCCATTATCCTTTATTAGTGGAGATTTTTTTCCTCTTTCCAGACCTGGGATTACCTCCTGCACTTGCAGCCCTGCTGAAGTAAGTCTACTCCTGCCAAGGCCTGCAGCGTACAGCAGCTGCATTTATTAACCCTTTTTAAAATTAAGTTGAACATAAGTGCTTTGCTAAGAGCCTATTTTCTCTTTACTCACTCAGACTGGGGGGAGAAATCCTTTTCCTCCAGCCATTCATAGAGCATAAAAGCAATGATGGAAAGTATAAATATATTCACAAGGGAGTCGCGTTCGAATTCCATCCCCTTAAGAGTTGAATAAATGGCACTTACCATTCCTCCAGCTTCAGCCTGGAAGGGAAAAAAGGCTTGCAAGGGAGAGAGGCTATCCACTGGAGGTGGCATGAGACAGGCTGGAATCTAATAGGCACTGCTCACAGGGCTGCAGTGGGAAACATTCAAGAGGATCAGCTCCCCTTTGCTCACTGTGCTGCACCCTACAAAGCAAACCTGTCTAGTTTAACTAGGTTACCTGCATTCCTCCCCATTTCAGCCTCTGACAAGCAACTACTACAGCAGTGCTCAATGTTTGTAATCACATGCAACACTCTCAGACTTCTGAGACCATTCGGAGCATCTAGTCTGAGCTCCTGCATGACGCCGGCCATAGGACTTCACAGAGGAATTCCTACATCACACCTTTCTTGTGAGTGAGCTAGACAGAGACAGTTTTGTGATATCAGGTTGTACTAGGTTGTTTGGGGAGAACGGCAGGGGTGTTTGGGGAATGCCGTGGCTTTTGGATGGATCTGATACGGATGGGAGAACCTCCTTACTGTCTACAAATTAACCATTGTGTTCTGGATCCTTAAAAGTCTCCAGGCGCCTAACTCCCATTGAAATCAATACCTTTTGGGGGTCTGGACACTTGGGACAACGAATTCCCCACTGTGCTGCTCCAGCAATGCAAAGGGACCATACAGACCGGCCAACAAGGCAGCTGAAGTTTCCGTGGGTGGAAGGGAATATCTGGCTGCTATTGAGAAGATGTAGGCAGCTCTATATTGCCCCTGCTTCATAGCTCCTGGCACAGAGGCCATATCGGGGTGTGGCTAGTGAAAAGTAGCATGGCTGGAGCACCCCTGTTGCTGGCATCGAGGCCCCTTGGCTCAGTTTCCACGTGGCTGCTGTAAGTGGCACCAGAGTCTGAGTCACTCTCCAGGCACCCCTAAGATTGGGGAACCCCAAAGATTTATGACCTCTGCCCCAACCTCTCTGCCTAGCTGCAAGTGGAGCTCTCCTGCAATCTGAGGATGGAGCCCTTTGCTTCGCTATGTTTTCCTGCTTGCTGGACTGTTAGAAAACCAGAGCAGAACACAGTTCACAGCCTTGGCAGTACGCTCAGCACTGCCGTTGCCGTTGCTCTGCAGCCTGGAGGATGCCACAGACCAAGGCTCCAAAGTGGCCGTTTTCCCTTTGGTAATTAATACATAACTAGCCCTGCTCCCTTGGCTGGCTTCTGACTGTGATCCTGTGCTTGTCTCCTGGTTCCTGACTCTTAGTTCTGACTCTAGGGGCCTGTTTCTGGCTCTAACCACTAGGTCAGACTGCCCATGTCCCAGTTGCTGGCACTCATGACATTTGCCAGCATCTCAAAATGTTTCTAAGTATGCTCCTGTCAAAAACTAAGAATGGTCAAGCTTGGTCAGTGTCGGCATGGGAGACCTCCAAGGAGCATGGAGGGGGCTGCAGGAAGTTGTGCAGCTATTCCCTCTACAAGTGCACTGCTCCCAATATCCCACTGTGATTTTAGGAGGCATGCTGCTGCTAAATGGCTATTGGTGGTTCATTAGAGGGTGTTCTCTCCTCTGTGTTTTAGCAGAACTTTTGTTAATATTGTCACAGTCAAACAGTAGTTGTTCATTATCATTGGATTTAATTAGCTGCCTAGGAGATGTCCCAGTGAAGCAAATTTGCCGATTAAGCTCATTGTGATCAAGTGGCATATGCCTGTAACGGAGTGATAGGAGTCACCTCTTGCTCCAGGTGATGGAATCATGCTGGCTAATTACTTCTGCTTCATTAGGGCAGCTGTGGCTCATTAGACTCCACCCTGCTTAGAAGGACATACTGCTGTAGGTGACTTGAAAATTCAAATAATAATTATCCCAAAGTTACACAGCCACTGGACTTGATCTGGCATTGAAAGGTGACAATTCTGGGAAATACGTTATTTAAAGTGGTTTTCTCCCAGTTTGTACTGAAGCAAAAGTATCAAACTCTTACGTGCCAAGGCTGCAGTCATTTCTCCTTTGGTGCACCAAGCAACCAGAGCTGCTGATTTCCTTTGATTTATCACTGAACTCATGTGACTTTAACGCAGAAATGTAAGTTTACATGTGCAATTGTCTATGTCAAGTATCAGGATATGTAAAAAGCATTATATCTGAGAAAGTTGGCCAGATCCTCAGCTGGTGTATAGAAGAGAGTGGATGGAGCTATGGCAATTTTCACCATTTGAGGATTTGGCCTGGGGTGTTCTAAATTAACTTCCTCTTGTTACCTAGTGTTTCCACTGCACTGGTTACAGGTCTCTAGTGCTGGCATGGGGATGGAAAAAGTCTAAAAAGTCAGTTTCCAAATAAATTGCCAGGGAAGTTGTGAGAGATGGAATGGTCCTAATAGGTCCATCCCAGAAAGTAGGGCTTGTCTGGGTTTTGAACCCAGCTGCCCTCACATACAACATGAGGTTCACACTTCTAGATCAACAAGCTGTTTTGGTGCTAGTTGTGAGCAACTTAGCCTGCGTCTCTCTGTAGTGCAATTTTTGTGAAGGTAAAAGCTGAAGCAGGATGCTTCTATGGGAGCGGGTTTCTCTGCAGCTGTTTGGTATTTTGGAAGATGAGCAAAACCTTTGAAAACCTGGCCTTGATTTAGGATCCAGAACTAAGCTCTTTTGAAACTCTCACTCCAATTGTGGGTGCTGGAAATCTGTCCTATGCTGTATATCGACAAAATTATCCAATATTCCATGCCTTTGTGCAATTCTTTTGGGGATTTACAGCTTCAATGTCAGCCCTAATGAACTCTGTAATTAGCGCAGTTCAGCTGAATGATCTGTTTGAGGGGACTGTTGTGAGAGTCCCAGTACTTGCTTGCAATGTTTTGCTGATGCTTTTATAGCTCTGCAGAATTTTATCCTACAAAACTGCCATCACGCCTATCTTACAGTTTCCTCCACTTTGAGTGAAATGACCCAGATTGTAGTCTGACTGCTGGTGTCTTTCAGATGCCAGGAGTGTCAGGAATTTTGTGCAGCTCAATATTCCCTTCTTAGAGCTTTTATGTCATCAGTTTCCAGGGTCCATCTTGTCCTGGACCGTGTTTTCAAAGTCAAACCTTGTTGCCTACGTACATCTTCAAATGTCTTTCGCAAGATGAAAGGCATAGTTTGGTGAGACACAAACAAGCTGGAAAATGGTTTAAACACAGAACTTATTTAGTCAGTAGACCTATGGCTTTAATCTTTGTCTGCAGGCCAGAATCCCCTACAGGGGGTAGACCCAGGGAGGGAAGAGGAGGGGAGTAAAGTGTAAAGTAAAGTAAAGTTTTATTTGCAAAATAAAAACAATACAAAGACACCTCATTGGCACAGTTGGGCCCCAAATCACCATGTTTACTAAGCAGGAAGAAACATGCAAGGCCAAGTTATGTACGCACTTCTGCCTTGGCTGCTTTCAGGCAGCTTCTACAACATCGAACACAGCAAGCATCACTGGAAGGCTAACAAAATCTTTAAAGGGATATTCCCCTATTCTAATATACTACCCAAATCCAACCCTACCAATGTAATAATCCAGGAATATCACCATAGGGTAGGGGTGGGCAAACTTTTTCGCCCAAGGGCCACATCTGGTTATGGAAATTGTATGACGGGCCATGAATGCTCATGAAATTAGGGGTTGGGGTGTGGGAGGGGGTGAGGGCTCTGGCTGAGGGTGTGGGCTCTGGGGTGGGGCTGGGGATGAAAGGTTGGGGGTGCAAGAGGGTGCTCCAGGCTGGGACTGAGGGGTTCGGAGGGTGGGAAGGGGATCAGGGCTGGGGCAGGGAGTTGGGGCATGGGAAAGGGTCAGGGGTACAGGCTCCGGGTGGCGCTTACCTCAAGCAGCTCCCAGAAGCAGCGGCATGTCCCCCATCTGGCTTCTATGCAGAGGCACAGCCAGGCACCTCTGCGCACTGCCCTGTCCGCAGACGCTGTCCTTGCAGCTCCCATTGGCCATGGTTCCTGGCCAATGGGAGCTGCGGGGGTAGCACTTGAGGCAGGGGCAGTGTGCGGACCCTCCTGGCTGCCCCTATGCATAGGAGCACCAGAGCGGGGCAAGCCCCTGACCCCACTCCCCAGCGAGAGCTTGAGGGCCAGATTAAAACATCTGGAGGGCCAGATGCGGCCCTCGGGCCATAGTTTGCCCACCCCTGCCATAGGAGGCTGTTTGTGGACATTCCCATCCTTCAGAACTCTTCCCCGCGCATTTCTTTAAAATGGAGCAGCTGTGCCTGTGCTGCTGCAGTTTTGTAAAGTTGCAGAAGAAAACATAGCAAGTTATATCAATAGATGAAGTTGTTCTGATGCTTTTTACTACTGAAGGTTTGTGTACTTCGTCTAGTCCCAGCTTCAAACGCACTGTAAGCTCTGAGGTACAGCAATTGCCGTGTGCACAGCTGCGCCAGGTCCAGGAGACAAGACTTAAAAAGAAAGCACCTGCTTCAAGGTAAAATGTTGACAATGAAGCAATACCTCTATGACAGCTGTAAGGCCTTCCCTAACGAACTATTATCAGCCCCGTCTGAACTCAGTCGTTTAACACATGGCCAGTCCTTATTGGCCTGCAAAGACTGCTACAGAGGAAGTAGTGGACGCTGTCAAGGACACGATACTGGGCTAGATGAAGCCAACAGCTGGTCTGATCCAGTCTGGCAAGTCCTGTGTTTCTCTTTACTGTAATTAATGGTGAACAGACACACTTTCTTAGTGTAAATATACTAAAATTGTCATTAAAATAGGAAGTTCACTCAGTAAAAATGATGCTGAAACTATGCTCATATGTTGAGGCAAATCCACAATGCTGGGAAAATGCACATTATTATAGAACTAGGGGCCTGAACCTATCTCAATTACACCACTATCAATGAAGAGTAACATCATTAAAATCATTGGAGTGTTATTAGATTCACACAAAGGTCGCAGAGATCAAAATCTTGCCCTAAGTACTTATCTACAGCAGAGTACAGAAAGGAAGGATATAGTTGGGGATTCCATGTTGTTGTACCAATAAAATAAAACCCAGAAGGATCTTATTAAAGGGAAAAAGGCAAAATACCACATTTATTGTGAATACAGAAAGAATCATAGTAAGCAGTTAGTTATAGCTATAACATTCCATTCAATCTCATCTTTATTCACACATTCATTCATACACACACACACAGGTTCTGCAAAGTTGTTATCATAGTTACCAGCCTTCGAGTTGCTCATGCCAAGCCACTGGCCAGGTGGCCTGGACATGAGGAGGGAGCAGGGCCTTGTCAGATGCTCATCTGATGCTCCTGGAAGTTGGTTTGCAGAATCAGTCCCCAAAGTTCTCACTTTTTAGAGTCTATTTTTATAGGAATTTCTTCCTATGCCAGTCTATGGGAATTGCTTCATCATGCTGTTGCTGAATCAATCAGCAGATAGCACATTCCTGACGGCTCCGTGCTGCTAGATGTTATCTTGTTCTTTGGTGGTTCTCATTCTTGAGGCTGTTGGGTGGATTCCAGTCTGCCCTCTGGGGGGTCCTCTGGTTATTTCCACTTGACGCCTTCTTCAGCCGATGGACACTGGATTCTTAGGCTGGCACCTCCCTGATCATTCAGTTATTATCCACACCAAGCATCCATCCACATACATCCTCTATCTCTATTTTAATCACAATTGTTAATACAACAAAAGGGCAGGGAGTCTCTGGGTGCTGTTTCTGTTGTTAGAGCATTGCTTTGAGTCTCTCTCTCTGTGAATTGCTTTGAGAACAGACTCTGTCTTAGAATGTACTAACACAGTTAGCAGCTTGCAAGTTTCACACATAGAGGGAGAGAAACAGCACCAAAAACCAAGAGTCCTCTTAATTAGTAATACCCTGGAATTTAAACTCTGGGGAATCAAACTCATTTGTGATTTTAATACAGAACTTCTTTAATATGATCCAACAATGTGTGCTAAGCTGCAGGACACTCCACTGAATTATTCATGCTTTTGTTTTTCACATCCTTAGTATTTGGTTAGTCTTCTCGCTGCATGAAGCTTCCATCTACAGTTTTATAGCATAAGGAGGAGGGTCTCCTTTGGATAGATAGTCACAAATCTTAGAGAGCATTGCTCACCTCGTCCGCAGTATGATTGCCCTTCACTTGCTGGTTGGGTTTGTTTAATGTTAACGGTGTGATATGTCATAGGTCTTGTTGCTGCCCTGTGAGTTCTGAGGACAAAAATTCTCATTGTCAGCTCATCACAGAAGTAGCTCAACTTGGATGAGGAAGAAACTCCTGGTCAGAGTCATCTGTTTTCATGCCAGGTGGCAAGAACACACTCAATGACTTCTTAGTTCATCACATTAAGTCCCAGACTTAAAAACAAAGTTATTTGACACTTCCCAGCACCCTCTTTCCAAGGCAGCAGCCGCCGGCACCCCGGGCCCTTTACCTCGCCGCTGGGGACCCGGGGGGCGCAGGCTAGGCAGCGCGGATGGGCTGGCTGGGGGATGCTGACCCCTGCCCCGCCCCTTCCACCCGAGGCCCTGCCCCTTCTGGGGGGCTGGAGCCAGCCTCCGTACCGGTAAGTTCAATTTTACTTTCACCCCTGGCTATTTCACAAGCAAAGTATAAACAAATCAATTGTAAAATGTGTGATACAGCATGGCCAGAAGGCAGCAGGAGAGTGATACAGGAGAGCTATGGAAGTCCCAGGATGAGGAGAAGCCTTATTCCCTGTAGAGAGAAGAAAGGTTTCTATAGATTAATTAAAAGCACCTGAAGTCAATTAGAGCACCTGAAGCTAGTCACCTGATAAAAACCCCATGCTTCAATCAGCCAGGGGAAGGAGCTGGAGCAGAGAGCAGTTTGGAGGAGTGCCATGGCTGGCTAGAAGACCAAGACCCTAGGTAAAGAGACACCCAGCTTGTGCAGAGAGAGAGGGCAGGAAGCCCCACAAGCTGAAGAGCAGGAGAGGGAAGTAGCCCGGGGGAAGGAAGCACTAGTTCAAGCAGTTTACTGCTATACGTGGGCAGGGACCCGGAGTAGAGGGCGGGCCCGGGTCCCTCCCTCTCCACTACCCTTCTCTGGGTTACTAGTGGGACAGTAGATACCCTAGTTCAGGGGCAGGAAACTGTGCCCTGAACACCCCCCCCGCACCCCAAGAAGAGGAAGTGCGGGACCCATCATAATCGTACCGGCAATTTGCCACAAATGTACAGTAGGTTGATCTTGCAGCTTTCTATATTCACCAAAGTTAAGATCCCTTCTAGTTCATATAACTACTCCCAACCTTGCTAGAGGGGTCCGAGCTTCGGCCCGCCTATTATAAGGCCCCGATCCTGAAATCAGATCCATAATGTTTAGATGCCTGTTCAGCTTTGAAAATGCTAGTTTTAGCTTCGGCCCGATCTCACACACACACGCTGATTTTTCTGTGTTTATTTAACAAGAGAGGCTCAACTCTCTGTTCAGCCCCAGGGGGTGAAGGGAGGGGACAAGACATCTTAGCTACACTACTAGGGTCCTTACAAGACACCCGCGAGTAAGCTGAGAGGAAACGAGACTGCTACTGTCTCGTTTTTGTCCCAAAGACGGTTGCAGAAGATGAGACTGGCAGTGAAATACTGTCTGGTAAAAGAGTGATTAGAACTCCAAGCGACTGCTCTGGCAACTCCTAGAGGAAGGACTACCCTATGCAGCAAGCTCTTAAACACATGCTTCCAGGGTTACCATATTTGAACATTCAAAAAAGAGGACACTCCACGGGGGGGAGGGGGTATTTGCTTGCACCCTCCTGCCCCCAGCCCTGCCCTAACTCCACCCTTCCCCGCCCCCATTCCAACCCCTTCCCCAAAGTCTCCGCCCCCTCTCTGCCCCATTGGACCCTGTGACCCTGCCTGTGGGAGCCAGTGAAGGTCACTCAATCAGCGTGAACTGCAAACAGAACAGGGCAAACAAACCCCACACGCTGGTGGATATTCCAATATTTAGATTTACCCAGCCAGCCCAAAGCAGCTTCTACAGCACCTCCCTGGGTACTCAGATGCCCAAATAATGCAGTTCCCTTAAAGTGCCCATCCTCAGGCCTCCATCCAGACACACCTGTCAAACACAGGATGATAAATTCTGAAGATCTTATTTCATCCTCTAAAAGAAAAGGTTCTCCTGACCTGAATGTCTATTCGACATTGGTGAGGCCTCATCTGGAGTACTGTGTCCAGTTTTGGGCCCCACACTTCAAGAAGGATGTGGATAAATTGGAGAGAGTCCAGCGAAGGGCAACAAAAATGATTAGGGGACTGGAACACATGAGTTATGAGGAGAGGCTGAGGGAGCTGGGATTGTTTAGCCTGCAGAAGAGAAGAATGAGGGGGGGATTTGATAGCTGCTTTCAACTACCTGAAAGGGGGTTCCAAAGAGGATGGCTCTAGACTGTTCTCAATGGTAGCAGATGACAGAACGAGGAGTAATGGTCTCAAGTTGCAGTGGGGAAGGTTTAGACTGGATATTAGGAAAAACTTTTTCACTAAGAGGGTGGTGAAACACTGGAATGCGTTACCTAGGGAGGTGGTAGAATCTCCTTCCTTAGAGGTTTTTAAGGTCAGGCTTGACAAAGCCCTGGCTGGGATGATTTAACTGGGAATTGGTCCTGCTTTGAGCAGGGGGTTGGACTAGATGACCTTCTGGGGTCCCTTCCAACCCTGATATTCTATGATTCTATGACCACAAAGAACTAAGCCCCAGACCCAGGTCAAATGATAACTTAGATCTTATCCCAAATACATACTTATAGTCCATTCTTATTAACTAAACTAAAATTTATTAAAAAAAGAAAAGAGAGAGAGTGTTGGTTAAAAGATCAATATAAGGACAGACTTGAATTCAATTCTTGAGGTTCAGATACACGGCAGAGATGAGCTTGTAGTTGCCAAAAGTTATTTTACAAATAGTCCATAGGTTATAGTCCAATGTCCATATTCAGGGTGACTCCAGTCAGTGACTGGGGATCTCAATCCTTATGGCTTAGGGTTTTCCCTTCTTGAAACCCAAAGCAGATCTGAGATGAAGAAGGATCGTGTCCCAGGGTTTTTATACATTTCCAGCAGCCTTTTGGCCTGAGAAAATAATAGGCTTAACCTTCCTTCTCCTAAACATCCTGGCAATTAGCACAGGATAATTTATCCATTAAACAGTTTAGCTACAGGTTATCACAACCTTCAAAGAGACATATTGACAATACTATTTCACTCAAGTGTCTTCCTAACTGTTAATATTCCTCTTTTGATCTTTGAATCAAAGCTAAGCAATAGACAAGACTTGTTTACATCACAAGACCTGAGCAAACGTCTACTCTTCTATTGCTAATAATACAGGCTTGCATTTCAAAGCTCTATTCATTTAAATATCGTCCTAACCGGTCTCTAAAGTTCGGCCATGGGTCAGGTCAGTCTGTGAGTTAATTAACTCTTTCTGGCCCTGTCACCTTTCAATGAGATATTATATTACACTCATAACATCACAGACCCCTTCCCCAAATCCCCGCCCCGGCCCAACCTCCTCCCCGAGTGTGCCGCATTCTCCCTCCTCCCTCCCAGCCACGCAAAACAGCTGTTTCGCAGCGCAAGCGCTGGGAGCTAGGCAGGGGAAACGGGCACTCTCTCGCGTGATCAACATTCACTTTCTTTCTTGAATGATCAGCTCTTCTTTGGGGAAAAATAATAATGGCAAAATCCTGGACGTTTTTAGATATTTAAAAATTCCTCCTGGATGGTGATTTAAGAACTAAAACGCCGGACATGTCCGGGAAAATACGGACGTATGGTAACCCTACATGCTCCAATCAGTGCTTTGCTGGATTCGGGCCTAAAGAGATTGCCATTCCTCTGCTCAAGCATGCTCTGATTTGTGATATTGGCTCAGTAACCTCTTGCTTTGCAAATCTTCCTGATACATTTAACTGTACCTCTTGTGAACTAATGTTCACGTTGCCCTTGTTGGCATGCAAAAACCTGAGCTGTGTGATAGCAGAAGAGCCCGAACCAACGTCCCCATTTGCCTCATGAGCAATAAAGCCTGGCGTTGTGGACAGAGTGCAACCAGAGTCATCAGCTTGACAGAGTATAAGAGAAAAATGGAGCAGACATAGGCCATGAAGGATTTTGAAAGGCAAGGCAAGTAGTCATCCCCACCTCCCCCATCGCCAGGAGGTGACTATCGTGGCAGTGAGGGAGCTAGTGTAGGGATGCCGAGAGGTGGCTGGAGCATCAAGGTGGGGATGCCTAGTCTTTACAGCAGCATTTTGAATGGATTGAAAGGGGATGTGAGAATGGCATTTCTCTAGGCTAGGGAGGAGGAAGGTTGCAGAAACTGGGACACCAGATGAGAGCCTGGATGAGTGCAGAAGCAGCCAGATTTCAATACCCCTTGAATGTGCGGGTCTAGGGAGAGGTCTGCATCAAAGATGACAACCAGTTTATGGGCCTGAGCAACAGGGAGCAGGATACTGTCCACAGTGACTAAGGCCCATCATTCTCAGTATTTGTTGTTTTGTATTCCTCCCAAAGTCCCTGGGTTTTTACAAAAGCCAGTGTTTGGGTTTTATCCGTTTTTCATCCAAATTTTGATTTCTCGAGATGGAGGAATTTTTTTTGCAGAGGAAGCAAACAGGGCTGCCCTGAAGGGCTTATGGGGTCAGGAGGGGGCTCTGTCAGTCAGGGGGTCAGTGCACATGGGGTGCAGCCTTCCACTTCCCTTCTGACCCCAGCCGTGTTTCCTTTCCCTGCACATTGGGGAAGCGAGAGAGGCAGGAAGTTGGGTCCTGGCAGCAGAGACCACCTGACCACTGCAAGGAGTGGAAGGCTTCTTCAACTGCCATGCGGTGGGTATCCGTCCATCCCCATGGGTACCAGAGAACCCTCTCCCCCGGCCTGCTGCCCTTCATTTTTGGTTTTTACCATTGCCTCCCATTTTAAATGTTTTTTAAGTAAAATCCAAAACATTCCCAGGAAATAAAAAATAAAAGCTGAAAAGGAAGAGCTTTAGTGACTAAGGAAGGAAGGAGGGGGAAAGGATCAGGAGCTCCATTTTGACCATGTATGGAGTTAACTGGAATGTTTCCTCCTAGGCATCCAGCCACCAAAGAGAGCCTGAGATTTTAGTCTGGATGGAAGGAGACATAGCTGTAGTAGACTCAGACTTGTGAGTCATCAGCATAGCGATGATGGTTAAAGCCATGTTTTTAATGAAATAAAGACCCCTCTGTAGCTTGATCTTTGTGCAAACCTCCCCTTTGACAGCAGTCGAGGTCTGCTGTGGACTGAGGCAAAGGGGTAGTGCTAAATGTATATACCGTGACAATAATGCAAAATGTGGCCATCTTTAGACCTTGACACTCCTGAGTTACCACGTTCAACTCAGATGACACATCAGATTTTTAGTGAGGGTCCTGATTCCTGAAGTTTTCCAAAGGGATTAATAGAATTAAAAGGGAGCATTGATTTAGCTGCGATAGAAATCAGGAACCTTTCTTTGGGCTAACCAAGTTATCACACAGCTTCATTTATCCAGGAGCGTTATGCAGAGAAAAGGAAGTCTCTTCATGGATCCATGTTTGCAAGTCTTGTTCAAACCCAGCTTCTTCTTTATACTTTTTGAAATGCTGTCCTGTACTTCCAGTCCCAGGGAAGACCTAAATGATAGGCCTATACAAGTCAAATTCTGATAAATAGGCCCTACCCTTAATGTCTAATCCAACAGGTGCTGTGATCATAAAGCTACATAGAAAAGTGGGTGGAACTGTCCAGAAGAGGACAAATGGGCTGGTTTAAAACTTAAGAGCTTATTTCAAAATAAAAAATAGAGGGAGATTTTCCAAAGGCACAGCTGAGTATTAAATGCCCAACTCCCATTGAAAGCCAATGGGAACTACCCTCTGTGCTTTTAAAAGTCTCCTCCTAAAATATCTTCTGTAGAGTGCAGGAAAATGTGGTTTTGAAGAGCACAGTCTGATATTTTTCACCTGATTCCCTAGCTAAACGCATCAGGGGATATGTTTCAGAATGGCTTTTATTCTTTTCTTTTCTACCTTTCAGCACTGAGTCACCAGGAGGTAACAGCTTCATGTCAACGAGGGGATAAATAAATGGTATCTGTGGCCCCAGCATAACAAAGAAAAGGTTAGGAGTACTTGTGGCACCTTAGAGACTAACCAATTTATTAGAGTATAAGCTTTCGTGAGCTACAGCTCACTTCCTCAGATGCATATCGTGGAAACTGCAGCAGGCTTTATATATACACAGAGAATATGAAACAATACCTACTCCCACCCCACTGTCCTGCTGGTAATAGCTTATCTAAAGTGATCATCAGGTGGGCCATTTCCAGCACAAATCCAGGTTTTCTCACCCTCCACCCCCCCCCACAAATTCACTCTCCTGCTGGTGATAGCCCATCCAAAGTGACAACTCTTTACACAATGTGCATGACAATCAAGTTGGGCTATTTCCTGCACAAATCCAGGTTTTCTCACATCCCCCCCACCCCCATACACACACAAATTCACTCTCCTGCTGGTAATAGCTCATCCAAACTGACCACTCTTCAAGTTTAAATCCAAGTTAAATCAGAACATCTGGGGGGGCGGGTAGGAAAAAACAAGAGGAAACAGGTTGCACCTGATGCACCAGCCTGTCTGCCTTGCCTGCAAACTCCTGTTACCTGCAAGGCAAGGTTTAGACTGGCAATCAGTGAACCCCAGTTCCTGAATTCCCCCAAGATGTCTCTCTGCAGTGTCTACTCCCTCTCACTGGATGCTCACAGAAATTTGGTTTGCTGTCTCCAAAGAGATGGAGCCCACAGCCTCCTATTAGGTTAGCTGAAGACTCAGACTCACTTTAATACACAGCACTGAGATGATTTGGTAATAAAACAAGAATAAGTTTATTAACCAAGAACAGAGATGTAAGTGATATTAAATAAGAAAGAGGCAGGTATGGACACAAACAAAACAAAACATACTTTCTAGTGACTTAATCTTAGCAAGTTGCAATCTGACTAAGCACTTTTCTTACTCACATCAAGTTACGGGCATCTCCAGCTCTCCAGGCCAGTACCCAAGGTTCACAGAATCCAAGGCTGCTGTCCCCTTTGTTCCCTAAGTGATGGATAACTAAAATGGCTTTTTGCTCCCCTTATATGACCCAAAGTCCATTGTGTCTGCCTCAAGAACCAGGAATGATTCCTGGAGTGCAAACTCTGTCCCCTGGTGTGCTCACTAAGCTGCTGCTTGTTAGCTTGATGGCTTTGTTTACCATTTCTGTAAATGTACTTCCATTATCCTCGTGCTAGCAATCAAGCTAGTCAGACAGGTAAATCTACATTCCTTTCTCTAGGGCAGGCTAAATTCATGCACTGCCCCCCAAACACAGTCTAAGGACATATTTCCAGTACCCATCTATAACTTTGTACACAATCCCTACATACATCGTGCACTGATTTCCAGGATCAGGGTGTCACCAGTTTACATCCAATACCTTACAAGACACCTTTCAGCTACGTATTATGACATCAGTGTGTTGGGGGTAATGAGTGTGTCAGGTTTGATATGTTTTACAGTATGGTGGCCCCTCTGCCAGTTGGCTTTGTGGGACTCCCTGGCTTAACAGCCTTGCTCTTTTTTGACAAAGTCAGTGCATCTTTCCCCAAATAACACAAACTTTGAAGTGCTAATGGCAAAATAAAATGTTATGTTACCCACATCCACCAAGAAGTTCCCCTTGCTTTGCACTGTTCTGGTGACCCTAGACAACTATAAATGAGGCTTAGCTGGCTGGCTAAGTGCGGCTTTGCATTACTAGGGTGGTACGCAGTGTAGTAGTGGATCCGGGCTCCTATTTTTAAGATGTGTATATGACGTGTAACGACCAAGTGTATACTGGAGATGGCTGATAACAGAGAAGATACTGCACAATCTCAGTGCTGCTGACTACATTATATATGTACATTTCTCTTATAAGAATTGAGGACATATGGTAATACAGGCCTAGTTAAGATGCTTTTAATTAACCAATTTCCCATATCAAATAAGGCAGCCCTGCCTAGAAACCTTCAGCAGAGGATTGCAGAGTACCTGCATGGAAAGTTTCATTGAGCTATTTAGGAGGATTCATGAGACATCCCTGTGAACATAAGCAAACTGCCCCCGTGGCCGCCCCACTACCTAACTCTAGAGGGGAATGAAAAGCAGATAGCAACGCTATCCCTCTGGGTTGTACCATCGCCTCTTCTAGCACACGTCAATTAATGATAAGTCAAAAGATGTGTCCTGTTACTTCAGGGGGGCCATCCCTGTAATTGAAAATGATACTGCACACTTACCCGACGTTCCTCCCCTGCATTGGGTTCACCCGTGCTCCACTGGTGGGACTGGCTGGAGCACAGTGGCATCAAACACAGGGTCCTGGTTCACTCTGCAGCTGGATCCCCTGGTCACCTATCCCCTATACTCCTCCCCCTCGCTATTCACGGCAGGGGCCAGTGACTCGAGCTTCTCGGAGGTATCTAGGGTGCTTTGGGGGATGGTGGTGGGGTCTCTGCTGAGGATGGTATGCAGCTGTTTCTAAAAGTGGCAGGTCTGCGGTTCTGAACCAGATCAATTGGGGGATGGGTGGGGGGAGAAGGATAGCTCAGTGGTTTGAGCATTGGCCTGCTAACCCCAGGGTTGTGAGCTCAATCCTTGAGGGGGCCATTTAGGGATCTGGGGCAAAAATTGGGGATTGGTCCTGCTTTGAGCAGGGGGTTGGACTAGATGACCTCCTGAGGTCCCTTCCAATCCTGATATTCTATGATTGTTGGCCTCCCTGGCATTCTGGTACACCCACCACAGCTCTTTTTCTTCACGCGGCACTGCCGCTGGTCCCTCTCATAGCCCTTCTCCTGCAACCCCTAAGCAATCTGCTTGTAGATGTTCAAGTTTCTGTGACTGTTTGGAGCTGTGTCTGCAAACCCTCTTTTCCACACAGGCCCAGGAGAGCCACCCCCTCCTGTCTATTCCAGGCAGAAGTGCATCTGGAGCATGTAGCCAGCATGGTCAGCTGGGCAGTTGCACTCAACAGTGGAGAGCTGCTAGGTGTTTTTGCCAAGCTGGGCAATCAGGAAAAGGAATTTCAAAAATTCATGCTGCTTTATAGGTGAAAGGGGGGCTTTCGGTCTAGGTGAGACCCGGGCAGCAGAGTTCACAATGATGACCAGAGTGGTCAGTGTGGGCCATTGTGGGACAACTGCTGGAGGTCAGTAACAGTCGACATAAATAATGCAGTGTCTACACTCGCACTGTGTTGACCTAAACACACCAACCTTGGTTCTACACTGCTTGGGGAAGTGGTGTTAGTAAATTGGCATAGTGGGGCACTTATGTCTGCGGTAGCCCAGTTGAAGTGAAGAGACATGCATAACTTGGTTGACATAAGTTGCCTTGTGTCAACCTAACTTTGTGGTAGAGATCAGGCCTTAGAATGTTCCTTGACACCCCGATCAGCTGCCTTCTTGCTCAGACTTCCCATTGTCTTCCACGGGAGCAGAGTTAGTCTAGTTTCAATATTCACTTCTCCCCATTGCAAACAATGCATCGTCTAATTAACCATTATGCGGTGCTAATAACTGGTGACATCTGAAATACGCAGGGAGCTATTGATAAAACATTAATTTGAGTTGGATCAATGTCCTTGTACAATTATTTGGGCAAAAATCTTTCCAGTTCTGCAGGTTTTTCAGTGCAATGATTTAGAATAAATAATTGGCTTGAAATAGATATTAACTGTTTGTTAGAAAAGACCTTTACTGTCACAAGGGAAGAGAGGATGACCTGGTAAGAGTCTTTCCAGCATTAATTTTACTATTCTATGAAAAATTGTGCGTGCATACACACAGATACACACACACACACAAATCTTGAGTTTTTTCTGCCTCTTCCTTAAGCAATATTTGTCTTCTGAATTAAAAAAAAAAAAAGCCCTGTACAAGTACTGATTGTTCATTGTGGGTGGATTTGAAACGTTTTATGGGAGTTTACCACTCACTCATCTTGCTTAGAAACCCTCCCCTACTGTCAGCAATCCTGAGCCACAATGTCCTAGTAGAGGCTGAGATTTTTAGAGTGACTCTGGTATTTAGCCATAGAACTTCCATTGATTCCAAAGGGAGTTGTGTGGCCTTGGAATTGGGAAATATCAGCAGGAGTGAATAAATAAATACTCACTGTAGCTGTGGGGTGAAAGAGTATTGTGTTGCTATACACAGAAACCCAATGCCAAAATGCTCAGAGTTGGGGGCCTAAAGTTAAGCACCTAAATCCACAGTTAGATACCTAAATAAAAGCAACCTAATACTTAGAACTGCTGAGTACTTGCAACTCCCCTTGACTTAATCGGGAACGGCAGGTGCTCAGCACTTCTGAAGATCAGGCTGTGATGGGTTGGATCACAGAAACCCCCTGTAAGCTGCCACCTGGTGTGCCAAGACAACTCCTGCTCCTGCTTTCCTGCCCAGTCAGCTTAGGACTTCGGTGCCCTGCCTGGTTTGAGCCAGACCCGCTAGCCTGCTGCAAACCCAGACCTAGGTCTGAACCACGTCCCCTAACAGCTGTAGGCTTAACTGAAAGCAGCTTACAGAAGTGCTCCTGTCCCTGACACTCAGATGCCCAACTCCCAGTGGAGTCCAAACCCCAAATAAATCCATTTTACCCTGTATAAAGCTTATACGGGGTAAACTCATACATTGTTCACTCTCTTTAACACTGATAGAGAGAGATGCACAACTGTTTGCCCTCCCAAGTATTAATACATACTCTGGGTTAATTAATAAATAAAAAGTGATTCTGTATTTAATAAAAAGTAAGATTTAAGTGGTTCCAAGTAGTAACAGATAGAACAAAGTGAATTACCAAGCAAAATAAAATAAAACCCACAAGTCTATGTCTAATAAAACTGAATACAGACAAAACCTCACCAGTTCCAGTAAGCTTCCAGTAAGTTCCAGTAAGCTTCCTTTTACAGACTGATCTCCTTCTCGTTCAGGTCCAGCAATCACTCACACCCCCTGTGGTTATTGTCCTTTGTTCCAGTTTCTTTCTTGCGGGTGGAGAGGCTCTCTCTTTAGCCAGGTGAAGACAAAATGGAGGGATCTCCCACAGGCTTAAATAGACTTTCTCTTGTGGGTGAAGACCCCCTCCTCTCGCCTATGCAAAGTCCAGCTCCAAGATGGAGTTCTGGAGTCACCTGGGCCAGTCACAGGTCCATGCATGACACACAGTTTTTACAGGCGGAAGCCATTGCCCACATGGTATTTTTGAATGTCTCCAGGAAGACTTTTTATGTGGACTGGAGCCTTCCAAGATGCATTGTTCCTTAAGTGCTTCTCGATTGGGCACTTAACTTTGCGAATTCCTTTCTCCAGGAACTGACCAAATGCTCTACTAAGGTTATTTAGAAATCAAGCCAGTACACGGCCAATATTCATAACTTCAAATACAAAAATGATGCATGCATACAAATAGGATGAATAGATTCAGTAGATCGCAATCTTTACATAGAGATGTTACACGGCATATGTAGCATAGAACATATTCCAGTTATGTCATATATATTCATAAGCATGTTTCCATAAAGCCTTATGGGGGGCACCGTCACACAGGCTACTTGTATTTTGCTGTCTAACTTTAGGCATCCAAGCCTATACATTTTAGCCCAGATTTCCACAGAAAAGGTGGGATTTTCCTGAGTGCTCCATGTTGGTCTGACTCTGTTTCCATGACAGTCAGTGGTAAAACTCCCACTGACTCCCATAAGAGCAGGGTTAGGTAATACTGAGCCCATTTTTGAAAATGCCACTCAAAATTTCTAAATTAAATTTAAAGAAAATAATTATCTCAAAAATGTGTCAGGATTAATTGCCTCTCTGTTAACATGTGTTGCCTTTCTAATCTCATTGATCAATAAAACCAAGATGTTCTTATACATTTAAAACTGGAGAAGTTACTTTACTTTTGTGTTTCTGTCTCAATGCTTAGGGTAAATGTATGGCATCAACTGATGTGTGTTCTCTAGTACAAACTGCTAACTATCACACAATGAACGTTATCAAAACCATATGGTTAAAACTCTTCTCAGAGAGACAGGCAGTGTGGTGCAATGGGCTGGGAGTCAGGAGACCTTGGTTCTGCTCAGAGCTCTTTTGTTGACCTGTTAGGCAAGTCACTTCCCCTCTCTGAGCCTGTTTTCCTGTCCCATCCGTTGTCTGTATAGATTGTTAGCCCCTTGGGGCAGTGAATGTCCCTTACTATGGCCTTGTCTACACGAGGACAGGTTTGCCCGCACAGTTAAACTGGAAAAGCACTCTAGTGTGAATGCAGACATAGTAGTGTAGGAGTGCTTATATCAGTACAGCCTTGTCTAGATTACAAAGGATTTGCTGATCTAGTGATACTGGTATAACTGTACTGGTACACCCACCTCGTGGAGATGCAGCTTATGCTGGCAGGCGTCCTTTTGCTGGTATAGCTTTTAGGGTTCCCTGAATAAAATAAGCCATAGGGGCAAAAGCACTGTTTTGCCGGGGTCACTGTATCTAAAGTAGGGTTTTTACTGGCATAACTATGTCAGGGAGGGTGTTGTGATTCTTTTACTCCTAACTGACATAGCTCTGCCAGCAAAACGTTTAAGTGTAAACCAGGACTATAGTTTATGCTAATTCCCCCCCAGCTGGCATAAACTCTACCTGTAGAAGCACAGTTATACTGGTATAAGTGCATCTACACTAGGGCTCTCCCCGGCATAGCAATTTTGGTAAAAAAAAATTGCACTCATAACCAGCATAGCTACTTCAGTGAAACGTTTAAATATAGACCAGATGTGTTCATTCAGTGCCCAGCCCAGCTGGGTCTTGAGAGACGTCTGAGTGCTACTGTAATATACAGAATAATCAGAGAAAGTTCTACGAGAGTGCTTCAAATAAAGGGTCTTTAAATACAGACTGTGGATAGATTTAATCAATAGACGATGATGTAGATTGTTTTATTAAACTTTGAATGTAAGGTAAAAAAATGTTACACATTGGACAACCCCTCACCCGCTCAGTATCTGCAGCAAAATGAAGACTGGTAAATATTTCAGGGAATCAGATGGTCTTCTGTGCATGATGTCAGCCGGGGAAATCCTGCTGAGTGTGTCTGCACACAGCAGGCAACTGCACAAGCCTGTTTGCTACCTGGAAATCATATTTTTGTGACCCAATATTCCTTTAAAACAGCAGCAGTTACAGCAGGGTTCCTCCCTGACTCTGGTTTAGAACATAATCACAAGCTTAGCTCAGCGATTTCTCCATCAGCTGTGGGGGCAGGCACAGCAAAAAAACAGATCTGCTACAACATAATTTAAAAAGACTTTTGCTTACCAATGTCATTGACTGGAGGAAAAGAGGACTTGTATTAAAGGATTTACAAGTGAGTCCTAATCCTGCGTGCTGCTCTTTAAATACTCAGGTTTCATTATTTCCCTCTTTGTCTAACAAGATGTTTAATCTCGAGAGACTTCACAAGGAAAATAATCAGTTTGTTTTCTGATACAGCCCAGCATTCCAAATTTTAATGGGATTCTAAAAACATTACTTCCCTTCCAAGCAAACAAGTTGGGAGCAACATCTCTCTCACTGAGAGTGGGCAGATTGATTGAATGCTCTGCAGAATAGACAGAGAGAGAATTTGTTGTTGAAATCAGTAAAGACAGAGGAGCTCCAAGGAGAAAACAAATGAGTGGGGAACCAAGTGACTGAAGTATTGGTGTGCTGCTGTATTTCAATAAGTGCTGAATGTTTCCAAGGCAGCCACTTGCCATGCTCCAATGCTAGTCATTTTTCCTGAAAAGCAGTTACCTGATTATTAAAACCCCAAAGAATCCATTTGAAAAGGAGAAACATGAACAGTTAAAGTACGTGGCATCACGCAGGTATGTGAGGTCATTACAGATAGACATAGCAAGATCATTGCAAGCCCTGTGCATGTCTTGAAAACAGAATAATCAAGAGAAAGTCACTTATGAGTAAAGAGTACTTCAGTGCCTCAAAGATCAAGTGACCATATTTTCCCAAGGGAAAAACGGGACAGAAGTCGGTCCAATACCCCCCTCCCAGCGCGGGGCCGGCCCCAGCCCTCCGTGCTGCCTGCTAGGGTGACCAGATGTCCTGATTTTATAGGGACCGCCCCAATATTTGGGGCTTTTCCTTAAATGGGTGCCTACTACCCCCTACCCCCGTCCTGATTTTTCACACTTGCTATCTGGTCACCCTACCGCCTGCCCACGCGGGGCCAGCCTGAGGCTCCCCTCACCTCCCCACGCACGGGGCAGCCTGAGTCCCCCTGCCGCCCGCTCATGGCCAGCCCAGCCCAAGCCACTCTCCTGAGCCCTCCCCCCCCATGCGGGGCTGGTGTTGCCTCCCCCCCCACACACACACACATTCCTCCATGCCCCTGATGATCAGCTGGCAAGAGCAAATGGGACAAATGCCCAGTTTTGCCAAAAGAAAGATAGGGCTTAAAAAAGGGACCGTCCCGGCCAAAACGGGACATATGATTACCCTACAAAGATGTCTTTTTCTTGTAGCTTTTGGGACTTCATCTTTGCTGCCATTGGGGGCCTCATGTGACCCAAAAGATCAGGAAGTGTCACACTTAGCACCTTCGAGTATGGAAATTGCCCAATAAATGCATTTTATCCTTTTTTCTCAGAGGACAGTCTTTGAAATCTCTCTTCTGTATAGTTTTCAAAACTGCAAAGCATCTAGTTCTGAGGCTTTTAATCATTTGTGTCATCAGAGGAAATGCACTGCAAGGCTACTTGATATGATGTAGTGAGCAGCAAAGCCCAAGACATCAGTTCAGCAAGCTTCTTAAACACATACCTAACTTCAAGCATGTGAATAGTTCCACTGAACCCACGCGCTTCGTTACTGAAGAAACGTGCTGAAGTAGCGTACTATATTGGGAACAATCCTGAATGTTCCTCTGCTCCTGTACCTTCCATTAATTGCTCAGCCCCTTTCAAGACTCAGCTATAAAGCATCTGTTTTTCTTTTGCATTATATACTGATCCATGGGGCCAGTCTAGGAAAGCTGAGATTTTTGGTGATGACCTGATTCTTTGCCAATTATAGGCTCTGGGCCAGATCCTCAATTGGAGTAAATCAGTGTAGCTCCATTGACTTCAGAGCTATGCTGGTTTCCAGTACCTGAGGATCTGGTCTCTTTGTAAGAGGGGTCCTGAGATTACCTTCTGGTGGGAAACTCTTTTGAAAATATCTGAGACCTAGCGGAAAGACCCACACCAAAAAATTGCTCTTTGGTATTTTTATGAGCCCCACAGCTTGAATGTCTGGATGGTTGGTAGTATTCTACCAGAGGCAGAGAAATCACCCCAACCTTGCCTTCCCTGTGCTGACAGTATTTTAACAAGGGGCTCCCTGAGCCTCTGAGAGCCCCTTCCCTGTTCATTTGTGTCTAGCAGGGATCAATCTAATTGTGCAAAAGGCAAAACCAGCCTCAGGGCAAAGAGTTAAGTCACTAGCATGTTCTCTATTCATCTTATATTACCAACCTTATAGTACTTCAGTCAAGTACCCCAACAAATACATCTAAGCAATTTGTTCTGCCGCTAGAAAGAGGAAATGCAAAATCCTCCCCAGAGAGAGAAAGATCATTTCATTCTTCTGTAATTTGGGTAACTTTCTTCTATCTGCAGCACTAAACGTACAACAGATTTATTTACTGTACAGGACTTGGCCAAAAGACTGAATTTTTGGAGATGTTCAAACCCATTAAGATGCTGCAACCTATTGCAAATGAGTCTTTGGAGGTTAAGAGTCAATTTATCTTGCTGTCTCTTCAAAGTGGAGAGAGGTGGGTTGTGAGGACAAAATGGGATTTGAGTGACAGTCTATATTCCCTTCTACCCAGTGAGTCAATCATGTAACTGGGCTGGCAGGAAGGGGACAAGGAAGAAAGTGCTGGTGGCATGGGCAGAATTTTTAATGGTAAAACAGTAAAGACAGCAGCCTTTGACTGCACTGAGAATAGCACAGGGGAGTGACAGATGGTAACCCCCAGCTAAGTGGTGAGATCATGCAGTTGTGAGAAGGAGCCTGGAAGAGGCAACAGGACTGATATTCCGGCTGCTTTGTGTCGTTCCGCCAATATAAATGGACCACTAGGCTGACCTAACCTGCCAGGAGAGGATTGACTGGTGTAGGGAAATCCTCTTGTAATCTAGAACCGGTTTAACTACACTTGGTTCACAGCTGCCAGCCGAGGGTGTGTGTAGGGACATGGCTACGGAGAGAGGACATCCATCCTGCAGACCACACATGGGGAAGGCCAGAGAATCAAAGTCCTGTTGCTTGACATGTAGAGCAGTAGTGGGTAACCATAGGACATTCAAGGCTTGTTGCCTTACATCAACCCTGTGGGGCAGAGCAGGACATCCCAAAGGCCTGGTTCCTGACATCAGCCATTGCATTAAAATACCTGTGGTTTGACATCCTTTCTGGAAGGCAGAGGAGAGTCAGGCCAGGACATCACAAATGCCTGTTGCTGACACTGGCCCTGCAAGGCAGAGGTGGGTAAGGAGTAGGGCTATTGTTTGACATCAAGTGTTCAGAATGGATCTGGGTAAGACTGGGATATCAGAAGGCAGAGACATGTGAAGCCAGGATGACACTGAGACCTGTTGCTTTACTTTAGTCTTGTAGGGGAGAGTTGGCTACGGCTGGGACATAACAAAGGCCCATGGCTTGACATCAGCTCTGAAGATGAAAAGTGGATAAAGTCAGGCTATTGCAGAGGTCTCTGGTTAGACATCATCCCTGGAGGACCCAGTGGGATACGCAAGGCATGACAGGGGCCTATTGCTTTACAGAACCCTTGGAAGACAGAAATGAGTGCAGCCAGGACTCAAATCTATTGTTTAATATCAGCACTGCATGACAGAGGTAGGAAAGTCCAAGATATCTTAGAAGCCTCTGGCTTTGCATTAACTGTGTAGAGAAGACCTGGGCAAGGCCCATGTTCTGACAGATAGCTTCTGAACAGCTGGTATGATAGCATGCTTAGGCATAGGGGAATGTCTAAGAAGCTAGAGAACTCTGCTGTGAGGAAGTGCTTCATGAAGGAGGATGGTATATGAAGAGGAAGGAATAAAGCAGTTTCTCTCTTTTTATGCTTGAACACTGAACAGCCAGGACACTGAAGAGGCCTGTTATTTGACATCAGCACTGAAGGGCAGAGATGGTAAGGCCGTTGAGGCAATAGTACAAATTCTTTTGGCTTGACATAAGCCCTACAGGACACATCTGGGTAAGACCAAGACGTCAAAGACCTATTTCTTTACATCAGCCCTGCAAACCAGCTGAGCAGCAAACAGCAGAGCAGCTAACAGAGGGAGTTTGCCTGGGAGTTTGCCTGGGGAGAGCCCGCTGAGGCTTACATCTTGCCGGCTTCTTTGAGTAGTTACTACAACTCCTGAGGAAGCTCGTAGAAGGAAGGTAATATGGATGGGGAGCATTCAGCTGTTGTGACCTGCACTGGATGTGCCATGTTTGTCTTTCTTCCACAGGACAGAAGCGACTTTGTCTGTACAAAGTGCAAGCTGGTCTCCATATTGGAAGAGAAGGTTCAAGGTCTGGAGAAACAGGTATCGACCCTGCGTTGCATAAGAGAAACTGAAGATTTCCTGGACAGATGTCAGGATATGCTTCTACGGACACAACGTCCTGAAGATTCAGAGCAGGCTGCGCAGAGGGGACAGGAGGACGGTGAAGAAATTTGGCAGCATGTGACCTCCAGAAGAAGAAAGGGGAGCGTCCATGTACCAGCAGTGCAGATACAGGTAAGTAACCGTTTTCATGTTCTCTCCACAGGTACTAATGCGGAGAGTGGACTAGATGATACATCTGAGGGAAGGGAACAGGAGACTCTGCCGATTGGAAGGCATGAGATGCACTGTCTAGGGTTGGGGGTTCCACGACCACCACTCCCAAGAGAAGGAGGCGGGTGGTGGTGGTCGGGGACTCTCTCCTCAGGGGGACTGAGTCATCTATCTGCTGCCCCAACCGGGAAAACCGAGAAGTCTGCTGCTTGCCAGGAGCTAGGATTCACGATGTGACGGAGAGACTGCCGAGACTCATCAAGCCCTCGTATCGCTACCCCTTTCTGCTTCTCCACGTGGGCACCAATGATACTGCCAAGAATGACCTTGAGCGGATCACTGCGGACTACCTGGCTCTGGGAAGAAGGATAAAGGAGTTTGAGGTGCAAGTGGTGTTCTCGTCCATCCTCCCCGTGGAAGGAAAAGGCCTGGGTAGAGACCATCGAATCGTGGAAGTCAATGAATGGCTACGCAGGTGGTGTCAGAGAGAAGGCTTTGGATTCTTTGACCATGGGACGGTGTTCCAAGAAGAAGGAGTGCTAGGCAGAGACGGGTTCCACCTAACAAAGAGAGGGAAGAGCATCTTCACAAGCAGGCTGGCTAACTTAGTGAAGAGGGCTTTAAACTAGGTTCACCGGGGGAAGGAGACCAAAGCCCTGAGGTAAGTGGGGAAGTGGGATACCGGGAGGAAGCAGGAACGCATGAGAGGGCAGGGCTCCTGCCTCATACTGAGAAAGAGGGACAATCAGTGAGTTATCTCAAGTGCCTATACACAAATGCAAGAAGCCTGGGAAACAAGCAGGGAGAACTGGAAGTCCTGGCACAGTCAAGGAATTATTTGATGTGATTGGAATAACAAATTGGTGGGATAACTCACATGACTGGAATACTGTCATGGATGGATATAAACTGTTCAGGAAGGACAGGCAGGGCAGAAAAGGTGGGGGAGTTCCATTGTATGTAAGGGAGCAGTATGACTGCTCAGAGCTCAAGTATGAAACTGGAGAAAAACCTGAGAGTCTCTGGATTAAGTTTAGAAGCGTGAGCAACAAGGGTGATGTCGTGGTGGGAGTCTGCTGTAGACCACTGGACCAGGGGGATGAGGTGGACGAGGCTTTCTTCCGGCAACTCACAGAAGTTACTAGATTGCAGGCCCTGGTTCTCATGGGAGACTTCAATCACCCTGATATCTGCTGGGAGAGCAATACAGCGGTGCACAGACAATCCAGGAAGTTTTGGAAAGTGAGGGGACAATTTCCTGGTGCAAGTGCTGGAAGAACCAACTAGGGGCAGAGCTCTTCTTGACCTGCTACTCACAAACCAGGAAGAATTGGTAGGGGAAGCTAAAGTGGATGGGAACCTGGGAGGCAGTGACCATGAGTTGGTCGAGTTCAGGATCCTGACACAGGGAAGAAAGGAGAGCAGCAGAATACGGACCCTGGACTTCAGAAAAGTAGACTTTGACTCCCTCCGGGAACTGATGGGCAGGATCCCCTGGGAGAATAACATGAGGGGGAAAGGAGTCCAGGAGAGCTGGCTGTATTTTAAAGAATCCTTATTGTGGTTACAGGGACAAACCATCCCAATGTGTAGAAAGAATAGTAAATATGGCAGGCGACCAGCTTGGCTTAACAGTGAAATCCTTGCTGATCTTAAACACAAAAAAGAAGCTTACAAGAAGCGGAAGATTGGACAAATGACCAGGGAAGAGTATAAAAATATTGCTTGGGGATGCAGAGTGAAATCAGGAAGGCCAAATCACACCTGGAGGTGCAGCTAACAAAAGATGTTAAGAGTAACAAGAAGGGTTTCTTCAGATATGTTAGCAACAAGAAGAAAGTCAAGGAAAGTGTGGGCCCCTGACTGAATGAGGGAGGCAACCTAGTGAAAGAGGATGTGGAAAAAGCTAATGTACTCAATGCTTTTTTTGCCTCTGTCTTCATGAACAAGGTCAGCTCCCAGACTGCTGCACTGGGCAGCACAGCATGGGGAGGAGGTGACCAGCCCTCTGTGGAGAAAGAAGTGGTTCAGGACTATTTAGAAAAGCTGGACGAGCACAAGTCCATGGGGCTGGATGCACTGCATCCGAGAGTGCTAAAGGAATTGGCGGATGTGATTGCAGAGCCATTGGCCGTTATCTTTGAAAACTCATGGCGATCGGGGGAAGTCCCGGATGATTGGAAAAAGGCTAATGTAGTGCCCATCTTTAAAAAAGGGAAGAAGGAGGATCCTGGGAACTACAGGCCTGTCAGCCACACCTCAGTCCCTGGAAAAATCATGGAGCAGGTCCTCAAGGAATCAATTCTGAAGCACTTAGAGTAGAGGAAAGTGATCAGGAACAGTCAACATGGATTCACCAAGGGCAAGTCATGCCTGACTAATCTAATTGCCTTCTATGACGAGATAACTGCCTCTGTGGATGAGGGGAAAGCAGTGGACGTGTTGTTCCTTGACTTTAGCAAAGCTTTTGACATGGTCTCCCACAGTATTCTTGCCAGCAAGTTAAAGAAGTATGGGCTGGATGAATGGACTATAAGGTGGATAGAAAGTTGGCTAGATTGTCGGACTCAACAGGTAGCGATCAATGGCTCCATGTCTAGTTGGTAGCCGGTATCAAGTGGAGTGCCCCAAGGGTCGGTCCTGGGGCCGGTTTTGTTCAATATCTTCATAAATGATCTGGAGGATGGTGTGGATTGCACCCTCAGCAAGTTTGCAGATGACACTAAACTGGGAGGAGTGGTAGATATGCTGGAGGGTAGGGATAGGATACAAAGGGCCCTAGACAAATTAGAGGATTGGGCCAAAAGAAATCTGACGAGGTTCAACAAGGACAAGTGCAGAGTCCTGCATTTAGGACGGAAGAATCCCATGCACCGCTACAGAGTAAGCACCGAATGGCTAGGCAGCTGTTCTGTAAAAAAGAGACCTAGGGGTTACAGTGGACAAGAAGCTGGATATGAGTCAACAGTGTGCCCTTGTTGCCAAGAATGCCAATGGCCTTTTGGCATGTATATGTAGGGGCATTGCCAGCAGATCGAGGGATGTGATGGTTCCCCTCTATTCGACATTGGTGAGGCCTCATCTGGAGTACTGTGTCCAGTTTTGGGCCCCACACTACAAGAAGGATGTGGATAAATTGGAAAGAGTCCAGCGGAAGGCAACAAAAATGATTAGGGGACTGGAGCATATGACTTCTGAGGAGAGGCTGAGGGAACTGGGATTGTTTAGTCTGCGGAAGAGAAGAATGAGGGGGGATTTGATAGCTGCTTTCAACTACTTGAAAGGGGGTTCCAAAGAGGATGGATCTAGACTGTTCTCAGTGGTAGCTGATGACAGAACAAGGAGTAATGGTCTGAAGTTGCAGTGGGGGAGGCTTAGGTTGGATATTAGGAAAAACTTTTTCGCTAGGAGGGTGGTGAAGCACTGGAAAGTGTTACTTAGGGAGGTGGTGGAATCTCCTTCATTTGAGGTTTTTAAGGTCAGGCTTGACAAAACCCTGGCTGGGATGATTTAGTTGGGGATTGGTCCTGCTTTGAGCAGGGGATTGGACTAGATGACCTCCTGAGGTCCCTTCCAACCCTGATATTCTATGATTCTATGAAATGGCTATGGCTTGTTGCAAGTCCTGTAGGGTAAATCTGGATAAGGTCAGAATATCAGTGAAGCTTGTTACTTGGCATCAGCACAGCAGGAACCAGCTAGGTAAGACTGAGATATCACATCTGCAGCTTGGCATTCTGGGAGCCCTTGAGCAATCTCTCTATCTGCTCCTCTCCCCCTGCCCCCCTCCCCCACCCCCACATCTCTGGGCACTCCTGTCCTTTCCAGTTACAGGGGAGTATCAACAAGCACCATCCTGCACTAACGCTCCTGCCCCCAGGAGCCCATTGTACCATTATCATGAGGGGGTTACTAGGTCCATGTCAGCCCTCCTGTCTCCCCACTAACAGAAGAGGGGCCAGTATGATTCATTGTCATAATGGCAGCTTTCAAGTTAGGAACAGGAAATTCCACTCACTTCAGCCACAATTTCTGCTCCAGAGCCAACAAGAGAGTCGGATGAATGGGATAATCTCTGGAAGAGTGTCAGAAGGTAGACATCAGGGCAAGTTTCCATCACACAGGTGAAATGAACTGAACCCCCAACAGAGAAGCTGCTCCCAAACAACCACTGTGATGTCATTGTATTCCACTCAGGAAATCACCGCATGATTCCTGTTGCCATTGTAACACTGACAGACCCCAGTCCTCGGTGGGTAGGATTGAACCAGGGACCTCTAGAGCTTAGTACATAAGCCTCTGCAGCATGAGCTAAAAGCCAACTGGCTGTTCGCTAAGGCTGTGGAGCAGACTCATTTTATCTCTCTCTGTAAGTGGTGTTGGTGCCACTAGATGGGACAGAGCCCCACACCCAGGAGGTGTGTGGGTTACATTATGACAATCAAACGCTCTCTGTTAATAAAGCCCACATGTCACACAAGCTTTCAGAGATGAGCCACTACGGGCAGCTTCCCTTTTGTGCATCCCATTCTCAGGTGCCTCTCACTCCCCAGGGGTTGTATAGAGAGCCGAGGTTCGGGGATTCTTGTGCCTAGAAGTTAGGCCTAGTTCCAGATTTTTAAAGATATTTAGGCACTAACTCCCATTAAAATTAATGGGAGTTTGTTACCTATGTACCTTTAAAAATCTGGCCTTAAGTTTCTGGGCCTGGGTTTTTTTCTGCTGACCCTGAGATTTCCACAGGAGCCTGTCTACCTGCCCAGCAACTGAGCTTATGCTGGTTTCTATGAGGACCGGGGAATCTTCAAGCTATTGCCTGATCCCTAGCCCCACAGCATCAGGTGCAAGGTAGCTGATTAGTCACAGGAGGAGGCTAGGTAGGCCCAGCTCCAACTGCAGGGACAGCCAACCTGTGACAACCACTACAGGAGCATCAACCACACATTTATAGCTGCTTGACCCCGGTGGAAACGTGAGGGAGTGCACTGCTGCTTGTTTTCTTCACTCAGCTGACCCCAATAGAGCTGGGTCACAGCAGGTGAGTTAAGCTGTATGTACAGCGTTATGGCTCTCCAGAGTAGAAATGATCTTCTGCAGAAACTAGCCTTTTGGTCTCCTTAGTGGACATATAGGAGGCAGGAGGAGAACAATCTGTACATCAGGTTAGGGTGACCAGACGACCTGTTTTAAAGGGACAGTCCTGTATTTATGCCCTCCTGCAGGTGTCCCAACTTTTTCTTAAAAATGGGCAAATTGTCCCATATTTTCTGACTCCTCCCCCCACACACACACATCGGCACTGGTGCGTCCTGCTGATGGTGGGAACCCTGCTCACCATCCATCCACCCATCGGCAGTGAGTGGAGGGGTCCAGTGGCCGATGATGTGGGTGGGTGTGCAAGGCTGGTGGCTGGGCCAAGCTGCAGCATGCAGGGCCGGCCGCTCCCCGTGCTGGTCCATCAGCGCAGCCCCTGCTACGTGCCGGCTCTCGGCCAGCCGGGCCCTGCCCCCATCCCGTTTCTGGCCGGCACTGGCTGCACGCTGCAAGCTGCGGTGGCCAGTGAGTGTGGGCAGGCGCCAGGCGGCAGCCGGTTAAGTGTCGCCTCTGATGCCCACCCGTCTGCCCTTTACATGCTCCCCCTCGCACTGTCCTCTCCCTGCTTTTCCCCTTCACCCCCTCCAAGCCCCGCAGCCCCGCTGCTCCTCCATATCCCCCCCGGCGGGGCACGTCCCGCTCCCAGCACTGTGCGGAGAACCAGCCCCTGGTCCGAGCGCTCAGCTCACCAACAGCCTGGCCGGCGGGCTCCGTCCTTCCCCCACCGCCTCTGGCTGGGCCCGTGCCCCGGGAAAGCCCAAGACCCTCCGGCCTGGGGCGCTGGCCAGGAGGAGCCACGCCCTGCATGTGCCAAACCCCCTACAGCGCTGGCATGGGGAAGCCTCTCTGCCCCTCAGCTAAGCTCTGGAGTGGCGGCGGGAAAGCGATTTCCAGCCTGTTCACACCCCAACCCTGCAGGCTCCACAGCAGCCCCCCGGGCAGGGGCTTAGCACCCTCTTCACTCACCCACCCCCACCCCACCCTGGGTCCTGCCCCCAGGGAGCGCGGGGCTGCTCCTTCCCCTAGGCACCCTCCCCTGCTGAGCCCCCTTTCTGGCCAGGTTCGCTGAAGCCCCTGCAGTCCGGTTCCCTGGGCCCTGCTGCACAATGCAGCCTTAGGGCTTAACCCCTTCCTGCCCCCACTGTAGCCAGGGAACAGAAGGTGGCTGGGTTATGTTGGTGGCCAGCAGCAGCCTGGAGGTGTTAGCTGCCTTTTGACAGGGACAAGCTGCTTCCAGCCACAGGGGAGGGGGGGGGGAGGGGAGAGGGAGAGAGATGAGCTGTGCAAAGACATGAGCCAAGTCACCCCTTCCCCCACCCCCAACCCGCAGCTCCCATCCCTTCCCTCCCACACAGTGCCGAAAGTCTGCTGCTGGCCACATTCTGATGTGAACCCTGGCAGAAATTGGGTGGGGGGGACATGTGACCCAGCACTCCCCTCCCACGTGTTGCCTCAGGAAGGTACCAGG
Source organism: Lepidochelys olivacea (assembly GCF_965140295.1). Classification (NCBI taxonomy): domain Eukaryota; kingdom Metazoa; phylum Chordata; order Testudines; family Cheloniidae; genus Lepidochelys; species Lepidochelys olivacea. The sequence goes on from NC_140415.1 coordinate 132,675,762, forward strand.
AGAGTCGGGTCCGTCCCAGGGGCCCAGCCAGTCATGGAGGGCGTAGAGCACCAGGCAGGGAGGGTCCAGTCAGTCGGTCACCCCCCCAAGTATGAGAGAGGTGTATGGCAGTGTGTGTGTGTAATCTCTCCTTGTGTTTGTCATCCCTCCCCGTCTGAACCCTAAAGCTTTAAAGATAAGACAGAAAATAAAAAGAATCCAGCTATGCAGTATTTCTTTTTAACGGGGGCTCACTCAACTTGATGTTAATTTTAACATTTGTACTACATAGTACTGATTGATTGCCGTTGAACTCACTTGAACACGAGTGATTTTACCAGGTGTCCCATATTCAGCATTGGGAAATATGGTCACCCTATACCAGGTGTTCAGTGAGGAGACATTTCTGGACAAGCTCTTGGATCCCATACAAGCTGTACAGTTCTTGCAAAGCTTGTAATTTAGTTGGGTTTGTTATTCCATTGCAAACAATGGTGGCATTGGCACCAACCGCTGTCATAAAAGAAGAAACACGAATACCCTTGAGAGATTATTGGGATCGGCCAACCATGCCAAGATTCAAAAGGCTTTCCTACTACTGATGCCTCATCACATTCTTGCTGCGCTTATCACTGTAACACACGATGACTTCTTCCCTCAAGAGGAGTCACTAGGACAGAAATTCTTGCTAGAATTCTCTGGAACGCACAACAAAATAATGTGGGGAGGAGAAAGAAATGAACAGTTATCCAAGTGCCCATTGACTTTACAGGTTTGTGATGCTGTCATCAGGGCCGTCCCTACCTATTCTGGGGCCCTATGCAGCCCCCAGGCCTCTGCGGGTGGGGGGGCAGGGCTGGCTTGAGGGGCAGGGGGGAACCACCTCCCAACACTCACCGGTGGCACGGCTGCAGACGGGTTGCTGCACTTCCTGCCACCAGTGAGTGCAGGCTCGGCCCTGCTTCAGTCCTCAAAGGAGTGGGGGTGGGGCTGGGGCAGAGCAGGAGTGGGAAGAGGTGGGGCTGGGGCAGAGCAGGGGTGGGGGCCATGGGGAAGAAGCAGGGCAGGGGCTGGAGCAGCATGCAGCTGTGCAGGGCACCAGGAAATTTGGTGCCAAATGTCCTGGTGCCCTACGCAGCTGTGTACTTTGCGTATGGGTAGGGACGGCCCTGGCCATCGTGGCTGAAGAAGTCCAGTGGAAGCAATATAAAGAAAAAGATAATGAAGCACAATAAAGCAAGGACCTAGGGCTGTGGCTAGTGTATTAACACAGCGATGTGCCTCAATGAAAGTTGAGCGAAATTTTTCAAATTAAATTTTTTTTCATGGAAAAAAATGCAGATTTGGATTAATGGAACCATTTCCATGATTTTGTATGGAACTGACTGAATTGTTTCAATCAAAAACAATCCAATTGTTTCATTTTGAAAAGAAACATTTTGAATTTTTGATTCACAACCATTTCAAAATTGACTTCAATGTTATAAAAATAAAAGTAAAAAAGAAAAACCCCTCTCTAAAATAAAAACAGTCCATTTGGGGTCAAACAAAACATTTTGTTTGATCTACAATGAATGCTTCTTTTCTTTTACCTTTGTCATTCATCAAAAAACGCATAAAACATTCATTTGGTGTTAACCCAAAAATAGTTTTATTTCCTTCTTGTGTGGCCAGAAAACTAAAAATCAGTTAATTTGCACAGCTTTAGCCTCGGTCAAAGACATACCAGGTACATTAAAAGAGCAGTCAAGAGATTAAGGGCCCAAGCTTTCTCCCACTGAAGGTGAGCCAGCTGATGTTGACTTCAGTGGAAGTAGAATTGGGTTCTAAAGATCGGGTTCTCAGCTGGAAAGGTGTTGTACCAATAAAATAAAAACCAGCAGGATCTTATTAAAGGGAAAAAGGCAAAATACCACATTTATTGTGAATACAGAAAGAATCATAGTAAGCAGTTAGTTATAGCTATAACATTCCATTCAATCTCATATTTATTCACACATTCATTCATACAAACACACACCCACACACATACACACCCACACCCACAGGTTCTGCAAGGTTGTTATCATAGTTACCAGCCTTAGAGTTGCGCATGCCAAGCCACTGGCCAGGTGGCCTGGACATGAGGAGGGAGCAGGGCCTTGTCAGATGCTCATCTGATGCTCCTGGAAGTTGGTTTGCAGAATCAGACCCCAAAGTTCTCACTTTTTAGAGTCTATTTTTATAGGAATTTCTTCCTATGCCAGTCTATGGGAATTGCTTCATCATGCTGTTGCTGAATCAATCAGCAGATAGCACATTCCTGACGGCTCCAAGATGTTATCTTGTTCTTTGGTTCTCCCATTCTTGAGGCTGTTGGGTGGATTCCAGTCTGCCCTCTGGGGGGTCCTCTGGTTATTTCCACTTGACACCTTCTTCAGCTGATGGACACTGGATTCTTAGGCTGGCACCTCCCTGATCATTCAGTTATTATCCACACCAAGCATCCATCCACATCCATCCTCTATCTCTATTTTAATCACAATTGTTAATACAAGGAAAGGGCGGGGAGTCTCTGGGTGCTGTTTCTGTTGTTCGAGTATTGCTTTGAGTCTCTCTCTCTGTGAACTGCTTTGAGAACAGACTCTGTCTTAGAATGTACTAACACAGTTAGCAGCTTGCAAGTTTCACACATAGAGGGAGAGAAACAGCACCAAAAACCAAGAGACCTCTTCATTAGTAATACCCTGGAATTTAAACTCTGGGGAATCAAACTCATTTGTGATTTTAATACAGAACTTCTTTAATATGATCCAACATAATCCCCCTTTTGACACTAAGATTTATAATCGTCAGTGTCACTTTCTATGTAGCCTATTCAAGAGAAAGTACTGTGAGGCAATTTGAGTTTGTGATTCCAATTCATGCCACATACATGATCCTAGTGATGTATCTTTACTACAAGGTTCTGGGGCAACAGGCAAGGTGAGGCACACCCACTTTTGAGGAGTCCATTCGGTACAACCTCTAGTGTCCAATAGCTTCCCTCCCTCCCCAGCCCACTGGCTCAAGGTCCAGGGTAGCCAAAAGGATCCCATGTGTAATATGGGGAGTGGGTTAACCTTCAATACCTTTGCCTCCAGGGACTGTTGGTGTGCAATTTTGACAACAATTTCTCCCATTAACAAGTCTGGTTTACAATAGTGGAAACATGTTGCATCCATTCATATTGATAAGTGTCAAACAATGATCTCTTTCTTTTTTAACAAATGCATCAAACCCTTAATATTTCCCAATATGACCCAGAACATTTTGTGTTCCAAAGTAGCTAGTGCAAGTATCTGCATTTCAGTGCATCCCATAGCTATGGCTGTGTAGTTTCCTATTTCTAATATTTTTTTTTCTTATGGATAAGCCATATGGTAGTATTAAGCCATTACTAAAGATTCCATTGGCCTTTTAGGTTACCCAGACCAATTTAGACCAAGTCTACATTGGCATGTACTTGTTTTTGTATCAGGCTGTCCTGTAGCTGGGACAGAAAGCTTAATTTATTTTTAAGTTCCTGCAGGTCTTCTGTATTTTTTTTTTTTAAACACACAACAGTGCTAGCAACAACACAAAACACAAGACAAAACATAGAACACAGAACACAATTTCTATTGTGACAGTAGATTCATGGTATTGGGTTGCTTTTCAGCTGGCAGCTTTTCCTGATTTTCTGAAAGACAAAAAGAACATGTTTCTACCCCTTTTGGGGTGGCAGATTATTGCTTAAAATATTTCTTTTACAAATACCCTTGCTGATTGCAGGCAAAACAGAAAAATTGCCCCCATATTTTCCTGTTTTTGTTCTATAGGCAGGCCAGGTTTCAAAGGCTTTTATCTTTTAAGGGTTATGGGGAAATTATCCCACTGTTTAGTCATTAAATCCCTGAGTTTTCCTTCTTATACAGCAGACCAAGTTTATAATGTTTTTCCTGCTGTGTTAAGCTTTAAGTTTTATTTACAGGTAATAACTGAGAAGCATCATTACCATACGACCTTAAAGGATTTTTCCAAAAATCATACACACTATATGTTGTTACAGGGATACTTATTATCATTAAATTTATTAAAATTATCTTGTTATCCCATGCCTTTTATTTAGACAATTTGTTTGCTGACCAGGCATGTCCTTTATCTGCAGCTCCTTTGTGCTGCTAGTTCTTTCCTTCCTTTATCATTTAGGTAATTTGCATTTTCACAGAAACTTCCTGCTTTTGGATTTAAAGCCATCAGCAGCTCAGAGACTCTATCTTAAAAGGGACACAATCAACTTTCACCGGAGTTTTGATTACTTTTAACTTCTGCTTCCAAAACACACAGCAATCTGAAAAAGAAAACCCAACCTATTGTGGCTCCCTTTGGAGCCCTAATAGCATTTTAATTAAGTAGCATGGTATGTTTGCATTTCTTTTGCCCCTTCTACAATATACCCTGCACATGTTCTGGGGCAAATGCACATTCCTTCCATAGTTTAACTTCTATAACATTATCCAGATCCATTTTTACATAAGGTGTCACTATTTCTTTTTTTTGCTTACAGAGTTTTCATGTACCTTTATCAAAGTGACAGTCTGATTACTCAGAGCCATTTTAAGACTCAGTATTTCTAACATTGCTTCTTTTTGTTTTGTGCACCTCACCCCTGCTGTTGCTTCAGAGAGGCACTGTCTTTTTTTAATTTTTTTTTTTTACTACAACTCTCATCTGCTATTTTGTTACAAAAACAACCAACAAAAAACAACCAAAAAGAATCCAAATTTTTTTTTTTTATATTCTCCTGATTTTGACTGCCCTGCTGCAGCCACAACTTAAAAACATTTTAAATTTTGTAAAGCACTGAGTTACCTTTTAAGGGTTAAATGCCAAATCCCAAAGCCAAACAACACTAATTACCTGTGTCTAGCAAAAAAGGTCTGTCAGTTTTGCAACTTTGAATTAAAGAGTCAAATGGATTTTTAGTGGTATTATTTAAAACAAAAACAAAACTAACTGGTCCTTAGAACTTTACATATTTACACACACACAGACAGATACATACACATTTTCTTTTCCTTAACATCCCTTCCACACTGCTCTGTTTTTTACATCTTACATTCCCTTTATACATTTGAGGCAGTTAAGTTCCAATAGAACCCTCTTATGTTCTTTTAGCAAATTTGACTAAATTGTCCAGTCAAATTATTTTAATCAGATAGTTTATTTTTGCCTGGCTAATTTACAGACATTCCTTTGGAAAAGGGCCCATTTTTCTTTCAGAATGGCTGCAAAGAAACCAAGAATGCTCTAACACTTTTCCTTTTTAACATTTTCGGTTAAAAGTTGTTTGGGTGAAATACAAAGTTTAACTGCTTAATTCCCTCCAGCCTCTGCAGAGTTAACTTTTTTTTTTTTTTTACTCTCTTTTCTCTTTGTAATTATGCCTGGTGGTGCCGTACATAGGACCTTCTCCCCCTTTACCTGCCTCCCTCCAGCCTCTGCAGAGTTAACTTTTTCACTCTTTTTGTATTCCTGGAGTGCCTCTTTCACTATTTTCAGCTGGCTTTGGGTATTTGTAGCCAGCACCTTCCAATTGTCTGCTCCCTTTTCCATTTGTGCCTTTTCCTCTTTACATGAAGACAAGCGGAGGGAAGAATCCTTACATGCCTCCCACAACAACCAAATTGCTGCTGCATCTCTTTTGGCAGCACTAGAAGGTTTGTATATGAGGATATACTGAGCCAATCTATCCTCTAGGTCCGAAATAGTGCAGACATCAGCTAGGGCTTGTTTAGTCCAAGGACTGTGCCCAAATTTTTGAAGGATTTGTTTAAAAGGTGTAATTTCTTTAACAAAAGGTGAGGTTGGAGTTCCTTCTGACTCCATTCCTCCCTCTAGTACTGGCTTACCCTGTTTTCTTTTAAACATCTTAACATGGATATTTCAATCTCTTTGTCACTGCTGGTATTACTTAGCAAGTGACACAGCTTAGATTCTGAAATCATAGCTTAATCTATGCGTTTTTCCCCTGCTACCTTCCCGGAGGCCAGCAGGTCCCCTGCTACCCTCCCAGAGGCCAGCAGGTCCAGTTAACCTATTTCTCCCTGCTACCTTCTCGGAGGCCAGCAGGTCTGGTTAACCTGTTTCTCCCTGCTACCTTCTCGGAGGCCAGCAGGTCCGGTTAACCTGTTCTTCCCAGCTACCTTCTCGGAGGCCAGCAGGTCCCCTGCTACCTTCCCTGAGGCCAGCAAGTCTAGTTTAATCTGTTTTCCCTGCTACCTTCTCGGAGGCCAGCAGGTCTGGTTTAATCTGTTTTCCCTACTACCTTCTCGGAGGCCAGCAGGTCCCCTGCTACCTTCTCGGAGGCCAGCAGGTCTGGTTTAATCTGTTTTTCCTGCTACCTTCTCAGAGGCCAGCAGGTCCCCTGCTACCTTCTCAGAGGCCAGCAGGTCTGGTTTAATCTGTTTTTCCTGCTACCTTCTCGGAGGCCAGCAGGTTCCCTGCTACCTTCTCGGAGGCCAGCAGGTCTGGTTAACCTAATAGAAATGCCTAGCTCAATAGAGCTGGCGGTGTGCACACCAATATTTACAATAACTGAGGTTTTTTACCAATATTCCCCCTTTCGCAATTCTCCACCAAAATGTTGTACCAATAAAATAAAAACCAGCAGGATCTTATTAAAGGGAAAAAGGCAAAATACCACATTTATTGTGAATACAGAAAGAATCATAGTAAGCAGTTAGTTATAGCTATAACATTCCATTCAATCTCATATTTATTCACACATTCATTCATACAAACACACACCCACACACATACACACCCACACACACAGGTTCTGCAAGGTTGTTATCATAGTTACCAGCCTTAGAGTTGCTCATGCCAAGCCACTGGCCAGGTGGCCTGGACATGAGGAGGGAGCAGGGCCTTGTCAGATGCTCATCTGATGCTCCTGGAAGTTGGTTTGCAGAATCAGACCCCAAAGTTCTCACTTTTTAGAGTCTATTTTTATAGGAATTTCTTCCTATGCCAGTCTATGGGAATTGCTTCATCATGCTGTTGCTGAATCAATCAGAAGATAGCACATTCCTGACGGCTCCAAGATGTTATCTTGTTCTTTGGTTCTCCCATTCTTGAGGCTGTTGGGTGGATTCCAGTCTGCCCTCTGGGGGGTCCTCTGGTTATTTCCACTTGACACCTTCTTCAGCTGATGGACACTGGATTCTTAGGCTGGCACCTCCCTGATCATTCAGTTATTATCCACACCAAGCATCCATCCACATACATCCTCTATCTCTATTTTAATCACAATTGTTAATACAAGGAAAGGGCGGGGAGTCTCTGGGTGCTGTTTCTGTTGTTCGAGTATTGCTTTGAGTCTCTCTCTCTGTGAACTGCTTTGAGAACAGACTCTGTCTTAGAATGTACTAACACAGTTAGCAGCTTGCAAGTTTCACACATAGAGGGAGAGAAACAGCACCAAAAACCAAGAGACCTCTTCATTAGTAATACCCTGGAATTGAAACTATGGGGAATCAAACTCATTTGTGATTTTAATACAGAACTTCTTTAATATGATCCAACAAAGGAACTTCATTGTTCCATTGACTTCCGCTGAGCTGTGCTTATTTACACCAGCTAAGGATCTGGTCGAGAGTGTTTAAGGCTGGGATTTGCAAAGGAGGCTATGGGATTTAAGTGCCCAAATTATGTTGAAAAATCAATGGAATTTGGGTACCTAATCTCCTTAGGTTCCTTTGAATCCCAGACAGAGTGTTTTCACTCACACATTCTAAGGACCTGTTGCTAGCACACTATATTATACACTTAAACAAATGAAAAGATAGCTTGCAACTCAGAGCTATTTCATAGAGTCATAGACTATCAGGGTTGGAAGGGACCTCAGGAGGTCATCTAGTCCAACCCCCAGCTCAAAACAAGACCATTCCCCAATTTTTGCCGCAGCTCCCTAAATAGCCCCCTCAAGAATTGAACTCACAGCCCTGGGTTTAACAGGCCAATGCTCAAAGTACTGAGTTATCCCTCCCCCCATTTTCAGTTGCTTGTAGCACAATATTCTTGTCTGTTCTATAAATCACAGACTAATAAAAGGAAGACATCATCTGGTCAAGTTTGTAACTGCATACAGCTGGAAGCTGCTCTGTGTTGATTAATTAACATAATTGATTAATGTAAATGATTGTTGACTTTGAGGCAGTGTATTATGCATCTATTGCCTAAATCCAAGTGAAATCCATTACAAAACTCTGTGTGGCATTAGAAAAGCAGTGCTTGAGATCCGTGGCAGCTATGCTTTTAAAGTGCTACCCAAGGATTGCTATGAGTGACTCCTCCTAGCAAAAAGGGTGAGGATTGGCAGGGTCAGGCACCAGACAGCATTCCCCTGTAGTACTTATTCTTCAGTCTGCTGTTGTGAGAAGCTTCCTGAACATTTGCCTTTCTTCATCATTATTTTCATTCACTTTGCAGCACTTCTTAATGTTAATGTTGCCTCTCAAGTTGTTTTGCACCCTTTCCCTCCCCCAGGTCCCTTCCCTGGTCTAGCTAGGTACTTATATGGCCCTCAGTGGTCTAGCTAGGTACTTATATGGCCCTCAGTCAGCAGTCAATCTGAGCACCTCACTCACCTCAATTACTGCATCTTCACAGCTTCCTGTCAGGTAGGAAAATGCTGCTGTCCCCATTTTAAAGAAGAGGGACTAAGGCACAGATTGATTAATGGACTTGTCCATGCTCACGCAGGAAGTGCATGGCAGAGTCAGAATTTCCAGCAAACTGAAAGAAATAAATCATTTGGCCAGTTCCGGGCCAGTGCCTTCGTCACAAGTCCCCCCTTCCTCTCACGTGGATTTGGGTGCCTGGGATCTCCCAAGCTCTGTTCCTGTCTCTAAACCTGGCATTCAACATGATGAGCACGTTTGAAATTCTGGTCATTTATGTTGACATCTAAGAGGTAACTGAGCTTTTTTTAGAGTAACAGCCGTGTTAGTCTGTATTCTCAAAAAGAAAAGGAGGACTTGTGGCACCTTAGCGACTAACCAATTTATTTGAGCATACGCTTTCGTGAGCTTATGTAAAGTGATCACTTTACATAAGCTATTACCAGCAGGAGAGTGGGGTGGGGGGAGAGAAAACCTTTTGTAGTGATAAACACCCATTTTTTCATGATTTGTGTGTATAAAAACAAACATCTTCTGTATTTTCCACAGTACGCATCCGATGAAGTGAGCTGTAGCTCACGAAAGCTCATGCTCAAATAAATTGGTTAGTCTCTAAGGTGCCACAAGTACTCCTTTTCTTTTTGAGCTTTTTTTGCCAGTTTAGCCCCAACAGTGGGTGCTGAGCATTTATTTTTTGGGCAAATCTGGCCCCTAGATGATAAGCAATGTGGGGCAGGGACCATGTGTTGTTTCTCTTCTGTCTGAGGCACCCAGCATGCCTTTGCCGGGGCTGGAGCACCCATGGGGGAAAAATTGTGGGTGCTCAGCCCCCACCAGCCACCTGCTGATCAGCTGTTTGGCAGTGGAGATGGTGGGTGATGGGGTGGTGTGAAGAGGTGGAGCAGGGGTGGGGCCTTGGGGAAATGGGTGGAGTGGGGGTGTGGCCTCAGGGTGGAGCACCCTCCCAAAAAAATGAAAGTCGGCACCTGTGCAAGAGAGACATGGTGCGTGAGGTAATATCTCGTATTGGACCAACTTCTGTTGGTAAAAGAGACAAGCTTTCGGGGTGACCTGAAGAGCTCTGTGTCTTTGTCCTTCTAATATCCTGCGACTGACGTGGCTACAACAACACTGTATAGCACATGCAGTAGAGTTCCCTTTCAACCTCCCCCACCAGTGCCGGTGACTGTGGGAGAAAGAAGGGAGAGCTGAGGCAGCTTCTATTCACATGTTGATTTCTCCTTCCCTCCCACACCACTGTCCTAGACAGAGTAAAGTCTTGGCAACTTCAGTCCAATGGAGAAGCAGAGAGCTGTTTTTCCTGGATTCCACACTCCAGGTCTGTCACACAGACTCAAGAGAGACACAGTGAGAGGAAGGTAAGAGTTTTATTGCCTTTCCGTCATCTTCTCATTTCCTTTGTTCACCAGTTTTGATTTCGGAGCCCATGGCCTTTCTAAGCAAGGCTAGTTCTTTTCTTCCTGGATGTTTTTCAGCACTTGCTTAGTCCATTAACAGCAAGAGACATTTTCTAGAGGCCAAAGTGAGACGACTGTATACTGGCTCCATGTCGTACCTTAGCGTCCACACACAAATTGCACCCATTTGCTAAATCAGTTTCTTAATTGATTTAGTTAAATTAGTGTGCCCCCTTGTGTAACCTCATAAATCAGTGTCAGAGTGAGTGATCTTGATTTAGTTTAACTTGGTAACAAACTGAACTAAAGATTCTATATCCACACGAGGGGCTTGCAGGGACTTAACTAATCAGTTTAGAAATTGATTTATTTCAGTTGGTGCAATTTCAGCATGTAAACCGGGCCTCTGTTGCAACTCCAGACTAATTGCATCGACTTCAGTCCTAGTTGCTCAGTGTTCAGCATTTCTGAAAATCAAGTCATTTATTTAGTCTCCCAAAGCCATATTTAGCCCTAACTTTAGGCAGCCATTTTTGAAAATCAATTTTTGTTAATTTGAAGAAGTTTTTTCTTGTGCTTTTTCACTTTTCAGCCCCTGTAGTTAGAGCTATAAAGGTTAAAAAAACAATCCAGTAAATGTCCTCTGACCAGTTTAAAATGCAATGGGAAAACTCCCCACACAATAGTAAATGAGCCCATGCATCACCATTACAGAATTAGCAACCGTAGTTCTGAAAAAGGTCAAACAAAGAAAACTACTTTAATCATCTCCGATGGTTAATTTGTATTCCAAATAATGTTATTTCATCAATATCACCTGAATAATATTTGAAATCAAACTAATTTCAACAGATTTTACAGGAAGGAAGATTCCTTTGATACTTTGCCTTCCTTTTGTTTTCTCCAGATAAATTCTTTCTTCTGACCTGTATATAAAAAATTGTATACGTGACTTACACTATGTATCTTTAAAAAGTTTCCTTTAATCTTTTTATCATTATGCAAGGCATTAATGATATAAGAAGGTATTCCCCATGCTGAGAATGGAAATATCACTCATTTTATTCTTATTCTTATTTAACATTTATACTAAATCAACATCTATCGACCTTACACAGTTCAGGGCCATGTTTTGCTGGCTGCTATACACACACATAGTAAATTACGGTTCCTGCCCCAAAGATATTCCAGTTTAAAAGACTAGACATAGTGGGTGATTGAAACAAACTAGTGGATCAAGTTTTCTTTGAAGCTATAAAAAAACAAAATCAAACATTGCCATTTATTTTAGTATCTTCCCAACTCTAATTGGATGTGATTTCATTTACAGAATTATTTTTGTAAAATCACTATATTTAAAGGCTGGAAATCTTTAAATAAAGATTCAGTTTAAATCTTTTAAATCAATTTAAAGCAATTTTTCTTTTCAATAATCATGTCCCAGAATGAAACAGTTTCTTGTTTTCAAAGGGTGTTTCAGTTTGCAAGGTTTGGACTATGGGTGTCTATGCAAGTTATTTCCACAAGAGCAAAGGACAAATGCTTATAGACCTGACAGATCCTTCTCAGGCAAACTGGATTACAGCACATGCGGAGACCTGTAAAAGTAAGATGATATTTTTTTTAAGCTTGATTCTAAGGGCCTCCTTTGCGGGGCTCACCTTGCAATGTCTTCTGCTCACAGTCCAAGCTTCACACACCCAACATGACAGGGCACACAGAGTAGATTGTACAGATCTTCATAACGTGATTTCCCTTCTTTTTTCTTGGTATTTCACTGCTGTTCAAAGCAGCAAAGTTCACAATGTTGACATTTAAGAGGTCATCATTAGGCTTCGGTAGAAACAGCCTCAGCGGTGAAAGGAGGTAGTTCCCACTTCAGTTATTATTTCAGGATGTCTGCAGACTCAGGGAGTCAGCACTGCATCAGTTTCTACTTGGTTCATGTTTCCAAGGTTATCTTTGCTACTACAAGGACTAGAGTTGATTTTTAAAACTAAAGCTTAGATTTTTGAGTACAAGATGGGAACTCTCTCCCAAAAATACCAGCTTGTTAAGCCACCATGAGTCACTTCAGTTCAGTCCCTGAATAATACTTAGCACTTTTACAGAGCATTATGTCTTTTAAAAAATGTACAGATATTAATGCAGGTTTACAACATCTGAGTTAGATAAATATTCTAGCCCCATTTTCCAGATGGTTAAAAACAGAGACCCAGAAAAGATCAGTGGCCGAGTCAAGTATTCCTGGCTTCTGGTCTGGTGCTCATTGACCTCCCTGTAGATACCTGTACTCAAAAATGGAGCCATACAAAAATATACAGATGTTGCCTTTCAGGGAAAGGTAATGGGGAGAAACGAGGCAGAGTAAATTCAAAGACATGGGCTTTGACAGGTCTCAGTGGGAAAGGTAGGAAAAAGCACTACAGCGTGCGCCCATATAGGAGCCAATTGAGCACAGTACTTAGGCATGTGGCTAATTTTGGGGGGAGGGATAGCTCAGTGGTTTGAGCTTTGGCGTGCTAAACCCAGAGTTGTGAGTTCAATCCTTGAGGGGGTGATCTGGGGAAAAATTGGGGATTTGTCCTGCTTTGAGCAGGGGGTTGGACTAGATGACCTCCTGAGGTCCCTGGCATTCTATGATTCTATGAATTTTAAGCACTTTGATTTCAGTGGGATTGCTCACATACTTAAAGTTAAGCATCTGGTCAGGTACCTAGCTGATTCTGATTTGGGGCCTAATGAATGAACAGGGAGATGGGAGTTGGGGGGAGGGATAGCTCAGTGGTTTGAGCTTTGGCCTGCTAAACCCAGGGTTGTGAGTTCAATCCTTGAGGGGACCATTTTGGGATCTGGGCCAAAAATTGGGAATTGCTCCTGCTTTGAGCAGGGGGTTGGACTAGATGACCTCCTGAGGTCCCTTCCAACTCTGATATTCTATGATTCTATGAAAGAAATGATTCCAAAATTATCAACCTGCTTTTCCTGGTATGGGATGCCATTTATCTCCTACCAAAGAGTGGGGTAGTGGATGTCCCAGTGAAATTGAACAGCATTTGTAAAGTTGAAGCTTTAGATTAAAAACCAAATATGCCTCTGGAAGAAGTCCATCCAAGTGCCAATACATGGTGTGTTAAATCTATAGCAGCCAGACAGCTGGAAATGAAAGATGTAGGAATCATAGAATCATAGAATATCAGAGTTGGAAGGGACCTCAGGAGGTCATCTAGTCCAACCCCCTGCTCAAAGCAGGACCAATCCCCAATTTTTGGCCCAGATCCCTAAATGGCCCCCTCAAGGATTGAACTCACAACCCGCTTTTCCTGGTATGGGATGCCATTTATCTCCTACCAAAGATGGGGGTAGCGGATGTCCCAGTGAAATTGAACGGCATTTGTAAAGTTGAAGCTTTAGTTTAAAAACCAAATATGCCTCTGGAGGGGTGCACTTTGCTCATGCATCTCAATGGGGGTTTCTGAAATGGATGCATAGCCTCGTAGTTCTCAACGTGAATTTAGCTTCATAGTGCCCCGTGAGGAGCGTTGTTGTAGCTGGGAGACAAGGTGGGTGACATTAGGGTGATATTAGGGAGACAAGGTGGGTGAGGTGACATCATCTTCAGGTAAGAAAAGCTCTGTGTAGCTTGAAAGCTTGTCCCTTTTGCCAACAGATGTTGGTCCAATAAGAGATTGCCTCATCCACCTTGACTCTGTGAGGTAGGGAAGTATTGTTCCCATTTTACAGAAGGGGTCTGAGGCACAGCAAAATTAAGTGATATACTCAAGGTGCCACAAAACATCACAACTTCCTGAGAAGTGAACCCACTGATGGGCTCCTAAGTGATGCAGGTGCAGTTGAAAATCCCATCCCAGATCCCCAGAGTCTCTGTCCTGTGCTTTTAACAAGGCCAGACCATCCCTCAAATGTTACTTGGTTAAATAAATTAATCTTTCTTGCAGTTTGCTGTGGAAGCCAGCATCTCAGTCTCAGGGGGGAGGGACTACCTTATATCTGTCTCCTATGACGACTTTAGCTGTCTTAGGATCAGCAAAGGTGGGCTCTAGCTGTAGCAGGTTCTAGGCCTGCTCATGGGGAGAAGTGGCCTTTGGGAAGGGAGGCCCTTAAAAGAGATGAGAGCAAATGGAAAGATAGGTTGCATTGGGTGTGGATTATCACTAGAAGAGACTGCAATGGTCTCCATGGAGACTGATAACTCTATGCCTGTGCACTCATTTCAGGATGTGTTTTCAGTAATTAAGGAACTAACATTTTGTTTTGATGTGCATTTGTATTTATTTAGCAATGTTTATCCCTTAATATCCCTAATTTGCTTTCATTAGCAAAGCAATTTGCTACCCGTTACTCAAACGGTGCTCGTCTGTTTCAGCTCCAGATGCATTCCGCACCAAAGAACAGGCTGCCGTGCAAATCCCCAAAATGCCAAATGTTGGTGTGAACAGTGTGGCCTTGGAGACAGGCTGACACACATGCCACTCCACAGTCCTGCTGCAGATAGTTTCCTGGGGTGGGCTGAAACAGCGAGACACTTGATGTCCTTGGTAGGCAGCGAATTTGTCACTTCAACAAAGCAGTAAAAAAGAAACCACCATGAAGAAAAGAATTGCAAAACGATATGCCATGCTCAGCAGGGGCAAAATGTGCCACTGTCCTTTTCAATCATTCGGATGAGAGACTCGCTTCAATTTACATAAGTCTCCTTCTCTTTGTCACTCAGAATCGCCTTGGGGAGTAACTGGCAAGCAGATCTACTGAGGTTTTTTTGTCCCAGAGGGACCCATGGTACATCCCTAGAGCTTGAGAAGTTTCCCTGACTGAAAGCGCAGAGCATGCTCTCCTCTAGTCAGGCAGCTTCGTAACTGACAAGCAGGGGAAATGGGAAAATGTAATCTACCTGGGTGGAGCAGCTGTGGTGTGTAAGGAGGTGGGGTGCGTTTGCAGAGGGCATTGTGGGAGGTAGGGCTCTGGGTGCAGAATGCAGATCTGAGAGAGGCAGGTTGCAGCTTACAGCCCACTCTGGGTTCCGTGTGGTGTGATGCTGGAATACAAATAATAGAATTGTTCAGTGCAAGCTCTCATTGCTTTAACATGAAGAGTGGCACACTAACTAAGCATGCGTAGGAACTGGAATACTGTGAACTTGTGGTGACTCCTGTCCATCTCCAGATAGTAGACCATCTGCAATCAGGTATAGTGCCCCTTTAAGAATGGAGGGAGCCAGAGGGCCCCATTCCAGGGAGTCAGATTGAACACAAACTCAGGAAATGGCCAGGCAGTAAAAGAGAGGGAACAGTCTCGGGGAATGAGGAGTGGGATGAGGTACAGGGGGAAACCCTAGGACATTGTTCCTTTAAGGGCCCTGTAGGGTGGGGCAGGGCTCCTTTTCTTCCAGCCAATGAGGAGGAGACTGTGGAGGAGGGCAATATATAGACAGCCTTCTCCCTCAAGTCAGAACCAGGGAGACACTGACAGGAGAAAGAAGCCAGGGGCAGAGGGCTGATTTCCAACCAGAAAGGGCAAGGACTGGTGGCCTCAGGTGGAACAGACCCCCAAAGGAAGAGTTCTGCATGTGTGACAGGGCATTGTACTGACCACACGTTTCCCTCCCTCTTGACTGTTCTGGGGATTAGCTCTGGGCAGCCAATGCCCCTTCCTGTGGTTGCACTCCACCACGCTCTGTCTCTTTCGACCTGCAGACCCCTCTTGCTTCAGGGACTGCAGCCTCCTCTTCATGACTCGGCCCTCTAGACAGGTCACTCCCCATTCTGGGGGACAAGAGCCCTTCTGCACGACCTGTCTCGGCCATCTTTTCCAGCGCTGCCCTGATGGTGCCACTTCCCCAGTGGCTGGTAGGGGAACTCAGGCCTGCCTCTACTCCAGGTTCCAGTCCAAGGATCCTGTATCTGGCAATCATGGTCCACATTAGCTCAGACCCTGCTGCTTCTTCTCTGGGCTTCATCCTACAGCTGTTGGTCATCGTCCCCGCACAACCTCCCCCCTTCCCCCGGGATGTCCCAGCTCAAACTCCCTACTCCCAGCCTACTTCCATGCAGTCCCTCTCTATTGCCAGCTTCCTGGCTGTATAAGCCCAGCCAGCTCCTCCCTCAGCTGGACTTCATCAGCAAATAAGGCCTTAGCACTCCCTGGCTTTCCTCCAGGTTCAGCCTTTAAGTTAACTGGCCTAATTCTCCCCCTTCAGGCACCCCATCACAATGTGGCAGGAGAATGAGGGCTGAGTGTGAACTTCAGTGTTATCTTTACAGACTTATCTGGGGGACTCCGTGCTGCTTGTTTGAACCATTTTGTTATTATGGACTCTGGGGGTTGTCTGAACCTTTTGTGTTACTAACCCAGATGCCGGGGGCGGGGGGGGTGCTGTTAGCCACAAGGGAGACTGGGTGGCAGACAAGAGGGGGCTAACAATGGCAGTGTGCCTGCAAAGCAACCTCTGGCCACGGGGGGTGCTCTGGAATCGATCACCGCTATACACCGGGTACGTAATGTGGAATTCTACTGATTTTTCTTCCTAGAGCGAAATAGATAGCAAATCCGCCAAAGAGCAGCATTATCTAACAGCAGCTTGAATGTGACTCTTCAGCTCAGGAGAAACTAAGGGAGATTAAAACACGAGTTCTCAGTAGCCTTATAAACACAGAGAAGCCCGTTCTCCCTGAATGGGCATGCTTAACTCTTGCTGCATCTGTGAAGGGAGGGAAAAACAGGCCACATTCTCCTCCCAACTTTGTTTTAGGCCTGCCGATCATGAAAATGTATAGCGACACTGGAATGTTCATAGCTGATGATGTAACCTCTTCACATCAACAAGGAAATGACTAAAGGAGGGAATGCATTCTCTAAAAAGCTTGCAATGAAGGCTTGAGATCTCAGGTTAATGTGGTTTTCTTGATTGAACTGTTTGGGGCAAATTCTTTTGAATTGACTGACAGGGAAGTAGATTCAGTAACCTTTCAGGGTCTGCTTCAGACTCACAGGCATAAAGTTAGGCATACGCTTAATTACCTCACTGAATGAGGAGGGCCTCACAACGTGAGTTTTACAGAATCATGCTTCAGTTTAGAGCTTTACTCTGAAGTTCCCATTCCAGACTGATGAGTTTTGGGAATAATTTGCACTCTGTAGACCATGGTGTTATAAGCATTAAATCCACCACAATATTATTCTGCACAACACAGACATACATATGCACATATTTCAAACCATCAGTGAACAAAGTAGCAAATGACATCATCAAAGCTTGTTTCTGTTGCACCTCGGATATTAATCTACAAGCTACTTATAATATAATCCTTCCCCTTCATGTGCATTTGTATTTATTTAGCAATGTTTATCCCTTAATAATACCCTTTATTTGCTTTAGTTAGCAAAGAAATTTGCTACCCATTACTCAAATGGTGCTTGTCTGTTTCACCTCCAAATGCACTTCCGCACCAAAGAATAGGCTGCCGTGCAAATCCCCAAAATACCAAATGCTGGTGTGAACAGTGTGGCTGTGGAGACAGGTTGAAAATGTTTGAAATTCAACCAAATGTTTCATAGACATTTCACAAATTTTGTCAAAAGAAAGGGTTAACATTTTAACCAAAAGTTTTGACCAAGTTCTCAACTGTTCGGAATGTTTTAGCTGTTTGGAAAATGTGTTTTGTCCCTGTGAAAATGTTTACTAAAGAAATTTGGTTTTGTATTCATTAACATTTTCCTTCAAACTTTTTGGGATTTTTTTTAAAAAAAGAAAAACCACAAAACTGATTTTTTTTTCAGTTTTTGGCTAAAATTTTCTAATTTATAGTTGCGAAAAACCAGGGGGCAGGAATCAGCTTTTGGACTCAATTATTCAATTTTTTCATGAAAACCTGAAAACAAATAAAAATGGACATTTTCTAATGGAAATTTCTGAAAGTCTCTTTCATCAGAAATGTCTGGAACAGAAAGTTTCAACTAGCTGTACCCAGTGCATAAACGTTAAGTAACCCAACCCCTTTTTAAATTGATCTGTTCTGGAAAATTCAGTTTTTGTTGAAGGAAACAAGTGCCTTTTTAAAAGGAATGGAAGGTGATTCAGTGGAACTTACACAGCACAAAATCCCTGTAAGTATATGAGGCATTTTAGGCCATAAAGACAGCAGATGGTGTTCTCACACAATCCGTGCTCATGAGAGGAAAGGAGAGGGATAGAGAAAACAATCTCAGTTCATATGGCCTGATGTAAATCAATGGTTTTATGTCTTTGCCTCTGCTTTCTAGTGATGCACTTCACTGGAATCAAATTATAAGTATCTTGAATCAGTAAGCAGTGAAGGCTATAAAAGGTCTTGTATATGTCTGACCACAATGAAATGGCAAAGCCATGTCAGAGGGAAAGTCACCTCTTCAACAGATTTGTTTAATAAAAATATCATCAACAGTTCTTCAACTGGCAAGAAATTTATCTTAATTGGTGCATCAAAAATCTGCTCTCATGCAGAATGACAAGAGATGCACCAATGAAATCAAACAGAATTGTATTTCTATAACTTGTCACTGAAAAGGGTTCAAGTTTGGTTAAGAGTGACATTCTTGCCAACACAGCCCTAGAAAGCAAGCAAATACCAAGTTATATGAGGACTCATAACTTTGCCCTATAATGCCCAGGCAGCACGTTTCCATGGGCAGTGATAGCCTTCACAATGTCATGATGCCTCCACAATGTCACAATGTCAATGTCACCATGTCAAGTTACTTCTGCCATCCAGCAGACAGGAAAATATACTGCATGCATTGTGTTCACGTGCCTGGATGGATGAGCTATTGGTTAGAATCATAGAATCTCAGGGTTGGAAGGGACCTCAGGAGGTCATCTAGTCCAACCCCCTGCTCAAAGCAGGAACAATCCCCAACTAAATCATCCCAGCCAGGGCTTTGTCAAGCCTGACCTTAAAAACCTCAAACGAAGGAGATTCCACCACCTCCCTAGGTAACGCATTCCAGTGCTTCATCACCCTCCTAGTGAAAAAGTTTTTCCTACTATCCAACCTAAACCTCCCCCACTGCAACTTGAGACCATTGCACCTTGTTATGTCATCTGCTACCACTGAGAACAGTCGAGAGCCATCCTCTTTGGAACCCCCTTTCAGGTAGTTGAAAGCAGCTATCAAATCCCCCCTCATTCTTCTCTTCCGCAGACTAAACAATCCCAGCTCCCTCAGCCTCTCCTCATAAGTCATATGTTCCAGTCCCCTAATCATTTTTGTTGCCCTCCGCTGGACGCTTTCCAATTTTTCCACATCCTTCTTGTAGTGTGGGGCCCAAAACTAGACACAGTACTCCAGATGAGGCCTCACCAATGTCGAATAGAGGGGAACGATCATGTCCCTCGATCTGCCCCTACTTATACATCCCAAAATGCCATTGACTCATATCCAGCTTCTCATCCACTGTAACCCCTAGGTCCTTTTCTGCAGAACTGCTGCCGAGCCATTCAGTCCCTACTCTGTAGCGGTGCATGGGATTCTTCCGTCCTAAGTGCAGGACTCTGCACTTGTCCTTGTTGAACCTCATCAGATTTCTTTTGGCCCAATCCTCTAATTTGTCTAGGGCCCTCTGTAGCCTATCCCAACCCTCCAGTGAATCTACCTCTCCTCCCAGTTTAGTGTCATCTGCAAACTTGCTGAGGGTGCAATCCACACCATCCTCCAGATCGTTAATGAAGATACTGAACAAAACTGGCCCGAGGACCGACCCTTGGGGCACTCCGCTTGATACGGGCTGCCAACTAGACACGGAGCCATTGATCACTACCCGTCAAGCCCAACAATCTAGCCAGCTTTCTATCCACCTTATAGTCCATTCATCCAGTCCATACTTCTTTAACTTGCTGGCAAGAAAACTGTGGGAGACCGTGTCAAAAGCTTTGCTAAAGTCATGGAATAACACGTCCACTCCTTTCCCCTCATCCACAGAGTCAGTTATCTCATCATAGAAGGCAATTAGATTAGTCAGGCATGACTTGCCCTTGGTGAATCCATGCTGACTGTTCCTGATCACTTTCTTCTCCTCTAAGTGCTTCAGAATTGATTCCTTGAGGACCTGCTCCATGATATTTCCAGGGACTGAGGTGAGGCTGACTGGCCTGTAGTTCCCAGGATCCTCCTTCTTCCCTTTTTTAAAGATGGGCACTACATTAGCCTTTTTCCAGTCATCCGGGACCTCCCCCGATTGCCATGAGTTAGGGTGTTAGCCTGTGATTTGACTTCCCTGCTTTGCCTCTGACTCTCTGTGTGATCTTGGGCAAGTCACTTAGCTTCTGTGTGCCTCCGTTCCCCACCTGTGCCATGGGATAATCGCACTTCCCTACTTCAGCAGGGGTGTTGTGAGGATAAATACATTAGAGATTGGGAGGTACTCAGATACTGTGGTGATGGGGCCTGTACAATAGGGTTGCCAATTCTGACTGAAGCTATTCCAGGAGATTTTTGTTCCCCAACATGATGTAATGTCATTTTCTTAAAATAGCCTATTAAAATCTCCTGGATTGCTTTCAGTAGTCACCGGGAGATGGATGCTGATTCCAGAAGACTACAGGCCAATCCTAGAGCGTTGGCAACCCTATTGTACAAGTTCCTAAAATAAGGTACACATATAACGCAAAACCGCAACTACAGCCCCAGCTACAGCTGCAGACGTGCAGGGTTGACCTGAGCACAGGTTAAGAGTGTGGTGTGGTAATGGGGGAAGCCTCAGCTCATCATTCATGTTCTGTATTATGTTGTGAGTATCAGAAATGGGCCGGAACAAATCCCAGCAGTCTGAATTCTGGGGAGCTTTGGATCTGGTTCCAGGTCGGGATCTGAATTTTGTTGCTAGAACCCTTTTCTACATTGGGCCCAAACAAGGACCCCCCCAGCCTGGCCTTCTGTCCCCAGATGCCATGGTTTAAATGCACTGCTAATGAATGCAAGCTTGGAGTACACCCAGGCCAGTGGGTAGAATACAGCAGAAACTGGTGTCACTGAATTCTTAATTCCCAGTGCATGCAGGAAGGAATTACGTGTGGCAGGGAGCCAGCTGAAGGTCCCACCCTGAGGGGATACCTACAGATCTTCCATGAAAAATCTGCTTTTAATATGGTCACAGATAGGGTTGTAGCTGGAATTTGTTTCCCTTCTGTGAGCTGGTGACAAAATGTCTGTCTCCCTGTGTTCATAGGCTCTGCTCAAGCACTTCCAGACCAGTAAGGAAGCTCTCCAGATTCTAGGGTGTTCTTTTAGGGTGTCTCTCCTGCAATGTTTGTGAAGATTTCAGCTTGTGGGGAAACACTTGACCATTTTTATTATTGCTGCTGTGGCTGCTATTGTTCTAGTGGTCATCAGAACAAGCAGCAATCCAATGTGCCACCAACATTTTAATAAAGGGGTCCCCAAAATTCGTCCCTGGAGCCTGTCTTCTAAGTGTATGCGCAACGTGCTTGAGCTTGAGGAGAGGAGGGGTGAGCAACTGAGGACTCTCTCCATTTGTTTTCCCATTACAACCACAGTACTTTCTCATTCCCCTGGACAAAGAGGAGGAACCATCATGTATTGAAAACCACATCATGTGGACGTTGCTGGAAAGATTTATACTTTGATCCTGGAAATATGTACTGACTACTTAGCATGGTGCTCAGCTTATGCAATAAGACATGCACTGAGATAAAGAGGTTGCAAGAGATCCTAGCATTGCCCTCTGCTGGGACAATTCCCAAGATTTGGTGCAACCTGGAACTCTTGGGAAGTATATTTAGGAGCTAAAGGATGAATACTTTCTGCCGTGCATGATTTAGCAGCATCTGCAGGGCAGGTGAACATCATTATCAAGGAAATCACCGCAGATCTTCTTCCATTTAGGGACAACATTTTAACAAGGGGCTCCATGTGTACCCCAAAAGCCCCTTCCAGGGTTTTCATGGCTTTTGCACTGTGAGATGCTCCAAAAATGAAGGCCAAGGTTTTCAAAAGTGACTAGCCATTTAATTTTTAGCTGCCCCATTTAAGATTTTCAGCAGGTGTTGAGCGCCTGCCTTCTGAAAGTCAGACCTTATAACATGTCTCAAGTCAGGCATCTCAACACTGAGGCACCTTGCTTTTGAAAATCTTGGCTTTGTCTTTTGGGGGAATCATGGTCGCTATGGGAAGGCATGGTGTCCAGTCTATACTTTGGAGCCAGTTCAGGCAACACCTTCAACTCACTCACTTTTCTTTCCAAATGTTTGGAGACTATGGAAGGTAAAGCTAGCTAGAAGGCAGCCTGGTCCTGGTGAGTGATTGCCACGTTGTGTTTTTTGCTTTCCAAGTATATTCAGTTTCACAGAGGAAGATTTTTAAGAGGCCTCCCAGGGTTGAAATTTCTGTCAGCACTTTTGACATACTGTTTTAGATGGGCAGAATTCAGCAATAAAACTGGCAGTAGGATTCCTGCGGGTGGAAGAGAAGTCAGCATCTGTCTTTCCTAGTTTGCTCTTCTCAATGCGGTTCTGCACAGGATCTCTTCTTTTTCTTGGTTGTTCTAGAAGGCTCTCAAGCAAGTAATAGGTAAAGCTTCAGTGACTCAGAACTGCCTCTTTAAGCTGATTCTTGAACAAGTCATTTTCTTCTTACAGCTGAGTCAGAATTTTTCTGGCCTCGACAGTCTGACCAAAATGTCCATGGTGCTGACATGTTAGATTTGTTGTTAAAAAAAAAACTCTTTATCATCCAAGCAGTTGCCGTGGAAATGCTAATGTTTTCCTTTGCTATTTAATAGTTTTCTTGTTGTGAGCTTTGCTCTTCTCCACAGCAGAGGTGGCGTGGTGGAGACTTGGATGGATTCTTGTCATCCAGTCCTACCTCTAGGAGTCAGTATGTGGAAGGGGGAGATTCTTCCAAAGCACTGAACATTGGCTTAACTCTGCACCCATCAAAATCAATGGGGATTTTCACACTGACTCATCATACCAGTTTTGCTGTTTTTATTAGTATATGCACAAACGATCACGTTCCTCTTTGCCCGATCCTTATATGGTGTCTTGTTCCTCAGTAACTATTCTCTTCCTTCATTCTCTCAAAAATCCTCTAATAAAAACATGAACACCGAAAGATGATCGCTTTGAACTCCCAATGTAGCATCCCCCCTTTGGCTGCAGACCATTCTGAAACCCTGTATGTTCTCCTTCCTTCCTTCTGCCCATTGACGGTCCCAGAGGTGCAGAGATGCTGGAGCCGATTCCTCATGCTGCGGCCAGATCTGAAGGGAAACCTGTCTCGAGCTCAGCTTGCCAATGTGACAGATGCATTTGGCCACAAGGTAAAATAACGACTGAGAACAAGCACCAAGTCCATCTCTTGCTCTTTGTGAAGCTGTCTCTGGTACGAGGCTGCCCAAATTCTAGTGTGAACTTTGGGACTTCACCCTGTTCACTTAGCTGGCAAAGGATGTGCACAGTAGGGACAAGTCAAGGAAGCAGACCTTACATTAGTGTAGTTCCTATTCACTATCCTCTCGCCTTTCCATTCACCCCCTTGCACTGTGCCCTTGAGCCAAATGGAGGAGGATTCTATTCCTTATGCAAAATCTTTGTACTTAGGTTTTGTACAGGGGACCAAGATTGGACCTTTAGGCCCCTGTTATGCATGAGGATCTGCTAGCAGGACCCCTGTGTGGAGTCCTATTGACCTCCATACAGATTAAAGATCCACGTGATAGGATCCTGGGGTCGGTCTGGGGCCTTGGGCCCTGATTCAGCAAGTCACATAAGTATGCGTTTAACTTTAAGCATGTATTGAAGTGCTTTGCTGAATCGGGGTCTTAATGAATAACATCAAGAAGAAGCGGACTATTATTTGAACCACTGCTAGTCCAGCAGGATCCCTCTCTGCATGACCTTCTGAAGAGGGCATGGCCCATCTACTCACAGCCAAGAAAGGAAGAGGCTTTAGGGTGGGATTTTCAAAAGTGTTAAAAAAAACATTTTTTTTAATTGACCAAGGGCTAGATGTTCTCAAGAGTAGCTTCTATAGAGAACAACGGGAGCTTCTGGTTACTGAGCACTTCTGGAAAACTAGCCATTTAATTGGGGAGTTGGGTGCTGGGCTTTTTTGAAAAATCAAGCCCCAGAAATCCAGTTAAACGATCCAAACAAAAGCAGTATGCAAAATTTGCTAGCTGGTTGAGAAGATAACATTTCCTGCTGGTTTGCATTTCTCCTTAGTGCTGATTCATTTCATCTAGATATATTACAAGTGAAACAAAGCTTTAATTGCAACCACCATTTTGGAGTTTGGGGGTACTTTTAGTTTACATTGTTAAAAAGAAAGATTTGTCTCTGTAACACTTCCTCTTCATTGTTCTGCTGCTAATAAGGCGGCAAGCTTTATATTTCACGACAATAAATTGAAATCCTTATCCCCCCGTGTGTTTTTAATAGCGTTTTGGAAACCAATCCACTTTTTAATTGGAGTCTCAGGAATTCATAATTGCTTCCTTGTCAGTGGAGCCAAGCAGCCGTCTTTTTCTAGAGAGAAAGAAAAGATCCATGATAGTGAGTGGCCTGGGGCTGCTGTACGAAGAAGAAAATGGGTGGAGTTTCACAGGCGCCATTTCCGATGAAGTCGTGATCTACTGCTCAGCTTCTGAGTCATCTCCAAGAGCAGCACTGCAGAGAAATGAATTGAATTTCTCGGGGATGAGATCTTTGGAAAGGGTCAGATCTGTATTTTCATGGGATATGTAACACGATGGCTGCCACCCAAACCTCCCCTGTGGCCTGGGCTGCCTTTGCAGTGCCCTGCCCCTGCTTTCCCCTTCTTCAGGGTTCTTGAGACCATGCTTCATGCACTCTTGCTCACCACTCTCAATCTGATTTCTTTATTAACAGAAAGTTCCAAACAAGCGCAAACAGAAATAAATCTACCACCCAGCCTGAAGCTGGGCACAGCCCTTCCTGCTATCTGAACAGTCAGCTCTCCCTGCAGCTACACTCTGCAGTTCTCCTTCCAGCTCTGCCCTCACTGATTTCCCCTGACCCTTTATAGCTCAGGAGGAGCCCTGTCCCCTTAACTGGCTCAACTGAGAACACCTGTTCTGGCACAGAGGCGCTGCACTTGTTTCAGTCACAGGAGGCCAGAGGTCTTGTTTAGGTGAACCAGAACATAAGAACAGCCATACTGGGTCAGACCAAAGGTCCATCTAGCCCAGTATCCTGTCTTCCGACAGTGGCCAGTGCCAGGGGCCCCCGAGGGAATGAACAGAACAGGTAGTCATCAAGTGATCCGTCCTCTGTCACCCATTCCCAGCTTCTGGCAAACAGAAGCTAGGGACACCATTCTTGCCCATCTTGGCTAATAGCCGTTGATGGACCTGTCCTCCATGAACTTATCTAGTTCTTTTTTGAACCCTGTTATAATCTTGGCCTTCACAACATCCCCTGGCAAAGAGTTCCACAGGTTGACTGTGCGTTGTATGAAAAAATACTTCCTTTTGTTTGTTTTAAACCTGCTGTTATTAATTTCATTTGGTGACCCCTAGTTCTTGTGTTATGAGAAGGAGTAAAGAACACTTCCTTATTTACTTTCCCCACACCTGTCATAATTTTATAGATCTCTGTCATATCCCCACCTTAGTCGACTCTTTTCCAAGCTGAAAAGTCCCAGTCTTATTAATCTCTCCTCATACAGAAGCCATTGCATACCCCTAATCATTTTTGTTGCCCTTTTCTGAATCTTTTCCAATTCCAATACATGTATATCTTTTTTTAGATGGGGCAACCACATCTGCACGCAGTATTCAAGATGTGGGTCTACCATGGCTTTATATAGAGGCAATATGATATTTTCTGTCCTATTATCTATCCCTTTCTTAACGATTCCCAACATTCAGTTTGCTTTGTTGACTGCCGCTGCACATTGAGTGGATGTTTTCAGAGAACTATCCACAATGACTCCGAGATCTCCTTCTTG
The DNA here is from genome assembly GCF_965140295.1 of Lepidochelys olivacea. NCBI lineage: Eukaryota > Metazoa > Chordata > Testudines > Cheloniidae > Lepidochelys > Lepidochelys olivacea. Next base: position 132,701,826 of record NC_140415.1, read on the forward strand.
AGTGGAAACTGCTAATTTAGATCCCAGTGTTTTCCAATGTGCATTATTTTGCATTTATCAACATTGAATTTCATTTGCCATTTTGTTGCCCAGTTTTGAGTGATCCTTCTATAGCTCTTCGCAGTCTGCTTGGGACTTGACTATCTTGAGTAATTTTGTATCATCTGCCATATTTGCCAACTATATTTGTCATATATTGTTAAAATCAAGGCAGTGTTGCCTACTTCTTCTGAGCACTCCTTAGACTCAGGAGACCTCAGTTCTATTCTTGGCTCTGTCAAGGCCTGCTGGGTGACCTTGGGCAGGCCCTGCTTTGTGCCTCAGTTTCCCCATCTGTGAAATGGGGTTGATGATACTGCTCTCCTTTGTAAAGCACCTCTCCCCTCCTGCCCTAATCACATCCTCCAAGCCCCGCAGGGCTTCTTCTGCACAGAGCACTAGAAATGATCTCGGCCAGCGTTACCAGGTGCAATGGCTGAATGGTTAAGGTGCATGACTACATTCCCGAAAGTTGTGGGTGTATATCTCACTTGATCGCAAACTGAGAGGCCACTTCCAGTTCACCCAGCTGCAAACTGGGTACCTGATCCGTCGGGTTAGGGCAGACAAAGGTGGTCGGGTGTGGTGTTAGCCACTGCCCTCTGTGCCGTGGGCTATAAAACTTGTGTGCCTTGACTGTGTCAGCCCAATGAAGAACTTTGACTATTACCAGGGGATAATCTCTGGTTGTAGCATCTTTGGAAGTGCTACTGTAGACCAGATGCCATCATTTTAACTGCTGCCACTTGGCAAGAATGGGAAAGGGAATTTCTAGTATAGCCAGGACCTTAGCCACCAATGGGGTAGTTTTCTCATCAGCCTAAACAGGGTGCATGCTGAGCCAGGAAAGCTGATGGTCAAAATGTTTGCTGAAATGCCTCTATCCTTATGTGTCACAGCATGTCATTTATTATCATTTATATGGATGCCCCAACAAAGATTGGCCTGCGTTGTATGTGGCAGGGTATAAACACCTAGCGAAATAGTCTCTCTCCCAAAGAGCTTGAATCCTAAATGGACAAGATCAAGGATAGAAGGAGAAACAGAAGTGGAGTAACTTGCACCAGGTCAAACAGCAAAGCAAGGAACAAGAACCCAGGGCACAAGACTGGAAGTCAGGAAACCTATCTAATAAACCACACTGCCTCCCCTAGCTTTTCTGTTCGGCTACACGACATTAATGTAAGTCACAAGTTGGGAACAAACCCTTCTTGCTGCAAGTGCCCGGGAAATAGAATTTGTTGGCTTATTTCAGTGCTAAAGTTGTGTTGAAATGTTGCTGTGCTCAGAGCTCCCTTGGAAGCAGGATGCAGTGGCATGAGTTACATTTGGGTCTAAAAAAAAGGGAAGAAAAAGTTACACCTACATTTCTTAAAAAAATGGAGGCGGGAAGTTAGCTTATTTATGCACCTGTGTAAAGTGTCTTGATTGTCCATGGCACTAAGCAGCCAGCATCTGGCACTCACGGAAATGGCAGTGGGGGGTTCTGAGCACTTTTCAAAATCATTCCACTTATTTAGGTGCCCAATTGTGAACGTAGGGAAATCTTGGCCTTGTTACTCATCTAGCACCAGGGACTATGTATTGTTTCACAGACATGTAGGAAGACAAAGTCCCTGATCCAAGGAATTAGAGTGACTCAGAGACATTTGTATTTAGCTTAATGGGCTGCCTTTTGTGAGTGCATTGCATTAGCCAAGTTGGAACATGGTGCTGATTGAAATAGAACAAAATCCTCATTTAAAAAGAAAAAAAAAAAAAAGGAATAGCGTGTGCACCAGAATATGAACGGTGAGCCATCAAGCTAGAATGCTTTGTTATAATTTAATACCCACTTCTTGGTGCTTCCCAGCATTAGTTAACACATTTAACATGGTGCTTTTAAATTACAGTAGCTGCATTTTCACTAAGGAAGGGAGCATTTGGTTTAAATTTGGTCCTAATACCCCCTCCTGTGGCCAAAGGGACATGTGCATGTAAATATATAACATAACTATGGCAACAATGGAAAACACTATTTTAAAGATATTGTGACCAAGAGGATGTAGCCCTTATTGGTACTACTCTCTGTAAATTTCAGTTTGTTAGGGGAAATCAAACAAGAGCTGGCTTCTGTCCAAATGGCTGTGGTGTTCTTACAGAAAAATAAAGAGATTACTCTTGTTCCATGCCTAAAGCTCTGACCAGCTTACATTAAGTACATATTTTTGCCTCCCGTAACTCTATAGCTTCTCTTCTTGAGTCCAACACCTGCTTTGTATCTCCATAGTTCAATCACAACTTCTTGTGACCTCTTCAAACTTTCCATATAAATAAATCTGACTGGGGATGCATGTTTTTTAAGAAAATCAGTTGTAATTCAGCAAAACTGTGAGTTATTTTGCATATGTCTTTGGGTCCACATCCTCTCTCACTGATTCCAGTCGGAATGATGGGGCCAGTCTTTTCCGCATTGGTGTCGGTGGGAGTATTTGCTCTTTGATGTTGGCGAGGAAAGGATCAGGCACTATGTGTGAGTGTCTGTTACCTTGTCTCAGCTCGTAACTTAGAAAGGAGGTAAGGGTCATTCTGTAGGTAATAACAAATAGAGAGATACCTTATTATTGTTTATACTGTGGTAGGGCCTGCAGGCCAGACCCCATTGTGTGCTGAGTCATCCCACTTATTTCTGAGCCTGTTTATGCCTGATGAGTCATCCCTGAACCAGAGATTGTGATGAGCAGGGATCCTAGTTTTCCGTGATAAAAAAACACAAATGATCAGATGAAAAAACATACAAAGCCACGTTTTTCCACAATTAAAACGAAACACTGACCTTTAGTTTCTCTAGCCACACCACAGATAGGTATCAGCGGAACACAATGTTTTACTGAGATGTTTACCATTTTTGAGCGGACACTGCCCCGAGCCCTGCCCATTCTTCTGATGGTCCAGTCTGGCTCCAGTCCCAATTAGATCGGAAAATTAGGGTTCCACTGTATATGTTTTTATTTTTTTGCAAAATGTAAAAACTAAAGAGTCTTTGTAAAAAAGCAAATTCCGTGTTTTTCCATGGCAAACAGATTTCTAGGATCTCTGGTGAGAGTCCTCAGAGGCATTTACCTGCTGGGCTTGTAATAGGCCCCATGTCATTCAGTCAGGGTTTTGCCAAGCCATAGGCAAGGACTCATCCAGGGGATCCAAAGGCAGGTATGTTGCCGGCACCCAGTGCCGAGAGGCTGAACAACAGCTGGAGTGGTTCGTTACCCGGTGTGCTGCACCCAATAATCACAACGGGGTGGAGAAGCAGAAAAGTTTATTTGAAGCTTCAAAAAGGTACAGGGAGAATAAAATCTCAAATCCTGCACAACAGAGCAGGAAGTTACACAGGCTTTTATACATCCTTTTTCCCAGCATACTTATCCAATAGCAAGCTGCTCCAAGTATCCATATAGCCAGCCAATCCAGTTCCCAGCTAGTTCCCTGATTCTCTGTATCATTTGTTAAACTATACATAAAGCTGCTTTATTCAGCATTGTTCTTCCATATCTCCCCTGTTTGGCCTTGCTTAGTTTCAGGCAGTCTGACTCTGCAACATACTGTTGCAGATTCTCAGCATAACTGCTGTGTGTGCCTCCAGGCGGGGGGGCCAAGGACACTTGGGCCTAGCACGCAGAGCTGCTGCGAGTGCCTCCAGGCGGGGGGGGGGGGGGGCAAGGACACAGGGGCCTAGTGCGAGGGGGCTTCATCGACACTTGTGGTCTTCCATCCCCTCGAGTTACCTAGTGGCCATGCCCCAGTGTTCCCAACAACTCCCCCCTTTGAGAACACTCAACAGCCTTGGCTCTGAGTTTTCTCACTTGGGCTACTTATTTCTTTACAATAGGACTTTGCATAAGCACTTTGTGATAGCCCTGAAGAGAATGACTTATTAACTTTTGCAAAAGGGCCCTGACACATGATACTGCACAGCATAATACCAGTAATACAAGCAGTACAGGAAAGAGAAGTTTCAATAGCAGGCTAAATAAACCACCAAGCCAAGACGACAAACCCCAGCCCGCTATTTGTGTCTTTTAAACAGTAGCTTTAGCCCGAGATCGTCACTAGATGAGGAGTCAGCAGGTTGGACGGTCCACTGTTCTGCTGACGAGGGGGCAGGTACTGCCTTCAGACGAGAGTGATGGATCCAGTTCTTGTGTCCCTCGATCTTTGCCGCTGTATGGGAGATCAGCAGGACGGTATAGGGTCCTTTCCACTTTTCCTGGAGAGGCTCGTCTTTCCAGGTGCGAACAAGCACAGAGTCACCGGGCTGTAAGGAGTGGACGGGAGAGTCCAAGGGGAGAGGCTGGGAATCCTTGGTATACCTGTGAAGAGACAAGAGAACAGCAGACAGGGAACACATATACTGAGACAAAAAAACATTACCCAACTCCCATTCCCCTGACAGAACCGGGGTGCCATTCATGGGCCATGCCCTTCCAAACATAATTTCAAAGGGACTGAGCCCTAATCTACCCTTTGGGAGAACGCGGGTACGGAGTAGGACGAGGGGCAAAGCATCAGGCCATCGCAGTGAGGCTTCTTGGCACACTTTTGAGAGATGCCGTTTAAGGGTCTGATTGGTACGCTCCACTACCCCACTGGCTTGCGGTCTCCAGGGCGTATGGAGTTTCCAGGGGATCTGTAAGGCATGTGAGATGCTTTGAATGATTTTTGACGTGAAGTGTGTCCCGTTGTCAGATTCCATCCACAGGGGGAGTCCAAAGCGAGGAATGATCTCCTTAACAAACTTGAGGGCCACTGTCCTGGCAGTGCAGTTACGGCATGGGAAGGCTTCTGGCCATCCGCTGAACCGATCCACTATAACAAGGAGATATTTGAACCCTTGGGTCCGGGGAAACTCGGTAAAGTCTATTTGCCTCACTTGTCCGGGGCCCGGAGTGGGTTCTAGGGCAGCTGGTGGCACAGGATGTCCCGGTCGGGGGTTATTTTTTTTGGCAGACTAAGCAGTCCGCTTGTACCTGGGCAGCCAGGGGTCGGAGTCCGGAAGTGATAAAGTATTTTCCCATTAGCTGGATAAGTGCTTCCCTGCCAGCATGAGTGGTTTGATGTAGTTTCTGCAGCACCGGCCGGATTAGGCCCTTTGGTAAGAGGACCTTCCCTTCTGGGGAATGGAGCCATCCCTCCTTTTCCCAGAGACTGAGTTTGTCGGTTAGCTGTCTCTCCTCCCCAGAGTACTGAGGGGTTGGAAGCTCCCCTACTGATGGGATAAGGGCATGCATATGGGCGTTCTCAGCCTGAGGGGATGGCAGGGTGGCAGCATGCTTAGCCTCTCTGTCTGCCCGGGCGTTACCTCTGGCCACATCTTGATCCTCCCTTTGATGGGCTTTACAGTGTACCACCGCCACTTCCGAGGGGAGTTGTACGGCTTCTAGGAGCCGGAGGATTTGGGGCCCGTACTTGACTGGGGAGCCTTGGGCTGTCAGCATTCCCCTTTGCTTCCATAGGCCAGCATGAACATGCAGCACCCCAAAAGCATACTTTGAATCAGTAAAAATGTTGACCCGCTTTCCTTTTGACAGTTCAAGTGCACGGGTCAGGGCTATTAGTTCGGCAAGCTGGGCAGAGGTCCCAGCAGGCAAACCTTCAGCTTCCACAGTGTCATGGAGGGTCACAACAGCATAACCCGCCCTCCTTTGCCCATCTATTACAGTACTGCTACCATCAGTGTACCACTCATAACCTGCATTTGGGAGGGGTGCATCCTTTAAATCCGGACGGCTGGAGTACTGGACATCTATGATCTCTAAACAGTCATGTTTCTGTTCCTCTGTTTCTGGCAAGAGAGTGGCTGGGTTAAGGGAGGGGCAAGGCTGTAGGGTGACTTCAGAGTTCTCTAACAGCTTAGCCTGGTACCGAGCAATCCGAGCCTGGGTGAGCCAGAGCCCTCCCTTTGCATCCAATAAGGCTCGGACCATATGGGGAGTATAGATTTGCATAACCCCTCCCAATGTTAGCTTCTCGGCTTCCTCAAGCACTAGGGCAGTAGCTGCGACCGCCCGTAAACATGCCGGCCAACCCTTTGCAACCTGATCCAATTGCTTAGAAAAATAAGCCACAGGACGCTTCCATGCTCCTAACAGCTGTGTGAGCACTCCTAGGGCCATCCCCCTTCGTTCATGTGCATACAACTGAAACGGCTTAGAGAGATCCGGCAGGCCCAGAGCCGGGGCTTCCATCAATTTTCTTTTCAGGATTTTAAATGCCCTGTCAGCCTCTGGGGTCCAATAGAAGGGGTCATGATCTGCTCCTTTTACACAGTCGTACAGGGGTTTAGCCCACAGTCCAAACTCTGGGATCCATATTCTGCAAAAGCCTGCCATACCCAGAAATGCCCTGAGCCGCTTACGGTTACTTGGGGTAGGAACTTGACAGATAGCTTCCTTTCTTTCGCTTGAAAGCTGACGCTCCCCTTGCCGTATGTGAAACCCGAGATACCGTACCTCTGGGAGGGCAATTTGAGCCTTACTCCGTGCTACACGATATCCCCGAAGTCCAATAAAATTCAGGAGGCTCACGGTGGCTTTAAGACAGGGTTTTTGGCCCACAGTGGCAATTAACAAATCATCTACATACTGCAGAAGGAGAGCCTCCTCATTATCCCACTCCTGTAGGTCCCTGGCCAGAGCCTGGCCAAAAAGGGTGGGAGAGTTTTTAAATCCCTGGGCCAACACTGTCCAGCAAAGTTGCTTTTTAACCCTTTTTCGGTCCTCCCACTCGAAGGAGAAGATCTCCTGTGATGGGGTGGCAACTGGGATGGTAAAGAAAGCATCTTTCAGATCAAGGACTGAAAAATGGGTATACTGTCCCCCTATAGAAGCCAATAAGGTGTACGGGTTAGGGACAAGAGGGTGCAGAGTCTTAACCCGTTCATTGACTGCCCTTAGGTCCTGTACCAGCCGATACGTGCCATCAGGCTTCTGTACGGGTAGAATGGGAGTGTTCCAGGCTGACTGACATTCCCGGAGAATACCATACATTAGGAATCGATCTATAGTTTCCTGTAAACCTTCTCTGGCTTCCCTCTTGATTGGATACTGTTTTACTTGCACTGGGCCTTTCCCTGGTATGAGCTGAATAGTAATAGGGGTCTGGTGGGTGGCCTTTCCTGGAATCCCTGATGCCCACACGAGGGGGTACACCTGGTTTTCCCACGGGCTCCATTCTGGGGCTTGCATGGCTGAGGGCTCAACTGCAAGGGTCATGATCCAGGCATTCTCAGGGGGTAAGGTAAGGGTTATTTCGTCCTCAGTAAAATGCAGGGTGGCACCGAGGCGACAAAGTAGATCCCGTCCCAGCAGAGGGGTTGGACACTCAGGGAGGTATACCAGCTTGTGGGATATAGTCCTGTCTCCCAAAGCACATTCCGCTGGGGCATACACTGGGCACTTGGTGTCCCTGCCTGTGGCTCCCACCACAGTAAGGGAATCTGCTACTGGCAACTGAAGAGGCTGATTTACGGCAGTTCGGGCCACTCCAGAGTCCACTAAAAAATCTATTTCTGAGCTTCCCACCCGCATCTTTACTCGGGGTTCCGGGGGTAGGGTGGTCCGTCTCCCCTGACACCCCTATTCCTGCTCCACCATCGCCATCATAGGGGCACCCCCCTTTTCTTTCCTCTTTGGGCACTCATTTTTCCAGTGTCCCTCCTGTCGACACAGGGCACACTGGTTGCGACCCAGTCGTCTCTCCTGCAGGCCCGGACGGTCGCGTCCACGGCCCCTTCCTCCCCGGCCACTTCTCTTAGTGCCGGCCTGTACCGCTGTTACCATCAATCTCACTTGCTTTCTCTCCTTCTCTGTCTCTCTCAGACTATAAGCTCGGTTTGCAGTCTCTAAAATTTGTGCCATGGTCATACCCATTAAATCCTCCTTTTTCTGTAACTTTCTCTTAATATCAGGGGATGCTCTGCTCGTAAAAATTCCCTTAATAATTGACTCAGTTGCCTGATCATCGGGGTCTGCATTAGTGTTCTGTCGAATGGTGTCCCGAATACGCTGTAGAAAGGCCCCTGGGCTTTCTTTTAAATCCTGCATTACTTCATATGGCTTTGCCCAATTATTATGTCGGACAGCCGAGTGACGGAGTCCATGCAAAAGCAACTCCTTATAGGAGGTAAGGCGGGTCATATCCCCATGATCATTTGGATCCCACCTGGGGTCTGCTCGGGGGACTTGTGCATCCGGGTCAGGGACATTAATACGATCCCGGTCGTACCGTCTCTGTGCCTCCTCCCTTGCCTTGGACACAACCTGTTGTCTTTCAACCTCAGACAATAGGGTTCGCAGGAGGACGTTACAATCATCCCAGTCCGGCTTGTGACTACTGAGGCACCCCTCAAAGACTGATATAAACCTGCTTGGGTTGGTGGAAAACTCTCCTGCCTGTGCTTTGAAAGCAGCCAAATCCACAGGATTAAAGGGCACATGAGTATAAACCTGCATAGTTGTGGCAGGACGCCTGTCTGATCCAGACCGGGCGACTTTAGTTTCAGTGATTAAGGGGTATAGGCCAACCATTGGGGACTTACAAGGTGTGGGTGTAGGGGCCGAAGGGGACACCGGCTCTGCCATTACAGTGGGGGTGGGGGTCTGGGGACTAACATTAGCTGCTACCAAATCAGTTGGAGTCAGATTACAGCGCTGTAAAATATCTGGTCGAGTACATAAAGTCAGAAACAAATGCGCATACATATGTTCATTCCATTTCCTTGTTCTCTGACAGAACAGGAGTAACTGAAGGATCGTGTTGTAATTAATTGACCCTCCTGGTGGCCACCACTCCTGGTCCTCTAGTTGATATTGAGGCCAGTCAACTGTACAGAATCGTTTTAATTGGCTCTTAGTCATCGGATCCGCACCAAATACCTTCCAGTTTGCTAGAATGCACTCTAGGGGCGTACACCGTGCCCTAACCTCTGAGCTCTGTCCCTGTCCCATACCTACAGGGTAACTCTGGGCGTCCCCAGGTTCCAACAGAGCATATAATCCGGATTTTAAAAGGATCCTACCTGATCCAAGGAACCGGTTCTTCACCGTGGTCCACAACAGCTTCTCCACTATATGAGTGCGTTGCACCATTGTGCCCTCTGGGGTCGATCAAATCGCGTCTCCTCCGAGGCCCCCGATGAACTCACCGGTGCGCGCTGGGCGTCGGTTCTCGCCGCAATCCTCGACCTCCAGGAGGGGTCCGGGCAAGGCTAAATTGCAGCCTCGTCGCCCACCCAGGGACGCCAAAAGCTGTTGCCGGCACCCAGTGCCGAGAGGCTGAACAACAGCTGGAGTGGTTCGTTACCCGGTGTGCTGCACCCAATAATCACAACGGGGTGGAGAAGCAGAAAAGTTTATTTGAAGCTTCAAAAAGGTACAGGGAGAATAAAATCTCAAATCCTGCACAACAGAGCAGGAAGTTACACAGGCTTTTATACATCCTTTTTCCCAGCATACTTATCCAATAGCAAGCTGCTCCAAGTATCCATATAGCCAGCCAATCCAGTTCCCAGCTAGTTCCCTGATTCTCTGTATCATTTGTTAAACTATACATAAAGCTGCTTTATTCAGCATTGTTCTTCCATATCTCCCCTGTTTGGCCTTGCTTAGTTTCAGGCAGTCTGACTCTGCAACATACTGTTGCAGATTCTCAGCATAACTGCTGTGTGTGCCTCCAGGCGGGGGGGCCAAGGACACTTGGGCCTAGCACGCAGAGCTGCTGCGAGTGCCTCCAGGCGGGGGGGGGGGGCAAGGACACAGGGGCCTAGTGCGAGGGGGCTTCATCGACACTTGTGGTCTTCCATCCCCTCGAGTTACCTAGTGGCCATGCCCCAGTGTTCCCAACAGGTATATAGGCTCCCAAGGGAAGCTGCAGTCTCTCCAGGTGCTGACTGGGTGGCCTGGCCTGGCTGGCTGAGTTCTTCTTTGTGGGAGATGGACGGTATAATGGAGAATACTGAAAGTTGAAGGAGATAGCAGAGGAGAAGCCTGGTCCACAAGTTAGGAAAAAGAACCGGGGGGGGGGGGGTGGGGGGCGGAGTGACAGAGCTCAAAGAAGAAACAACAGGCCAAAAGACAGAAAAGAGTAAAGAAAAAAAATGTAAATGCAATCATCATAAAATCACTAGTTAAGGATGTGGAGATAGAGGATAGAAACCCTCTGAAAGTGGCTGAGTGGATTAAAAAAGTGCTGGAGACCTAGAAAGAGCTTTGAGTGTAACAACAACAAACAAGTGGGGAAACAATAAAGATTAAATTATTAGGAAAACTGAAAGTAAACTGCCAACTGCCTAAGTATCCAACCAAGACAAAAGAAGTTGTATAGGGGGTTACAATCCACATGACTAAAGATAAAGGCATAGGGGTGATGTGCTACTACTCTGTGCTAAGCAGCTAATTTAGCAAAAGGCAGGGGGAGGGGGGAAAGCTACCAACACCTGTGCTAATTGCATTTAAGGGAGAAACCCTTCCGAATAGGGTAACAATAGTATACCACATTTTTTGGACAAAACCATATGTCCCATCCCCGGTGACTTGCTACAGATGCCGAAGGTTTAGACGTGTGGTGAATATATGAAAGGGAAGATCAGATGCTGAAATGTGGAGGGGAGCCCGCCTATGACAATTATTTGGATGGGACACAATTGAAGTGTAGCACCTGTGGAGGAAAGCACAGTGCGCATGTGGGGGATGGATAGCTGCAAAGCAAACACCGGAGAAACAAAAAACCAGTTAAAGCAGCAGAAAAGTACCTACCTATTAGCAGCTTAGCAGTACATTGAGGATGGAGGTACCTCCCTACCCTGGCTACCCCTGGAGTGTGTCCCAGTATACTAAACCAGCGCTGATTATTACTGCCAACAGCCAGTATTCTTTTGCCTTTGATTGGGGAAGGGCACCAGACGAAGATGCCCTCTCTCCCCTTACTATTCAGCTTGGCACTTGAATTCTTTGCCACAAAGTCCAGGCATCCCTCTGGAAAATGGGTCAGTGCACCAATGTCTAGGCCAGAGGGGGGCAAATTGCAGCCCGCGGGCCACATCCGGTCCGCAGGACCCTTCCCTCTGGCTCCTGAGCTCCTGCCAGGGTGCAGGGTCAGGACAGGCTTGCAGAGGAGCCAGCCCAACTCCTCGACAGACTGCTGAGCGGGGCGGAGCCTAACCCCTGGCCCCTCCCCTTCTGCTCCCCTCCTTCCCTGCCTCTCTCGCAGTCACAGTTCCCCCAGCACCTGGGCAGCATGGCTGCAGCGCCACCAGACCTGGTGCTTCAGGGCAGCGCAGTCGGGGGGAGGTGGGTTGCGGGGCCTGGGCCCTGCTGCCGGAGACAGGGGCAGAGCAAGCCACCTCCAGCATGCTTGGCCCCTGTCCCCATCAGCCAAGCCCAGACAGGGAGCGAGCCCTGCCCGACTGCCAGGGAGAGCAGCCAAAGGTGCAGGGGAAACACACAGGGAAAGGACTAAGCCCCCCTTTCCCCCACCCCACAGGTAACGTGGGGCAGGGAGGGTTGGATGGGGTGGGGGGGGCCCAGGAGGGGTGGTCAGGGGGTGGGGAGCAGGGGGGATTGGATAGGATGCAGGAGTCCCAGGGGGCAGTTGGTGGGGAGCAGGGGGGGTTGGATGGGGTGGGAGTTGCGGGGGGCTGGAATGGGGTTGGGGGCCAGGCCACGCCTCACTGTTTTGGGAGGCATAGCCTCCCCCAGCTTTCCCTACCCAGCCCTCCATACAATTTCTGTACCCGGTGTGGCCCTAGGGCCAAAAAGTTTGCCCACCCCTGGTCTAGGCCATGGGGCATTTTGGTGAGGGATGCAAGAGGAGGAGTTTTACAAGGCCCTGGGCTTTCCTTTTATTTTTGATATGTAGCCTCCTCAGCCTGTTCAAAGGTAGATGATGAAGGTAGTCTCTGGGGCCAGGTTTTTTCTTCCATCAGCTTAATTGACAGACAGTCTTGTCTAGTTTCCAAATAATGCCAATGTTTGAAACTCCTGCACCTTGAAGAGCGCCCCTTGTTGGAGCCATTGTCAAAACCTCCCTGAGTTTCCAACATGGTGTCACAATATAATTTCATTGGGAAGAAAGAGGGGGACAAAGGAACTTTAGACACTTAGACCTGGTCTGTGCTAGAAAATTAAGTCTTGCCTGTGTCTGCTGGGATCAGATCCCTGAAACCACCAGCCTCTGGCTGCACCAGCATGGCCTTTCAGCCCTCTGCAGGCCTCCCTTTCTCCGGACAGGTAGTGATAGGCATACATCAACCCCTAGTCCTCACCAGGGCTAGATGAAGGCAGGGGCTTTAGGAGCTGCAGCCTGGAGCCCCGGCACAAGCGGGGCCCCGCAAAAATAAATCAGAGGCAGTGATCCCTGGGCTGCTAAAAGGGGCGCTCAGACTGCCTGCCCGCCCCGGAAGCAGCTGGCTGCTGGCATGTCTTTGCGGCCCCTGGCGGGGTGGAGAGGTGGGTCTGGACACTGCCCCCAGGCCCAGCACCATCCCCGCAGTCCGGCCAATGGGAGCTGTGGGGGCGGCGCTTACGGGCACGGGCAATGCACGGAGACACATTGTCCTCCCCCAGGGGCACACAGAGATGCGCCAGCAGCCAGCCACTTCTGGGAGCGGCGTGGGTTACAGCATGCAGGAAGCCTGCCTGAGCCCTGCTGCACCACTGCCCAGGAGCCACCTGTGGTAAGCGCCTCCTGGCCAGAGCCTACACCTCGTATCACCTCCCTCCCCACAGCCCAGAGACCCCTCCTGCATCCAAACTCCCTCCCAGACCCTGCAGCCCCTCCTGCATCCCAATCCCGTCCCTCAGCCCCCTCCTGCACCAAACTCCCTCCCAGGAAAAAGGCTTGTATACAGGGGCCCCACAAAATCTAATAGCTCCGGGCCCACAGGAGAGTTAATCCGGCCCTGGTCCTCGCAGGGTTCTCTGCAGGGTCCAGCCCCTGTTCCACTGAACACTCACACTCCTAAAGTGTCATTTGAATTTGCTATCCTTCATTTGTTCATCCATACATCGTGAATTTGTCCCTTGTTGATAGATTCTGAGAAGAGGTGAATAGATAGTTCTTGTACCATACTATTATTTGTACCCTTCTATCATGAGGCACATGGGAAAGGTGCCCCCTTCCTTTTTTTCTGAAAAATTAACATTGTACTGTTCAAAAATTAAAGAACTCACATTACAATTAGCCATAAATCAAACTAAGTCCCCAAATGTCATAGCTTTAAAAAATCATTCATGAAAGAATTAAGAATATAAGAACATAAGAACGGCCATACTGGGTCATACCAAAGGTCCGTCTAACCTGGTGTCCTGTCTTCTGACAGTGGCCAATGCCAGGTGCTTCAGAGTCAATGAACAGAACAGGGAATCATCAAGTGATCCATCCCCTGTCACCCATTCCCAGGTTACTGGACTTGCTGAATGTTTGATGTTCCTCAGTCTACTTGTATGAGTCTGTCCAATAGATTAGAAAATTATTTAACAGACCATTTTACTATTTACTTTCCTTGATGAACAAATATTTCATTATGTCATTGTTTCCAGCACTCTCATCACAGGGGAAATATCACATGACTGGACTGTTGTCTAGCACAGGTGTTTTATTAGTGTTTCCCAGGCACTGGCAGGTCGAGTGCTGCACGGAACAATAGACCAATCTGTTGGGAAGGAGATGAGTTTTTGTGCTGGAATCAAGGAAGCCAGACAAGAAGACCAGTTCCTAGGGCTAAAGGAGTTTTGTGTCAAGTAATCAAAGTACTCAGGTGGGCAATGAGTGGTGATGACTCCCTGTACTTGATTAAGGCCCTGATGCAGCAAGGTGTGTAAGCACGTACCTAACTTTAAGCATGTGAGTAATCCCTGATCTTGCTCCCACTGAAGTCAACAGGAGCATAATCAAAGACACATACTGTAGGCATTGCAAATGAGAAGACAACTTATGCCTCTGGCTCATGTTCTCTGCTGTCCAGCTGTGTCTGTATCTGTCAGCATCACTTAGTTTGCCTGCCAGGTTACCATCTCCACTTTCCCGCTGCTCTGTGTGGGCTTGTAAATAACCTCTTGGTCTGGATTCTGATGCAGTTTCTTTACACAGCCAGGCAGAGTGTGTTCATTTGGGGTAGCTCAGAGGATCACATTAATTAGAATTGGGGAAAAAACTATTTTCTGCACATGATTAGATTCACTTCTAATAGATTCTGTATTAGTTTGAAAATGGGGGAAATAGCACATGACTGGACTGTTGCCTAGAGAAGGTGTTTTATTAGTGGCTCCCAGGCACTGGCCGGTCGAGTGCTGCAGGGAACAATCGACCAATCTGTTGGAAAGGAGACGAGTTTGTGGGCTGAAATCGTGATAAAGGTAAGAGCCTGATTCAGCGAGGTGCTTTACATTGGAAAGCTGCATTAACCTTTCAGTGCAATGCAAAAGGGGTCAAGGCTGGAAACGATGTAAATAACGTCAAAGAATCACTCTTAGCACATATTATTACAGGTATTCTATATGGCCACCTTGTATTGACAATTTATTCCATCTCCTTTAATGAGATTCTTTCTGAAGTGCTCTTTCTATACGGAATAGAAGATGAAGCAAACACAGACTGTCAGAATGTCTTAATCGTGGACACTGATAGATGTTGCATTTTCCTGCAAAAAAAACAAAAAACCCCAAAAAACAAAACAAGTGAATTTCAAACTTCAAAAACTTCCAAGGCTTGTACATTTAGAAAACGAATAAATATAAAACCTAAAGTGAGAATCTATCCTCTGCCGACAGTACAGCTTTGCTAGAACATTACAGAGAGAAAAAGTAAATGTACAGTTACATTACATTAGGGGTGGCCATGCATCATCATCATTATATATGTAACCCCTATGGTGTGGCTCTCTGTCTTCCACGCTGAGCTTTGTCTAGATCTCGGTCTGTTAGCTCACGCAATTCTGGTGTGCCTTTTGATGTAGAGATTCGAGGTTCAATCCTGGCACCCCACAAGCAGCAACGCGTTACACACGGGTCGTACTATTCCTCTTCCACTGTGGCAGATACAAAGACGCATTAAACATTCTGCATGGTGACCAGAATCATATGGGGTGACTGAATATTAAAAGCCTTTATAAAAACACCTTATAAAACAAAGCTTTTACCAATCACTGAAAGCAATAGTTTCAGGAGAAAAACACAATGTACAGTCACAATTTCACGTCACACAATGTACAGTCACAATTTCACAAGTTCACTACTCAGTGTTATTAATGAATCATAGAATCATAGAATATCAGGGTTGGAAGGGACCTCAGGAGGTCATCTAGTCCAACCCCCTGCTCAAAAGCAGGACCTATACCCAATTAAATCATCCCAGCCAGGGCTTTGTCAAGCCTGACCTTAAAAACTTCTAAGGAAGGAGATTCCACCACCTCCCTAGGCAACGCATTCCAGTGTTTCACCACCCTCCTAGTGAAAAAGTTTTTTTCCTAATATCCAACCTAAACCTCCCCCACTGCAACTTGAGACCATTACTCCTTGTCCTGTCCTCTTCCACCACTGAGAATAGTCTAGAACCATCCTCTCTGGAACCACCTCTCAGGTAGTTGAAAGCAGCTATCAAATCCCCCCTCATTCTTCTCTTCTGCAGACTAAACAATCCCAGTTCCCTCAGCCTCTCCTCATAACTCATGTGTTCCAGACCCCTAATCATTTTTGTTGCCCTTCGCTGGACTCTCTCCAATTTATCCACATCCTTCTTGTAGTGTGGGGCCCAAAACTGGACACAGTACTCCAGATGAGGCCTCACCAATGTCGAATAGAGGGGGACGATCACGTCCCTCAATCTGCTCGCTATGCCCCTACTTATACATCCCAAAATGCCATTGGCCTTCTTGGCAACAAGGGCACACTGCTGGCTCATATCCAGCTTCTCGTCCACTGTCACCCCTAGGTCCTTTTCCGCAGAACTGCTGCCTAGCCATTCGGTCCCTAGTCTGTAGCTGTGCATTGGGTTCTTCCGTCCTAAGTGCAGGACCCTGCACTTATCCTTATTGAACCTCATCAGATTTCTTTTGGCCCAATCCTCCAATTTGTCTAGGTCCCTCTGTATCCTATCCCTGCCCTCCAGCGTATCTACCATTCCTCCCAGTTTAGTATCTGTTATTAGTAATGACAGGTTTCAGAGTAACAGCCGTGTTAGTCTGTATTCGCAAAAAGAAAAGGAGGACTTGTGGCACCTTAGAGACTAGCCAATTTATTTGAACATAAGCTTTCGTGAGCTACAGCTCACCTGGATTTGTGCTGGAAATGGCCCACCTTGATTATCATACACATTGTAAGGAGAGTGATCACTTTAGATAAGCTATTACCAGCAGGAGAGTGGTGTGGGGGGAGAGAAAACCTTTTGTAGTGGTAAACACCCATTTTTTCATGCTTTGTGTGTATAAAAAGATCTTCTGTACTTTCCACAGTATGCATCCGATGAAGTGAGCTGTAGCTCACGAAAGCTTATGCTCAAATAAATTGGTTAGTCTCTAAGGTGCCACAAGTGTTATTAATGGGTGTCATACAGCATCAGAGGAGTACTGTCCATATTAACTCCCCTGAAAACAAATTGCCAGATAATATAAATCAATCCATTGACTTAATAGATCTCTACTGATTTACATCAGAATCTGGCCCTAGATTTTTTCTGAGGGTGCTTGGTTCTTCTTTCTTTGTAGCTATTGCAGCCACTTATTTCCTGTCTCCCAGCCACCAGGTTGAAATCTTCCACACTCTGCTTGCAGGCTGCATAACCAGGGTTCGTCACTCTGCTCTTCCTCCTCACTTAATCATAATGACACAGGAAAGGCAAGAGGTGAAAAGCTGAAAAGGTTTTCTTCCTCAGCAGGAAGCTCTGTTAAAGCAGCATGGAGCAGATCTGGTGACGTGTCCGTCTTAGAGTCTGCAATTTGATGAAACACCATTTATTCTCAGAAAATTATGGAAAAAATAGTCAGACAGATTAGTGCTCATAATTTAAGATTTATTATTTGAATTGCTGTCATGGTTACAAGCCCCAGACAAGACAAATAAAAATATTTCTGACCCCAGCTCTCAGGAAAGCTAATGACAGCAACACACAACACTCTAAACTCCCTCTAAGCTGTGTAGCCGTGCAGCAGGCTATCGAGGGCCGTGCAGGCAAGGAGAGGCGCGGAGCTGTGGCGGCCAGAGAGAGGCACCTCTCCCCCAGCCCTGGGCTACTGCGGCGAGAGAGAGCTGGGGGAGTCCTCTCTCCCTGCCGCAGCTCTGGGGCAGCCTACACCCCAACCTTCTTATCCCTGGCCCCACCCTAGAGCCCACAACCCCAGCCAGAGTCCTGCACTCCAACCCTCTGCCCCACTCCTGAGCCCCCTCCTGTACCCCAAACCCCTCATCCCTTGCTCCACCCCAGAGCCCGCACCCAAGCCAAGCCCTCACCCCCTGCACCCAACCCTTTGCCCCAGCCCTGAGCCCCCTCCCACACCCCAATCCCCTCATCCCCGGCCCCACCCCAGAGCCTGCATCCCCAGCCAGATCCCACCCCCGCACCCCAACCCTGTGCCCCAGCTCTGAGCCCCCTCCTACACGATGAACCCCACGGCCCCACTCCCGCCACACAACTCCTCCACGTTGGTGCACATAACAAAATTCATTCCGCACATGGATGTAAACAATTAGAGGGAACATACACTGCAATGCACTGCGATGGGGTATATAGACCCTATGTTTCAACAGCCACCAAGGGGTTAATGGACAGAGCTGCTACTTCCCCACCTGTGGCTCATTATTTGACCAGCAACAGTTAGGGCAGAGACTGTTCTTCCTGGGATACCTGAGGAGGACTTTGCATTGGCGGCAAGCTGGGAGGAAGTGGTGTAAGGCGCTAGAAATACCAAGCACTGGAAGGAGCTGGGGGCCTGGAGGTTGATGAAGGTAGGAAGTGGCCTGGGGAAGTAGCAGAAAGTTGACCTTAGCTGCTTGATTCAGGGTCCCTAGGATGGAATCCGGAGGGGAAGGAGGATGGGTGGGTCTGGGTTCCCATATCTGCCTCTAAGGAAGGGGATGTAAAGCCCTCCTGATGCAAGGGTTAGGGACAATTGAGCCCAGCATGGGGCTGAAGATGGGTCATAAGGTCCTTGTTAGCCTCTATCACCCTGGGAGGGATGGGACCATAGGCAACCTGGCTGGAGGGCTGAGTGATGAGAAGGTGCAAATCACTGCAGCCTTGGAGTGGCTTCTGGGATGCCAGAGTCACGGAGGCTGCTATACCATGCCTTGCTCTAAGGGGGTGCACTGATTAGTGAGTAACCCCTCTCTGTGCCCTCTGTATAGCCCAACCCTTAAGAGTAATTTAGGATTGTAAAAATAAAGAGGAATAAAACTGGGCAGGACTTCCAGGAGTGCTAGTACCCACAGCTCCTGCTGACTTCAGCTGGAGTAGTCTGTGCCCCTCTGATTCTCCATCTCAAACAAGATTTATGGCCCGACAGCCCTTGGAGATAACAGGTTCATTTTGGAAAATTGCAATAACCCTATATAATGACAGGTTTCAGGGTAGCAGCCGTGTTAGTCTGTGTCCGCAAAAAGAAAAGGAGGACTTGTGGCCCCTTAGAGACTAACAAATTTATTTGAGCATAAGCTTTTGTGACCTACAGCAGCCGATGAAGTGAGCTGTAGCTCACGAAAGCTTATGCTCAAATAAATTTGTTAGTCTCTAAGGGGCCACAAGTCCTCCTTTCCTAATAACCCTATAGTGCACCACAGTTTATTCATATGACCCGTAAGTGTTGCAGGCATTTAGCAGCAAGCACTAGTGTTAAAAAGCACACCGTCTCCTTCACATAGAGGTGGATTATACACTGGGGTACTTGGAGACCATTAGCCTAAGCAGAGGCAACTAAGTTAGCAGAGGTAGTTTTGTAGCTCACCTGACACCTAAAATCAGGGGCAATCCCTTGTGCACAAAGCAGAGGGTGCACACCTGTCACCTAGGAAGAGAGGCTTTGTTTTTGATTGCCCATGACTTACTTCCAGGGAACGAGCATATGAGCCAATTCAACCACTGCTCACATGTACCTGTGTAGCCAGGAATCTGCTCTCTGAGAGCCTAGAACAGCAGCTCTAGTCGACAGCTAAGGCGGGATTTTAATAAACCACATTAATTTGGAATGATGGGCAATTTAGGTAGGCAGAATGTAGCTAGCCCTCCTTTTCTGGAGCAACCGTCAGCTTGGCTAACACTCAGACTAGTGCTCCAATTACCACAGGATCGTTAATGACAAGTCATGAGCGTTAGGTGCACGTGAAGAGCTGTGTGCAGTGCCCAGCAACTCTTATCGGTCCTACAAAACCTCTGAATAATGTTGCATATCCTTGAATGCCATCTACTGGCAAATCTTCTCTTGGCATGCACACAGGCACCTCTTTTGTACAGCATTCTTGTCACAATCAGCACCTCTCTTTTATGCCTCAGCTAAAATATGGCCCCTTCCACACAACAGTGCCATGGTAGGACACTGCTTTGGGGCGGGGGGAGGGGGTGAGCTTCTTAATTAGCTACCATATTCTGGGGTTTTCTTACAGGCTTCCTAGCCAAGAGCTATCTGGGCCCACGGCTGCTTCCTTTATAAAATCTGATCGAGTTAGAGGAAATGGCACTTTGGCTCCAGGTGCAGAATGAAGTGGATACACGGAAATGCAGCCTTTCTAGTGTCTGCACTCAGACGTCTTTTCTGGCCGCTCTCCTGCTGGCTCACCCCAATGACATGGTTTTGAAGATTCAGGCTGTGAATCTGACAGTTTAAGAGACCATCAGAAAATGAAGGCAGGCACTAGTCTCAGAAGAGCCTCTTGCAAATGGGAAGGATCCCTGAGGCCTAAGGATAGAGATGAAAGGAAGAGGGGGAGGTTGGATTAGATTGGAAAAGGCAAGTTAGATTTGAGGGGGAAGTCTTGCCTCTCCTCAGCGTTCCTACCTGCAGCTCATTGGCTGGTGCGACTTATTTATTTCAGTTGCTGGATCAAATTCCTCTTGCAGATGAAGACCAGGTAACATTCCAAGCCTACTGCAATGCTGTGTGCTGACTGTCGAAGAGCCCTCTGGAAACCAGGCTTAAAGGTAACACAAAGGTGTTTTAGTTCCTTCAATAACACATCTGCACTCAGTTTTATCTGACTTCACCGCACTGCAACGCCAATACCCTCGACAGAAACCTATGTTGTAGAATTCTTTGTTCCATGGCAGGTAGCGTGGAATAAAGGCACAGCTGTCCACCCACAGGTAAGAGCAATTTGATATTCACATCACAGTATTATACTCGGCAGCTTTTCCTAAAAATTGAGCTGGACCCAATTCCCAGAATCCTCCTCCCCACTTCTGGTGTGGGTCAGATCCTCAGCTGGTACAAATCAGCATAGCTCCCTTGAAGTTAACGGCACTCTATCAGTTGACACCAGCTGTGGGTCTGGCCCTATTCCTTTGTTTAGAATTGATTTGGTTTCTGCAGCTTTATTCCTAACCCTAAATCACAATCTGACGTGGATGACCTCATGGTTAGTTGAATAGCCACCAAGAATTATGAATTTAAAGGGATTTTTTGTAGTTAAAAAATATAAAGAAGGGTGGGATTGTTACATCAGATCCTCGGGGGGGATCTGCTTCAGTGACTTGGCTCATATCCTTTGCTGGGGTAGATTAGTGTGACTCCAGTCCCTTAATTCAAAGAAGGATGGTTTTCTAAGACATTCCAGACAAAATGTCCAAAAATGTGTTCCATCAAAAATGTAACTTTGTTCATGGTGGAGCATCTTCCTGATTGACTTTTACTTTATAGAATTAGAATCATAGAATATCAGGATTGGAAGGGACCTCAGGAGGTCATCTAGTCCAACCCCCTGCTCAAAGCAAGACCAAGCCCCAATTTTTGCCCCAGATCCCTAAATGGCCCCCTCAAGGATTGAGCTCACAACCCTGGGTTTAGCAGGCCAAGGCTCAAACCACTGAGCTATCCCTCCCCCACTTTGAGTGGGACCTTGCAAAAAGTTTTGTTATGCTACAGATCTGGCCCAACTGACTTGCAGCAAGTGCTCAGCACCTATTTAGGCACCCAGATGACATGGCAGATTTTCAAGAGTGCTCGAGCCAAGCACTGCCCTTTGTTCTCAGTGGGGTTGAGGGAGTGGGGGAAGGATATTCTGCATTGTTCTAAATGGGAAGTGCTGGTAGCTGCTATTGTCTTGGTGCAAGTTGAATTCTATCGGGATGTCAGAACAGAGACTGGCATAATATGAATTGTGGGAAGGCCTGTCCCTGCCCTGCCCACTGCTGAAGGTGAAGCATCTGGTGGGATACGAGCTAGCACTGAGGGAGAACCAGCGTCGTGGTGGTGGTTACACTGATGCTAGACATGAGCAGTAGAAGACCCCAAGAGTTAAACTCCGGTAGCTAAGAGCTGGATGGGAACTTGCTCCCAGGCTGAGGCTGTTATCCTTTATGAGGGACTGCAATGCTGCTTCCCCCACCTGCTGTTGCCAGTGAAGCAATAAAGGATCCTGCTGGGTGCACTTGCTGTTTAATGAGTCATGTGTTGAATTTACTGGTGGGGTTTGGTAGCCTTACTTTTTTTTTTTTTTTTTTAAGAACAGCTTGAATTCCTTTTATGCTATGCTTAATTATAAGCCTCTGCTGCTGCAGCAAGGAGAGCAGTATGCCTGGTCCCCTCCAGTTCTGGGGCAGGTAAGAGTTTTCTGCATTGTGGGCCAAGTTTCAGCCATGTCTGGTTTTTATGGCTATCCTGGTGAGAATTTCAGAGTAGCAGCCGTGTTAGTCTGTATCCGCAAAAAGAAAAGGAGGACGTGTGGCACCTTAGAGACTAACCAATTTATTTGAGCATAAGCTTTCGTGTAGCTCAAATAAGTTGGTTAGTCTCTAAGGTGCCACAAGTCCTCCTTTTCTTCCTGGTGAGAACGTGTTTTTATTGCAATAAGTCCTAGCACTGCAGATAAAGTCAGTGAGGCCATAAGCACATTTAGCAAAGGTGAGGGCATGTTGCCTCAGCTGGGACTACACCTTCCAGGTCCAGCAATAAGCATTGTGACAACCTGGAAAGGGGAATGGCAGGGTGACCCAAGTAAATCACTCCTCACACAGCTACTGTTTAGGTTCTTCTCCTTGTCTGTAGGGGATCAGTTCCTTTCCCATTAATTACTAAACAAAGGCCTTTGCCAGATGGCATGTGCTGAGGATAAATCATGCCCTCCGGCATTACTGGGGGACAGTGGAAGATAGGCAGAAAATGCTGACTTTGAGTCAGTGCAGTTTCTGCAGCCGCATCCAGTCAGAGCAGTGGTTCTCAACCCATGACCCAATCAGCACACAGCTGTGGCCCCTGTGACATCCTCAGGTCCATACAGGTAGAATATATATTGTGTGGATGTGGCCCACATAACACATAGAGAGCTGCATATGCAGCCCACAATGATAAATAGGTAGAGAATCACTGAGTCAGAGTTACAACCCTTGCAGAGGGTGCTGGCAAGGTGGCTTAAAATAGGCCCTGGAGGCCTACAGCATTATTGGAAAGACCCAGTCAGAGAGAGCAGACTTTTCATCTGTACATGTGCGGGGCAGCGAAGCTGGCATCGGAGCTATCCTGCAGTAGCCCATGAGCAGGGCACTGTAATACCGGTGCAGCAAGGTAGTCGGAGCCACCAGAAGCAGGGCTCGAGGCTCCATGCAAGCTCAGTGGTTTGAGCATTGGCCTGCTAAACCCAGGGTTGTGAGTTCAATCCTTGAGGGGGCCATTTAGGGATTTGGGGCAAAAATTGGGGCTTGGTCCTGCTTTGAGCAGGGGGTTGGACTAGATGACCTCCTGAGGTCCCTTCCAACCCTGATAGTCTGTGATCATGCTGAAGTTCAACATCACTTTGTATCGTGTAGCCCCCTCTGGCTTAATACCACAACACACGTGGTGGGTCATCTGTAGCAAGGATGGAACCTGGGACTTCTACACAAGCTTCTGTCTAAGCAAAAAAGACCCAGCTCTCTTAGCCAAAGCTAAAGCTGGCCCAGCTACCAATAGAGAGGGACAGAGCACCACACGAAGTAGGTTACAATGCCACAGACTCTGGTCCATGTCCACCTCCACCCGCCCTTATTTTTGGATGGGAAGGGGAGATCGCCCTCGGCCTAATCTGCCCCACCCCTTCCATATATACTGGCCTGTCATAGCTTGTATGAGGCCTGTTTTCCTCCCCTGCTCCTGTACAGCTGTGGCCCTTAGTAAGAGGGATAGAATGAAAGTGCCACCTTTGCCAAATAGCTGGTCTCGTTTTTCAAACAGGCCAGCCTGGAGTTGAAGTTGACTAGGGGTTTGCCCCACCCATGGTAGCTAAAACCCCTGAAGGAAAATTTGCATTGTGAATGGGGAACCTTCTCTATAGCTGAGCTGTGATTGGAGATCCAATGATGGCAATGGGACTGTGTGAGTCCTACAGCACTGATATCATCTAAGAATTCTCCAGAAACCTACATAATTATTTGAAGTGTATTGGAGTCAGAAAAATAAAATGCCAGCTAGCATGGAGTTGAGGCGCATCCGTACTGTATTGTGGATATTGCCAGACAGCTGTGTCATAAGGGACATTAGGAAAATGCCAAAAAGGAAGCCAGTCATAAAAGCTACCTGAAAGCTTGAAGCAGCTCTTACTATATTCCTAGCTGAGTACATCAAATTGGAAAATGAAGAGACACTGCAAACACTGTCTGTTTTAAATGCCTGTCTTCCATTAGTGTGGTGGGTTTGGTTTGAACTAAGCTATTTGTCACAGTTCAGGGCATCCACACTGGCAGGGTTCCTTGAGGACATCTACTCTAGGCTCCCAGCTCCTCAGAGGCCCTAGATATTTATTCTTAAAGAGACTTCCTTATAAGGTGAAAGCATTAGAGAGAGAACCAGTTTTTGACAGTTCCTATACACATGCTAAAAAGCTTGCTCAAGGTCCACTCTCAGTTGTGTGGGGTCCCACTAGGCTAAATTCCTTCCACTACTTCCCAGGAAGAATTGAGGACCCCCTCGGACAGAAGGCTCTGGCAATTTGGTGGATCAGAAAGAAGGCCCTGAGTCCATTTAAATTCAGGCTATTTATCCAAAAATCCTTTCTTTGTCTGGTGGTCTCCGGGGCATCCACTTTGACCAGTATATGCAAGCGACTCCAGGAGGGGACATGTTCCTGAAGGTGAAACAACCTGAGTGAATTTGCCTAATCACCCTCTCTGTTCTTAGCTCCTGGAGGAACTGTGGTCACATACATGCAATCCCTGGGACTCCCCTTTACCCCAGATACATAAACTTGTACAGTAAAATATTACAGGAAATTGCCCTGTCTGGCTGAATTTTGAATGAGAAGGCTTGTGAAGTTCAGTAATAGCAGGACTCTTGAATATAATCAGTGAGTTACCTAGAGAGAGGTGGACTTCACTTCCTAACTATAAAATAGCCTAGCGTTGTAGAAAACAAAACTGATCATATTAACCCTTAGATTGTTGCCACATGTCTCTGTGACTCCTGCCTCTGGAGGTATGACCTGCTCCATTCTTCCCAGGGAGCTCACAGTCTCCATGACAAGTTAAAATGTCAATATTAACTATTTCACTGCTGATCCAAGCATGGAATAGATATGGTCCGTATTACAAAGAACTGCACAGTTTACAGTGAATGGTGTCTCACTTAGTCTCAAGGAGGTGGGCACTCTTTGTGGGCAGGGCTTGGCAGAGTACTCACTTTTCCCTCTCTCTCCCCAATTCCATCTCTGCTTCAGGGATATGGCACAGTCACTTCCAGTAGGAGTGACTTGACATTGGGGATGTCAGCTGGCAGCCAGGAGTATGTAGCTAACTTAGGATGACCAAATATGGCTCATATTTGGCAAATATACCAGTGTCATGCAAGTTGCCTATCCCTAGCAACAAATGTAATCACGTGAGGATCTATCACTAGGCCAAACTGAGCTCAGGTATAGGAAGACACAACTCCCTTTGAAGACACTGTCCGTTCTGCCCACTTACCCTTGTGATAAATTTGCCCCACAGCATCCACCAAAGCACTTCCAACCCTTGAAAAAGCAGCAGCTCAATGAGGCTCACCATGAGAACTCCTTGAAGCCCTGTGCAGTGACATGACTTCTCTTTAGCTTCTGCAGCTGCCGTTTTCTCCCTCTGCTCCGCAGCAGGAGATTGAGAAACAGCCGGGAAGAGGAGTACCAGAGCGGGCACTGCAGAAGACGTATCTAGTTCTGACTGAGTGGCTCTGTCACGCTGTCTGGAGTGGCTCACAGCAGTGAGTGGCAATCTCAGGCAGCCTGTCAAGAAGCAGGGCAGAGACCCCAAACTGTTTTACCATAAAATCACAGGCAGGCCCCTTGGGCATTGCAGTCTTTCTTGCCAGTCAGGCAAGCTGAACTTAATGATAGATAGTCCCTTACACCAAAAATCACGACAGTGTTCAGGTTACTCCCACTCCCAGAGGACCAGTCACTTACTCTCGGTCAATTTGCACCTTAGATCTCACACCACAGACAATGGTTTCAGTCAGTCCGATAGTAAACTATGTAAGGATTTATTCGCTAGGAAAAGAAATGAACGTTATTACGAGGCTAAAGCAGGCAAGCATACAGGCACAAATGAGTTACAGTCAATGGTTCCGAAAGATGACAGTCCTAGTAATCTGTCAGCTCTGAATGTCTTTCAGGGCTAACCCAGGTTGACCCTGGAGATCTCTGCTTCTGTTTCCTAGCTTGAGCCCTGTGAGAGAGCACACAGTAAAAGAAATGAAAAATGTTCTTGTCAGTTATTTTTATTTCCTTCTTCCAGAACTCAAGCTGATGGGACGAGCCCTTTTGCATGTAGAGGTTTCAGAGTAACAGCCGTGTTAGTCTGTATTTGCAAAAAGAAAAGGAGGACTTGTGGCACCTTAGAGACTAACCAATTTATTAGAGCATAAGCTTTCGTGAGCTACAGCTCACTTCCTCAGATGCATATCGTGGAAACTGCAGCAGGCTTTATATATACACAGAGAATATGAAACAATACCTATTCCCACCCCACATGTCCTTTTTGCATGTAGAGTCTTCATGGGCCCAAGGAGGCAATTAACAAAGTCTTTCTATTGTGATGTTCCACAGTGGTCCATTTAGTTTTGATTAGGCCTTCTTGAGGGGCAGGAGACGATCCCTCCTGACCGGGTTCACAGTTTCAGAGCAAATTTTTTTTTTTTTTACAGTTACAAAGCAAATACTTAAATATTGCCTTATAGCAAATGATAAAGAAATTATACATGTGATTAATGCATGCAGCAACTTACAAGCATTTCATAAAGTCATAAACACATTATTATAATCCCAGTCCCCATCTAAACCATACTAACAGACTGGTTTCCAGCAATGAATTTGTCAGAGCTCAGCTGACGCCTAACGCCTTGGCAAGAGCTGCACTGGGTCTGCCAACATCACACCCTCATCACCCCCTGAATGATACGTGTGTAGGCATGTTATTTCTAATTTGTAGTTTCTCAAATCAGATCACACATTTCTATATTCAGGTTGGTTCCGTAATTGGTAAACTATAAATCGTATTGGATTAGCGTGACTGAGAGATACAAGAAACATGTTAGATAACATTATGCTGAGGCATCACTTAACTGTAGATGTAAATCAATCGCCTACCTTACTTCACTGAAGTCAAAACAAAATTAGTGCTTAATTAGCAAGGACTGAAGTAAGAAAGGCTTTGTTGAAATGCCCAATAGGATTAACTGCCTGAAATGAGAAGTCCAACAATACCATTTTTGAAGTCCAGAGTTCATTTGATTAATTAAACAATTACAGCACACAGTACATTTCCTGCACACTAATGACCAGATGGGGAAAGCTGATGGGCACAGAAAAAAAAAAATTCAGACTATTAATCCCAGCTGCTTTTCAAACCAAGCTTTGCTGGAATTACTGTTGCTGTTAAACCTCTTTGTTTAAAAAATAAGCATTAAAAGTCCTATTTTCTTTCCTGCATGAGCACATGTCATAAGAAAAATAGTCTCCATTTTTTTATGAGTTTGTTGTTGAGTTTGTCCATTAAATAAAAGCTGCCAAGCACAATTCCTTTCTTGCTTTGCAACATTCTCTGTGAGGTTATCATCTCCCCATCATTCCAATTAAAATTGTGAATGCTAATTTTTCCTCCATGAATAGGTTTCCCTCCCATTATTTCTAGACTGTGCAATAAAGGAGAGTTGCAGGGTATGTAATAAAAGTTAAGAGGTGAAATAGAAGTATGAATTATGTTGTAACACATGGTCTACAGTCTCTATGATATTCAGCTTAGCCACACACTGCCTTAGACCTGAAACAGGCTGGCGTGACTAGTTGACCAAAAGAGAACCATGCATCTCTAAAGCTACATTTTACAGTAAAAGATGCGTGAAGTGCCTACGTTCCAGAAACTATGCAGCAATAGATTGCAGTATATTTTCCAACATGCCAGTTAATACTGTAAAATGTCTAATAGTAAGGCTTTGGATATTATCTCACATGACCTTCTCTTGAACAAGCTAGAGAAATATAGCCTAAAATGACCCTATTATGAGGTGGGTGCACAATTGGTTGGCAAAGGGTATTTGGAGAGTAGTTATCAATGGTTCACAATCAAACTGGAAGGGCATAGAATATCAGGGTTGGCAGGGACCTCAGGAGGTCATCTAGTCCAATCCCCTGCTCAAAGCAGGACCAAGCCCCAATTTTTGCCCCAGATCCCTAAATGGCCCCCTCAAGGATTGAGCTCACAACCCTGCGTTTAGCAGGCCAATGCTCAAACCACTGAACTATCCCTCCCCCCTGGGAATCCTACAGAGACCTGTCCTGGATCTGGTTCTATTCAATATCTTCATAAATGATTTGAATAATGGCAGAGGTATCCACTTACAAAGTTTGTGGATGATACGAAACTGGAATGGGTTGCAAGCACTTTGGAGGACAGGATTAGAACTCAAAATGATCCGGGTGTTCTAGTGGATCACAAGCTAAATATGAGTCCATAATAGAATACTGTCGCCAAAAAAAGCAAACATCATTCTGGGATGTATTAGCATGAGTGTTGCAAGCAAGACACAAGAAGTAATTCTTCACTTTACTCAGTGATGATAAGGCCTCATCTGGAGTATTGTGTCCAGTTCTGGGCACCACATGTTGAAAAAGATGTGGACAAATTGGAGAAAGTCCAGAGAAGAGCAACAAAAAATGATTGAAGGTCTTGAGAAAATGACCTATGAAGAACGATTGAAAAAATTGGGTTTGTTGAGTCTGACGAACAAAAGCTTGCGGGGGGGATTGTTATAAAGAAGAGGGTGATAAATTGCTCTCCTTATGCACTGAGCATGGGACAAGAAGCAATGGGCTTAAATTGTAGCAAGGAAAATTTAGGTTGGACATTTGGAAAACCTTCATAACTGAAAGTGTAGTTAAGCACTGGAACAAATTACCTAGGGATCTCTAAAAAAGGAAAAGGAGGACTTGTTGCACCTTAGAGACTAACAAATTTATTTGAGCATAAGCTTTCGTGAGCTACAGCTCACTTCATCGGATGCATGGGATCTCTGTCATTGGAGATTTTTAAAAATAGGTTAGACAAACACCTGTCAGGTATGGTTTAGATTGACATAGCTCTAGAGTGGCTCACAGCTGTGAGTGCCTACCTCAGGGCAGACTGTCAGAAAACAGGCAGATGCCACAAGCTGGTGGTATGTTCTATAATTAGATTTCCCTAAGCCAGTAACAAATGTGAACTCCTGGATCACTATAACAGTCTGACCATGGAGTCACAGACAGTCCCCTTAAACTCTCCAGTCTATCTTATCACCTAGACAAACTGGAGTTTGTGATAAAATGCTCTCTTACACATACAAAAATCACACCACATTTAGGTTGCTTCCAGTCTCAAGAGACCAGCCACTTACCCCAGATCAATTGGTACTCCAGATCTTACACCAAAGACAATGCTGGCAGCCAATTCTATGGTAAACTAACAGAAAGTTTATTAGCTAAGAAAAGGAAATGGAAGTTATTGAGAGGTTACAGCAGATAAAATGTATGTAGAGGTGAGTCACAGTTTTTGTAATTCCAAATGGTGGCAGTGATGTAATAAACTGCTAGTTTCCCAAAAGTTTTTTCAGGGTACTCAGTTTGTCTCTGGGAATCTCCACTTTGCATTTGGTACACCTCCCTGTAAGAGTTCAAACAGTCCAGAGATGAAGGCTCTGTCCTTGAATCCATACTTATAGCTTCTTCTCACAGAAAACAAGCTGACAGGGTCACTACCCACATGGGCTTTTCCTTTGATGACAGAGCGTGAGGAACGCATTGTGAGTCTTTGGCCTCCGATCATCACACACAATGATCGTTTGCTTTGAAATTAGCACTTTTCTGATAGCTCTTCATTTGCATTCCACAAGGCTTCTTTCTCCTTTGGCGAGTTATTTCATTACCGGGGTATTCACAATGTAAATGTTTGCTACTATGTTATAATAGGATACCGATAAGTGAAAACAATGCAAGTAACATCCCACTAGTTTTCATGAAGTGTAAATACCTAATACACTCTGATACATGTAACAATCACTTTGATCTGTACTAATACACAAGTGAATTGGCCTGGGGCTTCAGCATGAGTTGGCCACACAGATAATACTAAGGGCTTGTCTACACTGGCAACGTTAAAGCGCTGTGTAGTGGCGGCACAGGACTGGGGGAGAGCTCTCCCAGCGCTCTAAAGAAACCACATCCAGGAGGGGCGTAGCTCCCAACGCTGGGGCACTGTGTACATGGCACTTCACAGTGCTGGAACTTACTGCGCTCAGGGGGGTGTTTTCTTCCACACCCTTGAGCGAGAAAGTTGCAGTGCCGTAAAGGGCCAGTGTAGACAAGCCCTTCGTCTTGCCTCATTGTAGGGGACTGGACTAAGATGACCTCTCGAGGTCCCTTCTAGTCCTACATTTCTATGACTTTGAGGGATTTTGTAATATCTTCAAGTTGCTATGGTAATACATTGATGTAGATCTTAATGGGAACTGAGGGGATAGCCAGTGAGAAATGGGACACCCCTACATTAGTGGGGTGTGGAAGTACAGGTAAGAAAAAAGGGGTTGGAACACATGCATATGTATGAGCCTTAGTAGATGTAAGCATAACTCAGGATAAAAAGGTATTACCTGGCCTGTGTGCTGGGGGGCAGGACACAGGGACCCACGGGGAGACGCCAGGTGACAACCATGGGTGGCGATGGTGCTGAGGAAGAGAATGACTGATGCTCCAGGGTCCCCCAGCAGGAGATGTGAGTGATGCCTGTCCTAGGGCTGAATGCTTTGCATACTCTCTCTATCTGCTATTGTATTTCAGAGTTGGTGGGATTGTTTATCTGCTTAGTGGATGTGTGAAGATCTTCACAGCACGGTAGCTGCAAGAAAAGTGTCGGGAGCAAAACCAACCCCTGTACATGGCTTTTATTGATCTAACTGAAGCCTTTGACTCGGTGACTTGCTGTGCCCTCTGGACTGTACTCTCTAAGATTGGGTGTCCTGATGAATACATCAATTTAAGATTGGATGTCCTGAAGCGACTAAAATTGCTTCCTGATAACATGAAAGCGACTGTTCTGAGCAGCACTGGCTCCCAGAGTGAACCTTTCAAAGTATAAACAGGAGTCAAACGGGGCTGTATCATTGCTCCAGCCATGTTTGCGGTTTTTATTGCCGTCATTCTTTACCTAATTGCTGGTAAGTTTACGGCTGGGGTTGAAATCAATTTGCAGAATGGCCGGAAAGTTGTTCAGGTTTAGCAGGCTGAAAGCCAAGAGTAAGATCTCCACACCATCTCTGGTGGAACTCCAGTATGCTGATGATAACGCAATCTTTGCCCACTCTGAGAAAGATCTTCAAACTATCTTGAATGTGTTTGCCGATGCTTACTCATGTCTTGGTTTCACTCTTAATATCAAGAAGACTAAAGTGCTCTATCAGCCCTCTTCAAATGAAGTATTACATGCCCCATCTATCAAAATCAAGGGTGTGGCACTGGAGAATGTTGATCATTTCCTCTACCTTGGAAGTCATCTCTCATCCAAGGCAGATGTTGATGCAGAAATTTAACATCACCTGAGCTGTGCCAATCTAGCTTTTTCTCGTTTACGGCACAGAGTTTTTGAAGATCATGACATTCGAACAGACACCAAGCTTCTCATTTATCAAGCCGTTATGCTCCCAGCACTGTTGTATGGGTCCAAAACTTGGACAAAACTATAGACACCACTTGAAAGTCCTTGAGAGGCACCATCAATGCTGCCTTCGTAAGATTCTGAAGATCAAATGGGAAGACAGGCGCACCAGTATTAGTTTCTGGAAGAGGCAAAGACCACCAGTATCGAGGCAATGATCATCCATCAGCAATTCCGCTGGACTGGTCATGTTGTCCGGATGCCAGACCATCGCCTCTCAAAACAGGTCCTGTTCTCTCATCTGAAAGAAGGGTACCGTAACGTGGGTCGACAACAGAAGCGTTGTAAGGACTTGCTGAAGGACAACCTAAAAAAGTGTAATATTGACATTGACACTTGGGAGACGCTTGCCCAGGATTGTTTAAAATGGAGTGAAGTCCTATGTGATGGTCCTCTGCATTTTAAACTTGCTCGCTGACAAGCCGAAGAGGACAAGAGTTGCAGGAGGAAGGAGAGACTGTCTTCCAATCATGGTCAACACCCTCCTGCTGAGCCTGAAAACATCTGCCCTCATTGTAATAGAACTTATGGTTCAAGGATTGGCCTTATTAGCCACCTGAGGACCTCTAACTCCCATGGAAGACGATCATACTTGGTAACGAGTGATCACCCATCATCAGTGGATTTGTTAATAAAGGAACTTGAGAAAAATGGAAATTATTTCTCATACGCTTCTAGGGTCTCTCATTCTAATGAGATTGCTGATGATATTCCTGATGCTATAGCCTGCAGGACACTGAACCTTTGTTGACCACTACAGTCAAAGAGGCTAATCAGTTAATCAGTGTTAATAACCAATCACCAATCCATCAATAAGGCCACAGGGAGCATGTCTAGGTTGATCCTGTTCCCTTGAAACACTGGGTAACTGAGGCAAGAAACGCTACAGATCACCTCTTCCTGCTTACTACCTGATGATTAGAGGTTTGGACGCTAAGGGCTACATTTTCATATGTGATCCGGACCCACAAGAGAGCTCAGCTCTCATTTAAATCACCTAAATCAGAACCAGATTTTCCAGACAGCTCAGCAGTGCTGGGTGTGGAGCACTGGAGATGCACTGGTTCTTATTTAGGCAACTAAATGGGGACTGAGTTCTCTCGACAACCTAGCTGAAGTGGCCAGAATCAACCCTTCCCCCCTCTCCCTTCAGAAGCCAATGGGAGTCTTACCATAGACTTCTAGGGGGTTATGATCAGGTGTCAAGCTTTTTTGGTGCTCTGCCTTTTAAAGGCATCTGATCATCAGGTAGTGCTTACCCTATCCTTTGCCTGTCATGTCCCTCTGTCCATGTTACTCCATGAGAACCCACTCTGGACATGTGCAATGACAAGTCTCCTCTGAAGTACTGTAACTACCAAAGAAGTTCTGCCCCTCTATTAGTGCACTGAGTGGCCATCTGAAACTTCTCCATCTAGATGAAATACTTATATGGCCCATAGCAGGTGGGGGCCTCACCATCTGTTAATGTATTTATCCTCATAACACCCCTGTGTGGAAGGGAAGTGCAATCTCCCTTTTAGAGGTGGAGAAGCGAGGCACAGAAAGTCAGGGGCTCACCTGCATACTGTGTTAGTCTGTACTGGTGCAGTGTAAGCTTTAGTCAGCCCCTATGTGTCACATACTACCTGGCCCACGTGGACCCTGGCGACATGCACTAAAAGTTCCCTACTGTGTATTATTGTCGTACTGTGTGAAATGGGACTACATTAACATGCGCTAGTGAATGTGCACTAGGGAACTCCTAAGTAAAATCACGTCAGGCATGTCTGCATGGTGCGTTAGTCTGTGCCAGAGTAGACCAACCGTAGGTAATTTCAGTGGAAGTTAGGAGCCTGAATATGTTTGAGGATCTGAACCAAAGTGACTTGTGTAACTTCACACAGGAAGTCTGTGCCAAAACTGGGACTTGAACCCAGAGTCCCCAGCCCAGGCTAACCCCTTAACTACTGGGCCTTCCTTCCTCTCTGGGTGAAATCCTGCCCCCACTGCAGTCAATGGGAGCTTGTGTCATTTTCACTGGGGCCAGGGTTTCACCCACTGCCTGGAAACATCTTCAAGGTGATGCAGCCTGTTTTTGGCAGGGCGTGTGTGGACAGTGGGAAGAGGAGATGCTGAAGGTGGCTCCAAAGATTCAAGTGCAGCCTTCCCCCATCCACTGTTCTTACCAAGGACATAGCAGTGGGCCAGTCAGCTGCTCTGGGTGCCTCAACCAGGCACTGACTATATCACTCAGCTGCACCATTACCTGCAAAGTGAGCTGAATATTGCTCTCCGCGAGAAGGGTCCTAGTTTGTAGCCAAGTGGAGACAAGCCAGAATAACCCGGTTGTTTTCAGTTCACAGCTCTGCTAGTCAAGACTCTACCAATACTAAAGGAGATTTCTTTGCCTCTTGAATGGTCACAGCATAGGATTTTGAATGATCCTTGCACTGCTAGGAGGCATATGGAAGACCTCTGTCCCTCACATGCTATCCACCTTCCTTCTTACTTCATCTGGTACAAACCTGCTATACAGCAAAGACTGCAGAACCGTGATCAGGGTGACAGGGCCCCACTTATTCTGTGAATCGACAGGCACAAAATTCCACTTCCCATAGCATTGTGATCCAGTATCTAACTCTTTATTTTATCTTTATTTTAAGCCCTAATAGCCCTGCCTGAAACTAGAGCTCTGAGAGCTGGAAATTGACGCATTCATCTCAGTGGATTGATAAATCTGAAACCTAATTTCGGGGTAGGATTTTCTAAAACATTTTGGTCTGATTCTCATTTACACTGTGACCCCTTTGCACCACTCTGAAAGTGTAAATTGGGCAAATGAGAATCAAGCCTTTAGAGATGGCTTAACCCTGCTTTCATTGAGTCCTATGATTGCTATTAACTTCTTTGGGAGCAGGCCAAAGTCACACCATCATGCGGGCTAATGTCCCCAATTTCCCCCTGCCAAATCCTCCATTGGGTCTCTGATGGTTTCTAATGACACCATTTGGTGTGATCAGTGGAAAAATTAACAACAGAAAATGTGGTAACAGAGTAAGTTGGCTTTAGTTATCAGAATAACATGCTGATTGCTTTACTCCTCTTCCTTGAAGGTGCCACATATTCTCCAGCCTGCTGCACAGTCGAGGGGGTCTTGGCCAACATTTAGGTCTTATTTGCTGCAGTATACGCAGGGCCGTGCCTGGAGCCCCTGAGCTAGAGCAATCCCAGCTGTGCTCATGGAAGTTGATCACAGCACTGAAAGTGCAACAGGGGTGGTAGGGACAATGCCCTGCCCTGCAGACGTACCTCCATGCTGTCCTGGTGGGCCCACCTTGGGGGTAGTTCAGTCCTTGTGCCCATTCTGCTCTTGGCATCTCCGCCTTCCACTAAGAAGCCAAACAGCCGGAGCTCTTGTAATGCAGACCTTTGTCTCTAAGGAGGCTGTGGACAGAGCCTTAGACTGGGGCTCAGGAGCCCTGGGTTCTATTCCCACTCTGCCACTGGCCCGTTGGGTGACTCTGAGCACATCACTTTGCCTCTCTGCGCCTCAGTTTCACCATCTGTACAACAGCAGTAATGATACTGTCCTTGTTGGTAAGGCACTTTGCGATCTGATGAAAAGGATTGTCTAGGTATTATTAAGCATTAGATTGAAATCGCCAATATTTTACATAAACTACTGAATAATCCATGGGACGGTGATGACTTTTCAGTCACTACCAATTATGGGCTGGATGTGAAGCTGTGACTCAGATGGGAAAGGCTCTGTATTCTGTTACCCTTAAGTGATCCAGTCTCCACTTATCTGAGACTCTTTGAAGTAACTGGTTGTCACCCAGCCTTTCTAGCCTCAGGTTAGGTGGGGGTTGTGTATATTTAATAATTTATGCTTGACTCTAGAATGTTATATCAAGTCTTCCTGTTAGACAAGATTGATCTGCAAAGTGTTGTCTATATTCTTTTCTTCCCTCTAATGCAGATTTATCCTTTACCTTCAGCTGCAGGAACTTGAGAATTTACCTTAAATTGTTCTTGTATTTGTCCCCAACCTTGTAATTGCCACCTCCTTTCTTATGCATTTGGAATTTACTTTGTGATCCTGCAATTTTTGAGGTTTTAATTGAAAGGCAAAAAATCCACAGCTATCCTGTTCCTTTCTAGATATGCTTGCTGAAAAGGGAAGAGGACTACAGAAAGCATGACTCACGAAAGCTTATGCTCTAATAAATTGGTTCGTCTCTAAGGTGCCACAAGTACTCCTTTTCTTTTTGCGAATACAGACTAACACGGCTGTTACTCTGAAACCTGTCATTAGCAAAGGTTCCCTGAACAGAATGCTTTTAAAGATTTACCATGTCGCCTCAACAGCTGGTTAAGCGTGTGTAATGTTGTGCAGTGAAAATGAAATTAGTGCCCAATATGGCCAAATTGCAAAACAATGACCGTGCCTTTTCCTGTTCCTTGTCTTGTGGACTGACACTAGTGAGGAGTAAGTGGGAGATGAAATGGCGTATACCTCTCCAAGGCATAGAAAGAATGCAGGTAGGTCGATGCATTCATGGCTGCATGTTTTGCTCAGTACACAGGCGCACTCAGTTGAGCTCTCCTGCTGTTAGAAAAGACAAAAAAGCTTTGAGAGGAGATCATTAAAGCCAGCCCCCCCACCCCCGCCCCAAGTAAGTTTGGTAATGGGAAGAATGCTGCTGTCCCCCTCTGCTACAGCACACTGGCCCACACTCTCATGGGTCGGTAGGTGCCACTCTTCACAGAAAACAGAGGTGACCAGAAATGTCACAAAGAGATGGATCTTTCCACGGCAATATTCTAAAAGAGCTATTATTCCGTGACTTAGCTCAAGCTGGTTGTATTATGAAAAGGGAAATATGCTCATTGTAATGGTCCCAGCAGGCATGGCTGGCCTTTTCAAAGGAGCCGCAGAAGTTCAGTGGAAGTTGCTCATCTCTAGACCTTAGGCTGCTCTGCTTACAGCTGAGTTTAAGGAAACATGGGAGAGAAGTAGCAAAAGGGAGTGAAACGAGCATCCTTGCTGGGCGGGTTGCTCGTTCTGCTGGCACTCCCGCTGACTCAGCAGACACGACGCTGATGTCTAATTGGCGTTTTGGAGGGAGCCTCCCAGCCTGCATCGATAGACTTGGGTTAGCAGGACCCACGCTGGTGCTCTAAAAACAGCCATGCTGGTGACACTTTGATTCTGTGGCTCCAGCTCTTAAGCCCACCCACCTCCCTCGGCTTCAGAGCCCAAGCTTCAGCCCAAGCCACAGCTTCGAAGCACTGTTTACACGGCTATTCGTAGAACGCTAGTGTGAGCCCTGCTAGCCTGCTCCAGAAAGCTGTGTGGACCGACCCTTAGGGCCCTGACGCAGGCTGGAGCAGCAGCAGCCAACTTTACACACGTGAGTAGTTCCATTGCTTTCAGTTACTTTCTGTGCTTAGCGTTAGGCAGGGAGTTAAGGGACAGATTTTCAAAGGTATTTAGGTGCCTAAAGATGCAGATAGGCACCAACTAGGATTTTCAAAAGTGCCTAAGCAGCTTAGGTGCCTAATTTGTGGAAGGTCTATTGCTTGGGTGCTTTTGAAAATCCCATTAGGCATCTGTCTTCATCTTCTGGGCCTAAATACCTTTGAAAACCTGGCCCTAAAGTGCTTTGCTGGATTGGTGCCAGCATGCTCAGAACCTTTAAGCGTTGAGACCCCTACGGAGGATTATATTTTTTTCCCCTAAAGATAGGACAAAAAATCCTAGAAAAGTATATCCACTTTAGCAGATCAATACTTTTGCTCCCATCTAAGTGTTCTAAAGCAAAATCCAGTAAGTGACAAGGGCTTTGGCCACATCTGGCTGTTCAAACTGCTGATTTTTTAAAATCTCGTTTAACACACAAGTCCCTAGTCTTTCATTTTAAAAATCAATAAATTAGGCTTATTACGCTCCAATTTCCTGGCTGCATGCAAACAGTGCAATTACGCTAAACAAACAGGGTGGAGCATCTGTGATTTCATCGAACACCTCATAAAAATGATAATGATGTACAGCTAAAGATTTACTGATTTCCCAAATGTCTGATTATTTTTAAGAGTGCTAATAATTGCAAATGCAAGAAGTGCTCAGGACTTTTGGATTGATTCCATGCCTAGAAGGTGTATTCGGTTTGTGGAAGTGATAGTGTTTTAAATGCTTAGTCTCTTTTGTAATTATACCATTACCTAACAGCTAGCTATTCCTATCTTTCTTTAGAAACCAGTTTACCTTACTTAAGACCCTGCCATAGTGAACCATCCTTGCTAATTGCCTCATTTGGTAGAAATCTTAGACTCTTTTAACAAGCTCTTTTTCCAGTCATGTCTTCTAAATCTGGTCCCCTGTATACAGAATTTTCAGAGGGACCTAAGGGGCCTTTGACATGGTGAGTGGCCTAGTGGATGGAGCGAAGCTGTAGACATGATGTATCTTGATTTTTAGTAAGGCTTTTGACACAGTTTCACATGACTGTCTCATAATGGATCACAAACTAAATGAGAGTCAACAGTGTAACTCTGTTGCAAAAAAACCAAACATCATTCTGGGATGTATTAGCAGGAGTGTTGTAGGCAAGACGCGAGAAGTAATTGTTCCACTCTACTCCGCACTGATAAGGCCTCAACAGGAAAATTGTGTCCACTTCTGGGCACCACACATTGGGAAAGATGTGGACACATAGGAGAAAGTCCAGAGCAGAAAAACAAAAATGGTTAAAGGTCCAGAAAATGTGACTTATGAGGATAGATTGGAAAAATTGGGTTTGTTTCTTCTGAAGAAGAGAAGACTGAGGTTGAACAAGATAACAGTTTTCAAGTATGTAAAAGGTTGTTGTAAAGAGGGGGGTGGTAAATTGTTCTCCTTATCTGCTGAGGATGGGTCAAGAAGTAATAAGCTTAAATTGCAGCAAGGGAGATTTAGATTAGACATTCTGAAAA
Source organism: Lepidochelys olivacea (assembly GCF_965140295.1). Classification (NCBI taxonomy): domain Eukaryota; kingdom Metazoa; phylum Chordata; order Testudines; family Cheloniidae; genus Lepidochelys; species Lepidochelys olivacea. The sequence continues at coordinate 132,740,175 of NC_140415.1, forward strand.
AAACTTCCTAATTGTGAGTATAGTTAAGCATTGAAACAAACTACCTAGGGAGGTTGTGGAATCTCCGTCATTGGAGGTTTCTAAGAATAAGCTAGGCAAATAGCCATCAGAGATGGTCTAGCTAATACTTAGTTCTGTCACACCACAAGGGACTGGACTGGATGACCTCTCAAGGTCCCTTCCAGACCTACATGTCTATGATTCTAAGTGGCCTGAGTCATGCTTTTAGCCCTCTGAACTGCCATGTGAATTAGTTAAGGAGGGTGAGTTTATAAAATAGAATTGATCCGAGTTCCTTAAACATTTATTCCAGCTGTTGGATATTTCTGCAGAAGGGTTCCAGATGCTTCACTATAGGCATATTTGGAGAGCTCAGCTGAGTCTTTGTGCACTTTGTCCAAAACCGATGCGTTTAAAATAATGAAGGAAAGGTTTGCCAGTCAAACTGCTTGGGCCCAGCAGTAGCTAAGTTTTTATTTGCAAGGGCGTTAGACGCACTATTAGGCAGAAGCCAACTCTCTCCCCAGATCGAACCCCGCAGCAGCAAGTCACTTTACTACAGAGCCCGCTTGGCTCGGGTCGGCGTATCGCTCTGCCTCTAGAACTGTCTGACTGACCTCTAGCCGCCTGCCAGCTTTAATCTCCCCCTTACTAATCACCTCCAGCTGTGTCTGTCACAGCAGCAGGGTGTGAGGGGTTTCACGGGAAAATTCTTTAAAGACTATGGGCTCCAAGACATCAGAGCTGCCCCGTGCTAGCCGAAGCGTGAGGGAAGGAGCTTTTTCACTGCGAATGGTTCAAAGCAGCTAACGTGAAGGAAAGGTCCGGAAAACAGAGCTGCCAAAAGTCCCAGGGGCACATGGCTCAACTGTAAATAGAGCGTCAGAGGAAACCCCTGCTCAGCTATTTCTCAGGTGAAACCCACTCTCCTTCCTGCCCAACGTCCAATAGCGCAGCTAAGGGCCGTGTCCATGAACTCCAGCAAGGGTATAAAGAGAAAACATAAGATGCTGATCAAATACATAGGGCTAGAGAGCATGGTTTCATTTTTCAGAAAGTGGCTAGTGATTTTGGCTAGTGCTCTGTGTTTGCATGCTAAATATGAGACACATTAAAGGGGTCCAATTTTCAGAGGGGGTGGCTATTAAGTCAGGCACCTTTAAATTCTCTTCAAGTTGGAGACCCCAAAATCGAGGCACCTAAAATCGCTAACCATTTTTTAAATTCTTGAGCTGTGATTTCCAGTTTGGAGATTGAGTTTTATGTTGGCAGTGCAACAGGGCTGGGAAATCTGGAATCGACCTCAAAGACTGGAGCAATGTGTCATCATTAGAAATTTGTCAGACCACTCGTTTCTGATGAACAAAGGATGGATGCACCTTGAGGCACAATGCCAGGTATTCAGATAAGCACTGCCAGACCTTGCTTACGACTCCTCCCAAGTGGCTTCAGACTCCGCTCCAGATTCTAATTCTAATGGAGAGGAGAATCCCCAGCCTGGCTGGAATTCTGTCTCGTTGGAATTCAGCAGCTAGGTTTTGAGTTCTAAATACAGGAGATCCTCGTGTTCGCACTATTAGTAGAAATGGAAGAATTGTCAGAAGACCTAATAGATGTATTGATATGTTTATGTGAGGTAAATAAAACCAAAGGGAGGATTGTGGCGTACTGCCATCTTGTGGACACGGCAAGCACCTATTTGGAAGTGTAGAGGCAGGAGGATGTAGACTAGAGAGAGAGATGAAGATGTACAGGGTGAGAGCCTCACACTGCACTCTGGCCCCTTTATTCCACATAGACGAGCCAGGGCAGAATCAAAGGACCTGAAAAACTCTACATCCAGCCAAGCGCAGTGGTGCAGAAGCCAGGTTTAAAGCTGCCGCCCAGGGATTCTATCAGAAGTCCTAGCACAGGGACATGCTAGGCCAGCCTGGGAGGGGAGCATTGGGGGGTAGAACTACAGCACACAGCACTGCTGACATTCTGGGCAGCACCATCGCCCTGGGAGGTTGCTATAATGTAGACAGGCCCTCAGAGCTGTCTAAGTTATGCCTTGGGCCTCTGCAGTCCAGGATCTGGCAGGTGCTTAAAAAGCCACCATTAGCTCCCATCCATCTGGGCTACAATCTTTCAGATCCTGCAGACCAGACCCTCAGCTGGTACATATCACTATAACTCCATTCACTTAAATGGAACCACGTAGACTTGCACTAGCTGAGGGTCTGGCCGGAGTCCAGTTTCAAGCTGTAATGCCGTCGGTCTTTGAGAGCTGCGGGAAGTGAAATGGCTAATGGAAATACTCAGTTGTGGCATAGCCAGTGTGTTCTCCAGGAGATGACAATGAAGGTCTGTTCGTTCGAGCCGCCTTCGTTGTGTCTGTTAGCGGCTTCGGTGTCTGATACCAGACTGGTGACATTACACATCTGTTACGCTGCTGATGTGATAGTTACATAAAGGCATGTTGCTGAAACCCGAGTCTCCTTGAGAATACAGCAAAGTCCACTCAGACCTAGTATTATTATTTATATTGCTGTGGTGCCTGTGAGCCCCACTCAGGGAATAGCATCCCATTGTGCTAAGCTCTGTACAAGCAGGGAACAAAGGAGTTTACAATCTAAGTACAATATTTCCTCTGTATTCCTGAGCTGTTTATAGAGGCATTTTACATGCACAGCTATTCCACAGATCATAATGGTATTGTAAGATGTATCTCCAACGCAGAGTCAGTGTAAAAAAATGGTTTAATCCAATGTAAGTAAGACAGATGTAACTTCAGTGACTCCGCCTCTGGGGGGAAAAAGCTGGGCTATGAGGTCAGTTTAGTAATGGAGCCAAATTCAGTCTCTCATGCAAATCATTTGCCTGCAGGTGTTATAATTAATAAGCCTGGTATTTGATTTTGAGAAGGGAATTATGAGTGAGACAGTAACATTAGTGCCCTGCAGTGGTCCCTGTGTATTAGGCCAGTTTATATTCACTGTGAGGCAGTTCTGTGCTGTCCTCTATAGGTATTACACTAGCAGCCGGAGGACCCGCAGAGATATGTGTGTGTCTGTACCTACCTGGGGAAAGGCCCTGCCTTGAAGTGTTTACAGTCTAAATGGACAGGACAAAGGGGAGGGGGGAAGGAAATGATTTGCCTGAGCTCACACAGTAGGGCCAGGAATAGAGCCCAAGTCTCCTGAGTTGCAATCCAGGGCTCTATCCCCTGGACCGTACGGCCTCTTGTGTTCCCTTTTTCAAATCAGAATATCAGGCTTAGAAAGTTATAACACCTGAAGACGAAGGGTTTGCCCGAGAGACTGCATTTGGCTCTGTTATTAAACTGGGGGGAGGGATAGCTCAGTAGTTTGAGCATTGGCCTGCTAAACCCAGGGTTGTGAGTTCAATCCTTGAGGGAGCCATTTAGGGATCTGGGGCAAAAATTGGGGATTGGCCCTGCTTTGAGCAGGGGGTTGGACTAGATGACCTCCTGAGGTCCCTTCCAACCCTGATATTCTATGATCTTGTAGATCAGCTTTTCCCCCAGAGATTTTGAGTCATTCACCAAATACATTATTCACCACAGATAGTTTGCTTGTCCTGAGAGCTGGGTAAATGCAAACATGCATTTATATAACAGAAGTTCGTGGACCATCTTAGCCCCAGCATTCACTACTCAGAATGCTATTATAGGGCTCTCCTCATTTGATCCCTTATTAAAATGCAGCCACCTCTGGAAGGGTTTTTTATCAGCCGTTATAACAGTACCATCAACACTAATGGTTTTAGGACAGGAAGAAAACACCATGTCCAGGGGAAGCACAAGGTAATTGAGAAAAGCAAAATGCAGTGACTCAAGATATTTAGCCAGGATTCCGGGGCTAACGTCCCTTGCTTTTGGGAAGAGTGTCATGAGTTATGAATGGCCAGAAGCATGCTGTGTCTTTAGCTTGGCTGCTCACAGGAGAGCCGGGTACACTGGAACAGAGAGGGCACTCTGAGACAATCTGGGGACATCAGAAGTATTTCTCAGAAATTAGAGAAACATTGATACTGGCTGCTTTCCTGTGTCTCCTGATCAAACCATTTGGCAAGAATTAGCCTCAACCCATCCCATGGCAGTTACAGAGGCAGAATCAATGAGACAAACCAACTTTACATAGCACCATGTCAAGAACTTGTTAATAGTTTAAGCCAATCAGAATGTAACAGACAGCTTTATTCTGATCCTTCTTATGCAGGATTATTTCAGACCATAACTTCTGGCACCATCGGCAAGGACCAGCTGCTGACTCTGCTGCAGAACCTGTACCCCAGAGAAGACCCAAAGACCATTCATGAACTTGCCACTCTTTACCTCAGTGAAATGGATAAAAGCAATCAAGGTAATTTGGCAGCTGCTGAGTTAATGATTTGCCATGTTTGGGAGGGAATACATCATGATTATGAAGAGTTATTGGCTTGATAGCAGCTGCAGGAGCTACCTGCTTTCAGAGAATGAGAGAGATGGGACAGCCTGAGAAACTGGAAGAAAACATCTGTTGTTCCCTCAGGGATATAGCACAGTGCTATCTTGTGGACCCTGCCGGTATCTAGGCCTGAGAGAAACTGAGACAGATGGAATTTAGGGGTTCCCTGGATAAGACAGAGGCCTAGTTCCAGCCATGTTGCTGATGTAATTGTTAGCTCAAGACATTTTACTGACAGCTGAAGCTCCCTCCTCCCCTGTGCATATTACAAGAAACCCATAATTACAGCCTGTCAATTCCACCAGCCGGTGCCAGTCACCACACTGACTCCCTCTGGTTCCTATTACTGACATTACCTTCTCCCCTGCAGGAGGACTTTCTGAAAGTACCATCACGGTTCAGAGGGGAGCAAGAGTAGAAGGCAGCAGAGGAGAGATGCCTGATTCCCCATTGCTCTGAAGCTTGTGTGTTCACTTATCTCTGTGAGAACGTGCATGATACAAGAAATACTGTTCTGATTGGGAAGCATTTTACCCCCTGGCTACCTTCACACTGGGCAGGTGTAAGTGACTGCCCACGGCGCACAGCAGCAGGGAGTCAGGATCTCGCACGCTAATAGATGGAGAGTCAAGGACGTGTGAGTTGGACTCTGATAATGAGCTTTCGGGGCCAAATTCATCATTGTCCTTTGAAAGCGAGAGAATGAGAATGCTGTATTGGGGTCACAGTTACATTTATGATGTAAAGTAGGTACAACCTTAACTATGGCTGCAAGTGTATGATTCCTTAATAGTAGCAAAGCAGTGCCAAAACTTACTGATCTTTTTTTTTCTTACAGTGTGATACTGTCATGTTTGAAACTGGAAAGATTGTCATGTGAACAAAAAGAAAAGGAGGACTTGTGGCACCTTAGAGACTAACCCATTTATTTGAGCATGAGCTTTTGTGAGCTACAGCTCACTTCATCGGATGCATACCGTGGATACACACTCTGTGTGTATATAAAGTCTGCTGCAGTTTCCACAGTATGCATCCGATGAAGTGAGCTGTAGCTCACGAAAGCTCATGCTCAAATAAATGGGTTAGTTTCTAAGGTGCCACAAGTCCTCCTGTTCTTTTTGCAAATACAGACTAACACGGCTGTTACTCTGAAACCTGTCATGTGAACAGTTTTTGATGATATAGTCCTATCGCTTAAGATACTTCCCAGGGAATGAAGGGGGAAAATGAAATCCAAATACTGTACAGTGCAGTGTAATTCCAAGTTTGACTTAGCAAACAATTGGGACCACTGCTAGTGAATAATGGCTTTCGGATTGCATGGTTTATCTCTGAAATTTGCATACCTCCAGTTGGCGGCATACAACCTTGAAGAACAAAAACCGTATATCTGTGTTCTTAGATTGTATTAATATCTGATTAGGTTATATTGATGAAGATCAGTTTGTTGCTTGGATGCGGACCCTTCCACAACATATGCTGACATCAGCGATGCATTTTCCAATAATACCATCAAACATCGCTCTTCTTAAGGACTCACAGCCATCTTTTCCTCCTGTACGTAAATTTTCAATTTTTCAACACCCATGTGATAGGTTAGAGAAGGCAGCAAACAAGTTCCACTCTACCTGGCACTGGTGAGGCCTCAGCTAAAGAGTTGTGTAAAGTTTTGGGTACAACACTTTAAGAAAGATATGGACAAGTAGGAGAAAATCAAGAGAAGAGCAACAAAAATGAGAGGTTTAAAAACTATAGCCTCTGAGGAAAGGTTGAAAGACCTGGGCATGTTTCAACTAGAGACGGGAAGGCTGAATGGAGACATAACAATCTTCAAATATGTTAAGAGCTGTCAGGAAGAGGACAGTGATCAATTATTCTCCATGTCCACTGAAGGTAGGACAAGAAGTAACAGCTTAGTCTGCAGCAAGGGAGATTTAAGTTAGCTATTGGGAACAATTTTCTAACTATGAAGATAGTTTAGCTCTGGAATAGGCTTCCAAGGGAGGTTGTGGAATCCCCCTCACTGGACGTTTTTAAGAAGAGATTGGCCCAACACTTGGCTGGGATGCTCTAGGTTCACTTGGTCCTGCCTCAGGATGGGAGGATGAGCTCAATGACCTCTCGAGATCCCTTTTCCATCCCTACATTTCTGTGATCTCTAAATTCAAGATTTTTAATGCAAAAAGTTTCATTTTAAATAAAACTTTAACCCTTTGGCTCTGGGGGGGAATCCCAACAGTAGCAGGCCAAGATTTTTAAAAGTGACTAGTGATTTCAGGCACCCGGGCTGAGGCACCATAAAGGAGCCAGACTCAGAGGGCTTGACACTTTCTGAAAAATCTGGGCCAGTTCAGATGTCGCAGGATGTGCACTCAGAGATGGATGCCCCTGAATCACTAGTCATGGTTGAAAACCTTGGTGTCAGTTCATAACTGATGTGGGTTTTCACTAAGGGAATTACTGTGGAACTATAAACGTCCATATAACACCCCACAAGAGGTGGCCTCTTGCGATTCACTACTGAAGTAGCCTCTCTTTCATCAGAGACAGCAGCCCTTGCAGGGGTAGGCCCTGAACCCCAGTAGCATTATGAGAGCATTAATCTCCATCTCTAATTTACAGAGCGTTTTCTGGGGTTGGGGTTTCCTGAGAAAAATCAAACCTACAAGGAGCTGACGGGAGTTAAGTCCCCAGCTTCATTGATTCCCTTGGAAAATCCCACCTTTAATCCTCAGTAGATCTACCATGCTGTTTGTCACTCTGTGAAATTAAAGAACGAGGGAAGCATGCTTATCTTGCTGTGAGCCAAGAGGACCTACAACTGACTCTGTGGCATACTCCCCTCTTCCCCCACCGTCACAGAGGCTTCTGGGAGGGAAGCCAGGCTACAGTGCCAGAGAATTTCTGCCAAATTCCTCTGCCCTACCAAATCCATGGGGCAAACCCAAGCAAATTACAGAGACAGGAAACAGTAACTCGCATGTGCCCCCTCTCCACATGAGCCTGGCCCTGTCAGAGGGCTTACAAGGGCATTAGTAATAGGGAAATCGTCTGCCTCCTGCAGAAGCAGTGCTAAGAACTAGCTGTGGCTGCCCAGGGAGCAGCCGGGAGTTGATTGGAAAGAGGGTCTGTTACAAGATCCCCTTACCCTGCTTGGTGCTCCATGCCCATTCTCCTGGTTCTGGACACTTCCATCTCCTGCTCTTCCATAGGCCAATTTCAGGGTCTCCAAATGATTTAGCCCTCCAGCCAAATCATGAACTCAGTGCTGGGGTACATTATAGAACCTCTTTAGAAGCCAAGGTGAGTCTCAAAAGAATTACATGTGGAATTATAATAGCTCACATTGCTGAACCTTTGCCAGTGCTCCCAGCAGGGATGGTGCACATCGGACTAGGAACCTGATCCATAGTCCATTGAAGTCCATCAGGAAAGAACCCCATTGACGTCAGTGGGTTTGGATGAGGCCCTAAGTGCATTGTAAGGGGTCTGCTAGCTTTATGACAACCCCTTTCAGTTAGCGAGAAGGTGCAACCTCTTTCCCACTGTTTTCGAAGGCAGCTGTCGATTTCAAGGACCGATCAGGGTTGGATGACAAGCAGCTCCTGAGGGTTGCAGTGGAGATGTCCCTTAAGCACAGAGACTGGAAGCTCTTAGCAAACAACCTGGGCCTTTTGGACAAGGACTGCTCCTGTCTGGAGCGCCAGCATTTGGATGTGAAGAGCCAGGTAAAAACCAAACACCAATGGAAAAAGTGAGCACTTAATTTGGATCATTTCTGTTTTAAATTGTAATCTCTTTGGGGCAGGAATGAAGTCCTCCTGAAAAGTGTGTGTAGAGTGCCCAGCATAATGAAGCCCTGACCCCAACTGAGTATTGTTTCTACTGTAACTAATACTATGATTACTAATACCTTCTGAAATAGCCTGCCCTGTGTGTAGAATCAGCACTGATTAGTTGGGGATGCTGGAGACTGTTGTAATGAAATGAATGGCAGTATCTGTTTGATCCGTTCAGGAGTTATTGTATGCGGACTTCTGTGAGAAACACATAACCGTGCTGTGACTATTTGACAGGGTCAAACAATAACCCTTGCCTCTCCTTTTATTTATCTGCAGATCCTGGCAACGTTGCAGATTTGGCTGAAGACCTGTCGGGAAGCCCCGCTTCCTCTCCTGCAAGCAGCGCTGAGACACAGCGGCAACACAGACATTTGCAATGAAGTGTTTTCCTTGAACTTCTGAAGCTCCCGTGTGGGCAGTGTGCAAATTAGAGAGAAATGCACACACTGCACTTCAAAGAGCGGCGGGAACTCACGGCCATTCTCCTTGGGAGAGCAAACATTGATGCCCGTTAATTTTAATGGGAAAGGGCATCCAAATCTCTTAGCAATGGCTTTGAAAAGTGAGCTGTAATTTTTATATTAAATATGAATTTGCTATCTAATGGACCAAGGCAGTGCCGGGCATTCTCTCCCATTCAGATACTGAGAGCCAGGTCATACCATCTGTCTATCATATCAGTAAAACCATAATCTAGCCCCATAGCTGGAAGTCCTAAATTGTTTTGATTTTCTTTGCAGTAGTTTTACTTTACAACCTGTTGGGGGTTTGTGTGTGTGTGGGGGGGGGGGGGAGGGAAGCATGTTCCCTTCAATATCTTCATGGCTTGATTTGTGAAAGGCCCATTGCTATGGGTATCTGGGAGGATGGCATTGTTTTGGCAATCGTGTCAGAATGAGTCAAGAGCTATCTCTTACCCCTCTGCTGAGAGGGACTAGATTACAGATCTCCTCAGTGGGTGAAGTGCCACCTTCCACTCCTGTTACAAACTAGGGCTTCTTCTGTTGCATTTGCCCAGCTCTAATTGATCCAATCTAACTGATCCTTCCACGTTAGCTCCACTGGAGGACAGAGGGTGAAATTCTCCCTGCACAGTGGGCCAGCACAAAGCTAACATAGGATTTAAGTGATGCATAAGCTTGAGGGCTTTTAATTGGGACTTAAATGGGGTATAGTCCAGTGCTGATCCTCTTCATATGAGTGAGTTTCACCCTAGAAGTATAACAGTAGTGTTGTGATACCATAGTAGAGCAGGGGTGGGCAAACTTTTTGGCCCGAGGGCCACATCGGGGTTGCAAAACTGTATGGAGGGTTGGGTAGGGAAGGCTCTGCCTCTCCAAAGAGCCTGGCCCCCACCCCCTATCTGTCCCCTCCCACTTCCCTCCCCCTTCAGAACCTCCGACCCATCCAACGCTCCTTGTCCCCTGTCCACCCGCCCCGGGACCCCGGCCCCTAACCACCCCCAGGACCCCACCCCCTATCCAACCCCCCCTTCTCCCTGTCCCCTGACTGCCCCAACCCCTATTCACACCCCCGCCCCCAGACAGGCCCCCCTCCGGGACTCCCATGCCTATCCAACCCCCCCCCATTCCCTGTCCCCTGACTGCCCGTGGGGACCCCTTGCCCCTTATCCAATACCCCCCCTTACTGTGCTGCTCAGAGCAGCAAAGCCCCGCCACCCAGCCAGAGCCAGCCACGCTGCCGCCGCATGCCCGGCACTGCAGAGCACGGGCATCACGTCGCGCTGCGGCTGCAGGGGAGGGGCTGGGGACAACCTCCCTGGCCGGGAGCTCGGGGGGCCAGGCAGGACGGTCCCGCAGGCCGGATGTGGCCCACGGACCGTAGTTTGCCCACCTCTGTAGTAGAGGAACTGCCTTTTACAAACAGAAATAGGGAGTTTTATCTCCATCCTTCCAAACCATTCTCATTATTCTAGTATATATCTTTTATGGATTCACTTGCTACAAGTGCATCAACTGCTCTCTTGCAAGAGAAAGTCTTTGTGTTGTATATGAATGGAAAAAACCACCCGTGAACCTTTAACTGATTGTATTTCAAGCTTGTTAGCTTCTGCAGCCACAGTGCATATCACTGAAAGTGCTAGAAAATCCGTTCGTTATCAAAAGCACTGATTGCACTTATGCTGAGTACAGCAAATGCAGCTGATATGCAAAGCTGCCCTGTTTCACAGGGGGTTAAGCACTGGTTTTAAAAGGAGGGTTGATTCCTAGCAGCAGACATCCTTTTAGGGTTTTTGTCTAGACAACTTTTGTTTGGGAATAGGCAGCATTGGCAGTAGGTTAATAGAAATAAAACGCCTTGCAGTATCTAACTTATCTAGTCAAACTCCAAATTCTGTTAAACTTGTTACTTTTCTAATTAAAACAATTCCACAGTGCTGGCCTCAAACCCCTGTAGAAACCCTATTGTAGGGTGCAGTGTCTGGGGATGTTACTGGAGCATTTTTGACCTACTCTCTGGGTTGTCTGAAGGTAGAATTATTAGAAGTAGGTCAGCTGGCCATACAGATTTCCCCCCTAGACTGCCTGTTTCAAGCCAGCCCAGAGGCTTAATCCCACGAATGCTTACCGAGCATTATCCTGATCAGTGCCATGGTTTCAATAGTACCGCTAGCAATATGTTCATTAGCAAGGTTCTGTGAAGTCAAGCCCCAGCGGCTGCTAGCTATCATCATCTCATGACTATTGGATGTCCTATGTGAAAGTTACTCAACAGATTTTAGGGCCAGAAGGGACCACTATAATTATCCCATCTGACCTTCTGCACAACACAGACCCTTGCTCTGTGGCCCTGATTCAGCAAACCAGCCCCTCTCAGCCAAGCAGTCAAGCATATGATTAACTTTAAGCATGTGCGTAAGTCCTATTGATTTTAATGCCGTGCAGTAAGTGCTTTGCTGAGTCAGGGCCTCTATTCAGGGATGCCATTGTGTAGCACAAGGAATGCTAAAGATTTGTTTCCAGGAAGAGTGACAATGCTTTTATTGCTCTGCTCTCCTAAGGGTATTATTCCCCTCTCAGATCCACACACTGCATCTCAGCACCATTCGCATCTGGTGCAAGCAGAGAAGGATCCAAGTATCAGAGCTGAGAATTCATCCCATTCATGTTGTATGCTCATGTCACATGGTCCCTCAAGGGAAAGAATATGGACATTTCAAAACCAGGGGGACCCTTGGTGCAGAACAGACATTGCTGTTGTTCCAAAAGCAGTTGGTGCGAAGCACAAATCCGTTCTAAAGGGATAGGATGGCATTAGATTTATACTAATGAAATTTTACACGTATTGAAAATTAGCAGACAAGAGCATGCATGAAAACTACACCCACCCACACACTCTGCCTGTATGTTTCTAATGAGATTAAAGATAATAGCATCATTTTTATTGCAACATCAGCACAAAGGTATCCGCCAGTTTTATTTCTCTGATCTTAAAGGCCAATTTGCACTTGTTAGTTTTGCAATAGTAGACAGTCTGGCATCCTTTCCTCTGGATCATTTGTCATATCTCCTGTTAGAGAACTGGATGGAGAAGGATTTTCTTCTCCATTTGATAGCTCAGCCTTTAGCAGTGCCTTGGTTTCCAAAGCAAAGTGTTTGCTTTTCTAGGGGGCATTATTTGTTCTCGTGTCTTGTCACCAGGTGGTGCTACAGTGCTGGCCAAATACTGCGGTAACCTGTTTCCAAAGCATGGTACCCTTCCAAAGCCATGTGCTGCATGGTTTTGTTTCCTATCACCTTCGCTACCCAGAGCTGCACTTTGGATTCCTTCCTGCAATAGCCCTTCTTTGGGAACATCACAAGCTTTTCAGGCACCGCTTCACCATTTTTCCTACTGAACTGACTTGCTCCAAAGATTTGTGCAAGGACATTGTGTCCATCCCCTTTACGGCATTTCTAATTGGATCTGCACCTGCTCCAGGGTAGAATCCATGTCTCTCTTTCTTCCCTAATGTGATTTTAGAGTATGGCGTATTCCTTTCCTGATCTGATGTTCCATCTCCATTTTCTTGTGGACTAGGTGCGGGGGGAGGGGAAGGGGAGGGGGTGGTTTCCAAGCACCAGTGAGCTGTTCCTTTGACTAGTCTGAATACCAGCTGGGTATCAGACATGCTTGGCATGCTCTGAGTTACTACATTCAGGATATTGTGAGCTTCCTCTTTCTTCCCAGGAAGAGAATCTGACTGGGGGAAAGTCTAGCGGAAAAAGGGATTTTCTTTTGGTGCTGGAGAATTCCCTGCACAGCACAAACGGCCAGAGGAAGGATACGCTGCATTCCCTCTGTGATCTGCTGGGTTGCCATCTGGGACTGACATGGTGACTTTCTGGTGTCCTTGCTCCAGTGAACCAAACCCTCTCATCTGGACACACCCGTACTTCCAGGCCATCCCAGCCAGATGCTTTAGGTTCTCTCTAAACCCAGCTGGGAAACTATTGGGGTACGGTGCGGTCTCCGTCTGTCCCAATAAACCTATTTCAGGGCCCCAGGAATATCATTCTGAATATCGCGATCTGCCTTGGTGAGACGGAAGGCTCTGTAGCTGGGAATTATACTCCTAGTCCCACGAATTGCCCAAGGGGGTGCTCTCTCCTTCCAAACACACCACTAGAATTAAATGGAATATTTCCCGTTTGCTTTGGGAGGGAGGGGCATGTCATAAGCTGGAAAATTCTCTTCAGGAGCCCAGGGGTTAATTTCATTATACTGTAAATCTCCCCCAAGGCTAGATGGGTTGTCTGTAGAGTACTGGAAATAGACCTGCTGCTCTGTTAGATCACATGGGATGTACTGTGGGTTCCCATGTTGTCCAGCTGGGCTGCCCTCAGGCAAGGGCTGCTCATGGCCCCATTTTCTTTGTCCAGGGTAAGACTCATGCCCTAGCTGATCAAAGCGTTCGCTTTGATAATAGCAGCTTCTTTGCCTCTGACTTGAAGGAGAATCTGGAGGATAAAAGGGATTTCCCAGTTGCCCTCCTGAGCTGATGCCAGGAGAGTTTTTTCTGCCATCCCAAAATCTGCCCCTAGAGTAAAGCACATCTCCCCTTTGACCATAGGAATAACTGTCAGGGTAGGAAATGCTCCCCTCTGGCCCAACGAGGTACCTGATGGGTACACCGAGCCTTTGCACTGCCCCATTGTGCCTGCTTGAAAGACCGGGGAGTTTTGCTGGTGATGCCACACCTCACCTTCTGGACAGGGAAAAACGTCTCTTTCAGGATAGGAAGGGTTAACTGTCTGTCTCTCCCAGTCATGCTGACTGGTTACCGGCTCAGACAGATGTCTCCTTGTATCTAAAAAGGCACCCTGAAGGGATGGCTGGCTTGTCAGTTGTGTCCCAGAACCTGGGATTCAACCAGTATCTTCCCTTGGATGACAGAAGTTGTCAAAAGAAAGGCAGTACTTGTCGCACCTTAGCCCTGGTCTACACTAGGACTTTAGGTCGAATTTAGCAACGTTAAATCGATTTAAACCTGCACCCGTCCACACAGTGAAGCCCTTTATTTCGACTTAAAGGGCTCTTAAAATCGATTTCCTTACTCCACCCCTGACAAGTGGATTAGCGCTTAAATCGACGTTCCCGGCTCGAATTTGGGGTACTGTGGACACAATTCGATGGTATTGGCCTCCGGGAGCTATCCCAGAGTGCTCCATTCTGACCGCTCTGGACAGCACTCTCAACTCAGATGCACTGGCCAGGTAGACAGGAAAAGAACCGCAAACTTTTGAATCTCATTTCCTGTTTGGCCAGCGTGGCAAGCTGCAGGTGACCATGCAGAGCTCATCAGCACAGGTGACCATGATGGAGTCCCAGAATCGCAAAAGAGCTCCAGCATGGACCGAACGGGAGGTACGGGATCTGATCGCTGTATGGGGAAGAGGAATCCGTGCTATCAGAACTCTGTTCCAGTTTTCGAAATGCCAAAACCTTTGTGAAAATCTCCCAGGGCATGAAGGACAGAGGCCATAACAGGGACCCGAAGCAGTGCCGCGTGAAACTGAAGGAGCTGAGGCAAGCCTACCAGAAAACCAGAGAGGCGAACAGCCGCTCTGGGTCAGAGCCCCAAACATGCCGCTTCTATGATGAGCTGCATGCCATTTTAGGGAGTTCAGCCACCACTACCCCAGCCGTGTTGTTTGACTCCTTCAATGGAGATGGAGGCAATACGGAAGCAGGTTTTGGGGACGAAGAAGATGATGATGAGGAGGAGGTTGTAGATAGCTCACAGCAAGCAAGCGGAGAAACCGGTTTTCCCGACAGCCAGGAACTGTTTCTCACCCTAGACCTGGAGCCAGTACCCCCCGAACCCACCCAAGGCTGCCTCCTGGACCCAGCAGGCGGAGAAGGGACCTCTGGTGAGTGTACCTTTTAAAATGCTATACATGGTTTAAAAGCAAGCATGTGAAAGGATTACTTTGCCCTGGCATTTGCGGTTCTCCTAGATGTAGTCCTAAAGCCTTTGCAAAAGGTTTCTGGGGAGGGCAGCCTTATTTTGTCCTTCATGGTAGGACACTTTACCACTCCAGGCCAGTAACACGTACTCGGGAATCACTGTAGAACAAAGCATTGCAGTGTATGTTTGCTGGCATTCAACCAAAATCCGTTCTTTATCTCTCTGTGTTATCCTCAGGAGAGTGAGATATAATTCATGGTCACCTGGTTGAAATAGGGTGCTTTTCTTCAGGGACACTCAGTATGGCCCATTCCTGCTGGGCTGTTTGCCTGTGGCTGAACAGAAATGTTCCCCGCTGTTAGCCACAGGGAGGGGGGAAGGTTGAGGGGGTAGTCACGCGGTGGGAGGAGGCAAAATGCGACCTTGTAACGAAAGCACATGTGCTATGTATGTAATGTTAACAGCAAGGTTTACCCTGAAAGAGTGTAGCGACTGTTTTATCAAATGTGTCTTTTTAAATACCGCTGTCCCTTTTTTTTTCTCCACCAGCTGCATGTGTTTCAATGATCACAGGATCTTCTCCTTCCCAGAGGCTAGTGAAGCTTAGAAAGAAAAAAAAACGCACTCGCGATGAAATGTTCTCCGAGCTCATGCTGTCCTCCCACACTGACAGAGCACAGACGAATGCGTGGAGGCAAATAATGTCAGAGTGCAGGAAAGCACAAAATGACCGGGAGGAGAGGTGGAGGGCTGAAGAGAGTAAGTGGCGGGCTGAAGAGAGTAAGTGGCGGGCTGAAGACAGGGCTGAAGCTCAAATGTGGCGGCAGCGTGATGAGAGGAGGCAGGATTCAATGCTGAGGCTGCTGCAGGACCAAACCAGAATGCTCCAGTGTATGGTTGAGCTGCAGCAAAGGCAGCTGGAGCACAGACTGCCACTGCTGCCCCTCTGTAACCAACCGCCCTCCTCCCCAAGTTCCATAGCCTCCACACCCAGACGCCCAAGAACGCGGTGGGGGGGCCTCCGGCCAACCAGCCACTCCACCACAGAGGATTGCCCAAAAAAAAGAAGGCTGTCATTCAATAAATTTTAAAGTTGTAAACTTTTAAAGTGCTGTGCTTAAAGTGCTGTGTGGCATTTTCCTTCCCTCCTCCACCACCCCTCCTGGGATACCTTGGTAGTCATCTCCCTATTTGTGTGATGAATGAATAACGAATGCATGACTGTGAAGCAGCAATGACTTTATTGCCTCTGCAAGCGGTGATTAAAGGGAGGAGGGGAGGGTGGTTAGCTTACAGGGAAGTAGAGTGAACCAAGGGGCGGGGGGTTTCATCAAGGAGAAACAAACAGAACTTTCACACCGTAGCCTGGCCAGTCATGAAACTGGTTTTCAAAGCTTCTCTGATGCGTACCGCGCCCTCCTGTGCTCTTCTAACCACCCTGGTGTCTGGCTGCGCGTAACCAGCAGCTAGGCGATTTGCTTCAACCTCCCACCCCGCCATAAACGTCTCCCCCTTACTCTCACAGATATTGTGGAGCACACAGCAAGCAGTAATAACAGTGGGAATATTGGTTTCGCTGAGGTCTAAGCGAGTCAGTAAACTGCGCCAGCGCGCCTTTAAACGTCCAAATGCACATTCTACCACCATTCTGCACTTGCTCAGCCTGTAGTTGAACAGCTCCTGACTGCTGTCCAGGCTGCCTGTGTACGGCTTCATGAGCCATGGCATTAAGGGGTAGGCTGGGTCCCCAAGGATACATATAGGCATTTCAACATCCCCAACAGTTATTTTCTGGTCTGGGAATAAAGTCCCTTCCTGCAGCTTTTGAAACAGACCAGAGTTCCTGAAGATGCGAGCATCATGCACCTTTCCCGGCCATCCCACGTTGATGTTGGTGAAACGTCCCTTGTGATCCACCAGAGCTTGCAGCACTATCGAAAAGTACCCCTTGCGGTTTATGTACTCGCCGGCTTGGTGCTCCGGTGCCAAGATAGGGATATGGGTTCCGTCTATAGCCCCACCACAGTTAGGGAATCCCATTGCAGCAAAGCCATCCACTATGACCTGCACATTTCCCAGGGTCACTACCCTTGATATCAGCAGATCTTTGATTGCGTGAGCTACTTGCATCACAGCAGCCCCCACAGTAGATTTGCCCACTCCAAATTGATTCCCAACTGACCGGTAGCTGTCTGGCATTGCAAGCTTCCACAGGGCTATCGCCACTCGCTTCTCAACTGTGAGGGCTGCTCTCATCCTGGTATTCATGCGCTTCAGGGCAGGGGAAAGCAAGTCACAAAGTTCCATGAAAGTGCCCTTACGCATGCGAAAGTTTCGCAGCCACTGGGAATCGTCCCAGACCTGCAACACTATGTGGTCCCACCAGTCTGTGCTTGTTTCCCGAGCCCAGAATCGGCGTTCCACAGCATGAACCTGCCCCATTAGCACCATGATGCATGCATTGGCAGGGCCCATGCTTTCAGAGAAATCTGTGTCCATGTCCTGATCACTCACGTGAACGCGCTGACGTCGCCTCCTCGCCCGGTATCGCGTTGCCATGTTCTGGTGCTGCATATACTGTTGGATAATGCGTGTGGTGGTTGATGTGCTCCTAATTGCCAAAATGAGCTCAGCGGCCTCCATGCTTGCCTTGGTATGGCGTCCGCACAGAAAAAAGGCGCGGAACGATTGTCTGCCGTTGCTCTGACGGAGGGAGGGGCGACTGACGACACGGCTTACAGGGTTGGCTTCAGGGAGCTAAAATCAACAAAGGGTGTGCCTGTACATCAAGGAGTATTTCAGGCAGGACTGCACGGAGGGTTCCAATAAGAAATGGTGCACCTAAGTTATCGTTGTTATTGGAACAAGGAGGTTAGCCTGGCCTCTGATTGATACATGGCTAGATTTACCTCGCTGCACCTTCTCTGTGAGTGACTGCAGTGTGATCTAGACAGGGGAGGAGGAAAATGAGTACAAAACAAATCTGGTCTATTTCTTGTTCTGACCCACTCCATCTATCTTTTACATCTTTGGCTGGCAGCAGACTGTGCAGAAGGACTGCATGCCATCCACCTCTCATGGCTGCTTGGCAGAAGATGGTACAGTACGACTGCTAGCCATCTTCATCTCTTGCCTGCCTGGCATAAGATGGTACAATACGACTGCTAGCAATCCTCATCTCTTGCCTGCCTGGCAGAAGATGGTACAGTACGACTGCTAGCAGTCCGTATCGCCTGCCCGCTCACCATAAGACGGTTCAATAGGACTGCAGGACTAAAGAGAATGACCTGGTCAAGTCACTCCAAATTTAGTCCCTGCGCCCATGTCTGCCCAGGCGCTCCCAGCCGACGTGGCCAGGAGCACCTCGGACACGACGAGGACGACTACCAATCGTATTGCACCGTCTGCTGCCAGAAGGCAATGGGTTGCTGCTACTGTGCAGCAAAGCCGTACCGCGTCTGCCAGCACCCAGGAGACATAGGGTGACGGTTACCTGAGCTGGCTCCATGCTTGCCGTGGTATGGTGTCTGCACAGGTAACTCATGAAAAAAGGCGCGAAACGATTGTCTGCCCTTGCTTTCACGGAGGGAGGGAGGGAACGGGGGCCTGACGACACGTACCCAGAACCACCCGCGACAATGTTTTAGCCCCATCAGAGTGCTCCATTGTGACTGCTCTGGACAGCACTCTCAGATGCCCGATTGTTTGCCATTGCTCTGACGCTGGGAGGGGCGCTTACAGGGTTGGCTTCAGGGAGCTAAAATCAACAAAGGGGGTGGCTTTACATCAAGGAGTATTTCAGGCAGGACTTCACAGAGGGTTCCAATAAGAAATGGTGCACCTAAGTTATTGTCGTTATTGGAACAAGAAGGTTAGCCTGGCCTCTGATTGATACATGGCTAGATTTACCTCGCTGCACCTTCTCTGTAAGTGACTGCAGTGTGATCTAGAAGAATGAGTCCCCTAGAAAGGGGAGGGGGGGAAGCAAATCTGGTCTATTTCTTGTTTTGATCCACTCCATCTATCTTTTACATCTTTGGCTGGCAGCAGACGGTGCAGAAGGACTGCATGCCATCCACATCTCATGGCTGCTCGGCAGAAGATGGTACAGTACGACTGCTAGCAGTCCGTATCGCCTGCCCGCTCACCATAAGACGGTTCAATAGGACTGACTGCAGGACTAAAGAGAATGACCTGCTCAAGTCACTCCAAATTTAGTCCCTGCGCCCATGTCTGCCCAGGCACTCCCAGCCGATGTGGCCAGGAGCACCTCAGACATGACGATGACGGCTACCAGTCGTACTGTACCGTCTGCTGCCACAAGGCAAGGGGTTGCTGCTACTGTGTAGCAATGCCGTACCGCGTCTGCCAGCACCCAGGAGACATAGGGTGACTGTTACCTGAGCGGGCTCCATGCTTGCCGTGGTATGGCGACTGCACAGGTAACTCAGGAAAAAAGGTGCGAAATGATTGTCTGCCCTTGCTTTCACGGGGGGAGGGAGGGAACGGGGGCCTGACGATATGTACCCAGAACCACCCGCGACAATGTTTTAGCCTCATCAGGCATTGGGATATCAACCCAGAATTCCAATGGGCAGCGGAGACTGCGGGAACTGTGGGATAGCTACCCACAGTGCAATGCTCCGGAAGTCGACGCTTGCCTCGGTACTGTGGAAGCGCTCCGCCGAGTTAATGCACTTAATGCACTTAGAGCATTTTCTGTGGGGACACACACACTCGAATATATAAAACCGATTTCTAAAAAACCGACTTCTATAAATTCGACCTAATTTCGTAGTGTAGACATACCCTTAGAGACTAACAAATTTTTATTTGAGCATAAGCTTTTGTGAGCTACAGCTCACTTCAGTTTGCCCTAAGGTAGTAAAGCTGGGATCTGGAGAACTCCCTTCAGCGCCCCTGTTCTGCCCCCAATCCATCTCTTTCCCCCAAGGCCCGGTCCCCTGTTCACTCCTTTCTGCCCTCCCCCACTCCACTGTGGCCCTGAGACCGGACAAGCTTTGTGCCCCCACCATGGCCCTGGGGCTGCATTGGGGAGCAAGAGCTCCTCCAGCCCCGGGGCCGTGGCGGGGGAGATTTTTCTGAGGGCCCCTAAGTGGCCAGGGCCCCTGGGCAAGGGCCCCATGAGACAATGCAGTAATCCGCCATTGCCCCTCCCACAGCCTCCATTACGTGCCGCCCATGCCTGGTATATGCTTTCTACTGACACCAGTTTTCGACGTCTAATTTCTTGCAAGAAGACATGATACAGTATAAACTTGGGGAAACTGGTGTGGATTTATCTTTCATGCTATTTGTGTCTGTGGTGGAGTGTATACCCCCACATTGGCAGTCAAAGGGTTAACTGGTGCAGACCAATTAGTGAACCTGGTTGCACCCGTAGGGTGGGCCAGGCCTAATTTAGTATTAGGCCCAACTGGGGAGGAGTTGCGTGACTGATACAGGAAGGACTTCATGGCAGAAGGGCCTGGGGATGATCTCCTGAGAAAGAAGTTCTACCAAAGGGTCAACAGAGAGACACAAACACACAGAGAGCCTGAGGCGAGACAGAGAAGCGTTGGATCGCCACGGACAAAGCTATTGGAGGCCTGTAAGAGCCTAGAAAGGAGCTGAGGGAAAGAGCCTAGAGACTGGATCAGTGAGGAAGTGGTCCAAGAAGACAGCCAGGAGTGAGGAAGCAAAGGCTTGCTTAGAGGCTTGCTCCAGTGTTCCTGAACTGGAACCCAGTGTGGGGGGGCTGGGTTCCCCAACCAGACCCCAAGGAGGATGGCATGAAACTCCCTGATACGGTGGGTGTTGAGTCCAGAATCAGGCCCAAGACCTGGTGTGAAGCTGCTGGATTATTTGTTTGGCAGATCTCTGTTACCCCACAAAGGGGTGGGGGACCTGTCCGGAGTGCAAATTGGCAAGAAGCAGATCACTCCAGGTACTGGAGGAGGACAGTCTGCTATGCCATGACCAGCCATGAGGGGGCATGCTGGCTGGTGCATTGCTCTTCTGCAGTGTCCTAGTGCTATGTATTCAAAAGTGAACTAACTCGCCCTGAGGAACCCCCCCCCCTCCCCCCGCCCCCATAGATATTATGGAAAAGGAAGAAACTCCAGGTTTAATCTTCAGAATTCCACCAGTCTCTGCCAGGAATACTAACTCCTTGTCAGAGGGCACTGCGTGGTGTAATTAGATAAGGTCTTCTGCCTCTAGCTCAGGTAGGTGGGGACCAAATTCATTATCATTCGACATCTATTTGGCAGCTTATGTGACACCAAGGATGAACAATAGATGCATCAGAATTTGATATGTGCAATAATATTAGAACCAAGTAAAGAAAAAACTTACTTGGGGTGAGTTCAGCTAGGCAGATTGGCCATACTGCACCATCTGCAATCAAATAAATTCTGTGTTTAACTGAGATGTGCCCATTAAGCACTAACTGAGCACCAAACGGGGGTTACATTTCTATGTTCACAGCATAGCGTGTGGCTAGTAGAACAAATTTCTTGACTTTGGCCTTCCATTTTCATCCGTTCTCCATAAACTTCCGCTAATAATCAGGCCCAGATTCAGGCATGGCCACTAGAAGCTCAAGCCTAGGGCTGCTCCTGGTGTCCCACGTGACAGCAGAACAGAAACTTTCACTTATTAAAAAATATTGTGTTTCTTGTCCTCATTTATGATCCAAGCAGACAGCTTAAAACAATAGCTCAGTGAAGTATGCGCTGCCTCGTTCATCGTAAAGGGGTGTTTTACTCCAAGACCCACTGCACAAGGTTCCCGAACCGACCACCACGTGGAAATCTGGTCGTACCATGTGTTTCACTTTGTGAACCCCTGCACTAAAACCCAACAGCAGACCCCCAGGAGAAGACTGTGAACATGGTAGGCCCCTGCTGCCACTATCCCCTCATGAATGCAGCGTGGTGTGGGCAGGATTCATCACGCACACAGCCCTCTGGTCAGGTGAAATGGGGGCTGAATCCTCTCTCCTTTCCAGGCAGCCTGACGCCTGTCTCAGACAAGAAGAGGTGGTCCTGGAGATTGCTTTGGGTTGGTGATCCTGGAGGAGAGGTGAGGTGGTGAACTCCCACCAGACCTGCAGGTGGCTGTTATGTGGAGCAGTGTGTACGGCTACCACCCCATGTGGGGGCAGGGCCTTGGGGTTCCCCTTTGGAGGGTGTGCCTAGAGACTTGGATAGCTTTAATCTGGCTCCGGTAATTGCTGACTTTGAACTCTGCAGCTCCTCTCATATCTCCTACAGCTCTGCCTATTATCCCCAGCGCCACATTGCATCTGCACTCCACCCTCTCAGGGCCACTTCTGCCGAGAGGCCTCCTCCATGTGTGTCTCGCCTTTCTCATTGAATGCATCTCGCTTCCCAGTGGGCTACCGCGTCCCTCCTCTCCAGACTCCAGCATGTTCAGAACATTGTGCTTTGGTGTCTGACGTTCAAAGAACTCTGACTGCATCACCCCCTGTCCCGCTAGCTCTCTCTTCCCTTTAGGCTCCAGTTCAGACTTTCCCTTGTTTCTAAAATATTTATTTTTAAAAAACTATTTGACCAGCTCCATTAATAACTACTCCACAATCCAGATTTCTAAATCCAGTTTTATTTATTCTGTTTAATAGGCTTGTAGCACTGTGTGCACTCACCGCCGTGGCGCCTCCTGCTGGTCAGTCCGGGAAGTAGCTCCTTCCAGCCTCAGAGCACCTCCAGCTGGTCAGTTTCTCTCCTTTGGTTACCAGCCCTGTTGTCTCCACCACCTCTGGCCCTCTGTCTCTCCCACACCCTTGGGGTGCTGCCCCACAGCAGTGCCCCCACACTCAGGGTCTCCCCAACCCCCCGATACCCACTTTGACTCAGTGGCTACTACCAGTCTTCATCTAGCCCCCTTTCTCTGGGGCAAACTGCAGTCTGTAGTGGCCACTCATCATCGAAAAGGGGTTGGACCGGCTGCCTCTGCCTGTCCCTGGGCCACACCTCTACAGCCCCAGTACCTCCTTAGGCCTTTAACAAGGCCTCAGCCTGGGGAGTTGCCAGGCAGGAGCTTCCCAGCTCCTCTTACCCCTCCCCAGCACTGCTCTGCCCAAAGGGCCCTGTGCTCCCAGGCAGCCAGGTTCTTCCCACTCCAAGCTGGAGTGAGACTGTCCCGGCTCCTGACTCACAGCCCCCTTATCAGGGCCAGCTGGGCCCTGATTGAGCTGGCCACACCTGGGGCCAGCTACTCAGCCAGCCTCCCTCAGCTGCTCTCACTCCTTTTATCCCAGGAGCAGGGTAACAGCCCAGCTACAAGGCTGTAGTGTGGATCACTTCATGTGTCGTGAGTCCCGTTGTGCACTCCATTGCGGCCCAGCAGTGCAGGACGTGTGACCCAATACTGTCAGCTGAGCTAATTGCCCCCCCTAATTTGTTATTCATGATAGTTGATAGTGAGTTTATGCTGTGGGAGCGAGGGTTTCATCCTCACAATTTTAAACAAGTGGGATTTAAAATAATCCAGTTCAAACGTAAAATATGTATTTTGATTAAGGGAGGGACTTTCCAAGGCGCAGGATCATTTAGCAGCAGAAATCCCCTTGCCAGTGGATGGGACTCTTGCTCCTAATTCACTAACGCTCTTCCAATGAAACGTGTGGTCCTTTGAAAATTCCATCCGATCCCCTTTGCCTAAAAATAAGCCACCGTCCGATTTTCATCTCTTAGCATGGAAATCTGGTCGTACCATGTGTTTCACTTTGCGAACCCCTGCACTAAAACCCAACAGCAGACCCCCATGAGTAGAGATGAACCCCAGGGGAGCCGACCCCAGAGAGAAATCCTCATTTGACTGTTGGCATCACCTAATCTCATTTTTTGCAACTCATAGGGGTGGAGCTTTTGTGGGTGGAGTTTGGTTTTGTAGGCGGAGCATAGAGGAGTTCCGCCACGCTTTTTTCCCAGTTTGACCCCGTCCTTCAGGGTAGGCTTGAGGAATAAGCACTGCCATCACCAGCCCTGTACTTCAGCTTGAACAGTATATCTGAAGAAACAAAATTCTTCACTACACCAATCTCTGGGCCTGATCCAAAGCTGGTTGATGAAGTCAGTGGAAGGACACCCACCGATTACAATGGGATTTGGATGAGGCCTTCTAATTTGCCCTCAACGTTTATTGGAGGCAATTGTAATGAAAGAATCATAGAATATCAGGGTTGGAAGGGACCTCAGGAGGTCATCTATTCCAACCCCCTGTTCAAAGCAGGACCAAAGAAAGTGGGACATGTAGTTACCGCTTCTCTTTTGCTTCCAAATCCAGCCTTATGAGGCAGGCGCATTTAGGATAATAAAAATACGTCATTGCAGAATTAACACAAACAGGTTGTTTAAAAAAATTGTTCGAGCTGGTTGAAAAAACAAACAAACCTATTTTGCAAAATAATCCAAAGAAATTTTTCATTCCATTTGAAATTTTTCCGCAATTTTTTTCATTTTTTGACAAAAATTAAAAACATCTTGTTCAAAAAGTGTTTTGTTTCAGCGGGATAAGAACCACTTTCTCTCGCTGTACTGTTTTTCCATTGGAGGTAAAAAGGGGGGAATAAAGCAAATGCAAGACAGTCTCTTCCCCCCCTCTTCCCCGTCACTGAAACGGCATTTAAAAAAGACTTTTCATTTGAAATTTTTCATCTAAAATGGAACATTTTGAAAAGAATGTTCATGGGGGAAAAAAAATCAGACATTTTCTATCAGGGTGGGGGAGAGAAATGCTGAACGTATCCAAGTAACTCTAGAAATCAAGAAAAATAACATCATGCGGGCGAAAGACTGCAATTCTCACCGGCACAGCAAGAGGAACAGGAACTGGAGGAACATCCTTCACCTTTGCACTTGGGAAGAAATGACAAAAGTGAACGGTTCACTGTAACCCTGCAGGTCTCTTTGTCCCCCTCTAGTGGCCGACTCAAATAAGAACTTTGAGTCTCCCACAGCCCCATGCTAATAGAGTGGTTCTTTAGTCTCATGCTTTGAGATCTAGAAGGGCATCATTCCACAAGTCTCCTCCAGGAAATTTATATGAGACGTAGAAAAACAGGCTGATAGATTGGCTGAAGCTAAGACAGGTTTAAATGGTCATTTAGACACAACTCACCTGGCTATGCCTAGTTACTCTAGATAATTGGTGCTTTACCAGAGAGCCTCAGTAATAAAAGGGGTAAAATCACATTCGCTCAGAGCTGTGGGACACCTAAGAAAGATTTTTTTTTTTTAAATAAACTTTGAAAGGGGGTTTGCAGTGCGATGGTGGCACAGAGTGTCTGTTTCTGCTGTGGAAAGCTCTGGAATCAACTGAGCTTTCAATTGACCTAATAAGCAAAAGAGTGTAAGTAAAGCAAGCAAATAAAAACTGCTTAGAATCTATGCGTTCTTTAAAGAATTATTCTACCTGTATGTTTTTGACTAAGGATAATGTGGAGTTTAAATAAACTTATTCAGAGAGGTGTGAACAGGACAGAATTTATTTTCAGAGACAGTTTTGCAGTTTTTTTGTTTTGTCAAATACTACCTGCTGGCATTCCAGGAATTTCTGAATCTCCAATCTGTCTGTCTTCACTGTTTGTAATGGACACAAAATCACAAGTTGTACTGCTAGATGAGAGATTTTCCTTTCAAATTCACCAGTACTCCTCTACATCCAAAATTGCCAAATTTCAGCTGGATCCCAAAATGTTATTGGATATTCATTTCTCAGTTAAACCCATATTTTCTCTTAAATGACATTCTACAGTAAAGCCTAATAACCCAAATCTGAACTAGCAGTATATATAATGCCTTAATTTTAATTGTTCTATAATTAACTATTTTCTTTTGGACCTGGGGAAAAACGGATTTCTAAATTTCAAAAGTTTGAAGGAATTGTGAAAAATAAATGAATCACCTATAAATCTTAGAAAGTTCTCTTGGGACCATAGCTGAGATGGGTGAGATAATTTTATTTCTGTTTAAAAGCTATTAGCAGGGCGACATTTAAATGCTGTTCCAAATTTGCAGAACCAATCAGCGGTCAGGAACATGATCCTCATATCATTCTAGGTTTCGACCCAACATCTGGCAGTGTATGGTTTAGAATGTGGTGTTATATGAACTGCCAGATGAAAGTCTCTTATTAGGTTTAATAACAAGTTCAAAAAATCAGCTTAGAACAGTAACATTCACAGGCTGCTCCTCTAGCTAAAAGAGGTAACAATGCAAAGCTCTCTGCTTTTATGGCAGCTGACCTTATTTAATCAGTCCGTAAAACAGCTGCGCTGGTTATATAGTTTACAAACACCGACATTTATTAGTAAGCTGGTAGCACGGCATACAGTTTGCTAATACTCCTAATTAATTATGGGTAATTATCCTCCAAAGATAGAGGATTGATTCTATGCAGATAAGTCCATGGGTGTAACAAGAGCCAATGGCTGGAAACTGAAGCTAGACAAATTCAGACTGGAAATCAGGGGCAGATTTTTAACAGGGAGGGTAATTAACCATTGGAATCATTCACCAGCGTTCTGGCTACTTTAAAATTAGGGTCAGAAGTTTTCCTAAAAGCTATTCCTGTTCAAAGTAGAGCATGAATTCAGGGGAGTTCTGTGGCCTGTGTTATGCAGGAGATCAGAATAAATTATCATAATTGTTCCCTGGGGCCTTATAATCTATGGATGCTAAGAGGACTCTTTTACTTAGTTAATAGGGAAGAATAATTCTCACCAGTACAGGAATGGCCCGGTGAGAGTCTGTGGCCTGTGTTTATTCAAGAGTCAGACTAGATTAGCACAGTGTTCCCTGTGGCTGGTAAATGTATGCCTCCATTCAAGCTGCAAACTGGGCTGCAAATTTAGTCAGAGCAGACTTTCTCATACAGCCCGTGTGTCGTTGGGCCAGCTATATGGCAGGACCAGTGGTATTGCAGTATTATTCGATTTGTGCAACTGCTCAGTGCACTTCTGGTGACACCCGGTACACTCGGCAGCTTTGTACATTGGGTATGTAGCTAACCCACAGAGTAGCCCTCTGCCTGTGCCCCTGCCCCACTTGGCTCCCTTTGTGCTTCCCCAGTGGGCTGGAGAACGGCTTTAACAGATCTGCTGGGGGTTCCTGGTGTGCAGGGTGATCCCCCAAGGGTCTACCTCCTGCTGCGTCGCCGACGCTATGTCCAGACACCTGGAGGCGTTGCTGGTGTGGAGCTAGAGGGCAATGTGCTCTGGCTATCCCCAGCTGAGGGTGCAATCTCCCGGGGACTATATTAACAGGGGTAATTTAGAGCAGGCTCAAGGGTAAGGTTACTTCCCCAACCTCAGGTCCCACAGCAAGTACAGCTTGGTTGGACCCAGGGATCTGGTCCCTGTTGTCCACAGTCTAATTACACACTGTGTGAAAAAGTCCTGCCTTTTATCGGGTTAGAAATGTCCCACCTTGAACATCCCTTTGTTCCTGTGTTACAAGACAGGTTAAACAGAAGCTCCTGATCTACCTTTCCTAGACCATTCACTACTTTATATAATTTTAATATGTTCCCTCTTATTTCTCTCCTGTAAGGCAGTGATTTTCAATTTGTGGTCCATGGACCCCGGGGGGTCCACAGACTATGGCTGAGATTTCCAAAGAGGGCCACGCCTCCATTTGAAAATTTTTAGGGGTTTGCAGATGAAAAAAAAATTGAAAACCACTGCTGTAAGGTAAACAGTTCCAACCTTTTCAATCTCTCTTCATATTAAGACGCTGTCTAGACCCTAGATCATTCTCGTTGCTACTTTCTGAACCCCAGAAATTCTGCAGTAAATGTTGCAAATCAAAATCCAGGATCCTAACACCCCAAACATAGCAGAGATTCAGAAACCAAACCTGGGTGTGAATCCAAATTTCTCTACTGGCCAGGTCTGTGCAATGACCTGGGTCACATGTTGTTTGGGTTTGGCAATTTGATTCACACTCTGAAAAGACTAGTTCTGGTGATGAATTTCGGATCCAGAGGCTGCTGTGAATTCTGTGGTTGAGGCCCATCTCTATCACAGAGGCACCAATCAGGGAGGTGTCTCACGCTGATGCCTAATAAGAAGGGCCAGGAATAAGACAGTTGCTAGCTACTTTCATGCAACTGCAGTATATTTGACTTTATATCTTTCTGAATCCAGTTCAGACAGACTATTAAAGTCCCCAGATGAACAGGTTCTTATATAGCCACTATCTCTCCGGGATGCTTGGCCCCCACAAGGAGCATCTGAACAGCCCAGCAGTTCCAGATACCATTCACGAAGCTCCCAGTCCGTTCCTTGCATTACTGTAATGCATTCAATCTAGGGCTAATGATGCTCTGTATCCTATCCTGCACCTCTCCCATGTAGAGTGATACTTTATTCTTTCAAGTAGTCCTGTTGACTACAGCAAGACTCCTCGTGGAGTCAGGCGCTTTTAGCATAGATAAGGATGGCAGAAATAAGCCTCCGATAAATAAAGGGGCCAATCTGTGCCCAGTTCTTCTTCTCTGCTCATATGGCTCAATCCAGTCTGTGCAGAATAGTATTATTTTTACAGTGCACCCAGGCAGGCCATTAGTCTGGTTTTAAGCTGGATAGACCTCTTTGTCTATGGTTGTCCCCATCTGGTATTGGGACAAAACTAGACATGGCTTTGTTGGTCATTGTGGACATGGGATGCCATCTTGAAGAGTGCACTGCTGAGCTCTTCACAATGGCATCCCCTAGGCAGCATGAGCTCATATGCACCAGGCGTGCAAGATCATGCTGGAGGGGGCAGGGTCACGCAGGCAACGGGGAGTCCATGCCGTTCCCAGAAGTACCGGAATGTCTGGTGTTCTAGGGATGCTCAGTGGCAAATGACTTGCCCAAGATCCTACAGTAGAACCAGCAGATCCCACAGTAGATCAGAGTCGATCCAGTAGATCCCATGGTAGATACAGTAATAGATCACAAGTCTCCTGACTCCCAATCCAATCAAATGACTTGCTCAAGATCCCACAGTAGATCCAGTAATAGATCGATTTAATTGGGAATCGGTCCTGCTTTGAGCAGGAGGTTGGACTAGATGACCTCCTGAGGTCCCTTCCAACCCTGATATGCTATGATTCTATGACTCCCAATCCAATCAGCTGGCCCACACTGCCTTTCCTGTTCTCTAACTCATTTCTGTTCCATTCAGTTCCTTATGCCATGCACTTCACCACAGTATGAGGTCCCTGGTACTTAATTTGTAATGAAAGAGGTACCAGGGGTCAAGAAATTTTTTTTACATTCATAACTGATGCAGCCAGCCCAGAGGTGCCGAGGCTATGAACTGCCAACCCTGGAAGTGCGGGGGCTCTGCCCTGGCACAAATTAAGCACTGGGGGTCCCCTAACTTTACACCTCTCCTTATGTTCTATGCAATTGCTCCGTGACGCTGGCAGACTAGGCGCCAGCTCATGCCAAGGCCCCAGGCCTCACTGAACGCTTACAAATGCTTAGCTGGGAGCCAGTCTGGCTTACCTGTGTGTTAGCATTATCAAAATAGATACTAGATGTTGAACTGAAAAGAATGTGTTTGGTGTTTTAAGATATGGCTGTAGGACATAGCATGTATTATTCTCATTCAGCTTTACCCCATGTTAGAAAGCGAGAGCAAGCATTTGCTTTGTAAACCTCTGTGACTATGTAAGTTATCAAGCAGGGGAAAAGCCTTGTGTACTACAAATGGGCTCTAATCGGAAGATGTTAAATCCTGTTCGTTAAATGCATATGAGCCATTGTGGAAGATCAAGGATCAAAGACTTTGTTACGCGCATTCCTCCCCCCGCACTCCATGAAGGGACCTGTGTGGGAACTGCTGCTGTCAGCTTGGTTTCTGTGAGAAGAAGCTATAAATATGGAGAAGAGGAAAAATGCTTTATCCCTGGACTGTTTGGATTCTAACAGCGTAGAATAATTGAACAAGAAGACGGGGAGCCTAAGTTCCCTGTAAGCAGTGCAGCCGCGTGGCTGTGCAGTAGGCTCTCAAGGGCCACGCAGGTTGGGAGAGGTGCCCTTCACCCAGCCCAGCCCAGCCCCACCAGAGCTGCCAGGAAGAGGTGCCCCTCACCCAGCACAGCCTGGCGCAGCCCAGCCAGAGCTGCCAGAGAGAGGAGCCCCTCCACTGACCCAGCCCAGGCCTGCCGGAGCTGTCATGGCTGGAGAGAGGTGCCACTCACCCAGCCCCAAGCTGCCCGGGGGCAGCCTGCACCCCAAGCCCCTGCACCCCACCCCAGAGCCTGCACCCCTACCTGGAGCCCGCACCCTCTGCACCCAACCCTCTACCGTTCTCCTGTGCCCCCTCCAGCACAGCAATCCCCTCATCCCAAGCCCCACCCCAGAACCTGCACCCCAGAGCCTGCACCCTCACCCCCCCACACCAACTCTCTGCTCCAGCCTGATCCCCCTCCCACACGCCGAACGCCTCAGCCCCACACATCACCTCCATACTGGTGCACATAACAAAATTCATTCCGCACACAGATGTAAAAAATTGGAGGGAACACTGCAGGGAGTCCCAGATTTAGAATCATAGAATCGCAGAATCATTAGGACTGGAAGGAACCTCGAGAGGGCATCTAATTCAGTCCCCTGCACTCATGACAGAAGTAAGTATTATCTAGACCATCCCTGACAGGGGTTTGACTAACCTGCTCTTAAAAACCTCCAATGATGGAGATTCCCCAACCTCCCTAGGCAATTTATTCCAGTGCTGAACCATCCTGACAGTTAGGAAGTTTTTCCTAATGTCCAACCTAAACCGCCCTTGCTGCAATTTAAGCCCATTGTTTCCTGTCCTGTCCTCAGAGGTTAAGAAGAACAATTTTTCTCCCTCCTCCTTGTAACAAATTTTTCTCCCTCCTCCTTTTACATACTTGAAAACTGTTATCATGTCCCCCCTCAGTCCTCTGTTTTCCAGACTAAACAAACCTAATTTTTTCAATCTTCCCTTGTAGGTCATGTTTTCTATACCTTTAATTGTTTTTGTTGCTCTTCTCTGGATTTTCTCCAATTTGTCCACGTTCTTCCTGAAATGTGGTGCCCAGAACTGGACGCAATACTCCTGTTGAGGCCTAATCAGCATGGAGTAGAGCAGAAGAATTACTTCTCGTGTCTTGCTTACAACACTCCTGCTAATACATCCCAGAATTATATTTGCTTTTTTTGCAATAGCGTTACACTGTTGACTCATATTTAGCGTGTGGTCCACTATGACCCCCAGATCCTTTCCGCAGTTCTCCTTCCTAGGCTGTCGTTTCCCATTTTATATGTGTGCAACTGATTGTTCCTTCCTAAATGGAGTACTTTGCATTTGTCCTTATTGAATTTCATCCTATTTACTTCAGACCATTTCTCCAGTTTGTCCAGATCATTTTGAATTTTAATCCTATCCTTCAAAGTACTTGCAACCCCTCCTAGTTTGGTATCGTCCGCAAACTCTTTATGTCATTATCTAAATCATTGCTGAAGATATTGAACAGAACTGGACCCAGAACTGATCCCTCATCACTCATTATGCCCTTCCAGCCTGACGGTGAACTACTGATAACTACTCTCTGGGAACGGTTTTCCAACCAGTTATGCACCCACCTCATAGTAGCTCCACAGTAGCTCTAGGTTGTATTTCCCGAGTTTGTTTATGAGAAGGTCATGAGAGACAGTATCAAAAGCTTTACTGAAGTCAAAATCTACCACATCTACCGCTTCCCCCCATCCGCAAGGCTTGTTACCCTGTCAAAGAAAGCCATCAGGTTGATTTGACACGATTTGTTCTTGACAAATCCATGCTGACTGTGACTTATCGTGTTATTATCTTCTAGATGTTTGCAAATTGATTGCATAGTTATTTGTTCCATTATCTTTCTGGGTAGCCCTAGAAGACTTTTGGGAAACTGGCAGATTACTACCTCTCTGCTACTTTTTGACATTATGGATTGTGACTCGCCTGTACATATATTTTTATCTGCTTTAACCTCTCAATATCTCTCATTCCTTTTTCCTATCTAATAAACCTTTAGTTAGATTACTATAGAATTTTCTACCAGCATTGTCTTTGGTGTGAGATCTAGGATGCAAATTGACCTGGATGAGTGACTGGTCTCTTGGGACTGGGTGTAACCTGAATATTTTGTGATTTTTGGTGTAAGTGACCATTCATCACATAGTTCAACTTGCCTGGTTGTCAAGATAGACATGTGGAAGGGGACTTGTCTGTGACTCCATTATAAGACTATTGTAGTACTTTGGGCATTCACATTTGTTACTAGCGTGGTGAGATCTAATTATAGAACATACCACCAGTTTGGGGGTGTCTGCTCGGGGTTGAAGGGAACTGGCAGCTGGGTTCCATTTCTGCATCAGGCAGCTTTGGGATGGAACATGAAGAACCCACACCAGCAATGTAAATGAGACAGTTACATTTGGGGATATGTCTTGAATGGAACTGGGAGAAACTTTTTGTGCTGAAATTCTTTCTCGCTGAAAACCATATGTGACATTACACTCCATATTCTTTATGGAAATATGCTTATGACAGAACTGAGATGTACTTTATTCAAGATGGCTCATGTAAGGTATCATTGGAAAGGTTATGATTTACTGAATGTGAATATCTAATTTGTATGCATGTATCATTTGTGTATCTGAAGCTGGGAATATTGACCATATGAGCTACATTGGATGACGCCACACAATGTTAGTGGCTTATTGAAGAATTGTACACAAGCATAATGACAGGTTTCAGAGTAGCAGCCGTGTTAGTCTGTATCCGCAAAAAGAAAAGGAGTACGTGTGGCACCTTAGAGACTAACAAATTTATTTGATCATAAGCTTTCGTGAGCTACAGCTCACTTCATTGGATGCATTCAGTGGAAAATACAGTGGGGAGATTTATATAAATCAATTTAAAAATGATTTTTTTCAGTATTTCTGGCAAATTGAAAAACCAGAAGAAAATTCACTTTGGGTCAAATGAAGCATTCAAGATGTTTCACTTCAGAAATATTGAAATGAACCATTTGAGCATTTCCAATTTGTTTTTCTCCTTCAACTGAGACAGTTTGACAAAATAGACACAAATTTGCAACACCCAAGTCTATGTGGCGACAGGTTGGACCCCCTTCTGGGATGCCACCTGATCTACTGGGATTTCACTGAGCCTCTCCTGCTCAACCGGCCTGGGTTCCCTCTCTCCGCTTTGCTGGATTAGGCTCTCCGGCCTCTTCCAGCACACACGCAGGTAGGGCCACACCCTGCTGCAGACACAGACTGAAGTCAGCTCGGTGTCAGAGGACTCCCCCAGCACTCACGTGCTCACCCCTTTTGGGAGGTAAACCCCAAATAATACTGTCCTGCGCTGCAGAGAAAAATCTGCACAGCATAAGCTCATAAATTTTTTGCCAGAAGCTGGGAATAAACGACATGGGATGGATCACTTGATGATTCCCTGTTTTGTTCATTCCCTCTGGGGCACCTGGCATTGGCCACTAACCAGATACTGGGTTAGATGGACCTTTGATCTGACCCAGTAGGGCCGTTCTTTTGTTCTTATGTAAATCCGCTCTCTTCCTCAATGTGAAGAGAGATATGCATGATTTCTTGCCCCACCCCAGTTAGAAACTGCAAAAACTGGGTTTAATAAAATACAGTGGAAAATACAGCGGGGAATGCTGGGGGAGTCCTCTGAAGTGAAACGTCCTGAATGCTTCATTTGACCCAAAGTGAATTTTTTTCTGGTTTTTCAATTTGCCAGAAATACTGAAAAAAATCATTTTTAAGTTGACCCACAAGGAGTCCCGTCGTCCGTCCCCTTCCCCCTCCCCCCCCCCCCCCCATTTTTGAGAACAGCCAGCGAACCAATAAAACCAACAGTATTTTTGTGCACTTTTAATCCCAAGCACTTCTCTTGCTGGCCTTCCTCATGCCTGTTAGGCTGGGCCTGTGCCTAATGGGGTGATCGTGTGGTACAGGAACTGGTTTCTCTTTGAGAAAGGGGAGAAGGACAGCAACCAAAATATGCCTCGCAGAGGCACCCCTAGAATGCTAGGGCTGGCTTTGTTTCCTAGCATTTTCAGCCCTTTCTGAGGCGGGGCTGAGCTGGAGGGTGTTCACTCAGGCAAGGGTAGAAAGTCTGAAGGGTCTGGGCGGGAGTGTGGAAGGACGGATGGCTTTTCAGGGGGGTTGGATGGATTTGGTGGAATTTCAGGGGTAGGGAAAGCGCGTCGTACAAAGGCTATATCACATATCACTGGCTGAGGCAGAACAGCTTGGAGCAAGTCTTTTGTTCAAAATGTGACAGTTTATCCCCAAGGCACTGCTCTCAGATTGAACGTCTCTTTTGATCCAAGCAGGGGTGGGGGACCTTTTACTGTTGGAAGCATCAGTTCTCCATTTGGGATGTACCTGAGGGGCCCCCCACCCCAATGTCCCTGCTTCTATAATGAGGGCTGGCATCTCTCTCTCCTCAGGATTGTATCCATGTTCTCTCCTACTGCCCCCTTCCCATTGCTGTTCTCTTTACCCTTTTTGTCTCTCTTTCTAAATACAGTCTCCCCATTTCCCTTTCCATTTTGATTGACATTTTTTCTGTCTGCCTCTCTCAGCAGCCCTCAGCTTTCAGCCTCTTTCTACCTCACCCACATCATCCTCCTGCCTTTGATTCCTTGTCACTCTACCAACCCAAGATACTGCCATGTGCAGGGACAGCATGGGGAGAGACAGTCTCTGCTGGAGTTTCTCTGTGCACTCACAGCATGCGGATTAGGTGGGCACAGATCACTGCCTCTGGGAACTTTATTTGAATGTCTAAGCTGTGTAATGAATCTGCTGTCCCCCAGTGCAACATCCAGCCAGCACAACTCCTTAGCACAACACACCTCAAGAGCAGCGCTCCTTGCAACGGGATAGGTTACAGCTGTAAATAGCAATAGCGCGGGGTCCCAGACAATGGTACCCCCCCAACACACACATTGTTTGACCAGGGTGTCAGAAAAGTTTTAAATCTCCAATTCTTGACACAGCCTGCCCTCAAGAGGTGCTGGCCGCCTGGGGTGACGGATTAAAGTTCAAACTGGCGACATCGCTGGAGTCATTTTACAATTTCTTTAGAACTTGATGCCAGATTGTAAATACATCTCACTATGTTGTGGCCTTTTCTTAAGTGTATTCACATGTGTGTAACTGTATTAGTCACTGATAGTGTTTGGTGACAGTGCAACCCTGAACAGCAAATGAAAATCATAGGGCAGAAATTCTATTATCCTAGCCAGGGCCAGGCTGAAATTGTCTTTATGCACCTTTCTGATGCAAGGTGAGAGTTTGGCTGGGTGCATTTTGGATGACAGGGAGCTCCCTCCACATGCCATCCCTTCAGTCCATGAGAACAATGCTTTATTTGAGTTACTTTTATTTAAAAAGTAACGAACACTTACATGATTCATTAAAAGTTTGTTACACACCACCTAATTATCAATGCAATAGAATAGACCAAGACATCTAGTGAGAGCTGGGGCCTGGGTTACACACACTCACAATTTTAATGAAACAGTTTGTGGTTCTGAATGCCTTTCCGTTCTCTAAAGTCGGGGGTTTAATGAATAATAATGATTATCAGACGCCGTGTCGGTTTTATACACATGAGCACTCCCCTAGCACCTGAAATTGTGCTGAAATAAAGAAAAGAAAACTGACAATAATGAACAGCAGAATTTCGTGTATGAACCATTATCCTGTTTAGGTCGGTGATTTTTTCTGCAGCTAAGATTAAAAAGCAAAAGGTTGCACCAGCATTTCCATGGCTGTCTACATTGATTAGCATATTTAATGCTCTGTTCCTCACTCCATAGAAGCAGACTGTCGATCTTTTTGCCAGTGCATCAGGTATAGCAAATACATGAACACTACAGAAGTGGTGTGTTTCTTCAGTACACTCAGGGCTCTTGGAAATGCCAGGCATCTTGTATGAACTGTTGGCCTCATTCCCTGCCACGAGCATATGTTGGGCATCAGGGGGCAAGGTAGGATCCACAGCAGCTCCTTGCTGGACATCCAGAGGCAGCGTGCTCTCGCCACCAAAGGGCATGAAACTATCAGAGAGCGCTTGAGTTACTTCAGGGGTGGCAGCTGCTGGAGTAGCCCCTGAAGATCCTCTGCTCTGAGCTGCAGGTTCACCACCCGGGCTTGGCAAATTGTTGTTGCTTTCTTGGCCCACTGGGGTCCCCTCTGGAAGGATGACAGCAGTTCCAGGACCTGCCAGATTAACTCCAGGAAGTGGGGAGACTCCTTGGGGAACCAAGCTGAACCTTCCTTGGACTGCTGGTTTGAGTGCTGTGGCTGGTGAATCATCCTCAACAGTAAAATCTCCCTGCAGGGCTGGGTTTTGTGGCATCCAAATCCAGCGCCCATGCCTATAGAACCGGGAGCCATGTCCCCATAGGCAGGCGCACCTCCTCCACCTCTCTGAAAAACCCAGGTTGTTTCACCACATTCCCATCATCCTGGTTAGTCAGACTTGCTCCAGCGGTGCAGAAAGCAGCCATGCTTGGACAAAAGCCTCGATATCTGTGGTTTTCATGCAATTGATGAAAGCTGCTGGCTTGACAGCCGTCTGATCACAGAGCAGGCAGAAGCAATAGAAACCTTTCTCACGCAGCCACAGGGGTATCTGTCTGTCTGTCTGTCTTCTGTCTACTAATTCTTCACACTTGTTAATGAAAGAAAATGTTTC
This sequence comes from Lepidochelys olivacea, assembly GCF_965140295.1. NCBI lineage: Eukaryota > Metazoa > Chordata > Testudines > Cheloniidae > Lepidochelys > Lepidochelys olivacea. The sequence goes on from NC_140415.1 coordinate 132,776,647, forward strand.
TGTGGCTTTTTCATTAAGGTATGGGAAAGGAGTATTTTCCATCTTCCTATACTCCTAATCAGATCTGTTTACGGATTTTTGCTCCATTTTTCTTTAAAAAAAACCAACAACCCCAAACTACTACTTTTTCTGTTGAAGGACATTAAAATTCTGTTCAAGGGTTTCAGGTCATCCTATCTGTTTCGTCCAGGGGTGAAAGTAACTTAAGGGACTTACCGGTGCGCAGGGCCAGGGTCCTGAACAGGGGGGTGGGGCCACAACCGGAAGGGGCAGGGCCCTTTAAATCACCACTGGAATCCCATGATAGCGATAGCTGTGGTGGTGGCCGGGAGCCCTGGGTCTCTGGCAGCGATTTAAAGAGCCCGGGGCAGCAGCCGGAGCCCAGGGCCCTTTTAAATTGCTGGCCTGGGGAAGCTGCCCCCTGCCGATAGGGTCGGCTGTGTACCGGCTCTTGCCGGTACAACGCACCAGACTGTAAGGGCTTACTTTCACCTCTGGTTTTGTCATTGATGGGACACCAGAGCCAAGATCATCAGTGGTATTTAGGTGCCTAAATTCCCTTTGAAATCATTGTGAGCTCAACCTTTGAGGATCTGGGCCTTAAAGCCTGATTCACATTTACACTAAGGCCCCTTTACACTGCTCAGGTGTGTAAAGTGGCTGTCAATGACATATAAATTGTAATAATTTAAGTTGTGTAAAGTTCGAAGTAAGCCCTGTATATACACTCTCTGGCAGAGCAAGCTTTTTGGCACAAGGTTCATAGAGCTTTTGCTTAACACTGGATTAAAAAGACAGGTGGGAAAATGTGTAACTCTTCCCCCGAAATACACATAAATACATCTTCAAAATCCCAGATAATCTGGGAGGCCTGTGGTGTTCGATCTGCTAAGAGATCATAAGCTGTAATGGGAATGGAGATGAGTACTTTATTGTAAGGCTTGGAGGAAGAGTGTGGTGTCTATTAGTGGCAATAGATTTATCAACGTGAACCCGTTTTTATCACATTTCTTCGAAGCTTGTGATGCCAAGTCTAAGAGGAGGACCCCACAGGAAACATATCAAAGCCTGGATCAGTCTAGACTAGTGCACACAATTCTCTGCTGTTGTTAAAACTTCGGCTGAGATTTTCAAAGCTGCGTAAGGGAGTTGACTGCCCAGTTGCCGTTAAATATTAGGGGGATTGGGGACCCAGATCCCTTTAATGGCTTTGAAAATCTCAGCCTTTCATTTATATGTGTTTCAACTGTAATAGTTCAATTAATATTTTTCTTGGATTGAGGAAAAAAGAGAGAGACTTGCTCCTTGGTTTGCTGTATAGGGCGCATAATACAGCCCAGGGTAAAGCTGGACATAAAAGAAAGTAATCGTTTAAAAAAAGTTGTCTGCTTTAAGAAAAAAATGTTAAAATCAGACAGCGGCACAAGAGCAAAGAATGAATTGTGGGGTGGCGATAGGAAGAAGCTTCTTTGTGGCTGTTCTATCAGGTCTTGCTGAGCTACTTGATCTATACCTGGGTACATTTAGAAACGAAAAAAGGGAAACAATATTGCAGTGCAACACAAGACAAAATGGTAGATAACACAATTGCTCTGATAAATGCAAGAAAGATACACAAAGAATGATGAATATATCATAGATACCTTAGTAACAAACAAACAAACATTTGGACTCTTGTAGCAAACAGAAGGGAATTTATGTCCCGCATTGAAAATGAATATTTTGCACATGCTCTTTTGAATTTCTGTTTTGCTGTTAGAGATATAGTACAGAAAGAGGCAGCTCTCCAGTTGGTCATAGCTCCCAAACAGCAACATGGCAATTTACACCAGTTAAGGGTCTGCCTGTAAGTCTTTGGTATGTAGATAATCATGTTCTGGTTAACAGGCAAGACATAAAATAAATATCTCTACTTATGGCCTGATCCAGTTGCTCTGAATACTCTAGTGCTGGTAACTGCAATATAATAATACAAAAATTGCACAATAAATAAAACAGACCTTAAATGCTAAGAGCTAATAAGGATTGAACTAAGCTGACCAAGGCAATGAAAAAGAAGAAAGGTTTCACTATACATTACACCAGCCAGATAAGTTTGGCCTGGCTAGAGAACCTCTGCCTATAGGGGTAGGAGTTTTGCTACCTGACTTTCCTCCACACTATGAGCTTCTGTCATCTTGTATTCCTTTATTCCCTGAAATAAGGTGATAACGGCATTTCCAGAATTATATCCTGGGAAGAGATCAGCCTGTGCTGTGACGTCATTATCAGAAATCCTGTCCTCTGGAGGGAAAAACCTCTGACTTTTGGAGAAACAGGAATTTCAATCTGGCCCTTCTCATCTTTGGAGCATGATGGGTGCTGGAGGGACCTGCATACAGCCCTCTTCAGCTAGAAGGAGGGTCATAGAATATCAGGGTTGGAAGGGACCTCAGGAGATCATCTAATCCAACCCCCTGCTCAAAGCAGGACCAATCCCCAATTTTTGGTCCAGATCCCTAAATGGCCCCCTCAAGAATTGAACTCACAACCCTGGGTTTAGCAGGCCAATACTCAAACCACTGAGCTATCCCTCCCCCCTCCAATTTACAGGCTGCCAACTGAGCTGGTGTAAGTCAGCATGGTCTATAAAAGTCAATGAAGCCACACTGATGTTCTGTGGCTGAGAAGCCAGCCCTGTTACGGTTATAGACGCACATATTTTTCCCAAAGTTGAGTGACTGTAAAGTGTTTTTATTAGGCTATGTAGAAGAGCATTTCAAATCTTCTGCCCGCAAAGAAGGGACTGGCCCTTTGTATCAGGTTATGCCAATGGATTCCTCCAGTCCCCCCATATACCCCTCATGCCCAGCCTGCCTACTTCATCTCTCCCAACGTAGGCACATAACAAGTAGCCTGATTTTCAGTGGTGCTGAGTCTCCAACTGCTCCCCGTACAGTTGGAAATAAATATTGACTGGTTTCATTTTATGTAGGTACATCCAAATTATTAAATACTGTACAGGCCCTATCCAAAGCCTACTGCAGTCAATGGAAAGACTCCTGTTGACTTCAGTAGGCTTTGGATCAGGGAGTAGATGCAGATGGAAATGGCCTGTTGTTGTCTGCTAGCTAGAACCAGCTGTTCTTGGACTCCCGGCAGTTCTCCTAGCTGCAGTGATGGCTGTCCCTGCTGGACATGGTTGGTGCACTTCATTCTGCGGCCTTGCCTTGCAGGCATCTGAGTTGGTTGTGGGAAAGGATTTTGTGCTTGTAATCGAGGTTGTTGCAGTTGAAGAGCCGTCTGCTGTGATAGCAGAGGTGGAGGGTGCAGGGGCAAGGCATATTTATAGTACTGCAGAGAGATGGAAGGAGATGTAGCCATGTTGGGAAGGACGAGGGAGTGTTAATAAATTATGTCACAGATGGAGCATTCTTCTAAATCAAGTTTCAGAGTAACAGCTGTGTTAGTCTGTATTCACAAAAAGAAAAGGAGTACTTGTGGCACCTTAGAGTCTAACCAGTTTATTTGAGCATAAGCTTTCGTGAGCTACAGCTCACTTCATCGGATGCATACTGTGGAAAATACAGAAGATGTTTGTTTTTATACACACAAATCATGAAAAAATGGGTGTTTATCACTACAAAAGGTTTTCTCTCCCCCCACCCCACTCTCCTGCTGGTAATAGCTTATGTAAAGAGATCACTTTACATAAGCTCACGAAAGCTTATGCTCAAATAAATTGGTTAGTCTCTAAGGTGCCACAAGTCCTCCTTTTCTTTCTTCTAAATCAAGAACATCATTAAAGAAATATCATGGCGTCAGCATATGAAAAAATGAGAGCTCAGCAATGCTGCCTGGAGTGGTCATGTCGAGAATTCTCCCAAGGTTGTTGATTGCATTTCTCAATGTTTATAGCTGTGGTCCTTAGCTTCTTCATACCATGATCCTTTACGACAACAGAGTACAATGTAGGGCCTCTCTTGCTATAGAGTTCAGGATCCCACTCTCAACTAGCCATGGAGAAAAGGTGTGGTCACAGGCCCACAGATGGACAATCTATGGTTTATAGCATTGAATTGTGCTACACTTACTCTGTATTAGAGTAATTACGCTAATCCCTATTCCCATGCATCATTACAATGCAAACTTTAAAGTCTTGGTCCTGCTTCAGCGCAGGGGGTTGGTCTAGGTGGCCCTTCCAGAGTCTATGTGATAACACCCTGTCTGTCAAATAATGTGACAGAACGTAATCACCGTTTTCTGCAATATTAGATTCACATTTATATATGAGTAGGGTTGGAAGGATTAGACTTTTGTCCGTAAATGCCGATTTCACTTTACACAGGATAAAATCGATATTTCCATAGATGATCGTTGGTATTTACAGATCGGCAAAGTAAGCAAAATGCTGCTTGAGAACGTATTAGTGTTTGATTTAAGGCTACTTACGCTGTATATGTTGATGTGATGGTGGCACTTTGTGTTTCCATGGTTATAAAGCTTTAACTGTTTGAGTCTCACATCTAGGGTCATTAAATAATTATCTGATCCCCCATTGTCTCCCCCCCCACACACACACACAATTTCCCACAACTGTGCAAATCTAAATGGCTTAAAAATAAACAGAGATATCATGCACCAAAATGATTTTAAAAAATCCAATTGAGCCAAGCCTATATATAAGATAAACTGTGAACACATAATGGCAGAGTCAGAACTGTGTGTTCAGCCCCCAGTTTCCCATTTCCTGATTTGAGCTGTTTAATTCTGCATCCTTAACACTGAATTCACATGTCCTGTTTTACAATTACATTGAAAAGAAAAATCCTTATTTCTCTATAAAAAGTCTTATCCATCTGAGGTATTTCTGTGCCTGCCCATTACCATAGTATCTGAGCACCTCACAATCTTTAATGCATTTATCCTCACAACACCCCTCTAAGGCAGGGCAGTGCTATTATCCCTATTGTACAGATGGGAAACTGAGGCACAGAGCAGCTAAATGACTCGGCCACGGTCATTCAGGAAATTGAACCTGAGTGCCCTGAGTCCAAGAATAGGGACTGGACTAACTACTAACTCTGGCCACTGGATATTCCTTCCCCTCCAGTATCTTCTGGATCTTTCAAAGGGCTCAGAGAAGTTTGGTGTCCAATTCAAAGGGATTTGGTCACCTAACTCCCTTAGGCATTTTTTGAAGATCCCAGCTATCCTTGTTAAAATGTGCCTTCATAGTCTGTTTCCTGTGGGTGACTTAATGACATTCATAGGAACATAGCACACCTTTAGTCCCTTATGTGTGCTACCATGCCTCTGTGAGTGACTCATTTTGGATGCTTCAAAGTAAGGCACAAACCCATAATGCACCTAACCTTCCTGAGCCCTGGTTGAGTCACTGAGTACAGTTTCTGGAGTCCTGTCCAGATGGCAATGGCATGAAGAGCTCACCTGTTGGGTCTCATGTGGTCTTCGTTGCAACCACGGAGATGAAGAGTGTGGTGGCAGGAGCCCATGCAGCCAAAATTAATTACATGGTTCACCATAGTTGTACTGAGTTTACTCAGTGAATAGCAAAAGCAGAGGATTTGTTTTCTGTAGTACTATGCTCATTTCTGACACTAATAGATCTACGTAAGAAGTGATGCTCAGCACCATGTTATGATTCCCCTCGATTAAAACTTGATGGAATTCAGATTGCAAATATGTATCAATAATTTAAGGATCAGGGAATGTAAGAAAATGTACTGACACCTTGGCTTGGTTTTCTTTCATCAAGACCATAAGCACACAATAAATCCTCCCTAATATCAAACTTATTATCCTGCTGGCTGTGAAAGAATGGAGAGATTGCTATTCTTATGTCTATTGTCTGATGCTCGGGAAGCATTTGATACTATTCAGGTGGAGGCCAGATAAGTAGGTATGTCTGTATTGGTGACTCTATTGTGTATCATCAGACCTACTGATGACAGAGAATGAGAAGTCCTTAGAGGAGTACAGGAGGCTCTCTTCACTTAGCTGGGTAGCAGCTAAGCTCTTACTCAATAGCCATAATTTGTTGCCGGGGAAGATTTTTGAAGGAAGTTGGGTCAAGGCAGCACTGCTGTCGTTTAGGTCCTGGGTTGTTGAAAATGCCCCTGAACCACTGTGGTGAATGATTTCAGCTGTGGCTCTCAAGATAACAAGCAAAACTTTCATTGATATCCATGGAAATAGTTAGGCCAACACTGAGTACCTTTGAAAATCCCACCCCTTGTATGTAATATATTTCAAACAACAAAAATAGTCGTTAATACTTAGTGTGGCTTCTGTGTTTTCTATATGCCTTTGTGTTTTAGGTGTGTCATGGCAAAATTACAGGTGAAAGCCTCATTCCACTGAAGTCAATTGGAGTTTTGCCATTGACTTCAGTGAGGCTTGGATCTCACCCTACATGTCTTAACAGCATGGTCGCTGATCATGTGAACGTCTGTGGTTATAGCTACTCTAGCCTGTGCTAATTTGCTCAATCAAATGCCACTAGAGGTATTGTCCTATGAGAGAGAGCGCACACGTAATCTGTGTAATGAAGAACATGGACATTGCAGGAAAGTGTGTCTGTGGTTTGACTGATTTCTTCAGTTTCAGCTTTTGGACTCTTTAGATATTGTTCACTCAACGGAATGGGTGTGACTAGATAAACAAAATGGAAAAAAACATGCAACTAGTGTAGGAAACGCTTGCGATCCTTGCAATTTTTCTTCTGAGGGTTATATACTTTTAAAATGCAAAGGATGCAGATATATTTCTTAAATGAACATACTTTGTTAAGAAGGAATAAACTGCTATACCACCTCTACAATATCTTGAGATTATCTGAATTTTAGAGAAATAAAGCCATGAGGAGCCAGACTTCCCAAACAGTTCAGCAGCTGGTAGCTCCTACTGAGAACAATAGGAGCTTCAGGACGCTGAGCACTTCTGAAAATCTGGTCCTAGATCTTGACCGTAAACAGCTGTTATCTTGTCAGTATAAACCCAGATGTACAACTTGTGCAGTATAATCACACCAGATACCATGCATGGAATCCAAAGAGAATGACAGATTGTTTTTTGATGTTTTATGCTAATGAACAACTTATAGTTTGATAGACAGATATGACTTACTGGCAGAGCAAAATCTGTGTCTAGGAGGCATATAATCAGCCTCCAGTCATTTAAATTTCAGAGCTCTATCTGGAACAGAAATATGTTGGGAGAATTGCTAATTAGTTTTAGCTCCTGGAAATGAAATAGTGTGCAGTGAATCAACAACATATTCAATACGAGTGCCATATTCCTTGAAAATCCTCTTAATTTCCAATCACTGAAATTCTGTGGAGTGCTCAAATACACTGTGAGATTACAGGCTGTAATGCATCTTTTATGGGAACGCAGGTATAATTTGGTTTATACTGAAACACTCAAGGGAACATACGGTAAAACATGAAATTTCAATGTTTGCTGACTGATAAATGTGCCTATGTGCTGTTTACAGAATTATTTTTATCACTAATACTCTACTCTGCTTTTTTTGTCTTCAAACATTTAAGCGTCATGGAAGGTACAGATTAATCCAATTATAGCTACAGGTTTTCACAGTAAGGAGACTATCTAAGTAAACCAGAGCTCTGTCTATACTCATGGTGATCGTTTTCCTATGTACCTTCAAAATGAAGGCTCTGATTATTTTTGTTTACTCTATCTGGTGAACAGTACTGGTGAACAGTAGACATGCAGTCCCACAAATTTTAATTCCCCAAAGGAGGGGTGATTACTGATGTTATGTCCCAAGCTGAGGGAAAATTTGCTGACAGCAGAAGCCGGTTTGGGCCAGCTTAGTGCACTAAGTGAAAACAGTAGCCCTAATGAATCAACATCCAACCATGTCTATGCTAGGTCAGTAAAATGAACGTTAACATCACTGATGAATGTTACGTGAACTGCTCTTCCAGAATCTGGTGATGGAAGTAGAGAAAGCTTCACGAGATAAAGACTTCATGTTTTGTTGCAGAACACAGGGGTTTTCAATGAAATTGCAAGGCAGTTAAGGTAAAGCAGATGAAAAGCAATACTTCTTTACAACACCTAACTAGCCTCTGGAACTCTCAGCCATAAGAGATCACTGAGGTTTAAAAAGATTCTTTTATAAAAGATGAAACATTTCTAAGGCTACTGAGAACATCCCCAGTTGTGAGGATGCCAGTTGTTTTTAGAAGGGAGACAAACCCTTATGCATCCAATCTCTAAAGCCTAGAAAGAAATGTCCTCTGTGGTTATTCCATTATTGTCCACTGTGGAGCTTCTTGCAGTTCTCTGAAGCAGCTCATGCTGGCCACTGTCCGAGACAAGATGCCATGTCATCCGGTCCAGCAGTTCCCCTGTTTATATGCTGCACTGAGTTTTCTTATCAGCACATATTCTAAAATAAAGTGGTTATTTACCATGTCCTCAGAGCCCGGCACAGCTCCCTAGAACCCAACCAAGAAACACAAAATCGGAGTTAGCAAAAATTGGGATTAAGGTATAGACATTTTCTTTTCACCTTTAAAAGATGTGAAAATCTTAACAGGTCCACTAAGTGAGATGCAATGGATTCTTCCTTTTGACCATATGGGCCAGAAAGACATTCAGAATTAAAATCGGGACTTTAGGGGGAGCTAGGAGTACATTAGAAAAATTGCACTGGTTTAACTACATCAGTTTGAAATTGATCTTGTTAAACCAATGCAACTCCCTAGTGCTGCTGCACTTAAACTGATTAAATCAATTTAACTTAATTCTGTGACTTTCCTGCAAATGTTATATCAATTACAACAAGAGATAAAACAGTTTAATGGCATCTACATTAGGGGTTTGTACTGGTTTAACATGATTGACTTTGAAATCAATATCATTAAATGGGTGCAATTTTTCTAGCAGATAAGCCCTTATTGGCATCAGAAGATTTAGTTAGCCCTGAATTCTCTCTTCTCAGTAGCCTTGGAACTGATAAGGAACTTACTGGTATTATCCATTGTCCATCTTTAGGAGAAAGTGGAACCGCTGCAGAATTGCATATTTAAACTAGAGTTGGGCAAGCAGCAGAAAAGCGATCTACTAATTGCAGTTTCTCAGTTCATCTCTGACTTGTTCCTTTCGTGCTCCTCTTGGTTTACTCAGCTACATACATCTACCTGAAGCAGGTTTTTGTCAGTATAAACACCTGGATTGGCTGATGTTTGTGAAAATACATGTATTCTTGTGCAAACAAGGTTATCTGATGAATATGGGTGTTCACTGGGCACTCTGCCAGAAGTGCTGTGCGTGATGCGTTCTCACACACACAGTTCAGAGGTTGTTGGGACCTGAATGTCACAGGAAAGGTCATTTGATCTTTATCCTAGAAATCATGCTACTTTGCCCATTCTCATGATGCCTGTTTCTTAGATGGGAACTTTCAAGCATACGTTGTAAAGAACTAGAAATTATGGTTATGGACGTAAGCACACACTCTCAATTTCAATAGCACCAACAACAAGGATATTCTATATTATAGGACATAACGCATCCTCCTTACCTGTGGCCCCATTTGTGCTACTATAATTGGAAACATCTGCATAAAAATAGATAAATAATTAAATGGAGGTTGTTGAGCCAAATTCAGTTAAATCTGTACAAGACTAAGACTGGAGAGACGGACTGGGTAGACAAAGCACTTCACATTCATTTAGCCACATGGCTACAATGTATTTGACTAAGGAATAGGAAAAGTATTTCATTGACGCAGTAAAAACATGTGAACATATGTGGACTTTTAGGGCATCACAATATTTTGATTATATAAAAAACAACGATAAACTGTATTAGAGAAAAAACGTGGCTGAAATTTTGATCTCTCTCTCTCTCAGTATTCCTGCCCCACCAGCAAAAAGCATCGTTGGGGAGATAAGAAAACAGAACCCCTTGACTTTTAAAGTTCTCTTTAGTGCCGAGTTAATAATTGATTTAATTTTTGGTTTGCTTTTTTCCTGGGGACAAACCAAAAAGTCTATTAAAAAAAAATTCAGTTTAATGAACCAAAACTGATTTTTTTTTTCTGAAACAAAAGAACAAAATTTTGCTTTAGGTCTAAGCAGTCTTTTTTCAGTGTTTCATTATATCAGAGCAGGGGGAGAGGGAAGCGTTTACCCTTTTTTAATATAAATATAATTCAATTGCAAAACAAAGCATCATTTCAAAATGAAAAGTCAAGCCAGTCATTTCAAAAGGAACCATTTCAAATTCCTAAAAAAAAAAAATTTTCAGCCAAACCTATTGGCTGAATTTGTTCTCAATTTGCAAATAGTTTTGGTGGCCCGAAAAAATCATCAACCAGTGAATTTACTATTCGCTGGGGAAAAAATTGCCCAGCTCTAGGGCTGCCAACTTTCCAATCGCACAAAATGGAACACCCTAGCCACGCCCCTTCCCCCAGGCCCCGCCCCCACTCACTGCATTCCCCGTCACTCGGTGGCTCACTTTCACTGGGCTAGGGCAGGGGGTTAGGGTGCAGGAGGAGGTGAGGACTCTAAGTGGGGGTGCCAGCTCTGGGGTGGGGCCGGGGATGAGGGGTTTGGGGTGCAGGAGGGGGCTCCAGGCTGGGGTGTGGGGTGAGGGATTTGGAGCGTGGAAGGGGGCTGCAGGTTGAGGCAGGGGATTGGGGTACAGAAGGGCGCATAGGCTCTGGGCTGGGGGTGCAGGCTCTGGGGTAGGACCAGGGATGAGGGGTTTGGGGTACAGGAGGGGGCTCAGGGCTGGGGCAGGGGCTCAGGGTTGGGCCAATGGGAGTGTGGAGCTGGTGCTTGGGGCAGGGGCAGCGCACAGAGCCCAGTGGGTACACCTCCTCGCCGCGTAGGAGCCGGGCCTACGGCTGCTTCCTGGGTGCAGCGCCGTGCCGGGACAGGTAGGGACTAGCCTGCCTTAGACCCCACAGCACTGCCAACCAGACTTTTAACGGCTGACTGGAGCCGCCAGGGTCCCTTTTTGACAGGGCGTTCCAGTCAAAAAACAGATGCCTGGCAACCCTACCCCGCTGGAGTGCCAGGTGGATTTTCACCGCAACGCTTAGCTCATGCGTGCCTAGGAGCCTCAGCGGGCCAGGCTGCCAGCAGGACTCTTACTCCGGGGGCTGGCTGCTCTCAAGATCTTCTGTACGCAGTCAGCAGCCAGGAGGGCTGTTAGCACAGCGTGACAGTGATTATAGGCCTGAGCATGAGCCACACACAGAGCTGCCTTCATGAAGGTGTCAGGGAAATTGTGACTGAACTTACTGATTGTTGTGGCAGCAGCTGCTGTTGCACATTCACCCCATTTCCTGCTCTCGGCGGTGCCTGTCACTGGCCCCATTCCTGTTGCAGCCATAAGCTACATGACGGGGAACGAGATGCTTCTAACGGTTAGAAGCAACCTCACGCAGAAGTGAAGAAACACATGCTACACAAAGTAGAAGTTTGTTTAAATTCCAGCTAAAAATCCAACCAGATTCCTAGAGTTTTAATCCCAGACCCAGAAATTCCAGGTGGAAAAAACATGTTATCTCATTCACCCCTGCCAGTACACAAATGAGAGGCTTGCAATCTGAAAGACTAGGCCAGTTACCCTTACCCTTCTGTAGAACACACACACCCTTTTACATGCCGAACGTTGCATAATTCTTTGTCTTGCTCATCATACACTGGAACTGGAGCAGTATCTCTGCTATTAACTGAACCTTTTGCAATAAATGAGTGAACATGAAAATAAAAAAATTGACTGCAAGCGGGGAAAAAATCCTATCTTTGAATTTTTATATTGGATGCTTTCTTCCTAAAATTAAGCTAGTGCCACCCACACTCCCTGTGTCCGTAAGGAATACAAGCAGTAATTAAAGACACATTTCATTAGCCTGCAGCTATCGATATTTTGAATAAACGTTATATTGACAGGCTTCCACCTGGCCCGTAGCCAAGGAAGGTTGGTCTGGGGCTGGTGGATGACAGTGTCGTGTAGTGGATAGGATGCGACTCGGGAGACTTGGGTTCCATGCTCAGCATGACATTGGCCTGCGGGGCTCCCCTGGGCCAGTCATCCTCCCCCGCTCCCCGCACAGGGCCCCGCTTCCTCGTCAGTAAAACAATAGATAATGATATGACCTCCTTTGTAAAGAGCTTTCTGATCTACAGATGAAAACTTCACTAGGTATCAGTAAGCACCAGGGATTGTGGTTAAACCACTGAAGTAAAGTATAGACTTTTTGGGTCCAATTCCCAGGACCTCTCATAGGCTTGATGTGAAATTTTGGTTAAGTCATCTAACCTCTCTGTGTCTCATTTATAGAGTTGGTCTGGGGTTTTTTTTTTGGGGGGGGGGGGGTTGGTTTTTTTTGCAGTCTTGTTATAGCCGTGTTGGTCCGAGGAAAGGAGACAGACAAGGTGGAT